>NC_045596.1:13845000-15095000 GCF_009762305.2 Zalophus californianus
TAGCTTACTTTATTATAAGAATACTGTATATAATACATATAGCAGAAAATATGTGTTAATTAACTGTTCATGTTATCAGTAAGGCTTCTGGTCAACAGGTTATTGGTAGTTAAGTTCTTGTGGAGTCAAAGTTGTATGTACATTTTTTTAATGCACAGGAAGTTAGCACCCGTAACCTCTGCATTGTCCAAGGGTCAACTGTGATTGCTTCCTAAACATCTTTTCTTGGATATTCCAAACTCCTTACGTCTAAAATTGCACATTCTGAATGTTCTCTTATATCTCAGTGAATGTTACTATCATCTAACACTTAGATGTTCAAGCTCAAACCTGGACATTACCCTTTATTCCTCTACTCTCTAAGATGCACTGATTCTATCTCATAGACCTCTGTCAAATTTATCTGTCCTCCATTACTGCCACTACTAGGGCTCCAAGCATTTTTTTCATTAACTGATGCTGGCCTCACAATCTGGGCTATGCTTCCCTCAGTAGCTTTATCTTTTGCCATTTTTCTGTCCACCCCCGCCCCTTTCTTAATTCCTCTTTTATGCCTCAGCTATATGAATTAAATTACTCAGTGTTCTATAAGCCTGTTCTGTCACCCAAATTTTCCACATGCAGTTTGCTCTGACTGAAATACTTCTCCCCTGACTTCTAATACTTTGGCATCCTTCAAATCTCAGCTTAGATGTGACTATGTAAGAATCCTTGCCTAATTTTCTAAACCTGGGTTCAATTTCCCTCCTTGGTGCTTCTACAAGCCACCTCTCTCCCCAGTCATAGCACTCTACTTTCTACTGGAATTGCCTATTCACTGTCCCCTATGAAATGATAAGCTCCACGAGAACACAAACTATGACTTTAGCCATTCTATCCCCTTAATTAATATAATTAATAATATAATATCTGACTTAAAACATAAAATATACTCTATTTATTGAATATATGTACATGATGGAAGTCTTGTTTTCTTACTCAGATGGAAAGGGAACTTTCTGAACTTTCTACAGTATCTAAGAGCATATTGTAGGCATTCATTAAGTATATATTGAATTAAGAATAGGACAGAATTGCATTTCTTCTTTCCTTTCCATGTCTACAGTTGATACACAGCAGTACAAATGTAGCGAAGTATAAGTTTTAAAACTCCTATGTATTAAACTGTATCTAGACAGTAAATCTTGAAATGTACAAAAACAAGACGTTTATGGCAGAAGCAAAACTTTTCATCAATAGAAATATTCCCTAATTCATTATATACATTGCCTTATGAATTTTTCTAGAAAAGTCCTTGCTGTTAAAAATCTCTCTCAAATCTCCAGTCACTAATTACTCTATGATGAAGAAAAACATATAAAACTGATAATGAATTTTAGTGTCATTTCCAAAAAGGCATTAAGAAGTATGGAATACCAAGAATAATGAGAAAAAAAAATAACACCTTAAGAAACATTTTAAAATCAGATAAAAATAACAAATGCTGCTATAAATACAACTTTGTAAAAATAATGTCCTTGATTAAAAAAAAAGAATGTTAAATAAAGAAGGAAAGTTATCAGTAAAAGATAAATAAAACTTTAAGCAGAACAGGAATAGTACTAGCAATTTTAAAAATGAGAAAAGGTGTAAAACAACAATACTAAATTTTTAAAAAAAAATCACAAAAGGATTTTGAGATTAATTTGAAAAAGTAATAATGAGGCATCTTCCATCTTATTTTTCCAGGGCGATTTCATATTTAGTGAGATAAAGAATCATATTAATATAAATTTTATATTCATACCTCAGGAAGATACAATGGTTAAGAAGCTAGAAGGACAAAATACGGTTCTGTTGTAAACTACCTTTGGTAAACTCTAACAGCATGAAATGAGAATGAAAGGATTAAAAGTGAAACACTGCACTTTACACTCCATTCATGACAGTCTTTCAAAAAAATGTGTATATATTTTTAGGTGAATTATAATATATTTTTTTAAATCACTATCAGGCTTCTTCCCTCTTTTTTCCTGACGTGCTATTTGTTATGTTATTTTTAGTTATCCTAAGGACAAGAAACAAAGGACATTATTTTTCAATTTGATTCATCTTTCATAATGGAGACTGTGATCAACATTAAAGCTTTAATCGTCACGTTACAAAGTTAAAAATTTTTAATTAATGCATGTTAAATATTACTGAAATAGGCATTTTAAAGTCATTCAATTAATTGAATGTTGGGGGTCATTATAATCATCTAACCTATTAAAACTTGAGTTTATTGCTTTTAATATTTTAATAGAAGATTTAATAATTGTTTCTTAGCTTTTAAAAAAGTTTTAAAAAGGTAACAAAAATAAAGCCATCAATACCTCCTTAAGCCCCTAAAATATACAATGTAACAATGCAACCATACAATAAAATATCCTTAAATTTACAAATGTAACCTGGCACTCTCTCATGTCCAGGAAGTAATGAAATGAGCACTACCATACTTCTACAAATCCTGAACTGTCTAGCACCTATCAACAAGCTGAGATGGAACTGGCTACATTGGCAACTACGGTGTTCATATCCTATTTTGCTAGGGTCTGAGGCTAACAGTCTCCCTGAGGCACCAAAGTCAGGCCAGCATAACGGAGTAAAGCACATAGTTACTTACTAAAGTAATTTCAGTTTACATTCTAAATTTGGCATTACCTTAACAGTATCTGTACATGATTTTCTCCCTTGCTACACTATAGATTATCTCTGGAAAGAAATCTTCATCTTTGTATCTGTGGAATCTAGTTCAATGTCTCATCTAAAAAAAACCTATTCAACAAGTTTGCTTATTTATTGAAGAAAATATCTTGTTCCGTGACACTATTTAAATAAGCAGAGTCTTAAAATGGTTCTCAAAGCAGTACCAGAGGGCATTAACAATTTGATGGTGAATGTGAGACTGATATACTAGAATTATTATGTATGTTACAGACCTCATCAACTTAGCAGCGAGATAGTCTACTTCTTTCCACATGGTCTCAAAGCTATTAATTTATCAAGACAATGAATACATATTATCCTGTAGCGTAGCAGTTAATTTTTAGATAGCTCCTTGGGCATATTTACCATTCACACTGTTTTCTATATTTTATATTAGATCAAACACAAAAACAGATAATATAACTTGTACATTAATGATATATGTTTAGGAGCTTTCTATGTCTCTACTAAATATATTTTAATTTGCTTAAAATCCTGGACACGTTAAGATGTAGGGAAGTGCATGGGTACATTCAGGAGAACCTAATTTCGTGAGTTTCATACTAGGTGCCAAGAAATTAGGTTGTCCAAATATTTTGGAAATAAATTGAAACTAAATCAGTTGTTCCTTTTCTACCCATTATCTCATACTTTACTCAAGGCACCTACAATGAAACTTTAAAATTAAGTAGAGAAAAACTTACCTAGTTGGGATTTTGAATAATAGTTTGCCATTTGTCCACTGTTGCAAGACTGTCGTTTATGTCTTTTTGTTGACATTTCTGTGGTCTTCCATGGTGGTCTTTTTCTTTTGTTCAATTTGCTAAGAACGTCAGAACTATCAGGATTCTTGTCATAGTTAACACATTTATTTAATTTACTGTTGTCAAGTTGGCCAGGAAATTTATTGGTTGAAGGACTATTTGTTTTAGCATTTTCTATTTCTTTAGATTGCTTTTTAAAAGAATTTTGCCTAGCAGAATGGGACCTTAAGGTAAAGCGCTTTGATTCTTCTCTATGAGTCTGATGATTACTTCCACCGTCAATAGATTCAGGAGAGTAAATGATTGTATTTAGCTTAAAAGTATTTCTGTGTTCAAGATAGTTGATCTTCCTCAAAAATATTCTACAATCTTTTAAGGTTTTTGACCTCCAATTATTTGGACATACATTTCCTAGTCTTGGTCCCTTTTCAAAATCTTTTTGGCTGCAATTTGTTCCATTCTCCTTTGCTTCTGACTTAAAATTATTCTCTAAACTAGCATGTGTTTTCAAGTCAGACATCACCACCTTCTGTTGCAAAGAGTCATCCCTGATCTCAGGTGGCAAAATAAACTGATTATCTATTGTGTTTTTTCCTTGGAGTGGGATGTCAGCCTTTGTTCCCCCCTCAGCCTTATTTAAAAATTGGTTCTGGCAGAAAAATCTTAAGTCCCTCCTTTTAGAGATCCAATCAATTGTTCCATGGTTGTGCAGCTTTCCCTCTCTTTTCCATTTTGCATGTTGCAACCTCTTAAACTCAGTTCTTTTTAATCTAGCTAATGTTAAATTACTTTTCACATTTAACAGCGGAGAGCTAACCATTTTATGCAGTATATGCAACTTCCCTGCTGATTTTGAAGGAGAAGATAGTGCAAATTTTTTAAAGTGCTTTCTGAAGGGGCTGGTATTAAAATTAGAATATTTGGTCCCTAATTTAATTCCTCTGGTATTTATTACTTCCAAAGGGTTTCGAGCATTTGCTTTTCTAACTAGTGAAAGAGACTGTGTTTCTGTTGTTTGCATAAACCAGATACAGAGTTCATTCAAATCATACTTTTTCCGAAAAAGCATTTTTACAGGTGAAACTTCAAGTTCTAAAAGACAGGTTTCCAAAGGGTTTGCTATTTTGAAATTATCATTTTCAATGCGTTCTCTTTTTTTGTGAACACAGTTTCCAGCTTCATCTCCACTCACTTGCACCCAAGCATTTGTTATTTGCTCAAATCTATTGTTTAATTCCTCTAATAAGGAATCGTTTGAAGTAGAAGCAGCCCACCACCTGAGCAAAGGATTTGATGAAATTATAGGGTCCAAGGATACTTCAGAAATGGGTATTAATTTGTTATCTTCCAAACACATTTTTGCATTCCTTGAATTTCTAGTTGCTGGGGTACCTTTCGAAGCTATTTTTATCCTTGACTGCCTATGTTTTTCCTTCTGACTTTTACCTTTCTGCAAATGGAGTTTATATGATTTACGGAACAGAGCATTTCTATAAATAAGTGAGCTAGACGATGCTAATGGATGTAAGAAATGGAGAGATGGTTTTCTATCCCTAATAGAATGTCTCAAAGGTATAGTTGCAACCATACTTTTTGATCCATTCTTAAATATGTCAGCTTCAGTGTGCCTTGTATCCGTCTTACTGCATCGGTGGTCATACTTTTCTTCAGCCAGATTTTTTTCTAATATATTTTCTTGTTCTAAAGGAGGTAAGCAGCTGCTAATACTTACTTCTCTCTCCTGAGGTGAAACTCTATTAATAGTCACAGATATGCCAGAGATTTTCACTTTTGCAGGTCTACCAGGCTTCCTAATTTTTGCAAAAGGCTTCTGATTTGGTCGAATAATGTTCTTGGAAGGTTGAGGTATCACAGACTTGTTCTTGATAGGCCTAACATATTCAAAGCCAGACCCCAAGATCTCACTTTCAGTAGTCAAACTTGAAACAGCACTTCTTTCACCTGAGTCAATTTTGAATTCTCTAATATTTCTGAGACTGTTACATTCAGTTGGAAAATCAGCAACATTATTGCTGAAAGACATAATATTGCTTATGTTTACAGTTCCTTCAGAAACATGCCTTCTAGTTCTTCTTGACCTTCCATAAATAACAGTTACGGTAATACTCTTTTTATAAATACCTTCTTCTACTTCTGATAGGAGAGATTCTGGACTTTTCTTTCCAGCACTAGAAGACTCATTTTGGCAAATGGTGATGTCTGTTTGATCAATTTTAGGTTTTGGTGGTCTTCCAATTGGCCGCTTAATTTGTTTCACAACCTGGGGACCTATTTTTTTAGGTCTACCTGGTTTTCGTTTAAAAGATGAATCAATACCATTGCTTGTATTTTCCTTAGGTTCATCTTGTGGCTTATCACTATTCATATCATCTATAAACATTGCAGGGGATTCTGTAGTTTCTTTTGCACAATTAAATTTGTTTAGTTCTCCCTGTAGAGTGTCACTATCATTAAGATTAGAACTATAATTTTCAAAGTTAGCATTTGGGACATCCTTATTTGTTTCTGTTTTTTTTTCAATTACATGATGAGTTGGACATTTTTCAGAAGGAAGATCAATATCTGATTTGGAAGTACCAACTGAAGTTAAAGTATATTTGACTCCTTCACTGCTTTTAACTTCAGATAAAAACATGAGTTTGATAGGGCTAGAATAGCTGGAAAAAGAAGAGCTTTCAATGGCTTCATATTTTGTTGGCACACTTTGAACACTGGAAATCAAGCTACTTGTATCTAAAATAGATAACTTTTCCAGATTATCAAGTCTTTTGCTATTCATATCTATTGTAGGAATATGACTGCTTTTGATATTGCTGGCTGCTACCACAGATTTTGATAAACTCTGTTCTTTGCATGTCGTTCTGCTTAAAGCAAGAGTCATATTTCTATCTGCAGTTTGATCTTTACCATTAATTTCTATCAATTTCTTGGATGCCTTGCATCCTTCAGATAATGAGTGATTATTCAAAGACTTTTTGGCCATATTTATTGTGTCTTCCAAACGCTCCACAACAACTTGTAAATTAGAATTCATTGCAATTTTGTTTAGATCTATATTGTGTGAGCTTTCAATTTGAATATTTTTCACTGGATCTCTTTTTTTTGTAGATTCAGAAACTTTTTTGGCTTTAGGGGATTTTTTAAAAACATAATTATTTGTTACATATATAGAATACCACCCTGGACGCACAATATTTCGTTTAGTTCTGCTCAAAAGTCCGGGAATATCACTTTTCAAAGGTGTTTGAGTATTCTCCAGTTTTGGATTCTCCTTGTGATTTTGCAAAAGTTTTTTTCCAGCTGCAGATTTCTCCTGTGATTTTCTTATGCTCATTTTCCCAGGGGAAGTTGTTTTAAAGCTTTTTGAAAATGCATCAAAAGCCAAGTTAGTTTCTAAACTATGAAGAGGTAGTTGCAATGATTGTAATGCACAATCTGGTGAAAATGATGTTTCTGCATGATTATTATCTTGTAAGCTTTCAGAATTTTGTAAAGACCCTTGGCAATGATAGAATTCTTTTTTGTCCGTGGAAAATATCTCATCATTGCATGTCAACTTCCTTGAATTTTTTTCAGTGTATTTTTTTCTTACAAAATTTTCAAGACTAGCAAGTTCTCTTTTTATTTGTAAAGACTGCCTTCTAAACATGGGTGAATCAGGAGAGTTGTGCATTGAAAATAAGGTTTCTTGACGCTTTCGAAATCTTGTCTGAATAATTTTATTTTCTACCTTTTTATCATGTTGACTCAGCAATTCCATGAAACTGTAATCACTGGCCTTGGCATTATGCAAGAGTGAGGATATTAAATCTCTCAATTTTAAATCATTATCTGTATTACAATCACTGCTAGATAATTTTATAAGGTTTGTCACATCTGTAGTTTCTATTGATTTTAGTTTTTCATTAATACGATCCATTAAATCTTGAAAAATTACAGTAGTTTCACCTTTTTCATCATTTGTAGTACAATTATCGCTGTCTTCCAGGAGCAAATAATCAGAGTTACTGGATTTTTTAGTTTTATGTATTTTACCTTCAGGATCACCCTTGTCACTGTTTATTTCTGCTGGTATGAGAGATGGAGGCTGGTTAATGTTTATTTCGAGTCTGTTATTTTCTAAGGCTGAAAGCTCTGAGAAGACATCTTTCAATTTTTCAAATCCTTCAGTCTGTACAGGTGATAATGGTGGAGGTGACGGACTTCGAGATCTACAAAAATCCTTAAGACTGACTGAAACATCACATACTTCCCTTGAGGAAAGAGGAGCATGAAAGGTTGATTTTGTAGAGTGAATGTTTGGTAACAGTCCAGAACAGCACCTGTGAGAATTAGAACTGTTTGCAATTCCTCTATTCACTACTGTCTTAATGTGTTCAATAGTTACAGTTTGGCAAGATAAACAATGTAAATCTTTAATACAGACCGGCAGAGGCACAAAACCAGGGCTTTGTCTTTCATTTTGTAAACACCCTCTTTCTGCCAGCCTATATTCATAATTACAGAATAGACCATGTAAATCATCTTCAATTAGGGGCTTTTGAGATTCTGAAGACACAGTATATGATGTATTACAAGAGCAAAGAGAAGCAGTATTCTGCTCTTGGACTAGAAATTTCAACATGGCCAAAACTTGTTGCTGGTGATGTATGCACAAAGATTCCAAAACTTTGCTTAATGCTGATTTTCCTTTTTCCATTTTAGTAGCTTCCTCTGATTTTGCATCAACAGTTGAACTAAAAATAAAAATCAAACAAAAAATGAATTACAGCAAAAATACCAGTATTATAAGGAGTTATAATTTTAACAGAGTTCGAACAAAAGAAATTTTGGTATTGCTGGACTCCTAACTCCTATAGAGCTGCACTAATGACATCTCGATTATTGTTCAGCAAAAATATAATGAAGCACGATGATAATTAATTTCCTATGGCAAGTATCATAGTCAAAGGAAAGCCCTAGTTTTGTGATATAAAACCTGATTATAGGTATGATTATATTTATAAATTGCTAATGTTTAGTGCTTTGGATGTATTAAGAATATTTAATGGAAAGTGCTTCAGAAGGAGTTACATTTTTGAAAGTAGACATTTTGTAAGTTATTTTGATAATTATCAATCCGTATTAGTGCAAATAAGAAAAATAAGATGTAGGAGAAAGTCTTATCTTTATTTAAAATAGGTATTTTTTCAAGGTAGTGAAAATAAAAATTATTAATAAAAGAAAGCTTTGCATACTCACAAGGAAAATTAAGGAATTTAGATTTCATATAAATAACAGAATATCTTTTCTAAGATTAAGCTGCAGGCATTTTAACCTAATAATAAAAAAATCTAAGCTATTTAAAAATAAAATCTATTTTTAATTGATTTTAAATACTAAAGTAATTACATGAAGACTAAAGGCATTACTTACCTAATTATTTAATTTCAAATGCTGGAAAATGTCCCACTGAAGAAACTAATATACATCTAATTTTAACTAACACCCAGGATTACTTAGCAACCAAGGCAGAAGTCTACAAAAAAAATTTTTTAATCCAATACCAGCAGCAGGAAGAATAAAATATTTTAAAAGAATTCTGTTTCAGAAAAGTATCTATTTAAATTAAACATATCACCAAACTCTGTACATGAAAATAGCCTCCCATTCATGATTTCTTATATTTGCTATTATTGTTAATAGTTCCTGTTTTGTGGAAATTTTATTTAGGGTTGGAATTGGGATTTACTGAGATTATGAATTGCTATAGGAGATTGTATTTTGTTTAAAGGGTTATTATATTCATATATATTAAAAAGGATTATTTTAAAATGAAAAATAATTTTATTTTGCTCCCTAAAACTGACTTAACCTGTTTCACAGATAAGTATGCAATATTTTATCTACATTTTACAAATATTGTTATTTGAGAGTAGCAAAAACACCAAATTCTGAACATTAGATAAAAAAATTTTCTAGAAAAACGGTAACTTTACTAGATTCAACCAATATTTCACCAAAACTAATATGTGATTTGACAAAAAGCAGTTATCAAAGTGAGAAAAAGATATGAAATTAATAATAAAACATTTTAAGTCCACAGACATGACCCCAATATCCTTTCCTTTCTGAAAATATATTTTTTTTTTGGTCAGTTTTATCATGATTGGGGGTAAATGATGGAACTGATTCCCAAGATTCACTATTAGATAACTCAAAAAATATATGGAGAACAAAGACATGAGAAAATGTTAACGATCAAATATGAAGATATAAGTGATATTATACTCTTTTCTAGCAAATTAAAAATTATAATTTTCACATAAGCAAAAGAAAACCCAGGAGTTCTGATAGATGCACTTCAACAGTTTCTTTAAAGTTATGTTATGGCCTATTAAACATATCTGTGATTAAATAAAAAGAGATTTTGTTTCTTAGAAAAATTCATTGCATATTTTAAAGATTAATTTGCTTTCCTAAGTTTCTAAAATGCTTAAGTGTTTTTTCTGTTAGCAAAGTCAAATAGAAAGTAGAAATAATTAAAACTAATGATTAGTGTTAACTATTCTGAAAACCACCCCAAGATTTTTAATTTGTCTTCTGAGATTTCAAGGAAGTCTATATTTTAAAAAAGTTTCTTATTCAGTTAATTACTTTCCCCCCCCCCATTTTATTACTTTTAATAATGGAACTTCCAAAATACCACAGTGGTCAATAATTTCCATGTAATGGTATATGAAGAATAGCTTCATAAAGTTATTAACTGGATATTAAGGTATTAGATTACATCTAATACACACACATCAGATATTAGCTAACTAAATTCTCAAATTATAAAATTCCATAATGCTTATTTGGTTCCAAATTTTTCTTTTTCATATTTCTTGCACATTAGAGTCTCAAAGAAAAACCTAGTATGAGTAAGTAATAGCTGAATACACATAGGTCTTCAATCTAGTATTCTCAAGTAGTTATGTAAAGGTTCTTTATCTTCCATAGCTCCCTTGTTTTTAATGTTAAATTTTTTTCTAACCTTTTCCAGTTTGATTTATAAACCAAAACATCCTGCCTATTTTTTATACATTACTATCAGTTTTGCTCATTACAAGTTTTGTTGTTGAAATAATTCTTTGGAGAAGTCAATTTTTCTTATTAGTATAAATAAAACTCATTCCTACAGTGAATCAAAAAAGTCAGTGTAGTCAGTTTTTTTCTTTTCTTTTCTTTTCTTTTCTTTTACTGAATGAGTAAATCAATCACACACCAACAGTGTTGTAAATTTAAGTGCAAAAGCATTGAAGTGCTTTACTACAAATTACAACCTAGAAACACGTTAACTGAACAATTAAAATTCATACAATCAGATTTAGATATATAACAACACAAAGTAGGAACAGAATTACAGTACATTTACAACACAAGACAGATACATGAATTCATTAGAAAATATTGTAATAAATAATTCATGAATTATAGTGCAATTGATTTATGCATAAATATAACTAATTGCCTAACAATCAGTTTATATTAACAAAATCTGTCAAAATCAAGGCAGCCACAGAGTTTTACTAAATTACTGCGACAATGGAAATACTGCAATTAAAAAACAAATACAAGTATTTGTACTGTAAACAACTAAAAAAATCAGTCTCACTAAAGTTAGTATACAATTTAATATAAAATTGTCATTAGCTACCAGAAATGGTTTAAACAACTTTACTGAGCAGTAGTTTTCTAAAAACAGAGGCACTGTTTTTTCTTTTCCTTCTTTTTTTTTCTTTTAAATATAAAATACTTGAGGAACATTCAAATAAGTAGAAAGCATATAAGGGTTGCTTTCACCTTCGTTAAAAGTCTGCTGAAACTGGATTTTTCAGAAAACTGTCAATAAGTAGTAACTGGTAACTAAATTTATAAAGTACTTTGAAAGTTTAACATAAAGAACATCTTAATAGAATCACTGGGGAGAAGGGGAACCCATAAATTTCCCTGCCTTTCCTAGTTTGTATAATCAAAAGTTAACTCAATAATTAGAAACATTTTGTTTCTTTTAAAAGTTATGGGTTGATCATTACCTATAAACTATCAAAAAATATTTAATTTACTATTTCTGACCAAAAATAAATAATACAAATACTAAATGCTGCAAATTAACTATAATATTACCTATAAAACTACTGATCACTGTGAAGTCAATAGCAAAATGATCCCTGATTTTATGAATCCTGTAAAGTTTTTGGTCAGGTCATCTTTTAAATGATATAAAAGTGTTCTGTAAGTATCCCTTTACTATAAACTTCTCAATCAATTTATTAATGTAAATATAGTGTGAGGAATAAAAAAGCTCAATATAAATATTATGTAATGCATTCAGGCCCCCAAATTTTTGCAAGTAAAATTCTGTATAAAGAGGTCAATAAAACTGTGTTGAAACATTTACTTTATTTTTTAAATTTGTTTTTCAATGGGGGAGGAGGGGAAATATATTAAATAATCCAAGTTCTGGCCCTCACAAAATATGGCTTAATTCTTTGAAAAGAAAGATGACCCTGACATCTGCTGTTCTGCAATCTATTATGTATACTTACTTGGAAAAAAAAAAGAGCAAGAGGATTCATACCCTAGTATGCAGGTAACGTTAAGCTGAAGAGGGTTCAGTATAGATCTAAGAGACCAAATAACTACCTGGTTGTGTAGTTTCCCACTCTTCAGTTTTTTTAAACATATGTAAGCAGTTTTTAAATGTAATAGCTGAAAATCTCTTTAGTATTACACGTATATGTGATTATTAGATACACACAAACACAAGTGTAAAAACACAAGTATTTGACAAGGTGCACTTATGTTTTAAATTCAGCTTTAAGTATTCCTTTTGGACTTAGGAAAATTGGCTTAGAAAAATGATCAGAACCTGAATTTTAACAGAGAAAAGGGGCACTCGGAGAATTCTGAATATACGAAGCAAATCCCCATTCTTTATATGGAGGCACATGCTTTATAACATTTTACCACTAAAACTGCATACTCCATAAATCCAACATGGATACTCTGAACCACATTTTAAAACTGCCATATAAAAATTATTGGTCTCTCTTATGAGTCTAGTAAAAGTTAAAATGCACTGCCCAGCTTCTAACTACCCAATTAGTAGAGAGTTTACATTACTGAAAGTTCAAAACAGCTTCAGTGTTAAATATCTGTAAATCTATTCAAGACCCTGAACAAACTGCAAATTTGGTTATTAGCAAAATGATAATGTATCGCCCACCAAAATGAAATCTGTAATTCATTTTGATAAACTGAAAATGTTTTGAAATGTCACAGCAGCAAATATATTAAAGTTACACTGAGGTTTTTCAATAGTAGGAGTGTGTCACAATCCTTAAAATTTAAAGTAGTCATAACATCAACTAACCAGCACATTTAAACCAAGTATCATTCTCAAGCTTTTTCTGTGCACATTATAAACATGCTCTAAGTTGCATTCCAACTTTCTTTTCTAACCTTACACATTAGCTTATTTTTCAAATGAAAAACAAAATTAAATTATTTTAATAATTAAATTTAAATTACTTTTTGTTCTTAGTATTCCATCTTATATTAAAGGATTCTATAGCTGCTGGGGTTAACTATGTGTCAGTTTTTTTTAAAAAGTATATACCTTATAAACCCCAACTTCCTGTAAATCAACTATTAAATGATAAATATTAAATTTCATTATACATATCATTTAAGGTTTTCTTTTCTATTCCTGGTGGATACACTTGAGTGCATTTCATATTTCATAGAATACACTGTAGTGTACTAATACTGTATATATTAATTTTTCTTAGTATGGAGATAGCTGTCTATTTAAACTTTGATTGGTTGTTTGATGTACTTACAATAGCTGTAAGTGTAGTATGTAAAAATGTTTACAAACTATAAATATCATATTTCCATTGTAAGATGGTTCAACTGAATGGCTGGAGTGGTCTTTCACCAATAAAAATGTTTCACTTGACAATTACTTGTTTTCCCACAACGCTTTATGCTATTGACTACTAAAGAAAACCTGAATCTTTTTCACCTATTTATACAAGGATTAAATACAAACTATCAGAATTAAGTAAGCAACTATATAATTCTGTCCACAGTGAAAACCCTGAATAAAACTTTTTTTTCAAAGGCATGTAAGTGGTTTTTGAACTGTAAAATTTCATGTCTCCTGTCAGAGTGAGCATCTGTAATTCCCACGTGTGTATATAGACACACAAATACACACCTGTGCACATACACACACACACACGCAAACACACATACACACACACACATACACACATACAAACATTTTCCTAACAAGTAATCTACACAGGCTTGCTGTTTTTGCAGCTGCCAGTCCCTGAATCTGTCATATTATATAACCCAGTGTCTGGTAATCGGAGTTTCTTCTTCGGAGGAGTCTTCAGTGTTCCAGATCTTTCTTTTACCTTGTATTCTAAAGTGCTGTGAGGTACCCCATAAATTCCTTGTGCTTTGGAAACACTCATTTTTCCGCTCATTACCATTGCAATAGCCTCTTCCATTATTTCATGATCATATTGGCGATAACGGCCACGTTTTTTCCTGGGCTGTTTGTTATCTTTTCGATCCAGTCCATCTTCAGTATTTTCAGAGGTTCCATCAACTGTTCCATTTTTAGAATTAAGACACAAAGGAGAGAGGTCCCCATGTAGAAAATAAGAGTCAACACTTGAGTGAGTTACAGGCCCAGAACATTCTATTTTGTTCTGTTTAGGGAGTATATTTTTCAGTTTTTGGAGAGCTGATCCTTCTAGGACTGGAGAGGTTTTGGAAACTTGATACATAACATCCAGAAGACCAGGACCATCAGGTTGTGGTTTTGAAACAGAACTTACTCGGAGCTGAGGAATTTTTAACTGTACAGTAGGATGTGAAGTTTCATATTGTAGGCTTTCATTTTTTTCTTTAAATTGAGTAACCATTTTCTGTAGAGTTAACTGATGGAGGTAACTGGAAGCTGTTGGGAATTTTAATTCTGAGGTTTCAAGTAGATTGAGTTTACTTTTTTCTGTGCGCTCTGCTTGAGCTCTTGCCCACAAGGCTACTTTTTGCAGCACTGCACAAGTTTCTTTACTGTCTTTATATGAGTAACTATCATTGAAATCTCGAGTTTTGTTTTTAAAAGACGCAGGCTTCCCTGCTGGTAAGGCTTCTAAGTGGAGAAGTAAAGTTTTTTGAGGTATGCCATAAAGTATGCCTGCTTTATTTATGTCCAGTGCTCCAGACTGAATGTCTTTCAAAGCTTTTGAGAGCAAACCATCTGCAAACTCAGCACTTCTTTCCACATAGTCCTCTCTGTTTCTGTGTAGTCTCCTGGATGGATGGAATGAAACGATGGTAAACTGATGCATGAGAGACTCTCACACAGCTATGGAAGGGGAGGGTCCACTCCTTTATTATACTCCTTGCTTAGGTAACATCACTGCTTATGACTCTTTTTAAGTCTGTGAGATGTAGTAGTTACTCATCAAAGCAAACGCTACAGTCCTGGTAGGACAATGTGTCAATCATACGGTGGCCTCAACAGGCAGACCTTCCAAGAACTTAAAATCCTAACTCAGTATTTGTAAAAATATTCTCATGATGTTGCTATTCCTCTGACAGATGCTTGCAGAGCAACACTTATAATTTTTATTTGTACAATTAGAGTTCCATTATAAAAAATACCCAAATCCTAAAGGAGTTTTTGTTAGTAGAAACGTGACGTTACCGCTAAACAAGTAATAAAAGAGTCAACCCCTTTAAAGGAAATTTGTAGCAGCAAGAATATTTCCAAACACAAACATCCCATATTTCCACAAGACTAATTTTTCTCTAGACAAAAACTTAAAATTTTGAAACAAGTAGATAAGTTATATTTGGGTAAAATAATTTGATACTATAAATGTTATTTCTATTTCAAATATATCATTGTAATTTTCAGTTTCTCAAACAGAAGCTAACTATACCTCATGGCTCAAAAGCTACTACAGTCTTAGTCAAAACAAATTACACTCTATATCTAAGATTTAGATGTGACAAAAAAGCTTCCTATGCAGTTTGTTAATGGGAAGATGCAAAAGTTACTAAATAAAAATCCAAAAATCCAACAGAACAGCATTTCACTGATAATTATTTATTTAATTAATTTAATGAGAACTTTCAAAGCATGAAAGGACTTTCTGTGGTGCTTACTAGATATATATTATATATATTATATAAAGTTTGCCACCACACCTAAAGCACAGTGAAAAAAATGAAAACACTATAAGCTAGCTGTAAGAATTAGTAAGTATGGTACTTTTAAAATCTGACTGCTTAAAAAAATTAAATAGTGAAATCACATATTTTCCTTAAAATTGCCTCCTGAATATTGAATTTTAAAAATTTTCTTTACTCGTCCTGCTTCTTAGTTTGTAGCCTATGATTAAGTTGGTAGTTCATTTTAGTAACATGAACTAAAGTTTGGTGATTGTTCTGATAACTTTTCTTTAACAGAAAGAATAAAAAAGAAAGAGAAAGGACAAATGAAAGGTATGAGAGACACACACTTATGAGTGACAAAAATTCTGGAAGAAAGCTATATATGTCAATCTACTCAAAGTAGTATTAAGAGTTCTCTGTAGAGATAATTTTATATTAATATTAAATTGTATTTCCTAGATATTGCTTACCCAGCCACTGAATTTTCAGAAGAAGGATCACATATGGATGACTCTTCAGATTTTATGCTGGTTTTCTTTGTAGAGAGATCTAACACTCCATCCCCTATAATTTTTGCAAGAGAAAAAACTTTATATTTGTGACAGATAGGTAATCCTTACATTTTAACATTTCATATTTTGCTGATCTACTAATTCATGACCTAAAAATTAACACTTGTATTTGACATGTGGCTATTCTCAATTCATCTTGTGGTTTTAGGAACAGGACATGACTGGGAAGGCACTACATAGGAAAAAAGAACAGAAAAGGCATTGCCAAATGATATGAAGAAACAAACAGGCTATGATAAAAATCTGTTTAAAATCAACCTTTGGCCACTTTTCCCAGTGTTCTGCTGTGAACAGCAGAACTGCTTTATCCACGACTGCTTTATCCATTAACTGCTTATTCACGACTTTTCTAATCAAGGCTGCCCAGACGATGCTTCAAGAAAGTAGGAATGATGTAAGTTTTACAAAACAGAGACCACAGAAAAAATGATGATGAATAAGAGAACAATAATTAGCATTTACTAGGACTAGCAATATGTGGAACATATGCTTTAGGTAAACTGTGACTCTATTATATATATATAATATATTGATTATATAAATATAATCAATGTATTTTTTTAGAACAGTGTAAAATTTTACTATTTTAAATAACTGAAACGTATAACAGTTGAATCACTGCTTATGTAATATATTGTGTTTACAACTGTGATTGAATGAAGACGTAACCTATAAAAATATAACATTTTAGGGAAAATAGGCTGTTAGAAAACAACTGCCTAAGTATTTATTAAAATGTAGTTGTTTTTTATTACTGTTACAACATTGAATTTACATAAATAAAACCAATGATTCAGACATATTAATCTGAAAAACTTAAGGATCGAAAAGAGTAAAAATAAACTATGAATTTAAAACACAGCACTAAGTAATACTGTGACTATTTCTTTACTGATAGCTAAAAAATGGAAAATTTAAGTTATAAAGGATCATTACAAGAAAACACATGTTTAAAAAAAATCAACTGGGTTTTACTGTTACCATATAAATTTATCTATCACTTAGGTGCTCTGGCAAGACACAAAGACAGAAAAATAAAATGTCTATCTCATAACCTGTTATATGTAATTCAATAATTTTATTGAGTGCCTACTATGTGCAAAGCACTATTTTAGGAATTTGGAAGCAGCAGTAACAAAGGCATAAATAGCACCTATTGTCATGGTGCCAACCATGACCAACCAAATATGTTATCGGGGGAAAGCTTCTTCAAGGAACAGTTTGTGCAAGGGCTGTGATACGGAATCATCTTTGAAATGTCTGAGGAATAGCAAAGAGGCCAGGGTGGCTGGAAGCCAGGCTGACTGAAATGAGATCAGAAATGTACAAAGGCAGATCACATTAGGCCTTGTATTTTATTTTGAGAGACAGGAAACCATTGGAGGATTCTGAGCATAAGACCGACGCGATTTTAATTTGTGCTTTTAATGGATCAATCTGCTGTGGGGAGAATGGACTGCAAGGGCTAGAGGTGGAGTAGGAAAACCTGTTAGGAAAACACTATCATATTTCTCAACTCTGGGTTTCAAACTTCCTTAGTTTCCTCTGTTAGAAGACTCCTACTCCTTTCCTTCTATGCCCACACTCATCCTAATTCTCACCAAATCTTACTCACCATTCAATCATTCAGGCCACAACTTGAATTTGGTTGTCATTATTCTAGGTTCCTATACCTGCAACACTTACCTATATTATTTAGCATTTAGCATGCTATCTTTAGGTGCTTACATACTTACCAGTGTTAGCCATGCAGACCATAAGCTATGTGAAGACAAAGACCATGTCTATTTTATTCACCCACGTATCCCCACTGCCTAGAATAGTGCCTGGCATTCAGTAAATATTTGCTGAATAGAATTTTGAAGAATTAAAAGAGAAGACTGGATAGGTAAACAAAGCATATGGTACATAGTACCTTGAAAAATTGTTAAATGAAGCATCTTGCCCCAGGTTATCTGTCCAGCTCAATTTTTTATGCTTTGTCTCCAACTCAACCCAACCCTCATACTTCCCGTGTATCTAACCACTTACAGTTCCTCAAACATGCTACTTGGTGTCAGGTCTCTCAAATTGCAGTACATGGTTCCCTCTGCCTAGAATGCTCTACCTTTTCAACTTGTCAAACTCCTACTCATCTTTAAAGATCCCTATGACCCCAAGTAGAAGCTGATGACTGTTTCCCTTGTGTCGACACTTATAACACTTAATGACACTTATGATACTGTCTTGCAATTATTTATTCCTGAAGACTGAATTCCTCAGGTCAGGGATCTTATTTACTTGTACTTCATAAATAGTAGAGTGCTGTAACCTACTAAAAGAAAAAATTGAATGTTGTCTTCTCTTTTACTATCTCATTTCTCTGCTTCAGCAATTAAAATTTTATTATTTCAAGACCTTATAAGATCATCTTCAAAAAATCATTACTATCTAATCCATATTCAGATTTACCCCTGAATTCACCAGTTTTGATTCTGCTCATGTTTTACGTAGTATGCAGCACATAAAACACACCCTCCATAAATCTGTTATTCTAGTCAATGTTACAAAATGAATTAATGAAAATTTTCCAATTGTAAACTTTTACACTTTTGATATAGTCAATTTAATTACTTCACAGACCAGAAATAAGAAAAGGAGGTCCAAGAACTCCTCTCTCTCCTTTACATTAACTATGCAAATTAGGCTACAGCTCCCTAGCTAGGGCAATAAAGGTATTCTTTTCCTTTTTGGGCCATTCCTAGATACATGGCCCTGTTTAGGGATAATTTGAATCGGAAGGATGAACTAGACCTAAGTTCTGTTTCATCTTTAAGAGAGCTACTCAAATCAAGCTTATACTCCTGACTCCTCTTCTTTCAGAACTCTAAACAGTGACCGAGGTGAGAGATGCTTTAATTTTTTCCCCACAGCTTCGTCTCCATACTTAGGCTACCTATGTCAATAGTTCTGCTCGAGAAGTAACACATTAATCTGTTATCTAGTGAAAACAAAATATACTCCTCCAACATATTTCTACCACACAGTAAAATGACGTAATCAATGAGCATTTATGTAGTGAATACAAGATACATAAATATATAAGTACAGAACTTTTAGAGAAATTTTAGTTATCATAGAAAATCTCACTTTTTGTTAGCAGTGCTTTGGCCTATACTAAAGTATTTTGCTGATACCATTACTCCTTTATACATCATAAAAGCTGTAGCTCAAGAGCCAGAAAAATCACAGTTATCTCTAGGATTATCCAAATTAGAAAAGCAAAAACAGTAACAGAAGGGAAGAGATAGCCTGGGAAGGATTCAGGAAAAAAAAAAAAAAGATCAGGAATGGGGATAAAGGGCATTTTCTTGCTCCTGCTGCTGATTTAGATCTAGCTGAAGTGATTACATCTATAAGTATCACTCCTTCACAATGGAGATAGCACATTATATGTAGATTATTTTGTGTATATATCTCCAAAGTACTAATGATTAACTTGATGGATAGAAACTAAGCACTTTTAAAAAAAAGATTTTATTTATTCATCTGAGAGAGAGAGAGAGCACAAGTTCCAGGGGGAATGGCAGAGGGAGAGAGAGAAGCAGGCTCCCTGCTGCAGGGAGCCTGACATGGGGCTTGATCCCAGGACCCAGGCACCATGACCCGAGCTGAAGGCAGATGCTTAACCAACTGAGCCACTCAGGCACTCCTTTTTAAAAATATTTTATTTATTTGAGAGGGAGAGCAAGAATGAGCAGGAGTGAGGGGCAGAGGGAGAAGGAGAAGCAAACTCCCACTGAGTAGGGAGCCCAACATAGGGCTTGATCCCAGGACCCTGAGATCATGACCTGAGCCGAAGACAGATGCTTAACCAACTGAGCCACCCAGGCGCCCCAAAAACTAAGCACTTACTATGCTCTAGGGCAATATAAAATAAGTAGAAGACAAAGACTGAAATTTATTTACCATTCAACTATTGGTAGGTACCTAGGTTGTTTTTGTTTTACGCTTTACAAAAAAATACTGAAATGAAAATCCTTCTAAATGCTTTCTTGTGTCCATGTATAAGAATTTTTCTAAGATATACACCTAGAAGTGTTAAGTGCTGGACTTTACATTTTGGAGTTTAGTAGATATCACCACATTTCTTTCCCACATCCTTGATGACATTTGGTGTTGCTGAGATTTTTAATTTTTGCTAATCTGGTAAGAAAAGCAAGTTGTAGGAATAAATTAACAAGCGTGCATCTAGTATGCATTATTGTGAATTTTTAAAGCACACAAAACTATTTTACTTATAAATGCATAAATAGGCATTATCAGAGGTTGCGTCCAAGACTAAACAAAAGGATGTGATAGTTCCTTAAGAGAAAGCATTATCAGAAGCAAACATGATCAAATAACACATTTATTAGTTCTGGGTAACAGGAACATGATTATTAAGCAGTATATTTCTCTATATTTGAAAACTACTTAATAATAAATACAAATTATTCCCATTTACTGATTATAGACTGGATCTTAAGACTACAATTTACTTTTGATCAAACACTAATGCAGAATGTATAGAACTAAGGAGAGGCCAGTGGAATCTTTCAACAAGATCAGGTAATTGTATATATTATACTACCAGATATAACTTTTAAAATGGACTGATCCTTGAAAAACTGAAACCATGACCAAACCGGGCAATTTCTTTCTTTTTTTTTTTTTTTTTTAAAGATTGTATTTATTTATTTAACAGAGAGAAACACAGCGAGAGAGGGAACACAAGCAGGGAGAAGCAGGCCTCCCGCGGAGCAGGGAGCCCGATGTGGGACTCGATCCCAGGACACTGGGATCATGACCTGAGCCGAAGGCAGACGCTTCACAACTGAGCCACCCAGGTGCCCCCAAACTGGGCAATTTCTTGATATCAATACTTTATTGGCTTAATTTGTTTTAGAATTCACTTTCTGTTAAAATCAAGATTTGAATTTTCATTTACAAATTGTTTTCAGTTCTGTATTTTCATGCAAATTCCTGATCCAGGATCTATTCAAAGCAGACAAGTGCAACTGTCATAATACAGAATTGTTTTTCACCCCTCCAAGGATACCATTTTTTCTTATCTCTCATCTTATGGCTTTTGTCCATTCTTCAAAGTAGGTTCTGTGTTCTCCTGGCCTGGCAAGTTAATTTCTACACATCCTTCAGGATCATCCATCTCCTCAAATGTTTTCCAAATTTCCCCCCAACACCCTTTATATTCTTCTATACTGTATTTATGATGTGTTACTATAATTTGCTTAGTTTAGCACCTCAAGTCTAATATGGGAGTTAGTAACTATTTTTAGAGTCTATTTAAGATTTATATGTAATTAAGCATAATTACCTGGCTGATTTTCTCACAAGACTCCCTCCCTAAGCCAGGGCCTGAAAGGAATAGTACCTCAGTAAAAACTTATTCACTGACTCATCAATGTCTTGTTCAATTTTGTCACAACAATCAGCATTGCATACAAAAGACTCTGACTAGCAAAATAGTCATGCAATCAATTAACTTTGTTCAGCTATCCAGAAAACAACAACACAGTCAAAACGTTGATATCTATATAGAAGAGAGGGTTAGCTTCACATAGAGAAACTCTGTTTAAGTTAAAAAGCCTAAGAATGGTTTTAATCAATTACTGTATTTTTTAGGTTCTAATAATCATACAGATTTTTCTTCAGAAATTGTTGTCAAGACTGATGATCACTAATCACTTAATTATGAATATTATTAACTCCTCACAATACTATCGGTCTTCAGTTGCTGCATGAGACAAATCATGAAGCTCAGTCCATAGGAGGGAATATGAGATAAAAGGTCTTTAAACCAAATTATCTCTCAATATTAAATATGTAAATATTAGTAAGATTCAGTACATGAAGGCAAGTGCATTCTAATGAGGAGAAAATACCACATAAATTTTATGTTGTCTAGAAGAGGTAGAATATTCCAAATTAAATTTCACAGAAATGGCAATTACTAGCAATAAAACTTTCATCAAAATCACTGCTACTTAACATTTAATAATATTTGATGCAAACTTATGCTACAGTTTTAATAAATACCTTAATGCTATTTCTACCTTACATCTCTGATCATTTCTCATCTATCTCCTTATATGGATCTTGTCTTTTTTTAAAAAAACGATTTATGAGAGAGAGAGCAAGCGCACCCACGGGTGGGGAGGAAATGGGAGGGGCAGAGGAAGAGGGAGAGTGAGAATCCCAAGCAGACTCTGTGCTGAGTGTGGATCCCCATGCGGGGCTTGATACTATGACCCAAGGCCGTGACCTGAGGCGAAACCAAAGGTCGGATGTTCAACTGACTGCATTACCCAGGCACCCGGGGTCTTGTCTTTATTTTAGCCCCTGAAGGTATTGTCCTAGTTAGCCTCTGGCTCTTTCTGGTCTTTTCTTAATGGTACTCTCTAGGAGATTCCTATGATTTAAATTATTAATCCATTTATATTCAACTGATTTCTAAAAAATATTAGTAACTCACAAAAAATCTACATATATAAAACTAATATATTTCTATAGTGCACATGACATGTGCATTAAATACTACACTAAGAGCATTTCATGTCTTAACCCATGTAGTGCTTACACACCCCATACAGAAATAGGTTTTACTAATTTGCAAATTTAAATGATAAAACTGAAAGTGAAAGAGAGGTTAATTGTCCTACCCACGGTCATACAGTTAAGTAGTGAAAATGCCATTCAAACTCAGGCAGCCATGTTCCAGAGTATGCGTTTAACTACAATTCTAATCTGTGATGTTTTGAAAAGACAAATTACAAGGTTGGTAATGGTGTAATAAACTTGGCATGGTCAAACATTACTAGTTCAGGAACACAACCCTTTTGGAAACATTACAGCAATATATCATCAAAAATCTTAAAACTGTTCACACTTTTCTAGGTATCTATTTTAAGAAAATATTTAACATGAAAATGTTTTCATGTACAAAGATATACCAAAGATTTCAATATTACTGATCAATACAATTTTTTTACAAGCCTGAATATTTAAAAAATGGTTATATAAATTATGGTAGTTTCACTTGTTTGAAAATTAGGTCTAACATAGCCCATTAAGGTAATTAATAAAACACTGAACACTCCAACTGCTATTACAGTGTTTTTAAAAGGTAGGATATAAACTTGAATAGAGATATGAACAACTAACCATATAAAAAGCCAAAAAAATCAAATATAGAATAAAACCTGGAAGTAAATATACCACATGACAACAATGCTGATCTTTGATAAGGAGCTGAGCAGTTAAAATCTGTGTGTGGGCACCTACTTGCATACACATACGAAAACTTATTAACACACACTTAACAAAACTTATTAACGCAATAATACCAAAGCATAAAAGCATTCCCCTGGGTTTACCCAAATTTTATTTTTAAATTGTTTTTATTGTTACTGGTTTAACCAACGAGTTAAAGTTTCAGAGTCATGGGGGAATAACCAATAAAATATCAGAGGAGCATATCAATTAAGTTTTAACATTGGTTTTTCCTTCCCTTATTTGCCTCCCTCAACAAGCAAGCGTTCTAAAAAGGGAAAGTTATAGCCTTCCTGATGTTTTATTTAGTGCATATATAGCTGAAACCCATAGAACTCATTCATCTACTATTTATTAATAAAAGACAATATAAATTGTGAATTTAGGATGTAAAAATTAGCTAAGCACTTCCACCAAATACCATTTTAGAATTTCATTGCAGTTTTTTTCTTCAGTTATTCTGATAAGTTTCAAATTTTGAAACAAAATTTCAAAAAGCTTCAAGTCCATTACTTAAAAAATATTTTAAAAAACAGGTTCTCTTTTTTATCCCATGTATTACAGTACCTTATTCTATAAGTTCAAGTTTTAACCAAACATTTTACTTAAAATGTGGGATGTATACTTATTACAACAATGTCATAGTGGAAGACTTTACATTTGTTGACCATACATTTGATAGCCTCTGTCATGCTTATCCAAAAATGATTTATATTTTAAAAAACTTTTTATTGAAATATGACATTCATAATAAAAATGCACACAAGTATAGTTTAATGAATTTCCACAAACTAAACAGTCCTATGTAAACAGCACCTAGATTACCACCATCAACCAAGAGACAACCCCCATCCTATTTCCCTCTGATCACTAACTCCCTCCCACTCCCACTATCTTGACTTCTAACAGCTTTATGCATGTGCATCTTGATGCAGCAATTTTACTTCTAGGAATGCGTCCTAAGGTAAAAATTAAGATTGAGTGCAAAGTCTTAGCTCAAGCATGTTTACTTACATACCTAGAGACAGAATTAAATATGTGATACTTCCACACAACAGAATACTATTCAACTAAGTAAATGATTTTGTAGAAAGATATCTAGTAACAAAAGGATGTTTAAAAACATTATTTTAAAAACCACAAGTTGCAGAGGATTATATAATGTAGATTTGTGGGAGTGAGCTCTGGGAAGACAGAGAGTGTATGTGTCTATGTATTTTTTCCCAGAAAATAATTCAGAAGGCTTGAAAACTTAACAGGAGCAGTTACTGCTGGGTAGGTAAGAAAGGATAATTTTTATTTTCATTTGTTTATTTTCTAGTTTTCCTATAATATATAGCTTTTATAGTTCATTTATTCAATTAATACTTATTGAATGGATACAATATGCCAATCATTTTTTTAGGCACACAGGAAACAGTAAGGGAACAAGATAGAAAATGTTCCTGCTTTCGTGGAACTTCCATTCTAGAGGGGAAGACAAAGAAAAGATAAACACATCAATAAAAAAAAATTTCCCAAGGTGATAAGACTTATAATGAAAATAAAACACAGTAACAGGATACAGTGGCAGGTGGAAAGGGGTTACTATATTGGAATAAATTATCAGGCAAAGCCTCTCAGAAGTGATCTGCTTTTTAAAAAAATAAATTTTATTAAGATAAAATTCAAACATACAAAAATATAGAATGATTCTCCTTTATATCCTCTCTTCAGTTTCAACAATTGCCTAGATTTCTGCTATACTTGCTCCATTTATCCCTATTTATCTAAGTATTTTAAAGCTAATTCCAGATGTTACATCATTTCAGTGTCATGAATCTTTAAAACATATAAACATTTTCATACATAATTATACCAATTCCTTGCTATTGTCTAATACCTGGTTTGTACTGAAATTTCCTCTAGTGAGTCTTCATGACACTTTTTCTTTTTTTAAGTTTATTTTAGTAATCTCTACACCCAACGTGGGGCTCAAACTCACAACCCTGAGATCAAAAGTCACATGCTCTTCCAACTGAGCCAGCCAGGTGCCCAAACACTGACTTTTTGAAGAAGCTAGGTCATCGGTACTACTAGAGAACATTTTACATTATGGTTTGTTCTGTCTCCTGTGGTGTCATTTCCTTTTTTCTATTTACCAGTAATTCTGATAAACTTGGAATTAACTCTAAAGCAAATGGTCTTTAAGCTTTTGGATCTCATAATTTCTTTTTACTCTTAAAAAATACTGTGGGGGCGCCTGGGTGGCTCAGTCCATTAAGCAGCTGCCTTTTGCCCAGGTCATGATCCCCGGGTCCTGGGATTGAGCCCCAGCATCGGGCTCCTTGCTCAGTGGGAACCTGCTTCTCCCTCTCCGCCCCCTGCTTGTTCTCTCTCTCTCCGTCACATAAATAAATAAAATCTTAAAAAAAAAATACTGTGAACTTCAAAGAGCTTTTGTTTAGGTGAGTTACATCCATTTATATTTACCATATAAATTAAACTGTTAAGTTTAAAAAACATTCCTAATTGATAAAATAACTATAAATGTTAATGTTTTTAAAAACATTTTAATGAAAAATAACATTTTAAAAGTAAAACAGTGAGATTTTTAAATAATTTGCAAATCTCTTTAATGTCTAGCTTAATAGAAGATAAGCAGTTGTCATATATACTTCTGTAGTCAATATATTTAGAAATACTAGTAGTCTCTGGTGGACTTAATTACATACTTGTGAGAGAATGAGAGTGAAAAGGACAGATAACATATTATTATTAGTTTTGACCTGGGGTATCCCCTGAAAAAGTTTCAGGGGCTCCAAGAACTTCCTGAACCATATTTGAGAACCGCTGGCCTAAAGAACTGCTTAGATTCATATTCAAACATATTCTTGTTTTTGGCAAGAATACTTCAAAAGTGATGCAACATATCACAAGGCACATAAAGTCTAATCTCAATGATGCTCAAATGATAAGTGTGTTCTGATGGTGATAATCTGACCATGCCCTCCAATGTACAGTTCCCCAAATAACCTTTCCTCTAATAGTTTTATCTTCTGATGATGATGTTTGATTCAATTATCTTATTAGGAGTTGCAAAGTAGTACTATTTTTAGTCTATCACGTTTTCCATATTTATTAGCTGAAATTCTTTAAGAATCTTTTTAAGATTTTATTTATTTGAAAGAGAGAGCACAGCAGGGGAGGCAGCAGAGGGAGAGGGAGAAGCAGACTCCCCATCGAGCAGGGAGCTTGAGGGTGGGCTCTATCCCAGGACCCTGGGATCATGACCTGAGCTGAAGGTAGCTGCTTAACCCATTAAGCCACCCAGGCGCCCCTTTAAGAATCTTTCTTAAATGATGGCTATTTGGTCCTGAAATACAATTTGTAGAAAGAAAAGAAAAGAAAAGGAGAGAGAGAGAAAGAGAAAGAGAGAAAGGAAGGAAGGAAGGAAGGAAAAAAGAAAGACGAATACTTAACTTTTCCTTTAATTGCTCATTTGCACACTACGGTACACTACGTACCCCCAAGGTGGACTAAAGACTTTGAGGGGCACTTCTGTTTTCTGATTATCATAAATGAATGGATTTTAAAACATTCAGCATGCTTCAGTTGCAACTGTTCATTTTGATGCTCAAATGTTCTCATACTGGCCAATGGGGAACTCTTTAACATTGGCTTCTGTAGTCGGCTGACAAATTAGTCTTTGGAGCTTCCTTGCTTGCTGGCACAAGATGTTCTAGGCTCATTTTGTACACTTTCTGATCCACACCAGGATTGCAAGGAGGCCAGCTTTCTTTTAAAGGAAAATAATGTTTAGAGATCATAATCCGGGTCTAGGTTCAACTTAGCTGTCATTGCTTTTAGAGTACTTCAGTAGTCAGACTAGGAAATGAAAATTTTTGAAAAGAAAAAAAAATTGTGAATTTGCACTGACATTTCCAATCCACAGTTAATATTACAGCGTTTTTACTTCTTTGCTTTTACTCCTGTGTTTCTTCTCTTACCCTGGAAATCTTGGTTCCCTAACAATGTTACATGATTACATATTTATTATCTAGATTCAAAAGAATATACAATGGCAATATTATTATTAATATGACCAAAAGGATTTCTTTGAAGCACTCTTTGTCCTTAGAATATATTCTACTAAGAATGTACAGTCAAAATATTGGCTAAAGTCACCTGACATAATTCTTTCCTCAGCGTCACTATGTTACTAAAATAATGCAGCCAGGTTTGTTTGTTATATTCTTTCTCAAATTTTAGGGATTGCTTTATTTTAAAAAAAAGTATATTCTTTGGAATATGTAGAATATTTACACAAAACTACATAACAAAGTCCATTCACAGCACTTTCATCCTGTCTCCTCTGCCTCATCTACTTCATCCCCTTATAGGGAACCATGCTTTTAGTTTTTATCCTTCCTGCTTTTTTGCAAATGAGAATATATTTCCAACTCTTTGCTATTATAAATAATGCCCCCAATGAATAACACACACACACACACACACACACACACACACACACACACACACACACACACGTATTCTATATATAAAACAGAGAGGTGGGCAGGGACAAGATCTTAGCAAAGTCATACAAGTCATGGAAATAAATTTAAATTTTGTTCTTCATGTAACAGAAAACTAAGAGGAAGATTTTAAATACAGAAGTAATGTAAGCTTTACTTTTATTCAATCTGAGCACAAGAACACAGTTTTGACAAACTGATAACTTCAAAGTTATATTAAGATATACATTATGAAAGTTATCTCTTTAGAGGGTAAACAGATGAAAAAAATTACAAAGGAAACCAAAATCCAAAGTATTGTCACTTAAAAACCATGTGGTGCTACAGTGGCCAATTTTCTATCAAACTATAACAAATATTCAGGAAAAACATAACGGCTATACATTTGACTGTAAAGCATATGGCTATTTGTGATATTCTTTACAAGACAGAAAAATGAAAAATCCAGTTCATACGTTCTGTGACAATTATATTTCTTCACACTTTATAATCTGACTTTATAGAAATAGTCTCCTGATTTTTAAGTAACTGAGGCAATCTTCATACAGTTCCTCAAACATAAATTATCTGTTCCTGCCTTTTTTGCCTTCTGATATTTTTGTCTTTGTATTTGATATTTCTTCTTCCTAGAATGCCTTGCCCTCAGATCTTCATGTGGAAGACTTCTCATTATTCAAGCCTCTGCTCAAACTCATTTCCCTCAGGGAGATGTTCCTGACCACCTTGCCTAAAATAATCCTCCTAATCGCTCTTGATATCTTGCTTATTGATTCTTTTATAAAATTAGGGGCATGCTGACAGGCATATTTCTAAAATGTTACAAATAATTCTGGAAATGAAAAATGTAGTAACAAATTAGAAATTCAAGATACAGGTTAAACAGTAATCAGAATAGCTCAGGAGAGAATTAGTGAATTTGGAGATTGCTCTAAATACACTAATCAAGATGCAACAAAAGGAGACAAAGAGATGGAATATATAAAAGAGAAGGTAAGTGATACAGAGGATGGAATGAGAAGATCCAAAATATGTCTCAGTAGATTCTGACAGGTGATAAGGTGAGAGTTATAACACATTCGAAAAGATAATGGCTAAGAAAAATCAACTGATAAAAGACATTTGTCCTAAGTTAGAGAAACCATACGATTACCAATCAGAATAAAGAAAATAAATCTATACCCAAACATATCCAAGACAACCTATGGAACCCATAAACAAAATACACATACAGAGAAAGAGAGAGTTGCTGAAAGTACAGAGTATGAAGATTACCCATAAAGGAAAGCCTATTAGTTGTAGTTATAGCAACAATGGAAGCCAGGACACTCTCAGAGTAGCAGTAAGCCTAAACTCATGTACCCAGAAAAATAATCTTTTAAGAACATACATTAAAAAAAAAAAGAAACTGAAAAAAAAAAAAACCTGGGAATATGCTATCAATAGAATTAAGAAAATTCTGTTTATTAAAAGAATTTTTGTTCCCAGAGGAAAATCGGAGCTACAGGAAGGAATGGTGAGCAAAAGAAAAGGTCATCATATATGTAAATCTAAACAAAAATTGATGATATGAAACAAACAGTTACAATGCTTAAACTTGGTATCATAAAAAGAGAACTAAAGCACTGATAAAATAGCTCTGTGTGTCAGGATAGGTGGCAACTTAAAATGCTCTAAGTTACTTATATTAACTGTTCAGACTGAAATCTCTTTTTCCTATTTAGATACAAACCTAAAATTTTCTGAAGAAAGACATGTATTCTGAAAAATAGAAAGGGGCATACTCTTTGTATAAAATTTCAAGACTAACTTTTTCTTGTACCTTATAGAGTTGAAACTGTAATTTTTTAAGGTGAAAATAGTTGACTGTTGGCAGTTTCATTATGGTTCAATGTAATATCTTTAAAGGCATTTAAAAATCTTTTATATCTGTTTATTTTCTGAGCATGTAATATTTACCTCAGAGTTCTGAAGCAGGATGTAATTTTGTTTTCTTTTTCTATCATTTATTTATAATTAATATGAAGAATAGTTTGGTAGCTAATTAAAAATCTACATAGCCCTGCCATTTTAAAAAAAAAAAACTGTTCAGCTAATTACACACTTAAAAATTTCTAGTGTAACCACCAACAGAATAGCAGTGAAGTATATAACTTGAAAATCAGCAAAGGAAAAAAAAGTGAAATAAAGGGAAAAATGCAACCTAAAAGAAAATAAAGGATGGGAAAAAGCTTAAAAAACAGAAACCACAAAGTAAACGATGGAAACAAATAATTAGAAGGGTGATAAGTGCTACAAAAGAACACATGATGCTATGAGAAAATATAAGAGACCCAAACTTAAATTTTGGTGGGAAATTAATAGTATGTGCATACACACACACACACGGGGTGTGTGTGTGTGTGTCTGTGTTTACATGCAATTTAGGAGGTGTGAGGGAGGTTTTGTTAGAGAGGTGATGTTTAAAAGACCCGGAAAAAAGAAGAGTAAGTTTTATTTAGAATAAATTGGTGGGGGTAGAGAGTAGCTTCTATAGAGAGGCACAAGAATGTGTGAACGTTCTGAGGCCAGAGTATATGACATATTGAAGAAAATGAGAGACAGCCAGAAAGAGGGCCAAAACGAAAGAGAGACACAAGATGAGACTGGTAGACAGGCGCTGGATTTTGGCAAGTTCAGGATTTTAGATTTTATCCTAAGGACAATAAGAAGCCATTAAAAGGTTTTAAAGCAGATGAGTGGTATGCCTTGATTTGGAATTTTTAAGTATCACCTGTTTCTTCTATGCGTAGAGTCAGAGAATATTAGATTGAAAGCGACATGGATAATCTAGATATATTATGTTCTATTCTTCAGGTTTAATAAAATATGGTATCATCTTTTTTTTTTAAGATTTTATTTATTCATTTGAGACACGGAGAGAGAGAGAGAGAGAGAGAGAGAGAGAGAGAGAGAGAGAGAAAGCATGAGCAGGGAGAGAGGCAGAGGGAGAGGAAGAGGGAGAAGCAGGCTCCCTGCCAAGCCAGCAGCCCAATGTGGGGCTGGATCCCAGGACCCCGGGATCATGACCTGAGCTGAAGGCAGATGCCCAACATCTGAGCCACCCAGGCGCCCAAAATATGGTATCATCTTAAACACAGGACATAACATTTTCTTTTATGTCTTTAGCCTTGGAAAACAAAAGCTCAGCACTGAAAAACAAGATGGATAATTTTATTGCCTTCATTGGCGGACACAGAAATACCTTCTGAACTGAACTATAAAAACTGTTCCATATTTTCCTCATAGAACAACAGACTCCATTTATAAACAGCATAAACATCACATCACAAAACCATAAAGGCCCTCTTAATTACAGTTTAACATCTCAGCTGACAACTTCACCTACCTTAATTTCAGCCAAGAAACCAGACAAGTAGTGACAGTAGCAGCAGCAGCAAGAGATACTTAATAAACATATCACTGAAAGTCATGTAAGTTATTCAATGCCCTCTCCCAAATGCTCACTTGAAGCCTAGTTGATATTAGTCTCATACATAATTTTTTTTTTAATCTTACTCAAACTAGAGGATGTGATTTCCAAAGGTTAGCTTACTGGTAGTGCTGTGTAGTAGTAATTTCTGAAAATATTTTTTTTACTTATCTGTTGCCAATTAGCTTGAGGGAAAATAATTCTAAAATGTCAAGATATTACAAGGCAGTGCAATAACAAATGTTCATCATGGTAATATTTCATGTATTGTTTAAGAAAGTATTAAGGTATTTTCCATTCAAAATGATTAAAATAAAAAATTTCATTGCTAAAGAATCATAAATCCAATGATCAAGTCTCAATTCTCATTTTAGTTGTCAGTAGCATTTGAAAACAATGAAGATTTTTAATCTAATAAATTGAACATGTCATATATCATACATGTACTAGGAATACAAAAATGAAAAGACAGGTTCCTGCTTCCAAAGGTATATTATAGTGAAGATAAACATGGAAACAATTGCAATGCAGTGAGAAATTATAAAGAAAGCTCTAGGAGAGTACCACCGGACCTCATGGCAGAAATCTACACCAACAGGGCCAATGCCATGCTGTTTCATCTCTGCCCATATTTGATCTTGTTTTGTATAGGACTGGCAAATTCTTCATGAGTATCACAATAATGATAAAGTCTGTAAGTTGCAAATTTCTTCCTGTACTTTAGGAGTTTTTAGTTTGGCCCCAGATTAAGACTGAAATTTTAAAAAAAAATGATATGCAAATGTTATTTCTACCTGTTTTTTAACTTGGTGTGCCAGGGCAAAAAAGAATCATTAGTATAAGCAATGCATGACTTACTTCCTTCCAGTTTCTGAGGCTCAGAGTATTTATACAAATCTGTAGAAATGAAAGTGCACAAAGAAATATCTCTAATATTTCAAATACCTGGTTAGAAAGTAAAATGGAGAAGTAAAGGCAATGTTCCCCTCTGGGTAACTACATTTTAAGTCAGTCTAGAGTTTGTAGAAGAGAGGGAAAGGAAAATGAGGAATATGGAAATTGACTTATGAAGAACAATTAAAAAAGATGAAAAGATTTGCCTGGAAAACAGAAGTTTAGGGAGACATAACAGTTTCAATAAATATTTACAGCACTAGTAGAAGGAGTAAATTTTCTCATATTGCTGCAGACAGGAAAGAAGTCCCCAAAAGAGAAATCTTAGAGAGTTATAATAATTTCTACAAATATTTATAGTACTGTTAAGCAAACTATTGTTGCAGATAGAAAAAATATAAAATAAGGGGTGGATATTTCAGAGATATGAGCTTAATTATCAGAGCTATCAAAGATTTTTTGCAAGTACTTATTATCAATCAGTGGTTGAATTACCAGCTCTTATATGATAGAATAAAAGAACCCTATACTGGGGCAGACGCTGGGTAGGATATTCTTTTGAGTATCTTTTTCTTTGCTTATATGGCTAACTCTGTTCTGACAAGTCTTTTTGCCTATTTTTCTACATAGCTGTGTTTTTCTCATTCACTGTAGTTTCGTTCTGTTATTTGAATGGATTGCCAGTTACATCAGTTATAAATATGGTCTCCATTTGAGGCTTGCATTTTCACTCTGTTCATAGTGACTTTTGTAATAGTTAAGTTTATTTTAATACAGTCAAATTTACAAAATTGTTGTATGGATTGTTATTCTTGCAATCTTAAGAAAGTCTTCCTTATTTTGAGTTCATTAGGATTTAATCCTATATCTTTTAGTTTTTCTTTTCACGTTTAACCCTATAACCCACTGGAATTACTTTTATGAGTGGTGTGAGGTAGGAATCCTCTTTTTTGTTGTTGTTGTTGCCCTACATGGATAACCAGTTGTCCTGGAACCATTTATTCAATAGGCCATCCTTCCCAGTGATTTATAATGACATCTCTGTCTTGTACCAGATTCCACTAACATCTGGAGAGTTTCCAGACTGCTAATCTGTTTTACTGATTTGTGTATGTCCAACAGCACGTTTTAACTGTACTGCATTAAGTAAGTCTTGATATGTTTTAGAGGAACTCCTTCAACCACCATGACTTAAGTTATGCTTAGCTCTTTAAGTATTGCCCATAAATTTTAGGATTGGCAAGTCATTTTTCACAATAAAACCAATGAGAATTTGACTGGAATGACACTGAATCTACAAGCATATTAAGGATGAAATGCCATCTTTTAGCGTCTGTCCATTCATTTAAAATGGAACTTATTTTGGGGGTCTCATTTTCCATCCTTCAATAGTATTATGTTACCCATAAGGTTTGAAGCAGTTTATTAAGTTTCATTCTTTGGTGTTCTGGTGCATTTCTGCTTTTGTTGCTATTGTAAATGAGATTTTTTAAAAACTGGATTGTCTAACTGTGTGGTTGCTGATTTGCAGTAATATATACTGATCTAGTGAGCAGTACCTTTTCTGAACTTTTTATCAGTTCTAAAAGTTTACCTATTCTTTCATACTTTCTACATACACAACCATACTGTTTGTAAGCAGCCACAATTTTGTTCATTCTTTCCTTATAACATATTTATTATTGCTTATTTTCATACTTATGCTACTTAAGTTAGGATCTCTATGGTCTGGAAAATGTTGAAAATTGGTGATCGTATGCATTGTTGTCTTGTCCATTACATCATTAGGGTATGATATTTTTGGTAGTGGCAGTGCACATTTACTCTTAATTTGATGAACATTTTTTATTATAAATGTGTCAACTTTTGTAGAATTTTTCTGTAACTAACGGGATGATATGTTCCTTTTCTCTCTCTCTTTTTTTTTTGTAATGTGGAAAATCACAGAGGTTTTTCAAATGTGGAATCATCTATGCTTCCCTGTCATCATTTATTGTGTTTTTATACTTCATTATATTCACTTTGCTAATATTTATTTAGGATTTTTGTACCTATGTCTCTAAGACTGGTTTGCAACTTTTCTTTCTTTTGCTATTTTTGTCTGTTTTTGGTATAAAGATTATGCCAACATTTCTCTTTTCTATTCTTTAAAATAGTCTGTAAAAGATAGAAATTATCTGTTGCTTTAAGGTTATATGAAGTTTACCTACAAAACCATTTGACTGATAATTTAAAGATTTATAAGTTACACTACCCATAAATTATTCACATTATTTATGGTTAGATTAGCCATTAGATTTATGGATTACATTACCTAATTTAATAAAGTAACACACAGAATGAACAATGGGCTTAAATGAGTACTGTTAAGACATTATAAAGTGAGAATACATGAAAAATGTAAGCACTAGCAAATAAAGACAGAACACAGCTACTACTAGTATAAGCACTTAATTGATTATAGGTAAGAACAGTGAAATCAGGACAAAAATTTTAATTCTTTTTTTAAAAGATTTTATTTATTTGAGAGAGAGAGAGCGCGAGTGAGCTCCAGTGGGGGGAGAGGCAGAGGGAGAAGAACAAGCAGACTTCCTGCTGAACAGGGAGCCCCAACTGGATGACTGGACGACTGCATGACTGGATGTGGGGGCTCGATCCCAGGACCCTGAGATCATGACCTGAGCTGAAGTCAGATGCTTAACCAACTGAGCCACCCAGGTGCCCCCCCCCCAAATTTTAATTCTTAGGAAAACCATTTGAAATACGGATTTATATCTTCTATCATTACTAATAAAATTCTCCCAAAGTCTATACTGTGTAATAACATACCAGCAGTGAAGTCACGATTACCAAGATATTTAAAAATTGTTTATAACATCTTTATTTCAACATTAAAAATTTTAATTTATGGAAAGATTAGTACAGATATTGGTGTATATACATGCACACACACATGCACACACAAATGCATCAAAGGATATGTGCTCCATTTCTTTTTAGGATATCATGTGCAAGTATGCAAACTTAGAGCCTACCCAATCTATACCACAGAATGGCTTTATAAAAAAAAAATCTAATTTTATTATTCTCTGCTTAAAGCAATCTGTGGCCCTAAGAAAGTCAAAATCTTTAATATTTCCTGTGTAACTTTCTCATAATCTGGTCTCTATCCATTTCTTTGGCTTAATCTATTAACATTCTCTCCCTTGCTCTCTATACTACAAGCCACACTAGACTAAATGATTCCTATAATCATATAAGATAAGAAGTAATCCAACAAAATCATCAAGAAGACTATTTAAGGTATAGATTTATATCCACTATCATTACTCTTTTCAGTCTTCGGATGAAAAGGATGTTCACACACATTATCTGTGCACTTTGCCGAGAATATCACAGTAATTTAAATAATTTACATTATTTGTTTTCTATATATACTTGGGTTTGCCTTATCACTTAAGTTCATAGAATTACAGAATGTAAGGACTGGAAATTGACTTTTAAAAATGTCACTTATTCCAATCACTCATCTAATGCTTTTGAATACCTCTAATGATAAGGCAACCACTTTCCACTTGGAGAAATGTCTGATCCTTAGAAATATTTCTGTTTCCATCCAATTTTTAGATCCTAATTCTACTCACTAGGCTATTCAAGGAAGTTCTGCCCTACTTTAATGTAATAGCCACACAAATATTTACAGATAACTATAATGTTACTTCTAAGACTTCTCTTCTGTGGTAGTAAGGAAAAGCAGGTACAGAGTATGGAGACTAGTGCTCGACTATCCTTTATGAGTTCGTTACTTCATATTTAATTTTCACATTGCTCTAATGAGTTTGCTATTAATAACGCCAAATAACAAATGAGGAAACTTAAAGCTCCAATAGGTAAAGTTACTTGTTCAAGTAATTAGGTAGCAGAGCTGGTCAACCACAAGTCTGTCAGATACCAAAACCTTTTAGTCTCATTAGAACACTGAACTGCCTTTGACAAAGAGCTCTAAGAGGATATGAAACACGGAAAAGCAAAAAAAAAAAAAAAAAAAAAAAGCAAAATTATAAAAATCCTATGCCTTCTACTTTCCAAAATTGCGTTGATATTTTTTCCTCAAGCCTCGTATCATAGTCATTTTTGACATTTCTGCTTATAAACTGTCTAATTATTATCTTAATATTTCTCAGACCTTTCTACATAAGTAAACTCCCACAACCTAAAATTAGGGAAGCAAAAAGAGAAAATCATTTCCATATTTCATCCCCTCTCAATTTTAATCTGTTTTATACAATGAAATGACTATCTTCTTTAAACACTGACTAGATACTCTTCTTTAGAGCCCAAACACACACTGTCTTCTGTGATCAAATCTAATGATGATATTTTCCTGACTTCAAGGACTGACAACACTATCCCTAACCTGTGTTAACAAAAGATACCTGTTCTCTCTTCTCCAGGCAAACAATATTTGGCACCCCCCACAAGCACTTAAAAGGTCCTTCCTTCCTTTCCTCTGTAAATCATGGCTCTTCTTCAATGAACTGTTAGATAAGTCCAACATAGCCTTCATCATTCAGACTTCTTATGAAAAATGTATCTCTATATACTTAATTGCATGATTATATTTATCACATATATTAACTTTTCTTCTTCCTCAGTTACATCATAAATAATTGAAAAAAAAATCATCTATTTTTTTTTCACCTAAGTGTAAAAAACTGAATAGCAAGTGCTTAGTGTTCTCAGCTATACATTTTAAAAATAATTTATACAGCTCTTTATTTGTATTCTTTGCTTTTAAGCTGCTTGTTAAGATTCTCTCACCATACATTTTATTGTGAAAAGAGACCAAGAGCAACTCAAATTTCCTCTTTTATAAACAAAGTCAAATATAAAATTCAGCACTTCCCTCTATGTCATATAGGTTACTTGCAAGTAATATTACTTCTAAAATACATTTTCTTTATGAATGTAAAGCTTTATGTATATTAAATACTAAAACATAAAATTATGAATCACACACACACACACACACACACACACACACACACACACACACACACCCCACACAAAATCTTACCTTGCTGAGTATTTTGTTCTTGCATTCGATTCACAGTGAGGTCTAAGGGGCCTTCCTGTTCTTCCTGAAGGGAGTTTTCTGCTTGATTCATTTGGATACTTTTACATATTAGACTTGGTCCAATTGAACCATTTCTATTTTCTTGAATTTTACCACTTTTTGAAATATACTCAATTGCAAACTGACGTATCATCTTTTTCATTAATTCCTGAGCAACTAAGGGAATGTTAGGATCACAGTTCTGAGGAAGATCTAGGGAAGAAATAAAGATGATAGGCATTAAAAAAGAGAAATGGAAAATACCAATACTTAAACTTATTTTTATTAAAAATTAATGGTTTCAGAAGTCTTCAGTTCAGTCCACAATTGCTAATGGCTTCTAGGACTTAGCAATAGAAACCTTGTAGATTTAATTAGTATTATATCAACCCAAACTTGGCATATTTAATCATTTCTTTTTTTTTAAAGATTTTATTTATTTATTTGAGAGAGAGAGAATGAGAGATAGAGAGCACGAGAGGGAAGAGGGTCAGAGGGAGAAGCAGACTCCCTGCTGAGCAGGGAGCCCGATGCGGGACTCGATCCCAGGACTCCAGGACCATGACCTGAGCTGAAGGCAGTCGTCCAACCAACTGAGCCACCCAGGCGCCCATATTTAATCATTTCTTAAAAACAAACATTTTCCAGGGCATCTGGGTAGCTCAGTCAGTTGAGCATCCAACTCTTGATTTTGGCTCAGGTCATGGTCTCAGGGTTGTGAGATGAATCCCCAAGAAGGGCTCCCCGCTAAAAGCGGAGTCCACTTGAGATTCTCCTGCTCCGTCCCCTTTTGCCCCTCCCACCACATGCGCCTGTGTTCTCTCAAATAAATAAATAAACAAATAAATAAAATCCTCGAATGACAACAACAACAAAAAAACCAAACATTTTCAGTCCCAAACTTAAATACAGAAGAAGAATTAGACATAGAACAGCAGCTTATTTTCAGGGTTTTAATTCAAATGTATTCTACTAGATATTAAAACACTTAGAATGTGAACATAACTGGTGCAGCCACTCTGGAAAACAGTACAGAGGTTCCTCAAAGAGTTGAAAATAGAGCTAACCTATGAGCCAGCAACTGCACTACTGGCTATTTACCCCAAAGATACAAATGTAATGATCCAAAGGGACACCTGCACCCCAATGTTTACAGCAGCAATGTCCACAATAGCCAAACTATGGAAAGAGCCCAGATGTCCACCAACAGATGAATGGATAAAGATGTGGAATACACACACACACACACACACACACACACACACACACACACACACACACACAATGGAATATTATGCAGCCATCAAAAAATGAACTCTTGCCATTTGCAACAACGTGGATGGAACTAGAGGGTATTATGCTAAGTGAAATAAGTTAATCAAAGAAAGACAATTATCATATTATCTCACTTATATGTAGAATCTGAGAAACAAGGCAGAGGATCATAGGGGAAAAGCAGAAAAAATGAAACAAGACGAAAGCAGAGAGGGAGACAAACTGTTAAGAGACTCTTAATCTCAGGAAACAAACTGAGGGTTGTTGGAGGGGAGGGGGGTGTGGGAGGGATGGGGTGGCTGGGTGATGGACATTGGGGAGGGTATGTGTTGTGGTGAGCTCTGTGAATTGTGTAAGACTAATGAATCATAGACTTGTACCCCTGAAACAAATAATACATTATATGTTAATTAAAAAAAAGGAATGTGAACATAAATTCTAACTACTCAATTTGTAACCTAATATACAAAGTAAGCGCATGCATTAACTATTCAACAAAACATCTAAACTCTTATAACTATTTATTACCATTAAATTGTTCAATTCTGTCAAATATGTATTCCATATATAACCCGAATGTCATCATCAAAAATTTTCCTTTCCTCAACTTATATTGAGAAATTTCAATCATAAAGAAACTAAAGTGATATAGGCAGCCTCTACCAAGATTCAAGAATTGTTAGTATCTTCCATATTCACTTTTTAAACTTTTTTTAATTTGCAGAACCGCTGAAAGTGTAGTGTAGAATTACGACATTTCACTAAGTATTTCAGCATGCATCTACTAAGACTCTCTATAAAACACAGCAATACCCATTGTTGAGGGTCTTAATCAATCCCTGACCCCAAAACATGTTGATCAGCTACAACTACAATGAAGGTCAGTAGTGATACACACTTCTACTTGAAACTTGTACAAGAGATACAACAACTGAATGATTTTATATAAGAGGTGTATAATAAGGACAACTTGTAAACATAGTATATAATAGTAATAAGGAGTTTTGGTATTGAGGAAAGTGGGTGGGTGGTGGCTTTTTCACACACACACTTTTGGCCTCACTCTAATCCTTTTATTTACTCTGCTCCTTCAGAGGCAGAACTATAGGTAAATTGGGAAGGGTGACTATGCAGACGTGATTAGGCTCCATAACTCTTCCTCTTAGAAGTGAAACTAGAGATACTAATTCTTTGCTCTTTAAATACCTTAACTCAGAGGGGGAGACGAACCATGAGAGACTATGGACTCTGAGAAACAAACTGGGGGTTCTAAAGGGGAGGGGGGTCGGGGGATGGGTTAGCCTGGTGATGGGTATTAAAGAGGGCACATACTGCATGGAGCACTGGGTGTTATACGCAAACAATGAATCATGGAACACTACATCAAAAACTAATGGTGTAATATATGGTGATTAACATAATAAAAAAAAAGGAAAAAAAAATACCTCAACTCTTACCCAGGCAGAGCAGTGTTATGTAAATAGGCCTGCTCTGATCCAGGGCTGTCTGAGACTGAAGGAGTAAGTCTCTTTAGTTTTGGGGTTCAACATTAGCTGGAGCACATGTCTAAGAAATCTGAAGGCAAGTTCCCCAACTAACATCTACAATTATAGATACACGACTGTAAAATGCAAGATGGTTTGAAACCATGTAATATATGGAGGTGAGGAAAGGCAACAAACTACTTCCATCATGACCACCACCAAATTTGGTAGCAAAATGTGATCTGGGCTGAAACGAATCTATGGTCCTGCAGAAATATCAATACATTTAATCACAGGGTGTTGTTTTGGAGATGTTATAAAATAAACATGCTTATATTACCTCTTTCAAAACAAAAAAATCTTGAATTCTGATAAAACATCTGAGAGAAGAAACTGGGGGCCAAAAAAATGTGACAGTTTAGCCTTCACACTTATTTTTCCTTTAGAACCCAGTAGGGAAGAGAGGCACTATTGTTTTTACATACTGGGGAAAAAAGGACTTAGCTATAGGTTGGAATCTTAGCCATCCTTATGAACTTAGGGTAGTTTCATATCCCTTCCAGGTTTTAATTTCTCTGTTCATAAAAATGGAAATGATAACAGAACCTTCAAAATTATAATAGGACCGTACTCACAGGATATTTTAAGGTTATGTAAGATTGTAGATAAAATACTTAATTCCTGTACTTGGCATTTTAACAATCTAGTAAACATTACCATTAAGATGTAGACTGAGTAGTTATATTTATTTAAGTCACAAAATGCCAAATAAGTAAAAATATTAACTAGGTTAATATAAAATTATTAGCTAACTGGGAGAATACAAAGGACCTAACTTCTAAGTATATTTGATACTTTTTGGTCGAGAATAGATAGTATTATTAGCACATGTACCCTAAATGACATGGCTTACCAAAACAAATTTCCATGTTGTATATAAAAACTCCCAATTTATACGATTTCTTGATTATTACCTCCAGGCATCTTTGAAGGCTTCTGTGAACATTCTTCTCCATCTTTTTCCAAACTTAATTTTGCTTTGTATTATGTGTTAAAAGGAGATACTGGATTTACTTCTTGTAGATATTTTAACTGTGCTATAATTTATTGACTAATGACACCTTATAAATTCAAAATAATTAAATTCACCAAAAAAGAACAGAAACATACTGGAGCTATAACTTTAGGGTTGAGTTTAGAGCTAAGTTTAAAGCAGAATACATTGTGCTACTCTATTTTTTTTTCATGTTCTCAGTTTCTGGCCCTTTATATTGGGGAATAAGTATATGTTTAATTAATTAAAAAAAGAGAAAGCCAAAGAGACAAAGAAAATGCTGATTAGCTAGAGCCTTCTAGATTATGTGTACAAGCTGTCATAACTATAAAAAAGCAAACGAGTTAACTAGAGATACCGACCAGGAATTTTAATGTTTCCAAAGGTCAGGCAAGTAATAAATATTTGGCCAGAAGAGAGAATGCTGCCACACAGAAATAGTGTCTACTGTCCCCAAGAAGACAGAAATAACTTATTTTTTGCCCTATCTCTTAATTTTTCGAACCTAATTCAGAAGTTTAACAAGCTTTTTGTAATAGCCAGTTTCAAGATAGTCCTCAACGATTCCAACCTTCTGGCTTCATTCTGTTGTGTAGCCCCTTCCATGCTGCATCGGTGGTGGTATGGGTGAGTAACAGCATACTAAAGAAGTCTGTCACTTCCAAGATCAAGTTTAGAAGAATGTGATTTCTATCTTGGATACCCTTGAATGTTAGTGTTTGCAGTCACCTCCCTCCCCCATCCCTACTCTGTCCTTCAATCTCTGTCTCTTATCACTCCCTCTGGAGGAAGCCATACTGTTAGCTCTATGGGGAGGCTCAGGAGAGGAACTGAAGTCCCCTGCAAACAACCAGTGAGTGACCTTGAAAGAAGATATTCCAGATCAATGAAATCCCAGATGACTATAATCCTAGCTGACCCCTTGACGGCAGCCAAACATCCAGCTATGCTACTCTGAGATTCCCAGCTCAGAGAAAATATGAGATAATAGTTTGTTTTAAACTGCTAAATTTTGGGGCGCCCGGGTGGCTCAGTCGTTAAGCGTCTGCCTTCGGCTCAGGTCATGATCCCAGGGTCCTGGGATCGAGCCCCGCATCGGGCTTCCCCTGCTCAGCAGGGAGCCTGCTTTTCCCTCTCCCCCTGCCCCTGCTTGTGTTCCCTCTCTCACTGTGTCTCTATCAAATAAATAAATAAAATCTTTAAAAAAAAATAAACTGCTAAATTTTGGGGATAATTTGCTAAATAGTAATAATAAATAATAAAGATTTTGGTACACGTTAGTGGGATGTTGCTGTAATAAAAGTCTAAAATGTAGGTTTGGCTTTAGAACCAGGCAGTGAGCTTTGGAGAGAATTAACAATGTAAGCCAAAAAGTACCTTGAAGAAGTTGTTAATAGGAGCTTCATGGTTTTTGATAAGATGTGTAGGGTGAGGATATGTAGGACAATGAGGTAAATGTTACTGGAAAGTAGAGGAAAGAATATACTTATTTTGTAGTGGCAGAAAGTTTTATAACACTGTTTGCAGTAACTTCAAAAGTAGAAAATATCCCTAATAAATTGGGTGATCTATTAGGGAAATCTCTAAGCAAAGCAAAGTGCCCTCTGGTTTCTTCTTGCTAATTACAGTAAAATGTAAGAAGGGAGATAGACTAAAGGAAGAACTGTTAAACATAAAGAAACTAGGTCTTGATTATTTTGAAAATTTTCAGATACACATATAGCAAATGAGGCTAAAATTAAGAAAGGTTGAGCTAAGACCAAATCAGGGGAACAGCCAGGAAAACATCTTAAAAAAAATGATGGTTTTTCTCCAGATCTGACTCTCTTAATAATGTTGTGGGATTCATGTGGATTTTTAATTTTAATTTTTTTTGTGTGTGGGGTATTATTCCTTTAAACGAAAGAACTCTGGAGTTAACCAAATCTTGGCTAAATCTCAGTAAGAAGAGTAAGCTGAATAACTTTTAAATTGCTTTATTCCCATCCTCCCTCCCTACTTTTGAAGAAGCCTGTCCCAAGGCAAAGACTGACAATATTATGGTTCTAGATATCCCTGTCCAATCATTAGCTGACCACTAAGTTAACTAAGCAGAGATGTTAATAGCCACACAATACAAAGAATACTGACTTTACAAAATTAATCAGAAAAGTCATTAAACAAACAAACAACACATAGCAACAAAACCTGAGGTGGGGGATACTCTGATTTCTACCAGTGTCACATTGTATTATTTAAAATATCCAGGTTTTTAAATAAAACATTACAAGAAATGCAAAAAAACAAGAAAGTATGGCCCATACACAGGAAGACTAAATCAACAGAAAATGTCTCTGAAGAAACCCAGATACTGAACTTACTAGACAAAAACTTTAAATCAGATATTTTAAATATGTTCAAAGACCTAAAGGAAACCATGTGTAAAGGACTAAAGGGAAGTATCAGGAGAGTATCTCAGCAAATAAAAAATAAAGTTTTTAAAAAGAAACAGCTAGAAATTCTAGAGTTGAAAAATACACTAATTAAAATACAAAATTCACTAGGATGGATACAACAATATATTTGAACTGGCATAAAAGAGAATCAGTGAATTTGAAAATAGGCCCATTGAGATTACCCATTCTGAGGAAAGAGAGAAAAGAAGGAAAGGAGAGCAGGAAGGAGGGAAGGAAGGAAGGCAGGCAGGCAGGTAGGTGACAGGAGCGCACAGGAGGGGAGGAATAAAGAAAAAAAGAAAGAAAAATAAACAGTCTCAGAAACCAATGGAATACCATCAAGTGTACCAACATTCACAATGGCAGTCCCAGAAGGAGAGGAGAGAAAGAAGCACAAAGGGTAACTGAAGAAATGACAATGTCTCAAATTTGGTGAAAAACCATTACCTACATATCCTAGAAGCACAACAAACTCCAAGTAGGATAAACTCAAAGAGAACCACATTTAGATGCATTCTAATCAAATGGTCAGAAACCAAAGACAAAGAGCAAGTCCTAAAAGCAGCAAGGAAAAAAACTCAATTCATCACATGCAAGATCCTCAATGAGATTAACAGCCAATATCACACCAGAACCCATAACGGCCAGAAGGCAGTGAGATGACATATTCAAGGAACTGAAAGAAAAAAGAGTGTCAACCAAGAATTTCATATTCAGAAAAAGTATCCTTTGAAAACACAGGAGAAATTTAGATATTCTCAAATAAACAAAAACAGAAAACTTGCTTCAAGCAGGCCTGACTTAATAAAAGGACACTGGACAGTAACTCAGATCCACGCAAAGAAATAATAAGCATCAGTACAGTAACTATATAGGTAAAATACAGTATAAATGTATTTTAGTAAATTATAAATGTATTTTTTGTTTGTAACTTTTTTCATATCTAATTCAGAAGTGATAAAGCAGTAATTATAAATTTCTCTCAGTGGGCAATGTATAAAGATGTAACATGGAAGATAAAAACAGCACAGAGGAGAGAAAATGAAATGGAGACATACAGGATCAAACCATAAGAGAATCTCTTATGGTTTGTCTCCCCTCTCTGATTTTGTCTTGTTTTATTTTTCCCCTCCCTTCCCCTATGCTCTTGTTTTTTTTTTTTCCCAATGCTTATCTTTTATTGGAACATAATGTGCCTACATAGCAAGTACTTGATAAATGTCTGCTGAATGACCAAATGATTCCCAGGATGAATTAGCTCAAAGTCCAAACACAGCGAGGGGTGGGGGGATTCCCAGCTGGTAAGCCATCTAGGCTTTGATCAAAGAGATACATCTTGAAAGTTTTATGTTAGAATAATAATCCCACACATCTGATTTCTGTGGAATGAGTGAGCCCCATCTCTAGCTGCTCTCCCCACCACAATCACAGCAGTCAGATAAAGTTGAGGAGTTTATTAGCGAAATATGAGAGGCAAAGATACCCCAAGTGACAGAAAGAAAATACTGAAAATATCCCTTCAAGCCAAGTAGGGGTCTGGCCATGACCTCCCCAAAAGGACAAGAACCTGGTGAGTTAGCAACAACATTCTCTGGTGGCCACCTTGCCAGGGCATAAGTGTCTCAGCCAGGACTGCCTCCCACCCGCCACCAAAGATGGAAAGGAGACAAAGACTGTTTATAGAATCAATCTAGAGGCAATCAGAGATGTAAGGAAAGTATGAGAAAGAAAGAGAGGTGGGGAGGACCTTAACAAAGAGTCCCAGGAGTTTGGCACTGAGTGCCTCAAATACACTGACAAACAGTTCTACAAAATGTTACTTAAAAGGTAAAATGCCTAATGTTCGTTCCAATGGCTCCCCTGGACATCCTTCCACATGCCACATCACACACCAATGTACATGGTAGAGCCCAAAGGCCATGATTTTGAAAAGAGAAACAAGAATAAGCCCTGTTGCTCTTTAAGGAAAGAGGAAGGAGCTGAGGCTGCTGGGGCCTTTCCCACGTTGGCCTGTGTTCCAGAAAGCAACTTCCCAGCAGCAGCATGGCATAGTTCTAGGTGAGGGTCTCACCTTTTGTCACCTGTGCTTGAAAGTACTCTATTCTCCATTCAAGGGCTGTCAATTTCTCATTTAGTGTTGCAAGTACTGAACGACAAGACGTATCGAACGAACTGATAAATTCCTCAATTTTCTTGATGCTGCTGTTGATGACCTCAATATATTCCGGGTTTGCCCAGTCCTGGTGAATCTCGCTGCACCAGGTCCTCTTGACCCACCATGGCTGCCGCCTGAAGAGGACTTCTGTCTTGTTTCTTAAATTCCACATATCAGTGAGATCATATGATACTTCCTTCTCTGACTGACTTATTTCACTTAGCATAATACCCTCTAGTTCCATCCACGTTGTTGCAAATGGCAAGAGTTCATTTTTTGATGGCTGCATAACATTTCATTGTATATATATACCACATCTTCTTTATCCATTCATCTGTTGATGGACATCTGGGCTCTTTCCATAGTTTGGCTATTGTGGACATTGCTGCTGTAAACATTGGGGTGCAGGTGTCCCTACATTTCTGGTAAATACCCAGTAGTGCAGTTGCTGGATCATTGGGTAGCTCTATTTTCAACTTTTTGAGGAACCTCCATACCGTTTTCCAGAGTGGTTGCACCAGCTTGCATTCCCACCAACAGTGTAGGAGGGTTCCCCTTTCTCCGCATCCCTGCCAACATCTGTCATTTCCTGACTTGTAATTTTAGCCATTCTGACTGGTGTGAGGTGGTATCTCATTGAGATTTTGATTTGGATTTCCCTGATGCCCAGTGATGTGGAGCACTTTTTCATGTGTCTGTTGGCCATTTGGATGTCTTCTTTGAAGAAATGTCTGTTCATGTCTTCTGCCCATTTTTGATTGGATTATTTGTTCTTTGGGTGTTGAATTTGGTAACTTCTTTATAGATTTTGGATACTAGCCCTTTATCTAATAAGACATTTACAAATACCTTCTCCCATCCCGTCAGCTATCTTTTGGTTTGGTCGACTGTTTCCTTTGCTGTGCAAAAGCTTTTTATCTTGATGAAATCCCAATAGCTCATTCTTGCCTTTGTTTCCCTTGCTTTTGGAGATATGTCTAGCAAGAAGTTGCTGCGGCCAAAGTCAAAAAGGTTGCTGCCTGTGTTCTGCTCTAGGATTTGGATGGATTCCTGTCTCACAAATTACATCTTTCATTCATTTTGAGTCTATTTTTGTGTATAGTATAAGAAAATGGTCCAGTTTCATTCTTCTTCATGTGGCTGTCCAGTTTTCCAAACACCATTTGTCGAAAAGACGGTCTTTTTTCGATTGGATATTCTTTCCTGCTTTGTTGAGGATCAGTTGACCATAGAGTTTGAAGGTCCATTTCCGGGTTCTCTATTTTGTTCCATTTATCTATGTGTCTGTTTTTGTGCCAGTACCATACTGTCTTGATGATGAAAGCTTTGTTGTTGTTGTTGTTTTTTAAGATTATATTTGACAGAGAGAGAGAGAGAGAGAGCACAAGCAGGGGGAGCAGCAGACAGAGGGAGAGGGAGAAGCAGGCTTCTCGCCAAGCAAGGAGCCCGATGTGAGGCTCAATCCCAGGATCCCGGGATCATGCCTTGAACCAAAGGCAGATGTTTAACTGACTGAGCCACCCAAGTGCCCTGATGAATAAACCTTTGCAATAGATGTTGAAGTCTGGCATTGTGATGCTACCAGCTTTGATTTTCTTTTTCAATATTCATTTGGCTATTCAGGGATTCTTCGGGTCCCATACAAATTTTAGGATTATTTGTTCCACCTCTGTGAAAAAAATTGCTGATATTTTGATAGGGGTTGCATTGAATGTATAGATAGCTCTAGGTATCATAGACATTTTAACAATATTTGTTCTTCCAATCCATGAGCATGGAACATTTTTCCATTTCTTTGTGTCTTCCTCAATTTCTTTCATGAGTGTTATATAGTTTTCAGAGTACAGATCCTTTACCTCTTTGGTTAGGTTTACTCCCAGGTATCTTATGGTTTGGGGTGCAATTGTAAATGGGATCGATTCCTTAATTTCTCTTTCTTCTGTCTCATTGTTAGTGTATAGAAATGCAGCTGATTTCTGTGCATTGATTTTATATCCTGCCACTTTGAATTCCTGTATGAGTTCTAGCAATTTTGGCGTGGAGTCTTTTGGGTTTTCCACATAGAGTATCATGCCATCTCTGAAGAGAGAGTCTGACTTCTTCTTTGCCAATTTGGATGCCTTTCTTTTTGTTGTCTGACTGCGGAGGCTAGGACTTCTAGTATTATGTTGAACAACAGTGGTGAGAGTGGGTATCCCTGTTGTGTTCCTGACCTTAGGGGAGAAGCTCTCGGTTTTTCTCGGTTCAGAATGGTATTTGCTGTGGGCTTTTCGTATGTGACTTTTATGATAATTGAGGTATGTTCCTTCTATCCCTACACTGTGCAAGGTTTTAATCAAGAAAGGATGTTTTACTTTGTCAAATGCTTTTCCTGCATCTATTGAGAGGATCATATGGTTCTTGTCCTTTCTTTTATTGATGTGATATATCATGTTGATTGATTTGTGAATGCTGAACCACCTTGCATCCCAGGAATAAATTCCACTTGGTCGTGGTATATAATCCTTTTAATGTAGTGTTGGATCCCACTGGCTAGTATCTTGATGAGAATTTTTGCATCCATGTTCATCAGGGATATTGGTCTGTAATTCTCCTTTTTGGTGGGGTCTTTGTCTGGTTTTGGAATCAAGGTAATGCTGGCCTCACAGAAAGAGTCTAGAAGCTTTCCTTCTACTTCGATTTTTTTAAACAGCTTCAGAAGAATAGGTATTAATTCTTATTTAAATGTTTGGTAGAATTCCCCTGGGAAGCCATCCATTCCTGGGCTCTTGTTTGTTGGGAGATTTCTGATGACTGCTTCAATTTCCTTGCTGGTTATGGGTATGTTCAGATTTTCTATTTCTTCCTGTTTCAGTTTTGGTAGTTTATATGTCTCTAGGAATGCATCCGTTTCTTCCAGACTGCCTAATTTATTGGCATACAGTTGCTCATAATATGTTCTTATATTTGTTTGTATTTCTTAGGTGTTGGTTGTGATCTCCCCTCGTTCATTCATTTTTTTGGGGGGTCCTTTCTTTTTTCTTTTTGATAAGTCTGGCCAGGGGTTTATCAATCTAATTAATTCTTTCAAAGAACCAGCTCCTAGTTTCATTGATCTGTTCTGTTCTTTTGGTTCTATATCATTGATTTCTGCTCTAATCTTTATTAATTCTCATCTCCTGCTGGGTTTAGGCTTTATTTGCTGTTCTTTCTCCAGCTCCTTTAGTTGTAAGGTTAGGTTGTGTACTTGAGACCTTTCTTGTTTCTTGAGAAAGGCTTGTATTGCTATGTACTTCCCTCAAAAGAGACACTTCAAATTCAATGCTATGTACTTCCCTCAAAAGAGACACTTTAAATTCAAAGATCCAAATATGTTGAAAGAAACAGGATGAAGGGAAAAAAAGACATTATGAAAACATAACCAAAAGGAAGCTGGGGTGATTCTACTAATATCAGGCAAAAATCTACTTTAAGAAAAAAATTGTCAATAAAAACAGAGAAGGTCACTTTATAATAATAAAGTTCAATCTCTTAAGAAGTTTTAATAATTATAAACATATATGTACCTAAGAACAGAGCCCAAAAATACATGAAGAAATAACAGAATTAAAGGAGAAATAAAACATTCAATATTAACAGTTGGAAACTATTCAATAAACCACATTTAAAAAAAAAGGACTTTATTTATTTATTTAGAGAGTGCACATGAGCAGGGGAGTGGGAGAGGGAGAGAGAAAATCCCAACTAGACTCTACACTGAGCACAGAGCCCTATGCAGGGATCAATCCAGGATCCCAAGATCATGACCTGAGCCAAAATCAAGAGTCAGACACTTAACTGAGCCACCCAGGTACCCCTAAGCCACTTTCAATAGTGGATAGAAAATCCAGAAAGAAGATCAACAAATAGAAGACTTCAACAACACTAAATTAACTCTATCTAACAAACATATGCAGCACTCCATCCCAAAACTGCAGAATACATACTTTTGTCAAATGGATGTAGAACCCTATGACCCAGCAATTGCACTATTGGGTATTTACCCCAAAGATACAAATGTAGCAATCCAAAGGGGCACCTGCACCCCAACGTTTATAGCAGCAATGTCCACAATAGCCAAACTATGGAAAGAGCCCAGATGTCCACCGACAGATGAATGGATAAAGAAAATGTGGTATATATAAACAATGGAATATTATGCAGACATCAAAAAATGAAATCTTGCCATTTGCAACGATGTGGATGGAACTAAAGGGTATTATGCTAAGTGAAATAAGTCAATCAGAGAAAGACAATTATCATATGATCTCACTCATATGTGGAATTTGAGAAACAAGACAGGATCATAGAGGAAGGGAGGGAAAAATGAAACAAGAAGAAATCGGAGAGGGAGACAAACCACAAGAGACTCTTAATCTCAGGAAACAAACTGAGGGTTGCTGGAGTGGTGGGGGGTGGGAAGGATGGGGTGGCTGGGTGATGGACATTGGGGAGGGTATGTGCTATGGTGAGTGCTGTGAATTGTGTAAGACTGATGAATCACAGACCTGTACCCCCGAAACCAGTAATATATTATATGTTAATAATAAAAAATGCATGTAGAAAATCTCTAAGACAGACCAAATGTCAGGCCACAAAACAAAAAGATTAAAAACATAAAAGGTATGTTCTCCAAAATCAAAGGAATAAAACAAGTAACAAAAGGAAATATGGGAAATATACAAATGTAAAAATAAAAATAAAAAACATATTCCTAAACATCTAATAAGTAAAAGATTGGGTCACAAAGAACATTAGGACATACTTAAAGTTTTTTTTTTTTTTTTTACACTTTTCTTTTTTAAGATTTTATTTATTTGAGAGAGAGAGAATGAGAGATAGAGAGCGCGAGAGGGAAGAGGGTCAGAGGGAGAAGCAGACTCCCCGCTGAGCAGGGAGCCCGATGTGGGACTCAATCCCGGGACTCCAGGATCATGACCTGAGCCGAAGGCAGTCGCTTAACCAACTGAGCCACCCAGGTGCCCCGGACATACTTAAAGTTTAATGAAAAAGAGAATACAACATACCAAAGGGTATGAGATGCAGCTAAAACAGTGCTTAGGGGCAATTTGTAGCTGTAAACACATATATATATTTTTTAAAGAAATTCAAACCAACAACCCATTAGCCTACCTGCCTTGAGAGAAAAGGAACTGAAAACTAAACCCAAAACAAGCAAAAAGGAGGAAATAAATAAAAGGGAGCAGAAAAAAATATAGAATAGAAAAACAACAGAGAAGATCAATGAAACTAAAAGTTGGTTCTTTGAAAAGATCAACAAATTCTCAAGCCTTTAGCTAGACTGACCAAGAAAAGAAAACTAGAGAAGATTTAAGTTGCTAAAAAAAGGAATGAAGAGACATCACCACTAACCTTAAAGAAACACAAAACAGAATCAGAAAATACTATAAAAAATTATACACCAACAAATTAGATATCCTAACTCATGTAACACTGTATGTTAACTATATTAGAATTAAAAAATAATAAAATTTGTAAAAAGAAAAAAACAAATTACAATCCTAGATGAAATGGCTAAATTCTAGAAAGACAAACTACCAAAGTGACTCAAAGATTTAATAGAAAATGTAAATAGACCTATAATAAATAAAAACATTGAAATAATAACTAAAAATCTTGCCACAAAGAAAGCCCAGGGACAGATTTACCAGTGAATAGATTAGACATTAAAAAAATTAATGCCAAATCCTTCAAATTTTCTAAGAAAGAGATGAGGAAGGAACACTTCCCAATTCATTCTATGACAGCAATATTAGCCTTATATCAAACTAGAGAAGGAAATCACATAAAAAGAAAATTACCACGCCAAATGGGGGTTGAAAACTATCCATTATGAAGAGACACAAAAATCCTAAATAAAATACTATCGAACAGAATCCAGCAACACATAAAAAGAACTATACACCAAGAATTTATCCTAAGAATGCAAGGTCAGCTCAACATATAAAAATGAATCAGTCATTGTAATAAAACATTAATAAGAGATAAGAGCCAAATCTCCACAGATGTAGAAAAGCACTTGAGAAAATCCAGTAAGCTTTCATGCTAAAAACACTGAACAAGTTAGGAATAGAAGAAAACTACCTCAATTTAAGAAAGGGTGCCAATGAAAAATTCACAGGTAACATCACATTTAATGGTGAAAGACAGAAAGCTTTCCACCTAAGATCAGGAACAAGACAAGAATATATGCTCTCACCACTTCTATCCAACATATACTTAGAGGTTCTAGGCAGGGCAATTAGGCAAGAAAAATAAATTAAAGGCATTTAGATTGGAAAGATAGAAGTAAAGCTCTGTTTGTACATAACATAATCTTTAAAAAATATTTTTACTTTAATTCCACTATAGTTAACATACAGTTATATTATTTTCATGTGTACAATATAGTGATCCATAACAATCTTATGTATAGAAATTTCTAAGGAATACAAACACAAAATTTTAGAGCTAATGATTAAGTTTAGCAAGGCTACAGAAAATCATATCAATAAACAAATATCAATTTTATTTCTATACAATGGCACTAAACAATTCCAAAATGACATAAGAAAATAATTCCATTTACAACAGGACCACAAAGAATAAAACACAGAAGTTAACAAAGGAAGTAGAAGTTTTGTATGCTAAAAATGATGAAACTTAAAAACAACCTAAATTAGTAGAAATACATCCTGTGTTCATGAACTGCAAGATGTAATATTGTTAAGATGGTTAATACTCCCCAAAGAGGTTGAACACAATCCCCGTCAAAATCCCAGCTAGCATTTTTGTAGAAATTGGCAGCTTGATCTAAACTTCATATGGAAATGCAAGGAACCCAGAATAGCCCCCAAAAAAATCTTGAAAAAGAAGAACTAAATTGAAGTGTTAGCATGTCCTGATTTTGAAAATTACTATAAAGTGCAATAATCAAGACAAGGTGTTACTGGCATAAAGTTAGACATATAGATGAATGTAATAGAACTGAGCCCCAAAATAAACCCTTATATTTGAAGTCAATTTATTTTTGATATGAGTACCTAGACCATTCAATGGGGGGAAAGAATAGTCTTTTCAACAAAGGTGCTGGGACAACTGGATATTTACATACAAAATGAAGCTAGATCTCTACCTCATACAATATATAATAATTAACTGAAAATGGATCAAAGACCTAAACAGAGGAGCTAAAACCTTAAAAACTTTAGAAGAAAACATATATGTAAATCTTCATAACCTTGGATTGAGGCAACAATTCGTTACACATGACACCAAAAGCACAAGCAACAAAAGAAAAAAATAGATATACTGGATTTGATCAAAATTAAAAACCTTTGTACTTCAAAGGACACTATCAAGAAGCAAAAAGTCCACACAATGGGTGTTAATATTTATAGATCATCTGATAAAAGTCCAGTGTCCACAGTATATAAAGAACTCTTGTTATAAATCAATAAAAAAACAAATGCCCAAATAAAAAATGGCAAATGATTTGAGTAGATATTTTTCCAAAGAATGTTACTAATAGCCAATAAACACATGAAAAAGATGCTTAACATCATTGCTCATGAGGGAAATGTAAATCAAAACCACAAGGAGATATCATTTCATACCCAAAAGGAGCATTATAATAAAAAATGCAGATAAAGTGCTCATGAGGATATGCAGAAATCTGAACCCTCAAACACTGCTCATGAGAATGCAAAATGCTGTAGCCACTTTGGAAAACACAATGGCAGTTTTTCCAAAATGTAAACATATGATGAAGCAAACTCCACTCCAAGGTATATACCCCCCAAAACTGAAAACATATGTCCAAGCAAAAATGAGTACATGAGTGTTCATGGTAGCATTATTCATAACAGACAAAAAGTAGAAACAACCCAAATGAACATGAATTGGTGAATGTAAAGATACATACAACAGAGTATTATTCAATCATAAAAAGGAACGAAGAAGTGACACATACTATAAGGATGAACTTTGAAAATAATATGCTAAATGAAGGCTGTACATTGTATGATTCCATTTATATGAAATGTCTAAAACAGGCAATTTATAGAGACAGAATAGATTTAGTGGTTGCCAGATCCTGGGGGAGGATAGGAAAGGATGAGGAATGAGTGTTAATCTGGTAATGGGTTTCTTTTTTAGGATGATGAAAATGTTCTGGACTCAGACAGCAGTGATGGTTGTAAAACTTGGTGCATGAGTATACTAAAACCCACTAAATTGTATACTTTTTAAAAAGTTAATTTCATAGTACGTGAATTACATCTCAATTAAAAAAAAAAAAACAGAAAGGAGGGCTAACTCAGCAGAACATGACAGATCCAAGAGCCATAAGGAATTATTCTTAGACCTTGAGATCTAATCAAAGAATTCTCAACTTCTGCCCAGCTGGATTTCAGATTTGCTATGAATAGTGACCTCTGTGTGCACCCCTTTCCCCAATTCTGAATAGGAGTGTTTACAGTGGTTATCCTACGCCTGTCCCACCACTCTGTGGGGTGTGTGTGGGAAGGTAGCTTGTCTTTTTATTTTTAAAGGTCTACAGATCAAGATGAACTGTACTTGAAGTGCCGTGCTTAAAGAGCAGCACCCAAAGAACCTTGTTTGCACCTGGAACTAAATTAGTATTGTGAGATAATACTGTAATAACAGTAAGACTTTTGAAGGCCTTGGGCAAAGATGAATATATTTTGCATATAAAGAGATGTGAATCACTGGGAACAGACTGATTCCAACTTCCTTGTATTCACACCTTTGTTTAGTATTCTCCCACAAGGATAGCTAGCATATAATGCCATTGTTTACCAAAGAGGAATAGTGGCTCTTGAAATCATTCTAAGAATACTGATTGGGTTGTCTCAATTATGAGATCATCAATGTGGAATATATGTCATTAATCCAATAAAATGTTTTAAAGGTCATGATAGTGGCATTTTATAATCTTCTCCCATCCCCATTTCCCTTCTCTCCATGTATGACAGCTATATTAACAACAATTAACACCGGTTTAGCACTTTATAGAACAAGAACTCTGATGTACAATGGTATCATTTAATGTCAAGAATCATATTAGTACAGATAATGATATAAGGAAAAATAAAAAGGGAAGTAAAGTCCTATAGAACCATTTATGGTACACAGTTTTTGCCCTTGCCTTTTATTTTTTGTCAAGTATTTTACTTCTAAACATTTCAATCTATAGAAAAATTTAAAGAAGAGTACAGTGTACTTCCACAAAACTTTACCTCTATAGATTCAACAACCGTTGACATTTTGTATCATTTGCTTTACATATACACAAGTTATTTAGGGGTGAAGCATTTGCAGATGTCATGAATTCTTAACATGAAATACTTGGGTAATAAAGAACATTACCACATATAACTATAATGCCATCATCCCTTTCAAGAAATTTAACACAAACAATAATGCCCCCAACTTTCCCAATTATGTCCTTTACAGCCTTTTTTCTCCCCAATTTCAGGATGCAATAAAGAATCACATGTTGTATTTGACTGTCATGTGTCTTCAGTTCTTTTTTCTTTCATGCCATTTAGTTTCTAGCATGTTCCACAATTTGGGTTACATTCCTCATCATTCAGGTTCAGATTAATCATTTTTTATAGGAATAGTACCATAGGTGATATGCCTCCTTGGAGTATCAGTTGGTCCCAGTATCAGTTAATGGGGTTTTGGAATATAGGTGAAGTTTGGTGGCGGGATATCTGGAGCCGATGACCAAGAAAGAATTCTTGGTGCGAAATGGTGGTTTTATTAAAGCACGGGGACTGGACCAGTAGGCAGAAAGAGCTGCTGCACCGGGGTTGAGGGGGTGGCTGATTATATACTTGGGAGTTGAAGGAGGTAATGAAAAGGGAGGTTTTCAAAAGGATTTTCATATGTTCAAGAAGACTCCCAGGATACCAGATGCCATTGTCAGGTTAAGGTGGTTTTTCCTTCTAGCAAGGCATTAATATGAAGACAGTTGGGAGGTTCCTGGATGAATGTCACAGGTATCCCACCGGGGGCTGGGGGGTGGGGGGGTTTGCAGGGTGTCAGCTTATGCTTTGTCTTCAGCTAGCTGCCTGCTCCCTCATCATCAGTGATGCATCTATCACTTGCTTTAAGATGACACCCAACAAATCTCTCCATTGTGAAGTTACCTTTTCTCCTTTGTAATTAGTAATCCATGGAGTAATACTTTAATGGGATTATCCTGTTCGCCAACATTCAACATTCCTCAATAGTTTTAGCATGATTGATGATTCCTGCCAGAATCAATTGTTACACTAGTGATAGCAAAATGGTAATTTTGTAATTCCATTATTCATTCTCTATTTTTATGTAGCATTCTTTAAAATAGTGACTTCCCTTCTGTGAAAACCCTTGTCTTTTGTTATCACTATGGACTCACGGATCGTTTCTTGTTATCCAATATTATTGTCCATGCCATCGTTATTCATTTTAATGTACAAACTGTTCCAAATTTAGCCAGTGGAAACCCCTTCAAGTTGGTCCTTGTATCCTTTTGATGTATCTCCTGTTTGTGGGGACTTCCTTATTTTTTAGCATATAAGAAGATAGTCCATGTCCACCTTCTACTTTTCCTGTCTCTGATTTAGAATCAACCAATACTGCAAATATCGTATTTTTCCTTTTTGTGGTAGGGAGGACTATTGAGACATCAAGATCTAGATGTTAAGTGTGGTCATTGCTACTACGGTGTCACTGCTTCTAGAATCTTAACAGTAGGCAAAGCTAATAAATACCATATATGTAAGCATTTTATATATATGTGTGTGTGTGTGTATATCTATATGCATATATATGTATATATTTAAATCATGAATTCATAGATACCTCTATTAACATAGCAGTTATTTTTCTTCCCCCATTCCATATATTTATTCCCTTGTCCAACAGAAAAAAACTCTCAGAATTACTACATGAATACTGCTGCTGAAAAATATTAATCCTTAAAATATGTCCCACTGAGAGTACAAAGTAATAGGTTATTTAATTTTTTTCTGTGTTCTGTAGTATCCATATGATACAGTTAGGTTTATTTGTTTTTTTGTTGTTTGTACTCAATCACAGGGTTCACTGCCCCATCCTTGCTGATTTATTTTTTTAAAAATGCTTAAGATTCTCGCTCTCCCTCCCCCTCTCCCTTTGCACACCCCCTCCAAATAGTAAAAAATTAACATTTTTCAAAAATCAAAACTATAGACTCAAATTAAGTTTCACTTATTTTCCACCACTCCCAAAGTAACCAATCTCATTAGTTTCTAGTTTATCCTTTTGTGTTTTTGTGTAAAAGTAAACAGATTCATATATTCTTCCCTCTTCTTTCTTAAAAGTGAACATAGTATAGACAATATGCAGTATAATTTTTCCTCTTGTTTTTTCCACTTAAAAATATATACCCAGGGGGCGCCTGGGTGGCTCTGCTGGTTAAACGTCTGACTCTTGATTTCAGCTCATGCCATGATCTAAGGGTCTTGCGATCAAGCCCCACATCCAGCTCCACTCAGTGGGGTGTCTGCCTGAGACACCCTCTCCCTTTCCCTCGGCCCTTCCCCCTGCTCTCTCTCTCAAAAAATAAATCTTAAAAAAAAAAAAATACACACACACACCCCCCCAGGGAACTTTAATCATTCTCATCAGTTCACAGAGATGTTCTTCATTCTTCATTCTCTAGTTCCATGTCTGTCTGTCCACTATGTTTCTACCACAAAATAGTCAACACGTCTCCTATGAATGGGCATGTCAAGTGATTTCTAATATTTTGCTATTATAAGTAATGCTGAAATGAATAATTTTGTGCATGTTGTTAAACAAGTACCTTCAGGTAAATTCCAAAAAGTGACATTACTGGATCAAAGGGTAAATACCTATGTCGTTTTAATAGATATTGCCTTATACTCCTTGTAGGAAGTGTATTATTTTGTACTTCTCACAACAATGGATGTAAGTGATTATTTCATAGGTATCCAAACAGAGTGCTGTAAGGCTTTTGAATTTTGCCCAATCTAATAAATGAGAAATGGTAACTCACTGTTGTTTTAATTTGCAGTTCAAGGGCCATTTGAATGTCTTATTTTTCTGTGTGTAATAGTCTGTTCATGCCTTTTGTCAATTTTTTTTATTGGGTGACTGATCTTTTCCCCCCTCTTAATTTAAAAAACTTACATAAGAGAGATTAACTCTTTGTGATACACCTCACAAATATGTCCTCCCAGTTTGTCTTTTGTCTCCCAACTTTGACTACGGAGTTTTCTTCCTTCGCAAATTATTTTTTCTTTTTTGATATTAATGCCTCTTAAATGTAGTCAATATTTTATTTTATTTCATCCAGACTTTAAATAACAGAGAAAGCCTTTGCCCTACATCTGGGTTTCAACAGAATTCACTGATACTTTCTTCCAGTATGTACATGGTTACATTATTTTGTATTTAAATCTCTCATCCAATTTGAAATTTATTCAAGTACACATGAGGTATAGATCTAATTTTATCTTTCTCCAACTGATTTTCCAGTTGTCCTAAGACCACTTATTAAACAGTCCATCATTTTCCCCACTATTTGTAACGCCATCATATGAGAATTTCCCTGGGTATCTAGGTTGATTTCTCAATGGCTGCTTGTCCATTTGGGTGACAGTACTACAATTTTAATTATAGAGGTTTTAATACCTGGAAGACCCAGTACCAGCACTTTAAAAAAATCCATTCTTCATATTTGTATTCCATATATTAGCTCCAAGGAAAAGGGGGGGCGGAGGGGGAAGGAGAACTTTAAGGGATCATATGGAATTTATATATTTAGGGAAAACTGAAATTATTTGTATGTTTATTCCAAAATACTGTGCGGTTTTTTTGCTATTGTAAATAGCTAGTATATCATCTGATTATATGTATACGAAAGTCATTGATTGTTCATTTTATGTATCTTGACACTGTGCTGAATTCTTTTACTGTTTGGGTTGGTATTATTATCAATGCTCTTGGTTTTCTATTATCATTTGCAAAGAGAACTAGTTGTATTTTTTTCTTTTCCAATTTGTATGACTCTAAAGCAGTCCTCTCGTCTAAATGTCCGAACCTTTAACACAATGTTAAATAGTGGGGACTGAGAACAATCTTGTCTTGTTCCAATTTTAATGGGAATGCTGCCAGTCTTTCCACATTAAATGTTATGCTATATTTAAAAATAGGGTATATGTGTTTTATTAAAGAAATATGCATCAATTCCTTTTTTATTATTTTTATCATGAACACATATTGAATTTTGCCAAAGGTCTTTTCAGCATCAATGAACTTTTTTGTTCCTCCTTAGATTAACAGGTGAATTATATTAATGGATATCCTAAAACAGAACCATTCTTGCATTACTGGAACAAACCTCATTTGACCATGATGTCAATCATTTTCTTACTGTAGCACAGGATTCTGTTTGACATTTTATTTTCTTACTGTAGCACAGAACTCTGACATTTTGTACTGATAGGAGACTGTTCTGTAGTTGCGTATGTGTTAACTATATGAGATTTTTATCTAGATCAGTTTCATACTCATGTTAAAATAATTAGGACACTTTTTGGCATTAAAACTGGCTAACCTTATGTTTAGTAAAATATAACTTTTAAATTTTCTGGGCTGGTGTTTTGTTGAGCTTTTTGATACTTTTTCCTACTTAAAAAAAAAAAAGTCTTGTTTAAGCTTTCTATCTCTTCTCAAAGAAGTCTATCTCTTCTGAGATAAGAATTCTGGTAAACGGGATTTTCTTATTTAATTATCCATTTCATCTAAGTAGTAGAAAATAGAATCAGCAATTTTGTTTTCCTCCCTTTCACCTTAAAGTCATTTCAAAGAATGTTTACATTGCAGGTAGACAGGACTTTGAATTTTTTGTCATTTACATTTCTACCTTTACTGTATTATGATTGAAAAAATGTTTTTATGTGTTGTTTCTAGTTTATGGAACTTTTTAGGATTCTTTTTGACTTAGTATATCAATTTTTTGGTGAATGTTCCCTGTACACTTGAGAAGAAAGTGTATTTAAATTACCTGAGGAAAGAGTTCAATATATACCCATAAACTATCCCTTACTATTAAGTTCTCTATATCTTTACTTATTTTAAATTCATTTCACTTATCTTGGACTCAAAGTGACATGTTAATACTCCTATGTGTTTGTTCTTTCCTCTGAATTTTCTGTAAGCTTTTGCTTTATGAAGGTGGTTGCTATCTTATTTGGTACATAGATATTAATAATGTCCTATCTATGAGTTATAACCTTTAACAAAGTCTTTTGTCCTCAAGACAAAGTCCTCAAGTCAAGACAACCAATATGATTTGGTATGTAACAGAAATATTTTGAGTACTCACATTTAATTATGTTTAATTGTACAGAATATTTTAAATGTCTAATCCCAGGGTTAAAATTTCACAAATTAAAAAAAAATTTATTCCTTCATCAAGGGTATTCTTATATAATGGTCCTTTTTAACTACAACGTGTGTAGTGCTGAAGAACACTACTAGGTATAATTTATCGCCACTGACTTGATTCATGCTAAGGTGTCAGCAATTTTAACCAGTGTTGCTTTTGTACCATCAGTGCAAATGTCAACATAGCAAAAGTGGCAAATAACATCTTAGAATTATATTTTTAAAAAACAGTTTGGACCTTGCAGATTCCCTGAATGAGTCTCAGGGTCCCCAGGGTTCCATGTATCACACTGGAGAACCACCATCCTATGAAAACCTAATATATCTCTATCCCATAATAAACAGTACACTGGAAGGCAATATAGAAGAATGGTTGGAAGTACATCCTTGTGGTCAGATATACCTGGAATCAAATTTCAGCTGTGTTGACTATAGGCTTTGTAACTTCGGGGAAGTAACTTCATAAGCCATAATTTGTTTACCTGCAAAGTGATTCTACTAATAACATCTGAAGGAGTTGCTTCAAGGATTAAATGAACTAATACATACAGAGCATGTATCCAATACCTATTACATGGTCCTCAGAAAGCACTAGCCTAATTATTTAATTTTTATATAATACAGTTATTTTCTAACAATCCCTATCAGGAGAAGAAAAATCAAACACAGTAATTTGGGTAGTTTCTCTAAATCAAAAGCTTAAAAAATGAGCAAAACCTTTGAAGCATTAAATTCCTAAAATTTTAGCACATAAAATTTCAGATATTGGCAGACTGTGACATTTTAAAGCCTTTTCAAAAAATTGATCTTTTAATCTTGTCTATCTTCTCCATTTTATTTTTTTTTAAAGATTTATTTTAGAGAGAGAGAGCATGGGTGAGAGGGGCAGAGGGAAGAGAGAGAATTTGAAGCAGACTGCGCTGAGCATGGAGCCCAACACAGGGCTCATCTCTCGACCCTGACATCAGGACCTCAGTGGAAACCAAGAGTCGGATGCTCAACCAAATGTGCCACCCAGGTGCCCCCATCTTTATTTTACCTTTGTGTTCTATTTCATTAATTTCGTTCATATCTTTGTCTTTCTCCAACCATTATTTAGGGTTACCTTTTTCAACTCCTTCAGTTAGATTTATGGTTCACTCATTAAATTTCCTTCCCTTTCTAATGTAAGAATATAAGTTTATAAATTTCTTTTTACCAAATAAGCTGGTCCAATAAGTTTTAAGATGTTTTTTCTCTTTAAATTTTTTTATTGTTGTTAATCACCATACATCATTAGTTTTCGATGTAGTGTTCCATGATTCATTGTGTATAACACCCAGTGCTCCACGCAGAAGGTGCCCTCTTTAATACCCATCACCAGGCTAAGCCATCCCCGCACCCCCCTCCCCTCTAAAACCCTCAGTTTGTTTTTCAGAGTCCATCACCTCTCATTGTTCGTCTCCCCCTCCGATCTCCCCCCCCTTCATTCTTCCCCTCCTGCTATCTTTTTTTTTCTTAACATATATTGCGTTATTTGTTTCAGAGGTACAGATCTGTGATTCAACATTCTTGCACAATTCACAGCACTCACCATAGCACATACCCTCCCCAATGTCTATCACCCAGCCACCCCATCCCTCCCACCCCACCCCCATTCCAGCAACCCTCAGTTTGTTTCCTGAGATTAAGAATTCCTCGTATCAGTGAAGTCATATGATACATATCTTTCTCTGATTGACTTATTTCACTCAGCATAACACCCTCCAGTTCCATCCACGTCGTTGCAAATGGCAAGATCTCATTCCTTTTGATGGCTGCATAATATTCCATTGTCTATATATACCACATCTTCTTTATCCATTCATCTGTCGATGGACATCTTGGCTCTTTCCACAGTTTGGCTATTGTGGACATTGCTGCTATAAACATCGGGGTGCACGTACCCCTTAGGATCACTACATTTGTATCTTTGGGGTAAATACGCAGTAGCGCAATTGCTGGATTGTATGGTAGCTCTATTTTCAACTGTTTGAGGAACCTCCATACCGTTTTCCAGAGGGGTTGCACCAGCTTGCATTCCCACCAACAGTGTAGGAGGGTTCCCCTTTCTCCGCATCCCCGCCAACATCTGTCGTTTCCTGACTTCTTAATTTTAGCCATTCTGACTGGTGTGAGGTGGTATCTCAGTGAGGTTTTGATTTGGATTTCCCTGATGCCGAGCAATGTTGAGCACTTTTTCATGTGTCTGTTGGCCATTTGGATGTCTTCTTTGGAAAAATGTCTATTCATGTCTTCTGCCCATTTCTTGATTGGATTATTTGTTCTTTGGGTGTTGAGTTTGATCAGTTCTTTATAGATTTTGGATACTAGCCCTTTATCTGATATGTCATCATTTGCAAATATCTTCTCCCATTCTGTCGGTTGTCTTTTGGTTTTGTTGACTGTTTCTTTTGCTGTGCAAAAGCTTTTTATCTTGATGAAATCCCAATAGTTCATTTTTGCCCTTGCTTCCCTTGCCTTTGGCGACGTTTCTAGGAAGCAGCTGCTGCGGCTGAGGTCGAAGAGGTTGCTCCCTGTGTTCTCCTTTAGGATTTTGATGGACTCCTGTCTCACATTTAAGTCTTTCAACCATTTGGAGTCTATTTTTGTGTGTGGTGTAAGGAAATGGTCCAATTTCATTCTTCTGCATGTAGCTGTCCAATTTTCCCAACACCATTTGTTGAAGAGACAAAAGACAAAAGAATGTTTCATTGGACATTCTTTCCTGCTTTGTCAAAGATTAGTTGACCATAGAGTTGAGGGTCCATTTCTGGGCTCTCTATTCTGTTCCACTGATCTATGTGTCTGTTTTTGTGCCAGGACCATACTGTCTTGATGATGACAGCTTTGTAATAGAGCTGGAAGTCCGGAATTGTGATGCTGCCAGCTTTGCTTTTCTTTTTCAACATTCCTCTGGCTTAAAATTTTTTTAATATCATCCAGTGCTAAATATATTCTAATAACTATTAGTTCTTCTTTATCCTCTGAATTACTTAGAAACGCCTTTAAATTTCCATATATTTATTTATTTAAAGTTATCTTTTTGTTACTGATCACCATCTTCATTGAACTGTATCAAGGAATATGATCTATCAGTTTTTACTTGATAACTGAATGCACAGAATACAGTCAATTTTTATAAAATTTCAAGTACACGTGAAAAAAATGTTTACAATGTTTACCAACTTGATGATGGTTGGGTTCAGGGATCTATATATGTCTATTAGCTCAAACTTGCAAACTATGTTGTTCAAATATTCTTTCTTCTCATTAAGTCTATTTGATGAAACCAAGACAAACCCTCCCCCTACAATGTTCTGCTTATACTTTTAATAACTTCTGCTTCATATTTTCAAGCTATGATATTCTGGTATACCTATTCATAATGGTCATGGCTCCCTGGTTAAAAGTACTTTTTATCATGATATTAAAATCCTATTAATTTTTAATACTTCTCTTTGACTTTATAAAGTCATTACATTTGATGTTAATATGTTGTTACATGTATCTGGTCAGGCTTTCACCGGCATATATTTCTTCCCAGGATTTTACCTTTTCAAGGAGTCTTTTAGGTAAAACATATAGATTTGAATTTTTAGTCTATCTGATCATGTTTTAATTGGAGAGTTCATACTCTACTTAGATAACTGATATTTCCATTTACTCCTATTTTTTTGCTCTTATACATTCCAGTTTTTCTTTTGAAATTATTTTTTCATATGATTTCCCCTTTTCTACTAGTTTGATCTATTACTTGGCCCAGAAATTTTCACATGCATATTTTTCCTTATCAAAGATTAAAGTCCAATTAATACATATGCCCTATTAAAAGCACTGTACAATGCTTTACTTCTAGTCATACCACTCTAGGCTTACATGTTCTTATTGTCAGGTATTAGAGTCTTTAATCCCACAAGTAGATATTACTTTTATTGTATTATGCAATCAGTTTTTCTTTAGATTTACCCCAATGATAATCAATTTTTATTTTCACTTCTCCTTGTATCTCAAGACTTTCTTTCCAGGATTATTTTGTTTCTTCCTCAGGTATAAACCTCAAAGATTTTTTTGTTTTGTTTTTTTTTAAAGGGGAAGTCTACTGGAGGTAAAGCCTCTGTTTTCTTTGTAATCTGCAAATAAATCTGTTCCTTGAAAGACCTTTAACCAGAATATAAAATCTTAAGTTGATAGTCATTTTTCTTTTGCAGGTGTCCATTTTGCTTAGAAGTCAACTGTTAGTCTATTGTTTGACTGTAAGTAATCAGTCCTTTACTTCTGGCTGTTTTCAAGATTTTCTCTTTCTCTTGGTCTTTTTTTTTCCTCCTCCCAGTCTTCTTTAACTAAGTCTGATGTGAATTTATTTTCTTTCATCCTCTGAGGTAACACTAACATCCCTGAATATAATGATCCTATCTTTCATAAATTCTAAAAAATTCTCAGGCAGTATCTCTTTGAATATTGACCCTATTAAAGTCTATTTATAATCTGCACTTGAAACTCTGATTAGACATATGATAGCTCATTTCACTATATCCTCCATGTCTCTTAGCATCTTTCACATTTTTCATGTCTTTGCTGCATTTCTTTGTGGCTTCTTCAGATCTTCCCAATTATCAATTACCCTCAATATTTATAATCAGCTATTTAAAGTTTTTAATTTCCATTATTTTCTCTTTCATTTTTAGACAGTATTTGGTTATTTTTTTATACATGTTAGTTTTTGACAGTCTCTAGCTTTTACTCATGTTTTTAATTTTTTTTTTAAAGATTTCATTCATTTGAGAGAGAGAATGAGATAGAGAGAGAGCATGAGAGGGGGAGGGGCCGAGGGAGCAGACTCCCCGCTGAGCAGGGAGTCCGATGCGGGACTCGATCCCGGGACTCCAGGATCATGACCTGAGCCGAAGGCAGTCGCTTAACCAACTGAGCCACTCAGGCGCCCACTCATGTTTTTAATTTTTAACTTTGTATTTCTATTTAAAAGATTTAAAATATACTCCTTATATATTCTTATCTTTTAATGACAAAATCCACAGTCTTTGAAGGCGGGGTCCTATTTTTATTGTTTTTGCCAATTACTGCAAACAGTGCCTTGTTTGCATGTGTATTTTATAATTTATCTAATTTTGGGGGGAATGTGTTCATTTTTAAAAGAACTTCATATTTGAGACTGTTTTGAGATTTAAGTTTTGGATATGTTCTTACAGAGTCCGTGCCTTTGGTCCTTCTAGGTGCCCGGAGGAGCTACCAAACCACGATGATTTAAAAGAAATTTTTTTATCATGGTAAAATACATGTTAACATAAAATTTACCATCTTAACCATTTTAAGTGTACAGGTCAGTGGTATTATATACATTCATAATGTTGCTCAACTATCACCACCATCCATCTCCATACCTCTTTTCATCTTTAAAACTGAAATTCCATACCCATTAAATAACCTCTCCTTATTCCCCTTCACCTCTGACAACCACAATTCTATTTTCTGTCTCTCTGATTTTGACTACTCCAAGTACCTCATATAAGCAGAAGCATACAGTATATGTCTTTTTGTGACTGGCTTATTTTACTTAGTGTAATGTCCTCAAGGTTCTTCCATGTTGTACCATATGTCAGAAATTGCTTCCTTTTTGGGCTGAAAAAAATTCTATTATATGTATACACCACATTTTACTTATCCATTCATCTGTCCAAGGACACTTGAGTTGTTTCCAACCCAAATGATTTTAAATTAAATTCTAGAATTATGAATTAGTATGAATTTAGATTCTTAAAGCCTGTGTCAAACAGTCACTGGCTAAAAATTACTAGAGGAGATTTTCTCCTTTGGATATAGATATAGGTTATTTCCTATTTATTTTAAACTTTGTTTTTCAATCTAACATTTTTCTTTTTTTTTTTTTAAAGATTTTTTTATTTATTTGAGAGAGAGAGAATGAGAGATAGAGAGCACGAGAGGGAAGAGGGTCAGAGGGAGAAGCAGACTCCCTGCTGAGCAGGGAGCCCGATGCGGGACTCGATCCCGGGACTCCAGGATCATGACCTGAGCCGAAGGCAGTCGCTTAACCAACTGAGCCACCCAGGCGCCCCAATCTAACATTTTTCATTGTTTCTTAATGAGAATTTCATATTTCTAGTCTTCTCTATTTCTAGAAACAAGAAATCAGATCTCCCTTGCCTATAAATTTCCATTCATATCAAAGGTCATTTGTAACTAATTATATATTTTCAAAATAAACTTTTTTACAAAATAAATACTTTTAAACTAACAATTCATTTAAAAACCAAATTATTCATATGCCTTATTTTTAAAAGACATAACTCATTTAAAGATTCAGAATTATCTTTTCAGACAATATAAATATACTAAAATGACTTTTGATATCTATACTGAAATCCTTCAATAATTGAAGTTTAATGATATAGTGAGACATTTCAACTTCCTGTGGGACCACTATGAGCAGCCCTAACCCTGTGGGAAAATTTGAAAAGTCTAACTAAATGTAGAATAATAAGCAAAAGAGCTAATGGTTTTTCAACGTTGTCATGATCTCATGACAATTCCTGGAGATTCATTGTTGAATCTCATAGGAAAGGGTAAAGATGGCTAAATCCTTACAGGAAAACTCTCCTTGGGGCAGTTACTCACCCTGATAAAAAGCAACTCTGCTACATTTCTGCTATGTCTCTATGTTCCAATGCTAAACAAGGTCTAAAAATTTACAGCAACAATTAAACTAAAAATCAGATTAAGGAAAAGAATCCATAGTATGCTTTCAGAATTTTTTCTTCCTTAAAAAGGCCCTTCAAGTAGATGATATCAGAGAAATTTCAGACTAAAAGAGTTCAGTTTATATTTATGCCTTTTTAAAAGTTAAAATCAACTGGTTTTTTGAAAAGATCAATAAAATTGATAACCCCTAGCCAGTATACCAAGATAGAGAGGGAAAACACAAATTAAAAATACCAAAATAAAAAAACTGCCATTGTTATTTATCTCATAGACATTAAAAGGGTAATAAAGGAATATTATGAACAACTCTGTACCCAGAAATATGGTAACTTACATGAAACAGACCAATTTCCTAAAAGATACAATCTACCAAAAACACTTACAACAAATGCTAGTGAGGATATGGTGCAACAGGAATTCTCAATACATAATGGTACAGCCACATTGGTAGACAGTCTGGCAGTTTCTTACAAAGCTAAACAGTTTTACCATAAACTCTAGGAATTACAGTCCTGGGTATTTATACAAATGAGTTGAAAACTTACATCCATATATAAACCTGTTAATTTTAATAACACCTTTATTTATAATTGCTAAAAACCTGGAACCAAAATGTCCTTCAACAGGTGAAGGGGTAGACAAACTGGTACATCAATAGCATGGAATATTATTCAATAATAAAATGAAATGAGCTATCACGCTACAAAAAGACATAGAGGAACCTTACATGCATATTGCTAAGTGAAAGAAATCCAGAAAGTTTATCTAAAAAGACTACGTACTATATGATTCCAACTATACGGCATTCTGGAAAAGACAAAACTATGGAGACAGTAAAAAGATCAGTGTCTGACACAGGCTGGGGGCATGGGGTGGAGTACAGGGGATTTTAGGGGCAATGAAACCATTGTGTATGACACTATAATGGTGGATACATAAAATTATACATTTAGCAAGACCCGCACAACTTTACAACACACACAGAGTGAACCTAATATAAACTATGAGCTTTATTTAATAATAATATATCAATATTGATTATCAAATTGTAATAAATGTGCCACAATAAAAGATGATAACAGGGGAAACTGAGTGGAGGAGAATATGAGAACATATTTCTGCTCAATTTTTCTGTAAACATAAAACTGCTCTAAAAAAGTCTATTAATTAAAAAAAAATCAGATTAACCAAAACACCTACTTGATGCCACATACTTTTCTTCCACTAACAAACTATGCAGTAGATGGCACCAGAGATCCTTTATAAGAATTACAAGATGTATTGTACTATTCATAATGCTTGGTTTTGATGTTGATGATACATGCTTTGAGACTGTATTTATTCACTGAATAATATAATTGACTTTTAAAAAAAAAGATGTGTTAGAGACAGCTAAATTCAGATGTAAATTATATCATCCCATAAGTAAGTAAATAATCATGGAAATCTAGGAATGCAGATCTGAAAAATTATGGAGCAACAGTAATTCAACATTATGGGTAAATAAAAAAGGTGCTACATTAAGCTATTTAAAAACCAAATTCCAACTCACATTTGACAACTATATAGCACATCCATTTGACACCTCTTGACTACTGTGAGCAAGTATCTCATTAGTAAATTGTCTTTCTCCATAGAATAAAAGCATTCACTAAATGTGGCATCAAGGCATTTTAAAATTCATTTTCTCCTCAAACTGGGACAGAAAACAAGTATTATGTCTTTCTAAAAAGCAGAGGGTGAAAACATGTTAATTACCCACCAAGCAACTATGTCTATCCACCCCCTGGCATTCAAGCTGACATAATATACAGTTTTGTAGAGAACAAATGAAGTAGCCCTGATTTATAAAAAACAATCTATTCCTGTATCTTAATTTATATCAGCTTAAAGTGATATTATACAGGTACCTGGCTATTATGTACTTTACCCATTAATGGAGCTAAATATTATATACTGTTACTTTGGTGGGGATAGGAGAGAAGAGATAGAAGGTAAGAAGGAATCAAAGAATCATCTGGAGAGAAGAGTAAAATGTGTTATTTTTCCAAATTTAGAATTCAATTTTCAGAAAACAAATTATCAACAATGGCAGCATGTGGCTAAAATGGTACTATAAAGAGGTATACTAACCTTTAATTACCATTATGGTCTTCTCTATACTTGAGAATTACTACTTAACATTTCCAAGAAAAAATATTACTCAGAGTTCCAATCAAATTAATAAATTTTTAGAACACAGTTTAACTGCAGTTGTGGAATAACAAATAGAATAAGATTAAGTCCAAGTACACAGTAACTGAAAACCAATCTTGGAAGTAAATACTCTGAAAATCTACTACATATTACTAGTTAATACAAAATTATGGACACTGATGGATCTCTGATTTGTCCAGAATAAATGTATTAATCTTAATTTGTAAGAGAAAACTATGATCACCTATACCTTGGAAAATAAACCTTGCACAATATATGGCATAGTGATTTCCAATCTTTTATAACTTAATTCCTGTTTAGTTTAATTCAAAGCTATGCTAATAAGTTGTTTTGTCTGGTAAATTTTATGAAGAAACAGTAGTATGAATCTGAACCAAATATAAAGGAAACTATTCTTTGGCTTACAGTCATTACCAGTAAATATATGACTTTTTACCAACTTTTAGGACTATTAGACCTCAGGCTCCCTCAGGCTGAGAGACAAAATCTAATCCAACCTCACAATTTTACAAAGAAGGAAACAAAAATCCAGAAAGATCAAGTGGCAGGGTTTAGAACATCAGTTTTCTAATCTCCCAAACGGTACTCTTCACCTGACCACATGGTCTTATTACAGAAACAGTAACACAAATATCACTCCTTATTCAAATTTATTTGGTTCTTGAATTCACACAGTTTGAAGAGCAAGTTCAGGTAGCAAGGGATGTTTACAATTATTAGAACCTATGTGATTCTGGGGCACCTGGGTGGCTTAGTCATTAAGTGTCTGCCTTTGGCTCAGGTCATGATTCCAGGGTCCTGGGATGGAGCCCCACATTGGGCTCCCTGCTCAGCCGGAAGCCTGCTTCTCCCTCTCCCACTCCCCCTGCTTGTGTTCCCTCTCTTGCTGTCTGTAATAAATAAATAAAATCTTCAAAAAAAAAAAAAGAACCTATTTGATTCTGAATTTTCAATAGAGAAATTTATTTGAAAATTTATCTGAATTTATTCCATTTCTGAGTTCAGATAATGGGAGTTCAAATAAAGAAGACCTATTTTGTAAGAAGATGGGAAGAAAAACTTGATCCATCCCTTTTCTTTTTGTGCATGTGTTTATAATTCTACCCCACCAAGTCTCAGGAGTCACAGTCACTGAAATGTCTCTATTTTTCTTAGGGTAATATTTAGTTTAATTAGTGAAGACTGTAGTTTCCCCTCAACTCCAAACCTTCATTCACATACAATATTATAGAAGGTTCCCAATTACCACCAGTAGAAGTATAGACAACAGATCAAACTGAACAAATATGTTACAAATCAACATGCTTGGTATGCATGGCTCAGTTTACATTATTTTATAATAATCTCATAATTCATTATATAAATTTTATAATCATTTATAATTTACATATAGGGTTAAAGAATTTCTAAATATGTGATGACCCTTTTTTTTTTAAAGATTTTATTTATTTGAGAGAGAGAGAATGAGAGAGAGAGAGAGAGAGAGTGAGCGAGCACATGAGAGGGGGGAGGGTCAGAGGGAGAAGCAGACTCCCTGCTGAGCAGGGAGCCTGATGCGGGACTTGATCCACGGACTCCAGGATCATGACCTGAGCCGAAGGCAGTCGCTTAACCAACTGAGCCACCCAGGCGCCTCTGTGATGACCTTTTAATCCCCTCAAACAATTCAGAGGTATTCATTCTCATTTTAGGTTGGGTCTCTATTCCTCCCACATATTCCTTAATACCAAACTAACATTGCTCTGGGTTAATATTCTAATCATTTGAAAGTTTTTCAGACAAATTTTCCCAACACTGTGTTGCAACTGTTTTCCTAGCATATTGTATAACACACTTCTACTGCTATATATATTTCAACAAGCTCTAGCATCCATACTGTACCAAACAACTAGAAAAAGATATTTTAAAAGCATTTATTAATAAAGAAATGTTATCATCTGTAATCACTATACTATGTTATCAAGAAAAGATAATTCCTCAATATAAAGGGTAGTATTAATATATCTAACTTTTTAAGCATTTGTAAGAGAATTTAAGAAGAACATGGCTAACTGAATCTCTGAGATTAAAAAAAAACAAACCTTATTTTTATTAATGATTTCATCCTTACTTTACCAAAAGTCTCTTGTGATAGAAGCAATAAATGGGAACACCTTACAGACTTAGATTTCCTCTCCTTTTCCTAATCAGCCTCCAAGAAAAGATGTTAACAAGCATAACACTTAGAACACCAGAAGACAAACAGCAGCACACACTCTTGTCCACACAATTAAAAGGCACAGCTAAGACATATAAAAAGGACATTTCTAAATCATTATATTAATTATCAACTTATCCATTGATAAGCCTAGCTACCTATTTCTCAAATAAGAAAAAGAACTAGGGTAATAAAGCGAAACAAAGTCTGGTCTAGTCTTATATAAAGCACGGAAGTAGCCCGGAGAATTATCTGACCTGGACCTTACATTTACAAATTTGCTATACATGTAGAATTTTAATATCATCTTCAAATGAGGTTATGTGTTTATATATGACAGGACTAAAAAAAAAGGCTTTAACCTTACAACTTCAAATTTCCACTCCTGAAAATTACAAATAAATATTGGATATTGCAAATTAATACATTTTATAAGCCTAATGACCTTGTCAATACAATTTTATTTCATTTTGTAAATGTGTTTAAGACTTAATTTGTTACACAAAACATTTAAAGTAACATGATAATTTTCCCATCTCAAAAAAGGAAAGTTGCTATACCTCTCTCAACTTTTCAGAGAGCCCCTTTTTATTTTCTTAGTTTTCTTAGTCTTAGCTTAGTTTCAACTGTCTAGTTTCTTTAGCTCCCACATGGAGGATATTAAAACTATGTCTTCAATCTCACAAGGCTGAACGAATTAGGAGATAAAAAGGTACTTGGTTAAAGCACTATTCAGACATGATGATGATGATGATGACTGATCATTCTGATAAATGATCCAGAATTTATAATAAATATATACAAATCAAAAACAGAAAGCAAACAACCCTATGAAAAAGGAGCAAATGACTTGAACAGATCCTTTAACGGAGAAGATAAACCGCCTATAAGAACTTGAAATGGCACTCAATATTATTAGTTATAGTTATCAGTGAAATGCAATTTAAAGCAAAATGAGATTATCATTTCATACCTACTGCATTAAATGGTAACAAAGACCAATAATAGTAGTCGTGCTCTAACAGGGATGTGAACTAACTAGAATTCTCATGCATTTCTAATGAGTCTGCAAAATGATTAATTTTGGAGAACGGTATAACAGTTTCTAATATATTTAGAAACATTCATTGACATTATGACCCAGCAATTCTACTCCTATGGATCAACCCAAGAGAAATAAAACAGATGTCCAAAAATTGTAAGCAGCCTTATTAATAATCCCTAGCTACTTATTAATAACCCCTTTCAGAGGAGGTAGTAAGAAAGAACAAAGAGTCAAAAATGATCCTTGCACTTTAATTCTGAGCGAGTGGGAAGGTGTCAATGGCACTAATAAATTGAGGAACACAGGAGGAAAAAGAGAAGGTTTAAAAAGGAAAATAAGTTTAGTTTAGATTCACTGAACTTAAAATTCCTCCCACAATATATATGTGAAGAAATCTAGAAAATAGCATGTGATTTGCAGAGGTGCTACAGCTCATCTAAACAGAGGTTAAATGCTGAAGCTGGGAAAGGGGACGAAATCTGGAGGGGGGCAGAAAGGAATATGTATATGTTCATAAATATATATATGTATGTATATATAAATTATAAGGACATGGTCCTTAAGGTATAACATTCTGGGGACAGCATGAAGATCAAATAGTAAAAGAGGTAGACAGAATTCTTAAACCTTTTTGTACGAGGACTCCTTCAGTCAGCAGTGTGGTCAAAACTATGGGATCTTACTCACAGTCATGTTTTAAAAGCACAAATATATAGGATTACAAAAGAAACCAAGTATATTGAAATACAACTGTCAAAAAATTTTTAAAGTGAGATACTGCTATATATATGTGTTTTTTTCTTAATGTATTAAAATATAAGATGTAGTAGTAAGTCTAATATCATAATTTCAAAGTAGTGAAGTGAAAACTGTAAATAATTTAAGATATGACAAGAAAACAGCTATGGTTTTTATTGCTGGAACAGGTATTATTACTGCTACTGTTTATTGTCGATATTTATATTTGAAGGAAATATTAAATTTCAGGTAGGGGTTAGTGAAAATAAAGATGTCATTTTTTTTTCCAAGAAATCCTATCCATGAACTTTTGAAGGAGTATCCCTGGTTAAGAACCCCGGAGTTAGGAAGTAAAATTAAAGAGACATAAAACCTCAATGAAACAGTATCATGGAAATTAGCAGCAAAATAGCAAATGCTATTTTTAAACTGCCATTGATAAAATCCTGTACCCACTGTGTCTGCTTCATTTCTTACAACTGTGAAGCAGAATAAGAAAGATCAGAGAACAGTATGTTAAGCAAAGTAAGACAAGATTCAAAGGTTTCTGAGTTATTTCCAGTAAAATAAATCACAACTGTATTTAAACTGGTTTTAAAATATGTATCTCCATTACGAATCACTTCATAAACCGCCATAACCACAGACTGCCAATACAATAACCATTCTACATACCAGACATTCCACTCCCATCCTGCTTCATTCCACTTCTTACCAAAATCTACTGATACGTTCTGCTATGCAAGCCAGGGTCAGAACAGATGAATAGTAATGGCATAAGTCTTTTCAGCCGGCCTAACTGCTACCCTAGAGGTACAAAACAATTTATTATGATACTGAACAGGAGAGGTAAACCATTTTCTTCTTATAGGGATGTGGTCAGACATGTTAATCCAGGTACATTATCTTATAGCTCATATTTCTCTACATAAAAAAAAAGTCTGTATTGTAGTAAAAATCTGACTAGAAATCACTTGGAATGCTGAGTCACTTCTCATGGAGGTCGCCTGGCTGGTTTTTTCTGCCTCTCAGCAGCTATGGCACTTGCAATTAAGTAGTATCAATATCTGACCTAAGGTTTAGATAATACCTTATTCTTCCCACAGCCACCTTCAACAGAGCTTAGAAGTTACTGTCCAGAGTCTTACTGTGGGGGAATTATGGCACAAGTGTATGTAGAATATACCCACTGTAGAACTCTCTGCTGTGGGATACCAGAGAGATACCAACATCTCCAGACAAGCTTTTATTTATTTACTTCTTTTTTTTTAAAGTAATCTCTAATGCTTAATGCAGGGCTCGAACTCACAACTTCAAATTAAGAGTCGCATGCTCTACTGACTGAGCCTCCAGACAAGCTTTTAGATCTACTAGAGCTGGGGCATTCCTGGGAACAAACAGAAACAACTAGAAAAGTAAAAGCATTATAAAGCCAACTCCCTATCAAAGAAAATCTAATACTTTACAATAGAGTGAAGTCAAAATAAGGTTGTAAAAACTATTCTAAAACAGTAAAGTTTGATAAGGACTACTATAGTATATACTATATAGCATATAGTATATTCCCATCTTTTAATCGTATAGTAGGATTTGAATGTATTATACTCTGGACATGACAGAAAATTAGGCTGAGGAGTGAGGCTTAATACTCAACTAGTAAAACTATTACTGCTCTTTCTTGTCTACTCAATATGAGTCATAAAAGACCCTCCCAAATGTTGCTTTTTTACTTTATTATTTTTCATTTTAAATGGAATGAGACTCTAAACAAAATGCAAATTAATTACTATTAAAAAATATTTTAAAAACACTATCTAGAAAATAATGGGATAGCTACAGAGGCACAGAGCCAGGTTTTAACAGAAGAAAACTTTTCTTTGTTAGAGGCAAAGTTATTAAAAATCAGTTATCAAGACTAATAGAACTATGATTACTTCCTTGCTCAGGATAATAAAAGAGACATTGAGAAAGAATACATATTTTTGGTTCTCTAGGTGTTAGCAATCAGTATGGAAAGATACAACGTAAAGATCATGTATTTCTTGGAAGAGCACTCTAAGGCTCATTTGGTCTTCAATTTTAACATTCCTGAGTAGAGTACAGGAGGTTAAAGATGACATATGAATCAAGAGTGCACGAACTACTCTGTTTTATCTCCTCTTATCCTACTGTAACATGCCACTGTCCTCCTTGAGACTAAACACTGTATTTTACTCACTTACCTATTCAGTGATCTACCACAGTACCACACACAAGGTAATTCAATAAATTTAATAAATAAATGACTCTTCACTCTTTAAAGGGAATAAGGACTGCATGAACAATTCAGCAATAAGCTAATTTTTTTAAATTAAAGGACATAGAAAAATAATGTGGAATATAAGAAACAAAACAGATGAACATAGGGGAAGGGAAGGAAAAATAAGATGAAATCAGAGGGAGACAAACCATAAGCAACTCTTAACTATAGGAAACAAACTGAGGGTTACTGGAGGGGACAGGGGCAGGGGATAGGGTATAGCTGGGCGATGGGCATTAAGGAGGGCACGTGATGTAAAGAGCACTTGGTGTTTTATGCAACTGATGAATCACTAAATTCTATGAAACTAATAATACAGTATATGTTAATTAAATTGAATTTAAATCAAAAAATTTAAAGGAAAAATACGAATGAGAAAATATTCCTTTACTCTCTCACACTTTACACAAAAGGTTACTGAACAGTCATTGAAAGAAATTATTAAAGAAAAATGATTTTTTTTTCTGGAAGTCTTACAAGCTAGTTGGCTCAAAGGCAGGAAAGAATGAAGACTTAAACACTGCTTATGTTGCTTTCAGTTTGTTCACTGTATCCCTACTAAACACCCACTATAAAGAATTAATACAAAATCAAAGATCAAAAGAATGGACATGGGCTTCCAGAAGCTTCTTTTTATTCCACAGATTAAATGGTCTCAATTGTCCATGTAGAATAAGGAATCCGCCAGGTCAAAGGGACATAGAGAACACAGAACCACAGGATCTCTCTCTCATGACACTTTAGGATTTGGGGGGGGTGGGGGGGGAGAAAGGAGAATAGAATCATGTGACCATAAGAATTCACACCATTATCATAAAAGGAAACTCTTACAGTTCTACTTCCAAGTTGAAGTTTTAGTTTTAGTTTTAGTAAAAGTCATGGCCTACCACAGCTTAATGTATCTACTTATCTATACAGTTTTCCTTAAAAAAGGATATGGACATGTTGTCATCTTTTAGTCCTAAACCATTTTGCACCTTCTTATTCATCCTGCTCCCTGTGTTTTTGCCTCTTTAAAGCCATGAACTGACCACTATATTTATGAATCTCCTAGCCTTGTTAATGCAAAAGTCCAACATCCCTGTGACTACAAGTTTCCCTATTAGATCTTTTAGCAATTAAGTCAGGTCACCAATTCTGGACTTAGAAATAATCTCTAAAATATATCTTCACAGCAAAGTTATCAAATTTTGTTGAATATTTAACCTCACCAATTAATAAAATTGAGAATGTGCCTTTAAAAATATGTGTATTATTTATAAATTATACAGTCACATTCTTATTATGAGCCAAACATTTCAAAGCACAGCATATACCTGGAGGAAGGTTCATCAATGATAGAATCTTTTAAGGCCAACTTGTCTATTTTTTAGTTCATTCAGATAAAACTACATAGCAGAATATGTATATCCACTTAACTAGACCATATAAACTGCAATATATCATAATACTCAGAATGCAAACCAAAGAATGAGGACTCCATTATCAATTCCTCATGTGAGGAACTGAACTCTTAACTCATCTCCCAGGACACTAGGTCTCCCTTATATGACAAGGGCCTTCTGATATAAACCCCAAGTAAGGGTACTAATTGTCAGTCCATATATCAAAGATAGTAAATATTAACTTATTTTTATTATGTTTTAAAAAATACTTTAAAATTTTGAAGTAATTTTAGACTACAAAAAAGTTTCAAAAGCAGTAAAGTTCCTATATATTTTTCTATCGGCTTTTTCCTAATGTTAACTAACATCCTATATAACCAATTATCAATACCAGAAGTTAATATTGGTATAATACTATTAACTAAACCATAAACTTTATTTGAATTCATTAGTTTTCCCACTAACATACTTTTTTTTTTTTTAAAGATTTTATTTATTTGACAGAGAGAGAGAGAGCACAAGTAGGCAGAGCGGCAGGCAGAGGGAAAGGGAGAAGCAGACGCCCCGCTGAGCAGGGAGCCTGATGTGGAGTTCGATCCCAGGACTCTGGGATCACAAACTGAGCCGAAGACAGACGCTTAAGGAAGTGAGCTACCCAGGCCCCCCTAACATTCTTTTTCTGTTCCAGAATCCAATCCAGGATCTCACAATGCACTCAGTTGTCATATTTCCTTAGTCTCCTCTAACTAGTGAAAGTTCCCCAGTCTTTCCCTATCTTTCATGATCCTGACATTTTGGAGGAGTTCTGTTCAGTTATTTGGAGAATGTGAAGCTTTTTCATGATTAATTTAAAGTTATGCATTTTTGGCAATCTACTGTGAAGTAATGTGCCTTTTTAAGTGCATCATATCAGTGCACCAATAAAACTTAATATGTTTTATTACTGGTGATATTAACCCTTGATCACTTGGTCAAGTTGTCTGTTGAATTTCTATGAATTACACTGTTATTTATCTTCTTGTTCAAATAGCTCCAGTTTTGGCCATTAGGAGCTCTTTCACATTGGCTCCTAGGTCTTACCCAACACATTCCTACCCTTTTCTGAGCACTTCCTTACTTTCTGGCACCACAAAATGTTCCAAACTCATTTTATATTTTCCCAATCCCAGCAATGGAAGTAACCACTTCTCCAAGGAGACTTGGTTCCCTTCACTGCAGAAGTCTTATTTTATTAAGAATGTATAACGATGTAAATAGACTTCCTGTACTCCAGTGAATCATCTTATTTAACCACTGTCCTCAGGCACAAATGATTTTGGAAAGCTCTGTTCTATAGCACTGCTCCATGATGATAAGTATTTTTTTACTCTACCAAAATACTCAGCAATAATGAAGGAACACTCCTCTATTAATAGTCTAAAAGATTTCCAGGGTTAGTAAGAATTAAGTCAAAGAAATGGATGTAACAGGAAGAACCACAGACTTGTCAGTAGGATCCAGTTTTATCTCTACACCTTGTATACATGTGAGACCTACAACTCTGAACTCCACAACTACAAGAAATGATGTCAGAGGTACATAAACATACTTTAGTCTGCATAGGCACTGAACATTATTCCACCAAAGACAGTGTTTCTTTTACAAACAACCTCAATCAGTATCATCAGAACAGTAAGTGTGCTTTTTAGAAAAATATGGATAAAGTCTCACATGAAAAAAAAAGCTAGCATTTAATATGGGCTCACAGATGGTTTTGTAGAACTCTAGAATTTTTTAAATTGAAGGAATGAGGTATATGCAAAGTAAATCAAGAGCCAGTATGGCATACCACACCCAAAAGGCTTTGGAATTCAAACAATACCAGATAATTAGAGCATATGATCAGACTCACTAGCATATTTGGCTAGCACCATGGTTCCAGTTGCTCATCAGAAACACTGGCAGCCTGATTTAGTGCGTTCACAACAGAAGTAACTCTAAAGCAAACCACTTTAACACCTTGTTGGCTTAAATTAAAAATAAATTGTCTTAAATACACATAAAAGCATTTTAACATCTTTTTTAAAAGATTTATTTGAGAGAGAGAGAGAGAGAGAGAGCACAAGCAGGAGGAGGGGCAGAGGGAAAGTTTCTCAAGAAGCAGGCTCCTGTGGGGCTCAACCCCAGGACCCTGGGATCATGACCTGAGCCAAAGGCAGATGCTTAACTGACTGAGCCACCCAGGTGCCCGACATTTTAACATTTCTAGTTAAAGTATACTCTCTGTTACCCATTCTTAAAGTAAAAACCAATCTAACATAATAAACAGTCCCCAAATAATTTATATTTTACTTTAGAAAATGTGTCCTTTCATTACACAAATATATTCATACAAGATTTTCACTTTACTATTGTTAATATTTTTAGCCAACTTTGCAAATTTTTTATGATGAAATTTTCCCTCAAAGTGTCTCACATGACTATTGAAGGTTGGTTGGTAAATATGTCTGTAAAATAATTTTTTCAAAAAAATTTTTTTAAAGATTTTATTTATTTGACAGAGAGAGAGCACAAGCGGGGGGGTGGCAGGCAGAGGGAGAGGGAGAAGCAGGCTCTCTGCTAAGCTGAGCCCTCAGTGGGGCTGGATCCCAGGACTCTGGGATCTCCTGGGATCCTGACCTGAGCTGAAGGCAGACGCTTAACCAACTGAGCCAACCAAGAGCTGCTCAAATATTTCTTTATACTGTTTCACTTCCTGAATGCTACATAGGCTAACTATATCAACATACTTTAGCAAAAAGTTTTCCATTTTATCAACTAAGAAACTGAAGCACAAAAGTGACTTTTTATTTGTACAAAACAAACACAAAGAACACTGTCATTTGTATCCTATTTAGCTGATAATTCTACTCCCTCAGAGCATCCAAAGAGTACTACATTTACTGCTGACAGTTTTGAAGCATTATTACTCAATTTTGAGACTGTATGATACCTTATAACTTGATGTTAGTTATTAATTCATAGAATCCTAAGGACAATACTCTAAACAATTAGATTTCATGTGGCAACTAAACTCTTAATGATTTCCCTTTGTTGATTTAGTGTCATTCCAAGTAACTGATGATAATGATAATAAATAACAGTAACAGCAGTTTTAGATTATTGAGTCTTTACATACATTATCTCTGCCTCCCCAACTTATTGAGGTATAACTGGTATACAAAAACCGCACATAATTAATGTATACAATTTGGTGAGTTTGGATCATTAGTTCTTTTAAGTATAGCAATAATCATCTTGAAAAAATTATTAGAATTATAATTATATATATAATATATAATAATTTTAAAATAATTAGAATTATTCCTACTCTATAAAAATGGAAACAAGTCTTAAGGAGGTTAAAAAGTTTGCCTGAGGTCATACAGGGCTGAATAAGTAGTTCAGCCAGGACTATACTCTTGGTCTAATCCAAAATCTGACCTTTTAACTACTATGCCTTAGTATGATTAGAGCAGGTCATTTAGATGCCAGTGCCTAGTTTTCTCATACAACAAAAGCAACAAAATTAGTGTAATCCACCATGGAGTTACTTTTCACTGGATGCCCACTATAAATATGGCACTAAGTTAAACATTTCATTTACATTATATTAATCTTCACAATGATATAGTATTACCAGCTTAAATAACCTGCCCAACATCACAGCTAATTTAATGGAAAAAAAAATGCAAGCAACACATCCAGGTTTGACTCCACAGCCCACAGTCTTTTTTCCACCAGAAGCTACTAGTGAACACATAATATACGTATCAATAACTAAAGCATTAAAATCTAAACTATTATCTTCTATTTTAACAAAACCATGTTTTTAGTAGGTGAGGACAGACAACAGAGTATAAATATCTATAATTATTGTGCCTCTTCTGCAGATGAGAAAAATAAGTCACAAAAAGGGTACGCAGTTTGTCAGAATCACATAATATATGATGGGGCAGATTTGGATCTATACCTGTTCAATTGTAAAGCTTATGCTTTGCTCCTTCTACTGAGGATAGAAACATTTTAGAAGACTTCACTAAGAACATTTTAAGTAGGAAAACTCACACATGCCCATAAAAATATAAATCCATATTGAAAAAGGCAGGGGTTAACTGCTAATTATTACTAACAAATCAATATTACTAATAAATCTTATAAAACAGTCTGATCATGTTGTGGATATAATGCACAACTAGCCAAGAGCAAATAGTAAACTGTAACTGACAGTTTAAATTGTATGCAAGCTAAAAATGGCAAGATGGCAAATTTTGTCAATACATACAAATAATGTATTATTTGTTTCGGGGTACAAGACTGTGATTCATCAGTCTTTTTTTTTTAATTTTTTTTATAGATTTTATTTATTTATTTGAGAGAGAGAATGAGATAGAGAGCACGAGAGGGAAGAGAGTCAGAGGGAGAAGCAGACTCCCTGCTGAGCAGGGAGCCCGATGCGGGACTCGATCCCGGGACTCCAGGATCATGACCTGAGCCGAAGGCAGTCGCTTAACCAACTGAGCCACCCAGGCGCCCTGTGATTCATCAGTCTTACACAATTCACAGCACTCACCATAGCACATACCCTCCCCAATGTCCATCACCCAGCCACCCCATCCCTCCCACCCCCCCTCCACTTCAGCAACCCTCAGTTTGTTTCCTGAGATTAAGAGTCTCTTATGGTTTGTCTCCCTCTCTGGTTTTGTCTTGTTTCATTTTTCCCTCCCTTCCCCTATTGCCCCATTTCTCAAATTCCACGTATCACTGAGATCATATGATAATTGTCTTTCTCTGATTGACTTATTTCACTCAGCATAATACCCTCCAGTTCCATCCAAGTCGGTGCAAATGCAAGATTTCATTTTTTGATGGCTGCATAACATTCCATTGTATATATACACCACATCTTCTTTATAAGATGGCAATTTATAAACTAATTTAACACATTTTCAAGTACGGTATTTGAAAAAACCCTCTGCTAGAATCCTAGACGACTTGCATGTTGGTGAGTAAGAGAAATTCAGAAAAAATGAGTTCCAAAGTACTATAGGGAACAGGTAATTCTTTAAAACAGAATTACATATCATATTAAATGAGGTAGAGAGGAAAGCCCATGTGTTAGAGCATGTTTAATAAAGTGCTATTTCTTTTACAATTAATTACAATTTAAAATGATCTTTATGTGAGAATAAGATTACAATTACAATTAAAAAAATTAAATTAAAAAAATTAAAAAAAATTACAATTAAAAATGATCTTTATGTGAGAATAAGAAACTGAAAATATCAGATTCAAAATTATGAGAAAACAGAACTTCAACCTTTTATAAAACATTAAGAGATTATAGACTGATTCAGTGCCTGGCATATAATTCAGGTGGTTTTTACACTAGATTTTTTCATTCATAAAACCTACAGCATATGGAGAAAATTATCTGGAAAAAGTTAGCTGACTAGCAACATACTCCTTTTCCTTTTTTTTTTCAGTTCAGTACACATGAAATACTTCAGTCCTTGGCTAATTTCTTTGGCCATTAAAAGTTTACTTTTAAAAGGCCCCAATCCTGAGATTCTAATACTACATAATTCAGTATGTTGAGCTGTCCTAAATTTGCAGGCAGACTGCAATCAGGTTTAACCTCTTACAGCTAAGATATCAAGAGGAAATATATTTTTTTAAGTATTCTAGATTAGAGTTTTAGACATGTTACAAGAATAATGACAATTTTCTATATTTATGCTTTAAAATGACATCTTTTTAAAAAAATGGGGCACCTGGATGGCTCAGTTAGTTGAGTGACTGCCTTCGGCTTGGGTCATGATCCTGGAGTCCCGGGCTCCCTGGAACCTCAGGCTCCCTGCTCAGAGGGGAGTCGGCTTCTCCTTCTGACCCTCCCCCTTCTCGTGCTCTCTCTCTCTCATTCTCTCTCTCTCTCAAATAAATATTTTTAAAAATAAATAAATAATAATTAAAAAATGGACAAAAAAACTGCCACAGTAGTTTTTACTCTAAACTCATCTAACAAACTGCTGTCTTTAGACATAACAACAGAGATAATCACTGTTTTAAAATTATATAAACTAGGGGCGCCTGGGTGGCTCAGTCCGTTAAGCATCTGCCTTCGGCTCAGGTCATGATCCCAGGGTCCTAAGACTGAGCCCCACGTCAGGCTCCCTGTTCAGTGGGGAGTCTGCTTCTCCTTCTCTCCCTCTCTCAAATAAATAAAATCTTTAAAAAAAATAAAGAAAATTATACAAATTAATAAATGTTATGGCTTACTTGAAAACTTAAAAGCGACAAAATTTAAAAAGAAAAAAAATCAGAGAAAAGTAGACCTCCAAGACATACAGATTTTTCTAAAAAGCTTAAAAAAACCAAATCTTTATTTTCACAGCATCTAACACACACACACAAAATTTGTGGCAGAAGAACTGAATGAATTTAAACATACCAGTTATTACTTAAAAAAATCTTAGACATATATTATTTCATAGAGCAAAAGCTTAAGACACCTGAAATATAGCAACTGAGAAGGTGAAAACTGACCAGGAAACTACTTTTGCATCATCTTTTGAGTGGGCTCCTCTTGCATTTGCCTAGACATGTGGCCATACTCCTGAACCATACTGCTATATGGTATCTTAAAAACTCGTGAGGCAGCTGAGCCATGTTATTCCATCATACACATGATTGCAGTATGAATGAACATACATTTTTTAAAAAGATACTGTTTTTTTCATCATTTTATACCTAAAAGCATAATCTAACTGTTCATAAATTGAGTGGTAAATGTATTTATCACATGTTGAAGAGTGTTTTCTGTGTTTTTTATGTCTTTGACCAAAACTATTAAAAAAACAATAAGTATTTATAAGGAACTGAAAAGGTAAAAAAATTAAGATGCTATTTGCCTCCAGAGTTCAAAGTATACTAAAATCAATACTCTTAGGGAATATGATAGAATATTTAAAATTGACAAAGATAAAAATCATTTTGCACAATCAAAAATTTTTAAAATCTCTTAAATAGCCAATAGGTACAGTATATACATCAATTAAGGTCTACAATCTCATGTATTATGTATTATGAATCACACATCTTTTTGAATATGAGAATCATGCTCTATTTGCAGAGATGCTTTGAAGTACAGGAGATGTGTAGAAACTAGAAGCTATTAAAAGAATAGTAAATTCATTTATCTCCCATCTCATGGTCATTTATGGAGGGCTATATTCTGACGAAGTAGAACAGTGGATAGATGCCCACATGATACAGATTTTTATTTTTCACCCCTGTTATGAATATATCTGATGTGGGGTGCTGATATATTTGACATTTCTGGATGTAGGATTCATGAAAGAGTTTTGATAAAAAGACAGTCTAAGTGAATCAGGCTTCAGAAAAAGTATCACAACAAACAATGAATGAAGTATGAAAGAAACTAGCATATTTTTTGTTAACTTCCAGAAGTTAAAGGAAATGTTGAATATAAAGCAAAAAGTTTTACATTTTGCTAAGGAGGCTAGATTTAATGAAGTAGTGAAAATGTTAAAGAACTGCTAGTAACACATAGTGAAGAATTTATGATTGAGAAAATCTTTCAACTCGATGCTCATCATTAGTGAGGCAAAGATAAAGGAGCCACAAATACCTGACACCCAATCTTTAAAAAATTTTTAATTATACAGATAAAATATTTACGGCTAAAAGTAAATTTGATTATGATATGAGAAGCCTCCTTACATTAAAAAATGAAACTGCAAGGAAAATCTTAGGTGACCAGGAGCTGAAAAACTGCAAGTGAAGGGAACTTAAGTAGTTCATCCATTTATAGTAGTTTTTTTTTTTTAATACCATTGCTTTTTCTGTAGATTTAGACGTTGATGAACCTCAGGCATTTAATTTGCCTGTTTACTACTTCACCAGCTACTCTGACTCATATTACTCACCACCAAGCAGCAACAGGAACTAAAGCTTCCATTTCTTTTCTTAACTATCAAACCTTACCCAGGCAACTCTATAAATCCATTAATCAAACATTTTTTAAAATGCCTTTTTAAAAATTTTACTAAGTGCCACTGATAATTATTATCTTACATTATTTCAATATTTACTTAGTACATGTTCCTTGATCAACTTATTTAACTGTTATTTCTTTGTAGATACAGAAACAGAAACAATCTCTAAATCCTCTGCCTGCTTTAAAATGCCATCATTTTAGATTGGTCTTTAAAAGGAAAATACTCTGTAAAACTGAGGAATGGGAGTGTCAATCACTATATAATTTTTCAAAACTGATATTATCTTTAACTTTTGAAATGTATTTCCCCTAGGATTTCAGGAGTTTGCTACCCTGTTTTTTTGTTTTTCACACCTTTGCTCAAATGTCACCTGACTACCCTTTATAAAATTGGGATCATCACCTCTATCCTGGCATTCCCTACGGTCCTCTACCTGCTTTGTCTCCACAGCACTTATACACACACACACACACACACACACGCACGCGCATATACTCATATATGTCCAGCAAGTGTGTTAGAGGTATGTGTGTACACACACACACATGCACATTCAACCACAAATACAATTTGTTTATTGTTTGCTTTCCCTCACTAGAATATAAAAGTCCACGACAACTGGGATATTTTTGGTCTTCTGTTAACTGGTATGGTACTGGCATGTAGAAAAAAGCTTAGTAGATCCTTGCTAAATAAATGAACTTCCCCAATCGTGGACCAGAAATATGTTTTAGAAAGCCCAACATGCCGGTCTTGCTTTGGAAAAAGTCATACTCAGGGGGAAAAAAAGAACTAAATTAGTAGTATTCTATAAAAGAACATACAGGTAATGTTGGTGAGTTCATGAGTTACTCAAGAAAACCAAGAAAATATTATAAAAAGATTTAAAAAATAATGAATTAATCCTCAATAGTTATATAGCACATATTGGTTCTTCTGTTACTTCCACATAAAAGTGTTTTTTCTTATTCAGTACTCTGGTTATAAAGTGTTTTGATTAGCACACATAGATTACTACATATATTTGGATACCGGCTAGTTTAATTTTCTGACATACTAGAGACAGAGCATAGGGAAGAAATATTATCCAAGGACAGATGGTAATTCAAAAAATAGGACCCCAAGTAGAATTATACCTCTTCTGAGAATTAGGTTTTCCTTCTCACCTAGTAGACTATATTTTCTCAACTGAAGGAGAACATACAAAGAAATAATTTAGACAAACTCCTAAAGAATTATATAAAGATAAATGGAAAAACCGTTGCTTCTCCAAAATTTAAATCATGTTCTCATAAGGTTATTAGGATTGTGCAAAACCACTGAAAGAACAATTCAATGACTAAACATTTCTGAAAGGAATTTAGAATCACTTATAGTTTTAGTATTTTTGGCGGATTCCTAGAACATCTTAGAATATTGGCACTTGCTTATTACCTACAAGGACTCACTAAAAATTTTGTAAAGGTCTACATACTATGGCTGTGAATCACATTTTAAAACACAGTGGATAGACAATCATGATTTTAAAGCATTGCTTTTTATCTTTAAAACATTCCTTTTCTAAATGATTTACATGTACTCCATTAAGTTATTGAGCATTAACTGTACCAGGTACTATTCTAGGGGGTGGGGATATAAAAAAACAGACAAAATCCCCGTTTTATTGGTTCTTATATTCTAGAAGTAGCAGATAACAGAATTTAAAAGAAAGTCTGGAGAAACAAACAAGCAGAATAATTGAAAAGAGAATGAGATGAGTTATCATAAATAAGATGGTTAGGGCATGGATGGTCAGAGCCAGGAGTTTGGTGATATGAAGGAGTGAGCAATGTTCACTTTGGAAACAGGATTCTAGATGGAGGTAATAGCAAGTATGAAGACCCTGAGATAGGAACAAGGTTAGCACATTTGAAGAAAAGCAAAAAGCCATGAGTGTGCAAAAGAATGAGCAACAAAAAATGTGATCAAAAAAGAGGCACAACTAGAGCCCTTGATATATTTTATTCTAAGTGACATTCAAAGTCATTGGAAGCTTTTGGGCAGAGAAATTAATGATCTGGTTTAGGCTTTCTTTGTTCTTAAGATTTATTTATTTATTCAAAAGAGAGAGAAAGAGCATGCGAGCAGGGGAAGGGGCAGAGGGAAAGAGGGAAGGAGAGAAACAGAATCTTCAGCATACTCCCCACTGAGCACAGAGCCCAATACGGGGCTCAGTCTCACAACCCTGAGATCATGACCTGAGCTGAAACCAAGAGTCGGACACTTAACTGACTGAGCCACCCAGGTGCCCCATGGTTTAGGCTTTAGATACATCAATTTGCCTTCTCTGTATAAAAATGAATTGGTAGGGGAGGGAAAAGTAGAAGCAGAGACACCAATCAGGAGGCTCTTTAGTAGGATATGCCAGAGATGATGCGTCTTGGATTAGGGTGGTAGAAATGGAAATGACAAACATGGCCAGACTTAGATTAGATTTTGAAGGCAGAGCCAATGAACTTGATGATAGCTTAGATGTGGGTATGAAGGACCCTGAGAAATCAGCTTTTGAAACTGACCAACTGGGTCAAGAATGATATATTTTACTAAGATGGGAAAGTCTGGGGCAGGGGAAGATTTTAGGGGAGTAAAATCAAGTGTTCTGTTCTAGACAGGTCATTCTGGCATCTGAGATGCCTATTAGATATTCTTATGAAGAGTAGATCAAGTGGCAGTTACATATAGGAGGGTAAAACTAGAGGAAAGGTTAGGATTAGATATAATTAGGTGTCATCAGCACACATATGATAATTAATGCCAAAGGATAAAATGAGGCCATCAAGTAAGTTAAGGTATATCCATAGCAGAAGACAGCTGAGGACTAACTCCTGAGGCTATTCAACATTTAGAACTCAAGAAGAACCAGCAAGGAGCATGTGAAAGCAGCAGTATGTGAGAAAAGAGGAAAAAATTAAAAGAATATTACCTCCTAGAAACCAAAATAAGGAAGTGATCAACTCTATCAAATGATGCTGAAAGGTTAAGTAAGATGAGAACTGGTAACTTCCCTTTGACTAGTACAAGATGGAATTACTAATGAAATTGATAAAACAATTAATGAAGCGGTAAGAAAGAAAGTCTAATTGGGACGGGTTGAAAAGAAAAGGAGAATTGAAAAGTGAAGACAGGACAAGTATAGATGATAAATATTTACTAAATGTTTATCTACTGTGTGTCAGATGCTTGAGATATGTTAGTCAACAAAAATACAAAATCCAATCCCTCATGGTGTTTTCTAGAAGAAGAAAAAAGACAATGAACGATAAATAAAAGAAAGAAGTAAATTATATATGTTAGAAGGTTAACTGTGCTACAAAAGGGAAGAGTGATTTTTTGTTGTTGGAGAGATAAAAAAGATATAAAATAACTACCTGAAAGAGAAGAAATTGACTAAATGAGACTCAGAAGGTCAGCATAATTCAGTATTTTACTCTAGTCAAGTTCAGCTGGTCCAGGGCAAGTGTGTAATAAATGAGGAACTGGACACAGATAAGGTTCTAACAAGCAAATATGACAAAGGAAGAGAGAGGCAACAGAGTTAAGATTTTATATGAAAGATGATCACAGTGATCAAGCACAGTATCTGAGCTGAGTAAGGAGAGAAGTGAAGTCGTAAGTCATGTCCAGGAGACAATGAAGAGTGAAAATTGATGTGATCGATAGACTGGAAATTGCAATGAGGTTAAAAAAGGGGGGAGGGGAAGAGTATTGGAATAAAATTGTAGTCAGAGAAAGAGATAGAGGAGATTAGATTTGAGAGGTGGCAAAAGTCTAGGAATAATCATGGATAATGATGGCTAAAGGAGAATTGAGGAAAAGATCATTGGAAATGAAGAGATCATATAACGGAGAGGCCAGAGTGTTGAATGTATCAGCCACACAATTTCAAGTCACTAAGAACTGTGATGGGAATAATATTTGGGAGGAAGAAAGTGAAAAGGCTGGTAGAGGTACACAACATGATAATGTAGATGGAATAGTTTCATGTCATATGCTTCAAAGCAGCTCAGGGTTTTGAGAAGGGCAACTAAATGATGGGAAAGCAGCTATAAAGATATTAGAGGTTATCTGCTAATGGTATCACCCTATATTACATAAAGCAAGGAATTAAAAACAGAAAGGGAGAGGGCTACAAAAACATCCTTTATGAATATGTAAATCTGAGTTACAGAAATAAAATAAAGGGAACATTAAGAGAAAAGACAGGACATAGGATATTTTGCTGATGAAAGACCACAAGTTCCAGAAGACAAAGTAGAAATATGGGTGCTTGTAAAAGGACAGCTGACTCAAATTCAAGAATAAAAAAGATAAAAGGAGATAAAAATCTAGATGATAATGACTTGATAGTTGGCCCCTAACTCCTGTTATGGATGGTATTGCAGGTAGAAAGGTGATTTTACCAAAAATGCAAAAATCTTTTAAATCCAGTTATATATTTTAAGTGTATTTTCTTAGAATTTCATTCATAGCTTCCAGGTATATGACAAAACAAGAAAAATCTTTTCATCAACACTTTTGAATGTGGTCCATAATAGTGTGTGAATTATTTTATGGCACTAATACACAGTTTCCTAAGAGTTCCAAAAGGCAGTCCGTATAAGAGAAATTCAATGTATGACCCACAATGGTCTCATAAAAGCACATTTGTATAAGAAACACTCAGGGCTTGAATGAATCAGGTCAAATCTACATAGTCACTCAAGGATGCCTGCATTTATAGAAAAGCAATCTAAAAGATCAACACTCCTGTTTCTAAAAAAATCAAATGTTTTATTATCTATCAGTCATAACCAAATGGTTAGTGAGCCATATTAATATTTATTTCTTGATATAGAATAAAACTTAAAAATTAAGAGTTTAAAAGGAAAAGGATCTGTGTTCAGAAAGGTTGAAAGACTTTATATAAAACCTGGCTACCAATTAATTTAAGGGGAAAGGGTTGGTTAATATCAGCTTTAAACTAACTGCATCAAATACATCAGGAAAGCTCTTTGAAAACAAAAAAACAGATCAGTAGTTACATGAATGCAAAATGTGTGGGGGGATGAAAGATAAAGCAGGAAAAACATATTTTGATGAAGAAATATTTCATTTTATCATATATTTAGCAGTATGATTCATTCAACTACTATGTGTATACTAACTTTCCAATTTAGTCAAGTAGCCTTAATTTAAAAATAAAAGATGAGACATCTTCCTGAATCATAAACCAGTAACTTAAACTGCTTCAGGTAATCAGAGAATGTGAAGCTGAAAGTCAAAATAATTTAGTTTACCTATGATGGGATACTTTGGAAAAGGCATTTTATATCTATAAGCCTATGTTCCTACACACTTCAAAACAAACTGCCTGATATTCAAACTATACACAGTAATAAACTTAAGTACAAAGTCGGAAAAGGTAAACTATATGTACATGCTAATTTAATTTCTTTCTCCAAATAAAACAAGTACTAATACCAGGGTATGTAAAGAAACTGGAAGATACCTGAACAGTTTATTAGTGCTCATTCTTATGGTCAAGAAATATTTACTGAAGACAGATAGGACAAGTACTTCTAAATACTAAGGATACTGCAATTAACAAAACAAAGTGCCTATTATCATGGAGCTTTCATTCTACTCTATAGAGAATTTTAGGGTTAACCCCTAGAAGGAATTCAATTCTGAAAAATTTCTCAGGAATATTCAAAGCTAGTTAAAAGTTCAGCTCTGTACTAAAATACCACCCTCCCCCATTCTATTTACTCAACCCTGAAAAAGTATTTTTGACTAGCTTTTAATTACAAGGGATTGGCCAAACTGTATTTAGTATATAAGTTTCATCCAAACTATTATTAAACTCTATAAGGAAACTAATCACTAAACTGTTTCTAGTTCATTTAAAGGAAGAATGGAAATGTACAGAAATACAGCATTTCTCATAGGTCCCCTCTAGTCTGCCTAATTCAATTAAAATAATTCTAATCCTAGGTGGCTAGTAGAGAATAGGAAGGTTTTTCTACTTAGTACATAAAAGAATCTAGGTGCTTCTCACATAGAACACTTTTCAACCTTTTTTTTTTAAACTTCTTGAGGACTCAAATGTTCGTAACAGAACTAAAAGACACATTACTTAAATTTTCTGTGTTTCATTGTCTCTTCCTGTTAAAATGATAACAACAGTACCTATCTCTCTTAACACTGTTTTTGGATTAAATGAGATTAAGGCATAAAAAGGTCTTAGTGCTCAATCAGAAATGATGACCTCAATCATCATCATTATCCTGTGTAGTGGGTTCTTAATAACAGCTTACATTTATCATTATCATCTTCCCAAAACCATAGTGAGGAGAAATAATAAGCTACACTAAAGCTATGAAGAGATTTCTTTATATTTTGGCAAGATGATTTACATATGTTCCTCAAACTGAGCAAAAGATCAGTATCTGTAAGTATCAGTAACACTAATGTTACTAATATCCAGAATTCCTGAAAATGGCTGAATTTGGGAAATTTTCAGGAATCAAATAAAAGCTTCATCAACAATATGTTTGATCAATATTTTAGTTGTTACTCCAAAGACTCAGAAGTGTTTATTTTTTAAAATATGTTTATGCCTTTTATTTCCATGTAAAGTTAACAGTAGAATTACCTAAACGAATGAAGGAGTTATCATCACTTAAAGATACTGTTATTACCTTCTGGCCTTATCCTAGTTGGATCATACTGGGAAACTTCTAAAATGATTTTATTCAAAGAAAATTTAAAAATAAGGAACAAAACAAAACCAAGTAAATGAGTAGAAAAATCCTTACGTTTAATTAAATCTGGAGAATCACGTTGGACTACAAATAAAGGAATTAACAAACGTAAGACCCCGAAGTAAAGCAAAAGACACTAGTAAGAATCTTCCATTTAAAAACTCTGCAACCCTTCAAAGATCTTGAAGAAAACCAAGATTATCCCCAAATGGAGAGGTCACTAAATATCCATGAACACTCACCCAACCTTTGGTAGGAGACCTCTTGAAGACCCAGATGCTTGAATCAGCTGAAATAGTACCAAGTGTTTTCTGATTACTCTTAATAGGGCAATGGAGCACAGGTTACTCCATACTATCAAAAATTATAGGTCATTATTATCGATAATTCTAGCTACTACCATTACAAATAACTCAAGGAAAAGGAGACTGAGTAATGAGTTCTAAGGTGAGTGAAACTTATTCTGTGCATGTATAAATGTGGATGTTTCTTCCAGTTCTCTTAGTGATAGAAGTCTGATAACATAATTCTTAAGTGTAAATACACTGGCAGAACAAAATTTTCTAAATTAATGTTATAAAGTTCTTAAAGAAAGCATGTAAAATATTTTTAATATTGGTTCAGATAAAAAATTTCTAGGGATGCCTAGGTGGTTCAGTTGGTTAAGCATCCGACTCTTGATTTTGTCTCAGGTCATGATCTCAGGGTCATGAGATTGAGCCCCACAACAAGCTCTGTGCTGAACGTGAAGTCCATTTAAGATTCTCTCTTTTCCTCTCCCTCTGCCCTTCCCCCCACTTGTACTCTCTTTCTCTCTCTCTCAAATAAGTCTATCTTTTAAAAAATTCTAAAAAAAGAACTTGTTTTTTCAAGACAAATGCCAATTTCTCAACACTAAGCACTTCAGTAACACACAGGAAAAGATTTTCAGTCTCCTACACTTAAAAAAAAAAAGTTCTTAACATTAGGGTTTTTTTTTGTTTTTAAGATTTATCTGAGAGACAGAGAGAGAGAACACGCAATGCATGGGGGGAGGGGCAGAGAGAGAGAGAGAGAACCTCAAGCCAACTCCCCACTGAGCGTGGAGCCTGACAAGTGGCTCTGTCTCATAACCCTGAGATCATGACCTGAGCTGAACTCAAGAGTCAGACACTTACTGACTGAGCCACCCAGGTACCCCTTAACTTTAGGTTTTTTAATGTAATGATTCTTCTAATCACTGTGATTAGAAGAATCATATATATATAGAATACTGAATGTTATATTTCAGTATATAAAAGAACTCATAACACTGAGGACTAAACAAAAGCCTCCTTGCTCAAAGATGATGACTATTTTCAACATTATTGATTAAAATCTGAAAGTTATCAATTTAATAGAAAAATATCCGATATTAACCTAATTTCAAAGAGGAGTAAAGCAGAGTCAACACCTAGATGAAATACAGTAATGTTTTTCTTGATCTCTGGAAAGTGGGAGGCAGAATGATAACTCCTCCCAACCTGCATTCTCCTTACACCATGACTCACTCCAAGGGCCTATGTGGTAAAAATTAAGACACTCTACTACTACAGAATTCCAAGAACAAAAAATGGAAGGTTCTATATTTCTAAATTTTTCTCAAGTAACTAAGAGATAAAAAACTACTTCTCTCTGATACATGTGTATCAAGTAAGGGAACAAGTGAAACAAGCCTCATTTGGTTTAAATAGTTTAGACAGACAGGAAGCAAAAAAGAACATTTGACATTTAATGTTAAGTAAGCATACTCAAGCTACCAAAGAAACACTGAAACCCCAAGCCAGCAAATATACTCCAACCTGACTGATAAATGATTTAACTGTTACATTTCTAAAGACAGCTTTGTAGTATATCTATCACTTACTGAACATGAAAGAACTTTTGAAGTCTTGAGAACAGCAACAAAATAAGGAAGACCAGAAGCATAACAAAAAATTTCCTATCTGTCTATAGTAGATGAGGAAAATGTCTGATAAAGTCAGGGAGAGATCTGAGAAAAGAGTGGTGAAAAGGAATGGCTAATAGAAGACTAGCACTACAATAACTGAGAATCCTAATGTCCCTAAAAATATGAAGAAAAACTAAAGATAAAAAAAAAATAATAAAAAATGGAATAAAGACTGGCATTAAAAAAAAATGTGTGTGAGAAAAATACAAACATTCTAGATCTCTACTGCTAATTTTGAATGACAAGGTATACCAATATTACCTTTCTTTCGAAAGAGTGCATTTAGGTAATTTTCTGCTTGGCATTCAATCTTTTCAGTGTTGGACTGGCCCTGAGATGATAGTTCCTCCGTTGGTGTTGACTGTGAAGAATCAAGAGATGGTATACAATCCTAAAATTATAAGAAAGCAACATAAAAAAAATCAGCTTTAATTATACATGCAATTTCATTAAAAGTAGCAAAAAAATATTTTCTAAATGCTCATTTGTTCGATTTAACAAATTAAATAGAACATAAATATTGGGACAGGAGTCAGGAGAAAAGAAATTTAGCTCTGATACCAAATTAGCTTTATTTCTTAGCAAACTGTAGCCAAAAAAAGGGGGGGGGGAGAAGTGTAGACAAAATGCATTGCTGAATAAATTCACTATATAGCATGCCAGTAATGAGAGTTTTAACAACAAAATAGGTATGTTTACCCACTAATCTGACCAAAATGGGTACAGGTTCTCAAGTTCTCATTTCTTCCCAGCCTTTCTCACAATAGTAAAGAATTAGGACTTCCCGCCATACAAGAAGATGATGCTTGTCTAGTTTATGCCGTTTATAGTAGACACTATTTAATCATTTACACAGGAAATAATTCTGATATCCAAAAGACTTCAAGAGAGTAAAAGGCTAAAAAGTAGTACCACATTATCCTCCAACTATAGTTTCCTAAGAAATCAGACTATAGGGTGGTCTCAAACCAAGCTAGGCCTCCAAGCTCACCACTGTCTACCTAAATACAAAACAGATCTAAACTGAACTTCATGAGTCAGGGAGCTATAAGGAAGAAATGTGAAATAAGCAAAAAAGATGAGTGTTTTGTGATTTCACCTGCAAGTTAAGCTAAATGTTAGACTTCTAACATAAGACTTTAAAATATTCTTCTCATTACCAAAATCAAGTTTAAATTTCCACTGTAAGTCATCAATTTTCAGAACAAATTAAGTTAAAAAAAATTGTGTTACAATTGTGCGATTAGTTTAGAAATAATTTCATAGCACTAAAACTTACACTGACTGCTTCTCTCTGTAGGTTACAAAATGAACATTTTTCATCCATAGACCAGTCAGTCAGCTCTTCTGGTTCACAGTCTTTAAAAGAGGGAAAAATATTCATTAAATACACTAACTTTATTCAAACAAATAAAATTACCACTCTCCACAGCAATGGCTCATATAAAAAAAACTAACTACTAATAGTAAGGGGAGAAGGCCTAACTTTAAAATTAAAGTGATAACATCTAGAAAGAAATAAACAAGAGAAGGCTGTAAGGAGAGTAATTTTGCACTATTATGGGACAAAGTAGCAAGAACAATGAGCTGGTTATAAATTTATTTTCTAACAATAGGGTTTTAAGTATCATCTAACCTAAATGATTCAATTTATCATTAATTTTTAATTTTCACTATGAAAGAAATCAAAACAAGGAGGTATGGGGAAAAATAAATTTTACACATCATGAAAGCAAAATAAAACAGAGAAATGGAGTAGAGCACCAGAAAAGCCCACAGATTTGAGAAAATGAAATGCTGTTCCAAAAAAAAAAAAAAAGTATAAATCCATAGCTAAGAAGTTCAATCAGATTTTTATTGTATTGTTTAAAGGTGCTGTTGTAAGAGTTCGAGTAAAAGGCAGGTAAACAAGTCTTTACTCAACACAAAACATGAATTCTTTTCCACAAGAATGTTTCATATAATCCAACTATAGTAATGTATTAGAAAGTTTGTGCAAAACAAACATTTTATGATGAATAAATTTTATGACAATGTAACAACACTGCCAACCTACCTATACTTGGTACATACAGTGATTTTTCAAACTTACTCCTTGCAGTAAAACTCCCCTTAATTTCCTTTCCGAAATAAATTCCTATATAGAACCTCTAATATATGAAACAATTATCATCTGAGCAGTTACACAGGTACTAATTTGAAAAGCACTGGTATACCACAGTTATTTTCTTTCATACTTTTGAAATAAGTAAGCTGAATACATGTTTATGTTAAACTACACAGAAAATAAGCTTACCTTTTTTGGAATGGTAATAAATAAGTACCAGTTAGGATCAGACCCCAAGAAATTCTTGCATCAATTGAGATATACAAGTCAGAATAGACGATAATGTAATCTGTTGGAGTATAAAAGTGTAGTGACAGCTCTCTTTGGTTTTGGCAACGGTCTAGAAATAGTCCTAATATTTATCCAAACTTAGAAATGGTAAGAAATGGGAGCATGAGACCCAGTATAGGGTAATGGAAAGATAATTGGATTTAAAGTGTCCATCTGGTGTAGAACTTACTCGTTGTAACCTTGTCAAGTTATAAAGTTTTTGTTTTAATTTCTGTATCTGTAAAATAAAGATCCCATCACCTAACTTACTTGTGGATCAAATGAAAAAATGAGAAAATGTTTTATAAACTATAAAACACCATGCAAAGGCTAGTTACTAAAAAAGCAGGATCATCAGTCATCATTTTTTAAATCCTACACAATCACAAATGTATTTAAAACAGTTAATTTGCAGAAGACAGATAATTTTAATATACCAGTTTAAGAAAACTGATCATTTTTTTGCAAATGACCTGATAAATCAAAAAGTTTAAGCAATCTAAACAATTAAAAACCCAGAATTGTAGTTATGCAGGTTTATAATTTGCTTCAACCCTTTGGCCTATCACTATAGTAGAATAATACATTCACACTCTTGAATGTGGAATTGTGCAATGTCTCTTACTAGGAAGGCAGAGCTTTCTGATTAGTAGAATGAACGTGGGAAAAGTGACGTATATATTCCAAGCTGAGGCTTTAAAAGGTATGGCAAGTTGCCCCAGTTCTCTTGAGTTTTAACCATCCAACATGTAAAGAATTTGCCCCACACAGCTATTATTCCTTCAGACTGGGACCTGCAGTCATCAGAAGTGATCCCTGAAGTCCAGTGAATCAGATCACCCATAAGGATGCAACAGATTTTAGAGCTATTTGTTAGGCAGTATTACTGTGCAAAAACTTGACTCATATGCGAAGCATAACAATTTTGATAGATCAAGGAAATCTTACTGCTTTTTTTTATTATGGCTTCATGAATAAAAGATATGAAAGGAATCTAGCATTAGAATTTTTAAAAATAGCTGGTAGTCCTGGAGAAGAGGTATTTTTGAAAAATCACTGTAAGGTTTCATGAAGTTTTAGTGATAAATATGTTGAATCGAGGAAAAACTTTGGAATAATTAAAACAATTACCAGTTGTAAGATAAAATTGGGCATGCTGAGATTATCTCATTTATTTTAGTTATTTAGAGTTCTTCAAGGAAACGTTAATTAAAATAAATGCCTATATGGTTAAATAAATGGCAATGAATAATCAACAATTATATAAATGCCTTTAAATTTTGCTGGGTAAAAAAATCTCCAACTTTACTTACCAATATTTAATAACTATTCTTTCTACAGAACTTTTGATTTTGAGTCCAAATAAATGATGGTGAGATACATCATTTTATTTATTGGAAAACAAATTTTGAAAAATCAACTCTAGGCCAGATTTCTCTGTCCAGGTTATCTTTTCATGTCATGAAAGTTAAGTAAATAGTACAGACTTATTTTATTTCTCAAACAAAATATGATAATAAATCAGATATCCCTAAAATACATTGTCTCTCATTTTGCAATGTTAATACATGAAGTTGTATAAGATCAAAAGGATCAAATTAGGTACCTTACAGAAATAGTCTTATTAATAAAAGGCAATGTCATAACGAAAATAGTAGGGTGCCTGGTGGTTCAGTATGTTAAGTGCCTTCAGCTCAGGTCATGATCCCAGGGTCCTGGGATTGAGCCCCGCATCAGGCGCCATGGTCAGCGGGAAGCCTGCTTCTCCCTCTCTCCCTCTGCCTGCCACTCCCCTTGCTTATGCTCTCTCTGTCAAATGAATAAATAAAATCTTTAAAAAAGGGGGGGGAAGAAAAGAAAGGAAAACTAATAGTAAATGACTAACAAAAGATCAACCTTTTAACCATGGATATATATTTGTGGTCAAAGTCTGGTTCCAATCATTTTACCTTATCTGTCTTGGAAAGATAACAGACTTTGCAATTAAAAAAGCCTTGGTACTGAGATATCTTTCCAAATACTAGATGTGGCCTTTGGCAAGTTACTTTCTCTGGGCTTCAATTTCCTCATCTGTTAAAATGAGGATAATGATTGCATCTTAAGGCTGTAGTAAAAATTAAATAACATATGCAAAACACCTAACAAGTTCAATAGGTGTTACTTTCATTTTCTTTTAGATAATTGTACTTCTTTTGAACATTTTTATTCTCTTTTGTACCCTTTTACCCTAAGAAACAAATTTAAAGTTCCCAAAGACAAAGCCTAATGAAAAGTGAAAAAAGAGAATACTGAACTAGATTTCTCATGAGGGTTATGAAAAAGTGGTTATAACTATGTTGATTTTGAGGAAAGACACTGAACAGTGGGCAATGTTACTGAAAAATAATTTTTCATTTAAAACTATGTATTAGCTATACTGAAAACTATAAAGGAGAAAAGAAAAACTATTTGTAATCCCATCATCCAGAGATAATGATTAACATTTTGCAATATATCCTTCTAGTTTATATTCTGTGCCTTTTTAAAAATTAGCATTAGCTGATTCTTTGAAAATATCAATAAAATCGATAAACCTTTACCCAGCCTAACCAAGTAAAAAAAGAAAAAATATCAGAAATTAAAGATGGGCCATCACTGTTGATTCTATGAATAATAACAAAATAATAAAAATATTATAATATTAGTTGCCCACAAATTTGGTAACTTCAGATGAAATGGACAAATTCCTTGAAAGACACTATCTACCAAATCTCACATAAGAAATAATAAATCATCTCAATAGGACTATATCTATTAAAAAAATTAAATCAGGGACGCCTGGGTGGTAAGCATCTGCCTTTGGCTCAGGTTATGATCCCAGGGTCCTGGGACCAAGTCCTGCATTGGGCTCCTTGCTCAGCGGGGAGCCTGCTTCTCCCACTGCCTGAGGTTCCCCCTACTTGTGTGCACTCTCTCTCTCTTTGACAAAATCTTTTAAAAAATTAAATCAGCAATTAATAACCTTCTAAAACAGAAAGCTCCAACCCAGATGGTTTCTCCATAATCTGTTCCAGAAAACAAAAGCAGTAGTATTTCCTCATTCTATCATTATAACTATCTATCATCATTATCCAAGTACCAAAAACATTCTGAACACCTCACCCAAGAAGATATGCAGATAGCAAATAAGCTTATGACAAGATGCTCAATAGCATATCCCATCAAAGAACTGAAAATTAAGATGAGCTACCACTACACACCTACTAGAATGGCTTAAGTCTGAAACATGGACAACATCATATGCTGGTGTGGATGCAGAGAAAAAGGAACTTAAATTCATTGCTGGTGAGAACACAAAATGGTATGGCCAATTTTGAAGACAGTCTTACAGTTTCTTCAAAGCTTAACATAATCTTTCCATACTATCTAGCAATGGTGCTCCTAGGTATTTAGGCAAATGAGTTGAAAAGTTATGTCTATACAAAACCTTGTACACAAATGTTTAAGGCAGATTTATTAATAGTTACCAAAACTTGGAAGCAACCCAGATGCCTTTCAAGTAGATCAATGGATAAGCAAACTATGCTACATCCACCCAGTGCAGTATTATTCAGTAATAAAAAGAAATGAGCTATGATGCCATCAAAAGACATAGAGGAAACTTACATGCACATTATTCAGTGAAAGAGGTGAGTCTGAAAAAACTAAATACTGTATGATTTCAACTATATGACATTATGAAGAAGAAAAACGAGAGACAGTAAAAAGAGCAGTGTTTGACATGGGTTGGAGACAGGAGAAATAACTAAAAAGGTGGATCTGACATTAGTGGTAGCAATATTTTTCTAGGTATATCTCCTAGGGCAAAGGAAACAAAAGCAAAAATAAACTATTGGGACTACATCAAAATAAAAAGCTTCTGCAGAGCAAAGGAAACCATCAACAAAGTAGAAAGGCAACCTACTGATTTGTAGGACAGTGAAACTATTGTGTAGGATCCTATAATGTGGATATATGACTACGAATTCGCCAAAATGCACACTACTGTACAACACCCACAGACTTAGCTAATGTAAACTATGAGGGCTTTCAGTAATAAAATACGTCAATATTGGCTCAACAATTCTAACAAATGTACAACAGTAATGGAAGATATTAATATAGAGAAACCTTGGAGGGGGAGGGTATATGGGAAATCTTTGTACTTTCTACTCGATTTTTTCTGTAAATTTAAACTGCTTTAAAAAATGCTATTTATTTTAAAAATTAGGATATTATACACATGCTTATTTGTCACAAATATTTCCTAAGCTCAAATATAGTTCTAAATAATTTTTAATAAATAAGCATGGTCCATCAAACAGATATATCGTAACTTACTTAATAAATATCCTATTGTTGGATATTTAGCCTGTTTCTCTAATCTTGGTATTATAAACAGCATGATGAATACACTCAGATAAGTTTTTGTGTACACACTGGTAAGAGCTAATATAATTTATATAACTAGAAAATATAGCAGTATTAGATTCTCTGGTTTTAAAATAAATAATCAATCCATATTGGAAAACTACTGACTTAATACTAAGCCATGAATTCCTAGAAGAGATCCTACTTACTCATTTTTCTTTCCTCACTGCTCATCACAATTTCCGACACAAAATAACAAAAGAGGCAAGAATACACAATAGGGAAAAGACAGTCTCTTCAATAAATGCTGGGAAAACTGGGCAGCTACATGTAAAAGATGAAACTGGACCACTTTCTCAGATTATACACACAAACTCAAAATGGATTGAAGACCTAAATGTGAGACCTGAAACCATAAAAATCCTAAAAGAGAACATAAGCAGCAATTTCTCTGACATTAGTGGTAGCAATATTTTTCTAGATATATCTCCTAGGGCAAAGGAAATAAAAGTAAACTATTGGGGCTACATCAAAATAAAAAGCTTCTGCAAAGAAAACCAACAAAGCAGAAAGGCAACCTACTGAATGGGAAAAGATATTTGTAAATAATATGTCTGATAAAAGGTTAAGAGATTAACATCCAAAATTTATAAAGAAGTTATTCAACTCAATACCAAAAAAAACCCCAAAAAACACCCAATTAAAAAATGAGCAGAGGACCAAAATAGACATTTTTTCAAAGAAGATATACAGATGGCCAAAAGGCACATGAGAAGATCCTCACCATCACTCATCATCAAGGAAATGCAAATCAAAACCACAATCAGATATCACCTTTTATCTGTCAGAATGGCTAAAATCAAAAAGGCAAATAAGTGATGGGTATTACGGAGGACACTTGTGATGAGTACTGGTTGTTGTATGTAAGTGATAATTCACTAAATTCTATACCTGAAACTAAACACTGTATGTTAAATAACAAGAATTTAAATAAAAACTTGAAAAAAAAGGGTAAAAAAATAACAAGAGTTGGAGAGGATGTGGAGAAAAAGAAACTCTTATACACTGTTAGTGGGAAGACAAATTGGTACACCAGTGTGGAAAACAGTATGAAGGTTCCTCAAAAAATTAAAAATAGAAATACCGTATGATCCAATAATTCCACTACTATTTACCCAAAGAAAACAAAAACACTAACTCAAAAAGATATATGTACCCCTATGTTTATTGCAGCATTATTTACAATAACCAAGATATAGGAAGCAATTCAGTGTCCATCAATAGATGAATGGAAAAGGAAGATACAAGACTAAACACACACACACACACACACACACACACACACACACACACACACACACACACACTCTCTCTCTCTCTCTCTCTCTCACACACACAGGAATATTACACAGCATTAAAAAAAGGATGAGACTGTGACATTTGCAAGAGCATGGATGGATCCCACGAGTACTACATAACTGAAATAAGTCAGACCAAGAAATACAGATACCATATGATTTTACTCATGTGGAATCTAAATCAAATGAGTAAGCTAAAAACTGAATTGGACCTATAAATACACAGAATAAACTGATGGTTGCCAGAGGGAAGGGGAGGGTGTAGGAAGGATGGGCAAAATGGACTAAGGGGAGAGGAGATAAGAGGCTTCCAGTTATGAAATGAGTAAGTCACATGAATAAAGGCACAGCATAGGGAATATAGTTAATGATGTTGTAATAGCAGTGTATGGTGACAGATGACAGCTATACTTTTGGTGAGCACAGCATAACATGTACAGAAGTTGAATCACTATGTTGCAACACCTGAAATCAATGTAACATTGTGTCAACTATACTTATAAATTTTTTTAATGTTTTACCTAATAAATCTTATTAAAAAGTAGTTTTGTTGTCTCTATCATCATAGTGTTTACAGTTGGAAAAAAGATATTAAGTCAAAAATATTAAATTTCAGTCAGTGGTACACTCAGAGGTCAACAAACCTTCGCTAAGTATTTTAGGTTTTGTAGGCCATACAACCTGCCACACCATTCAACTCTACCATTGTGGTAAGAAAGCAGCCATTGACAATGTTTCAACAAATGAGAGGGGCTGTTTTCAATAAAACCTTATTAACTGAACAATTAAATTTGAACTTCACATAATTTTCATATGTCACTAAATGTTAATCTTTTTATTTTTCCAACTATTTAAAAATGTAAAAATTATTCTTAGTCCACAGGCCATTCAAAATTGTAAACAAGCTGGATTTGGCTCATATGCTATAGCTTGATGACCTCTGACAGAATCTCTCTTTGGATCTATCAGTTTACACAGGTCGACCACACTCTTTCCAAATTTTTGTAAATATCCATAGTCATGGCAAGTAAATCAGATGATTCCCACAGGTGAAAGAAACCAGCTCACAAATAAAACATGAGAAAGGACTGACTAAAGTAGAAAAAGAGAGGGAATTTTTGCTTAAAAGTTCTGTGGCATCAGGAAAAATAAATTTTGGAGAGATGAGAAGGAAGAGAGGCACAGAATGTAAGGAACTTTTCTGGGCATCATAAAAGTTTTAAGTTTACGACATTCAAACCTTCTTTGGAGACTCCCCCCACAAAATAATAGTTATATTTTCCCCAAAAGGAGAGAAAGTCACAAAACATACCAAAGAAGATAGAAAACAGGGGGTTCTGTTTCGTTTCCAACAAAACAAAAATTAGCACCACTCAAAAGCTTCCTTCAAACCATTCAATCTGGAGGTGGTTCTGAATCAAATTCAAGAATTAAAATACAAACCACTCAAAACATTAATGTATACGATACAAAAGTCTTAAACTTAAAAATATGCTCTGTGCCACAGTTGATTTTTTAAGGTAGCAAATATGAAATTTAGAATATATTTTCCACAGAAACAGCAATAGGTATGCAATGTAGTCTATCTAAATTAATGTATTATAAAATTAAAATACTATTTAACTTTATAAGAAAAAATAATTTAGAGTAATATACAAGAATCCTTTGCTAGCCAATATATTTGGTTTCTGAGTTTTGGAAAGTGAGTTAACAAAGGTTCAGATTTCCAATGATTTATCTAAAAACACACACTAATCTATTTGATTCCTGCATATAGATTTGCATAGTGAGAAATACTTATAGTCCCAGCATCTAAATATTAAACCATTTTTAACAATGGCAACAACAAAGAAAGCACACTTATTTATAAGAGGATAAGAAAGAAGCTGGAGATGTCTATAATGCATAGTTTCTACAGAGCCTTTTCAAGAGGCTCTACACTTTTGATAGTACTGATTTAATTTCCCTCAAAACGTATGACTGTCTTCATCCTTGCACAGATACAGATTTATTGCAACAATTAATATCATCATTCTTAAGGCTACAATTTAATTAGATGCTATTTTTTAATTCAAAAGAGGAAATAAAAGGAGGAAGAATTTACCTAAGAAACCTGGAGAAAGAATATTTGGGGTAAACAAAGGCAATGAATATGTGTCTATGTGCAAGTTTCAAAGCTTAGCTAATTTTGTTAATTCCCCCCACCAAAAAAAGCACTAAAAAGGACATAAAGTACAAGATCTATCTGAATTTAAATGAGATATACAGCAATGGGTTATTAAGTTAAATAAGTAATTATAAATAGATCTACAATGAAATACTGTGCAGCCATTAAGAAAGATGGTCTAGACTTCATATACCCAAATGATATACCAGTGAACACAAGAGGCACAGAAATTACACATACTGTGCATATAGTATATACTACTATAATTAAATAACAAATACAAATGTAGATCTTATATTTATATAAAAATGTTTAGAAGTTATCTATGGATCATGGGAGTAGGGAAAATTTTTTCTTTCTGGCTTATCTGTATTCTTGAATTTCCTAAAATAAATGTACAACTTGTATACTAAGGAAATACTAGTCTAGAAACAAAATACAAAGCATTTATTTCCTTAGAACATTCTGCCCTTTGTATAATAAACAATTTCTGAAGGAACATAAATATATACATATATATACAACTATGTAAATAAACACATGGAAGTGGGGGAAGCAGCAGGCTGAGTCACAAGCTGTAATTTGGGTTGTCAGAAGGCAATTAAGTATAATGCTGACTTCTGACATGAATGAGGACAGCAGGTTAAGAAAGGAAGGCTGAAGAAATGTCAGACTTAGGTTAAATTCTTGTTTTTTTAGATTTTTCCTTTGTTCATTTGTAAGCTCAGAAAAATATGTGAAACTACAATTAGTATTGCTAAAAAATATATCAGGTAAAAATAATTCAGTGTTGAATTATGATAAGATGAGAAATGATTAAAGTTAAGAGAAATTTAAAAAATGATCTTAGCTAGAAGAACGATAAAACACTAGAACAAGCACATTTTGGAGTCTCCATTCTTAAAAGTCATGTTTTACATGGATATCAATTCATCTCAGCAAAGATAGGTGGTTGGGACAAATGATCTTTCATAGATACTTTCAGATCAATCAAAATCAATTATTTTGCTCAACATTAATGAAGAATGGGCAGAAAACTTTTGACTACTCCACCATCATTCCCTCACCTCAACAGACTTATTTACACAGAAGAAAGAAGCACCTTTAGAGATGTCTTGGGTCTCGGTAGAATGGAAGGTACCATAGTAGAACAGAAGGTAAAAGAGGACATAAAACAGACCAGATACAAGATTCAGAAATAATTCAATCAAAATTGAAGTAGAAAATCTATACCAGCATTACCTACTTTGAATTAACTGTACTATAAAATTTCAGAGGTCTACAAAAGTGTTCTCCTACTGCTCTACATTTCCAAGCAAGCAATAAAACAACTAAACTATGGTATCACAGCAATTATATCACAAATCAAAATCTTCCACTAGGATTTATGCCACAGCATTTGAAAGAAGTGGCTAATAAATAACAAATAGTATTATACATAAATATAAAACTCTGAACACACATGGTGGGATTTCTCAGAGCGACAATCTGATTTCCAGGCTACCTGTTTCATGAACAACAGGAAATATTTATTTAATTGAACCCTTTTAAATCCTCTTTAAGAATAAGCAAGGGTTGGGGCGCCTGGGTGGCTCAGTCAGTTAAGTGTCTGTCTTTGGCTCAGGTCATGATCCCTTGGTCCTGGGATTGAGCCCTACGTCAGGCCTGAGCAGGGAGCCTGCTTCTCCCTCTCCCTCTGCCTGCCGCTCTGCCTATCTGTGCTTTCTGTCAAATAAATAAATAAATCTTAAAAAAAAAAAAAGAATAAGCAAGGGTATGTTACAATAAAAATTAAATTTCACCATTAAGCCAAAGACAAGCTTCACTTTCCATTTTGGTCAGTGTACTAAATTTTTAAAAAGATTATGATAACTTTATATAATAACAAAAACAGCATTTAGATCACTTTATTTAAAAATACTAATTAAACAAGACCACAAATTCATGTTTAACGTAAAGTTAGCACAGAACAACCATTTTCCTTTGTTAAATGGGACAGAAAGTCACAATTTTAAAATAAAACTTAAAAAGCATTACCTTCAAATAAGCTGAGGTCTCTTCGTAGCCGTGGTCCATAAAGCCCTTCTAAAATACTCTCAAAACCTGTGTTGTAAAAGAGAGAAAAGTATATAACCTACTGGAAAAGTTAAATTTTATAATAATCAAAAACCATAATCCCAAATGAATTAGAAAATTATAAATTTAACTAACTATGAGGCGTCATTTTTCCTTTAGGTGAATTAAGCTGAACTAGGCAATACACAAAACAGTAAACAATCACACAATGACTATCAGAAATTACATGATTGTGAAGAATTTAAAATATTCAAATGTAATATTCACTACTAAAACAAGTAAACATCTTTGTTATTTAGAAATATTCCAAGGTTGAAATATTATAGGCAGATTTTTTTGGTAATAATTTTGTAGAGGAGAAAAATGAAAAAAGACACGTATTACATTCCAGTTTATGTCTGTAACAAAAAATGTAAACATAAAAGAAAGTAGCATCTTTAAACTCAGTTACAAGAATGAGTAAGTGAGTATCAATGGGGAGAAAATCTTGCTGTGAAAAGTATGATGTACAAAATTTAAACCTACATACTTATAAAAATTAGAACACAATAATTTGTTCATGGCTACGGACTACCTTGTTTTAAGGAAAAAAAATACCAAAAATCTTGTCAGGATAACAACAATCATGAATTTGAAAGAGTATTCTACCTTTTGGATATACTTATTTTAATATTTCACAATTTTCTTTTTGAAGTCTGTTTCTTAATTTTAAGCAGCTTACTGATAAAGTAAAAAGAATGGCAACATTTTTTCACTTAGTAGAATGTGAAGAAATGATGCAACTTAAAATTAATGATACCTTATATTTGACAAAATAATGTAGTTATCACAGTACTTAGTAAATATGTAGTTAATAAAATCTTTGTGAAATGATTCAGTACTAGTTTCTATGAGTGGAAATTTCAGGCAGAAAAGTGAATGAATCATCATCAGAGAGAGCTTTCAAGAATACTATATAAAAGACTTTCATATTAGGTAAAGACTCAGACTGAAAGAACCCCAAATCTTTATTACTAAGATATTTTATTTATCAATGTGCTCCAAAAATACTGTAAACAACTATTTTAAGGTGTTACTCTGTGTTATATTGGACAAAATATCATGCCCCTCCTCCTTACAAGCCTACTGAATTTAAATGTTGCACATTTCCTAGATTTAAGTCTGAAATGAAGAAGGCAAACAAGGACTTAAACTTTTGTTTTACTGGGCTTCTAGGCTCCTCCCCAGATAAGACCAAGGTCCTATGTATATCCTATTAAGATTTAGTCATAGTACATACTGCTGGTGCTACTGAAAAGTTTTGTTTCTTGTAGGGTGATAGAAACATAATTGGTGTTTGTATATTGACTCTGTATCTAGCAACATTGCTAAATTCTCTAATTATAATAAGTCATCTGGATACTCTGTACACAAATACAACATCTATAGATAAGTTTTGTTTTTTCCTTTCCAACCCTTACTGCTTTCTTTTTTCCTGTTCTTACCTTACTGCCTTGGCTAGAGCTCCATTATTATGATGCTGAAAATTAGTGATGATTGGCAGACATCCCTGACTTTGTGAAAATTAATAAAAGGAAATCTCATTTTTGGCGTCAGGAGGCCAGCAGGGGGAGCTCTCACATCCTACCACTGGTTGTCAACTGCAGACTCAAAGAAGAGAGGGATCTTGCATGTGGATACTACTTGACTGTCCCAGAGGGAGGAAAAAAAGAGTTTCCTCCTCCCCTGGCAGCAGTTCAACCAATGAGAGACTGTCATAGTTCTGCTAATGAAAAGCCACTCTACTCTGAACTCCCAGTATGAGAGCCCACCCAATTTCCCTCCTTTTCTTTTAAATAAACCTGTTCAGGGGACTTGCCTATGGTTTTGCCATAGCTTGCTTGTCCAGGATGGCAATTTTCTGCTATTACTGAATAAACCCATCTTTTGCTGGTAAAATAACTGGCAGTTTTATTTTTAAGCTTAACTACTTATGCCCAATCTAAATGGGAAAGCATTCAAAGTTTCATCATTAAATATACTTTTAAAATAAACCACTTGGGAAGTCCGGGTGGCTCAGCTGGTTGGTTAAACATCCAACTCTTGATTTCAGCTCAGGGCATAATCTCATGGATGTGGGATCAAGCCCCATGTTGGGCTCCGTGCTCAGCAGGGAATGTCGGAGATTTTCTCTCTCTCTCCCCCACCCTCTGCCCCTCCCCCACTTGCATGTGCACACGTGTGTGCACGCCCATGCTCTCTCCCCTTCTAAAATAAACAAATCTTGGGATGCCTGGGCGGCTCAGGTCATGATCCCAGAGTCCTGGGATCGAGCCCCGCATCAGGCTCCCTGCTCAGCGGGGAGCCTGCTTCTCCCTCTCCCACTCCCCCTGCTTGTGCTCCCTCTCTGTGTCTCTGTCAAATAAATAAAATCTTTAAAATAAATCTTTTTAAAAAAAAAATAAACACTACTTATCACATTCAGGGAGTTCCTTCTACATCTAGCTTGCAAGGGGGTTTTTATTACCGTCAACAGATGAATTTTATCAAATTTATTTTTCATCTATTGAGATAATTGTGTCATTTTTTTATCTTTTACTATATGTTAAGCCAACCTTTTCCCATTCCTAGGAAAAGCCAACATTATCATGAGGTATTTTTGCTGGGTTTCCTGCCCTGACAGTTCCTTTAAAATTTCTGCATCTATGGTCACCATTGAAACTGGTCTGTAAATTTCTTTTGTACTTATCAAGTTCTGATATTAATGTTGTGCTACCCTCATAAAATGAATGGTAATGTTCTTTTTCTTTACCACCTGCGAAAAATGAAAAAATGTAGGATGTCTTGCTTGAATATTTGGTAGAAATATGCCAGGGATGCCACCTGGAAATAAAGTCTTTCTAAACAGGCTTATTACCAATCCAATTTATTTAGCTGTCATAGGTCTACACAGGTATTCTATTTCTTATGCTACTTGTCAATTTCAACTATATTTCTCAATTTATTTGCATCAAATGTTTCATTGTATGCTTTTATCTATCTAACGTCAACAGCATCAGCGGTCGTGCCCTCTTCACCTTTCATTCCTTACTTTGGTTATTTATGCTTTCTCTTCTCAGTAAAGCTCATTAAAGTTTCTCAATTTTTTTAATTTAAAAAGAATCTTTTTGATTCCTTGATCTTCTGTTTCGTAGGCATGTTTCCTTATCCATTAACTTCTGCTTCTGTTTTTATTTCATGTCCTCTATTTTTAGTTTATCTGGCTCTTATTTTTCCTTTTTTTTAAAATTTCATTTTATTATGTTATGTTAATCATCATACATTACATTAGTTTTTTTAATTTTTTGTTATGTTAATCACCATACATCATTAGTTTTTGATGTAGTGTTCCATGATTCATTGTTTGCATATAACACCCAGTGCTCCATTCAGTACGTGTCCTCTTTAATACCCATCACCAGGCTAACCCATCTCCCCACCCCCTCCCCTCTAGAACCCAGAGTTTCTCAGAGTCCATAATCTCTCATGGTTCGTCTCCCCCTCCGATTTCCCCCCCTTCATTTTTCCCTTCCTACTATCTTATTTTTCCTTTTTGAAATGGATGTTTATCTCACTTTCAGCTGTTCTTCTTTCCTAATTTATGTATTTAAAGCTATCAATTTCCATCTAAGTATTCCTTTAAGCTACATTCTACAACTTGTGATACATAATATTTTCTCACCATTTGGTTAAAATATTTCCCAATCTCCATTATGACTCCTTTTGGGATTCATGGTTTTTGGAAGCATATTTTAAATTTATCTGAAGAAAATGCCCAATATAACTTCAAGCCTTTCAAATTTCCTGAGATTGTTTCTATGGTTGATATACACAACCTCTGAAAATTCTCTGCATATACCTGAAAAGAACATGCACTCTAAAACTGCTGAATACAGCATTCTATATTTGTTCATCAGGTTAACATGTTACCTGTGCTCTTTAAATTATCCTTATTCAGTTTTGTTATTTTATGTCCCTTCTACCAATTGTTGAGAAAAGTATCTAAAATCTTTCATAAAATTGTGACTTTCTCTATTTCTTTGAACTTCTGCTTTATGTATTTTCGAAGCTGTATTATTAAGTGTTTATAATTTTATAACTGTTATAGCTTGCTGGTGAATAGAACTTTATCCATTTATGAAGTGACCTATTTTATTTCTAGCAATGATTTTTGCCTTAGACTATATGGTCTAATATTATACAGCTATAAAACATTTTTTGTTAGTTTCTATGATACGTCTTTTCCAGTTATCTCTTTACAATCTTTCTGTATTGTTAATATGGGATATCTTTTAAAAACACTGACAAAAAGGGGCGCCTGGGGGGCTCAGTTGTTAAGCGTCTGCCTTCAGCTCAGGTCATGATCCCGGAGTCCTGGGATCGAGCCCCGCATCGGGCTCCCTGCTCAGCAGGAAGCCTGCTTCTCCCTCTCCCACTCCCCCTGCTTGTGTACCCCCTCTCGCTGTGTCTCTGTCAAATAAATAAAATCTCAAAAAAAAACCCACTGACAAAAAAATAAAAAACTCTGACATTTTGTCAGAATTTAGTAATTTAAATTTAAAAGTTACCAATAAATTTGGGTTTATTTTAAGATTTTTATTTATTTGTCAGAGAGACACAGAAATGTTCATGTTCCAATACCCACTACCCATGAATAAATTATATTACACGGCAAGAAGGCATTAAAGTCACAGATGGGATTAAGGTTGCTAATTAGTCGATCTTATAATAAGATCATACTGGTGGACCCACTATAATTACAAAACTCTTTAAAATGGGAAGAGAGAGGTGGAAGAGTCAGAATGAGATGGCATCATTAGAAAGACTCAACTGGTCACTGCTGGCTTTGAAGGCAGAAGGAGCCACAAGCCACAGAGTGCTGGCAAACTCTAAATGTTGGAAAACACAAGAAAATGTACTCTGCCCTGAAGCTTTCATAAAGGAATACAGCACTGCCAACAACTTGATGTTAGCCCACTGAGGCCCACTTCAGACTTCTGACCCTCAGAACTGTAAGATAGTAAGTTAGTGTTCTCTTAAGCCACTAAATCTGGGTTAATTTGTTACAACAACAGTAGGAAACTAATATACATTTCTTAGTCCACTCAGGTGGTTATAACAAAGTAACAGAAACTGGAAGCTTATAAACAACAAACATTTATTTCTCACAGTTCTGGAGGCTATATGTCAAAGATCAGAGTGCCAGCATGGTCAGATTCTGGTGTAGGCTCTCATCTGGGTTACAGAATGCCAACTTCTCTATGTGTCCTCACATAGCGGAAAGGGTGAGCTAGCTCTCTGGGGTCACCTTTAAAAGGGTACTAATCCCATAATCCCAATCCCATGAGAGCTCCACCCTCATGATCTAATCACCTCCAGAAGGCCCCACCTCCCAATATCATTAGTTTGGGCATTAAGTTTTCAACATACGAATTTTGGGGGAACACAAAAATTCAGACCATAGCAACACTTCAAACCAATATCACAGCTAGAGGCAACTTGATTGTCAGGATACAGATCTGCTAGAAGGCCAGTCTGTGACCAATTCAATCTCAGGTATTTTTCTCCTTTTACTTCTTCCTTTTCCTGCTCTGCTCATCAGGCAACGTTTTGGAATTGCAGGGAGGAAGGATGATTTTAGATTTGGTTGCTTCTACCCTGAAGACATGGCCTTTTGAAGTCTAGCTTAATTTGCAGACGATATCCTCTAAGAATGTCTACTTTGGACAAGTCCCAAGGCTTGAATTTTGATCCTTTTGCCTAGTTAACCAGGAAAACACAAATAAACAATATTAACAAAGGACTTCAAGCTTAAGCAGCTTTGCCTCTTATTTTCTACTTACCTCTAATGTTAACCTTGGTATTCCCGTCTTTTCAGCTCTAATTTTTTTTTTAAATCTAACATTTTTTTCATTGCTTTCAGCACAAAGATTTATCTATATAACTGAGATCAACCTTACCAAAAGACCAAAATTCCTCGTGCATTCAGTTTGACTATAATATAGAGTTCATTTATATAAATACATGCAATTTATCCATTTCTCTATTGAGAGCTGTGTGACTTTTCACTTTTTGGTCATTATGAACAATGGTGCATTAAAACTCTTGATGAATGTGTCATCCTGTCCAAGTGTTAGTTTCTTCTCAACAGAAATCTATAAGTGGAATTACATGGTCCTAAGGTATGCACATTTTCAACTTTACCAGACATTACATCATATGATTAAATCATTTTATAAGTCTATCGGCAATGTTTAAGAGTTCCTGTTTCCCCCCAAATAACCAAAACTTGGTATTATCAGACTTTATATTTGTCAAACACATTAAAATAAAATTTTAATTTAACATATTAGGTATAGCATTTTTTGAAATGTTCTACATTCCAATTGCCCTTTTGCCACTTTTCAACTGATTGTTGGCCTTTTAAAAATTCAGTTTTATGCATTCTGGATGATAACTGTCAATTTCGTGAACTGCATCCATCCAACTATGGCTTGACTTTTCATTTTGTTCTCTCGCACAGAAGTTTGTTTTATTTTAATAAAGCACAGATACTTTTTTTTTTGTATCTTGTTTTATGGCTTACAAATTTTTACTTGGATAAAAAATTTTTTTGACAGAAATAATTATTTTACATGTGTATGTGTGTGTATAAAATTCTGAAGTTTTGCTTTCATAAAGGAATACAGCATATTCATATGTAGTTTTTAAATCCATCAGAATTCATTTTTTAGCAACAGTCTAATAAAGAACCCCAACTGTATCCCAAGCATTACACTATCTCAAATGAGGAGCACCTGAGTGGCTCAGTTAGGTGTCTGACCCTTGATTTCAGCTCAGATCATAATCTCAGGGTCCTAGGATCAAGCCCCACATCAGGCTCCACACTCAGCATGGAGTCTGCTTAAGATTCTCTCTCCCCCTCTCCCTCTGCCCCTCCCTCCGCTCAGGCTCTCTCTCTAAAAAAATTTTAAAAAATAAAATTTAAAAACAAATAAAAAAAAATTACGTCAAATGATTAGTAAGGCTACCTTTATGTCCCTTAAGTCCCTAAACGTAAGTCTATATTTTTTTAATTAATAGCTTTATTGAGATATAATTTATGACCATAGGAGTTATTCATTGTAAATATACAATTCAGTGATTTTAATAGAACTCTGTATAATCATCACCACAATCTAATTTTAGAACATTCCATCACCTTGAAAAGAAATATTATACCCATTTAAGAGTCACCTCATTCCTACTCCAGCCCTAAGCACCTATTAATCCACTTTTTGTCTCTATAGATTTGCCTTTTCTGGATATTTCATATAAATAATCTGTGCTTTTTTGTGTCTGGCTTCTTTCACTGAGCATAATGTCTTTCAGATTCATCCATGTTGTAGCATATATTAGTACTTCATTACAATTGTATATCCATTTATCAGTTGATAGAACTTTGGACTGTTTCCACTTTTTGGTCACTGTCAATAATGCTGCTATGAACATTTGTGTCCAAAGTGTAGACACATATTTTCATTTCTACTGGGTTGGTACATAGAAATAGAATTGGAATTGCTAGTTCGTATGATAATTTTATGTTTAACATTTTAAGAAATTACCAAAATGAAAAAAAAAATTACCAAACTGTCTTCCAAAGTAGCTGGACCATTTTATACTCCCACCAGTGATTTCTACATTCTTACCAACACTTGCCTTTTTGATTACAGCCACTCTAGTAAGTATGAAGTGGTATCTCATTTTCCTAGTGACTAATAATGTTGAACATCTTTTTATGTGCTTATTGGTAATTTGTCTATGTTCTTCAGTAAAAAAAATGTCTATTCAAATCCTTTGCTTACATTGTAACTGGGTTATTTGTCTTTTCATTACTGAGTTGTGAAAGTTCTTATGGATATAGGTCACTTATCAGACACAATTTATCTGCAAATATTTTCTCCGCTCTGTGGGCTCTTTTCACTTTTTTGATGTCTTTTGGAGCACAGAGGTTTGTAACTTTGTGTAACTAAAGTCCAGTTCATTAACTTTTCTTTGTGGAACTGTTTTTAAGCTCTCCATTAATCTGTCTACTAATAAGCAAATATCACAATGTGTTAAGCATTATGAGGATCTTAAAAAATATTAATAACATTTAATTATTTTTTTAAAAAGTATAACATATAATTTGTTGACATTATTCTTGCTTACCTTATGGTTTTCATGGACACCAAAAATTTTAACTTAAAAAAAAAAAATTCTTTTTGGTGTACCCAATGGATATGGTCAACGTATATCCAGTAAACTTGCTAAACTCCTCTACCCATTTTAACAATATATCTATTGACTCTCTTACATTTTTCAATACAAATATGTGTGGAAAGCCACAAATGTAATTTCTCTTTCAAATTATTGTGCTTTTCTTCACCCCTAATTCTATTGCTTTGGTTAAGGCCTCCAGTTAATGTTCAACAGGACTGGCAATACTCTAAATTACCTACACAAGAACAAAGGTAAGAATTATAGCACATTTCCCATCCAAAACTGTGCAAGCCAGAAGACAAGGGAGTGACATTTTTAAGTACTAAAAGAAACTATCAACCCAGAATTCTATACTCAGTAAAAATATCTTTTGAAAATGAAAATGAAATAAAGACATTTCAGACTATCCCCTCAAAAAAAAAAAATTATCAGAAGACCTGCAATACAAGAAATATTAAATGAAATTATTCAAGCAGAAGAAATATAGACCCTGGGATCTGTACAAAAAAAAAAGATTCCTCAAAAATTGTTAAGATAAAGATAAATAAAAAAATAAAAGAATTTTCCCATTCTCAATAACTCTAAAAGATAATCAACTATCTAAAGTAAAAACAGTAGTGATATTGGTTAATAGCATATATAAAATCTTTGCAAATCATATAACTGATAACAGACTTGTATCTAGACTAAATAAAGAACTCTCAAAACACTAAGAAAACAAGTTTTTTAAAAATGGATAGAAGATTTAAACAGGATCAGCAAAGAAGACATATGATGGCAAATAAGCACATGAAAAAGTGCCCAACATCATTTATCACTGACATGCAAATCAAAATGCCAATAAAAGGTCACTATACACCTATCAGAATGGCTAAAAAGAAACTGCTAATACTACATGCTGGTAAGGATGTGGAGCAACTAGATTTCTCATAAATTGCGGGTAAGAATGCAAAATGGCACAACTTTAGAAAACAGTTTGACAATTTCTAGTAAGTTAAACATATACTACCACATGATCCACAATTCCACTCCTGGACATTTACCCAAGAGAAACGAAAACTATATTTACACAAAAACCTGTACTCAAGTGTTCATGGGGTTTCATTCACAATTACCCAACCCTGGAAAAAACCCAATGTTCTTCAACTGTTGAAAGGATAAACCATGGTACAATGGAATACTACTCAGCAAAGGGAACAAACTACTGATACATGCAACAATATGGCTATATCTCAAATGCATGTTAAGTGCATTGTTAAGTGAAGGAAGCCAACTCAAAAGTACACAATGTGTGATTCCATGTACATAACATTCTAGAAAAAAGCAAAACTTGTAGGGTCAAAAAGCAGATCAATGGTTGCCAGTGCCAGAGTATAGGTAAGGAGATGACTACCAAGGAGCACAAAATAACTTCTGGGGATGGGGCACATGGGTGGCATAGTCAGGGTCATGAGATCAAGCCCCACATCAGGCTCCCCACTCAGCACAGGGCAGAGTCGGCTCGAGATTTTCTCTCCCTCTTCCTCTGCCCTTCCTGCTTGTGCTCTTTCTAAAATAAACAAATCTTTATAAAAAAAAAAAAAAAAGAACTCCTAGGGTTGACAGAACTGCTCAATATCTTGATTGTGGAAGAGTGGGTCATCCAACTGCTTGTGTGTCAGAATTCATAAGACTGTTCTCTGTAAATTATATTTTAACAAACCTTGCTAAATTTTTAAAAAATAGCGTAAGAGATTTAAAGCAGAGAAAGGTGAAGGTCATTACTGAGAATTAAATGAACTGTGAGGTTAGATGGTTTAATGGGTTATCCTTAAGAACAATAAAGTCAACCACAAATGATGTCAGGGTTTAAAGTAAAGATGGAAGACTGAAAATTAGTCATCAGTCATCAGTGATGTGGAAAGGTAACTTAGCTTCCCACATGTTCATGACATACCAAAAATCCCATGATCCTCAAAAATAAAGAGCCTTCTGTATGGGGTAGAATAATGATTTGAAAGCAAAAGCATGACACAGAGTACACACAGAGAAACTACTTGAAAAAAAAAAACAAAAAAACAAAACCTAAGATTCTGGAAGTGAAATATACCAAGAGAAGGTAAGATACAGGAAGTAGTGGGTAACTAAAATAGAACAGAGGTAAAACTTGCTGATGGTAAGTAACCATATTATAAATTTAAGGGTAGGTACTATGCTGATGCTTTCTGCATTCCCCACTCCGCTTATCATAATGCTATTATTAAAGCTGACCTAAGGGCTACAAATCTAATACTGTATTTTTGTAATAAAAACACACCTGATTATAATGTTTCTATCTGTAAATTACCTTTAGACAGATTCTTGAGTTGCTAGATTCTATTGTGTTTTAAGTCTTATTAAATGTAGCAAGTCTAGTAACTTTGACCTATTATATAACATACAAACTGTCTTTTCCTAAGGTCACAATTATTTAATGAAATGCTTTAGTCAGTACTCAGATGATAAATCCATTTAAGTGTATCTTTACTTCCATGGTGGTAAATCCATGCACTACACTCAACATAAAGCTGTACTGAGTAAAACTATAGTTTACACAAAATTTCAGTACTTTCTATCTGCTAGAATCTTGCTACTAAACACTGACTCCCGGACATAAATATAATAGACATTAAGGCAAAAGGCAAGAATTCAGACTTCGGCACTGGAGGATATAGAAAAAGATGGTGTCAGGTAAGGTTTTCCAGAAATGGATGACACCCAATCTGAGTCTTAATGGAAAAAGGGAGTTAGTTGGCAAAACAAGGAAGGGCACATTACACATATAGAAAAGGAGATTAGCATATAGAAAGACATGGGGAATAGAAAGCTTAATATACTCAAGAACAGCACTAGCCAACAGAACTGTTATATAATGATAGAGATGTTCTATATCTGTGCTGTCCAATACAGGAGTTGAGGAAGAGATTTAAAATTTTTATTTAGTTTTAACTAATTTAAACAGCCATGCCTAGAAATTGAAAAACTATGGCAAAAATAAAGAATGTGATGTGAAGAAAAGGAAATATAAAAGGCTGGAGAGATGAGCATAACACGGATCCTGAAAGGCCTAGTGCATTTTCCAAGTAGTTAATTTTTACCTTGAAAGTCAGAATGAGCCATGCTAGGTCTTTAAGTAGTCAAGAGACAGGATTAGCTTTACATTCAGAAACGATCAGTTGCAAGTGGCATACAGACTAAATGGGAAAAGAATAAAGATACAAGGCTAGAAAATTTGCAGAAATACAGCGGAGAAAAAAACAAGAACCTAAGTTTAGGCAGAAGTTTACCTAAGAGAAAGAAGATAGCTCTGAGTGATATAATACAATTAAGTGGAAATAATAATTAAATGGTGACATAGCTTCATTATTTTAAGGTGAGGCTGAGTGGAATTAAGATTTCTGGCTTGAGAAATTGAGTGAATAAACATTCACCAAGACAGAAAATCCACGAAGTGGTTTTGTTTTGGTTTTGTTTTACATAATTGGTAAACATAAAAAGAGTTCACTTTTGGATATGGTCACCTTGGATATGTGAGCATAAATCAAACAAAAACATCCAGACACAGAAACATAGACTTAGAGGTCATCAGTACATAGACGGAAGATGCGAGTCCCATTTTCTAATTAATTAAAACACTTTCTTCAAGTATCAGAATAAAAAATTTTTAAATTACCACTCAAAAGCTTTTTTCTATTTAATTGCTAATACTGTAATGTTATCATTGTTTTTTTACTACAAATGTTCAGTATTTCAGTACACATAAACAAAAAGTCAATACACCATCTGGTAGCCTGGCCTCCCCTCACCCCTGCCAACTCTCAAGACCTAAAAAATGCTACATTATATCCCACCGCCCGCATTCACACAAAGCTCTTCTTTCAACCTACAATATATTCCAACCCCCCAGTTTTATGCCCAAAACATGTCTGGATAACTCCTACTAATTCTTAAAAACTTGGTATTAAGAATCACTAAAACCATAAAACTCCTAGAAGAAAACATAGGGAAAATACTCCTTGACATTAGTCTTGGTGATGAATTTTTTTATATGATACCAAAAGCACTGGCAACAAAAGTAAAAGTAAACATGTGGGACTAGACCAAGCTAAAAAGCTTCTGCACAGCAAAGGAAATGACCAACAAAATGAAAAGGCAACCTACAGAAAGTATTTACAAACCAAGTGCTCCAGTTTTATATGATAAGGGGTAATAGCTAAAATATATAAAGAACTCACACAACTGAACAGCAAAAAACAATCCAACTAAAAATGGGCAGAGGAACTGAACATTTTTCCAAAGACATACAAATGGCCAATAGGTACATGAAAAGGTACTCAACATCACTAATCAGGGAAATGCATATCAAAACCACAATGAGCTATCACCTCACACCTGTTAGGATTGCTATAATCAAAAAGATAAGAGATAACAAGTGCTGGTAGGAAGCGGAGAAAAGGGAACTCTTGTATACTGTTGCTGGAAATGTAAATTGGTGCAGCCACTACAGAAAACACTATAAAGGTTCCTCAAAACATTAAAAATGGAATTACCATATGATCCAGCAATTTCACTTCTGGGTATGTATCTGAAGGAAACAAAATCACTATGGTGAAGAGATACCTGCCCCTCCCCACTTCACTGCAGTATTATTTACATAGAAACAACCTAAGTGTCCCTCAACGAATGAATGAATAAAGATGGGGTAATATAGATAACAGAATATCATTCAGCCATGAGAAAGAAAGAAACCCTGCCTTTTGCAACATGGATGAATCTAGGGGACATCATGCTAAATGAAATTAGCCAGACAGAGAAAGACAAATCTGTGATCTGATCTCACTTTTATGTGGAATCTTACAAAAAAAAGAGAAAAAGGTCAAACTCCTAGAAACAGAGTAGAATGGTGGTTACCAGGGGCTGGGGGGTGGGGGAGATGGAGAGATGCTGGTCAAGGAGAACAAGCTTTCAGTTAAAAGATGAAAAAGCTCTGGGGATCTAATCAAGAGCAGAGTAATACTGTGTTGCATACTAGAAATTTGCTAAGAGTAGATTTGAAGCTTTTTCATCATATACACACAAAAAAGGGAACTATGTGAGGTGTTAACTCTATTATACAAATCATTGCACAAAGTATACATTCATCAAATCATCACATTGTATACTTTAAAATATACAATTTTATTTGCCAATTATATCTCAGTAAAGCTGGGGGAAAATACTGCCTCAATTTAAAGCTCTGTCTAATCTAATCTAGCTTTAGACTACACTAGATCCGTTGTTTCATGCTTCTTATTATATAATACCTGTACTTTCCCTTTGAAGCACTTATCACAATTCTAATTAATCATGTATAATTTTTAAAATGTCTCTTCCCAAGTAATCAATTATTCATTTACCAAATATTTACACATGAACCAGGTGTTCTAGAAGCTGGGGATACACTGGTAAGAAGAGACAAGGAGTAAGATGAGACAAGTATTCTGCCCTCAACTCAAACTGGGAGAAGGGGAGTAACAGGGAAAAAATTCACATAGATAAATATTTGATATTTTTATCTGATAAATGCCGTGAAATTTTAAAAGCTCCAAGAAGTAAAGTACCATGTCATCTTGCTTGCTATACTAGCCCTAGTGTCTGGCCCACATAAGGCACTCAAATATTTATTGAATAAATGAGGAAAAAATTTAACCCTGAGACCAAAGACAATTATTCTCAAAAAAACTTTTAGAACACAGCCCAATTATAAGTTAAAAACTACCTGTTCTTGGGCACCTGGGTGGCTCAGTTGGTTAAGTGACTGCCTTCGGCTCAAGTCATGATCCTGGAGGCCCTGGTTCGAGTCCCGCGTTGGGCTCCCTGCTCGGCAGGGAGTCTGCTTCTCCCTCTGACCCTCCCCCCTCTCATGTGCTCTCTCTCTCTCTTTCTGTCTCAAATAAATAAATAAAATCTTTAAAAAAAAATAAAAAATAAAAACTACCTGTTCTTAATAGTTATCATTCTTTACATTAAGTTTCTTTCTGAAATTCACAGCCATTTATTTATATCCTATCTTGTTCTAAGAAGAAATACTCATATTTATGTCTTGCTTAGTTTATTAGTGCTTTTTCTACTTCTTAGAGGCTAAGACACTAGTTTCAATGTAACCACTGCCTCTTTCTTAAGCTGTGTCTTACTATTGTTCTTCCTGTAAGCATATGTCAAATATATTTTCTACTACAACTTAAGGATTGTGGTGCCTCTATTAATAAACATGTCCCTATTACAAGGTCTTGAAGTCTCCCTAATCTCCAAACATGAGCATATAACTGGAACTAGTGGTATCTACTAAAATCAAGGATGCCACTAAATATCCTACAATGCATAGGACAAAACTCCACAACAAGGAAATGTCCATCCCAAAATGTCAATAGTGCCAAGGTTGGTTCAAAACTCAGGGTTAGGAAAACTGGGTCAATATGTCTGATTATACACTAAAAGAGAAAAACCCAAAGAATATCTTAATTATCCACCTCTTTCTCTGATTTACATTTATGCAACAAGTGTAAATCAAACTAGTCATAAAGAATTACCGAGGAATAAGCACATGGACAAAATAAATGGTTATACTGTACAAGGCTTAAACACAGTTGATTTGATACTGTAATAATTATTTCACTGAATTTAAATGCTTGTTAGTCACTGCTGGGGAAACTGCTCTCATCCTCTCATTAAAACTATTAGCATTCCCTGATTTTTATATCTGAGTCTGTTTTGCCCTCTCATAAATACAGGATGATAATGAGTAAGATCCAGGTTGGAGTCCCAGATTTCCCATCCTATCAGCTATGTGATCTTGGAAAAATGACCTAACTTACCTAAGTCACTAATCTTTCTTCTGTAAGACTTGGAATATTACCAACACTTCATATGTTGAAGATTTACTTATTATAATCAAACATTTAATAAAACTCATATATCCCAGGTAGAGTCAATTTGTATAGAATTTTTAGTGAAATGTAAAGCAATAAACAAAAGCTAAACACTATTCGCAAACTAGAAATACACACAGGTATCTGAAATAGACTTTACTCCTACTTGAGAATATATGGACAAACTCAGGAAATGTATTCTGACCACTCTGTGTCCATATTATTTCCCTTTATCTTTTAGTGTTTGTAAATTATTTTTATAGAGTTATAATACTAGAATATTCATAATTTATAGCATTGATGTCTGATTTTAATCAAGACTAATAGGTGAAACAACTAGATTTATACACAAATGAAAAGACAAAATATGGGGTAATAATGTGCTCTAGGAAGAAACTTACAATAACTTAAATAAGAAGGTTTGTGGAGCATTTAAAAGAATCCAGCACAGAAAAATTCAATGTGCAACTTTTCCAAAAGACACCTTTGTACATAAAGTATATCTGACTCTCACTTTGAAATCATTTGTAGAAAGTAGACTATGAATGCTTTAAAGAAGAGAAAAATATATACGTCCAAGAAGACGGAAAGGGAATAGGACAGGCAAACGACAGAGGAGAATTTCAATTTCATCTGTCATGTTTTATTTAAGATGGAAGGTACCTGGATATACAAAATATTACACTGTAAATTTTCTGGAGGCCTGATACAGTTCACAAATTGAAAAAAATTTATAATTCCAAACAGTGAAACTGTTACCTTAAAGATTCACCTGTACTGAACATTATTCTCAGCAATACAGAAAATGTTAAGTTTACTGGAGTAACTCTCTGATTACTAAGGCTCTTATAATAGATATCAGGATCATTATTCTAATCAACTCTCACCACTTAAAAGAGCATAAGACTTTATTAACTCTACTTAAAACTCTTTGGTCCCTACTCCTTACAGGATAAATTACAGATGTTCTAAAATAGCATACATGGGCTTCTCTGATCTAACCTCTACCTATTCTCCCACCTCATTTCACATAACTTCATCATAATTAAATTACATGTCACCTATACGAAACAACTTACTACGTTTACACATCTGAACTTTTTGCACATGTTGTCTATCTGAAATCCTTTTCCCTCCATGATCTTTGTTCATCTGTCAAGTATCCTGTCTTCCAAACTAACCTAAAACATTTTCTTTCAGCTTTACAACTAGCTGAGTACCCATATTAAGCAGCAGTTATGTGTAAAATACATAAAGTTGGTATACAAGTACTGTCTAAATGGTATCACAAAGTCTTTTCCAATCTTATTTGTCAGAATTTATTGTTATCAGCACCACATTCTCCAAGTATGTTCACAACCCAACTTGAGACATTTCTTTCTTTTTCATTTTGTTGTTGTTGTTGTTGAAGAAGGAGCTAGAATGTTTAGCTCCTTGACAACAGGTACAACATTACTGCCTTTGTTGTATTATCCCCAGGATCTGTCATAGTGATTCCTCTAATAAAATGTAGTTGAGGGGCACCTGGATGGCTCAGTTAAGCATCTGCCTTCGGCTCAGGTCATGATCCCAGGGTCCCAGGGTCAAGTCCCACATCGGGCTACCTACTCAGCAGGGAATCTGCTTCTCCCTCTCCCTCTGCTGCTCCTCCTGCTTGTGCTCGCTCACTCTCTCTGTCAAATAAATAAAATCTTTAAAAATAATAATAATAATAAAATGTAGTTGAGGGGCACTTGGGTGGCTCAAATGGTTAAGCGTCTGGATCTTGATCTCAGCTCAGGTCTTGATCTCAGGGTCATGAGTTCAAGCCCTGTTTAAAAAATAATAATGTAGGGGCGCCTGGGTGGCTCAGTTGTTAAGCGTCTGCCTTCAGCTCAGGTCATGATCCCAGGGTCCTGGGATCAAGCCCCACGTCGGGCTCCCTGCTCGGCGGGAAGCCTGCTTCTCCCTCTCCCACTCCCCCTGCTTGTGTTCCCTCTCTCACTGTCTCTCTGTCAAATAAATAAAAAAATCTTTAAAAAAAATAAAAATTAAAAAAATAATAATGTAGTTGAATTTCATGGCTGACAGAGGAGAGCTCTCAAGGGAGAGAGGGACCATCTATACTTAATACTATTTCAATAAAGAGATAGAAGAAGTTTAAAATAATAAGGTGACTAATATAAAAACAAACATTTGTTGCAAATGATACTATTTTAGAGAAGACTAAAACAGTGACAAAGTCTTCATTTTTTTCAAAAAACATTTTTGTTAAACTCCTAATAAACACTTGCCTTAAAGTCACAGTTTAGTGGGGAAGAAAGGCAAAGCAACAAACAAGATCAATAAATATTACATAAAATATGTGAGATGAGCAAGACTAGAGAGCTGAAGTCTAAGAGAAAGTGGGAGAAATAAAATAGCAAAAGGTATACTATCATTATTATTTAATTAGGGGAGGGGAGAAACCAGTGTTAGTAATGAGCATGGTAGTTAAAGCAAAGATGTTAATTTTAACATCAGAGAAGATAAATACAAGATGAAAAGCAAACACTCTTACAAATAAATCATACTCAAGTATGACATAAGTACTTGCAAAAGAAACCAGTTTTTAAGGGACAAGAAACTCAAAAGCAAAATATACTATAAACTCTGGCTTATCTCAGTGGTTTAACTCTAGTTGAATTTAGTGACTTAATTCTGTAAAAAGAAATGTTTTTAAGGCCATAAGGGGAAGGGGACAGGAGAGGAGACTCTATATTCCTTGAAATCTTAACTCACTGTTGATACGGTTTATCATTCATCAAAGTCTTGTCTTGGCTCCAAATGTCTTCTGGCTATTTACAAAACTCAAGGCCACCCTCAAAAGAAAAATAGTATTACTTGCCACAAATGGGGTTATTAAATATGCCATGAGTGATAAAAAACATTTTCCAAAAATACTTTACACAAATAGCTGTATGAACAAAAGTACAAAAGGGACAGCAAAGACACCTGACAAATTACAAATTTTAACATAACTTTATTATTTTAAAGTAACTGCATATCTAAAGAGAATAAAACAAAGGCAAAGAGTATTAACTGTATTATTCAATTTCCATTAGATTTATGTTTATATTTATTTTTTTAGCAATGGAAGGGTGAATATACTGAAAAAACATATTCACTCAACAATTATTTAAGTACTCAGGGAGTACCAAAAAGACAGGGAAAGAGAAAACATGGATTTTCTTTGCACACAACACACACACTTTGCACACACACATACTTTGAACGTGGTGGAATATATATACATACACACACACACACATATAAATGTTTATGATAGAGGAAGGTGAGAGTGATATCAGTGCACAGAAAAGGGTACCAAATCCAAACTTGGAGAGGCTAAGAAAGGCTTCTTGGGAAAAGTGAAATCTAGTCAGCTAAGATGCGATAGAAAAATAATCCAGGAGTTGAACCAAAATTGAAAATGTATAATGTGGGGCATCTGGGTGGCTCAGTTGGTTAAGTGTCTGCCTTTGGCTCAGGTCATGATCCCGGGGTCCTGGGATCAAGCCCCGCATCAGGCTCCCTGCTCAGCAGGGAGTCTGCTTCTCCCTCTCCCTCTGCCCCTCCACCCTGCTGATGCTCTATCACTCAAATAAGTAAAATCTTTAAATAAATGTATAATGTATAAGAATGTTAACTGTACTGTTTGCAATAATGTAAACTGGAAACAACCCAATTATCCTTCAAAATGAGAAAAGGAATGTTACACATATTTATATATCAGGATATTATAGGGCAATGAAAAGGAATAAACTGTATCTGAAGGCAACTATATGAATGGATCTTACAGATAGAATGTTGAGTTTAAGAAGCTAGACACAAAAAAATAAATGCTATATAATTCCATTTAAACAGCTTCCTAATAACAGGCAAAAATAATCCATGGTATTAAGTTGTCAGAAAATTATCTACATTTGAGGAGGGAGGTGAGATTAGTTACAGGGAGAGGTTATGAGGTGACTTCTTGGGGAGGGGTTCTATTTCTTGATCTGGTGGTGGTTGCACGAGTATGTTCATTTTGTTCACTGAAGTTTATAATCTATATACTTTTTTCTATGTAGTTATACTTTTTTTTTTTAAAGATTTTATTTATTTATTTGACAGAGAGAGAGAGACAGCGAGAGCAGGAACACAAGCAGGGGGAGAGGGAGAGGGAGAAGCGGGCTTCCCACCAAGCAGGGAGCCTGACGTGGGACCCGAGCCGAAGGCAGAAGCCTAACAACTGAGCCACCCAGGAGCTAAAGATAATGGGAGCCATTATCTTTAAAAGTAGTTATACTTTTTAAAAAGTTTGTAAAAAGAAGCAGTAAATAGCAACTATTGGTAATCCAAAAGGAGAAAACAAATATGCAAAAGCCCAGAGGTACAGTGTCTGAGAACCCCAAAACAGTTCAGTGTGACTCCTCTGTAAATTGCTAACTACAATATCTATACTCAAAGTTATAATGAGGAGGGATAGAATATATATAAAATAGATACCTGGTACAAGTATTAATAATCAATAAATGTTAGCTGGCATTATTTCTATACTACTACTACTGAGCTACTGATGCAGCTGATTGATGGTAGTGCCCAAGGCAGAATGACAAAAGGGGTAAGTAGTATAGAGGCAGCAGGTTATGCTGGGCTTTCTAAGCCATGTTAAGAATTTAGACTTTATCCTAAGGTTGATAGGAAACCAATGAAGTTTTTTTACACAGAGAATCATGTGATCACGTTTGAGTTTAGGAAAATTATCCATAGAAAGATGTCAGATGGTTAAGCATCTGCCTTCGGCTCAGGTCATGATCCCAGCGTCCTGGGATCGAGTCCCGCATCGGGCTCCCTGCTCAGTGGAGAGCCTGCTTCTCCCTCTGCCTCTCTCTCGCTCTCTCTCTGTCTCTCATGAATAAATAAATAAAATCTTAAAAAAAAAAAAACAAAAAGACATCAAGAAGGAAGAGACTGTCAACAAATACTGCAGAGAGGTCCACTACAGAGAAAGGAAGAACAACAACAAAAAAATCACTGATTTGAAAATCAGTATGTAACAACAGTTAACTGGCACCTAGAATAAAAGGTACTCTACAATTTACCACAAAAATCTCGATTTAATATTTTTTATATAATTGTAACTTTAAGCACACAAATGGCAACAGGACATCCTGTTCATTAAAATTAAACTAAAAACACATTTTTTTAAGTCTCCTGGAATCATCACAATTATTAGCACTAACGACAAGTTATACACATAGGTGAATATCTATATATATGTCTCTATCTAAATCTCATAAAGTTCAGATTTTTTAAGCCATAAATTAATTTGCTGTGGTTCTTTTAATAAACACGGCATAAATACCAAATTATCAGGAGTGCTGACATATAACACTAATGTGAAAACAATTTAATAAGTTATTGTTAATTCAACAACAACCAAGTAAGATGAGTGCTCTGAGGGATTTTGACATATTAGCTACATCACTGTTAATTCAGTGGCTCTATAAGATTAAAAAACAATGAACTGCTCTTCAGCATATTCAATGAGTTTATTAATAAGCGGTACCTTCTTTGGTTTGCTTGATGAATAGAAAATGTCACACAGATCTAAGACATAAGCAGCAATGGTTTCTTACTAGTTTTTAGAGCTATTCAAAATACAGAGGATAAAGATGGGCAGAAGAGAGGGAAAAAGAGGGTAAGAAAGAAAAAGTATGACAGAGAGAAAGAAAAATCGAGAAAAAGTAAGCTTCTGGGTTCTAAATTTTTTTTGGCTCATAACCAAAGCATATACAACCAAAAATAGTTTAATATCAAGCCGAAAAGCAGTAAGATGTCATATATATAATATTTTCCACAACTCTTACATAAATCCACAATTACTTGCACAAAATGTGTAATCTGGGATTATTCATATTAGAACAAGAAATGGGGGAACCTGGGTGGCTCAGTCAGTTAAGTGTCTGCCTTCAGCTCAGGTCATGATCCTAGGATTCTGGGATCAAGTCTCCCATCAGTCTCCCTGCTCCAATAGGGAGTGTGCTTCTTCCTCTCCCCCTCCTCCCCACTTGTTCTCTCAAATAAATAAACAAAATCTTAAAAAAAAAAGAGAGAGAAAGAAATGGATTACAGCATTCAGACAACCAATATATAAAATGTTTTGTTTTGATTAAAAATTTTAATATTAGGGGCACCTGGGCGGTATAGTTGGTTAAGCATCTGACTCTTGATTTCAGCTGGGGTTGTGATCTCATGGTCGTGGGATCGAGCCCCATGTAGGGCTCTGCACTCAGCGTAGAGTCTGCTTGGGACTCTCTCTCCTTTTCCCTCTGCCCCCCTGCTCGTTCACATTCTCTTTCTCTCTCTCTCTCTCACAAGTGGATAAATTTTTAAAAGAAATTTTTCTTTAATATTAAAAATTAGGCCAGAATTTGTAATACTGTTAAAGCTAGATCAAAGGAATATGGAAATTCATTATGCTTTCTTCTACTTTTGTACATACTTAAAATTTCCCATAATGATTTTTATAAAATATGCCCAAGTTTTCAAATATCCTCCTGGGAAGGTTACTTTTGATTTCCACAAAGAAAGAGTAATCATGGTTTGCATAGGGTTGGTCTAAAACAGAGAACTGTAACAGTAAATTCATTGAATGGAATGTAGAAAGTAGCATTCCAATGACCTTCCAAACTTAAAAGCAAATTAACAATAAGGTCAGATGAATCTCAATTAAATAGCAGAATAACAATATTTAAAAAAAAACAAAACTATTCACAATCTGCCCCTCAAGCCAATTTTTGTATTCCATGGTTTCTGCCACACTGCAGCTCTCAGGGATCTATAATAATTTTTTTGGAAAAAACAAAACAAAAACAGAGGCAGATCAAAAGTTCAGTTTTAGAGGTGTCTGGGTGGCTTAGTCTGTTGAGTGTCTGACTTTTGATTTCAGCTCAGGTCATGATCTCAGGGTTGTGGGATCCAGCCCCGCATTGGACACTGCGCTAGGCAGGGAGTCTGCTTAAGATTCTCTCTCTCCCTCTCCCTCTGCCCATCCCTCTGCTTGTGCATGCTTGCTCTAGCGTGCTCTCTCTCTCTCTCATAAATAAATCTTTAAAAAAAAAGAGTTCAGTTTTAGGTATGCTATATTTAGGATATCTGAAAGACATACAAATAAGTGAAAAGAGATCAAGTAAATCAAATATTGAGATAGGTTAGTAACTGGGAGGACACAGAGAAAATGAAGGTAAAGGAAGTGTCTGGGATTTTGTTTAAAGATGGAATCATTATATGTCAAAGCTATGGGGGTCTAAAACCTATAGTGAACCATGTTACACTCTAGCAACTTCGACACAATTAGGGAAAACTGATCTGAGACAGTCTTTCCAAATTATGTTTATTATAAATTATTAACAAACAACATACAATTACAACATAAAATTACTCAGTCTATCTAGGCTAAATTTTCCTGACAGATAATGAGGAATCAAATTTAGGAGGGAAAAAACAAAATACCACACACACAATAATAATGAAGGCCTAAAGCCACCCCTAGGCCTTCAAATGTTAAGAAAACAAGAATGCACAGGCACCACATCATTCCTGCAGCAGAAGTAGGAGCCTCTGAACTGTGAAATATGAAAAATATGCTGCTCTACATCCTATCCTGGATAACTGTCTCACAATCCAACTAGACCTCCTAAAAGAAGCCTGAAAATAATTTTCTCTATTCTTCCTCCTTTTTTTTGTATGCCCATGGCTCATCAATATCTAAAATCTGTTGACTGTAATGCATCATATCTTTTGAGTTTTTCCTTCTCCTCCATTACTACTACTGCTCTTATTTCAGATCCTCATAATTTCCTGGTTGGACTATCTTGACGTCCCGCTGGTTAATCTGCCTGTCTATTCCCCTATTACTCGACCGGCAGAATCATCTTATAAAACCACAAATGAACCTATGTCACTCCCATGCTTAAAACCCATCAATGGTTTTCCACTACCTATGAGTTATTTAATGGGGACGATAAAAATAGTTCTTACTTATATAACTATTGTGAAAATCAAATGAACTCGAATGTAAGCATTTAATGCCTAATCCAAAGTAAAATAATTAAAAATAACAATATCACTATTATATTCCACTTAGAAGTTTCTTCATGACTCATCTCTTTCTCTTTTCTCATATCCCACAATCATCCTATGACCATTCTTGGACACATACAAGGAAACCTGATCACTCTCCACCTTCGTATCACAACGTTAATATTGTATATGTTTCTATTACAGCATTTATTATAGTAAAAAAAACCTTGTGTAATCTACAACCCTGTGCTTCATGAAAACAATCTAATGCATCTGAGTCCCCTAACACAATGCCTGACCCTGTAAATACTTACTGAAAAAAAATTATGAGGAAGAGATGTACAACAGGATCATAGCAGAGGACCATGCTTCCTTCAACACTGAAAATCCTATTATTCCTGATAGAAAATAAAGGGGCAATTTTAGAATGGGTCTAAAGAATGAGAGGGTCAGCAAAAACTCTGTAACAGAGGATGAAAGGATCTGTGGGTTCAGACTGATGAGAAGAGTGAAGATAAGATAACTTAGAAAGATAAGTTAGATAAGTAAGCTAATGTATACTCATAGGGATATTCTATCCCATTTGTAAGTTATACTGATGCCAGAGTGGAAATATTAAAAGGTCAAGTAATAAGGCAAAGGAGAAAAAGTAGGTAATGATTAGGCTGATGCCATAATGTTGGTGTATTTCACAGCAAAAAAAAAAAAAAAAAAAAAAACTTACCAGGCACTATTTTCCTATACTCTAAATGGATATAGGGGAACAGAAGCAAAGGGGAATTAAAATGAAAAGATAAATTGTCATTAGCTATCTTCTATTTGATCATTTACCATTCTTTGGAAAAGTTCAAAAGAGATGGAAAGGAGATGGTCATCATTCTTGGAACTGGGATAGAGAACAACTTTATATCCAGACTAAAAACACTGACAATCTGTGCTGGGGAAAATCCTTGCCCCACTAACTCCATGCTCTTACCACCCACTATTCCCAACAGATGACAAAGAAAGAAATTTGGGTATGTTATTTCTGATTAATCTACCTTAATAGAACCTTTAACTCAGATATGTGTATTTAAATAACAGAAGGCCCTATTCTCTCATTCTCTCACCAAGAACCAAGTGCTGAGGTGGTCCAAATCCAGAACACTTTTCTCTACCCTTGAAACTCAGGGTTCTGAAACGAAACAGAAAACAGCACTATCTTACTAAAGCTTTAGACACAATTATCTGATTAGGAAGGATCAGACTTGTTAATTTTTTAACCAGGTTTGACCAAGAGAGTAATAAAGACCTGGATATCAATTCTACCTTCATATTTCCTATATGGAAAGTCTTGGGCAGCTTCTCTAAGCCTCAGTTTTCTAATCGGTAAAATGAAGATAAAAATTGTATTATTTCACATGTGAAAACTAAATGTGATTAATACACATACACATAGTATACGACACATGGTAAGCACTCATAGATATTACCTATCATTATTTCAAAAGGCAATTCTTAGTGTTGAAAAGCCTGTAAGACAATTTATATATTACTCTGTGGTTTTAAGGGCTGAAAGCGATTAATTCAAGAGAATGTAATACTTTGACCCATAACATTGCTTTTAAATACTTACTTTTACTTTGTAACAACTGTATTTATTTTAAAGATTTTATTTATTTGAGAGAGAGAGAGAAACAGAGAGAACAGAGGGAGAGGCAATGGGATAAGCAGACTCCCTACTGAACAGGGATCCTGATGCAGGGCTTGATCCCAGAATCCTGATACCATGACCTGATCCAAAGTCAGATGCTTAACCAACTGAGCCACCCAGGCGCTCCTGTAACAATTTTAAATTTATAGAAAATGTTTTAAGTACGATACAAACTTTTATTTTTCCAACTATTTGAGAGTAAATGGCCTGCATCATGTCCCACCGCCCTTGAATTCTTTAACAAGTAATTCCTACAAAAGCATTCTCTTAGGAATACAACCATTAAAATCAGGAAATTAACAATGATACATTATGTACAATGTTACTGGACTGTCACTGCTCCTAGGCCCCTTCTCAGTGAACAATAGGGCATAAGTGTGTATATATGCACACACATTTACTACTATATTTCTAATCTATATATAATGAAAACCATGAGTTCACACCAATATCTCATTTCCAGTCCAACACAGAGAACTTCCTAGTTTTCTCCAATTCCATATTTGAAACTCCCCTCTCAGACAGTGAGAGGCCTGGCTCCCATTATCTTTAATATTTATTTTGTTGACCAGTCTCCCTGTATATAACCAATCTCCCATTGTGGCTGTCTCCCCTTCCCTACAGGGAAATTTTCCTCACCCTTCTCACGCCTACCCTCACGCCTCCTCTGTGTACATAACTTCCTCACTTTGTTCAGGCCCCTATTCCTCATGCCTGGCACCGCCCCCCCCCCCCATAAGAATATCCTTCAGCTGCTCAGGCTCTGACATCCTACCTATACTGAGCTGACCCTCCACTGGGATGCCTTCCTCTCCCCACCCTCAGGCTCTGACATCTTACACTGGGATGTTTCTATGCATCAACTCCCTCCTCATCCAACTGAGCCTCAATACACCCACCCCAGCCTACTCTCCTACATGGATGCCTTTCTTTCCCACCCCACCTCCAAGGAGATACCCTCTTACCCTGTTCAGGTCTGGACACCCCTTAATAAGAACAACCAACCCTCCCTCATACCAGGTCTACTATTCTTCACAGATACCCTGCTGGGACTCTGACAACTTGTACCAGCATGCCCTTCTAGGCACATTACTCCACACCTCTTGAAACTCCATCAACCCACATCGGGACCCTCCTTATTCCTGTCAGCCTCTGACATTCCACTCCTCTCTCTACCACATATACCATCCAGTGTAGACACCTACCCTTGCTTGGTCCCACCTAATAGTTTAGTACGGAATTGTTCTGAAAAGAGGAAGAGGATAAAGAAGAATTGATAACATTTTAAAGAAAGAAATACTAGTGAATAAACTACATAAGCACCCATAATCAGAACTGATTAAAAGTATAATCTATTTATCAAAGTATCTGCTTTTTTCACTTAAAAAAATAGTGCTCTATTCTTTCTAAATTTAAAAAGTCACTTGATAAAGAAGTTAGTATTGTCTTTCTTTTTCACCAAACATGGATTTTATTTAAGTATCTTACACAGGTAGAAAATCTAGTTCATTAAAAAAGAGTTTAAAAAATATGGTTGTTTCAAACACTAGAATTAAATATTTCTTTAAATATCCAGAATATGAAGTTTGACTTTTCAGTATAATAAGAGTTGAACTTACCTACAGATATAACTGCAAAAAAGTAGCCTGGATTGTTGGAGGAATAACACCTTTTCCTTGCTCCTTGTTTCTATGAGGAAGGATTCTTCACAAGCACAATATGAGCCTCTTTTCACCCCTAGGGAAGTGAACTAACTGCATGATCTGATTGGTGATTTTGTAAAGAATAATTGAGTAGACAGAGCTCAGTTCTGCTTCCTTTCCCTTTGGGAGTGAACTACTGGGAAAACATACCTGCAGAGAACTCATATTTTGCTCTGCTTTCCTAGTATGCCTGGGAGTAGGTGGGTAAGTTGGCCAATGCCCGACCATGTGACTCTCCCACCAAGCTCTTCCTCTATCCTGGTCTCATCAGCAGAAGTAATATTTTGGCTCCCATCTTTTTCCTTATTTTTCAAGTTGTTCAGAGCCCAGGCAGAAAAAAAGGGTGCCATTTGCAATTCAGCTATCCAGCGTCTTAATTAATACAGTGAAGTGGAGACTGCTCATCTTCCCAGTTTTGACTTAAAAGGGCTGCTTCAATTTGAGCTTCTTAAAACTATTACAAACAAAAAAACCCTCAAACCTGAACCAACAGCAGATGTTCAAAATGAACATAAGCCAACTTATCTGATCATGCTTATTACCCGTTTAAAAAAAAAACAAAACTTCAAGACTAATAATTTCTTCCTTATAGAGGCCATAATTTATACTTCCAGTCCCACTCCCTACTCCCACCTTATACTCCAATGACACTAGAGTGCTGAATATTTTCAGAACATATCATTATTTAGAGTTCCATACTTTTGCTTATACTATCCGTCTGCCTGTTCCCTCCACCCTACTCTCCTGCTGGATCATTTAACTTACGGATAAGCGAACTATGATCTGTAGGCCACATCTGGCTATTTTTGTAAATAATTTTTTACAGGAATACAGCCATGTTCATTCATTTATATATTGCTTTTGCACTTTAACAGTAAAGTTGAGTAGTTGCAACAGAGACCAAATTTATTATCCCAACTTTACAAAAAAAGCTTTTGTACAGCACAGGAAACCTTATCAACAAAACAAAAAAATCAACCTACTGAATGGGAGAAGATATTTGCAAATGATATATCTGATAAGGGGTTAAAATCCAAAATATATATGGAACATAGACAACTCCAACACCCCCCCAAAAAAAACCAATTAAAAAATGGGTAGATCACCTGAATAAACATTTTCCAAAGAAGACATACAGATGGTCAACAGACACAAGAAAAGATGCTTAGCATCACTAATCATCAAGGGAATGCAAATCAAACTACAATGAGATATTACCTCAGTCAGAATGGCTAGTATCAAAAAGACAAGAAATAACAGAGAGATGGGGTGGCCAGCTGATGGACACTGGGGAGGGTATGTGCTATGGTGAGCTCTGTGAATTGTGTAAGACTAATGAATCACAGACCTGTACCCCTGAAACAAATAATACATTACGTGTTAATAAAAAAAAAAGAAAAGAAAGAAAGAAAGAAAAAGAAATAACAAGTGTTGGAAAGGATATGGAGTAAGGGAATGCTTAGGCACTATTGCCTGAAACATAACATGGTGCAGCCACTGTGGAAAACAGTACCAACGCTCTTCAAAAAACTAAAAATAGAAACACCATATGATCCAGTAATTCCACTACTGGGTATTTACCCAAAGAAAACAAAAACACTAATTCAAAAAGATATATGCACCCCTATGTTTACTGCAGCATTATTTACAACAGCCAATCCAAGTGTCCATTGATGGATGGGTAAAATTGCGACACACACACACACACACACACACACACACACACACACACACACACACACTAGAATATTACTCTGTCATAAAACAAAAATGAGATCTTACCATTTGCAACAACACTGATGGGCCTAGAGGGTATCATGCTAAGTGAAGTAAGTCAGACAAAGACAAGTACCACAAGATTTCACTTATATGAGGAATCTAAAAAACAAAACAAACAAACATAAACAAAAAAACAAATAAAAAACCCAGACCCTTAAATACAGAGAACTGGTTATTGCCAGAGGGGAGGTGGGTGCAAGGATGGGCAAAATAGGTAAAGGGGATTAAGAAGTATAAACCTCTAGTTATAAAATAAATAAGTCAGGAGATGAAAAGTGCAGCATAATGAATATTAAAAAAAAGTTTGCCAACTCCTGCTTTCACTCAATCTCCGGAAGCTTCATCATTTCAAATCAAAATTAATTGCTCCCTCTTTTGTCTTTCTATTATACAAACTCTAATATTTAACATCTCTGATAACTGTCAGTGCTTTAATAAAAGCAAAGTCTGAGCCCTATTCCTAGTGTTTACAATAAGCTTTTTACCCACCCACAGTCCCCACCTCTCCCAACAATTTCCACATGGTTAGGGGAAGTATTTTGAAAGAAGCTTCTGCCCTTTTCTCTACCCTTTATTCAGGCCTCCCAAAGGAAAGAGGAATGACTAATATTGGCAACATCTTGATAGTTGTTCCTAGTGGGATGAATTAATGTTTTTAAAGGTCATTCTTCATGCATGGCCAAGCCTCTGCTTCACTCCGCCTAGATGGTCATACCTACCAATAAGCAAATCACATGATAAACTTACCAAGCTCTACAAGGCACAGAGTTCCCTGCTGGCTGCTCTATCTTTGATAGGTTGGTAAGTTCAGTTCAGGGGGACAGGGAGTAAAGAAGTCTGATTTGGCTTCAATTCCAAGCCACGTTCTTCCATACTACCTACCATTTAAAAAGTCTGTATTTTAATCTCTGATTCCTAAGTCTATTTCCAGTTAACCCAGTAAGGAAGAAACAAAGAATCACACCCCATCAACTGGTACATAGTAGGACTCACGATATTTGATGATTAACTGACAACAGTAAATTAAGTGGAAAAAAATCATTCCTTTAAATTATGTGACACACTAATTCCGCACATATCTTAGTGATGAACTTAATTAGGAAAATATTTTTTGAAGAAAAAAGATATTTTTATTTTTTAAAAAGATTTTATTTATTTGACACAGAGAGAGAGAGGAGCGTGCACAAGCAGGGGCAGTGGCAGGCAGAGGGAGAGGGAGAAGCTGGCTCCCCGATGAGGGACTCAATCCCAGGACCCTTGGTTCATGACCTGAGCCAAAGGCAGACGTCCGCCTAACCGACTGAGCCACCCGGGTGCCCCAAGAGATACTTTTATAGTTCACATTCAGTGAGTCAAACCCAGCCCATTCTATTTATCTGTCTCAATATCTTGTTGTATTCAAGTCTCAAATAATATAAAAAGTAATCATCAATTATTATTGATCCAAAAAAGCATTCCCCATCATAATGGTTATCTCCCACCAAACCAACAAACATCCCTAGACCCCAGGTTCTTCCAATTGCTGCTTCATTTATCTGTTTTTCCTCAAAATGTAGCTTTTCAAATGAGTAGTCTACTACAAATGTTATCTCCTCTTATATACATCTTAATTATTTTCTAGCCTATTACAATATGGCTTCCTTCCCCATCACAGTGCTGAAATTACCAGTTAATGTCACCTAGAACCTACATGTTGCCAAAAACAATGTATACTTTCCTGTTTGAAGGTACTTAACATCTCAACATGTAACAATCCTTTTTAATTTTAACACTCCTCTCCTTAGATTTGGTGATACTACTATCTCCTGATTTTCCTACTTAGAGCTAATTGCCTTACTTTTTAGTGTAAAAGTTCAGTGGACTTATTTTGAGGCTCCCCTTCTGCTCAAAGAATGTTAAGATTTCTTAAGCCATGGTATAGAGTACTCTACTCCTTTCTACTTATACTATCCCTTACCCCTAGGTGATCTCATCCATTTCTATGCATTTAAGTTATATTCTTTATGCTGCTAATACCTTAATTTATACCTAATACCTCAATTTATATCTTCAGCCAGAAACCACTACTATATAAGTATTACAAACCTTTTCCAAAAACAAAAAAGAGTGAACAATATGAGGACAGATATTATCCCAGTTTACAGATAAATGACTTGTGCCAAAGGCTATAATGATTAAAGCCAAGGAAAAAACCATATTCTCTCAATTCTTAGTCCTTTCTACCATTTGTGAAGACCCAGTCCCTTGTCCCTAAATGGCTGACTACTTAAATATGAAGACTACTGGACAAGTTACTTCCTACATACACACCCTGCACATCCCCATCAGAAAAGAACTGGCCAATCTGAATGAAGAAAGGTCTCAAACTTGTTTTTCAATAAATAGAAAAGACTCTAGGTTATAATTGATTTTTAAAAGTGACTGAGGATGCAGGGTAGATGATATAACTAAAAAGATAGTCGGGAATTTGGGGCAATGTGTACAAAAGAGAAGTAAAATCAGATGAAAATATATGAGCTGTAGAGAAGAAGCTAGACAAACAAATGGGGGAAAAGCAGTCTGGTAAACTATGATCAACTAATTGAATATGATTATGAGTTTTTACTTGATGAAGAAAGACAAATGGGAGATGCTACTCCTTTGTAAACTAAAAAACCAAAACAGGTTTTCCAAATAATGACTTAATAGATTATAAGCTAGACTGAAACACAATAAAACCAGCAATGCAGATGATCTAGTATGATACAGATTTTTAAAATGAATTTAAACTAATTTCTTGTATTCAGGTACTCCAAAACCAAAAGATTCCTTAAAATGTAGGAAGGCATCATTCTTTGGATCTCCCCATATATGAAAAGACAGGATTATGCTAAGTGATATACCGTGATTCTAAAACTCTCACTCTGTGGCTCTAAAATAACCCTGGAATATTGATCATGCAAGCCCTTACTCTCTTTTCCTCTAATATGCCTCATGATCCTTTTATTATCAGCATTCCCACCAGAAAGAATCTATTGGCAAAAACATAAAGCTCAAAGCTGCTAATAACCCCTGTAAATCACTAATAATAATAATACTTAATATTTATGGAATGCCTTCTATATGGTAGACACATATTAACATATATCAACATAACTAATTCTCAAACCACTTCATTATCTCCAATTTACAGATAAGAAACTGAAGTATAGGGAGGTTAAGTAAATTGTCCACATTGGTAAATGGTAACACTAGGCTTCAAGCACAGGTAGTCTAGCTCCAGAGCCTATTTATTTGCAGTATTTTCTATACAAATAAAAGATGGAGAAAGATAAATTAAGTTGTGGGTTTGGTTATTATCAACACATTTGAAATAATTGGTACCATGGTATCAAGAGTTGGCTGGAGCTACTATACTATAGAACTATGTTGTCCAATGAGGTAGCCACTTGGCCACATGTGGCTATTAAGCACCTGAAATGTGGCTAGTTCAAATTAAGATGTGCTAGATGTATAAAATGCCTAACTTCAGAAATTCAATATTAAAAAAAGAATGTAAACTAACTCATTAATAATTTTTGTATGGATTAATGTTAAAATATTTTGAGGATATTGGCCTAAAAAATGTGCTTTTCAAATGTGGTTACCAGAAAATTTTAAAAAAAATATTTGGCTCCCATTATATTTCTACTGGACAACACTGATATTTAGAAAAGAAACTGGAGTTTATAGAATGATTCTAATCAAATCTTTGCTAGTTTGTTTTGTTGTTGCAACCTTAGGCAAATCAGTTACACTGAGTATTAGCTTCTGTATCAGAAAAAATAGGGTTTAAAACAGTCCTGGGGCGCCTGGGTGGCTAGTTGGTTGGGCATCTGCCTTTGGCTGGGGTCATGGTCCCAGGGTCCTGGGATCGAGCCCTGCGTCCGACTCCCTGCTCGGAGAGGAGCCTGCTTCCCCCTCTCCCTCTGCTCTCCTACTACTGCTCTCTTGCTCACTCTCTCTCTTTCTTTCTCTATCTCAAATAAATAATTAAAAAAAAAAAAAAACAGTCCTGAAACCTGTTCAGTTTTGGTATCTAAATCTATTCTCCACTAAAAAAGAACGGAGGGTTCTTTGGAGAAATGGTTTATGTCGGGGCTGGGACAGGTTAAGTACAAGATGAACCTGGAATATCTTGTTTTGGCAGGAAGGAAGTGCTCAAAAAGTCATTTGAGAGATGAGGGTGAGAGGGGTTGTGAGAAGAGAGACTTGTCAAAAAACATTGGAACCAGCTTGATGAGGCTCCCAAAGACCAAACCTGAGACAATCTGGGAATCAAAGTAATGACAGTAATGGATTTAACCATTAAATAAAGAATCCATGAGTTCATGCTGATATAAATAACTGGATAAATAAATAAATAATGGAGGAGATAGAAAAGATTGCTTTATGACAGAATACCAAATATTAATTAGAGAAGGAATGACGAAGTTAGAAAATCATGAACGTATATTAAAACTTGTGGATGAAATATTGGTGAGACTATGTTAATATTCTGTTCCTCAAAATATTTTCCCACAAATTACATTATTAATTACAAAAGGATAAATAATAAATTTCAGGGAGAAATATGGAGAATACCACCTTAACGAAATTTTCAAAGCCAGCATCACCAACATTGGGACAAACCAACATCATGAACCTCAAGATATGATGTACTGATAAAGAGAGAACATCTCTTTAGAGGTATTCTGCCAAATATGTATAAGCAATCTAGTCATGAGAAAACAACAGACAAATTCAAATTAGGGACATTCTACAAAATAACCACCCTGTACTTTTAAAAAATGTCAAGGTCAAGAAAAACAAGAAAGGCTGAGGAAGTGTTCCAGATTAAGAGAGACTAAAGAGATAGTACTACCAAATGCAATACATGATCCAGGACTAGGAGGTAGGGGAAGCTTATAGATAAAAGAGATAAAAATTGAGCATGGATTATGAAATAGATAATAGTATTATGTCATTTTTAATAATTTACACTGTGGTTAGGTTAGATAATGTCCTTGGTTTTAGGAAATATACACTGAAGAATTTAAGGGTAGAGGTATGATGTCACTAAAGTATCCTCAAATGGTTCAGAAAAAAACAGATATAAGGAAAGAATGATAAATGCAGCATAATGTAATACAACTGGTGAATGTGGGTAAGGGTATATAGGAGTTCCTTGTACTATTCTCCAACTTTCCTTATAAATTTGAAATTTTATCAAAATTAAAAGTTAGCAAAAAGTAGAAAAACAAAAAACTTGGCCTATCTCCCAGACTGAATATCCTAATAGACCATACAAGACCTGGTAATATTTAAAAATATGCTAACGCATTTCTTTTATGCTCGACTTTACTTTGTTTTAAATTTAATGACTTATCAGATACTAACTGCATTATATATTCCATAAGACCCAAGACTTTATCCGTTATCGCTCAATGTCATACTGAATACTAGGATACTATTTACTATATCCAATAAGCATGCAAACATTTGTTAGCCGAGCATACTCAAAATTATAGCACTGTATAGGATGATTATAGAAAAATAAATTATAAAAAGCACATTGTAAATAGAGCTATTAATTAGGACATAAGAGTTTGTAGAACTTTTCAATTAAATTGTAAAAAAGAAAACCCAGGAATAAATCACAGCGTAGTCACAAATCTAACCTAAAGACATGAGTTCCACAAATAGAGAAAAGCAAAAATCACTTTCCGTATCAAGAGTCAAGCATCTTAGCTAACTACCAGCAGTCATGACAACTAAAATGAACTTTTTCCCTTATGAAATTGGAATATTATATATGAGTTATAAAAAAAATCAGATTACTTTAAAAACTCTGGCTAAAAATTGAGATTTAAAACTTCACTACCGGCTCAATACTAATTTGCTGTATGAGCCTAGGACATTGCTTACAATTTCTGTCTCATAAAAATAAAACTTTTGGATCATTTTCTTTTCCAAATTATAGAAAGTATAATTTATGAAAATGATTTCAAGCAATAAGAACATTGAATATATTCAATACAGAAATATAAATATATAATATATATGTATATACGCATATATAAATATACATATAAATATTCACACACATGCAAAAGGAAAAAGATTTGGGCTTTTTTGTAAATATGTTTACAAAGTTAAGTATTGAATATAAGCACGTTAATAGCAAAAGGTAATTTAAGATAATCACATAAACTACATTTAATCCTAATTCACACTGTGAATAAGTGCTTCGCATATACAATACTGAAAAAAACCCAATCAACAAGTGTATATCCTGTTTAAAAGAGTTTTAATGTTTATGTAAAAATAACAATGACAAAAACAAAGTATGAGATGGGTTTTACTAGGTCTCCTGGCTGGGACTATGGGAAACCACTCTCAAATATAGTTAAAGCCCAAGAAAAAATTTCCTTTCAAACACAGTACAGTTATACATTACATTAAAAATATATAGAGATTGCATGTTAAGACACATCAACTCATTTTTCAACGTCTTCCAATCTTACTTGTATGTCTAACTAAGGAGGTAAGGCAGAAAGATATTCTAAATCCCTTTTTCCATCAAATCCAATATCGTGTTTAAAATTTGACTATTTTTCAAAACTACACATATTTTTGTGATACAGAGCCATACTTAATGTATCTAAAGAAGAAAAGGGAAAAACCCTAAAGTATTCCAAAACATAAAAACTGACCGAAGACATCTACAAATCACTGTGTGCCTCCGTAAAACTTGACAGAATTATATCGTGAGCCAGTGTTTCAACGCTGTCATCCTGCCTGATTCCCACCAAAGGAACTCAACAATTTCTGAACAGGTTGTCAGTGGAAGAGATCTTTACATAAGCAATTATAAAAATGGGTCCATTTTGTATTCAGGAAGCACTAGCAACACTTGGCTTAACATTTTTATAAAAGAACACCGTGAGGGTTTTTTTTTTTTACTTTTTCTAAGAACTAAAATCACTTATAAATACTTGACTAAAGCTATTTCCCAAAATGTTTCCTTAAATAAGACCAAAATATATTTTATAAGGGTAAAACAGTTTATCGCTTAAAGTGAACTTAAATGCTCCTAGTCGGAGCAAGCTTCCTTCTTGTACATTTTTCTATATCCACCGTATTCTGCAGTGCGCATTTCTAAGCTGAAGCTGTACTGGTTTATTCTACCACGGTCTCCTTTCCACTAGGGAAAAACAAGAAAGATCTTCAGGCGCTAACCAAACAAATCTGAGGGGGGTGTGGGGAAAAGGGGCGCGAGGTGGCGCAAGAACAGATGGAAACAAGGTAAGAGAGTTGTTTTCTTAAGGCAATAAGGTACTCCTCAACTCCAAATGCCAAGATTTAATCGCCAGTCGAGCAAGCTGCTACTGCTACCCATCCAGTCCTTAAGACAATGCAACCTTCCTTTCTACCTCTGTTCCTCCTCTCCAACCCACAACCCCCTTGCAAAACAAACAGGCACAACACACCCCATCCCATAACCCTCACAGTCCCTTCTGTGCCCACTAAACCAACCTGCTGGGTAACAGCTCCTCGCACACGTCTCACTCAGACAAAAAAAGCGACCGCGGCACGGTGGGGAGTTCCCACAATCTCCTGCCACCCCGAGCAACCCGCAGAATGACAGCCCCAAGCCCAGAAGTTTGTAGCAAAACGATTCCGACCCCACCAAAAGGGAAGACGGAATTGCAAGAGAACGGGGATGGGAGGTGGGGAGGGCGGTGTGCGTGTCTGTGCAGGGAAGGGTCTATCACATGACAGAACAAGAAGACCAGAGTCGTCCGGGCGTCCGCGAGGGGAAAAGGAGGGGGGTGCGGAGGGAAGGGTGCCGTCGCCATGGCAACACCCCCCATCCGTCCAGACTTCCAAAGAGGGAGGAAGAACTTCAAATCCCAACCGTCAGCGCTCGAGCAGCTCCTTCTTAAAGGGGTACACACAGCGCCGCCGCCGCCGAGCGCGAGAGGGCAGAGTTGGGTGCCCCCGCCCCTCGGGCGACGCCCCCGCTGCCCCTCGCCCCCGGCTGGCCCACCCGCGACCCCCGCCCCGCGAGCGCCCGGGGGGTCTCCCCGGTCCCAGTTCCCGGGAACTCGGCCGCGTCCGCCGGCCCGGCCCCCGGCGGCGAGAAGGGGGTGTGTGTGCGCCCGGCGGGGGCGCGGACCAGCCCGCCTTCCTCCCGCCGGCCCTGCCAGCCGGCTCCCCTCTATCCCGAGGCCGACCCACCGGGCCGCTGCCTGCCCCCCGACAGGGTGGACGGCGGGCTGCGAGGGGCGCCGCGGAGTTTCGGGGAGAGCGCGAGCGAGCGGTTTCCTCGGGGGTTCAGCGAGCGGGTCCGAACTAACAGTTCCTGAGAAGCCCAAGAGCTGAGAAGGGAAGGAGCGCGAACCGCGCCGGGCGAGAAGCCCCCAGACAAAAGGCGAGCGCCGGAGCCGCCGCGCCGCCGCCGCTCCCATCGCGCTCCCCCATTGAACTGACCCGAACGGGAGATTCAACTAACCCCCTCAGCCACAAACTCCTCGGGCTGCGGCAGCCGTCGCCGCACGGAGCCAGGGCTCCGGCCCGTGTCTCTCTTACCTACACAGTGCATGAGGCGGTGGCGCCAAGAGTCGAGTTCCCGCCGGAATCCTCTCCTCTCCGCCGCGCACCGAGGGCTCCGGCACTGAGCGGCGGCGGCGGCGGCAGCAGCGGCGGCAGCAGCGGCCATTCTCTCTCTTCCCTTGTCCATCTGCGTCCCGCGTCACGCGCCCTCATTTACATACGAGCGGCGCAGGCACGAGGCAGGGGCGCGAGCCCTCGGCGCGAGCCCCGGAGCGCGCGCCCCCCGGAGGGGGGGTTGATTGACACGTGTCACTACCTTCCCTATGCCCTTCCCTCCCCCTCCCACCGCTCCCTCAGGGAGAGGCGGGGAGGGAGCGTGAGGAGAAGGAAGCAACCTGCCGCTTCCGCTGACCCCGCCTCCCCATCCACTCCCGTCTCCCTCCTCCTCCCGGAGTTTACTCAAGCAAGCCATACTGCTCCCGCCGCCGCCCGCGAAAATCCTGAGCGGGAGAGAGAGGCTCGGAGCCCGGCCAGAAACCGGCGTGGAGCGGACTAGCAACGCCTCCCGTCTGATTTCGCGACGCGACTCGGGCCGCCCGGAGACTTCACTTCCCAGGCTCCGTTGCGCCGGGGTCCCGGAGCGGAGCTTGCCGCCGCTACGCGATGCATGCCGGTTCTTGTAGTCCAGCAGGGATGGGCACAGTTCTCTCACAGTGGGGTTGCAGACTGGCCTTGACTTCTTTGCGCTGTGCAGCTTGTGCGCTTAGCTTCCAACTCGCTGAGCACAGGACTGCGTAGCCCGCATCGCCGAGTCTGACCCAGTCGCCTTAGCTTCCCTGGGCTCCTCGATAAGAAGAGCGGTGGAAACCGCCAGAGTTGTCTGCCCTGTTAGGGTTCAGGCTGCGCTTTGTGCCTTAAGTGCTGGAAACTTTGGGGGTCACTGTCATCCTGCCACCGCAGGGAAAGATCAAGCCGGCCATTCGGCTGCATCAGAAAGAACTGCCATATATCCAGAGAGAGATCCCACAGTGACTTCAGTTTCCAGGGTGAAGAGATCTAGCAAAGCGAGAATATTTGCAAGGATTAGGGAAAAGATGAGGGGCTTTTCATTGAAAATTGTTTACCGGAGGATTGGGTGTGGCTGGGTGAAAACTCCAAAAAAAGAAACTGTTATGCTCCGCAAAATGTAAACTCCCGTGGGACAGCAACTAATTGAGACGTCCGTATATTGGCATCTGTCACTTTCATGACCTTCGTACGGTGGGTGGCACGGGATTTAGCACTTCACAAATGTGATGAAATAAATTCTACGCTGTGCTACAGAAAATATTTCTTCTTCAGAGAGAGGGAAAACTTTTTTCTTTCTTTCTTTTTCTTTTTTTTTTTTGAAAACTTTTGATTGGATATAAACTCCAATAACATTTTTTTCACTTTTGCACCAGAGTGCAGGGGTTTCTGTATATGTGCAGGTGTCAAGTCAAAGCTAAAACACCCGAAGTTTGCTGAGAAGTACTGTGTATTAGTGGAAATTTATGCACAAGTCTTTGGGAAATATGCTTTACTCTTCTTAGAAACTCCTATGCATTCAGTGTCACCCTCCCTTTTTTTGCGGCTTATCCTTATTGGCCTGCTTACTTGCTTGCTTGCTTACTTTTTTTTTTTAGGAGAAAGTATTTCATTGTTCATCATTACCTCTCAGTAGTGAAGATGTAGTTTTACATTTCACAAGGAGAAAAGAATGAAATTTGAATTTCACAGTCACTTTTTCCAGAATGGTCACAATTGAAGAAGCAAGTGAAATCACTAGTGAAAGTGCTTTTGGAATTATCAGTGGATGATTTCAGTTACAGATTCCACTCAGTTGCCAAGATGATCGGCCTTTGAAGTTTTCATGATCACTTTTACAGTAATCTACATTAGTTAGGATGGGCTAGGTTATAGTGCAGTAACAAAAAATCTAAAAATTTTGGCTTAAAACAGCAACAAAAAAGATATTTCCTGCTTACCTGCCTGCTCATGGGGAGCTGGGGTTGGGATAGGGAGGCAGAGGAGTTTCACTACAGATGGTTCTCACCAAGCAAACAGAAGGCTTGAGAAGGTTCCAATCTCTAGAACTTCCCCACTTGCATGATATGCAAAAAGGACATGAATGGCAAACTGATTCTTCCTGAAAGTTATACAAGTCAATTCCACTCACATTTCTTTGACAAAAGCAAATCTTATGGGCATGCTAACTTCAAAGGGACGGGGAAGTATAATTCTATTTGTCCAGAAGGAAGATAACCCAAATTTACTGGTGAACTGACCAATGCTTACTGCAATTCATTCTTCTGGTCATCAGTTTACAGTGATTCAACTTAAACTACAAAATACTTTAACTCCTTGCACAAATGAGACAATCAAAAATTTTATTCAGTAATGGCATTAATTTCAAAGTTCCGCATCTCTGGGTGATGCTTGGTAGTCCCTAAATTAGAACAGGATAAAGCTTCTCTTGTTGAAGAGAAAGTATCTATCCTCCCTGTTTATAGACCTATGCACGCTCAACATGTAGTGCTGGATTAGGGACAGAATAACCATGGTAAACATTCCTATGTAGAAAGGGGAAGAATGGGAGACACACATGAATAGTTTTAGCAAATATTTTACCACAGCTAGCATGGATGGCCAACTTTCCAGACTCTAACAATAGTCTCCTTGCTACCACCCACTGAGTTTCTAAGTCACTGCTACATATTTTAAGTTTTCTGTCATAACTATACCTTCTGGGTACCAATTTCTACATTAGAATGGACTAGGTTATGCTTTAGTAACAGTAACCCCAAATCTCAGAGGTTTAATACAAAGATTTTTTTTTTAATTTCAAGTTTTTATTTAAATTCTAGTTAGTGAGGGCGGCTGGGTGGCTCAGTCGGTTGAGCATCTGCCTTTGGCTCGGGTCGTGATCCTGGGGTCCTGGGATGGAGTCCTGCATTGGGCTCCCTGCTCAGCGGGGAGTCTGCTTCTCTCTCTGCCTCTGCCGCTCCCCCTGCTTGCTCTCTCTCTCTCTCAAATAAATAAATAAAATATTAGAAAAATTCTGGTTAGTGAACATATATGGTAAAATTGGTTTCAGGTGTAGAAGTTAGTGATTCATCACTTGCATATAACACCCAATGTTCATCATAACAAAGATTTCTTACTTCAACTGTATGTTCTCCAAAAGTCAGTATCAGGGAGGATGGGGAGGACTGTCCCATGTCCATTAAGGGACCCAAGTTTATGAAACCCCACCATCTGGAAGCACCCTAGTCACCATGACAAGAAAAATAAGATGCTGAATCACAGTCCAGCTCTTAAAGGCTTCTGCCAGAAGTGACATAGTTCAGTGGGTGAAGCAAATCATGTGGCTATGCCTAACTTCAAAGGAGTGATATATCAGATGGCTTTAAGGGCATAACGAACCACTCCAAAACTTAATAGCTTAAAACATCAACTATTCATTTAGCTCGTGATTCTATGGAATGGCAATTTGCATTAGGCTCAGCCAGACACTTCTGCTGGCCTGCGCTGCGCTCACTTAGGTATCTGTGATTAGCTGCCTGTCAGCAAGGCAGCTCTGTTTCTGGGAGTGAACTGACTATCAGCTGGGACAACAGAGCAATCAGGCCAGGTGTCCCTCATCATCAAGAAGCTAGCCCGGGCTTGTTCGCAGGTTGCATTCACAGTGTTCTAAGAGCAGCAAGAGAGCAAGACCCAGTACACAAGCACTTTATAAGTTTCAGCTTGAGTCACATTCGCTGCAGTTCCAATGGCTAAAGCAAATCATATAGCCGAGCTATATTAACACAAAGAGCTGGAAGACAAATTGCAAATGGATGCAGATAGGGGAAAAGAAATAATTTGCCACTTTTGCAGTCTACTGCATATGGGAAAGTGCAATGCTACTGTGTTCCCCTGAAGAATGAGAAATAGAAATATCAATGAACAGAACTAATGAATATCATTGCTGAAGAATTTCTGGAGAGAAGGGAAAGATCATGGCCATATATAATGAAATACATAAATGGAGCCAACTTTGGAACTCAGCTTGACTTAGAAGAGCAAAGAATTTTCCATGGCAAGTACCACAAAGTATATTATAATAATCCAATAACTTGACTTTAGTGTAAGCTCAATAAACAGAGAGATAGGAGTCTAGCTGATTCACTCTTGTATTCTCAGCATCTAGTGCTGTTCCAGGGACTTAATTGGTGCCTAATATTTCTTTTATTGATTTGACAAATGTTTAGAATATCTATAAACCCAAGGATAGGAAAAGGGTCATATCCAAGATGGTCCCCTACACTGAAAATCTAGTTACACAAAGGAATTTTCCTATAACAACAGATACATGATATGAAAATGTTAATGTTTGGTGTGCCTGGGTGGCTCAGTTGGTTAAGTGCCTGCCTTCGGCTCAGGTCATGATCCCAGAGTCCTGGGATGGATTCCCGCATCAGGCTCTTGGCTCGGCAGGGAGCCTGCTTCTCCCTCTGACCCTCTCCCCTCTCATGCTGTTTCTCTTTCTCTCTCTCTCTCTCAAATAAATAAATAAAATCTTTAAAAAAAAAGAAAATGTTAATGTTCTTTGGAAGATGTTTTTGTTCTGCTATTTCCCACATACATTATGTCAGTTATTTATTGCCGTGTAACAAAACAATCCATAACTTAGTGGCTTAAAAAAGCAACCATGTGTTATTGTTCAAAAGTCTAAAAGTCAGATTGCCAGTTCTGCTGATCTGCAGAGGCTCTGCTGATCTTGGTTGGAACTGCTAATCCTGGAAGCTACATGATCCAAGGTGGCCTCACTCTGGTCTGGAATTTGGCTCCCTGTTTGCTGGGGTCATGAGAATGACTGAGCCATGTCCCATCATCCAGAGGCTGGCTAGAGCTTATTTACATAGTGGCAGCATGTGAAGCACAACAAAAGAGTAATATGCAAATGCTTTTCAAGACTTTGCTTGCGTTGTTTGCTTGCCACTGTTCCATTGGCCAAGGCAAATCACATGCCCAAGCCCCAGATCTGAACAAGAGGACACTAACAAATGGCATGGATATAGAAAGGTGTGAGGAAATTGGGGTCATTACTATAATCAAACCACCATGAACATCCATCCAAGTTCACTATTATCTACCTAAAACAGTTATAGTTTGCTTGTTGTTTTTAGAGAGAGAGGTACATGTGGGGAAGGGACAGAGGGGAAGAGAGAGAGAGAGAATCTTTTTTTCTTTTTTTTTTTGAGACTCCGAGATCGTGACCTGAACCAAAATCAAGAGTTGGGCGCTTAACTAACTGAGGCACCCAGGCGTCCCAGCATATCAATACTTTTCATATAGTACCAAGTATAGACATAAACTGCTGGCAGAATTAATAGTTTCTTGATTTATGTGATCACTGGGTATTTAATTCTTTTTTTGTTTTTAGATTTTGTTTATTTATTCGAGAGAGAGAGACAGATAGCTACAGAGAGCAGGAGCAGGGAGGAGAGGAAGAAGCAGGCTCCCCACTGAGCAGGGAGCCCAACGTGGGGCTCAGTCCCAGGACCCTGGGATCATGACCTGAGCCAAAGGCAGACACTTAAACTTCTGAGCCACCCAGGGGCCCCTGGGCAGTTAATTCTTAATCTGGGGTACATTTTTATAGAATATGATGTAAACATACAAATAAATTGGAGTAGTTTGAAATATTCGTGTTTCCATTGTAGAGAAATACAAAATTTACAGAGGGGTATGACTAGAGTCATATTTTTTGAGATACTAGCCAAAAATGAAAGCTATTCTTTTACTTAGGAATGAAAAAAACCCCAATATACTAGTAGGATTGTAAAATACCTACTCAATAATGAATTATCAACATGTAACATACAAACATACATTTCTAATTTAATAAAATCTAAACACTTTTGTATGAATTTGATATATTTAATTATAAGGCATAAATATTCAATGCCTTAATTAACTATAAAATGATTCATAATTCTGAGAAATCATTTTTTCAGTAAGTTTTATTAGCTGCTTTAAAAGTAACACAACTTACTATATTTCCTTCAGTTCTGAACTATAATGCACTGCATTGATCAGAGATCGAAAAATCAAAGACAAATTTGATCAACCAATTATTTAAGGCATGGAACATAGCCCCTTCCAGAAAATTTCTAATCAGCCACATAATCATATTATGCTAAATTTTATGCAAACATCTTAGATTCATCTGGGTTTATGAGCCAAAGATTTCTCAGCATTCTTTTTCTTTTGTGAGAATGGACTCCAAGGACATTATCAACTCTGATATACATGCTGTGCATTTAATTTCAATGCTTCGGTTAAATAATTAGAGATATCTAAAATAGATGAATGATTTTGTCTTCTTGATGCATTTCCAGATATCATCAACATCTCTTTTGCACATTTTACAGGTAACAAAGATAAAATTTCATAGCAGGGAATAAAAATTGAGAAAGCAGAAATAGTGATGCACCTCATTTTTTACGTTATAATGTCTACCTATTTCCTATTCCAAGATTATTCTTAGTATATATAAAAGGACGTGATAGTTGATCCAATATTGTCACTCATCTCAGGGTGGTATCTCAGACTTTTTTCTTGGTGTTCTTTGTTTAGTTATATCCTTAAGTACTTTTTAAGCATTACTATTGTACCCTGTTACCATCTTCATATTAAATATCTTTTTGTTGGATACAATTTTCACTGTATTAAGAAGATTTAGGCCCCAAACTGTCAGGATAACCAATATGAAATTAGAGTAAGCATATTTTCTAATTTTTTTAAACAAAATCATACACCTTTGAGCTTGGCATCTGAATTTAATACTATTTACCATCTATTTGCTCTTGTATCAAGGCAGATGATAATAGGAGCTGATCTATCACTACTCTTTTTTGTGTCCACTTGAAACCCCTCCCCCAGCCTAACTCATTATTATCACTTTCATTTTCAGCCTTATAATAATTTCAATGTATTATGTGCTTAATGATGGCAATTTGATCCAATTTAATCCAATTGCATAGTTTAGTATCAAAATCAAACAAAAATGTCATCCATATCACCTAGACTATTATAGTTTAGAGAGTACTAGTACAGATCTTACAGGTCAATTGCTTATTTTTGCAGATATGGAAATTGAGGCCCAGAGAGGATAAGCAATTTGTGTAGGTCACACAGTTTATAAGTAGCAATACTCAAACTAAAGATCAGATTTCCTACTTCCTAATCTTGGCTCCTTTTACTATAATAATAGCCACCATATTTTGGAACACTTATCTGCATTATTAATTCATTTAACCTTTACCATAACCCTATGCAATAAGTACTGTTATTATTATTCCCATATTGCAGAGAAGGAATTATAAATTGGCTCAGTGAAGTTAACTTGTCCAATGTCACTTAGCTAGTTAGTGGTGGAACTGGAATTTTCATCTTTGTCTTTCCAAACTTAACCACTACTTTACGTTGGCAAAGCAGAAAAGAAGGTGATAAAGCTGCCTTGTAAGGAATCAGAAAGTGAAAAACATGGACTTTACCTGATTTTCATGAGGGACTGCTGTTGATTTGGAAGAAGATAGTAACACAAACACAGAAGTGCGGTCCCTATCACGCCACCAAACTAGGCTTTCTGCTGCCCCCCATCTGAGGCTTCCCTGCTTGTTCAATACCTCCAAACAAAATCATAATACTCCTTTCCATGTTCTTGAAACATGTTATTTATACTTTTTCCCATGGGTGTTATCACATTCTTCCATGTATTATAATTATTTGTGGATGTATCCTATTGTTCCACTCTATCACCTTGCAGATTGTGAAGTCAAGGCCTGGGTTGTCATCATTTCTGTATCCCTGCATTCTACACTTAGTTTGTACCAAAGAGACATTTGTTGAATTGAAATGAAATGGTAACAATTTGGGTGTTTTAGAAGAAAATATGAAAGATATAAGACTTCTTTCACCCCCCCACCCCACCACCATTCTCAAGCCCTACTCCTAAATCCAAATTTCTTTTCATCCTTAATGTTGAGACAGTAACAAAAGGAGATGGCATGGTTGCATTTTACAGAGGTTATATTTGAAACCAAGAAATTAACATCATTTGGCATTTCTGCATGTTGAAACTCCTGGTATAGAATAAACCATAATGTCTTATATGAATAAATCTCATTACTTTACTTACTAAAATGACATAACGAGCAGAAATAGGAACAATTGCAAATTTGGAATTGTTTTTCCATGTTGTTGACAATAGCTAAGATTTGGTTCTCAGTTTCAACATACAGAATATATTTATTTTGATATGAAAATAGTACAAAATATCAATACTTCATGAAGAGGCCCAGCAGTATACCTCCAAAGTGAACTCCAGTGGATTGAAGAAGTTTATTTTGAAATATTATCACAAAAGTTTATTTAAACAGTGAGTATGATAGTGGCCCATATTAATATCCACCCAGAGAATAGAGGTGAAATAAAAGTAGAAAAGAAAGAAGCTGTTAAATTATACTATGATTTACCTTCATAAAGAAAAGATGGGAATAAAAATGTGAAGTTGGTATAGCTTTAACACCTTTTAACTTTGTTGTAATTATGTCAAAATTATATCATATTTGAAGATTTAAATTATAATATAAGATTTAAATTGTAATTAATACTCACGTATGGAACTATGGAAGGTAAAGAAGAGTCTAATATTATCCTGTTATAGGCTTTCAAATTGAGTAGGCAAAATCACCTGATCTTATTCTTACGCACTATAGTCATGAAGCTCTAAATCGGAAATTTGAAAGAAAAAGAAATCTAAATATAAAACTCAGCAACTATTTTGAGTATCACTGGTCTCCGTGATTTCTTTCTCCATTGCTCCCAGGAAATAGAGATCAACAAGGCAGACGGTTGAGGTGGGAAATAGGGCTAAAAGCCTGGGATTGGTTGGAAGATAGTGTAAAGAGCTGTGAGAACCACCTCCTCCTCTAGACTCCCTCCCCACCAGATACAGCTAGGCTTTATCCCAACTCTGGCAAGAGATAGGCTATTTGTTCTGTGGAGAAATTGGACTGGAATGATTATGGATTTGAGGACACCAAATATAGAAGAAGTGGGGCTAAAGTTGCTAACTGAACACATTATTAAGTAAAAGTTTGCTAAATTCCTTCCAGCTTGCTCCTAACAATACTCATAACCAAATTTGTACTTTTTAACAGGCAACTGGAGATGCTTCTCAAGAGAAATTCAAAAGTATCACAGAAAAGACTTACAGATGCTGACATCTGAAAATCTCCCCAGTGAAAAACTGGCCTTTTGCCTGATCACATTTTACTCAGAGTAAAGTCCACCAGCCACACAGCCCACCCATGTACGCGGAGCCTCCAATAAATGTTTAAGGGTTTCATTCATAAGTATGCATTGGCTGCTAAGAGCCCTTAGACGTTTGAGGAAAATATGCAACTTGAAAGAGACCAAAACAAGCAGGCAAAAGCAATTCAGGGAAAAAACAGAAGATTCAGGGAATAGAAGAAAACTTCTAATTAATTATAATTAACATCCTCAAAGAGATAAGAGAAGATATTGCATCATTAAAACAAGAATTACTTTGAAACAAGATGCCATGGAAACCAAGCGCAATGAGAAATCAAGAAAGAGCTCTTGGAAATTAAAAATATGTCAGAGGAAATTAGACAAAATTCAATGGAAATGTTGAGATAGAGTATTTCTTCAAAGTAGCATTAAAAAAAGATATGGGGACAGACAATAGGAGATAAGAAAATTTCAAGATCAATCCAGGAAGTCCAATATCTGACCAACATGAGTTCCAGGAAGAGAGAACAGAGCAAACTGAGGGAAGGGTATTATCAAAGAAATAATGAAAGTTAAGCCTCTAGATTAAGAGGAGTCACTCCAAGACACATAATCATGAAATTTTAGGATCCCAGGAATAATGAGAAAATTTTAAAAACTTATAGAGGGTAAAAGTAGACCATGTACAATGGATAAAGAATGGAGTACTACTGGACTTCTCAACAGATGACAATGGAACAATGTCTTCAAAATTAAAAATGACTTCCAACTTAGAATTCTAAAATCATCAAAAATATCAGTCAATTATGGAAATAAATTAGATATTTTTCAGGCTTGCAAGGTCTCAAAATATTTACCTCCCATATACTCCTTTTCAGGAATGTGTTTCTTCATAACAAAGAAACAGGGAATCCAACATAAGAGAGGGGTGAAAGGAATTCCTAAGATGAGAAAGGGCAGTTCCAGAGGAGAGTTGGCAGCAGACCCTGAAAACAAGTCCAAATGTGAATAGGATGATGGAAAGATCCAAGGAAGAATTTCCTGGGACAAAAATGGAACAGAAATTATATAACAGCTTTAACTTATGAAAAACTGGAAATTGGAGTGCTATTGGAGAGAGCAAAAAGAACTAATCATAGGCCCATAGATAGCTTAGAAAATAGAAAGATACTCAATGTCTGTCACTTTGAATTTTTATTTTGATTTCTCCAGTGTCTAAAATAGTGCCTGGCATGGAAGAGGATCTCAATGATGCTTACTCAGTAGATGGACAGATGGATGGATGGATGGATGGATGGATGTTAATAATAAACAACTTTGTGCCTTCCTCCATCAGCACTCAACACAGTTGCTTGAACACAGACAAACCTCTATGAGTGTTCATTGAATTGTATGAATGCAGATTGTTCACTTACTTGATAATCCCTTTACATTAGTCAGATTTCTTTGTTTTGAAGGACAGAAATTAAATTTAAGTTTGTTTGATCAAGGAAGGGAATTTATGAAAATTCTGAAAAATTCCAGATGGCAGCTTTAGTCATAGAATGGATCCAGGTACTCAAAAATATTCTGCTTTCGTCTCTTACCATTGCTTTCTTCTTGGTTGTTTTCATTTTTGGATCAGCTCTCCCCTGGCTAAGGTGGCCATGAGTAGTTAAAGACTTAATCCTCCAGATTACCAAACACCTCTTTTTTAGTAGTCACCCCAAAATCTAGAGCTGATTCACAGTTGACCAATTTTTATCAATTTCCTGAGCCAATTATTATGACAAAGGTAATGAAATATTCTGATTGGTTAGGACTGGGTCAAATTCTAGCATCATGAATCAACTTCATCAAAACCACATGGACTCAAAATGAGGGAGAGATGGTTCCTCAAGGGAATACCAGGGCACCATTAACCAGAAGAAGGGAATATAGATATCCAGACAGGCAAAAACAAATAGCTCCTTTACTGAAAAAAAATTTACCTACTTTACCCTGACCTCTATGAGAGACAAATATTCCTCCAAATATGCCTTTTGGAACAGAAATAGCGTTTGAGAATGCTTGTTAAATGTGACTTTATTTTTCCTTATATCTCATCTTACCATTCTCATTTCTTGGCATGTATATTGTGGACCAGCTCTGTTCAATAGAAACGTGATGTGAGACACATTGCAAGGTACATGCACTATTTAAAATTTTTCTAGTAGCCACATTTAAAAAGTAAAAGTGAAATTAGTTTTAAGAGTATATTTTATTTAGTCCGATACATCTAAAACATCATCATTTCAACATATAATCAATATAAAAGTTATTACTGAGATATTTTACATTCTTTTTCTGTCCTAAATTTTTGAAATTCTATATGTATTTCACGTTTGCAGCATGTTACGATTCAGATCAGCCACATTTCATAGTTACATGTGGGGGCACCTGGGTGGCTCAGTCTTACTTAAGTGTCTGCCTTTGGCTCAGGTCATGATCCCAGGGTCCTGGGATGGAGCCCTGCATTGGGCTCCCTGCTCAGTGGGAAGCCTGTTTCTCCCTCTCCCACTCCCCCTGCTTGTGTACTCTCTCTCGTTGTGTCTCTCTCTGTCAAATAAATAAATAAAATCCTTAAAAAAATAGAAGTAAATACATAGTTACATGTGGATAGAAGCTACTATACTGGGCAGGACATTTCTGGTCTGTGAAAGCTTTTATATTCTATTAAGTAGAGTCTTTATTCTCTCCCTCCCCCAGCAAATATCCTCCTTAAAAACCTCCTCTTTCCATTCTAGCCATCTTTCTTTCTGTAATCAAATAGTACAATACCTCAAATAGGACAATGTTAATTTATTTACAGTCTTATGATTTGGAAAAGGGAATAAAAAGAAGTGTTCCCATGTTTTCTACTTTTCACGAATAAGAGCTGAAATGACATGGCAAATCACACTGGTGCTTCCACTCAGCATGAGTTAAAGCAATATGAAACAGATGATCACATCTTGATGACAATTATGGTTCTATTTGGCAGCAAGACGTGAAGAAAGAATTTGGCCTGGTAGCATTAAATAGCAGCCCAGATAGGTTCTACAAAGACTAGGATGAGAGAGGAATCAAGCTGCCTACATGCAGCTAATGAAACAGTTGCGTCATGTTGTTGGGAGAAGCTCATTTGCTAAGACAGAATGCCTGTTAGCACACCTCTATTCCTCAAAGGGGTCTGGTTTGCACATACTCACTTTTGAGAATAAATCTTCAGAGGTGCTCTTTATGCATTTAAAAAAGCAGACTCTTTTTTCTATTATGAATCCCTTGATCTGTCTGAGGGTTTATTTTGGCACTTTAAAGATTATGTAAAACTTAATGCTGAAGCAGCATTTTCTTTTAAAGCATTGGCTGTAAAGCACTCTAAGTTAAGATAGATTTTAAAAATGAAATAAAAAGCCCTCCAAAATGTCAACTTCTTTGGGATGGATTTCTCATGACTTTCTTGGTTCAAATAAAACTGCAATACCGTTGACTCCTGAACGATGCAGGTGTCAGAGGTGTCAACCCCCCTGCATAGTTGAAAACCCAAGTTTAACTTTTGGCTACCCCAAAACTTAACTAATAGCCTACTATTGACCAGAAGCCTTACAGATAACATAAACAGTTGATGAACACGTATTTTGTATGTTATATGTATCATATATTGTATTTTTTACAACAAAGAAACTAGAGAAAAGAACATGTTAAGAAAACCATAAGAGAAACTATATCTACAGTACTGTACCGTATTATTTTAAAAATTTGTGTTTAAGTAGACCCATGCAGTTCACACCCATGTTGTTCAAGGGTCAACTATATATATAAAAATTTGACAGGATCACCTGGGTGGATCAGCGAGTTAAGCATCCGACTCTTGATTTCAGCTCAGGTCATGGTCTCGGGATCATGGGATCTGCCTGGCATTGGGCCCTGAGCTGGGAGTGGAGCCTGCTTGGGATTCTGTCTCTCTCCCTCTCCCTCTGCCCCTTCCCCATGGCCCTCCCCTCAAAAAAAAAAAAAAATGGAACAGAATTCCACTTTGCTTATTTAGTATGATTGGAATTTATGTACAGCTACAAAAATACTGTTCATTTTTTATAGTGTTATCTTAAACAACTTGCATGTGTACAAAATGGATGATTTGATTTTAAAATGGCGGTATTTGATACACACCTAATCATAAAATATATCTTTTAGTCAGAAAGCAATACCTCACACATAAAAATTCCATAAATATTTTGGGCACCTACATTGGTCAAGGGCTACTACACTAGGTGCTGAGTCTTCAGTGATAAGTCATGGAATCTGCTCTTGGGATTATGGCATAAAAGTACAGTATTTGTGTGCAGTATTTGCAACTTTTAGAAGTTACATCTCGATTTCCCTTTAAGATCATTCTCTCTCCTATTCTCAATTTTTATCTGCTTCCTATGGTGTTGAATTCCTCCTCTGGGAGCAGGTGACCCAGAACTGGCCAATCAGAACATGGTGTTCCCCTGGCGTGGTGATTGGCTCAAATATAGGCATGTTGCCTGCCCAGGGCCAATGAGACACAGTGGGGTTTGGGAAGGCCCTTGTTCTTTTCCACTAAATGTGCTACAAGCACATTGCAATGAACTATTTTGGGTTCAAGAGTGAAGCCAAAACCAAGGAACAGAGCTCACCAAAGGAGAAAGGGAAGCCAAGGCCTGTCACGAGCTCCATTTCAGCCAATCACCTGGGACAACAGGATGAAAAGAGAGTAAACCAAACGGAGGCAATGAGCTGGGGAGGGTGGGAGCATGTTGTAGTTTAGAAAAAAAAAAGAGCGGGCGCCTGGGTGGCTCGGTTGGTTAAGCGACTGTCTTCGGCTCAGGTCATGATCCTGGAGTCTGGGGATCGAGTCCCACATCAGGCTCCCTGCTCGGCGGGGAGTCTGCTTCTCCCTCTGACCACCCTGCCCCGTGCTCTCTCTCTCTCTCTCACATTCTCTCTCTCAAATAAATAAATAATAAAAAAATCTTTAATAAAAAGAAAAGGAAAGAGCATTTCAGCCAGATAATGTAAGACTAAAGGCAGATAGAACATGATGAATAGGGAAAACCTCAAACAATTAGTCTGGGGAAAAGATAAAGTGACAATAGAGAGTTACCAGAGAAGACACTGGGGAGAGTCATCTTAGCTCCCACGTTAAGGAACATCGCACAGGGGGTGCAAGGATCATTGACATGGTCATATTTTTATTTGAGACCGAACACTCTAGAGGCATTGCAGGATGTGTTGGAGGGTACTAGAGGCAAGGGAAACATTTAGAAGACTTTACCACAATCGATTCAGGAGCTAATAAGGTTTGGAAATAGACAATGATGGGAAGAAGGCAAAGAGGAAATTAAATTCTTATTTATTTATTTTATTCAATTGGAGTTTGTTTTTTTTTTTTGCCCAAGTAATATATACACATGATTTCAGGGTAAACTAGTACTGAGTGTTATTTTTTTAAAGAAAAAAGAAAAAAGACAATAATAATAGTCTGCCTTGCCCTTCCTCAATCCCAGTCCTGTTCCCCAGAGCAAACTACTTTTAATTTTTAACTGTTAACATTAATATTTGTTCTTGTGGTCAGTCAGGGCTGTGATATTCAGTTGTACCCTGTAGAATTTGCATGACTCTATGTGGCAGCCCTCAATTACCTCTGCATCTCTAAGTACTATGTATCTACCACTATTTCTTGATTTCAATTTTAGATACTATCAAACTACCCATTTCTCCCTCCTCCTATCTTTCATTACAGTTATATCACTATTTTAATATATGTTTTTAAATACATTTGTGATTAAAAATAGAAATGGAAGGAAAACTTCCAAACTCATTTTACGAGGCTGGCATTACCTTGATCCCTAAACCAGACAAAGACTATCAAAAAGGAGAATTACAGACCAATATCCCTGATGAACGTGGATGCAAAATTTCTCACCAAAATACTAGCCAATAGGATCCAACAGTACATTAAAAGGATTATTCACCACAACCAAGTGGGATTTATTCCTGGGCTGCAAGTTTGGTTCAAATCAATCAATGTGATACAATACATGAATAAAAGAAAGAACAAGAACTATATGATCCTCTCAATAGATGCAGAATAAGCATTTGACAAAGTACAGCATTCTTTCTTGATTAAAAGTCTTCAGAGTGAAGGGATAGAGGGTGCATACCTCAATATCATAAAAGCCATCTATGAAAAATCCACAGTGAATATCATTCTCAATGGGGAAAAACTGAGAGCTTTTCCCCTAAGGTCAGGAACACGGCAGGGATGTCCACTATCACCACTGCTATTCAACATAGTACTAGAAGTCCTAGCCTCAGCCATCAGACAACAAAAAGAAATAAAAGGCATCCAAATTGGCAGAGAAGAAGTCAAACTCTCACTCTTTGCAGATGATAGGATACTTTATGTGGAAAACCCAAAAGACTCCACCCCAAAACTGCTAGAACTCATACAGGAATTCAGTAAAGTGGCAGGATATAAAATCAATGCACAGAAATCAGTGGCATTCGTATACACCAACAACAAGACAGAAGAAAGAGAAATAAAGGAGTTGATCCCATTTACAATGGCACCCAAAACCATATGATACCTAGGAATAAATCTAACCAAAGAGGCAAAGAATCTGTACTCAGAAAACTATAAAATACTCATGAAAGAAATTGAGGAAGACACAAAGAAATGGAAAAACATTCCATGCTCATGGACTGGAAGAAAAAATATTGTGAAAATGTCTATGCTACCTAGAGCAATCTACATATTTAATGCAATCCCTTTCAAAATACCCTCAACTTTTTTCAAAGAAATGGAGCAAATAATCCTGAAATTTGTATGGAACCAGAAAAGACCCCGAATAACCAGAGGAATGTTGAAAAAGAAAAGCAAAGCCGGTGGCATCACAATTCCAGACTTCAAGCTCTATTACAAAGCTGTCATCATCAAGTCAGTATGGTACTGGCACAAAAACAGACACATAGATCAGTGGAACAGAATAGAGAGCCCAGAAATGGACCCTCAACTCTACGGTCAACTAATCTTCAACAAAGCAAGAAAGAATGTCCAATGGAAAAAAGACATTCTCTTCAACAAATGGTGTTGGGAAAATTGGACGGCCACATGCAGAAGAATGAAACTGGACCATTTCCTTACACCACACACAAAAACAGATGCAAAATGGTTGAAAGACCTAATGTGATACAGGAATCCATCAAAATCCTTGAGGAGAACACAGGGAGCAACCTCTTCGACCTCAGCCGCAGCAACTTCTTCCTAGAATCATCGCCAAAGGCAAGGGAAGCAAGGGCAAAAATGAACTATTGGGACTTCATCAAGATAAAAAGCTTTTGCACAGCAAAGGAAACAGTCCACAAAACCAAAAGACAACTGACAGAATGGAAGAAGTTATTTGCAAATGACATATCAGATAAAGGGCTAGTATCCAAAATCTATAAAGAACTTATCAAACTCAACACCCAGAGAACAAGTGATCCAATCAAGAAATGGGCAGAAGACATGAACAGACATTTCTGCAAAGAAGACATCCAAATGGCCAACAGACACATGAAAAAGTGCTCAACATCGCTCGGCATCAGGGAAATCCAAATCAAAACCTCAAAGAGATACCACCTTACACCAGACAGAATGGTTAAAATTAACAAGTCAGGAAACAACAGATGTTGGCGAGGATGTGGACAAAGGGGAACCCTCCTACACTGTTGGTGGGAATGCAAGCTGGTGCAGCCACTCTGAGAAACGGTATAGAGGTTCCTCAAAAAGTTGAAAATGGAGCTACCCTACGACCCAGCAATTGCAGTACTGGGTATGTACCCCAAAGATACAAATGTAGTGATCCGAAGTGGTATGTGCACCCTGATGTTTATAGCAGCAATGTCCACAATAGCCAAACTATGGAAAGAGCCAAGATGTCCATCAACAGATGAATGGATAAAGAAGATGTGATTGATATATATATATATATATATTTATATATATATATAATGCAGTCATCAAAACCCCCGAAATCTTGCCATTTACAACAACGTGGATGGAACTAGAGAGTATTATGCTAAGCAAAATAAGTCAATCAGAGAAAGACATGTATCATATGACCTCACTGATATGAGGAATTCTTAATCTCAGGAAACAAACTGAGGGTTGCTGGAGTGGTGGGGGGGTTGGAGGGATGGAGGAGTTGGGTGATGGACATTGGGGAGGGTATGTGCTATGGTGAGCACTGTGAATTGTGTGAGACTGTTGAATCACAGACCTGTCCCTCTGAAACAAATAATACATTATATGTTAAAAAAAAAAAAAAAAGAAGACGATAGTAGGAAGGGAAAAATGAAGGCGGGGGGAAATCGGAGGGGGAGAGGAACCATAAGAGACTATGGACTCTGAGAAACAAACTGAGGGTTCTAGAGGGGAAGGGGTGGGGCAGTTGGGTTAGCCTGGTGATGGGTTTTAAAGAGGTCACGTACTGCATGGAGCACTGGGTGTTATACACAAACAATGAGTCATGGAACACTACATCAAAAACTAATGGTGTAATGTATGGTGACTAACATAACATAATAAAAAATCATTAATAAAAAATAATAAATAAATACATTTGTGATTATTATGGGTGGAAATGTGTTCTCCCAAAATTCATATGTTGAAGTCCTAACCCCCCTTGTATGCAATGTGAATGTATTTGGAGACAGTGTCCTTCAAGAGGTGATTAAGTCAAAATGACAGGCCCTAGTGTGCTTAGAAGAAGAGGAAATTTGGACACAGAGAGACACTGGCAATGTGTGCAAAGAGAAAAGGCCATGTGAGGACACAGAGAGAAGGTGGCCATTTGCAACCCAAGGAGATATGACTCAGAATGAAATCAATTCTGCCCACCTCTTGATCTCAGACTTCCAGCTCTGGAACTATGAGAAAATAAGTATCTGTTGTTTAAACTACTCAGTCTGTGGTATTATGTTATGGGAGCCCTAGCAAATTCATACAGTGCTTTAAAATATATAATACACTTTTGTTGCTTGTTTTGTCATTATAGACAGTATGTTTGATTCTCCATTTCTCAAGATGAAGTCTTTTAGCACCCTTACCCTTGTATTTGCTCTTTCTGTCCCTTTCAGTTTCCACTTTCCATCATCTGTATTTTATTTTATTTTATTATTTTATTTTATTTTATTTTATTTTATTTTATTTTATTTTATTTTATTTTATTTTATTTTATTTTATTTTATTTTATTTTATTTATCTTATCTTATTTTATTTTATTATGGTATGTTAGTCACCATACAGAACATCATTAGTTTTTGATGTAGCGTTCCATGATCCATTGTTTTCATATAACACCCGGTGCTCCATGCAATACGTGCCCTCCTTAATACCCATCACCAGGCTAACCCATCCCCCCCTCCCCTCTAAAACCCTCAGTTTGTTTCTCAGAGTCTGTAGTCTCTCATGGTTCATCTCCCCCTCCGATTCCCCCCCTTCATTTTTCCCTTCCTTCTCCTAATGTCCTCCATGCTATTCCTTATGTTCAAGAAATAAGTGAAACAATATGATAATTGACTTTCTCTGCTTGACTTATTTCACTTAGCATAATCTCCTCCAGTCCCATCCATGTTGATGTAAAAGTTGGGTATTTATCCTTTCTGATGGCTGAGTAATATTCCATTGTATATATGGACCTCATCTTCTTTATCCATTCTTCTGTTGAAGGGCACCTCAGCTCTTTCCACAGTTTGGTTATTGCGGACATGGCTGCTGTGAACATTGGCTGTATTTTTACATCAAGTCTGATAACATTTACAATCTATGTTGTGACCATATTGAAATCTTCTGTGCTTTACAGGTTGATCTTACAAATTGATAATCAAAGTAAGTTGTGTACCTGTTATGGCTATGTTCACTTAATAGCCTAGAAGCTTATTTTTTATATGCCTAAGTTTACTTCTTTCTTCCTCTCCCTCCCTCCTTGCTTCCCTCTCTCTGTCTCTTTCAACTTGACAGACCTATGGGTTTTCTGGGATGAGGTAGGCTTGGCTAGAGTTGCAGGTCAGGTTTATGTGCACTCTGCATGTCTCGTTCCAGGATTTGTGGTTGTTTGGGGAATGGTCTTATCATGAAGATGGCAGAAGTGCATGAGAGCAAACAAGAAAACAATACTTAAATCCTCTCCTTAAATCGCATTGGCTAACATGCCATTGGTCAAATCAAGTCACACAGTCAAGTCCAAAATCAATGGGATGGGATGTATATTCCGCCCCCAATGACCCTTGGCATGATTGTGCTGGGGAAGGAAGAATTTTGAGCCAATCATATAATCTACTACAGCAACAAATGGTCAACTGCCATAGTTTTCCCTGAATTATTTGCTTAATTCCTTTAGAGAGGAACACTACTGTTTTTGTTTTTCTAGGTAAATACCTGCTTTTGTTAATGATCATACACGTTTAAAAAAAGTCCACATATGTGGAATTATAAAGCAGTAGCATCTAATAGTGCCTTACATAAAGCAAGCCCTCAGTAAAGATTTGAATGAGTAAACGAATGAATGAGTGAACAAAAAGAAACTAGTCTTTTTTTTAAGGAGCCCTTGAAAAGACAGGGAAGTTGAAAATTTTTATCTTTTCCTCTCCCAGATAATTGAGATAGTTTCAGAGTCATTCATGAAAATGTACCTTACAGGTATTCACTCTTCTAATAACCGAAGCTGTTCAGTGAATGTTTCATTTTCATCTTTAAAATACTTTGGAAGACTAGTTTAAAATTTCATCACTAAAAAAAATACTACTGTGAAAAATAATTTGCTTGAAAAATTTAGGATTTCATGATATAGCTGCATTGGAATTCAAGTGGGAAATATTTCATATTATCAATGTCCTCCAAAATAAATTTTTATCAACCATCTCATTTTAATAGAAAAAGGACTGGCCTGAAATATATGAAAAAAATGAGCCATAAAGGTGACTTTTCCTAATCTTTTTTTTTTAAACAAGGTTTATTTATTTAAGAGAGAGATGGAGAGAGACCTTGCGTGTGCTCAAGCAAGGGGAGGGGCAGAGAGAGAGGGAGAGGGAGAGAATCTCTAGCAGAACCCCAGTGAGCATGGAGGCCCACTCCATCTCACAACCCTCAGATCATGATCTGAGCCGAAACCAAGAGTCGAACACTTAACTGACGGAGCCACCTGGACTCCCCTCCTAATCTTTGTAGGATTACATCTACAAGCTTCAATTTAAGCCTGGATTTGCAAACATTCTAGAATTAGAATGTACTTGCATAATGATTTTCTTTTCTAAAAAGTTCAAAAACAATTAATAACTAGTAAATTGTATTAAAAATAACTTACTTGATTAATCTTTTTAGCAAAGATGAAAAACAAAAATATCATTTGGGCCAACATCATGCATTCTATTCATGTAATGAGGCCAACTGAACGGCTGCTTTAATAACCTTGGTTTGATTTCTTTCTAAAAGTGTTCTTATGGTAAAATGATAAATTTGGTATTTCAGTAATCTCTGTAATGTCAATGGAATGCAAGTTTATATATATATATAAAATATATAGTTTGACTTTACCGTCTTGCTTACTTTATTTAAATACTCTGTTCTGTCTGCAGATGGAAACTAGTGTTATATGACCAGTAAGTTCTATATTCATATCTTGTTCTGAATATACTTCATTGTCCCTTTGGCCATTAATATCTTTGTATTTCAACCAGTTATTTTTTTCTCCCAGAGTGCCTATGATAGAGATGTTGGGAGGATCATAGTTGGGTAAAGAAAATTTTAATTTTTTAGTTTTCAAAATTTTGTGGGGTGAAGAAAATTTTTGTTGTCATGGAGTGTTTAAGGAAGCGTCTACCCCTGAGAGTTTAGATGGCAGGATTAAGCTTGCCAATCATTGTCTGGCAAAATGCATTTGTGACAGTCATTAGTATCTAATCACTGTATTTATTTGGCAAAGGTAGTTCTATGGCGTAGGCAGCAAGGAAACTGCATAAAGTCAAATTTCTAAGCATGAAGAAATGATTCCACAATACGCTTTTTGTGCAAACTCAGGTGCCAAACCAGCTATATCACTGGTTGTATAAAGAGGACTTCCTTGAATTTCCTACAGCTTCTGCCTTGGAATAACAGACTGCTATCCAACAAAGGTGGGGTGGGGGATGATGAAGCAGGGGAAAAGGTATCTCTAGGTTAACAGTAGACAGGGTTTTTTCTTTTGTTTGTTTGTTTGCTCATTTGTTTTTTTTGGGGGGGTCTCTATTTATCAGCTTTACCTGACAAAGAAGAAATATTAGGCACATGTATTAGATTCCTAGGACTGCTATAACAAAGTAGCACAAACTGAGGGGCTTAAAACAACATGAAGATATTATCCTACACGTCTGGAGGCCAGAAGCCAGAAATCAAGCCTTAGGCAGGTCTTTCTCTCTGAAATCTGTAGGAGGATTCTTCCTTGCCTCTTCTAGCTTCTGGTGACTTGCTGGCTATCTCTGGAGATTCTCGTTTGTAGCTGCATTACTCCGATCTCGGCCTATATTGTCACCTGGCATCATACCTGTGTGTTTCTGTTTTCACATGGTTTCCTTCTTATAAAGACACCAGTCATTTCAGATTAGGGACTCACGCTGCTCTAATATGACCTCATCTTAAGTATTTACATCTGCAATGACCCTATTTAAAAATAAGGTCACATTCTGAAGTGCTGGTGGTTAGGGCTTCAGCATGTCCTTTTTGTGGCAGGAGGAAGACGGGTGAACAATTCAATCCATAACAGAGTATGAAGCAGAGGATGGACTTGAGCACAGAAGTGAGACTTGTCAGGAAAGGGCCTCCATTAGCCTGCATGGAGACTGAGAATTAGGAAAGGTCCTCCCTCTGGGGTGGGCATGGTACCTGCCAGAACACGCAGCTGGAGACAGAAAACAATAGAATAGACATCTTCCTGCCCTTAGGAACTTACGGTCTAGTGTAGAGAGCAGACAGCAAGCCCTTTACTGCAAATTGTGGAAAGTGCTCCAAAGAAACAAAGGGAATATAATGAGAGCTGAAAATAGGGGGATAGACTAGATATTTTTTTTTTGGAGAGAGTGATCAGGATAATACCTCAAAGTGACATTTAAATGGAGACCTAAAGGATAAGACTTAGAGGTGATATTGGTTAAAGTTGGGTCAGATGGGATGGGACGCAAAAGATACCTAACCAAAAACATTCCTGGGCTCATTGATTTTGTATTTCTTTGTGTCTTTTTCAATTTAGCCTTTTTATATTACTTCTATTTCCTATAAGTCTTAGAATTCATTATTTTGCTAAGAGTTTTTAGTAGACTCATTGGAAATAAGTTCATAAATATAGCTCAATTTAGCATTATCAATTGTTCAAATTCTGCAGCAATTGTGAAATATACACATTATCATATAAGGATTTTATTTCCTCAGAAAGCTGGAGACTTGTGGTGCCTGGGTGGCTCAGTCGGTTAAGTGTCTGCCTTTAGCTGGGGTCATGATCCCAGGGTCCTGGGATGGAGTCCCACATTGGGCTCCCTGCTCATCAGGGAGTCTGCTCCTCCCTCTCCCTCGGCCCCTCCCCCAGCTTGTGCTCTCTCTCGCTCACTCTCTTAAATAAATAAACAAAATCTTAAAAAAAAAAACCCAACTCTTTAAAAAAAGGAAGAAAGGAAGAAAGAAAAAAAGAAAGCTGGAGGTATCCAGGTTTCCTATGAGGCCCAATGATTCTCCTAGAACTGGAATCAGTTGCCAAAATCTCTGATGCAAAACTGAAGTTGTATACAATGAAATATTATTCAGCCATAAAAAAGAAGGAAACATTGCCATTTGGAACAACATGGATGGGCCTTGAGGGCAATATGCAAAGTGAGATAAATCAGATGGAGAAAGACAAATACTGTACCATCTCATATATGGAATCTAAAAACAAGCAAACAAAAGCCCCATGCACAAAGATACAGAATACAGATCAGTGGTTGCCAGAGGTGGGGGGCGGGGAAGGGTGGGTGAAATGGGTGAAGGGAGTCTAATGGTACAAACTTCCAGTTATAAAATAAGTCATCGGGGTGTAAGGTACAATATGGGGACTATAGTTAATAATCCTGCATCGCATACTTAAAAGTTGCTAAGAAAGTGGATTTTAAAAGTTCTCATCATAAGAAAAAAAATTCTATAACTATGTATAGACTTATTGTGGTGATCATTTCACAATGTACAAAAATGTAGAATTGTTATGTTGTACACCTGAAACTAATACAAAATGTCAATTGTACTTCCATGTAAAAAAATGAGGATGGATTTGTACTTGTTATGCTCCCACAAAGTTCCCCATACCTCGAACTCCAGAACTGGTCTCAGTCACTGCATGCAGGATACTGGGTACCAAAAGAGTTAAAATGAAATTTGTGTTTACTGAACCTCCTCCTAGTTTTGTTACATTACATTCAATCTAAGATGCAGCAAGGAAAATAGACTTTTTAAAAAAATAGTATGAACCTCCTACAAGTTTTACATTCAGATGTTTTTTTCTGTGCTCCAATACTACAAGCAAAAAAAATGGATTTGGAGTATCAGCAATTAAAAAAATAAGGACTTTAACATAAACCTCGGCCAAGTTTATGGCCACAAGGGATTTTATGGCTGAGAGACACATACAGTACTCTAGGCTGGTCCTTATCACCATTTAGATCTCACTCAGTGTCACTGCCCCAGAGATCTGGGACTCACTGAGTAATCTGCTATCTCCATCACTCTCCTGTTGCTCTGTTTGCTTTTCTTCATAGCACTTATCAGTGTTTAAAATTATTATCTTATTTATTTGTTTGTTGTCTGATTCCATACAGTAAAACTCAAGCTACATGCAGATAGGACCTTGTTTGTCTTCAGAGCTGAATCCACAGCACTTAGAACATGGCATGTAGTAACTGCTCAATAAATACTAGAGAATAAATGGAATTCAGGAATAAAACACTCCTAATAACAAGAGCACTAAAAGGGTATTTACTCAAAAGTGGCCAAATGTTTTCTACATTAAATGGTTCTTCTGAGAAAATTATTCTGTTATGTAAGCCACTTACATTTAATTCATTTAAAATATTACTGTGTATAATTTCACATAATTATACCATTAAGGAGACCATGATTTTCCATTCCTCTCAAGCCCAAATGATCATTTGTAGATTGTGCATCCATGAAGGCAGAAATTCCTTCTAATATTCAGTAGGTATTCCCTTGTAGTGTATCACATTGCTTTGCACATTGCAAATAGTGTTAGTAGTAGTAATACTGATAATAGCTAATATTAAGCACTTACTACACGAAAGACACTGTTTTAAGTGTTTTTATAGATTATCTTATGTATATCTCACAACAGCCCTATAACTTGTTCACGGTTACTCCATTTATAAGTGACAGAGCCGGAATTGGAAACTAGAAAATCTAATTCCTGAACTTATCTTCAAAACCTTATTTATACACTAACTCTAGGAATATATGCTCAAGAAACAAGTCATTACTATTAAACAATTAAGCCAATTATTTGACACACAATGAATATTTAGTGAGGGTTCTTCAAATTTCATGTAAGTTATGCATCTTTGAAAGACTTTGGTTGTTAAAATTTTTTTAAGGATTAAGATATGCCATTAAATGTAAAATCATGACCAAATCTTGGAAGACAATTCTAGAGTAATTATCTCAAAAATGTCTTGCACAATGAAAGAATGGTTAGAATGGGATATAGTTTCTTTTCTTAGAGTTTCTTTATTTGTAAGTAGCAGAAACCCACACAAAAATAGCTTAACATAAGGGGCAATTTATTTGAAATAAACAAGAATATCTTGAAGAAATCCAAATACACAAAGTAGAACTGTGTTTTGTAAATCCAAAAGTGGGATTTGACAAATGATCAAAATTCACTCTTTCTCTTGTCTACAGCCACAAAGTCAATTATAATTTGCATACCTGCATCATTAATTCTCATTCCCACTCCCTTTTTAGTTTTTCTACTTTTCTGTGTGCATGGTGGTGGGGAGGAGGGGAAAAGATGGCTGATCAAAAACCAGAGTCCTGCCTTCAGTATACAAGCTCAGTACCTGCAGATCACTGATGTGTGCTCCTTATCTCAGTTGTCAATCACAAATTCTGAACAGGGAGAGCTCAGTAAACCACCTTGTCTCAGCGTCAACCCTGGTCTAATTGACTGTGGTTGGATAACAGAATTGACCGAGTGTGAAGGCTCAATACTTAGATGAAGTGGTACGGGCTTGGGAGTAGTCCTCAGAGAACAGGGGCAGGAACTGAGCATATGCTTTAGAATAATACAACTTTCAAGATGGCAACCCTGGGGGAGAGGGCCACTATGTAAAAGTATAAGTTCTTGAAAGCAGATTCTTTATTTTGTAATATTAAAAACAGGAGAACTTTTATGATGGCATTCCAAATAAGAAAGTTTAACAAGGTAACCAATTTAAAAAGATACAAATTAATCAATTCAGTTCCCATATTACCAGGAATAATTAATGAGAAAAAGAGAAAAAAATGCAATTCACAAAGCCATGGAAAATAACAGTAATGTTAACAAGAAAGTTTAAGGGGCGCCTGGGTGGCTCGGTTGGTTAAGTGTCTGCCTTCGGCTCAGGTCGTGATCTGAGTCCTGGGATCAAGCCCCTCATCGGGCTCTCTGCTCAGCGGTGAATTTGCTTCTCCCTCTCCCTTTCCTTCTGTGATCTCTCTTACTCTCATTCTCCCTCAAATAAATAAATAAAATCTTTTTAAAAAAGTATAATATCTAGAAAACTACAAAACAATGTTGGGAGATAATAAAAGGAAGACATAGAGAGAGATATACCCTATTCATAGATGAGATGCCTGCAGTAGACACAATTTTGTGAGGCATGCAGAGGTGAGTGATTAATTAAGCCTGGGCTGAATATAGTACTTCATTTCCCTTCTTAGGGTAGCTGGTCCAAAAGCTGAGTGCTCAAACCAAACTGGGATGGTCAGAAACCATCTCAGGATTAAAAAAATTGAACTTAGGAGGGTTATTCCACTGGCTTTCCAGTTTTGAAGCTGAGAGAATAAATCTGGGACTGCTGATACCTATGTTTCCTACCACTTGGAGAAAACTTCAGTGTGGTAGCAGAAAATGAAGTCCCAAGAGAGAAGCAGTGACGAGCCTTAAGGTCAGCAATGTCCTGAAGTGTCAAGTCTCCAGTTCAATTCCAGTTGCTGAGCTCTATAGAGCTATTTTACTCCTTGTTTTACTGCTATTTTTTTTTCATTCTGTGCCTAGTTCAGTATCCTTCCAGTAAATCTACATGTCTTTGTTTTTATTTTTTTGCAACATTTATTGAATATCTAGCACATACAGAACAAGTCTCCTTATGCTCATAGAACTTACATTCATTCTAACGGGTGGTGACAAGACTATAAATAATTAAATAAATAAATAAGGAAATACCTAGGTAGAGATAAGGGCTGTGATTAATACCAAAAGAGGTGCTAGAATGGAAAGTGTGGAATGTCAGCAGAGGCCTCTCTGATGAGAAAATATTTAAGCCAAGTCCAAAAATGTTAGTTTATTTATGTATTAGACACTTTGGCCATATGTCAGATACTGTTTAACATGATTTACAAATATTAACAATAAGTTTGCACTGGATTTCTTTCACCAGCAGTGGGGAGAGTTCAAATTAATACAAATGTCAGTTGTTTCCAGGTTCAGTTCCAATCAAATTTCCAGTTTTGTCAAATTTAATTTCCAAAGTCTGAAAAAATAGGTAATTGTAATAAAAATTCCAAAGGGATTAATTCGTTTTTTTTAATTTTGTAGGAATATAAAATATAAAAATAGTCAAAAATATGGAAAAAAACATTCAGCGAAAATCTGTCAATCAGATAATAAATACATTATAAATATTGTAATTAAAAATTATTGCATGGAAATACTATAAGAATAGATAAGCTGATCAGTATTAAAGTATAAGCAGCCTCGAAACAGGATCTTGGTGCATATACAAACATATGCAATATGATGAAGGCATAAAAAACTAAGTGGCAATAAGAGGAATTATTAAATAAATTAAGTTTGATAATTAGGCATAGTGGTAAGTAGAATTTGAAGATGACCCTCAAGATTCATGGCTCCTGGTGTGAACACACATTCTCCCAGTTATTCAATAAGCATGAATCTAGGTGCTGCTGTGAAGGGGTTCAGCAGATATAATTAGGTTCACAAATCAGTTGGCTTTAAAAATAGGGAAATGGTCCAGATGGGACTGACCTAATCAGATGGGCCCTTTAAAGAGATAAGCTCTTTCTGGAAGGAGATTTGAAGTATGAGAGGAATTCCGGGCGAGGTAGGTTCTCCTTTGCATATATGGGAAGCCTCCTAGAGCTAAAAGTGACCCCCAGCTGACAGTAACTGTGGACCTCAATCCTACAACCACAAAGACCAGAATTTGGCCAACAGTCTGAAAAAATTTGGAAGCAGATTCTTCCCCAGAACCACCAGAAAAAAGTTAGCTCAGCCAACACCTTGATTTTAGTTCCTTGAGATCCTGAACAAAGAACTTCATTACATCATGATTAGACTTCAGACCTACAGAACTATGAGCTAACAAATGGATGTTGTTTTAGGCTGCAACGTTTGTGGTAATGTGTTGTGCAGCAATAGCAAATGAATGTACTAACTTCTTGGGAAAAAAATGGACATAGAGAATCACCTCTCTGAAATATATCAAGATAAGTGTCATTAAGTATTAGTGCTTTCAATGCAGAGAATGTAACCATAAAACTAACATATCTCATCTCAGGCTGCGGACACATTTTCCTTAATTTTTTTAATTATGTAATATTAGGTACAAAAAAAGTATTCATGCATTATCTGTATAAGAGTTGATGCATAACCATAGAATGAACACTATTGCGCCCACCACTGTAATTTAAGAAATAGAATATTACCAATGCTGTTGAAAGTATCTGTGTTCTTTTAGGACACTTTCCTTCTTATTCTGCACCTCCCCTTCTCTGTCCCAACCAGATAAATTTTATCCTGAAGTTTATGTTTATCCTTTCTTTGCTTGTGTTTGTATTAGCAATAAATTCCATATATGTATGTTTCCTTAGACAATGTATTGCTCAATTTTGCTTGCTTATGACCTTTATAAAATATTATACTCAATGTAGCCTTCTGTGGTCTGCCTTTTTCCCCTTCAAGGTTGTTTTTAACATTTTATTCTTATTGTTGTATGTAGCTGTGATTCATTCCATTTTATTGCTACATAATAATCCAATGTGTCAACATATTATAATTTATCCAACCTTCTATTATGGGACATTTTTGTTAGATCCACTATTTTTGCTCTTAGGAGCAACACTTCCATGAATATTTTTAAACATATTTCCTGGTTTCTCTAGGATATATACCTAGGAGTTAAATTGCTAGATTGTAGGGATGTGAATGATCAACTTTACAAGATAATGTCAAATTATTTTCTAAAGTAATTGTACCAAATTGTAATCTCACTCAGCAGCATTCTTGTCAATATTTATTATTGTTATCTTTCCTAATTTCTGTTAATCTCGTGAGTATATCATATGCTTCATCGTGGTCTTAGTTTATATTTCTCCGATATTAATGGAGATGAGGACATTTTCATGTTTATTGGACTGTTAGCTTTCCTTTGTAGTGCAATGATTGTCCCATATATTTTGGAAATTTTTCTCTTGAGTCATTTTGACTTTTTCTTATTGATTCAGAGAAGTTTTTGTTGTATCCTGGTAACTAATCCTTTGTCAGTTATTTGTGTTGCAGTTACCCTCAAAAGTTTGTGGCTTTTCTTTTCACTCTCTTTACGGTGTCTTTTGATGAGAAGAAGTTCTTAATCTTATAGTAGAATTTATGTCTTTTCCTTAATAGTTTTCATCCCATTTAAGAAATCATTTGCTATCCCAATATTCTCCTATATTTTCCTCTAAAAGTTTTTAAAGTTTTACCATCGCATACATGTTTTTAATCCATTAGAATTTGATTTTTATATATGGCATGAGGTAGGGACTTGATTTCACTTTTATTTTTTTCATGTGGCCTGCCAGCTATCCCAGCATCATTTTTTGAAGATTGATTGATTTATGAAAGAGAGAGAGAGAGAAAGAGAAAGAGAGCAGGGGGAGGAGCAGAAGGGGAGGGAGAAGATCCCATGCAGACTCCTCCCTGAGTGTGGAGCTGACTCGGGCTCTATCTCCCAGACCTGAGATCATCATGTCCTGAGCCAAAACCGAGAGTTAGAGGCTTAACCAACTGAACCACCCAGGCACCCCAGCATCATTTTTTGAAAAGTTGTTCTTTCAGTTACCTGTAGAATTGTCTCTGCCAGATATTGAGATTCCATATGTGGTTCTGGTTTTTGGCACTTTAATTCTGTTCCATTGATCAGTTTGTTAATCTTTGTGTTCATAAGACACTGTCTTAATTAAAATAACTTCATAGTAAATCTTGATATTTGATAGGGCAATTTACCACACTTTGCTCTTCTTCTCCAGATTGTTTTTGCCTTTGGCCATACAAAATTTAGAATCTGCTTTTTAAGTTCCCAGGAGAAATCTATTGGGATTGAGAAAGATTTCTTATTACAAAAATTTTCAAGTGTACATAAAAATAAAGATAATGGTATAATTATTCATTTCTAGTGGAGAAAATTATTTTTGTAAGGGAGTGTGGAGGCTAAATTCAGAAATATAGTTTGCTAGAGCTACAGAAACAAAGTACTACAAACTTGGGTGGCTTAAACTATTGCCCACTTTGGAGTCTAGATGTCTAAGATCAAGGAGTTGGCAAGGCTGGTTTCTTCTGAAGCCTTTTCCATGCTTCTCTTCTAGCTTCTGGTGGTTTGCTGGCAATCTTTGGCATTCCTTATAGATGGTGTCCTCCCTGTGTCTTCACATGGTCTGCTCTCTGTATGTGTCTCTCTTTATGTAATGTTGCTTTTTTTTTTGTAATGTTCTTTTTATAAGGACAATAGTCATATTAGATCAGGGGCTGACCCTCCTCCAGTATTACCTCATCTTAATTAATTACATCACAATGACCCTATTTCCAAGTAAGGTCACATTATGAGGGATTAGGACTTTAACATATGGTTTTGGGGGGACATGATCCAACCCATAACAGATAGTTTGAGACCATGATATGGAAGGCCTTGAGAACATTTGGAAAAGATTTCATATTGTTCTGTGGGAAGCTTTTGAAAGTTTATTTAACAGAGCAGTTATATGATTAAAGAGATATTTCAGAAAAAAAATGGATTTTATAGCAGTGTTTTATCAGAGTGTTGTGGCTGAAAGCTCACTTAAACTCAAAAGTCATTTTTTGTTGTTGTTGTTGTTGGGGGGCGGACCCACAGGTGGGAAGTCTGGAGAATCAGACTTGGAAAACACAGGACCAAATACACTCCAGGAGTCTGGGTAGAAGGAATTACCATACAGAACTGTTATAACGTCTTAGCTGAAATAAATTAGATATGACCATATTAGTCTTTGTATTATATCTGGTCACTATCTATATTCCAAGAGGAAGCATGTGCTGGTCTATCTTGGGTCATGAAATTGCTATTGGGTTGGAGGTCAGGTCACCTTGATTAACAGTCTCAGATATGATGAAAGAGAGGCAATTACCTAAAGAAAATCAGAGCACTGTTACTGAAAGAGCAAATGCCCCACAAAAATGTGTAAGAAAAGAACCCAGATGCAGGGGGCCAGGGAGAAGATCATTCATATTGCATCACCATATGAGGTGATGCAATAATGGACTAGGGTAGAGACACTGTGAAGAGAGTTTTATAGTACCTCAAAACAGATTGATGATGGGATACACATATCCCCATATCATGGGATGATAACAAAAGCAATGTGTTCAGATAGGAAAGCTAGTTTTATAGGGTGTAGAAATGTATGTTACTTTTGGCTGTCAGGTGCCCAAATACTCCTTATATTTTGAAAGGATACTAAACTAGGAAGGTAGGGTCCTACCTTCACCATGGGAGCCAAAAGTGTGTATGGGAACAGATACTCTCTCTCTAAGCTTCTACATTGAGTAGCTGAAGTATAACTTTGTGATCTAGGCTGGGCACATCAGATGCTCCCATCTGGAGCTTTGGTTCTTGAGGAAGTGATGGAAGGGGCCAATGGGTGGTTAGAGATAATTTTGGGGGGGAGGCAGGGTTGTGAGCCCAGTAGCATGGGAGTGACTGTTTTGTGGCCATGACATAAGGGCAGCATCCTCAGCAGCCTGGGTCTGTGGTGAGGTTGTGTCTATGTTTTTTTTTTTGCTCTGCTTGATTTCTGCCTATTTTCTGAGGCTGGTTCTCCAACCTTCCACAGATCCTGTGAGCTAGCCCACACAGCCTTGCAGTCAATTCATTTTTTACTTAAGTTGAGAGTTTGTTCCTTTTGTTTGGAAAGATGGATGATGATATACAGAGGCCACAGCAGGGTCAGCAGTGAGTGGCATTTTAGTTGTGATGAGTGAAAGCAAATAGCATGACAGTCACACAGAAAGGTCTCGAGTTAGCTGGATACGGGCAAGGAGTGCATGCAAGGAGTCTGTATGGAGGCAGAGCTAGTTGTTATCTACCTGGTTGTGATTAAGGCAATTATGATAGTGGATGAGTTTGCTTGGGGGGAGAGGGTATGAAGAAAGAAAAGAATGCCAAGGGCCAATCTGAGAGAATAGGAGAAGAAAGAAATGAATAACTGTAACCACAGAGATGGGCAGGAAGACAATATAGTTAATAATACAGAAGTTAAGGAAGGAGAGGAAGGTCAAGAAGTCAAAGGGTCAAATGGGTCATGAAGTGTTCAAAGAGAAGGAGAACTAAATATAATTTATTCAATTTGTCACTCGTAGCATTTAAAAAGTTATAAATATCAAAGCAAAATATAATCTGTGTAGTGCTAAAATTAATTTGAATGCCTACTGTGTGGCAGTCCCTGTGACAAGCACTCTATATGTATTAGTGTATGTGAAATAGGTATTATCTCTGCCCTATGCATAAAAAGAAAATGAGACTTAGAGGAATGAAGTAATATGCTTATGCTCACGTGGCCAGTGAATTACAGATCTGGGATAGAAACAGGTTTGTGGGATCCCAGAAGCTGTGTTCTTTGCTGCTCCACTCTAGCTCCTCATGGCAGGAGGACCATATTTTAACCCCTTAAAGCTGAATTTGCCAGTTTTGTTAAGCCTTGTGATAAAATGTACCAATGTCTTGTTCCCTTTGCTGTTGATTCATTTGAACTTTAAACCATTTTATAGCTTCCTGCTATTGGATCTTTACCACTTATAAATGCAATCAGATAGGGCTCAGTTTTAAAAATCAGTTGTGATTATGTTTGGAATCTTTGGATTCACATGATTCCTCATACCAGAAAGTTTATTGAACTTTTATAAAGCATGGAAACCTCTCCTTTCATAATTTGATTGTTTTGACTTAAAAAAACCCACAAAACTTTTACACTACTTTCAACAGTTTCCCTAAAATATACCACAAAATTGATAAAAATCATGTATGCAATTATTTACATGGATGTACATATATTTACATGTTTGTCAAATATAGCCCTATCTTTAATACAACATTTTAATTTCAAGCCTCCAAAGGAAAAAAAAAAACATTTAGAAATTATCATTTCCCTTGCTTTTTTCCTCCCCCTCCTTCCCATTCTAGCATAATAATTGGTTTGGGGCCTAATGTTAGACTGCTAGTGTTTAAGTCTTGGCTGTGACACTTATTAAATATTTGGCTGTAGGCAAGATATTCAACCTCCATTTCTTCACCTGGAAGTGAAAATCATACTAGTACCTACTTTCTTTGGTTCCTATATTTGGGTAGAGATAAGAAAAGTGCCTGACACATAGTGAGTCCTCATTAAATGTTGGTCATCATTACTCCAAGTTGCCTTAGTCTCAATGTGGAGGACAGGAAAACTTGTTTGCTGGTCTTGGCATGTAGTTTGTTTACAGCCTTCAAATGTTGGCTATCATCACTTCTTTCCACCAGCTGCTCCATCTTTCCACATTTCCTACTTTTTTGTTAAAGATTTGTTTATTTTAGAGAGAAAGAGAGCACACAAACAGGGGGAGGGGCAGAAGAAGAGGGAGAGGATCTCAAGCAGACTCCAGCTCCCCACTGAGTGCAGAGCTTGATGCAGGGCTCTATCTCCCCACTCTGATATCACGACCTGAGCCAAATTCAGGAGTTGGCTACTTAACCAACTGAGCCACCCAGGCACCCCCCATGTTTCCCACTTTTCATCAAAGTATGATTTATGTCTTAAAATTTTTTAAGAAGATTTTATTTATTTATTTGACAGAGAGAGAGAGAGCACAAGAAGGAGGGGCCAGCAGAGGGAGAAGCAGTCTCTCCGCTGAGCAAGGAACCCAATGTGGGACTCTCCCAGGACTCTGGGATCATGACCTGAGCCAAAGTCAGACACTTAACCAACTGAGCCACCCAGTCTCCCCTCATCAAATATGATTTAGAAGTATTCCGTTGTGGCCATCCTGACCAATCTTACAATATGACCGTTTCATTCACTCAAGTGTTTCTTCAATTCTTCAATCAATTGTTTCTCACAGTTGTATTGATTTACAGTTCCTTTGTACATCAAGTTCTATGTGTTGGCAAGTTATTTTTCCCGCTGCTGTCTTTTGTTATTATGATGTCGAGAGATAACTGGATCAGTGTTGGGAAGTGTAAGTTACAATTCCTTCTCTGATACTAACCAGCTATGTTGCTTTGGACATATCCTTTATCCTGTCTGGATCTTATTTTCAACTTCAGAAAAGTAGGGGCTTGGGCTAAGAATAAAAGCTAACATCAAGTGATTTTTGTATGCTAGGCACTTTTCTATCAGTTTTACAATAACCTACGAAGTAAGCTCTATAACTATGCCTATTTCACAAAGGGACAACTGAGGCTCAGACTGCTAATTTGCTTCAGCTGAGTCAAGTCTATTCAATGTTTGCATTTATATTTTTCTATCTATAAAGATTCTAGAAGGTAATGACCTTCTTGGAATCTAGACTGATACTCTGTGTTTTTGTTTATTTGTATATAAAATATAATTCTTGTCCAAAGCAGAGCCAATAGTCTTGATGATACATCTACTTGAAAACTAAGAGCATTTAGGTCTCCTTTGAGGAACTGGAGCTAACCAAACTTTGGGTAAATTAAAAAAAAAAAAGCCTGATATATGCATAAGATCACTAACAACATTTTTGAAAGAATGCAATCCATTTCTTTTAACATTTGTTTTCAAAATGCTTTTAAAAATAGAAAACTCAGATTTTTGAATTCTAAAATTCCTTGAGGATTCTTAGTTCTTTCTGTGCTTGTAGAACTAGGTCACTGAGTAATGTTAAAGATTTTTTTGTTGTTGTTCTTAACGTTTAAGAAATTATGTTGACATTGGGATGAAGAGTTGTATTTTTATCTAAAGAATCTAATAAAGACGGCAAATTGGTATTTACAGTCTGAGGAAAATAGGCCGTTAGAGCACTCAGAGCTAGATTATCTCCTACAATTGAGCTGGTTGATTTTCCCATAATATCAGGAAACTGAGCAAAATGTAAAAGATTTTAAGGTTTCTACTTCCTTCTTGAACATCCCCCTCTAATGGGAATTATTCAGACCACTGGATGAAAGTATGAGTGCCTTCAGGGCTGGTCAAGATTCTAGAGAATTCAAACAAAAAATTTCCTAGCCTTTAGAGCAAAATAGATTTGTTTTTGTTTGATTTAACTGTGCCTATCGACATTTCTCAGAATGTGATCCACAAAACATTATTTCTTTAAAAAAAGCATCTGTGTTCAGACACATTTGGGTAACTCTTGAGTGAAGCAAAACTAAAAAAAAGAATGTTTCAAACTGTAGTTCTTCTCTGAGTATTTAGTATTGAAAATGCAATTTTTTTTTTTTTTTTTTTTTAATCAACAAACGTTTGTTAAGCACTTTCCATGGGCCAGACACTGACTAGCCTTTGGGGTATTACAGAGGCCTCATTCCTGCCCTTAGGGAAGTAAGGGCTATGTAAATCTCTTGTCAATCTACAAGCAAATGTAGGGTATGCAGTTTCTCTTACTTTTTTTTGACTCCAAGAATCTTTCTTCTTTCTTTTTCCCTCCCTCCCTTTTCCCTTCCTTTCTCCTCCCCCTCCTTCCTTTATTCTTTTTCTCCTTCCTTCTCTTTCTCCTTCTTCTTTTTCTTCTTCTTCTTTTTTTTTTTTTTAAAGATTTTATTTATTTATTAGAGAGAGAGAGAGAATGAGAGGTAGAGAACAGGAGAGGGAAGAGGGTCAGAGGGAGAAGCAGACTCCCTGCCGAGCAGGGAGCCCGATGCGGGACTCGATCCCGGGACTCCAGGATCATGATCTGAGCCGAAGGCAGTCGCTTAACCGACTGAGCCACCCAGGTGCCCCTTCTTTTTCTTCTTTTGGTGGAACATCTATGGGGACCATTTTTCTGAGGAATATGCTTTGGGAAAACATAAGACAACATTTATTAATAAATTCTCTGGATATTACTTTTTTCAGTGTTTACCTTAAGAGGTCCAGATGCTGGCGAACAAGGCCAGGATGACCCAATAGATGACTTTACATACCAGTGTTGTCTGAGTGCACCTGGCCATGGTGAGGTCAGCCCTCGGGAAGACAGGGACAAGATGTCACACAAGTACTCTGAAGTAGTGAAGCTCTTCATGGTTTAATAGCACCAGGGATGCTGATGGAAAGCATTTATATTTTGAAGTTTTCAAAATCCTGATTATCAATTTGAATTATAATCAGAGGGATTCTGTGGGTGCAGTATCTTTTTTCTTTCCTGGAGGTGGGGAGATATGACCAGGAGACTACTCTGAACTCATATGATTTAAAGGCTCTGGGTACTTTTTCTTTGTGGAGAAGAACCAAGAAGGCAAAGTTTGAGATGGTGAGAGCAATGGGAAAGGATGGGGTGGGAGAAAAACATGAGTTAGGAACACAACTTGGGGAGCTAAAATCATTTCCAACTTAAAGCCAAGTATACAGGTTAACTTAAGTCTTACCTCTGTAAGGTCCACTGCCCATAGAACTCTCAACACTGTTATACAAAGTGAGTGACTAGTTTATGGCACTGTGACGGTATCAGAAAAGGACAAAGTTTTGGATGTTATCAGTCTAGACCTGGATTTAGAACTAAGCTGCCTTATTTTCTATTGGGTGCCCGTGACTTACAATTACTATACTCTCAGCTATGTGCAAAGGCTCTGTGGAAGTTACAAAGGTGAATCCAACAGGAACTCTGTCCTCAAAGAGCTTATGATTTGGGGCGCCTGGGTGGCTCAGTCGGTTAAGCGTCTGCCTTCGGCTCAGGTCATGATCCCAGAGTCACGGGTTCGAGCCACATATCGGGCTCCCTGCTCAGTGGGGAGTCTGCTTCTTCCTCTGTCCCTCACCTCACTTGTGCTCTCTCTCTCAAATAAATGAATAAAGAAATCTTAAAAAAAAAAAGAGCTTATGAATTGAATGGGATATAAGGTATGTACTGTTACCCATGATATAAAGTAGAAAATGGGGGCGCCTGGCTGGCTTAGTCGGAAGAGCACACGACTCTTGATCACAGGGTCATGCGTTTGAGCCCCACACCGGGTGTAGCAAGTACTTAGATAAATAAAACTTCAAGAAAAAAAAAAAGTAGAAAATGGATAGGATCATGAGAGTGTTATGAAGTGCTATTTAACCCTATATTTTCAGTTTATAATTTCATTCATTTGAAATAATGAGGGCCTCTCATGAGCATCTGAAGACCATATTACAGCAACTCTAATTTCTTAAGAAAAGATATTTTGTTGCCAAACACATCAAAAGCATATATATCTCCACTTTGGCTGAATTTCTAGCAAGTCTTATGTTTATTTGTTAAAATTAGGCATTAAACATTTAATGCTATTTCTACTAATAAACAATTTGAATAATTTGTGTAATACTTTCTAACTTTCAACCTGATTTTACATCTATTTTCTCATTTGTTCTTTGTAACAATTAGTTGTGGGAAGAAAGGTAATAGCATTTCTATTTGGCAGATGCAAAGACTAAGGCTCAAGGTCATTGGGTGATTTACCCAAGTTCACCAATGAGGTAGATTTGAAAATAAAATCACAGCTTACTGGTTCCAGTTTCGGTGTTTTCTTACAAATTGTGGTTTCCCAGCTTTTGGGCTTCACAGTCTTAGAAAGGCTACCCACCATTTATTACAAGAGATTAATGAATCCAAATATAACCAAATATTAGCTGTATACTAAAGAAACATATTCCCGCACATATATTCACTTTATTTCTCCACACAGTTAAGATATTATGGTGACTAATATAATGTAATCTTATTTAAGAATGTACTTCAACTATATGGAGTATACATTATTATTATTAATATTATTATTAACATCAAAAAGGAATACTTGATGCCTACTTCTCTAGAAGGAAAATTACCAACTATTTTAAATAAAATGCAAGTTGACTGAAAACAACATTGCAGAGAACCCCCCCTTTTTTTTTAAACTTTCTGCGGGTCAATCCTTTGGAAGCCTGTGGTTTCTTTGTAGCCCAAAGTGCTATTTTTAGTCTGCACCCAAAGTCCTGGAATTCTCATATTGACACAGATGACCAAATTTTCCCTTTGACCGAGCTGTTGATGAGATAGGATACAGAAGTCTGTGTCTACCTTTATTTTTGCAATGTTTTGCAATATTTTCTTATGTGGTATTATAATATTTATGATTCGGTGATCCAACTAACAAAAAATTAACCTTATAATTTTATATCAGATTAAACAAACTGGTTCTGTTGCTATTACATGAAATGATAAAAATCTTTCCATTTAACTCCTCAATAAAAAGAAGGAGCTTTTGAATTGGGTTTTTAAAAAATCTGTGTTATCTTGGGCCAAAGCAAAACAACAGTAGACCACTGGGAAGAATACCCATAAAAGAATGGTGAAATAAAAAAGAGAATCATAGGGGCACCTGGTGGCTCAGTCAGTTAAGCATCTGACTCTTGATTTTGGCTCGGGTCATGATCTCAGTGTTGTGAGATTGAGCCCCGCAGCAGGCTCCACAGTCAGCAGAGAGTCTGCTTCAGATTCTCTCTCTCTCTCTCCCTCTCCCTCTGCCCCTCCCCCCAAAAAAGAGAGAGAATCACATTCACCCCCTTCTTTCCATCCTCCCCTCCACATGTCCCTCATTGCCAGACACTTTTGCCAGTGAAAGGAAGTGATATTAAGAACAATGCTCTTACGATGGACTCTTACGATAAGGTTGGGGGGATGTGTTAGCCTGGTGATGGGTATTAAAGAAGGCACGTTCTGCGTGGAGCACTGGGTGTTATGCACAAACAATGAATCATGGAATACTACATCAAAAACTAATGATGTATGGTGATTAACATAACAATAAAAAAATTAAAAAAAAAGAACAATGCTCTTATATACTGGATAGTCGCCTCCTAGCAGACTGGGAATCATGGTCCTCTTATTTCTCACAACAAGTATGTATATTTAAAAACAGTTGAAGTATTTTAGAATTCCTTTTCCACTCTCTCACACTTGAACCTTGACTCCCTATATTAACAAAATGGTACACAAGCTTAGTAGTTGTATTGTTCAAAGACTGCAAGAATAACAATGTCTTCAAAATATGTTAGAATGATATTCTCATTAATCTTTGTGTTTTACCTCTCATAAATCTTAGTACTACAGATAAGTGGTTGACAGAAGCAAGTCTTGTCAAATATGCAAATGAGGGAGAATAATTACAAGAAAAGGTTATTTCTTGATGAATGTGTTCTATTTCTTAAGGGAGTAAAAACCAAATTTAATTAAAATATTTTTTTGTAAAAATTAATGTGAAGATAAATTTTCCCAGTTTGTCTTCATTAAACCCACCATTTTGTGTACTCCACTTTTTGTTCTATTAATTTTATTTGGCTGTGTGTTACCAGTTCTTACTAGTTAATTATTAGCTAGTTTATTTTAAAAGGTGAAAATGGTTGACTATATTAAAGATTAAAAAATAGAGATTCCCCCCCTCATAAAATGGATGATGTACCGAGACTCCTACAGAAAGTCTAAAAACATCCAAAACAATAATTTATAATGATTTTTATATTTATTTATTTGATGATTTTTAAATAAAGAAGAAATACAATGCGCTTTAAAAGATGATGAATGCAGGGCGCCTGGGTGGCTCAGTCGTTAAGCATCTGCCTTCGGCTCAGGTCATGATCCCAGGGTCCTGGGACTGAGTCCGGCATCGCATCGGGCTCCTTGCTCAGCAGGGAGCCTGCTTCTCCCTCTCCCACTCCCCCTGCTTGTGTTCCTACTCTCACAGTCTCTTTCTCTGTCAAATAAATAAAATCTTAAAAAAAAAAAAGATGATGAATGCGATCACATACATAAACCTTAGCATCTTTTTAGGAATTTAAAAAAGCCAGAACTGGTAGATTATGTTTAGAACATTTTTGAGATTGAAAGAAGAGATAAAGCAGGTAGGATAATTTCAAGAATATAGTTGGAATTTTTTTCAGGCTTTTAGATGATTTAAGTTATTTTTTATTCAAAATTATGTATATATTTAAAAGTTTGTGCTGTACTTGAGGGCAGACAATATTTAGTCTACTCTCATAATTTATGGTGGTTATTTCTACAAGGTCATGTGAACACTGAATTAGTGAATACCAAAGCTTTGCTCCTAGGGGGAATACAGAATCAGGTTCCTGTGAACCTCTGGTCACAATACTTTCAGCAACTGATCAATCCATAACCTTGTTTTTGAATACACTTTTGAATACCTTCTGTTTACATACACTTTATTTAATATATATTGATGATTTATTAACATTGAACTCATAGTCAACAGCACTACAAGTTATGCCTGAATAAGGCTTATCTAACACCCGCATTTTCTCCATAAGGGCACATCACAGCCTTCCTGTGCTCATGAACACTAGATAGCACTACAGTGTTATGCTTGGAGGCCATTGTAAACACCACCCCCTAAAAGAAAGGCACAAAAATGAGAAAAATATGGTACTAAATAAACTATGAAGCAGATTCTCGTTTACAATATGGAAGATGAAATAAGAAGGCAGTGTCTTGGGGTGCCTGGGTGGCTCAGTCAGGTAAGCATCTGACTTTGGCTCAGGTCATGATCCTGGGGTCCTGGGATCCAGCCCCACATTGGGCACCCTGCATAGTGGGGAGTTTGCTTCTCCCTCTCCCTCTGACCCTCCCCCTGCTCGCGCTCTCATTCGCTCTCTATGTCTCTCTCAAATGAATAAATAAAAAAAAAAAATCTTTAAAAAAAATAAGGCAGTGTCAGACATCTCAAATTTTTCCAATCTGTGCATGCCTGCAAATGACCATGAGTATCAATTTTAGGGTTACAAATAAATTTTAGCAAGGAGTCAAATTTGCAAATACAGAACCCAAGAATAATGACAATGGACTGTATCTTGTTCACCCTAGCCTTGCTGGTAACAACAATGTTGCCTGCCATAATAGTAGGAACTCAACACATATATGTTGAATAAATGGAATAGTGTACCTTAATTTTTCAATGAATCCCAATTGTATTGTTTTATACCCTTAAGAAGCTTGTGTTATACTAAGTTTATAAAAGTGAACGTTTTAGAATAATAAGAGTACTTATTTGTTTAATCATTTCCCCTTAGAACTTTGAAGATACTGCTCCCTTATGTCTAGAATCTAAAATTGATGACAATTCTGATGCCAGTCTAATTCTCAGTCCTTTCTAGTGGATCTCTTAATCCTTCCCTCTTTCCACATCACCCTCCTATAGGAGCTTTCAGGATTTTTTTTCTTTTCCTTGGAATTCTGAAAATTCATATTTATTTAGAGTCTTTGGATTGGAAAATTTATATCTTTCTTTAGTCCTGAGAATTTTTCTTTTATTTCATTGGTTATTTCTTCTCCTACATTCTCTCTGCTATTATTTACAGAAATCTTGTTAAATTAGTTCTAACCTTCTGAATCAGTCAACATATTTCTTGAAGTTTCTCATATATTTAACACATTGTCCTTTCATACTGTGTTCTGGGAGCATCACTTGGCTCATATTTATCTTCAGTTATGTTCATTATGCTACTAAGTCCATGTGTTGAGTTTTAAAAAGAATTACACATATATACTCATTTTGAGTTAATTTTTATAGGTGATATTAGGGATAAGGTACTACCTCATTCTTTTGCATATGGATATCCAATTGTTCCAGCACTATTAGTTAAAATGATTGTTCTTTCCCCATTGAATTTTCTTGGCACCCTTGTTGAAGATCAGTTGACCATAAATGCAAGGGTTTCTTTCTGGATTCTCAATTCTATTCCATTTTGATCTATATGTTTGTTCTTATGTCGGTATCACACCGTTTTGTTTACTGTAGCTTTATATTAAGTTTTGAAATCATCAAGGTTTGCAACTTTGTTTTTTGTCAAGATTGATTTGGCTTTTCTGGTCCCTCGTGTTGCTATGTGAATTTTAGAATTAACTTGCAATTTCTGCAAAACTGTTGCTGAGATTTTTATAGGGATTGTGTTGAATGTGTGGATCAATGTGAGGAGTATTTCAATATTAATAATACCAAGACTACCAAATTCATAAACATATGTCTTTCCATTTGGTTAGATTTTCTTTACTTGTTTTGAACAATGTTTTGCAGTTTTCTTGTAGAAAAAGTTTTTTTTTTAAAGATTTTATTTATTTATTTGAGAGAGAGAGAATGAGAGATAGAGAGCACAAGAGGGAAGAGGGTCAGAGGGAGAAGCAGACCCCCCACTGAGCAGGGAGCCCGATGTGGGACTTGATCCTGGGACTCCAGGATCATGACCTGAGCCGAAGGCAGTCGCTTAACCAACTGAGCCACCCAGGTGCCCGGGCAGAAGAAGTTTCTTATGCAGAAGTCTTGCACTTCTTTTGTTAAATTTTTTTTCTAAGTATTTTGTTTGTTTAGATGCTATTATAAGTGGAATTATTTTTTTAACTTTATATTTGTATTTTTCATTGCTAGTATATAGAAGTATAAGTGATTTTCATAAACTGATCTTGTATCCTGCAACATTGTTGAATGCATTTATTATAATAATGTGTGTGTGTGCATGTGTGTGTATTACTTAGGACTTTCTGTATACATGGCCATGTCATCTGTGAATAAGATAATTTTACTTTTTTCTTTCCTTTTATTTGTTTTTCTTGCCTAATGTCCCTAGCTAGAACCTCCAGTACAATGTTGAATATAAATGGTGAGAGTGGACATCTTTGTCTTATTCCTAATCATAAGGGGAAAAACATTCAGTCTTTCACTATTAAGTATGATGTTAGTTCTGTTCTGTTTTGTTTTGTTTTGCTTTTCAGAGTTCCATGATCAGATTGAGGAGTTCCTCTCTATTCCTAGTTTGTTGAGTATTTTATCCTAACTGGAGATCCAATTTTGTCAAATGCCTTTTCTATATCTATTGAGATGACATGAATGATTCCCAGTAAAAGCCTTGGACTCCAAAATTTGGGCGAGCTTCACTGATGGGCAATACTCAGCAAATGTTGTCACAGTCATTGTTGGGAAAGTTAAGCATTGTCCATGTGATCCCACTGGGGGAAGACAGCTGGAAGCTTGTCTCCCCTGGACCCTGCCCTATGTGTTTTTTCCATTCCTGATTTTAATCTGTATCTTTTTTCTGTAATAAGATGTAATCATGAGTATAATAGCTTTTCTGAGTTCTCTGAGTCCCTCTAGTGAATCATGAGCCAGAGAGCGGTCTTGTGGACCCTCAACACAGCTGCTTTAAAATCTTTGTCTGGTAAGTCCAATGTTCAGACTTCCTCAAAAACAGTTTCTACTACTAACTGTGTGTGTGTCTGTGTGTGTGTGTCTGCGTGTGTGTATGTTTGTGTGTGTGTGTGTGTGTCTGTGTGTATGTATGTGTGCGTGTCTGTGTGTGTATGTGTGTGTCTTTGTGTGTGTGTGTATGTGTGTCTGTGTGTGTGTATGTGTGTCTCTGTGTGTGTGTCTGTGTGTGTCTGTGTGTATGTGTGTGTCTGTGTGTATATGTGTGTGTGTGTGTAGCCATACTTTCCTATTTCTTTTGATGTCTCACAATTTTTTGTTGAACATTGGACATTTAAAATAATGAATGTGGCAATTCTGGAATCCAGAATTCCCTCTTCCCTGTGGCTTGTGTTGTTTACGTTTGTTGTTGTAGTAATTTTTCTGAACTAATTCTGTAAAGTCACTATTTTTTGGTCATGTGTGGCTACTGAAGTCTCTGCTCAGTTAGCTTGGTGGCCAGCTAAAGATTAGGCATTTCCTTGAACGTTTTGAACCAGTAATTCTCCCTGCCTTTGCCAAAGGGTTCTGTGTGCACGTTTGGCACAGTTTCCACATTCTGGTAGTTACAGCTCTGCCTCAGCCTTCACTTCGTATTTCACAGAGTCTCAAGCTCAGTCAAAGGTCAGAGATAAGGGCGTTCTCAGGTCTTTCCTGGGCATGTACATAGTACTGTGCATGCACTTTCCCTTCTAGATTTCCAGGAATATGTGGGAACTTTCAAAGTCCTTCTATGGACATCTCATTACTTAGCTTTAAAAAAATATTTTTTTGAAGATTTTAGTTAGTTTCTTGTTTGCCATGGCTGTTAATTCCAACCCAGGCAGCTGTAATATTAAATAATTGCCACTGATTTTTTTTTCAATAAGTGCACTGTAGGAAAATCTGTTCACATTGATTGAGCTCCTGAGTGAGGTCGAATAAAGATAAGTCCTGTAAGTGGGGATTTCTAGGTATTTTAAAATTATACCTGGGATTTAGTTCATAGCGATATGACTTAATGATGACAATGCAGAGGCCAATGCCACTGAAAGAAGAATTTTTTAATGTACATTTCTTGATAGAAGGGGGCCCACCACACCATGTAGAGCCACAGGGAAAATACCAGGGCTGGTTAGGTAGAAGCAGGAATGAGGGGGAAGACCTCAGATGGAACATGTATTGAGGTTTCTGAAGGCAAGCAAGGCAAGGCGGAATAAACAGTTTAGAACTGGCCAGTTTGAATAATTCTGGCATACTCTGGGCTATAGGTGTGGTCTCTAGTTGCCTGGTAACCGGCCCTAAGATGATTTAGGGTAGGGGAAATATTGGCTTGGTGTATGAGCATCAGGTAAGGAAGTGGGTAGGGACCCAGGCTTGGATCTGCACATGAAAGGTGAATTTCAAGGAAGCTGACATGCAGGACAGTGAGAAACATGTGGCTGACAGTTTGGCCCTATGACTAGTGAATGCCCAATAGACATGCAGAGTCTAAGAACACACTGTTAGAACACCAGGGAGCTGCCAGGCAGCTCAGATGATGATAATTCTCTTGTAATGGAGATTTTGGGGGGATTTCAAGTATATTCTGTCCCTTCCATTGGCTGTGGGATGCTGTTTTTCATAAGTATTGTAGTTGCAGGGCTGTTGGTTTTCAAGCCTACTCTGGAGTTAGGGGGCGGGGATGGGAACACGGTAAATTAAAGCACCATAAAGCTTACCGTTCTTACTGAAAACCAGTCATTTTTCTTTAATAAACACTCCTTGGGTTGTTTCAAGCCTTTTGCTAATTTTCAGAGTTCTGAAAATGTTAATTTAGATAATATTTGTCAGTGTGCTCATTGCTTTTATGGAGGAGCAGATTTTCAGAGGTGCTGCTATTCCAGAACTGTTTTCCCTTCTCTTTTGTTGAGTTCGTGATGTTTAGAGACGCTTGCTGGCTGTTTATCTTTGTGTTTGAGAAATCCTTAGTGCTTCAGTGTGAATCATAATTTTGGGTACAGAATTTGGTGATTATGGGTGAAAGGCAAGATGCATATACAGGCAGGGTATGCTGGACTTGTGGATATGGGGGCTTGGGTAGAACTAGCTATCTGGGCACTGTCCTAACTCTCCATCACAAGCATGTCCATAGACCAGAGCCGTGAATCTACCGTTCATTTTTCAGTATGAAGAAGCACAGAGAAGGCCTGGCTTGCATAGCTGCTCTGATTATAATTCCCAACTAACACCCTGTTGGGAGCGAAAGGGCTTCTCCTGCTCCTTGTACTAATTATATCTGACCTGGAACACTGATAGGAATTCCATAGCATTCTTCTGAGCATATTTCGTGTTGTGATTTCCTTTGCTTTTTCCCTTTCAGTGCCTCCTCCAAATTTCCGGTCTCCAGATGACGTGCTTACTTCTGGTCCACAGATAAAAAAATTATTTCTTCATCCTTTTCTTTTGCTTCTCCCTTTTCACCCCCACTGCTCTTCTTCATCCCCACATTCTCCTCTTCCTTCCCCCCTGTTCTTGCTATATATTTCTTCTGTCATTTCTAGAGATTTGGGGTAAGGAGGGGGGAAAGCTAGCCTGGTCCACCATCTTAATCCAAGTCTGAGCATTCTGTACAATAATGAAATATAAAAAACACCTTCAGTGAAGAATGATTAATTAAATTGCAGTACACAAACATAGTGATACATCATACAACCATGAAATATATATGTTCGAAGAACGCTGAAGTCCGTGCTAAATGTGTGATACATTAAGTATAAAAAGAAGCTTCAAGACTGTATTTATAGTACGATGATAATAACAAACAAAAGAAATCATTACTAAATTCCCAGAAAAAAAAAACAGCTGGGATATGCCAAAATATTATCCAAACACCAGTCATGTTATTGTAAAATACGTCCTATCATTTAAAGGTTAATGGGTAGTGGTTAAGCCAATTCCTGTAATCCTCACATGCGGTGGTCCCTAGGTAATCTGTCACTTCATTTCTGACTATTCTCCCCCTTGCTTGCACAGCTATGGCCACACTGACTTCCTTCTTGTTTCTTGAACATATCAAACTTACTTCTACCTCAGGGCTTTTCTCTTTATGGTTTCCTACGCATGGTATGTTCTTTCCCCAGGCATTCCCATAGCTTAGTCCCTTATTTCATTCAGGCTTCTGATCAAGCTTCACCTGATCAGACCATCCCATAAAAATAGCATTGCTGTCTTTAGTATCACTCTCTGCCCCCTTCTACTGTTTTTCCTTTGTAACACATTACTATTTAAATAGATTTGTTCATTTCTTCCCCCATTAGAAGATGCATGCTATGGGGCGCCTGGGTGGCTCAAGTCGTTAAGCATCTGCCTTCAGCTCAGGTCACGATCCTGGGGTCCTGGGATCGAGCCCCGAATCGGGCTCCCTGCTCAGCAGGAAGCCTGCGTCTCCCTCTCCCACTCCCCCTGCTTGTGTTCCCTCTCTCGCTGTGTCTCTCTGTCAAATAAATAAATAAAAATCTTGAAAAAAAAGATGGATGCTATGAAATCAGTGACTTTGTTTTGTTCACTGTTCTGTCTTCTGGTCTTAGAACAGTGCCTAAACATAGTAGGTACTTAATAAATGTTTGTGAAATAAATTTTTTTGTGACTGAATATCTGACATAAAACAGGTGACCTGTTACTTTAGCCTATTGTTTTAATTAACAAAATATATCTGGAACCTAACTTCCTATTGGTTTGAGGAGTTAATATGTAGTATGGAAATAATAATGTTTATATAAAATGTAGATATTTAAACTCAGTTTTTTTCTTTTCTTTTTTTTTTTTTTGAGACAGAGGAGGAGGGACAGGGGGAGGGACAGACGGAGAGGGAGAAAGAGAATCTTAAGCAGGCTCCACGCCCAGCACAGAGCCTGATGCGGGGCTCGATCTCACAACCCTGAGGTCATGACCTGAGCTGAAACCAAGAGTTGGACACTTAGCTGACTGAGCCACCCAGGCACCCCTAAACTCAGTTTTTACAAATTAAGAACTGCTAGCAACGGATAAAGCTCTGTTCTATTATAGGGTTGGCTTTTTGATTTGTCAGAAAAATTAAATAAGGTAAATGAGTATATAATCATTTGTTGAGTGCCCACTATATTGTGTTTTTATGTATAATCTTAATTAATATTTGTTACATACACGTGAAACAGAGATTATTATCTCCAATTTGCAGATGAAGAACTTGACACCAAGAGGATAAATCATTTGACAAAAGTAATGAAAAAAAGTCAGAGTCTAGATTCAAACCTATGTCTTCAAGCTCTAAATTCATTGCTTTCTCCCTAGATTGATTCACTGATTTAGAAAATATTTATTGACCTCCTCTGTGCCAGGCTCTGTTTTATACAGTAGGGGTATGGCAGTGAACAAAGCAGAAAAAAACCTTGTGTGTTGTTATATTCTAGTGTTGGCAGCACAAGAGACGGGAAAACAACAGTAAGTTATTAAGTAAAAAGTATATGAGATGCCCGATTCGATGGTGACTAGTGCCATGGAGAAAATGAAGCAGAGAAAATAGGAGGTGCTGGAAGGGGTATTGATGGTGATGGAGTTAGCATTTTATTTTATTTACTTATTTTTTTTTTTTTTAGAGAGGAAGAGAAAGCGAGAGAGAGGGAGAGAGAGAATCCCATGCAGGCTCTATGCCCAGCACTGAGTCTGATGCAACCCTGAGATCATGACCTGAGCTGAAGTCAAGAGTTGAACGCTTAACTGACAGAGCCACCCAGGTGTCCTGATTTAGCATTTTAAATAATGTGGTTGGGAAAGACTTAACTGAGAAAATGATATCTGAACTTCGATCATCTGGGTGAAAGAGCATCCTGAGCACAGGGGATAGCAAGTGTAAAGGCTCTGAGGCTAGCGTGTGTTTGATGTATTTGAGAAAAATCAAGGAAGCCAGTGTGGCTGGAGTGGAAGAAACAAGGTGGAGAGTAATAGGAGATCAATGTCAGGCAGGTAAAGGAGAGGGAATTCGATAGTTAAAGCCTTTGTAGGAGAACTTAAGGACTTTGGCATTTACTGTGTGAATAAACAGAGGAACTTTTGGACAGGTTTGAGCAGAAGAATGAGGTGATAAGATTTATACGTTAAAAGGATTCATGTGATTTATGTTTACTGAACAGATGTGCCTTGGAAGACCAAGAGTTTAGTTTTTATCCATCTCAAGTTTGAGATGCCTGACATCTCAAGTAGAAATATTGAGCAGGCAATCAAACACAGAGTGTGGAATCCAAGGGAGAGGTCTGAGCTAGAGATATAAATTTGGAAATTGTCAGCATATTGATGGTATTTAAAGCAATACATTTGCATGAGAGCACCTAGGGAATGAGTGAAGATGGGAAAGAGGTCCAAAGATTGAAACCTGGGGCTGCAACATTAAGAACTATAGAAGAGACTGAGAAGGAGCATCCCAGGAGGCAGCAAGAACCAGGAGAATGATGTGTCCTAGAAGCCAAGAGAAGCAAGTGCTGAAAGGAGGAGTGAATAGTCAACTGGGTAAAATGGCCCAGAACCGGTGTATGTGGAAGGAAGAGGAGAGAGAGAAATATCTGGAGATGTGTCCCTTTGTTTCAGCTTAGAGAATTTTCTTCCTCCCCAAATCCTCTCTAAGTTCAGCCATGTGGTGATGTAAGGTGATGGGCTGGGTTGGGTGCCATGGTTGACTTGTTTTTGGTATGTGTAATCCCCCTGTCCCTTTTCTGCCCTGATTACTGAAGATGCTGGCGAGGACTATATCCATGGGGATCTGTGCATTTGCTATGTCTGGCTTGTAGACGAGTAAATACAAATGCTGCTTTATCAATTTACAGTACAATTGCTCTGTGGCCAAAAGCAGAGTTGGAAGTCTGCCTCCAACTGCCTCCAGGATAGAGGCCAAACTCTTCAGCATGCCATATCTGTCTTCATCAGATGGCTTCCTTTGTTGCCTTCCTCCCACTTTTCTACCTCCTCTGCCTTCTCCTCCTTCTTTCCCCCCTACCACACACCCCCTATGCTCCGTTCACCCTGGACGTCATGCTCTTTTCTAGGCACACCGTGTTTTTCCACTGCTCTGCCCTTCACACATGCTATTCCTTATGCTTGCAATGCCCTTACCTGCTTTTCTGTTCAGGAAGGCATTACTGGTCCTTGGAAGCCAGCTCATTTGGAATTTCTACTGTGAAGTCTTTCTGATCCCCAGGCTGGAATATTTCTTTCTTTCTCTGCTTACCCCTTTATGGAATTTTCACAGTGTATGGATTTGTTTATGTCTGACATTTCTCATTGGATTTTATGGTCCCCATAGTCAAGGATCTTACTATTCTCAATATTCCCTACTCTACCTGGCACATAGGAAACAGAGCAGAGATTCTTCTAGAAGGAAAACACCCACTCTCGGGATGCTCTGAAATTATGACTCACTTCCTGGGAACTACATGGAAAGGAAGATGTGAAACCCCATTTTCCATCTATTCCTTAGGGATCTGCATCCTTTGAAGTTATTTTGTTCTGTCTGCTTCTCACCTCTTTGTTGGAAGCAAAAGGAAATAGGCACCTCATGCTTCTTCATTGAACAAAGAATCCCCCAACCCCTACCCTCCAGCCCAGGACATGTCCAGCTTTTTTAATATAGCAATTCCAGTGCATATCCCATTTCTGATGAGCTAGTACATTTATATGTCACTCAAATATTCACTCCTATTACAAATGCTCGACTTCGGCCAGCAGGCTGGGAGCTGGTGACCCTGGTAACCCAGTGTCCTGTGCCAGGTTCTGGCGATATGGGAGCCCCCTCGACAGGTCAGCTTCCCTGCCAGGCTGCTTTTGTGGGCTGGAGGCTATTTCTTCACAGCAAGTCCTCTGGAATAGTTGCCCAGGGCTCCTCTCTACAGCAAGGGATGAGGATGGAGACAGGATTGCTTCTCATTGTTTCTTCTACTGCCCATGCTGCTTTGGGTTTGCCTGCCAGAGCTGCTAATTGTTGGTAAGAAACCATTTCTCCCAATTGTTGAAAGAACTAGAATTGGTAGTAAAAATGAAAATATAACAGGAGAAGTCTCTGATTCTAGAACTGGGGCAGGAAATAATACAAGATGAGCTTGGTGCATCTTATAGTGCCCAAAAGTAAGGAAGAGCCAAAAAAAAAAAAAAAAGCTCCCTTAAAAACCGACATTGAAAGATGTATGTCATTGGGGCACAGGAGGCAATGGAAAGAGATGCCAATAGCCAAAGCTGGAACAATTTAAATCAAATAAATTTAATTTTAATAATTTAAAATAATTTAATTTTAAATAATTTAATTAAAAAATAAAAGTAGTATTGGATTATAACCCAAAGTATACAATAAATATCCATGAGTCTACACTGACACAGATAAATGATCAAATAAATAAATAAATGAGGGAGAAGAGACAAATCTCCAATGCAGAACATACCCAAATAAGTTGTGTAGATCCTCCACCCTGAAGAAGGGGAGCGTGACTTCTCACTCTTTTTTTTTTAAGATTTCATTTATTTATTTGAGAGAGAGAGCGAGAGCAAGAGAGAGAGAACACACAAGCGGGGTGAAGGGCAGAGGGAGAAGCAGACTCCCTGCTGAGCAGGGAGCCCAATGCTGGGCTTGATCCCAGGACCATGACCTGAGCCGAAAGCAGCCGCTTAACTGACTGAGCCACCCAGGTGTCCCACTTCTTACTCTTTAAGTGTGGGCTGCACACATTGGCTTCTTTACAAAATGTAGACAGTACAAAAAGGCAGAAAAAGTAACTTTGTAGAGGATAAACCTGACAAACACTATTTCAGCCAGCTGATCAAGGTTGACATCAACAATAATTAGTTATGTTGATGGTATGTAGCCTTGATATGATGAGATGAAAAGGGCCCTTCAACTCTGTCATCATCCTCCCTCAAACCCATAACCCCAGCCTAAACATGAGAAAAACGTCAGACAAATGTTTGGGGCTTCCTATAATACACCTGATCAGTACTACTCAAAACTGTCTAGGTAATAAAAACAAGGAAAGTCCGAGAAACTGTCACAGCCAAGAAGAGGCTAAAGGGACATGATAAGTAAATGTATTGAGTGCAGTATCCTAGATGGGATCCTGTAACAGCAAAAGAACATTAAGTTAAAACTAAGGAAATCTTAATAAACTATGGATTTTGTTTAATAATAATGTATCAATATTGGCTTATTAATTGTAACAAAGATACCACACTAATGTAAGATGTAATAATAGGGTGTATTGTGTGTTAGGAAGGGTCTGGGGGGAACATGGGAATGTTGTACTATTTGCTCAGTTTCTCTGTAAATCGAAAATTGTTCTAAAAAATCTATTAAAGGGCTTCTGGATGGCTCAGTCAGTTAAGTGGCTGCCTTCAGCTCAGGTCATGATCCCGGGATCCTGGGATTGAGGCCCACATCTGAGCAGAGAGCCTGCTTCTCCCTCTCCCTCTGCCTGCTGCTCTGCCTACTTGTGCTCTCTATCTCTCTGTCAAATAAATAAATAAAATCTTAAAAAAATAAAAATAAAGAATCTATTAAAAAACAGGAGTAAAAGAGGAAAAAAGGCATAAGGGCCTGCTGTGGTGGTATAGGTGTGTAGAATTAAGGGTGTGTACACACATACACATAATGCACACAGAGATCAACACCTTACAACAATCTGGTAAAATGAAGGCTAAGATATTGCAAAGAAATTATGATGTATCACCTGCATTTTACTTCACACATCTTCCTTGTAAGGAAGATGACCACGATCTCTTGGAGAGAGGGGGAGAGAAATAGGAAAGGATCTGCTGGGCGCTGTGCCTACTTGGAATACTTCCCATTTTCTTGAAACCTACCTATTGTTTAAGGTTTTATTTATTATGGTTTAGGTACTATGAAGAGAGGTGAGGGAGAGAGTAAGTAGCTCATAGGCCAGACTCATGGGATCTCCTAACCCTCACTCTTCAAATTCACAATTGCCTTAAATGGAAAGGAGAGCATATACTCTGTTGAAGGAAAATATCATTCCATATGATATGTGTAATATGTCCTCCTGATATATCAGTATGGTCCAGCAGTGGTCCCAAATCCTCAAGAATGTTAAATTGAATTACTGAAAAGGACAAACATTTGGCAAAATGGTAAACAAAAACAAAACAAAAAAAAAGAGAAAGAAAAGAAAGAAAGAAAGACTTTTGGGAACTTTAGTTTCAGTGTTAGCTGCGCCTAAATTGAGATATAAGAGAAACTGAAGGGTTGTTAAAGACGGTAATGATATCGCTCTGCATCGGGGAAATACAAATCAAAACCACAATGAGATACCACCTCACACCAGTCAGAATGGCTAAAATTGACAACTCAAGAAATAAACAGATGTTAGAAAGGATGCGGAGAAAGGGCAACCCCTCTTACACTGTTGGTGGGAATGCAAACAGGTGCAAACACTCTGGAAAACAGTATGGAGGTTCCTCAAAAAGTTAAAAATAGAGCTACCCTATTACCCAGTAATTGCACCATTAGGTATTTATCCAAAGGATACAAACATAGTGATTCGAAATGGCACATGCACCCCAATGTTTATAGCAGCAACATCCACAATAGCCAAACTATGGAAAGAGCCCAGAAGTCCATCAACAGATGAATGGATAAAGAAGATGTGGCATATATATATATATATATATATATATATATATATATATATATATATATAGGAATATTACCCAGCCATCAAAAAGAATGAAATCTTGCCATTTGCAATGACGTGGATGAAGCTAGAGGATAACATGGTAAACGAAGTAAGTCCGTTAGAGAAAGACAAACACCATATGATTTCACTCGTAGGTGGAATTTAAGAAACAAAACAGACGAACATAGGGAAAGGGAAGGAAAAATAAAGTAAGATGAAAACAGAGAGGGAGGCAAATGATAAGAGGCTCAACTCTAGGAAACAAAGAGGGTTGCTGGAGGGGAGGTGGGCATGGGGATGGGGTAACCAGGTGATGGACATTAAAGAGGGCACTTGATGTTATGAACACAACTAGGTGTTATATGCGACTGATAAATCACTAAATTCTACCCCTGAAACTAATAATACACTATATGTTAACTAAATTAAATTTATTTTTTAAAATTTTATTAATTTTATTTTTTTAAAGATTTTATTTATTTATTTGACAGAGAGAGAAAGAGAGAGAGAGAGCACAAGAAGGCAGAGCAGCAGGCAGAGGGACAGAGAGAGAAGCAGGTTCCCCGCTGAGCAGAGCCCGATGCAGGGCTCGATTCCAGGACCCCGGGGGGGATCATGACCTGAGCTGAAGGCAGACCCTTTAACTGAATGAGCCACCCACGTGCCCCTAAATTGAATTTAAAGTAAAAAAAAAGAATATAGAAAAAAAAGTAAGTAATTTGTATTGACACATTTTCCAAACCAAAGTCAGGTTGCAGGGCTGGCAATTATGAGGGAATTTGTGGGGACAAAGGGATGAACACTTTCACCAGAGGCTGCTTTGTGAAATCTGGGTCACAGAATCAACGAAAAGTGAAGAGGTTGGGAAAAAGAAGAGATAGACCAATAGGTAAAGGAGAGATAAACTGTTAATCCTACCAGTCCTGTTTACCTTTTGTGACTCATGTGCATAATGGCCAAACCAATATCCAGCCTTTCTTTCTCTTTTTTCAAACTCAACGAACCCCTATTTTATTGTGTGGAAATATGCCTAGCTACAAAAGGATTTTCCCAACCTCCCTTTCAGCTGTGAGCAGCCGTGGGACATGGTTCTGGACAATGAAATATAAGCAGAAGTTCCTGGGAGGGGCTTCTGAGAAAATTCTTGTAAAGGAACAGAATTAGCTGCCCTTTGTCCTTACCCTCTTTTTAACTTGGACACAGACTCAACATTAGATATGAAGGAATGGTTTTATCACAGTGATGCAGCAGAATGGAAGACACCTGCAAAGGAAGAATGATGGAGCCGAATACTGGAAAGAACCCAGATGCTTGAAGGCATCACAGTGTTACTGTATCATTCTTGCACTGCTGGACTCTGGACTCATTTTACGTATGAAAAATGAAACCCCTGAATTGTTTAGGTCACTATTGTTATGGTTTCTGTTACTTCCAGGAGACCTCCAGCTTTAATAGATAGACCTCTTAATTGGAGTATTTGTTGCATACCACAACAATTCTTCCAAGCAGTGACTGAGAGCAAGCACTGTTATGACTAATACGATCTCTGCTCTACCCCATTAAGAATATAAATCTTTGAACATAAATCTTCTTGAGTATACCTTAAATGAGGTTGGTGCTGACATTTTGGTTTCTTTCCTAACTGAAAATGATATACCCTGTGGCTGAGAAGCGGCATGATGAAATGAAGGCAGAGGACTTTTGTTTGAGAACCACTTAATTGCCATCAACCTGTGTAATGTGTGGCAACTGTCTTAATCTTTTTGTACTTCTGTTTCTTCGTACACAAAATGGGGTTAAGGATATCTTATAAGATTATTGTGAAAATGGAATGAAATATGTTGTGCATAGAATGTAGCATGACTCCTGGCAGGTTGTAAATACTAGTAAATGGTGGTTATTATTTCAAATACATTTTTTAAAAGCTTTTCAAATTGCAAAGAGTTATACAAGTATAGAGCATCATTCTTCCGGTTATAACTGTGCCAGGTATGAAGCTATTTACCTTTCAGCTCCAAACCCTCCTTTCTAGATTCAGCTCCACAGTGTCGGGGGCTGGAACTCTGCAAACCACCGTCCCCTTTGGAGCCGCTCTCTGCTACTCCTCCATTAGGGGGCGCTCGAGGGAGACTGCGGTTCTGGAGGCGGAAGGGGCGTGCTCCTTCCTCCCTGCTTCCGGTTCCTGTGAGCTGGGCTCTGGCGGAGCTTTCATCTGGCCGCGCTTGTTTCCCGGAGTCAGAATTGAACCCAGTTTGTGTCCTTTTCTGACGCTTCCAAATATTGCGCTCCACTTGGGAGTCAGCAAGGAATAGACTTTGAGAAGAAAAAAACATGGGCCAGAGAGAGACGGAATAGAAAATAAACACACATGTAAGCTGTATTGCTAATTTTTAAACAATTTTTTATTATTTTTTAATGATTTATTTATTTTAGAGAGAGAGTGCGCACCTATGTGTGTGGGGGGGCGGGCAGAGGGAGAGGGAGAGAATCTCGAGCAGACTCCCTCCTGAGCGCAGAGCGGACCCTGAGATCATGACCTGAGTGGCAATCAAGAGTCCTACGCTCAACTGCCTGAGGCACCAGCACCCCTCTTTTGCTAGTTTTCAAATAACCAGCACAAGTTAGTATAGAGAATGCCTTGCACAAAGCAGGACAATAAAGATTCAGAGATCGAGGTGTTCCCTTAGGCAATGCTGAAGATCTCGGTCTTTGGTATTTAGAATTTAGGCTGCAGTTCCTGTTTTTCATGGAGCTCTGGGTGTGTGGCATAGTCCGTGCTTTTAATCAGATTTGAACGGAAGAATGACCACTTGGCCCAAGGAGGAGTAGATGTGGTTTGGTTTCATCAACGATGCAGAGTCGTGTGGGACTGTACCTCTTGTCCAAATTCTTAATGGGTCCTTCTCTGTTGTATTTCTTCAATGTCTGAGTAGCACGCTCCGCAGAGTCCTGTTGCAGCTGCTCCGACACAGCCCTATTTTAGATCGTGGCCTTTTGGTTGCACATAGTTACCGTGGTTACCGTGGAGCGGGAGCTGCCACGTGGAAACCGTCTCCTGGTGTATGGCAAGGCTCAGGCAGGCTGCCCCACACCTCCTATTTATTTATTTATTTATTTATTTAAAAGATTTTATTTATTTTTCAACAGAGAGCGAGAGAGCGAGAGAGGGAACACAAGCAGGGGGAGTGGGAGAGGGAGAAGCAGGCTTCCTGCTGAGTAGGAAGCCCGATGTGGGACTCGATCCCAGGATGCTGGGATCATGACCGGAGCCGAAGGCAGACGCTTAACGACTGAGCCACCCAGGCGCCACACTTCGTTTTTAGAAGCCTCTTCTTTTCAGGCTCTCACGCCCGTCCAGGCTCTCACGCCCGTCGGCCTCCTAGCAGCTCTGTCACCGGCACCGCTGTGCAGCACTACCTCCTCAGATCTCTATTTCAGCTCTGCAGACCCCTGCAAGCTTCTAAATTTTGATAGTTCCAGCCTCTTTTTGTTCCTCATCCCTAAGGGTGTTAGCTGTTTCCTGCAGTTGCTACCTCTGTGCTGGAATCAGCCCATATTGGCTTGTAAAAGCCCATTGTTAAGTTCTCAGGAATTTTGCGAGTCAGTTGTTAAACTGTTGGTAGCTGGAAATCTGCCAATCTGCCACAGTGGGAGTATTTACACCACGGAAATTGGCAAATGCTACAGACCAGGTTTCCCCAAGGAGAGAGCTAGTTGTAAACGCTTAGAAGCCCACTATTAGAGTTCTTTTTACTCCTTCGGTTACCTAGATAATACCTTTACACTTAGTTAAGAATACCTTGTATTCAATGTTCAATTAGTTGAATATTTTCTTTATTCATTTAGTGTGGTTTCTGTATCCTGAATGGACCATGAATGATACATAACTTGTAGAGTTGTGCCTCTGTCGACCCCAGTTGTACTCCATGGAAACTGGTAAGTGTGTAGTCTTGTTTTGTTTCTTGACAAATTTCTTTTGTAAAAAGTGCCTGACATTTTTTGTAGCAATAGCATGAGTTGATGCTGGTTCAGTCTTCAGCTGTAATTTGGAAGGCTATCTTGCCTGTTTTAGGATGTAGTTTGTAATTCTTTCCTCTGTATAGAAGGGATTGAGATATGGCCACTAACTGAATTTTTGCTGAGCAAGGAGGATGGCATGTTTATTGAAACAAAACAAAACAAAACACAAAACAAATAAATCAAATCTGGCTTCAAACATGTTAGGGTTCTCTGGGTCACAAGGAATCCTATTATAAATCTTTTGTAAAAGAAACAAGCATTCCCTATTCCAGCAGTGGTATAGATTGGGTTTCACACGTCAGGTTTCTAAAGAGCTAGGTATACTTGATATCTCTGATTCCTTAATATATACACTCTGGCTCTCGGTAACTATATGCTTTCTCTTGAAGCTTTTGATCTCCATTTTAACTGCATAATTTTGCTTATTAGACTTGGAGAAACCTTTCGTTGGCCTTCCAATGCTTTGATCTTGCTCAACATGTCTATGAGGCTCCACAAGGTTATATTCTAAAAAGAGATGCCAATATTCTAACATAATCATCAAAATAACTTGTAAGAAAAAGCAAACTTTTCACACAAATCCTATATTTAAAGATGCCTTCCTTCCAATAACATTCATTAAGCAACCATCTGTTTGCCTTTGATTATCATCTGGACCACTAATAAGGGAGTTTAATCTGAGCAGTGTTATTTGCACGCTACTTCTAAATTTAGTGCTTTTCAAAGAAGTCAGCAAGGCTGGCCTCCAGGAAATATTGGCTTTGATGTAACATCTGGTTTTCAGGGAGTTTCTGTGTAGTGCCCAACTGGGGGGTGGACCAAAAGGCAAAGGGAAATCAAGTGACTTGCCCAGAGTCATGTAATTGGTTAATGACTTAACCTGCATTACCTGCAGTTTCTGTCTGTGGCTAAAAGTTCTAGTCTGTTTATTTCTATTCTGTGTATTGTAGAGATACTGTAGATGGAGATGTAGCTGCCCCCTCTCCATCCCCAGATATTCACAGATAAAGGTGTGGATCTGTAAGACTAATTATTTTTATTTATTTTTTTTAAAGTTTTATTTGACAGAGACAGTGAGAGAGGGAACACAAAGCAGGGGGAGTGGGAGAGGGAGAAGCAGGCTTCCTGCTGAGCAGGGAGCCTGATGCAGGGCTTGATCCCGTCATGACCTGAGCCGAAGGCAGATGCTTAATGACTGAGCCACCCAGGCGCCCCTGTAAGACTAATTATTAATTTATCTATTTGCATTTATCTTTTTGGTGTTTCTCTATTTTGAGAAGAAAATAAATTTCGTTGAATTATCCTCCCCTTAATTAAAAAATAATGATTTGAAATAACAGTAAACTGGTATTGCCTGCAAAAACTTCTCTACAAGTAAACTGATTTTTTCCTTTCAAGGGAAGTGGAGGGTTAAATTGAATGACTAACTCACTTGATTTGAGGGTGACTGAAAGGCATCATCAGCAGTCAACCTTTTTCCCTTCTCAATTGTTTTCTCCATTTTCCCTCCTTTCTGCTTCCCTGGGCTGGAGCTAACAGAGCTGTCAGTACCTAATATGCATGATTATATGGAAAGTTCAAGGTTATGATGCTTTTCATAAAAGAAATTCTTTTCTGTTTCTTTACTGGGTCAATAATCAATAAGTGATTTTAATATCCTAATACTAATTATAATATATTTAGTCTAATTAGTGCTTTTAGCTTTAAAGCTATTTTCACATTTATGGTTTAATTTTCTCAGGCTTGTATTATAAAATAATTTGCATATTATGTATGCTTAGGATTGTTTTCCCATCACGTAAAAGACCATTTGAATTTTTGTACAGCCAAGCACATCTTAATATCTTATAAATTAAGAAAATTTAAATTCTAATCTCACAAATTGGGGTTTAAGTCTCAGTTCTACTGGCTGTGTGACCTTGGGTGAATCATTAGATCTTTCTAACCCTCAATGTCCTCATGCGAAATACCTGTCTCATAACACTGAGAGAGTGAAATGAGATTATATGTAAAACTGTTAGCACAGTACTCTGATACACATTAAAAGGTTAGGAAATAGTCCTCAATTTTCTTTCTTACTCTTTTTTTTTCTTCTGTAAAGTATATTAGTGTCCTGTGCTGGTTTGTCCTGTGCCCATTTCTGCCTGACTCTTAGAGATTTTGTGAAAATCAGTCACCTAGTGTGGTGAGAGGGATCTTGGAAATCTTAGAAACCTGAAGTACAATATTAGATGAAATGGTGTGCAAGAGACTTTTGTATTTGGCTGGACAAGATCCATTCCCTTCGCCTAGGTGGTGCCCCCAAAATTCCCTTTAAGAGAGTTCCTCTTGCTCTTTTCTGTGCCATCTCAGGAGTAGGTCATAAAACTGATGTGTCCTCCCTTAGCCAAGGGCTGGGTCTGAGACCCAAACCATTTCACCTGTGCTGCCTCTGACCTGGGCTCTGAATCCTGGGGAAATAACACAAAGGCAAGACTGCAGCTGCTCCTGCTGGTAGTGCCATCACTCTGCTCTTGCCTTGAGATACCGAGTCCTGCCTTAGTTGTAGTCCTTCCCTGATCTGGTTCTCCAGCCTTCCCTTTGATTCCAAGAGCTACCCGATATCCCTTTTCTAAAGTTCTTTACGCCTAAGGTAGCCAGAGTTGGTTTCTGTTGCTTGCAACCATATAATCTCAAGCAGTAACAAGTGGCCTGAGGAAACTTGACATTGCATACCCTCTTTTTAATGTTTTTTTTTTTTTATATAGATTAGAAAACTCGATGAAATCCCTTGGCTTAGCATGTAAGTGGCAGTATTTGGATTAGTCCCTGATTATCCTGACCACGACTCATGGACCTTCTTTACTAGATCAGGATTATACTTAAATTGTCCTTATTCTTTTCTTTCTTGGAAACAGCTCTACTTCCAGCTCCTTGTAACTGAACCTCGCCTATTTTCTTTAGCACATTATTTTTGCGTTTGGTCTTCACTTCCGTCATTTGTTTTTCTTCCCACTTGACAGACCAAAGCAGTTATAACTTGGGTCTCACTGCTGTTCAGGGACTGAATTAGGACAGATGCTTGTCCTTGCCCCATACTCCTTTACACTAGTCATACTTCTGTATTTTTTATTTTGAGAAATATTATTAGTTGATTCATTCATTAGTTGCTTCATTCATTTGTATATTCATTGAATCGTTACTTAATGAGCATCTGTGATGTTCTAGGAAATTTTCTAGATGCTGGGGAGATGACAGTGAACAAGGCAGTGTCCTTTATGGCAAGGAGCTTATATCCCCAGTGGATTTATAGACAGATAAATAAAATTTTAGTGAAATGTTCATCAGTGTTAAAACTATCGGGGGTAAGGATTTGGAGAAGGAGGGGTCCTAATTCATTTAGTGTGTTCAGGAAGGAACATTTCAGCAGAGACTTGAACGAAGTGAGGATGGCAGCACTGTAAATATCTGTGGGAGGAACATTCACTGAGATGGGCATATGCTTGGAATGTTTGAGAAATAACAAAGAGGGCAGTATGGCTGGAGGACAGTGAACAAGAACAGTGAGATCTGAGGGGTGGCAGGAGCAGACCATGTAGGGCTTTGAGGTCATAGTATGGATTCTGGACTTTGTGGGGGCAACGATGAAATCTTGGAGCCCATTTATACTACTCAGGATCAGACTGTTAACATCTCTTCCCAACCAGGTGCTTGGTGATTCCACACAGGTTATTAAACATTGACGAGCTTACCATTGGGTGGGAAACTCTTGGAGGGTTAAGAGGAGGAAGGTGGCACAATCCCATTTATCTGTTAGAAGGGTTACTCTGGCTTTTCTGTGGAGAGCAGTTTAGAGGGGATCAAGAGTGGAAGCAGAGAGACCAGTTAGGAGTCCATTGCTTTAGTCCTGGGAGTGTAGATGCTCAGGGTTGGGAGTAGTGGTAGGATATGCATGAAATAGTGAGATGTAGAATGTATCTTGGAGATAGAGTGGCAGTGTATGCTGAAGAATTAAATGAAGGATGTGAGTGAAAAAGAGGAATCAAAGAGTGTCTCTAGATTTGGGTTCTGAGCAACTGGCTTGATGGAGGTACTGATTACTATCATGGGGAAGACTGGGAAGTGGCAGATTGCGGTAGGAACTTGTATTTGAAAGGTGTAGTTTGGATCTCTGTTTCCAGAATAGAAAAACAGAAACAGGGGCGCCTGGGTGGCTCAGTCAGTTAAGTGTCTGCCTTCGGCTCAGGTCATGATCCCAGGGTCCTGGGATCAAGCCCCACATTGGGCTCCCTGCTCGGTGGGGAGTCTGCTTCTCCCTCTCCCTCTGTTCCTCCCCCTAGCTTATGCTCTCTCCCTTGCTCTGCTCTCTCTCTCACACTTGCTCTCTTTCTCACACTTGCTCTCTCTCTCAAATAAATAAAAAGAAAAAAAAACAGAAACAAAGAGGAATTAATGATTGGGAAGAGTAACCGTTGTTCAAAGGTCCTACAGAGAGGAGGGTGGAACTAAGAAGTTGTCAGTTGGCCAGCTTTTGTTGGAAGTGAAGAATTGGAATTGAAACCCTTGAGGGCAGGTGTTAGCCTATTAAAGAGTCATTCGCTTCTTTCTTAAAGTATAAGCAGGTTTCTACCTAACATTAAATGATACCCCTTAATGTAAAGATCTCAAACAAACATACATACAAAAAATAAGAACACATAATTAATCATTACCTTTCTAAGCTTCAGCCAAATTCTCACCAATGCCTAAAGAAATTGCTGATTATAAGGTTTCTACTGAACAATTCATCCTCTTTTAGGTGACACTTACCATGATGAAAGTATAGAACAATGGTTCAGAGAACAGGTGCTGGAGCTCAGTTGCCTGGGTTCAAATCATAGCTCTGTGCATTTCCAGCTGTGTGACTTTGGGTGAATTGATGGCACCATCTCTCTCTGCAACTTTCAGGTCTCACAGCAGAGGGGAAATGCACATGGCTGACTAAGTGTTAATCCTGAAAGCTTCTTTTTAAAAAAGTGACAGATGTGACTTTGCCTACATTTCATTGGCCAAAGGCAGATATATGGTCAAGCCTGACATCAACACGGTAGTGTTATTTCATCTTCTCACAGAGAGAGGGGCAACACAAGTCCCAAGACCAAACTTGATTACAGTGTTCTTCAGAGAGTGACAGCAAATATTTTGATACTAATACAGATACAGGGTAATATAGGCACAGGGTAATACATGGACCTCATCTTTATCATCTAATGACATATGACCTTAAAGCTCTGGTTCCATATTTATTATTACTGACAGTATCAGGATTCTCTTCAAAAATGAAAAATTCTCATTAACACCTAGAAGGAACAGATAAGAGAATTATAGTCCTGGCAGCTAATTAGAGGAGAATAGCTTTCCAATTGTAGGATTTTAGATTCTGCTATTGCAGTCAGTTTCTTTGGGGGATCCAAGTTTCTGTGGGTTTAGCATCTGGATTTTAGAATTGCTAGAATTTCTTAAATTTCTTCCCTGGCTGCCCCACAGGCATGGTGTAGAAACGCTATCACTCATTCCATCCCCTGGGTCTCTTTTTTCTGTGAAACAAGGTAGACCAGTTGTCAACCACTTGACTCACAGTCATGTTGTGAGGATTAATGAGTTAAAGTTGGTAAAATGTCTCCTGCTACTGAAAGGTGATAAATAGAAGGCATAATTATTGGTATTTCCCCATCTTTATTTAGACTTGAAAGGCCTTACTAGTCACCTTTGAGATTTTGACATAAGCCAGCTACTGTGGTGAATTTCATTTGTTTTACCTCCCTTCTGTTTGACATTTCTCTACCCTCATCCTATTGCAGTGTCTTTAAAGAGGGAATGTCAGCCTTAACCTTTCATGTCTCCATCTGTTGAGATTTTTGGCTTGTCTCATTGTTATTTTGTACATTTTATTCTGTGTGCTCTCAGACCTGTGCTATTAGCTAAGTAACATGGGGGCATAAAGGACAAACTGTAGTCATATGTGTTTATTCTATATAGTGCCTGGTGAGTTCACAGGGTGGTTCAGTGATTAACCAACATTATTCAGAAATGCAGGCTTCCAGTGAGCTCCCTTTCTGAAAGTCTCATTACTAATTTAAAATAGAATTCAAAACAAATGTTTATTATTAATCTATTCAATGCATTAACATATAGGTACTCGCCACCCCTGGCTTTGACCAAGAGCATATAGAGAGAAGAAGGTTGAGAGAGGAATATTCTCTGGAGAGGTCATTTCAGGAATGTCATTTAAGTTAGCACTATTATGTCCACTGTGATTTTGCCTTCGGGGTACAGAAATAAACTGTAATGCTTCTCCAGCCAGGCAAATTTGGTTTCTTTCAGGGACATGCAAATAGATGGCTTCCATTTTTATGTTTTCACTTATTGCCACTATAAGGCAGATCTTTCTGCAGATTCATGTTTCTCTTTTAAAACTTGCCTCTGCAAAAGTGACTCACATTAGACACGCCTGACTCTAATCATGAGTTATTTGGCTCTCCTTTAGCACTCATGGAGGCAGGGTGGTGGTGGGAAATACCATTAAAGAGCTAGTTTATGTAAAGCTCTCTCTATAGTGAGGCTCAATCAGAAATGTAAAATATGAATCAGAAAATTGGGGATTCAAGTTTTGGCTCATTCCTGTATCCGGTCAACAAACATTTACAATGTTTATTAGGATGCTTGGTGCTAGGTTGCATCTTACTCCTCGACCAGGGTTCTTTGAGCAAATCACTTGAGCTTTCAAGCCTCCGTTTCTTATCTGCGAAATGGGAATAATACACTTAATCTTGTTATGAGGACCTATTCTAGTTTTCTTTTGGTTGCAAGTTCCAGTGTCCCCTTATTCCCGTGCCTTTAACCTAGCCATCCACTAACCTCAGTACTAACAGGAATGGAGTCTCAAAATTAAATCCTTGGCATCTTTTGCTTCTTACCCACTTCGATTCTTGACTCAAACTGTTTTCCTCAATTTACTCTGTTCCTGATCTTATTGTATCATCTACTGTTGTTGATTTTAAGTAAAATCCTCAGCCTAGGTTTAAGATGAGTTGACACTTAGCTTTTCTCTCTGTTGCTTCTGATGATGTTGGTGTCAACAGAGCCTTGGTTAAGGCTTGTCTGGCCCTGACGTTAACTTCTGCAGTTGACCTGCTGGCCTGGTGACATGACTGGGCTGCTCTGGTCTGCCATAAGGGGAAATTTCACAGATATGGTCTCAGCCTCATTGCTGATGGACCAGCAAGTGTTAGTGTGGTCATCAAGGCTTCATTTAGATGGGGCTCAGGGTGAGACTTCAGATCTAGTGAAAGAAGTCCTATTCAGGACTTGTGGAAGAGCCAGTCCTATGGATTACTTCAGAAGTGTTAAGAGACTGTCATGGTTTGGTGGGCTTATGAGAGACCAGAGCTTATTTTAGCATACTGGATCCTAAACTCATAGGACTAATCTGTCTCTGTGGTGGTTGTTGGGTCTTAGAGGGCTTGGATCAGAAACTAAGTGGCTGTTAGACCACAGGTTGTTGTGTTAGAGCTCACTGCTGAGAGGGACCAGGAAAGGTAGGTAGTAAGATTTTGTAAACACATCTGTGAACACATTACACAGATGTGGCTATCATTATTATCGACACTATGTGGCACATAGCAGGTACTCAGTAGGTATTTGTTGAATGATATCCACTGCTTTTATTGCTTAGATTTTACTGGTTTATTTGTCAGTTGTTTTATTAGAAAAAGTCCTTGTATCTGTTATACATTAATCTCTTATTTCAAAGTGTTGTCTTTTCTCTCCAGAGAGTTCTGACAGTGTTAAGATGCTGGGTACTGGTGGTGGTGTGCCATTTAAAAGCTAGTTCACTTAAGCCCCAGATACAGGGAGGCTCAAGAAATTATAAGTTTTTTTTTTTAATTGAGTTATAAGTTACATGTAAAATTTGAATTAGAAAGTTGGGGGTAACTGAAAGTAATAAAAAAAAAAAAAAAAGAAAGTTGGGAGTTCAAGTTTTGGTTCACTCCTGTATCCAGTCAACAAACATTTCTAAAATGTTTCATAGGTATGGTACTGTCTACCATACTACCCAGTACTATCTAGCATCCAGTGAGTCCTTGATTCATAGCAGTTTATTCAGTATGTGGTGACTGAGTATAGAAATGGGAGAAGCTGTGAATTCCTTTTATCAGTAATCTTTATATGGTATGTACAAATAATAGCCCCGCCATGGGTTAGGTCTTCCTGGGAGGGAGTGATTTAATATATGTTAATTTTTAACTCACAAGCATTTTTTGAGAGTTAGAAATGAGAAACATAGTTGTAACTCTGTTTCCTAAAGGCTGACTAACTCCTTTTGTTCCATGGCTGGGACATTTGTTTAAAAGCTGAACAATATTAATGAAAATGAGTATCATTAATCATTACTCAGTTTTGATTAAGCAAGTATTCTAAATTGCTCAACACATTATTCTATTTATGCTTCTAAAATCCTTTGTGATTGATCTTGGGTGAGTTGCCTGCCTTCTCTGAATCCTAGTTTCTTTTCCGATGCAGTGTGAATGTTCTTGGTTACCTTTCAGGATTTCATTGAGGACTAAATGAAACCATGCAGTCTTTGGATAAGTATTTACTGAATGCCTCCTATGTGTCAGGCACTGAGCCAGGTCCTCAGGGTATAGCCATGAAGCAAATCTGACATTGTCCCTGCCTTCATGGAGATTATAGTCTAGGGAGGGAAACAGACATGAAATAATACAAATTGCTATTTAATTATAGCTGTGATGAGTGCTACAAAGTAAAAAATAGGGGGATGCTATAACTGTAGATTGTAGTTTAGGGAACCTGACCCGGAATGTGGAGTCAGGGAAGGAAGTTTTCCTTGGGAAGGAGACATGTAAACTAAGACCTGAGGATGAGTAAGACTAAAAGGTAGAGAGACTCAGGGAAGGGAAATGACCTCCTTGAGGGGAGTTTGGTGCCTTAATTAGCCATGGTGGAATTTCAGTGAGCAAGAATGAGAGGGATGCATGTGAGCTTGGGGGATCATTAGAGATCCGATGATTCAGGGCTTTGTAGGCTGTGGTAAAGAATTTTTACTCAGTTCACTTAGCATAATGCCCTCAAGGTTCATCTGTGCTATGGCAAATGGCAAAATTTCCTTTTTTTTTTATGGCTGAAAAATATTCCATTGTATTATATACCACATTTTCTTTATCCATTCATCCATCAATGGACGCTTAGGTTGTATTTCAATAAAACTGGAAAACCAAAAGAACTTTGAATCTACTTTAAGGGTTATAGAGACCGTTGGAACATTTTAAACAGATTTGCAAGATAGGAAATTTTTATTTGACTGTGAAAGCATTGTGGGGGAAATGTGTAGAAAGTGTGCAGAGTGGATGCAGGGAAATCATTAGGAGGCTATGATAGCTGTCCAGGTAAGAAATGTTGGTGCTGTGGGGCTGGGGAGGTGTGGAGATGGAGAGCAGAGATGCACTGGATATGGCAGGTTAGGGAGAGGGAGGGGTTAAGGATAATGCCCAGATTTTCTGGTGTAAGCTACTAAGTGAAAGGTGTTAGTGGTGTCTTTATTGAGGGATGAGACACTGGAGGAGGAAGAGGTTTGGGGTAGACTGAGAATACTAAATTCATTTTCAGGAATGTTCAGTTGGAGGTGCCCGTGAGACACCCACGTGAAAACACCAGGTGCACAAGGGAACATCCAAAAGTTTAGAGCTCAGAAAAGAGGTCTGGATGGAGAAGCGATTTTGATATAGAAGGGATTGGCAACTAAAGTCATGGCACAGGGAAATAGTGCAGGGTAAGAAGAGGAGAGAACCTAAGACCAGGCTGTAAGGAATATCAGTATTTAAAGGTTAAACAGAGGGGCGCCTGGGTGGCTCAGTCGGTTGAGCGTCTGCCTTCGGCTGAGATCATATCCCAGGGTCCTGGGTTTGGGTCCTGCATCGGGCTCCCTGCTCAGGGGGAGCCTGCTTCTCCCTCTGCCTGCCTCTCCCCCTGCTTGTGCATGCTGTCTCTCTCTCTGATAAATACATAAAATCTTAAAAAAAAAAAATAAAGGTTAAGTAGAGTAGGAGGGATAGGCCAAGGAGGGTAGGAAAGAATGGGTAGGAAAAAAAACAATAGGGAAATTAAGAATGTGCTGTCACGGGACCAAGCAAAGGGAGTTTTTAAAGAAAAAAAGGCATGAATGGGCATAAGGGATATTTTTGGAGTGGTGGAAATGTTCTAAAATTGGACTATAGTAATGATTGCCTGATTCTGTAAAGTTACTAACAAGAATTGAATTTTACACTTAAAATGGATGAATTTTATGGTAAGAAAATTATACCTCACTAAGCTGTGAAGAAAAAAAAAGAGGAGGCATAGTAACCATCTTGACAGTCGAAGAGGGATTGAGACAGAGGAAGACTAAGAAGTTTTTTTTTTTTTTTTTCATCAAAAGGAAGCCTTTGTTAGAAAGGTGAAGGGTGTTTGGAAGGCGTCTCACACTGGATGGTGAGGAGTGGGCATAGTACTGACCGCTCTTCGTAGACACTAACGTGCTTTGAAAACTATAGATCACATTATATTGTATTGCAATTTTATTTTCCTAAAGCATAGCACGCTCTTCTTAGAACAGTAATTTCCAAAGTGGGACACAAGAAGGAGTAGTAGCACGTGCAGATGCTAATTTCATCTAATAATAAGAAAAATTAGCTTTACCAGTTTTTAATATGTGGAGCTGTCCCTTGGTCCACATGGGCTTTTTCAAAAACAGGATGTATGTGTTAGGGGAGAATGTGGAAGTTTCACAAAGCAGAGGGCGGACAGTCATAGTGACCTCACTAGCTTGCTTACTTTCAGTGGGATGTAGTATATTCCAGTTTATGTCTGGGTAAGAAGTTGCACAATTTATCTGATCAGGCTTTAATGAAATGGACTTTTGAAGAACAAACATGTTTATTTTTTCTTTTTTTTAAAGATTTTATTTATTTGAGAGAGAGAGAGAGCGAGAGAATGAGTAGGGGGAGTGGCAGAGGGAGAAGCAGACTCCTTGCAAGGAGCCCGACATGGGACTCGATCCCAGGACCCTGGGATCATGACCTGAGCCGAAGGCAGACACTTAACTGACTGAGCCACCCAGGCGCCCCAAACATGTTTCTTTAGAATGTTCCTGTAAGAGGCGCCTGGGTGGCTCAGTCGGTTAAGCATCTGCCTTCGGCTCAGGTCATGATCTCAGGGTCCTGGGATCAAGCCCCTCATCGGGCTCCCTGCTCAGCAGGGTCTGCTTCTCCCTCTGCCCCTCCCCCCTGCTCATGCGTTCCTTGTCTCTCTCTAATGAATAAATAAAATCTTTAAAAAAATAAAATGTTCCTGTAATTAAACTGCATTATCAAAGATAATTTTAATTATTTAACTACAAAGAAGAAGAAGATGCCCCCTTCCTTCTAGTACAAGTTCTCTGTCAGTCACATTACAATATCAAACAATGATTTAATCTGACCAGAAGTTGGCCAAAGCATTTGAAACAATTAACAATGATTTGAAATATGAATCTCATCCAGTATTGTTACTAAACTTTGTCCCATTTGTTCTCTACTGTGAATATTGTGCCTTTTGCAAGCTATATTTTCCAGTTATAAAATAGCCATAAATCCATTAAAACCATATATTGATATAAACTTAACTCAGATGCAGACTTTAAATTGCTGTGTCAAGGTTTTTTTTTAAGAAAAACCAAGCATAATCAATACATTGTTTGCATCAAAATTCATATTAATTATTTTGTTGAGGGCACAATAATGTAGTGAGAAATACCATTTGTTTGTGCTGTGCCTGAAATACTACTGTTAACCACCGTGGTCAGTTCAGGGCAAAGACTGTGGAGGAGGTCAAGTCTGTTTTTAGTATTCCTGTGCTTAGTTCCCACTCCTTTCCTCTATTCTAACCTCCAGGGTTTATGCTCCCCCCAGTCCATCCCAGATGAGCCTAATCCTGAAGTCAGTTTGCTTATTACATTGAGCAACTGTGGTAACTAAAGGTGACAAGTCTCAGGCATCCCTAATGCACGCATTCTCCTGCCCTGCCTGGAAGAGTGTAAATTCACAGTATGTATGGAAATCTTTAAAATTCTGCATGGTCACCAACCCCCAAATTCCACTTTTAGGAATTAATCCTAAGGACATTTTCAGAGCAGCCCACAAAATTGATTGATTCAATAAACATTTTTTAATTTGAATTCAGTTAGTTAACATATAATGTATTACTGGTTTCAGAGGTCCAGGCCTGTGATAGCCCATAAGATTTAGATTTAAAGATGCCACATTGCTGGGGCGCCTGAGTGGCTTAGTCGGTTAAGCGTCCGACTCTTCCTTTTAGCTGAGGTCCTGATCTCAGGGTCGTGAGATCGAGCCCTGGGTCAGGTTCCATACTCAGCACAGAGTCTGCTTAAGACTCTCTCTCCCTCACCCTCTGCCCCTTCCCCTGCCACCCAAAATAAATAAATCTTAAAATTAAAAAAAATGCCATATTGCTAATAATACAGAAAAATGGGAAACTATTTAAATGCCCAATACACAGGGTTATATTATGGTACTTCACCCAGTGGATATTATCCAGCCTTTGGGAATGATGTTGTCAGAGAACATTTCATAACCAAGCTGTTTGTGATATATAACATTTAAGAAAAAGACAAGATAAAAAAAAATATTTGATTCCATTATTAGGAAAAATGAATATGAGTAGAAAACAAAAGATTGGAAGGATATGCATGAAAGCATTAAGAATCATTACCTTTTGGTTAGCGCATTATAGATTTTTAATTTCTTTTCTGTGTTCACCTAGATTCCCTACATTTTCTAGAAGGAACATGTTACTTTTGTAATGAGGAAAAATAAGTTATTGAAAAAAACTTTGTCCTATCCCCTTTTACTTCCCCATCACTCCCATGGAAAGAGCAGTCGAGATGATTAGGAAGATACGAGTTTCTAGTGAAACCATTACTGACTGCAAATGGCTGGTTTCCCTGATGTTCAGGACCCTTCAGATATGAACCAGAACCTCTTTTCAGAGCAGAGGGAAGGGTGATGAGCACAGAAACATGAGCCAGTTGCTGAGCACCTATCTGTGCTGATTATCCATCTAGGTTCTTTCTTGGAACACAGCAGTAAACAATATGATGTCCCTGGCCTTGGGAATTTTACATTCTAGTGAGTGAAGACAGTCAACTAATAAATAAACCAAGATATACATGATGTGTCAGGTGTTAGAAGGTACATGGAAAAAATGTAGCAGGGTAAGTAGATAGAGAATGATAGGGGTACGTGTGCGCATCATGCGCGTGTGCGTGTGTGTGTGTGTGTGTGTGTGTGTGTACTTGTGGACTACATTAGATAAGGAGACAAAGAAGGCAACTCTGGTAAGATTATATCTGAGCAGTGTCCTTGAAGAAATGGGGGATGGACCCATGCAGTTATTTGGTTATCCAGGCTGAGGTAGCAGTGGGAAGGTCCTGAGGCAAAAGTGAGAAGTGTGCATGTCAGGTTTGAGGCATAGAAGGGAGGCTCGTGGACTGGTGGGTGAGCAGAGGTGAAGAGTAACGGGACTAGATCAGAGGGGCATGCAGAGGTCAGATCACAGAGAGTCTTGCAGGTCATAGGATAGGCTTTGGATTTTCTTCTGACAGTGAGATACCATGGAGTACTTTGAGCAGGACAGTGACATGATGTGATTTAAGTTGTCAAAGGGTCACCCTAACTACCATGGGGATAAGGGGCTATGGGGTTAGCAGGGTGGATGCAGAGAGCCCAGTTAGAATACTAGTGTTCAATCAAAAAATGATAGTGAATTACCATATGATTCAGCAATTCCACCTCTAGATACATGCACAAAAGAATCAAAAGCAGATCCCAGAAACTTGGTTCATAGCAGCATTATTCACAAAAGCCAAAAGGTTAAAACAACCCAAACATCCATCAACAGATGAATGGATAAACAAAATGTGGTGTAGACATACAATGGTCAGATTAAAAAGAAAATGAAATTCTGTTACCTGCTACAATATGGATGAAGCTTTAAAACATTATGCCCAGTGAAATAAGCCAGACATAGAAGGATGAATATTGTATGATGTCATTGATATGAAGTACCTAGGAAAGTCAGATTTATAGGAAAGTGGAATAGAGGTTACCAGGGGTTGGGATGGGGTTTGGGGATGAGTGGTTAATTTTTTAAAAATTTTATTTATTGGAGAGATTAGAGTGAGAGAGAACGAGAAAGCACAAGCAGGGGGAGCAGCAGAGGGAGAGAGAGAAGCAGACCTCTGCTGAGCAGGGAGCCCAATGCGGGACTCGATCCCAGGACCCTGGGATCATGACCTGAGCCAAAGACAGAAGCTTACCTGGCTGAGCTATCCAAGTGCCCTGGCAGTTATTGCTTAATGGGTGCGGAATTTCTGTTTGGGACAGTGAAAAAGTTCTGGAAATGGATAGTAGTGATAGTTGCCCAACATTGTGAATGTACTTAATTCCATTGACATACCCACTTAAAAATAGTTAACATGGCAAATTTTATGTATATTTTATCTCAGCTGGAAAAAAAAAGATGCTAGTGGCTTGAGCTAAGAGGCAGAGGAGGAGGTGGTGGGGAGTGCTGGATTTTGCATCCATTATGAATATTAGTCAATGGGATTTTCTGATGGTTTGGATTTTTTTTTTAAGATTTTATTTATTTATTTATGAGAGACAGAGAGAGAGGGAGAGAGAGAGAGAGAGGCAGAGGGAGAAGCAGGCTCCCAAGGAGCAGGGAGCCCCATGCAGGACTCGATCCCCGGACTCCAGGATCATGACCTGAACCGAAGGCAGATGCTTAACCATCTGAGCCACCCAGGCACCCCTGGTGGTTTGGATTTTTACACGTGAGAGCAAGAAAGTAATGAGTGATATTGCCAAGTTTGTGGGCTAAGCCACCGGAAGCATGGGGGTGCATTTTCTTGAGATGGGGGAGTCTGTGGGAGGAGAAGGTAAGGGACTCAAGGAGAGGGTTTCAGATGGGCCAAATTTGAGATGCTTATAAGACATCCAGGTGACGATGGTGAGTTATCCCTGTGCTAATCGGTGGTCCATCCAGTGGGTCTTCCCTTCGGATTAGGATTTTGCCATAGAATTACAGTATGGAGTATGTTATTTAAAATACATCAGTTACCTAAATTATCTGTCCCATTTTATTTGAGCATATCATATTAAACAGATAGATAGGTAGGTAGGTAGATAGATGGATAAATACATGAATAAAATAAAGCAGGCCAGCTTTCCAGGACAATAGAGCAAGAGATGTGGTGTTCTGTTGATGATCCTTAGTGTAGAACTTGTGACTGTGTAATTTGGGGCTAATTGCACTTTTGAAATCAGCACATTTTGTTCATTTTCTTTTATCATGAGGTGGCCCTAATTCATTTGGTGCTTCAGATAAAGTTTAATGGAAGAATCTCAGAGTCACCCTGATCTTCTTTACTTGACAAATTAGGGTAATATAGAACTCAGATCTAACCCCAGCTCAGAGTTGTTAAATACTTTAATTTTCATCTGTGTTTTGTGTTGGAAAATAATTTTAATATTAAAGGACAGCTGTAGACTGCTAATGACTTGAATACAGTTTGACTGTTTTCATGAAGTGCTCTGTGGGATGTCAGAATATTTAATTCAGGATGTTAAAAACATCCCAAAATGTCACAATAATTATATCACAGCAGGCAATTAAAACACTGGAAAATGCCAACTGACTAAGAGTGTTCCTTGTTATTTAGGAAACTATTAAGAACCTGACATATAAAGTAAAAAATGCTGGTTATAACTTTCTATTTAAATAGATAATTTCATCACCAGATAAGAAATTGACACTTGATAGAGTCGGGGGTCATGTTAAAAATGCAGCTCAAGAAGGAACTAAGGAAGAGATCTCCACTTGATCTTTAACTTTATAATATCTATATTCGCACATTATAAAAAACATTGTTTGGTTTTTCATATCATACCATATGTGCTGCAATATCCTCCATACAATGGTTGTGTTAATTATATCATATGTTGGCAGCCTTAATTGATCTGATTTTGCCATCCTAAATTATGGGCAGTGGAATAATTTCCTCATTTTTTCAAACTGTACTTTTGTTAATCCTAATGGATTAACAATGTAATGCTGAAGACGAGGGACAGTGTTTCTTTAATCCCCGAGGATTAGAGTGTCATTCTCAGTGGGGATGTTAAGAACTGACTACGGTTAGCTAGAAGGGGAAATATTCAGGCAGAGTAAGATACAGAAAACAGAGTGTACCAAAGTCCCAAGATGTTAAATGCAAGTACAGACATGTGATTATCTTGGGCAAAAGTGAGCAATTTGCCCATGCAACTGTAACATTTGCATGGACTGTGTGTATGGACAAAGAACCCTCGGTTCACCTGAAGCTGCGTTTTGGTAAACTATGTCCAAGTTTGAAATGGGTCACCTGAAGGGTTTAATGTTATCTGTAATCAACATACTTAAGAAGGACAACTTAAGATATATAATTACCGTAATAACATCCATAGAGAGCAGGAATTGTTACTACTAGCATTTATTTTTTATTTTGGGAAATATGAGAAGCAATTGCCTTGCCTTCGAGGAACATCTATAACTAAGTGAGGTAATGTCATAAAGTACTTAACATGATTTGTCCAGAAGGGTAGTTGCTTGAAACATTTTGATTTCTTCTTTCCTTTGTGAAAATAGGCATCGACACAAAGAATTGTGGTGTAGAGATGGCATTTGGGCTGAGCATTAAAGGGTAAATAGACAAGACAGAAGAGGGAAAAAATGCCTTGGAATAATGTCCAAACTCAGGGGTAGAGTTTAGTGTTTATACACTTTTGGGGGTTCTCTTTAAGAAAAACAACACAGCACTATCAATACAAAAATTAAGAACAAAAGTAAACATTTAATTTAGAATGAGAAAAGAGGGGCGCTTGGGTGGCTCATTTGGTTAAGCATCTGCCTTTGGCTCTGGTCATGATCCCTGAGTTCGTGGATCGAGCCCTGCATCAGGCTCCCTGCTCAGTGGAGAGTCTGCTTCTCCCTCTGTCCTTCCCCCTGCTCATGCTCTCTCTCTTACTCTCTCTCTCAAATAAATAAATAAAATCTTAAAAAAAAAAGAATGAAAAAAGAAAACAACAAATTACACATTAAAAAAATCTGAGAAATGCCACAAATATCCTAAAATTGAGAAAAATAAAATTTTATTTTTAACTATCTACCTGCCACACTGCTAGAATACCTTTTCTTCATTTGTTAGCTGCATAATTTTTGATCATTTTTTCATATGACAATTTTGTAATATCTTTTATAGAGAGAATAGGTTAGTAATTCACTTGGTTCTCATGGTAATCAAAATTTGATTTTTTAACATTGTTAATTTTTTTTTTTAGAAAAGTTTTCTTTTTAGAAGAGCTTCATGGCTCATTATTTATATACTATGCAACTATTTAAGACTGTTGCCAAATTCAGGGGAACCTCTATTAAATTCCTTCCAAATATGAGTTGTAAGATTTCAGGGCATTTCAGATTTTCTTGTTCAGGACTAATCTTTAGTACCAGTAGAAGTTGATGACACAGATTAAACAGTTTGCCATTGATGTCCTCTCTGCGGTGGAGTATTAAGAGTTAATGAGGGGGAGGAACAAGATGGTGGGGGAGTAGGAGACCTAAATTTCATGTGGTCCCAGGAATTCAGCTAGATAGCTATCAAACCATTCTGAACACCTACAAACTCAACAGGAGATCAAATAAAAGAATAGCAGCAACTCTCTGAACAGAAAAGCGACCACTTTCTGGAAGATCTCTTCCGATTTGTTTAGTGTATATTTTTCTGGAGTTGTTGTTACCCTGTTAGCATTTTGTTCTCTCATTCATCTATTCTCCTCTGGACAAAATGACAAGATGGAAAAACTCACCTCAGAAAAAAAGAACAAGAGGCAGTACCAACTGCCAGGGACCTAATCAGTATGGACATTAGTAAGATGTTGGAACTAGAGTTCAGAATGATGATTATAAAGATACTAGCTGGGCTTGAAAAAAGCATGGAAGATATTAGAAAAACCCTTTCTGGAGAAATAAAAGAACTAAAATCTAATCAAGTCAAAATCAAAAAAAGCTATTAGTGAGGTGCAATCAAAAATGGAGGCTCTAACTGCTAGGATAAATGAGGCAGAAGAGAGAATTAGTGATATAGAAGACCAAATGATGGAGAATAAAGAAGCTGAGAAAAAGAGAGAAACAACTACTGGATCATGAGGGCAGAATTCGAGAGATAAGCGATACCATAAGATGAAACAATATTAGAATAATTGGGATCCCAGAAGAAGAAAGAGAGAGAGGGGCAGAAGGTATATTGGAGCAAATTATAGCAGAGAACTTCCCTAATTTGGGGAAGGAAACAGGCATAAAAATCCAGGAGGCACAGAGAACCCCCTCAAAATCAATAAAAATATGTCCACACCCCGACATCTAATAGTAAAACTTAAAAGTCTCAGAGACAAAGAGAAAATCCTGAAAGCAGCTTGGGACAAGAGGTCTGTAACCTACAATTGTAGAAACATTAGATTGGCAACAGACCTATCCATAGAGACCTGGCAGGCCAGAAAGGACTGGTGTGATATATTCAGAGCACTAAACGAGAAAAATATGCAGCCAAGAATACTATATCCAGCTAGGCTGTCATTGAAAATAGGAGAGATAAAAAGCTTCCAGGACAAACAAAAACTAAAGGAATTTGCAAACACAAAACCAGCCCCACAAGAAATATTGAAAGGGGTCCTCTAAGCAAAGAGAGGGCCTAAAAGTAACATAGACCAGAAAGGAACACAGACAGTATACGATAACAGTCACCTTACAGGCAATACAATGGCACTAAATTCATATCTTTCAATAGTTACCCTGAATGTAAATGGGCTAAATTCCCCAATCAAAAGACACAGATATCAGATTGGCTAAAAAACCAAGACCCATCGATAGGCTGTCTGCAAGAGACTCATTTTAGACCCAAAGACACCTCCAGATTGAAAGTGAGGGGGTGGAAAACCATTTACCATGCTAATAGACTTCAAAAGAAAGCTGGGGTGGCAATCCTTATATCAGACAAATTAGATTTTAAACCAAAGACTATAATAAGAGATGAGGAAGGATACTATATCCTACTTAAAGGGTCTATCCAAGAAGAAGATCTAACAGTTGTAAATATCTATGCCCCTAACATGGGAGCAGCCAATTATATAAGCCAATTAAATAACAAAATCAAAGAAACACATTGACAACAATACAGTAATAGGAGGGGACTTTAACAGCCCCTTCACTGAAATGGACAGATCATCTAAGCAAAAGATCAGCAAGGAAATAAAGACTTTAAGTGACACACTGGACCAAATGGACTTCACAGACACATTCAGAACATTCCATCCCAAAGCAACAGAATACACATTCTTCTCTAGTGCCCATGGAACATTCTCCAGATGTGATCACATCCTAGGTCACAAATCAGGTCTCAAACGGTACCAAAAGATTGGGATTATTCCCTGCATATTTTCAGACCACAATGCTTTGAAACTAGAATTCAATCACAAGAGGAAAGTCGGAAAGAACTCAAATACATGGAGGCCAAAGAGCATCCTACTAAAGAATGAATGGGTCAACCAGGAAGTTGAAGAATTAAAAAAACTCATGGAAACAAATGAAAATGAAAACACAACTGATTAACATCTTTGGGATGCAGCAAAGGCAGTCCTAAGAGGAAAGTATATAGCAATACAAGCCTGTCTCAAGAAATAAGAAAGGTCTCAAGTACCCAACCTAACCCTACACCTAAAGGAGCTGGAGAAAGAACAGCAAATTAAGCCTAAACCCAGCAGGAGAAGAGAGTAAAGATCAGAGCAAAAATCAATGAAATGGAAACCAAAAGAAGAGTAGAGCAGATCAATGAAACTAGGAGATGGTTTTTTGAAAGAATTAATAAGATTGATAAACCCCTGGCCAGACTTATAAAAAAAGAGAAAGGACCCAAATAAATAAAATCTTGAATAAAGAGGAGCGATCACAGCCAACACCAAAGAAATACAATTATAAGAACATATTATGAGCAACTCTATGCCAGCAAATTAGATAATTTGAAAGAAATGATGCATTCCTAGAGATGTATCAACTACCAAAACTGAACCAGGAAGAAATAGAAAACCTGAACAGACCTGTAAACCACTAAGAAAATTGAAGCAGTCATCAAAAATCTCCCAACAAACAAGAGCCCAGGGGCAGATGGCTTCTCAGGGGAATTCTACCAAACATTTAAAGAAGAATTAATACCTATTCTGAAACTGTTCTAAAAAATAGAAATGGAAGGAAAACTTCCAAACTTGTTTTATGAGGCCACCATTACCTTGATCCCAAAACCAGACAAAGACCCCATTAAAAAGGAGAATTACAGACCGACATGCTTGATGAACATGGATGCAAAAATTCTCACCAAAATACTAGCCAGTAGTACCCAACAGTACATTAAAAGGATTATTCACCACGACCAAGTGGGATTTATTCCTGGGCTGCAAGGTTGGTTCAGCATGCACAAATCAATCAGTGTGATACAATACATTAATAAAAGAAAGAACAAGAACCATATGATTCTCTCAATAGATGCAGAAAAAACATTTGACAAAGTACAGCATCCCTTCTTGATCGAAACTCTTCAGAGTATATGGATAAAGGGTACATATCTCAATATCATAAAAGCCATCTATGAAAAACCCACAGTGAATATCATTCTCAATGGGGAAAAACTGAGAGCTTTCCCCCTACAGTCAGGAACACGGCAGGGATGTCCACTCTCACCACAGCTATTCAACATAGTACTAGAAGACCTAGCCACAGCAATCAGACAACAGAAAGAAATAAAAGGCATCCGAATTGGTAAAGAAGAGGTCAAACTCTCACTCTTTGCAGATGATAGGATACTTTATGTGGAAAACCCAAAAGACTCCATCCCAAAACTGCTAGAACTCATTCAGGAATTCAGTAAAGTGGCAGGATATAAAATCAATGCACAGAAATCAGTGGCATTCCTATACACCAACAAGACATAAGAAAGAGAAAGTAAAGAGTTGATCCCATTTACAGTTGCACCCAAAACCGTAAGATACCTAGGACTAAATCTAACCAAAGAGGCAAAGAATCTGTACTCAGAAAACTATAAAATACTCATGAAAGAAATTGAGGAAAGACACAAAGAAATGGAAAAACGTTCCATGCTCATGGATTGGAAGAACAAATATTGTGAAGATGTCAATGCTACATAGAGCAATCTACACATTCAGTGCAATCCCTATCAAAATACCACCAACTTTTTTCAAAGAAATGGAGCAAATAATCCTAAAATTTGTATGGAACCAGAAAAGACCCCAAATAGCCAGAGGAATATTGAAAAAGAAAAGCAAAGCCGGTGGCATCACAATTCCGGACTTCAAGCTCTATTACAAAGCTGTCATCATCAAGACAGTATGGTCCTGGCACAAAAACAGACACATAGATCAATGGAACAGAATAGAGAGCCCAGAAATGGACCCTCAACTCTATGGTCAACTAATCTTCGACAAAGCAGGAAAGAATGTCCAATAGAACATTCTTTTTTTTTTTTTTTAAGTTTTATTTACTTATTTGAGAGAGAATGAGATAGAGAGAACATGAGAGGGGGAGGGTCAGAGGGAGAAGCAGATCCCTGCTGAGCAGGGAGCCCGGTGCGGGACTTGATCCTGGGACTCCAGGATCATGACCTGAGCTGAAGGCAGTCGCCTAACCAACTGAGCCACACAGGCGCCCCATCCAATGGAACATTCTTTTGTCTTTTGTCTCTTCAACAACTGGTGTTGGGAAAACTGGACAGCCACATGCAGAAGAATGAGACTGGACCATTTCCTTACACCACACACAAGAATAGACTCAAAATGATTTAAAGACGTAAATGTGAGACAGGAGTCCATCAAAATCCTAAAGGAGAACACAGGCAGCACCCTCTTCGATCTCAGCCGTGGCAACTTCTTCCTAGAAACATCACCAAAGGCAATGGAAGCAAGGGCAAAAATGAACTATTGGGACTTCATCAAGATAAAAAGCTTTTGCACAGGAAAGGAAACAGTCAACAAAACCAAAAGAGAACTGACAGAATGGGAGAAGATATTTGCAAATGACATATCAGATTAAGGGCTAGTATCCAAAATCTGTAAAGAACTTATCAAACTCAACACCCAAAGAACAAATGATCCAATCAAGAAATGGGCAGAATACATGAACAGACATTTTTCCAAAGAAGGCATCCAAATGGCCAACAGACATATGAAAAAGTGCTCAACATTGCTCGGCATCAGGGAAATCCAAATCAAAACCTCAATGAGGTACCAGAATGGCTAAAATTAACAAGTCAGGAAATGACAGATGTTGGCAGGGTTGCGGAGAAAGGGGAACCCTCCTACATTGTTGGTGGGAATGCAAGCTGGTGCAACCCCTCTGGAAAACAGTACGGAGGTTCGTTAGAAAGTTGAATATAGAGCTATTGTATGACCCAGCAATTGCACTACTGTGTATTTACCCCAACGATACAAATGTAGTGATCCGAAGGGGTATGTGCACCCCAATGTTTATATCTGCAATGTCCATGATAGCCAAACTATGGAAGGAGCCAAGTTGTCCATCAACAGGTGAATGGATAAAGAAGAAGTGGTATATATATATATATATACAATGGAATATTATGCAGCCATCAAAAAACCCCAAAATCTTGCCATTTGCAACAATGTGGATGGAACTAGAGGGTATTATGCTGAGCGAAATAAGTCAATCAGAGAAAGACATGTATCATATGATTTCACTGATATGAGGAATTCTTAATCTCTGGAAACAAACTCTGAGGGTTGCTGGAGTGGTTGAGGGGTGGGAGGAATGGGGTGGCTGGGTGATAGACATTGTGGAGGGTGTGTGCTATGATAAGCGCTGTGAATTGTGTAAGTCTGATCAATCACAGACCTGTACCTCTGAAACAAATAATACATTATATGTTAAAAAAAAAAAAGATAGCAGGAAGGGAAAAATGAAGGGGAAGGCATTCGGAGGGGAAGATGAACCATGAGATTATGGACTCTGAGAAACAAACTGAGGGTTCTAGAGGGGAGGGGGTGGGAGGTTGGCTTAGCCTGGTGATGGGTATTAAAGAGGGCATGTATTGCATGGAATACTGGGTGTTATGCGGAAACAATGAATCATGGAACACTGCATCAAAAACAAATGATGAAATGTATGGTGATTAACATAATATAATAAAATAAAATAAAAAAAGATAACTCTTTTTTGATTTAAGTATTTCATGTCAAATTAGCAAGAAATTTAAGTCTTTTCCCAGTTTGTTCACAACAAGTCCTCTTCATGAATTAGGTTATCAAAATATCCAAGAGCCTCTTCATTACTTCTATTCAAAATTTATTTCTTCCTCTTGATTAATCATTTCATTTGGTATGATCTGAAAGGTTTTTTTACAATTTGCTCTTCAAGTTCAGAATAATTTCCATTGATTTCATTCCTTTTTTGCTTCTGTTTCATATTTCATTTTAATATGAAATTTATCAGTTATTTAAAAAATTATTTAAAGTTGATAAAACAAGATGCCTGTTATATGCACCTGAGTTAGGAGTCTGTGATTCCTTACTTGTTTTTTTTTGGAAATGTCTTTCCAAATGGCAATAAAAATTGTGCATTTAAACTTTATCAAACATGACATTCTCATCAAAAAAAGAAAAAAAGCCTTTCTTATGCTGAGATGGCTTACAATAAGTTCACCATATTTGTAAATGAATGTGAACACCAAACCCAAACTAAATGTATAGTCAACTTGACTTCCTTTGCTAGATCCCCCAAATGCTGTAGTCATTCCAGTGCCAACTGACACAGCAGGAGGTTGACGGAAGGTAAGTCAGAGTAGACTAGACAGCTGTTTTTACCAATTATAGTGCATGTATCTCTCTTTTGCAAAATTTTTGAAAATATATGATTGTATGAACCCCTTACCTAGTGCCCCTCCAAGGGCCTTGGAAGGATTTTGTGGAAGTGGGGGCCTTGAAGCTTAAGCTTCAATTAGCTTTAAGGTTGTTCTGCCTTCACCCAGATTTCTTAATTTAGCTTATGATTTGGCTTCTGCTAACTTCTCCAATTCAGTCTCCCATCACTTTCTCTCCTTTGCTGTCTCTGCCTGAGCCTTATTCCCTGACTCTGCCATCCTCTTGTTTTCCTGCAGGGCATTCACTAGTACTGGTCTTTGGCTGAATATTCATCCTCCTCATGTCACTTTGGAAGTCTCTTAGATTTCTGACTACCCACTCTAAGATACATGTCTTCCATATTATCTCTCATGGTATAATATGTTAATAATAGTAACAAAACTCCAGTTGTTAATAATTCCATGAGGCAGTGTAGTAAGAACAAATTAAAAATCTGTGTCATATCCAATTAATTTAATATGTGCTTTCTCACCTGTACCTGCCACTGGAGAGCTAAGCTCTATGAGGGAAGGGACTCTTGCTTTCTTCTCCATTATAACTCTATTTTCAGGCACAGCTCCTGGAATATTCAGTAACTATTGATTTAAATATTGAAACGAGGGAGGTGGAGTATTTCAGGTTGAGGGAATAGTATCAACAGAAATGGGCGCTTAATAGTAGTACAGAATCGTAGTTGGGAGTGTAAGCTCTGGACCCAGATGTCTGGCATTTAAATCCCAGTCCCATCAGCTGCTTGACCACAGGCAAGTTACCTAACATACCTGTGCCTCAGTTTCCTTACCTTGATTATGAGGATAGCAGTAGTACCTACCTCATAATAGACTGAAAATTAAATAGTGAAGACACGGAAAGCATTTAGAAAAATGCCTAATATATAAGAGGCACCCAATAAATGTTATTTATTATGAAAATTCATAGCTTGATCCAAGTCAGGAAGTTTGTTTATTTTAAACTAATCACCATTCAGTGTTCACATCAACCTGACATTTCCAAGACATGAGGTCACTTTTGAGCTGGTAGACCTTAGAGATCATCAGTTCATCCCCTCGTGTTACAAAGGAGGTACTTTAGTGCTCAGAAGCCAGGACTAGAATCCAGAACCTTCCAGATCAAGTCGATGACAGTGGTGAGGTGAAAACCAGAGGCTTGGTGAAACGTGGCTTAAAGCAATGTGGGAAGTGAAGGCGGTTGAGTTGCTCCCCTAAAGGTGGTAGTGGTGGTTTGCTGGTGCAGGAATGGTTGCTAAGTTCAAGGATTCTCTTCTGCCCAATACATTCACCAATGTGGGTATTGAGGCTCTGTAAGAACAATGAAAAGGGGAACAGTAGATTTCTGAAATCCAGTCCACATTGCTTTATTTGAACGTCACAGTGGCTGATACAATGACCAGAAAGCCAGCAATATGATTCTGGATTCTGATTCTTCTCCAAGTCAGAAAGCTGCATCACTGTGCCTTCTTGCAGTGTTATCTTCTCTTTACTTCTACATGCTGAGATCCACCAAACAGGAGGGGGAAGTCTCTGGATTTTGGCACAGAGGCATATGGAATTTTAGGAGACTGAGTATCTCAGATTTTGAGCTCATGTACCACACATACATAGTAAGAAGCAATTTTTTTCTAAAATATTTGACTTAGGTTTCTGACTTTAAAATTTTTTTTTTTTAAAGATTTTATTTATTTATTTGACAGAGAGAGACACACAGCGAGAGAGGGAACACAAGCAGGGGGGAGTGGGAGAGGGAGAAGCAGGCTCCCCGCCAAACAGGAGCCCGATGCGGGGCTCGATCCCAGTTCCCTGGGACCATGACCTGAGCCGAAGGCAGATGCTTAACCGTCTGAGCCACCCAGGCGCCCCCTGACTTTAAAATTTATCCTAATATACTGGAACTGTTTTGCAGAGGGTTTGTCCAGTTAGATGTTGCTCAGCCAAATAACAAGAGTCCCTTTTCATATGTAATTCTGTTAGGAAGACTACTTACCACTTCTTCTCAAAGTAATAGGACCTAATTTAAAAATACAGATTTGGTCCACTGGGTTCTGCTGTCTCTAACAGTAATTGGGAAGGGCCCCATTTAACTCAGGACTTTGAAAGATAAACGACTGGGTAAGAAACACAGAATGGACAGTGAAGAATGAAATATGCTGTTTTGCTAAGCTCCTGTTAATAGACCTAGAAGACTGCAAATAATATAAAGATAAATAGATGGGGCCAGGACGGATCTGGGTCTGGTTTTAACCTATCAGAGTGCTTATTGGCAGGCAATGCTTTTTGTCAGAAGGGGTGACAGACTATCTCTTATTTCATTTCAGCTCTGTCGTTTAAGTAAAATATACTTAAAAGTATTTATTGGGGTGCCTGGGTAGCTCAGTCGGTTAAGCATCTGACTCTTGATTTTGGCTCAGGTCATGATCTCAGGGTCATGAGAGCGAGTCCTGAGTCTGTCTCCGTGCTCAGTGGGGAGTCTGCTGGAGATTCTCTCCCTCTGCCTCTCCCCGGCTCACGCACATGAGCTCGCTCTCTCTCTCTCTCTCTCTTTCAAGTAGATAAATCTTTAAAAAATATTTATAAAATATTTATATAAAAAGCACCTACTCTGTGAGGGAAGCTGTGCTGTGCTCATTATTGTGGGTGTAGGGATAACTAAAGTGTGGTTCTTATCTTCAAGTAGCTTACTTTTGAAGGGGGGCTGGTGGAGGCCCTATGATCTCAGCCAGATAGGGATTATTTCCGTTGAGTTTTGTTTTGGTTTTGTTTTGTTTTGGAATTGTCCTTTTATTTCCATATTGATTCATCCACAGATAGCCTCCACTGGACTAATTGCTTCTTGGTATTGGAATGGTATAGAGCACCTTAGTTGGTTAGAGTTCAGTCTTTCACTATCAGATAGAATTAAGCTACTATGTATTTATTGCATTAACTATATCTATTCTGACTTGCGATTGCACAAATCTAAGCAATGCAGGAAATGACAGAGTGAAAAAACCCTTTGACAGATGCTTTTTTTTTTTTTTTTTTTTGCCTATGATTGCTGAGGTGGGAAGAGATTTATGGTTCACCCTGGTTTGGAGCAGTAAAGGAAAAAAATACACACACACACACAAACACACACGCTCTCTCTCTTTCTCTCAAGGCTGGATATTACCTGTCATTCTAAAGTCCTTTCCTTTGGAGTGTATCTTGTCTCCCACAAGCAGTTAAACTCCCTCTGAAATAGATAACATGTAAATTTAAGAGCTCTTCTCTGTGAAAAAGTACAGTGCTATTAGGCTTTATCTGTTTAAAGTCTCATGTATTCCCTATGTGAGTTACACCTAAATAAAGGTGTGTGGAGGTTGATTCATGGCTTATGAAGACAAGGTCATTAATTTGGTGTCCTTACAATCTCAAGTAGTTTTGCAGCTTTCCGCATTTATACAGTAGGGCTATGTGTATTTACACATGTGTGTATTTAAATCTCATGTTTTTCTTTTATGTAAATATATATATATATTTACCTTGTAGACAGAACTTTTATATCATTCTCTTCTGGTCTGCATGAAATAAGTAGCAGAAATAGGACTAATGAGGTGTTTGTCTCCTTAGAATCTCTCCCCACTCCTTTTTCTTTAAAGATATTACTCATTCATTTGAGAGAGAGAGAGAGACAGAGCACAAGCAGGGGGAGAGGCAGAGGGAGAAACAGACTCCCCGCTGAGTTGGGAGCCCAACAGGGGGCTCGATCCCAGGACCTGGAGATCACGACCTGAGCCAGGCCAGGCCAGACGCTCAACCATCTGAGCCACCCAGGCGTGCCTCTTACCCTTTCTTTCAGCAATAACTTCTAAGTTTCATATGGGGCACTATGCTTTTCCTATCTGCTGTCTGTGTGGACCGGATGGGACTCCACCCATCATTTCATGGCTGTGTCTTGTTTCAAAGGCCTAAGACAGTCACATCTCTATTGTCTGACTCCAGTGATGAGTTCAGAGTAGGCAAATGACTGATGTGGGCTCTTTGGAAGGAATCTTAGATTTTGGAGGAGAGATATGGGAAATAGACCTCTTTTCTTCTAGGCTGGGTATTCGGAGGAGGTGGGGCTGGAGCTGCTTATCGTCTCATGGAGTCTCAAATGAAAGCCAAGAGAGCAGAAGGCAATGCCAGATAAGGATTAAAAAAAGAACCTATGTGCTGGTAACACCACTGATGTAGGTAAGTACCTAGGTGAAGCCACACCTCAAAGTCAGCCTTACCTTTGGACTTGTTAGTCAAGCAAAAGCCTTTTTTCTGCTCAAGGCTGTTTGGGTTGGGTTTTCAGTCCTAACTGGAAAAACTCTGTAGATGAATAAGCTACGGTTTCAGTTTTCAGGGCCCACAATTTCCCAATCTGGAAAATGAAGGTGCTTTTCAAGTCTTTTATGGCTCTAAAGTCATGATTCCTTCTTGAAATTCTTAAGGGTCCTCTCAAAAGCATGTTGAGAGGTGATGCATATTCTTTTGGTGTCTGCCAGTTTGAGTTTACTCTTGGGTGTGATGTTTCTTTCCATTTGGCAAATGGTTGATAGTCCCAAGGCTAATAAAATCTTGGAAAGATTTATTGAAACCCAAGATTTTGATTCAGAAATAGCTAGGAAGTTCTTATCTTTGAAATATTAATAAAAACATTGAAGAACTCAGTCAAAAGTCCATACCAGCTAGGCTATAGCCCATCTAACAGGAATCTCTGTGCTAAATCCATGTGTTATTTTGGTACTAAATAATTTATATTTTAATATGCAAACATAGTTCCCTCCATGATGATCGACATGGCTCCAAAAATGTAGTCCTGAAGATTATGGTGCTTTGTTGTTGCAGTGTTAAGCAGAAATAATATATATTTTTGAAAGTATTAGTCTAGTCACCATGCAGAGAAAAACATGTTTTTCACTTGTTAGAAGGAAATAAACCAGTTGTTACAATCCAAGTGTAACATTATATGCCGAACTGAAAAAGGGCTGAATGATGGGAGGAGAGCCACTTTAACACCATACCTCTCCTCACAGAAGAGAGCTAACTCTTCAAAATTGCTAGGTGAGGATGCTGAATGGATAGGAGCAAATTGCCAGTTGCTTTATGGCCATACTTAGTGATTGTGAGATTTTATTGTATTTGATAAAATGGCATGAATATCCTATTTAAACTCTCATGACAAATTAAATGTTTGGGAGTGGTTTCTAGAAAGTAATTTTTTTACAGTGCCCTGAACACACCAGGGTGTTCCCTATTTCCACACTTTTGTGTATGTTTCCCCCAGCCTGAAATGTCATTCCTTGCTTTCTGTGCTGAATGAATCCTTCATATATTCAAAATCTAGTGCATGCGTCTTGTTTCCACTGGCTCCTCCTTTAGGCATTCCATTGCTGTGTCCATGGTCCACCACTGTTACCTTGTCTATGGTGGTTTTTATTGTAGAATCAGTCAATATTCATTTGCACTATTTCTTTTCCCCCTGTCTCTGCCACTGGACTTTGAGGAGCTTGGATTCAAAGACTCCTCTGACTCTGCAAGTGCCCAACCATATGTTTGCTGGTTGAATAAATACTCTTCATGGCCCTCGTGTGAGCAAACCTTTTAACTGTACTGATCACGGCTACCCATTTTGAACACCTAATAATGGCCAGGCAGTGTATAGAATTGTAATTTAATCTTTAACTCTGCTAGTGTGTATGATCTTTCTCTCCATTGTGTAGATGAGAAAACAGAGGCCCAGAGAGGTTTATAGGGTTGCCGAAGATGTCACTGGTAAGTGACAGGGGATTCGGTCTGTGCTCTTTCCTCTACATAATATCTCCAACTTTGCTTGAAAGCGTTATTTAAAATTTTTTCTAAAATGCTTCCTTTTAAACATTCCCTGAATATTCCCTTAAGGGCTCTGTTTCCTGCTAGATTTGTGCTACCTGCTTCCGTCTGCAAAATCAAATAAGCCACTTTGTGCAGCTCCTTCCTCAGGAAATCTGGAAAACGGAGCTGTTCTTTCTAGGAACACTAACAATTCATCTCCATGTACTGGTGTGGCTTATGATTTTCAGTTTAACCCATGCGGCCCCTATTCCTTGGGCCGGGGTTGTTAGCATATGATAAGTCTAAAAAAGTTTTTATTCCCGGCAAACAGAGTCAGGGAAGCAGAAGTAGGTTTTTGGAAAGGCTGGTTAAGAAAGAAGTTATTTCAGTAATTGAAGCCAAGCATTTTGATTAAAATGATCTAATTCTTTGCTTTGCTCTGCCAGTGTAGATCTGGTCCACACCTGTTATATTCTGCAGTGCACTTTACCCCAGTGGTTACCAAATGCTGGCTTGTGAAATTCAGCCTGCTCAAGAAGGTTTTCATCAGTCAGAAACAGAGAGAGAGTAGTAAGAAAAAATAGAGGAGTGTGCACCTGAATATATATGTACCTATCCACAATATTCACACATGCCCTCAGAATCATTGGTTCCCTTTTTGGTGAGAATTGTGGTTTTTTTTGGGGGGGGTCGCAGAGGGAAGGAGAGAGAGAGAGAGAGAGAGAGAATCTTAAGCAGTCTCCCTGTTGAGTGTAGATCCCAACACGGGGCTGGATTTCATGACCCTGAGATCATGACCTGAGCAGAAATCAAGAGTCAGATGCTTAACCGGCTGAGCCACCCAGGCGCCTGAGAATTGTTTTTTATTCTGAGATTATTTCTTACTATATCCTTTTGCCATTAAAATATATTTCTCTAAAGAAATTGTAGCATGAATAGAAGGTAGATAATTTTCTTAATGCCTCAACCTATCTGACAAAATGAAAATATCTTATTTCATTCACCTTGATTTTTAAACAAATTTTATGAGGCCATGAAATTCCGGGGTTCTGGAACCATGTTGCACTTCCTTTTTTCCCTTGGTTCTTTGGCAATAAATAACAAATCTGCCACCAAAGAGGGAAGACAGCTGTGTTCAAGTTGATTTCCTCCTCTGTACTCTTGTCTCACTTGTTGTCTTTACTTTTCATTGGCAGTTAGAATACGATGCCTTGCATCATTAGTGTAGGTTTATGTCCTAGCTAATAAAACAGATTGTAACTGTGCCTACCAAAGGTAGGAAGCATCATCGTTTTCTTTCGATGGACTGCTAGCATCTACACATGATAGATACTCAGCTGTTTTAAAATAGATTTAATGTCTGGAACTTGGGGGGAGGTGCTGGAAATTAATAAGATAACAATGACAGTAGGTTAAAATTAATATTTATTAAGTGCTTCCCATACTCTAGGCACTATTTTAAGTGTTCTGTATGTGTGACTCATTTAATCCTTCCAACACCCACCAGGGCTAGGTTTCATTATTATCACTGCCTTCATTTTTCAGGGGAGGAAACTGGGATAACAGAGTGTTAAGTAACCTGTCTCTATTTTTACTTGGCAGTGGTGGGATTTGAACCCAGATAGGTTAAGCTTGAAAACTCAACATTCCCAAGCACCACAGCATGCTGCCTCCTGCAAAAACAGTTCTGACAGCCACCTCTGGAGAAGAATGAGGGTAACTGTTGTAACAGTTGCAGGTGGCGATGTTGTAACCAGCATTAGGGTGATCCCGGTGCTGCATGGGTGCTAAGGGCTTTAGGTGCATTATTTCATGCTCACAACAACCCTATGCAGTCTAGGCTCCTATTATCTCATTTTACAGATAAGGAAGCTGAAGCACAGAGGTCTTGCCCAAGTGACTTGCTCAAGACTGGAAAATGGCAGAACCTGAAACTCGAACCTTAGGTCTGTCTCACTCCAAACGCCATGAGCTATGATGTTACACTTGGATGAGCCTAGGATTTGGGACCGGAAAATTCCATCTGGAGGCTCTCCAGCAGCAGAGCAGCCATGGCCATGTCACTGGGCTCTCTGAGATTGTTCTATCATCTGTTAAGTGGAGGAGATGTGTGTAAGATACTTAATAAGCTGTAATGTGCTGCTTAAATGTAATGTATTTATATATGTGGCAGAGGCTTATTCCACTTCCTGGTCCTCTGAGCATCTCTGGAGAATCAGAAAGCTCACTGCATTTCCTCTTGACTTCCTTTGCTAGCTTCCCATAACAGCAGGTACCTCAGAAAGATTTGGGCTCCTGTTGTTGAATAGCTCTAGGAAATGTATTTCGAGTTGCCGATCACCTATAGCCACAGAAAGAAAATCAAGGCTGACAAGTACCATGCTCATTAGGCAGACGCTCAGTTTTATTCAACCACAAAGATATTAGGAAAAGATATTTATAGCTGACCTTTCAAGATTAATAATTCTCGTGAAAGAGAAACCGTGGTAGTCAACGCCATTTAAAAAAAATCCTGAGCCTTGAAGGAAATAATTATTTTACTGTTTGTAGTAGAGTTTGTTACATTTATTAAAAATTTAATAAAATGCATATGCATATCTATCACACTTAAAAGACCATCAATAAGGTAAAATCAGTTCACTCTGCTTCTTTAAAATTGAATGGTGACATTCTTATGACTCCTCGTTATTTTGTTATTTTCTTAAAAATATGTGCATTTATCCTGTAATTTCAGAAAGTAAAATTCTATAACAGTTAATTAGAAACTCAAAAATGGATCTTTTAGGCACGTTAAAATGAACTGCTAAGCATTCATGATTTTAAATGTTAGGAAATAAAAATAGGAAAACATAAGAAATGAACATGTTCCTTTTTAACTTTTGATCTTCCCTGTTCTTCCTTTTGACTCCATATTCAATTGACAATCTCATGTTTATATAGCATGTGTCTAGTGAAGATCTTCCTGGCTTAGCTTTTTGTCTGAAAAAGGCAAGGATTAGGAGAATCCATTTTGTCTTCAAATAAATGCATTCTCATTGAGGCAACTTCAGTTCAGAATCCTTATACTGTAAGTAATTGAATGTTCTGTGCTTTGAACATAAAATATGCTGTACAGTGAGTGAAAAAAACCCACAACCTTTCTAAATAGGAGTAACTTGAGTTTTGGAGATGGTTGAGGGTGAGGATGGAGGCACACAGGACACAGTGTAAGTTAACATTGTGGAAATATTTGCTTAAGTACATGATGCTTCTGGTTTGCTGTTTTTGGTGGAAATAAAAAGGTCATTATAAATTAAGCTGAAAAACAATTTAAAATAATTTTGTAAATATAAGAGCATTTCCTGAATAGAAATACCTCATCCTTTCTTTTTAAAGCTGTAAATTATTATAAAAGGATTTCAAAAAGATTTTTATAAAATAATTGCCATTAACATACCAAATACCCATTTTGTTTATGCATATTCCTTTCAAGTCTTTGTTTACATATTATAATAAGAATTTGTAATTTTATATTATTTTAAAAAATTTGATATGACATTACATTTACTCCATTATTATCATTACTAAAGTCTGCATAGTTTCTTAATTTGGTTAGTCACTACTTATTTAACCATTTCCTTATGCTTTTGATAATTAGGTTTTTGTTCATTTGTTTTGCTTTTCTAGAAATGGCAACTACATATTCTACGTTTTCTAACTATTTTGTTCAACTGTCCTTATAGTTTTCTTCGTATTTGTGTATCCTGCTCTTTACTTTAACAAGAATGGTCTTGATAATCATAATTAATAATACAAGTCTAATATGCTTACAGAAGTTTTTGCTGTGCTGAGGTCATTGTTGTTGTTTTTTGTTCTTTGTTTTTTTGGACAAATTTTCTTTCCTCTGCCTGAGTTCCTTCTTTTGCCATATTCTCATGATGCAGTCCTATTAATTATTAATGCCCAGCTTAAAAATTATTTTGCTGAGATTTTCATTGATATTTTCTATCCTGGGTTATTACTCTGTCATTTTACATTATTTCTTTGTGGCAGAGAGTACATTGTAGTGCAGTTATGTTCAATTTCAAAAATGTACTGCCCTTACAACACTGTGCATGAGTTGAGGACAAACCCCGAGTGTATTTTGTACATATACCCTAACTTTGTAGAACAGTTTTGGACAAATTCAACGTTGATTAAATAATTGAATGAATTAAATAGAAGAGTTTACCAGGGCTTAGATGGGTGGAAGAAGAAATAGAGCATTGTATTACAGGAGTTCAGGGCAAGGAGGGACCATTAGGGGGCTGGAGGAGAAGAAGGGGAAGGGCCGGAAACCTGTTTCTATTGAGCTTTGTTATGTACTAGGCGCTGTGCCAGGTACTTTACATACCTGATATCATTTAACCCTGAGAACAACTCTTGAAATAGGTTGTCACTCTCATATTGCATACTACAGATAAAAAAAAAATGTTCGTAGAGACTGAGTAATTACAAAAGTTCACTCCATCAGTAAGTGCTGGAGTTGGACGAGAGAGTGGAAAAGGGGCATTTCACTGGAATTCAAAAGAAGGGATGGATGGGTCAATACCACAGAGGCACATGCACAAACACAGATAGGACTTATCCTCTAGTGTTTATAGGTTACCGAGGCCAACCTGGCCAACTGGGAGAGTTTGAAAGCGGGTGGGAGATTGATAATCTGTGTTCATAGTGTTATATACTTTGAGAATCATTAAGTCATTAAGGCCTCTGTCAGAGTGGGAGGGATTAAGGTTCTGCTGAGGGGTGTGCCTGTATAAATAATGGTTACAACTAGGTTGGCCTAGGCAACTCCTGATACCCAAGGCAGGTCATATTTTCACTACTGTTCTGTTACCAGATGATTATGCTTGAGCCTATAGGAATTGGTTTATATTGCCAAGAGCCTTTGGGAATGCCCAACTGAGAGTTGTAATGAAACAAAAGTGGTAGTTGAACTAAGGAAAATAGTAGGTGATTATGGGCACCCTTTATCTTTGAGATTTTGGGTCCTCACCATCACTATCATCACCAGGTCATCATCACCATCAACAAACATGGCCCTGTTGATGTACAGCACTGGTCACCAGTGGTTACACTAAGAAGCATACGACCCAGTTTCTGTTCTTGAAGAGGTAATAGGATATATAGGGAAAACAGTAAGGAAACTAACATTTATTTAGCACTTTCTATGTGTCATCCATGTATAGCAAATATATCACGAGTAGAGACTTAAAAATACTGCTGTGTTCGAAATAAGTCAGAGAAAGACATGTATCATATAATCTCACTGATATGAGGAATTCTTAATCTCAGGAAACAAACTGAGGGTTGCTGGAGTGGTGGGGGGTGGGAGGGATGGGGTGGCTGGGTGATAGACATTGGGGAGGGTATGTGCTATGGTGAGCACTGTGAATTGTACAAGACTGTTGAATCACAGATCTGTACCTCTGAAACAAATAATACATTATATATTAAAAAAAAAGATAGCAGGAGGGGAAGAATGAAGGGGGGGAAATTGGAGGGGGAGATGAACCATGAGAGACTATGGACTCTGAAAAACAAACTGAGGGTTCTAGAGGGGAGGGGGGTGCGAGGATGCGTTAGCCTGGTGATGGGTACTGAAGAGGGCACATTCTGTATGGAGCCCTGGGTGTTATATGCAAATAATGAATCATGGAACACTACATCAAAAACTAATGATATAATGTATGGTGATTAATGTAACATAATAATAATAAAAAAAATACTGCTGTGTTGACCCCTGGAATTGGGGCACAGAAGTTGTTTTAGGAAGAGGAGAATCTTTGTTTAGAAAACATTGTTGGGCTACTTTGGTGGTAGAAAGTGGGGCTTGGAGGACTGGTCTGGAAGAAGGCTGTGTTATAGGGAGATGGCAAAAATGAAAGTTAAACATTTGGGGATCTGAGAGGCAGATGTAGTGTTTCTGAAATGAAATATACAGGTGAACCTTTGGTTTAATCCAGATCCCGTGCTTTTATATGCTTATATGCAAACAGTCTAAGCAAGTAGGACTAGGCAAAGGAGTTTTCAATTCCAGCTTGGAGAGGTGAAAGTCATAATTTAGGGCATTCCTCAAACATATAAAAGCTGTTCAGAAGGTACTGGGGGAGCCAGAATATCATAGGCCTACTACAAATAGACATCCTTTTTGAATATATTTCTATCAGTTTTTTTCTTGATTATAGAGACCCATGAAAAATAGTGCCCATGGGCCACTTTGTGCAGAAGTACTGGCTGTGCACTGCACAACTTGTCAGAGTGTGCCATTCATATAGACTCTGAGATGAATGGCTCCCCTAGAGTTGTGCAACTTGGAAGCCCTCAGGGTGCTCCTTGCATTTACAATTTTAATTAGTAAGGAAAAGCATTATTGAGTGCCTGGTGTGATTCAGGTACTGTCCTACTGCAGGACTGTGGAACAGTCCAGAGCATGGACTTTGAGATGTAATAGTCCTGGTTTTGAATTTCATGTCTGCTCTGTATTAGTCGTGTGGCATGAACAAATTATTTGAACTCTTAGAATCTTACTTTCTCTGTCTGTAAAATGGAGGTGCCTATATTTAACTCATTAAGTTGTTATATGTGCCTAGACCAGGGTGAGCATGTGGGAAATTGTAGCGGTAATTATGATTCACCAGCATTATCTTACTTAATCCCCATTACAATCTTATAATTTAGCTCTTACTCATGGGGAAGCTAAGTTTCAGAGAACATAGCACTTACCCAGGACGACTGTGGGGTGACAGAGCATGGATTTACATTCATGTTTGGGAGCATGTGCTCATTCTACACAGATGCGTTGATTTTTACCAATTTCTAAGGGTGAGTCTTCAATCTAAAGTCCTTTTCCTCTGAGCCTCTTTTGCCATGTCCAACATAAATATTAATGCAGTTACCATCTGCCACTGTAAAAACACTTGGTCAAATCTATTTTAGCAAATGAAGCAAAATTGCCTTTTGTTTGGTTTAGTGTATGTGTGTGTATTGCTTTCTTTTGATTATCCAGTGCGTTTTTGAAGTGGAGTCTTGGTTACCTAGGGAACTGGCATACAGCACCGGTATCTTTTTTTTTTTTTTTTTAATGAGAGTTCAAAGTTGTTAGAATTGTTGGCTGCATTTCAACTGGTGACCTCTTTATTGACCGAAAAGTAACATAATTTTACTTTTTTATATAAAAATAAAATTAAAGGTGGGAGAAAATTAAAGGAGTTGATGAGGGTTGGTGAACAATAAGAATTTTTCAGTTGCACACATTCTGCTTGTAGTTGGAAGCTAGCTAATAAATAGCTTTATTCCAGGTTGTATAATTTACACATAATTCTTACTGCTTTGGGACATGTTTTATATATTTTTAAATGGGAATAAATTTCACATGCCATGTTTTAGGAGATATGTAGCCATTAATGGTTTTAAGTTCCTTTCTGGAGTGGCACTATAATAAAGTCTGTGAGACTCTCCCTAGACTTATCTTTTTTCTTTCCTTTTTTTTTTTAGAGAGAGGGAAAGAGAATGGGTGGGGTGGGAAGGGGCAGGGAGAGAGAGAATCTTAAGCAGGCTCCACTTGCAGTGTGGAGCCCAGTGTGGGGCTCAGTCTCACAACCCTGAGATCATGACCTGGAGCCAAAATCAAGTCGACACTTAACCCAGTGCACCACTTAGGTGCCCCTCATCTTTCTTTTTAAAGAAGCCTGGGCTTAGTTCAGTGATTTAAAGTTTTTACAGTGCACCAACTATAGTTACAAAAATAATTGAAATTAAAAATGAAATAATTACCCAGACTCCCTTTCTCCACCCCTAGGACTCCAACTTGTAAAGACAAGGCCAGAGCAGAGATACCCAATATGAAGTGACATAGGATTTGAGGAACTAAAGGTATGAGTCAAAGCAATGTATGTCTGAGGAATCTGAGGCTCTTGGCCCAAGGAGTGTACCATGAGTGCCAGTCTGAAGGACTATAGGGTTGGAAATATAAGGATTTAGAATGAAAAGTTTGGAGCCAGGCAAAGATTCAAAGTTATGAACCCAAATTGCAAATGAATGAGGGAAAGTTGGATACTATTTGTGTTTTACTTTAATGGTGGCAGGTGATAGTAACTTGGGTTGGTGAGTCTACATTGAGAGGCCAGTGTTGGGGCAAACATGTCCTCATGGAGGATGTGTTTTAGTTCTTCTTTGTTTTCTTATATTTTATATAAACCAGAATTAAGTTTGGCCATGAGGGAATGTTAGTCTGGTTTCCTAAAAGCAGAAAATATAGGGTCAACCCCAGGTATGTTAAATAGTCTCGGGTTGAGGTTGGACTTGAGAGCCAAGCATGTAGTTACCAAAGTGTTGATTTAATGGATCTGAGCAGATAATCAGTTATACAATGTGTAGGGAATCAGAGACCCTGAAACAGAGTAAGTGAATGGGATTAAAAGGCAGGAGGTGCCCTGAAGTGTTGGATATAGCCACAGAGGCATTTCCTAAAGTGCCTGTGGCTTCGTCTGTTAGAGCTAGACAGGAAGTCCTTATGGGCAGTCAACCAGTTCAGACTAATTTGGATCTTGAAGAATGGTTGGGATCTAATGGAGTAATATAAGGGGGAGGGATTTCACTGGAAATGTGCCCAGGATGAGCCAATGTGGGAAGAGCGATTGAAATGTTTCATAGGTCTTTTGAACCTATTCCCCTCAGCTGTGTGACCCCAACATTATGCCACTTAAGATCCACTTTTGGAGTTCATCTGGGCCATTACCTTAGCAAATATCATGATAATAAAGCTAGTTGTTGGCTAGGTCATGAGTTAGGAGGGTAGCCATCAACATTATTCTAAAGAGTCTCCCTCACACTCATGATCATGTTATACTCTGATTGGTGGTAAAATATCAGAACAACGTGGCCTTGGCCCATCCTGTGTAGACATTCAGACTGAAAAGGTGAAGGGCTTTCCAGCAACTTCTCTGGAAAGCGAAATATTTTCAACCTAGAAAAGGGTAGTGGCAGTCAAGTATAACGTCTAGACTGAGCAATGCAGAAGAGAGAAAAAGTGTGCAAGGACCAGTAATTAGAAGAGAAGGAGAAGACTAGCTTCTAAGAACTAGTTGCCAGAACAGGAAAGCCTGAGTAATGCAATAAAGAGGCACAGAATAAACATACTGGGAATGTGTGAGTGTGCTGCAGTCCGCACAAGAAGACTAAAGAAGAGAACAGTCTCAGACGTAGCAGGCAGCCACTGACCAGTCATGCCCAGAGCAGGTGTATGGACCAGCTTTTGGTGGGAGGGGAACTGATGGTCAAAACTAAAGACACAGGTGGTTCATGTTTATATAATACTTACCTTGTTTCATAGTTGAGCAAAGTCAATAAGTATAATATGTTATTCTCAAGCATGTTCCTTTTAAAAATTACTGGCTCCAGTTGAGAATACCAATAGGTTAGTGAGATACTTCAATTTGGCTGGATTTTACCAGCCTCCTGTCCCCTGGATCAATGCCCAGATGGGACAGTCTCCCCAACTGAGTCTACCTGTATCCTTGTTTACATGATAGCAACGAAAGGGCTTTGGGTGTTTAACTTGGTGTATATAAAATGAAGGATCTTTGATGTAATGGAGAGTTGTGTGTAAGTGTAGACAAGCTGCCTACTCTTAAAAACACTTCACTTTCTAAGTAGAGAAAGGTGTAAATTTAATGACAAATTTATACAAATAAATCACTCCATATACACTTGCTGGTGTGTGAATATACAAATTTTTTTAGAAACAAATAGAAATGGACTAAAATGTTTATATGGACATGTAAATTCTTGACACTTGAAAAATATGACCAAGGACATTCAAAAGAATTGACTTCAGACTTTTTTTGCCTTCAACAGACTATAATTCATTGTTATGAAGAAGACTAGGAGAATCTACATCTTTGTCCCTCTCAACAGGTGCTAAGGCTAATGGTCTGTTGGAGGACACAGTTTTAAAGCTGTTCAGAGTGAATTGGTGCATTATGAAACTTCTGGAAGCATTGAATTATTAGATTTAAAAGAGCAGGCATGCATAGTCGTCAAGCAAATGGTTTATAATCTGGTTGTAATTACCTATGGTACTATTTAATAATCTAAAAAGCATGGCATGGAGGCATAAAAATGCATCTTTGAATTCGATGCCAAGAAGAGAAAACCTTGGCATTATTGGCTTTTTGTTTTTTTTAACTCTTTCTGAGTGACCCTGGAAATCCATGAAATGTAATCCTTTGCCGTTTTGCTGAGGCATATGAGGTGTAGTTTATTTTAGTCATAGAATTTGTGTTAATCACTTTGTAAGTAATTTTGTTTATGTCCCTATAGAATCTTTGTAAATGGGAAAGGAGTCAGTTGAAATTTTTCAGTTACACTTCATTTTTATGGGAGAAATTGTATGTTGTAGTCACGTTTTAAAACATTTCTCATGGATGTTAAGGGTCTGTCATATGAATAAAGGTATTAGAAACATGTTTCCATGTGTAATAAGAATCCTCAGAGGGAGCGGAACCTGGTGACTGTGAATTGTTAGAGTACATGTGGGAGTGGCCAGCGAGTGCGGACAAAGAAGTTATAACTATGAATTGTTAGAGTACATGTGGGAGTGGCCAGCGAGTGCGGACAAAGAAGTTATAACTATGAATTGTTAGAGTACATGTGGGAGTGGCCAGCGAGTGCGGACAAAGAAGTTATAACTATGAATTGTTAGAGTACATGTGGGAGTGGCCAGCGAGTGCGGACAAAGAAGTTATAACTATGAATTGTTAGAGTACATGTGGGAGTGGCCAGCGAGTGCGGACAAAGAAGTTATAACTATGAATTGTTAGAGTACATGTGGGAGTGGCCAGCGAGTGCGGACAAAGAAGTTATAACTATGAATTGTTAGAGTACATGTGGGAGTGGCCAGCGAGTGCGGACAAAGAAGTTATAACTATGAATTGTTAGAGTACATGTGGGAGTGGCCAGCGAGTGCGGACAAAGAAGTTATAACTATGAATTGTTAGAGTACATGTGGGAGTGGCCAGCGAGTGCGGACAAAGAAGTTATAACTATGAATTGTTAGAGTACATGTGGGAGTGGCCAGCGAGTGCGGACAAAGAAGTTATAACTATGAATTGTTAGAGTACATGTGGGAGTGGCCAGCGAGTGCGGACAAAGAAGTTATAACTATGAATTGTTAGAGTACATGTGGGAGTGGCCAGCGAGTGCGGACAAAGAAGTTATAACTATGAATTGTTAGAGTACATGTGGGAGTGGCCAGCGAGTGCGGACAAAGAAGTTATAACTATGAATTGTTAGAGTACATGTGGGAGTGGCCAGCGAGTGCGGACAAAGAAGTTATAGGACCTGTTGTCTGTAGCTGTTCCCTGCTCTTTCCATTGTGTTTAATTCCTAAAGAACAAAATTATTCCAAGGAGACAGGAAGGCCAAAACTGTAAGTCAGGTTCAAAGAACAAGACATGGATTGAGGGCAGTTGGCAGCCAAGAGAGTAAGAGTGTGGAGGACAGGGATCAAAGAATGGGCAGAGGTTGAAAATAGCAAATGCAAGCAGTGTAAAAAAGGAAGAAGACCGCATGCTGGCCATGTTGCTTGGAACTAAGATTTCCAGCTTTTGTAATAGGTGATTGTCTCATCTCTTTGTGGATATTGCCTTAGAGATGAGACATTCTATTTTGGGGTAGTTCTCATTTTTGAAAAGTTTTCTTATATACTGAACACAAATCTGTATTTTAATTTTATCCATTGGTATTAGATAATTTCTAGATACCTCACAATTCTTCCTTTCAATAAATATTTAGTGAGGACCTGCCCCATTACAGGCACTGCTATTGTTGCTGGGCATATAGTGTTAATAAGACAGACAAGTTCTAAAGACAAGGGACTTATATTTTAGTCAGGACAACAAAAAATATGCAAGTAAATAGTGAACACAAACAAAAATATCTGAGAGTGACAAGTAGTATGCAGAGAATGAAAAAAGGTGACATGATATGGAGTGACTAGAAGGTCAAGGGAAGATTTCCCTGAGATGGTAATTTGCAAACTAGGCAGATTGGATGGGGTGGGAAAGGGGGGCGTCATCTAACTCTAGGGAACAGCTGTGCAAGGACTGAAGGTGCTCCAGAATGTCTGTGTGTTAGAGGCGCTTAAGCAAGGCTTTTGTGGCAAGAGTATAGTAATTGAGGAAGAGAGTAGCCCAAGCTAAGGGTGGAAAGCAAAGCAAAGGACAGATTACCTAGGGCTTTGTGAGTGAGGAAAGAAGTTGGTTTTTATTTTAACTATGGTGTGAAGTCATTAGAAGTTTTAAACAGGGTCTAAAGGCTGTGCTATGTGCATTATAAAAGGAACACTGTGGTTGCTGGGTAGAAAATGGATGGTGGGGAGGCAAGAGCGGGAGGGAGGTGACATCCAGGGGGGCTATACCAATAGTTTTGGTGGAAGATGACAGTGGGTTGGATTGGATTGGGATGGTGATGATGGAGAGGAAGAGAAATAAACATATTGAAGATATGTTTTGGAGGACTTGATGGATAGATTGGGTATTGAATATAGGGAAAGGGACACTTTGGTGGCTTAATCAAGTGTCTGACTTTTGATCTCAGCTCAGGTCTTGATCCTCAGGGTCATGAGTTCAAGCCTGGAGTTGGGCTCCACACTGGGCATGGAACCTACTTAAAAAAAAAAAAAAAAAAAAAAAAAAAATATATATATATATATATATATATATATATATATATAAGGAAAGAGAGGAGTCAAGGATAGTGCTTCAATCTTTGCCTTGCACAATAGATGCATGGTGCTTTTGTTCCGAGAAGGGAGTACATATTGTTATTTTTCCTCTGTGTTAAAATGTTAAAAGTAATATTGTTTCCAAATGTATCTGATGAATGAAATAAAAGACAATTAGAAAAGAAGATGTTTACCATTATAGAGTTTATTCTATTTTTGTTAGAGTACAAATACATACACCTATCCTCAATTTATTTATCTAAAATTTTAAATTCTTTTTAGAATTCTAAAGTAATTGTTAGAGACAAGATGTTTATAGAATGCATTAGTATTTTTGATATGTTCAGACCTTACAGATGATATTTCACAAGGAAAAAATCACATATTTTAGGAAGTTTTATTTATTTTTAAAGAAAGTTTTAAAATAAAGTAAAAAAAATCATGAAAAAATAAGGTAACAAAAAAAATATCCTGGGCAAATATTTCAATAGATAATACTGATAAAATGTTAATGTCCTTAATTTCTAAGGATTCTTACAAATAATAAAATTTTAAAAACCCTGACAAACACCCTATTAGGACAGTGGGCACAGAACACTAAAAGGCAGTTCACAAAAGAAGAGGTCAGTAGCATTAGAGAAAGCTCAGTCACACCAACAATCAGATCACATAATATTTACAGTAACAATGAGAAATAGTATCATAGTGGATAAGAGCACCAACTCTGGAATTAGAATTCCTGAGCTTGAAGACCTAACTCTAAAACTTACTGAGTAATTCTCCTGAATTTTCTTCTTGGGCAAGTAACTTAATCTTTCTTTGCTTCAGTTCCCCCCAGCCCCTGTAAAATGGCGGTCATAGTAGTACCTATCTCAAGGTTGTTTTGCATATTAAATGGGTGATAATAAACTGTAAACTGCTTAGAACAGTTCCTGGGATAAAATAATTGCTCTGTGAGTTTTAGAAATTCTTCTTGTTTAGTGTCTAATTATTAAATGTAAAATGATGATACCTAATTTTGGCTAGGTGAGGGAAATAGGTATTTTCATACATCATAGATGAGAGTATAAATTGGTCCATTATTTATGAAAGAAGTTTTACAATATGTCTCAGAAGTTTTAAAATAAATTTACTAAGGCAATTCTACTTTTGAGACTTTAGCCAGTAATTTATGTTCACAGCAGGGCTACATACAATGGTCAAAAATTTAGCAACAACTTGACTTCCAGGTAAAGAGGTGGCTTGAAATATACATTTAATTTCACTCACTCTCTGAACTTCATTAAAACTGCAGTAAAAATATTTTTATTGAGGTAAAATTTACATACATAGAAATACACAAATGTTAAGTGTACAATTTGATGAGTTTTAAGAACAGTATATCCCTGTGTCACTAAGCTCCCAATCAAGAACATTGCCATCCCCCTAAAAGTTCTCCTGTTCCATTATAGTCCCCACCTCCATAGGCTATTTCAGATTTTTCTATCACCATAGATTAATTTTGCTTGTTCTTGGACTTCACATAAATAGAATCATACAACATGGATTCTTTTGTGTCTGGCTTCTTTCATTCATTATAATTCTGAAAACCCATACATGTTGTTATATTAACATTTATTCCTCTTTATTCCTATATTTTCTGTCCCTTTATTGCTGATAAGTATTTCATTTTTTGAATGTACTAGAACTTAATTATTTTCCTTACAACGATATTTTGGTTGTTTTTGACTACCATGGATAAAGTTGTTATGAACATTTTTGTGCAAGACTTGTGGTCATATGTTTTCATTTTTGTTGGGTAAATATGTAGAGAAATTGCTGGGTCATAGGGTAAGTATATGTTTAATGTTAAAATACAGTGCTAAATAGTTTTATAAAGTGATTGCACCATTTTATACTTTCACCAGCCTGGGTGTTGTTTAATGTATTTAATGTATGTTGCTCTATTTCTTCTCTCCCATTTGTCTGTCAGAATTTAAAATTTAAGCTATTCAACAGACACATGAAAAAATGCTCCACATCACTCGGCATCAGGGAAATACAAATCAACACCACAATGAGATACCACCTACACCAGTTAGAATGGCAAAAATTAACAAAACAGGAAACAACAAATGTTGGGGAGGATATGGAGAAAGGGAACCCTCCTACACTGTTGGTAGAAATGCAAGCTGGTGCAGCCACTCTGGAAAACAGTATGGAGGTTCCTCAAGATGTTAAGAATAGAGCTACCCTATGACCCAGCAATTGCACTGCTAGGTATTTACCCCAAAGATACAGACGTAGTGAAAAGAAGGGGCACGTGCACCCCAATGTTCATAGCAGCAATGTCCGCAATAGCCAAACTGTGGAAAGAGCTGAGATGCCCTTCAACAGATGAATGGATAAAGAAGATGTGGTCCATATGAACAGGGGAATATTATTCAGCCATCAGAAACGATGAATACCTACCATTTGCATCGACATGGATGGAGCTGGAGGGGATTATGTTAAGTGAAGTAAGTCAAGCAGAGAAAGACAATTATCATATAGTTTCACTTATATGTGGAACATAAGGAATAGCTCAGAGGACCACAGGGAAAGGGAGGGAAATCCGAAGGGGGAGAAATCAGAGAGAGAGATGAATAATGAGAGACTATGGACCCCAGGAAATAATCTGGGGGTTTCAGAGGGGTGGGGGTAACAGGATGATGGGTATTGAGGAAGGCACGTGCTGTGATGAGCACTGGGTGTTATACTTAACTAATGAATTGTTGAACACTACATCAGAAACTAATGATGTACTATACAGTGGCTAACTGAATATAATAAAAAAAAATTAAGCTATTCTCCTAGGTGTGAAGTGATATCTAACTGTAGTTTTAATTTTTATTTCTCTGCTGACTAGTGGTGTTGAGAACCTTTTCATGTGCTTATTGGCCATTCACACATCTTCATTAGTGAAATATCTATTCAGGACTTTTGTCTAAGGTTGTAAAGATATTCTGAATTTTCTTCTGGTTGCCTTATAGTTTAGTGTGTACATTTAGGTCTGTGATCCATCTCAAATTAATTTTTGTGTTTGATGTGAGGTAGAGTTTGGGGTTTGTATTTTCCAAAATTTTTTCTAGTTGTTCCAGCTCAGCTTACTGGGAAGACTTTTCTTCCCCATTGATATCCTGGAATCTTTGTTGAAAATCAATCAGCTGTACATGTGCAGGTTTTATGAGTTCTATATTATGTTACAATGATCTGTTTACCCATTCCTTTACTAGAACTATGCTGTTTCCATTACTATAACTTTACAGTAAGTCTTGAAATCAGGTAATTTGAATGGTCCATCCACTCTTGCTTTTGAAATTTGTTTTGCCTATTCCACATCCTTTGAATTTCCATATAAATTTTAGAATCAGCTTTTCATTTCCTCCCTAAAAACCTAGAGATACACTTGCACACAGCAGAAAGACATACATCTGAGGGTATTCATTGTTCAGTTGGATGTAGAAACTGTAAACAATCTACATGTTGAGTAACAAGGAACTGGCACAATATAGCATGTTACATCCACACAATGGAAATTTATGCAGCTATTAAGGAATAATAACGCAGACCCGTGAGTGCTAACATGGGCATCCTACAAAATGATTTGTTAAGTGAAAAATCGATATGCAGAACAGGGAATAGAGCATGTTGCTATTTATTTTAAAAATAAGGATCTAGATACAATATATGCTTTCTATATATGTGTGTAATTTATTGGTTCATTTAACTGAGAAGTTTAGAGTTGAGTTGATCTCAAACAATACTAGGTCCAGGGGCTCACAGGATGTGCTAGATGTTGCCCCTCGCTCTGTGGCTGGGCTCCACTTTTTTCTTTTTGGCTTCATTATCAGCTTCTATGCCATTGGAGCTCCAGGCTTCCATGGTTATCATCCTGCATAGGTGACATTATCTCAGTGTTCCTTTATCAAATCTAAGAGATTTGGTGTGGTTTGAGGTACATGTCCATCCTGTGGATCCATCACTGAGGATGGAGGGGTGGAGAGCCTTAACTGGCCAAGTGGATCATGTGCTCACCCCATAACTAAAGGAGGGAAGGGCGCCATGGGAAGGAGCAGTTCAATGAAAGAGATGATATGCAAATTAAAGCACCTATGCCCATGTCGTGACCTTAATAGTGCCTTTTCTCTTCACAGGAATGGCAATTCTTCTATAAAAAGTACCTAAAATTTTGTCCCTGAATCTCAAATTCTTTTATGTTCTGCCTCTCATTTGCTAGTTGGACATTGTCAGCCTTTTTTGGTTTCCTTGGTTTCCAGCTCTGGGCTCTTTTCTGTTTCTCCCATTTAGCCTAGTCCATTTGGACTGATAACCTGCTTGTGCTATCTGCCAGGGATTGCTTCTGGTGTCCATCTTTGACCTTGACCATCAGATCATCCCGTTTGGTTTAATGCACTACAGTCTTTGGGAAAATATGCTTTGTTCCCCATGATTAATCTTAGTTGAGTTCAATCTCTGGGCTTCCCAGCCTCTGATTCCCAAAGGGGGATCAGACAAAATTATCTGAACTTTTGCTGTGGTCGTTTTTATTAGTCCTTAATGGATTGGCCAGAAGGACTGCTTTCATGCCTGTATTTTCCTGCCACATACTATTGATTGATAAACACTTGCAAGAGAGGACACTAAACTGGATACAGCACATGATTTCCTGCTTGTTTCCAATCAAGAATCAGGTGATATTGCTGTTATAAAGAGTTAAATTATTCTGTAAGCTCTAACTGTTTTATATTAAAAATAAATCTGGTTGTTAGCACTCTGTTTCTGAATGGAACAGTTTCTTTGTTGTTGAATAATATATTAATTTGGAATGGTTTGGATTAAAACTGTTCTAATGTGATTATCACTAACTGTCTAGAGGGGAGGGCAAGAGAGTGAGATAAGGATGTATTAAGATGAAAATAAGTTGAGAGATGATATAATAATAGTGAAATAAAAAGGATAAAATTGCGTACTTGGACGAATTTTAAAAACATGTGTTAAATAAGATGAGCCATTATCCAGATTAAGAGAGCCAGATAGGTATAAGAATCTCAGAGAGCAAAAGCTTCTAATTACAGAAGTATATCTACTCAAGTAATGCATTGCTAATTTTGAAATAAATTAGGATGCAGAGAAAGAGACTGCCTTGGTTTTAGCTTCACAGATAAATTAACAGATATAATATCTGAATTGTTTGACACTTACTCTTTCACTCATTCGTAACCAATCAGGGCAATATATTCTTTAGTTATATTTATATTTAGCTTTTAAATGAAAATAGTCCATTCATCATACAACTGAGACCAGCCCCTGCAAGTATCCTTCAGTCCCATCTTTAGGACTCAGGCAAGCCACACTCGAATATGAAAGCCTGGCCCTTTAATATTTGGACTAATGCACTCAGGCCATCCTTTTTTGATTTGTGATTTAGACTTCTTAGCACACTGGGCTATCCTCCTGGCCCATTTAAAATTTATATTATTTGTCTAATGTTGTCTATTGCAAAAAAGGAAAATAGGTAGAAATGTAAAGAATGATGTAAAGACCAATTGTAATCCTAGCTATTAAAATAATTACCAATGTCAAATAATTACTAACATTTTACTGTATTTTATAAAATTTAAGACAGCATTGACTATAATTTAAACTATTTTTTTATCACTTATTTAATCACTAAGAAAGAAGAAATACTGTCAGTTAAACTATGACATACAATAGTCCCCATTATCTGGGGGGATACATTTGAAGACTCCCAGTGGATGCCTGAAACCATGACTAATACCTAACCCTATATATACTATGTTTTTTTCCTATACATACAAACCTATGATAAAGTTTAATTTGCACATGAGGCACAGTAAGAGGTTAACAACAATAACTACTAATAAAATAGAACAATTATAAGAATACACTGTGATAAAGCTTATGTGAATGTGATCTTTTTCTCTCCCAAAATATGTTATTGTCCTGAATTCACCCTTCTCCTTGTGATGATGTGAGATGATAAAATGCCTGTGTGATGAGATGAAGTAAGGTGAATGATGTAGGCACTGGGACGTAGTATTAGGCTACTATTGACCTTCTGATGGTACGTCAGAAGGAGGATCTTCTGCTTCCTGAATGCGTTTGACTGTGGGTAACTGAAACCACAGAAAGCAAAACTGCAACAAGAAGGGGCTACTATACTTTTTCTTTTGTGTAAAAAACCATATACTCAATGGGAAAGTTCTTTTAGACTTGTTATGATACAGACTTCTATCATGGATGGATGGATGGATGGATGGATGGATGGATTTATTTATTTATTTATTATTTATTTTTATTAACATATAATGCATTATTTGTTTCAGGGGTACAGGTCTGTGATTCATCAGTCTTACACAATTCACAATGTTCAGCATAGCACATACCCTCCCCAATGTTTATCACCCAGCCACCCCATCCCTCCCACCCCCCTCCACTCCAGCAACCCTCAGTTTATTTGAGATTAAGAGTCTCTTGTGGTTTGTCTCCCTCTCTGGTTTCATCTTCTTTCATTTTTCACTCCCTTCCCCTATGATCCTCTGTCTTGTTTCTCAAATTCCTCTATCAGTGAGATCATATGATACTTGTCTTTCTCTGATTGACTTATTTCGCTTAGCATAATACCCTCTAGTTCCATGCACGTCGTTGCAAATGGCAAATTTTCATTTTTTGGATGGCTGCATAATATTCCATGGTGTGTATGTGTGTGTGTGTGTGTGTACACCACATCTTCTTTATCCATTCGTCTGTTGATGGACATCTAGGCTCTTTCCATAGTTTGGCTATTGTGGACATTGCTGCTATAAACATTGGGGTGCATGTGCTCCTTCGGATCACCATATTTGTATCTTTGGGGTAAATACCCAGTAGTGTAATTGCTGGGTCATAGGGTAGCTCTATTTTCAACTTTTTGAGGAACCTCCATACTGTTTTCCAGAGGGGTTGCACCAGCTTGCATTCCCACCAACAGTGTAGGAGGGTTCCCCTTTTTCCACATCCCCACCAACATCTGTCATTTCCTGACTTGTTCATTTTAGCCATTCTGACTGGTGTGAGGTGGTATCTCATTGAGGTTTTGATTTGGATTTCCCTGATGCCGAGCGATGTGGAGCACTTTTTCATGTGTTTGTTGGCCATTTGGATGTCTTCTTTGGAAAAATGTCTGTTCATGTCTTCTGCCCATTTCTTGATTGGATTATTTGTTCTTTGGGTGTTGAGTTTGATAAGTTCTTTATAGATTTTGGATACTAGCCCTTTATCTGATATGTCATTTGCAAATATCTTCTCCCATTCTGTCAGTTGTCTTTTGGTTTTGTTGACTGTTTCCTTTGCTGTGCACAAGCTTTTTATCTTGATGAAGTCCCAATAATTCATTTTTGCCCTAGCTTCCCTTGCCTTTGGCGATGTTTCTAGGAAGAAGTTGCTGCGGCTGAGGTTGAAGATGTTGCTGCCATAGATGGATTTAGAACATATCTAAAAAGGAAAATATAGGAAAAACAAATTAGTAAAGTAGTCCTAAACCTTTTTACATTCGGAGTCCAACTCTGCCATGTTACTTTTTGATTGAGAATTGTCAATATCTGTGTTTTTCCTAATGCTTTCAACCTCTGTGCTATCAAAAACATTGATGATGCAGCATTGCTTAAATGAGTGCTCTAGTATTGTCTCCCAGATTTTCATCCTAGCTCATCTGTTCTCCCTTTCTTCCTTAGTATTGGAACTATCCTCTCTCTAGTTTTTGGTGGGTACATAGTGAGTGGCCCAGTTAGAGGCATTTCTGAGCCTCTCTGATAGTATCTTGGGTCTATGGTCTGAATGTTTGTGTCTCCCCAAAATTTATGTTGCAGTTCTCACCCCCAAAGGTGTTGGTATCAGTAGGTAGGGCCTTTGGGAGGAAAAATTAGGTCTTGAGGGTGGAGCCCTCATGAATATGATTAGTGCCATTATAAAAGAGATCCCACAGAGCTCACTAACCCCTCTGCCATATGAGGATACAAGGAGAATTCTGCAGGCCAGATGAGGGTTCTCACTCAAACATGCTGGCACCATGATCCTGTATTTCCAGCTTCCAGAACTGTGAGAAATTATTCTTTGCTGTTGATAAGCTACCCAGTCTGTAGTATTTGATTATAGCAGCCCCGAGCTGATTAAGACACATAATATGACCGTGTTCTGACTGGTGGGATAGGAGAGGGGGTGTGTGCAGCTTACAGTGCACATCCTTAAAAGGAAGCTGTGTCCCTTTCACTTTCTCTTTCCACTCCTTCTGTGAGATGAAATGCAGACATGGAATAGTGAGCTAGCTTTAATCATATAGGTGATACTCCAGGGTTGGTGGAACAACTGGGTAGTAAGATCTGGATCTTTGGATTACTTTGTAGAGCTGAAGAGCAGCTCTTGCAGAAGGAAAAATAATCGTATCTGGTTTAAACCGCTGTTATTGTCAAAGCAGCCAAATTCATATCTATATTGTATATACTGTTTTTGAAATTCCTTTTTAAATTTAATATCATATTGAAAAATACTTTTCTTTACCGTTAAATATTTTATTTACTGTTAAATATTTTAATGGTTATGTAACATTAAAGGTAGATGCATCATTATTTATTTAAGCTATCATTGGGCATTTAGGTTGTTCTGGTTTTTCTAAGTTATAAATAATACTGGAATAAAAAATCTAATGCTTTATATATATGCACACATGTATATATAATATTTAAAAATTTATACGTATTTACATATATATATGCATGTGTATATACACACTGTAAACACACACACATATGTGTGTGTATATATAGGTCTTTGCTTTGTTCCCCTAAAATAAATTCCTATAAGTAGAATTACTTGGTCCACATTTTTAAGGCTTTTAAGATTAATTATCAAGTTGACTGCCAGTATTTCTGCGCTAATTTACCATACCACTAGGAATATATGTAGATTGCTATGCAACACTGAATTTGTAAAAATGTTTTTGAGGTTTAATTTGCATATAATCCACAGGTCTTAAGTATTCAGTTCTATAAGTTTTACCAATTGTGTACACCTATGAAACAGCCACACACACACAAAAGGTATAGAGTATTTCCTTTACCCAGAAAGGTATATTTGATCCTTGCCCTTAATCTCTGCCTTACAGAAGCAACTATTGTTTTGATTTCTAATTTTGCCTATTGTTGGACTTCATATAGATGGAATCATACAATAGGTATTCCTTTGTTTCTAGCTTCTTTGCTTTCATTTTTGAGATTCATCCATATTGTTGCAAATATCAGTAGGGGCTGTTGTGTGAAGTTACTTCATTTAAAAAAATGTTTTTCTGTTGATAAATATTTGTGTTATTTCCAGTGTGGGGCTATTATGAATATGACTTTGTGGACATATGTTTTTCATTTGATTTCTCTTAGGTAAATACCTAAGAAGGGGATTGCTGGGTCATAGGGTAAGGGCATATTTAACTTTTAAAGAAACTGACATGTAACTCTCAAAAAAAAATGGCTGTACTACATTATGTTCCCATCAGCAATGCAGGAGAGTTCTGGATGCTTCTCATTGTGGCAAATATTTGGTATTGTCAGTCGTGTAGATTTTAGCCATTCTACTGGCTGTGGAAATGTTAATTTGTGTTTTCCTTTTGACTAATGATGTTGAGCTCCTCTGTATATGTTTATTGGCCACTTATGTATCTTCTGTAAAGGATTTGTTTAATTCTTTTGTCCATTTTTATTTTTTATCTTTTAAAGATTTTTGTTTGACAGAGAGAGACACGGTGAGAGAGGGAACATAAGCTGGGTGAGAGGGAGAGGGAGAAGCAGGCTTCCCGCGGAGCAGGGAGCCCGATGGCGGGGCTCAATCCCAGGACCCTGGGATCATGACCTGAGCCGAAGGCAGACGCTTAATGACTGAGCCAGCCAGGTGCCCCATCTTTTGTACATTTTTAAAAATGGAGTTTTCTTTTTATTATTGATTTGTAGGAAATCTTTATATATTCTGTATGCAAGTTCTTTATCAGATATGTGTGTTGTGGATTTTTCTTCCAGAGTTTGGCTTTATAAGCAGAAATTTTTATTAGGATGAAGTACAATATATCAATTTTTTCTTTTCTGCTTAGTTGTTTTTTGTGTATTCTAAGAAATTTTTGCCTACCACAAGGTTACAAAGACATTTTCCTATGTTTACTTTTAGAAGCTTTATGGTTCTAGTTTTTCTAATACGGTTTATGATTTGTCTCAAAATAACTCCATTACTGGGGTGAGGGAGGGTTCAAATTCATTTATTTTCCATTTTTTCATATCAAGTTTTCCAATACATTGATTAAAATAATTGTTTTTTAGTTTTTGCCAATACGATTAGAATAAATGGTATTTTATATTGTTTTATGCCCTGATGGAATCTTTGAATTTTTTTCCTGAGTTTGCATATTTCCTCCAACTTTGAGTCAGAACTTTTCTAATAGCCAACCCCAAAGGGCTAACTTTTTGAATTCAGAAAAGAATCTCATTTTCTTTCTTGTTGAGAGATGTGAAACTACCTTAGCAGGACTGATCTAGTGACATCCATGTCAAATCAAGATTAGAAAATACCCAGGAAAATCATTGGCAACTATCAATCTGTTTTAAATTAGTAAGGATTTAGACTGGCTTATGAAGCATTAAGATGGCCATATTTATATGACATTCCTCAACTAGAAGAGGTTGAATTGTTCAACATAGGTTGACACGTAGGGAAAAGGCTAATTACACCAAATACTTAGAATAGTATAGATCTGTAAAGCATGAACTGTGCCTCCCAGGGAAATAAATGATACCTGTTTTAAATATATTTAATATAAAGAACAGAGGATACATTTCAGGGAAGAAGCTTATGCTGACAAGTGAAAACCAAGTTACTTTGGTGATTTTGCCCTTAGATTTCTGTGACCTGCAAAAAATAGGAGCTATCTACCTGATGTCAAAATCTGAGTTTCTAAGAAAAGGGTTGTCTTATCTCCACTGACTTTTGCAGGGAATGTACTGTACATAGATGGGCTAGACTCAAGCCCATTCACATTCACATTCATTTTGGAGGGTTAATGTCTGAGAAAAGTGACTAGCTAAGCAGCTATAATAATTCCAATAGAGAGTACATTTACATTTTTCTAATAATACAATTCATGTAATTCTTTATGCCACATAAATCTTTTCCACACACTTCCAGATATATGGCTTTCGTATGCTCTATAAAAGCTATAAAATGAGCTCAAATATTCTTTTCTTTTGTATTTTTCTATCACTTAACTTCTTCCCACGACCTCTAGTACTGATGTTGTGTTGTTTGGAGTTAGAACTCTCGATAATTTTTCCTCCATTCTCCCCTTCTTCTTTTCTGACAAATGATAAGGATTGTTACTTAATTGTCTAAAAATATTTCTCACGTATATTTGATTATAAATTTACATTTTGCAACTCACCACATCTTAATTTCTCATTTTCTGTTTGGTGACTAAAAAATAAGGCAAGGCTTCAATACAAAGGCACATAATTGATGCAAGAAGAGCATTGTCGTAATTTCCCTTGAGGAGCTCCATTTTGTTAACTCTTTAAAATTGCGAAGCACGCTTTTCCTCAGGGATTTAGCATTTATTTTTTTTTAGGACTTTTGTGCTGCTAAAAACTATTTTATGTATTGAAAAGAGTTCTAGTAATATCTCTGACAGGAGTCCTGTCAAAACACTTAAAAAGTATGCTCACTCATTATGGAAAATATGAAAGCCTCTGTCCCTTCAAAAATACATGTTTTGCTTTCGAAGCTAAGCAAAACAGCTTAAATTTTGGAATACTATTGGGAGCAATCTTCAGAGATACCATGTTAGTCTTGTAATTAGAGAATCCAGGGCAGTGTTGCAGGAGCCAGTCTAGACAACATCACTTTATCTAAGACAGTTCTAATAACACCTTCTAAAAGGTTCTTCGTAACAGTGAAGTTTTTATTTTTCATCCTTGCCCTAACCTTGTTTCGGCAGTTTAAAGAATTGCAGTGCCTTAAATGCAAGCCGTTGAAGATCCAAATGCTCTCAGTTGATCCTTTCTGACAGAGGAGAAAGGCCAATAAGCCAACCCCAAATGGTGTAATCAGGAGCAGTGCATAATTAAAAGCCATCTGCATGTCCTGTGTGCCCCTCTCTGTATATGAAATAGGGCCAGCACTATGTGAGTACTTAAAAGCTCCTTTGAAAAATTTCAAATCCTTATTGAGACATTTACCCTACAGTACGGAGAATAAGACAAACCAAAGTATTCATGACCACCCCCCTCCCACTTATTTTCTCATGTGTGTGAGTGATTTAGAACCAAGTTAGCATAATGCCACACCACCACACTAGAAATGTTTATTGTAGGTTTAAAAATATTCTATAGTTCATGAAGAGAAGTTAAGTGGTAAGATTAAGAAAATAACTTCGTTGTGTGCCTCCATCAAGATTATAGCCCAGAATTATTTCTGAATTCTAATGGAGGTTGTGCTCTACTCCCACAAACAAATGCTCATTACTAAGCCCTCAGATTCAGAAGTTTTATTTTTCCTTTTTTAGGATGAACTCGACTTCTAAGCAGATATTTAATGTTTTCTTTAGTAGGAAGTAACTGGTAAAGGAGCCTATTCATTAGTTCTTGCAGTTGGTTTGAGTCATAACTAAGTGATGCTCCATTTAGCCCCATAGTGATATCCTGGTTTAAGAGAACAAATGTGTTTAGCCAGTACTTTTAGAAGACTGGTCTATCTGGCACAGATAGTCAGTACCATCCAAGAACATATTTTCTTGTTTTGTTCCTGTGGTTTGGGATGTTATAGAGGGGAATCTGGATTGTTAGAGGGAAAATTGGTCCTGATGCCCTCAGAAGTCACTTCCAACTCTTGGATTCTATGATTTTATGGGTTTTCATTTTAGAATGCTGTATTTCAATGGTCAATGAAAGTATGTAGGGTTATTATATAAATTGATGTAAGAGTATTCAAAGATCTGATATTTTAAAAAATGTTTACATTTAAATTTTAAGAAAAAGTAATGATTTTGTTTCCTAATGTCATATCTGTAGAACTTACATCACTATTCTGTACTCTTTATTTTCCATGACACAGAGTCCTTTGTTTTGAGACTTCAGGCCTAACTTATCAGAGATTCAATTTAGTACTTCTTTCCAAATGTAATTAGTATGTTCAGGTTGGGATACAATGATTGATATTCCCAAATACAACAATTCCAAATTCCTACAAGTCCATATGTTAGCCAAGCTTCTATTCGATCCTTCCTTAGAGCCTCTTCATTGATATGCCCCATAATCCCAAGGGATTAATTGCTATCTAACTCAGTCCTTTCTGGTTGTTTTTGTTACTTACAAATGCAGCCAGAACTCACTCCTCCCAGCTCTTTTGAGGTCACTGGACTTGGTGACCCCAGAAGATCATTCCTTGTCTGTGTGGCCCTTGCTGTTGTTGCCATAAAAACCCAAGACTTCAGAGCCACTTGGTCTCAGTGTGGTTTTATGTGGTCAAGAGACTCAGTTCTCAAAGTGTTTGAGCCTCTCTGAACCTCAGAGTCTTTGTCCAGTTGCGTTTAGCCTTAGAGAAAAGAAGAAATCTTTCTGTCATCTTGTCTTTAGATTGTTTTCTAGCTCAGGATTAATCTTCTTGTGGGTAATTGGGAGGAAAGATGCATCTTTGGCAAGGAATTCCTCATCTCCCACTTTGGGAGTGTGGTCTAGCTTCAGCAGACGTGACAAAATAGTAACTAACCTGACATGACTATCAGGATTATGTGGTCATTTTTACTGTCAACTTCTTAAGCATGGACAGTTAATGAAGGGACTTACTGAGTTGATATTTATATGGAACTTATGGGGAAGGAAATGCAAATGTGTTACTTTCTCTTTTTTCTTTTTATTCAAGATTATACTTTCTAATTTTTTAAAATCCCAGTTCCTCCAATTTTTATAATGCCCAATAATAACTCCCAATTCTAGAACACTCTCTATTTAACATTGATTATCTTAAATTGCAACTCAGGAGAGAACAAGCACAGGCTTAGAGCTTATTCAGCAATAGTTTTGTGGTTCTGTTTACTGAAATGATATATATGTGGTATCACATTTCATTAATTCCGTAAATATTTATTTCATGTCTACAATGTGTCATCACAGTTCTAGATTCTCTGGAGACCATAAGAATATGAGACAAATCTGAGTAAAATTGTTTACATTTGAAAACCTGGGAATAAAGTGGTCATAAAATTTAATCACAATCAAGAATCAAGAAATATAATAATAATTAATAATATGAAATAAATGGTTTATTAAAGAAATTATTCTCAAGTATAATAAATTCTATGGAAACATGAATGAAATTCACAAGTATTTCAAAAGCTGTGAAAATTAGTATGACAAAGAATTTGAACACTTACTGCTTTTCAAAAGAAGAAAAAGTAAATTTTTCAGAAAAAGTAAACTTTTCAGAGAATTTCTGCTTTTTGCTTTCCTCTTTGCTATGGTAAAATGTTGCTACCTTGCCTTATTTATTTATTTATTTTAATTTGCACCAAGCTATAGTATAAAAACAAGCCTTTTAGCAAAAGAACTAAAAAAAGTTTATTTGCAGTAGTTGAAACTGAGGAAGCAAGGTCGATGGATTTATTAAGTGGTATTGTACATACTTGGAAGGTATGGTTTCAAGGATGTTGGTATTGAAATAAAATTTAATTGCTGATTTCACTTACATCTGTTGACTACCAACACTGAGGGATTAGCTCTTATTTCAAAAGTGGATGTTTGTTGCTTTTTAAATCATGTTTTAAAATGTGTAGTAGAGATTTTGTTTGGTTTGCCATTACCACCAGAAATGACAGAGAACTAACTTATTATTTTTTTTTAGGTCACATGGTACTTTGTGCTAGACAGCTGCCATGCATTCCTTCATTTGATTTTCAAACTCTGGGGGGAAACTGCTCTCCATTCTCCTACTCATGCGCCCCCATACCCAACAGTTAGTTATGAGATGTCTCCTGTATTACTAAACATAATGACAGTAATAATAACAGTAAGGCATGCTTTGTGAGTAGAGAGAGAAGTCTGTGCCCATGATTCAAGTGATTAGAAAGGGAGGGCTGGTTCTGGATTTAACCTAACACTGATGCTAAATCCTTCTTGATCCCAGCCTGCAGGGAACTGTTGTAAAAGGCAGCAGGAGAGGCAATTATTGGGAGTTTGGTTGGAATTTCCCAGGATGCTTGGGTTGAATGTCTATACCAGGTGGGTAATGAGCATCAGGGAAGGAGGTTCCTTTGCATGGGCTGATGATATTCTTTGGCAGTGGTAAATGGGATTGTTGCTGTGGACAGAGAAAACAGCACTTGTCACCAAGGGAATACTTAGAAGGAATATATACTGAGATTCACAGGGTGGGACTTGAAATATGCTAATTTGGATATTAAAAGATTGACATCACTGTGTACCTCAGGGTAATAAGGTTGGACAAATGGTTTACATAAATATGAAGAAAGTGAAGCTTTGAAAAGTCATACAGGTGATAAGCAAAGACACTGGAATTCAAACCCAGGTTTGTAACCCCTCCTTGCAAAACTTTTAATCATTTGTAGACATCTGAAATGCTTTCCTTGGAATTTGCCTTTGCTACTGCATGAAAAAAAAATCTATATAAAGTAAATCATTTTTTGTAAAAGCAAAATGCTTTGGTAAATAATGAGAAAGCCAATCCAAGTTGTACTCTGACTCTCTGTCCTTTTTTCAAATTGTACTATTCACATATTCAGAGACAGAGTGTCTCTATGACTTAATTATGATGAGTATAATAATTGTAAGTAGGTGGTTATATTATGCCAGAGGAGATAATTAAATGGGGAATTGCACTATTAGCTGGGCTTTTAGTACATGCATTATCCTTATGAAAGATGATATTATGATTTCACTATACATTGCTCAGATAAAAAATATTTACAGAGTCAACACTTCATATCAGAGGGCATTAGAAATACATTAGATGTAGATGGCATCTCCAAGATATCATTAAAATACTTTGGAAATTTTACAAGCATAAATACAGGGCATTGACTTCCTTTTTGACCAGTAGTTTTATTGTCAGTAGGATTGGCAATTCTTCCTGCACCTATAATTTCAGCAGAAATAAATTAATCATTGGAGTGGATATGATGGGAGCATGGTGACAGTTTAGTTGTAAATCTTTTCACTTTTCTTGGAAATCGTACATAAGGAGAATAGGGGGAAAAAAGCCCTCAAATTAGATTCTCAGCAAAGCTAGAAAGCAGAGTACTCACAAACTCTAAGTTACATGTAACTGTGGCCCAAGCAAATGCAGTCAGCATTAACTTCATGAGAATGATGGGGTTTTGGGGGCTGAAGATGGGATGAAGAATGAGGGAACATGAAAGGGGCCTAGTAGTCACACATCTAGAAATAAGAAGCAAATGTTCGCTCCTAGATTGGAAGAACAAATATTGTGAAGATGTCAGTGCTACCCAGAGTAATCTACACATTTAATGTAATCCCTATCAAAATACCATCCACTTTTTTCAAAGAAATGGAACAAACAATCTTAAACTTTGTATGGAACCAGAAAAGACCCCGAATAGCCAGAGGAATGTTGAAAAAGAAAAGCAAAGCCGGTGGCATCACAATTCCGGACTTCAAGTTCTGTTACAAGGCTGTCATCATCAACACAGTATGGTCCTGGCACAAAAACAGACACATAGATCAATGGAACAGAATAGAGAGCCCAGAAATGGACCCTCAACTCTACGGTCAACTAATCTTTGACAAAGCGGGAAAGAATATCCAGTGGAAAAAAGACAGCCTCTTCCACAAATGGTGTTGGGAAAATTGGACAGCCACATGCAGAAGAATGAAACTGGACCATTTCCTTACACCACACACAAAAATAGACTCAAAATGGTTGAAGGACCTAAGTGTGAGACAGGAGTCCATCAAAATACTAAAGGAGAACACAGGCAGCAACCTCTTCAACCTTAGCCGCAGCAACTTCTTCCTAGAGACATCGCCAAAGGCAAGGGAAGCAAGGGCAAAAATGAACTATTGGGACTTCATCAAGATAAAAAGCTTCTGCCCAGCAAAAGAAACAGTCAACAAAACCAAAAGACAACCGACAGAATGCAAGAAGATATTTGCAAATGACATATCAGATAAAGGGCTAGTATCCAAAATCTATAAAGAACTTACCAAACTCAACACCCAAAGAACAAATAATCCAATCAAGAAATGGGCAGAAGACATGAACAGACATTTCTGCAAAGATATCCAAATGGCCAACAGACACATGAAAAAGTGCTCAACATCACTTGGCATCAGGGAAATCCAAATCGAAACCTCAATGAGATACCACTCACACCAGTCAGAATGGCTAAAATTAACAAGTCAGGAAACGACAGATGTTGGCTGGGATGCGGTGAAAAGGGAACCCTCCTATACTGTTGGTGGGAATGCAAGCTGGTGCAGCCACTCTGGGAAACAGTATGGAGGTTCCTCAAACAGTTGAAAATAGAGCTACCCTACGACCCAGCAATTGCACTATTGGGTATTAACCTCAGAGATACAAATGTAGGGATCCGAAGTGGTACATGCACCCCAATGTTTATAGCAGCAGTGTCCACAATAGCCAAACTATGGAAAGAGCCAAGATGTCCATCAACAGATGAATGGATAAAGAAGATGTGCTGTGCGTGCGTGCGTGCGTGCGTGTGTGTGTGTGTGTGTGTGTGTGTGTGTGTGTATAAAATGGAATATTATGCAGCCATCAAAAGGAATGAAATCTTGCCATTTGCAATGATGTGGATGGAACTGGAGGGTATTATGCTGAGCGAAATAAGTCAGTCAGAGAAAGACATGTATCATATGCTCTCACTGATAGGAAGAATTCTTAATCTCAGGAAACAAACTGAGGGTTGCTTGAGTGGTGGGGGGTGGAAGGCATAGGGTGGCTGGGTGATAGACATTAGCGAGGGTATGTGCTATGGTGACTGCTGTGAATTGTGTAAGACTGTTGAATCACAGACCTGTACCTCTGAAACAAATAATACATTATATATTTAAAAAAAAGAAGAAGATAGCAGGAAGGGAAAAATGAAGGGGGGGGAAATCGGAGGGGGAGACGAACCATGAGAGACTGTGGACTCTGAGAAACAAACTGAGGGTTCTAGAGGGGAGGGGGTGGGGGATGGGTTAGCCTGGTGATGGGTATTAAAGAGGGCACGTACTGAATGGAGCACTGTGTGTTATACGCAAACAATGAATCATGGAAGTTTTGATGTAAAACTAATGATGTATGGTGATTAACCTAACATAATAAAAAAAAAAAAAAGGAGCAGACCTCTCTCTGAATAGGAAGTGCTCTACACTGGACTGAGGGAGAACAGGTGTAATTGCCAAGGAAGGTGGATAAAGAAGTTGCAGAAAGCATCTGGGTAAATCAAGAGGTGACTGAATTGTCTCAGAAAACTCCATGTCCCAAAAGGGAGTGAAAAATTGGGAAGGCAGGAGGTATCCCTCTTCGTGTCAGAGGCAAGTAAAGGAACCAAGGGAAATTGGGTTAGGAGTAGAATCTCTTCTGAACCAGATTAGGACTAAGAGACAAAGCATTTGTGGGTTATACTGTAAATAGTCTACTACTTTTGCAATACCAGAGGGAGCTTTTGAACAAACAAATGTAGAAAACTGCCCACTGACTCTCTTGCTAATAGCTGGCCTAGGAAAATCCAACTTATTTAAATATGAATGACAAAAATGGATTGAAGACCGCATCCAGATAAAAATATTATAAGAAAAACATGCAACAGAACACCCAAACTCCCTTATACAGAAAGAGAATTCATGGAGTGCCTGGGTTAAGTGTTTGCCTTCGGTTCAGGTCATGATCCCAGGGTGGGAAGCCTGCTTCTCCCTCTCCCCCCCCGGCTCATGCTCTCTCTCTCTCTCTCACTCTCTCTCTATTTCAAATAAATAAAACCTTAAAAAAAGATAATTCAGAAGAAAATGTTGCATGAAGCAAGTGAAAATTATAATTCAACATTGCAATCTGAATTAAAAAAATACTGTAGCAATTGCAGCTTTGAATTAATACCATGAAGCAGAAATATAAGAAATCAGGAAAGAGCTGAGCAGTCAACAGAAGGTGTCAGCAAGACTGTTGGAGGATTTGAAGCAGGAATTGGTAGATATTGGGAAAGAAGAAAAAGAAAAACAATAATTTAGAAGTGAAGACTAAATCACAAGGGGTACAACAGGGAACAGACATCTTAGGAAGGGACATAGAATAAAGAAATGAAAAAAATAAGCAGATGAAACGTAAAGAGATACAATGAAGAATGAGCAAAGATGAAGATAGAATAAAGACAAAGGAAATGCAATGTATGCATAACTGGAGCTTAAAAAGGGAAAATCCCAAAACAGTATAATCCATTATATAAAAATATATTTTATGAATGCTCTCCTGGAAAAAAAAAAAAGACAGTTTGAAAAGGCATCTTATTTTAGGCTGCTGTGAGAAATTATCCCAGACTGAGTGGCTTAAACAACAAACATTCATTTCTCATAGTTCTGGAGTCTAGGAAGTCCAAGCCAAGGTGCTGGCAGATCTGGTGTCTGCTGAGGGCTTTCTTCCTCATTCACGGATGGCTGGCTTCTCATTGTATCCTTACATGGTGGAGAGCAGAGACACCTTTCTGGGCTCCCTTTAATAAAGACACTAATCCCATCCATGAGGGCTCTACTCTCTTGACCTAATTACTTCCCAAAGGCCCTGCTTCCTTATATTACCACACTGAAGCTTAAGAATTCAACATAGGAATTTTGTGGGGACACAAACATTGAGTCCATAAAAGGGTGAAAAATGATCCAGAGTGGCCAATGCCAAGATAGCAGAGTGGGCTGTAAATATAAGGAAAGAACTGATTGTACAGACAGTTTTAAAAGGTTATGTCATTTATAAGAGAAGAAAATCGGGCAGTTATCAGACTTCTCCAGTTCAGCACTGAATTTCAGGGGACAGTAGAGCAACACCTACAAGTTACTCAGGGGGAAAAAAATCCAATCAAGACTGTCTTTCAAGGGGCACCTGGGTGGCTTAGTCAGTTAAGTGTCTGCCTTCGGCTCAGGTCATGTTCCCGGGGTCCTGGGATCGAGCCCCACATCAGGCTCCCTGCTCAGCGGGGATTCTGCTTCTCCCTCTCTTTGTGCCCCTCCCCGACGCTCGTACTCTCTTGCTCTCGCTTTATTTTAAATAAATAAAAAAAAATTTTTTAAAAGACTGTCTTTCAATTGGGGAGGGTATGTGCTACGGTGAGCGCTGTGAATTGTGTAAGACTGTTGAATCACAGATCTGTACTTCTGAAACAAATAACGCAACATATTTTAAGAAAAAAGAGAAAGAAGAAGATAGCAGGAGAGGAAGAATGAAGGGGAGTAAGTCAGAGGGGGAGAGGAACCAGGAGAGATGATGGACTCTGAAAAACAAACTGAGGTTTCTAGAGGGGAGGAAGGTTGGGGGATGGGTTAGCCTGGTGATGGGTATTAAAGAGGGCACATTCTGCATGGAGCACTGGGTGTTATGAACAAACAATGAATCATGGAACACTACACCAAAACAAATGATGTAATATATGGTGATTAACATAACAATAAAAAATTAAAAAAAAGACTGTCTTTCAAGTACATACTTTTGAATATGCAAAAGTTGAGGATGTGTTGTTCATGTAGCTCTTAAGAGAACTTAGAATAGAACAAACTCTAGTCTACCAAGAGGTGATAGAGCAAGCTTCAGCAAAATAAATAGTGAACACTGAATATATTTAATTACAGTTCTAAGACAAAATCATAGGTAAGGTAAGGGTGTCAGTGTAGCATGTTAATATTATATGTTCTGGCAATGTAAAAATATAGTTACAGAAATGTTTGAGAAGAGACCTGAGACTACTATCTTTTTTGGGGGGGGAGGAGGGAGGGAGAGAGAGAGAGAGATGAGGGAGAAGGGTAGAAGTAGAGGGAGAGAGAGAATCTTAAGTAGGCTCCACGCCCAGTGCAGAGTCTGATGTGGGGTTTGATCACCGACCCTGAGATCATGACCTGAGCCATAATTAAGAGTTGGACCATTTACCAACTAAGCCACCCAGGTGACCCTTGAGACTACTATTTTTTAGAAGGCCCACTTGAAAGGTTGGTTGGTGGCTGGCATCTGGGAACTTGAATTTCACGAGGGTGCCCACCATTCAGAACTGATAAAAAGTGGCTTTCTGTGTCTAAATTGTTCATGCAAACATGGTTTATGCTAAACATCTGCTTTCCTTCTGAGAGGCTGGGATTTTGGTAGGTGCTGGCCAGAGGGTGTTTGTATGATTAGCTCCCAGTAAAATCTTGGGCACCGAGTCTTTAGTGAGCTTTCCTGGTAGACAGTATTTCAGATGTGACATCGCAACTTGTGGCTGGAAAAATTATGCACATCCTGTGTGACTCCATTGGGAGAACACTCTTGTAAACTTGTGCCTGGTGTTCTCCAGACTTCACCCCCTGTGCCTTTTCCCTTTGCTGATTTTGTTTGTATCATTCACTATAATAAATCATAGCTTAAGAACAACTATGTGCTGTGTCCTGTGAGCTCGCCTAGTGAATCAGTGAACCTGGGGTGGTATTGGAGACTCCCAACACTGACTAAGGGTAATCGTTGGAACAAACTACAAACCTTCCTAAATATCAGAAGTATAAAAAGAAAATAAAAGAGACCACTTAGTGAGAACTTCTTTCTATCCATCCGTCTACCTATAACACGATAGAACTAAAACCAAAACTGTTGTAAATAGTAATTGTAAATGAGATTAACTTACCTATTAAAAGAAGAAAGATCTTCAGATTGGATCATTAAAACCCAATTTTGTGCTGAATCTGAAAGACACACTTAAAGTAATTCAGAAATGTTAAAAATATGAAAACAAAGAAAAGAGAAGCAAGTCCGGTTTGCAGTCTAAAATATAGGACATCAAAATGTTTTAAGTCCCAAAATCATTAAATGAGGTAAAAAAAATTCAGTTAGCAGTGAAACTAAAAGAGTTAACATAATGTTGAAGGATAAAATTCACAATGAAGATGCAATTGTCATTATCTTTGCAAGAAATTATGCAACAACTTCATGAAGAGAAAATAGAAGCAGTTAATAAAAAGTAGACAAAAACACAGTAGTAGTAGAAAGCTTTATTCATCTCTCTAGTAAGGACAAAAATGAGTAGGCAGATAACCTATACAATATGATCAGTAAAGTAGTTCTGGTGTGATATATATCAAACTGATACCATGATAATAGAGAACATACTCTTTTGAAATGTTTTTGAAACTGCCATAAAATTGTCTCTATATTAGGCCATAATTCCAAAATGAAGGAAGAAGTGAGACAACATTATTATGGTGTAATAAAACTAGAAATTAATGGCAAAAACACAAATGCAAAAGCTTTTTCACCTTGAGAAAATGTTTTTTAAAGTACTAAGGGACTTGAAGAAAAAGGAAAGGTGAGCAGAATATGCAGAATATCTTGACAAAGGTTAGTGAATATACTGTGTATGTGAGTCCTAGGGATAAACCATGCTTGAAAGAAAATGTATGGCCTTAAATATTTATAGCAGTAAAAAGAAACAATAAAAATATAATGCAAGAGATAGAAAAAGAACAACAAAGTAAACCAAAGGAAAGTTCAAGGAAAGGATTAGTGAAGATAATAGCAGAATGGAAGGAGTTAGAAATATAATTAAAGATAAAATAAAAGTTTGGTGTAAAAAATTGATTAAATAGGTAAGAAAAAAGGAAGAAAGTATATATTTACAAGAGAAATGACAAGAAGGAAAAACAAAGCAAAAAGGGAAACTAAAACATGATAGAAAGTTATTTTGTGCAACAGTCTATGAAAATAATTTTTTAAAACTAGAATGAAATAATTTGCTAAGAAAATAAGCTGTAGATACATATAACATATGTCAAATATGATTGACCCAGAAGAGAAAGAAAATCCCAACAGACCAATTTCCATAGGAAAAAAGTACAGAAATAAAGTCCCGGCTCCCCTATTCACTGCCTCTGATCCTTTTAAATGTTGTTCTCTAATACCAGGGGCTTGGTGAACTGTTCAGTGGGTTCCTTTGCCTACTGCCTTCTGCTGGTGGGAGCACCGAGGAAGGGGAAGTTAGGGGAGTAGAGACTGGGCTTTCTTCTAGTTTGTTGCTTTTTCTTGTTTGTCACCCAGCAGAAGTGGGTGGTTCTACCCTTCTGCTTCTAATGGGGTCTCCTAATGGGATCTTCATGGTTCCCTTGAGGTCTGAGCCACCATTGGCTGAGGCCTTCCTCCTAGTTCCTAGGTTCTTGTAACTCCTCTGTCCTCCCTTTTGTTGCTCTGTCCCTAAGAGGAGTACCTATCGGCCTTCTCCACTTATCTCTTGCTGTGCCTCTGTGTTCCCTTCTAGCTACTTCAACCTTTTAAAACCTGTGTAATCGGGCGCCTGGGTGGCTCAGTTGGTTAAGCGACTGCCTTCGGCTCAGGTCATGATCCTGGAGTCCCGGGATCGAGTCCCACATCGGGCTCCCTGCTCGGCAGGGAGTCTGCCTCTCCCTCTGACCCTCTTCCCTCTCGTGCTCTCTATCGCTCTCATTCTCTCTCTCTCAAATAAATAAATAAATCTTTAAAAAAAATAAAATAAAATAAAACGCCTTAGCTCCTCTTTAAAAAAAAAAAAAAAAAACCTGTGTAATCCATTCCTTACATTAAATTCCATCTGTTGAAATATACAGTGTGTTTTCTGCCTCCTGACTTAACCTCTCTGTGCCTCAGTTTCCTTAGATGTAAAGTGGAGGTGACAATGATAGAATCATGATGACAATGATAATAAAAATACTTACCTCATTAGGTTGTTATGAAGATTAAATGAATTTAATATATGTAATAACAGGTCTGGCAGAGGAAACCCTATGTAAAGTATTGCTGCTCTCAAAAAGATTTACTCACCCTCCCTCCACAAAAACAAAGCATTTGGCTTAGATAGATTTATTGGAAACTTTTATGAGAACTTTAAAGTTTTTTTATTGTTACTTTATTCTAGAGCACAGAGAAGAAAGCTTCCAAATCAATTCTTGTAATACAAGTATAACATTGATAACAAACATTTAAGAAAAATTTTATAAAAAAGAATATAATAAAACTGTCTCACTTTACAAAGAAAGATGAAAAAAATCCTAAGTAAGGCATTAGCAAAGAAAACTTAGTAGTACATTGAAGAATGATCCAAATAAATATTTGTATTTATGAGAAATAAAAAAGGCTTAGTAGGAAATCTAGTAACATAATTCATCATATTAATAGCTTTAATAGGTGTAGTTTAGTTGGAGGCTCCAGGGCCCATTGTCTTCTCCTCTCTCTCTGCATTCACTCCCTTGGTGATCCCAAGTTCTCTTGACTTAATGTGTTATCCATCCCCTATTTTTGTGTGGCCCTCAAGTTAAGAATGGTTTTGCACTTTTAAAGGGTTGTATGAAACCAACCAAACATACAAACAAACAAAATACCCCAAAAAGACAGAGATAGTGACTCATAAAGCCTAAACTGTGTACTTATTAAGTTTTTTAAAGAAATGGTTGTACTGGGCGCCTGGGTGGCTCAGATGGTTAAGCGTCTGCCTTCGGCTCAGGTCATGATCCCAGGGTCCTGGGATCGAGTCCTGCATCGGGCTCCCTGCTCCTTGGGAGCCTGCTTCTCCCTCTGCCTCTCTCTCTCTCTCTGTCTCTCATGAATAAATAAATAAAAAAGTTAAAAAAAAAAGAAGAAATGGTTGTACTGTCGCTCAGATACAATATAATGGCATTTGTTATGGGCTGACTTTTAAAGTCATTTTCATTTAAGTACAATACACATCCAGAAAAGAACACATTCCCTAAGTGTACTACTCCACGACTAGCACCCAGATCAGGAGACAGAATATTACTTGGTCCCTGAAACCAACTTGCAGTGGAGTGGACTGGCTTTTGTCTTGCAAATGCATATCCTCATTTTCACTACATTGCAATCTCGAGAGTACAGTTTTTAAATTTGTCTCTTACAGTCTTTATTACTTTTTCCGCTCTTATTTCCAGCCCACCAGATAAAAAAATACCTTAACTTTATCATTATCTTGTCCTATTTCTTTTTAACAACTTGAAAATTTTAACAGAGGAGAGAATTGAAAACTTACCAAGCTGAGCAACATGAAACTAACACAACAGCATCTTGTAGGACACAGTATATTTTTTTTCCCTAAACGGGCAGAACATAATGCTGAGAAATAACATAGTACTTCACTTTAAATAGATTAGAGAGAATGATGCTTTGTGTCTTCAAGGTAGCATATACACTGTCTGATGCCAAAGTTGCTATGGAAACTATTGAATGATAGAAAAAAACAGTTGCATAAAATTTGTATAATTTACGGATTTCTGAGAATTTTCAGCTCTAAGTTTATAATACACGTAACTTCTTACCCAGTGGGCAATTATCTATTTGGTAAACATCTTTTTTGTCTGTATGTGCTGAAATTGTTCCATTGATTGAATTACCAGAATTATCACTACTCTATTTCAAAGGCCTAAAATTGTTGACTGTACTTGTTTTTTTGATAAAGTGTACTCAATGTACACACATTCTTATTTAAAGAATCAATAAAGTCCCACAAATAATTTAATTATATAAAGGCGTTCAGCCCTTTAGAAATTTAACAGGAATAAATGACCTGTGGGAAAACAAGAAGAGTAATAATTTAGAAATCCGTACATTATTACAAATATTAAGTTGGATTCTAAGGTGGAGCTGGAGTTTAGAAGAGATGGTGGGAATCTTCGTTGTAGGTCACAGATATTTTCGTCGTCCTTTTCTTTCTTTGTTTTTTTTTAAGATTTAATTTATTTATCAGAGAGGGAGAAAGAGATCAAGAGAGAGCAACAAGCAGGGGGAGTGGGCAGGCAGAGGAAGAAGTAGGCTTCCTGCTGAGCAAGGAGCCTGATGCAGGACTTGATCCCAGAATCCTGGGATCATGACCTGAGCCAGTGCTTAATCAACTGAGCCACCCAGGCATCCCTCACCATCCTTTTCAAAAGAAAAAGAAACATGAATTCATTAATTAAGCAATCATTCGTTAAAAGCCTTCTTTGTTTTCAGCATTCTTTTCAGGCACTGGGGATTCAGCAGAAAACAAGACCATAGGGCAAAATCGCTGTTCTCATGAGGTTTACATTCTAGCAGCGGTAGACAGATGATAAAAATATTAGCTAGTGTGATAAGTATTACAATCAGAATCAAATAAAGGGGCTATTTATTTTACTAATGGGTGCTCAAGGAACTTCTCATCAGGAGGTAATCACCTTTGATCTAAATACTAAATGGCAAGAAGGAGGCAGGTGGGTGAAGAATTGGGGAAACAACACCCGAGCAGAGGAAAAACTGAAGCAAAGACTCTAGAACATGGATGAGTTTATTTCTCTCTCCCAAGAAGCGGAAGCTGCTTTTTGTACCTAGTGCCCACAGCCAAGTGAAATTCAGAGATCACTGTGTTGTTTGGCATTTGGAGTGTGACATTAAAAGGAAAGAAGAGGTTTGCCCTTTTGTTGACTGCCTTCTCTGCAGCCCGGGCCTTGATGCTTCAAAGTGGCCTCCCCCTGGCTATCAGGCAGAAACAGGAGATTGAGTATTAGGATACTCAGCAGGCACTCTTTTCCTTATACATGGTTTCTTTTCTTTTCCTTTCCCTCCTGCTCTCATTGCCTGCTTGTCTTCCCTTCTTTCTGTCCTCCCTTCCTCCCCAACTCTCTTGCTGCCTTCCTTCACTCCACAAACATCTGTGACATGCCCAGGGTGTGCATACATGACAAAGGCACCATAAAAGAAGTTTCATGGGAACATACTCATCAGTTGGAGTTCACCAAGAACAGGTGGTCCCCATCCAAGAAATTCAAATGCACAGCTTGCTTCAGCCTGGGCTGATTTTCTGAGGCAGAATTTAAAAGTTCCAGATTCCCAAATTTCAAAACACAATAACCTCTTCTGTTTGTTTCACTTATTATAGCTAATGTCTCTGATTTGTGAGAACAACATTTTTGGCATGTGCATTTTGAGGTGGGAGTGTGGGGGAAAGTGTTATGCCAACAGTCAGGGGGAAAGGAAACTTTGTTCTCTCTGCATGAAAATAATGACTAATTCCTTCACATCAGGGTTGGCCTTTGGGATATTGATTTTGAAAACTTAACTCGGGGTGTGGGGGGTGGAAGCAGATAGACATGCAAACGAAGCCATAAAAAAGTGCAAAGGAGACGATGTGTGTGCTAAAGATGAACATTAAGACCTATCATAGCATGTAGCTCAGCCGGAGAAGAATATATTTTAGAGCATTTTTATAAGTGGGTTGGGAAGAATTACTTTTCTATTTTACCTACTTTGGACTTCAGAATTGTTAATGGAATCAACATCATTTGGATATTATTATTGTTATTCCTGTTGTTTTAATTAACACGATCTGGGGAGGTCCTGAAATTAGAAACTTTATGAAGCTAATTAGAAAGTTACTAGTGAATCCACACTAGCAGATGAGAACTATGTACAGCTTATTTTATATATATATAAAACTTAACCATAATTACATTTTAGTTCATTATAAATAATAACTAGATACGAACCTCCAATCTCTTCTGACTAAGAACTAGTGCAAACCTTAGCTCTCTTGTACTGTCAAAGGAAAGGTCCCCGTTCGGGGCTGACTGGGATTTTTTCTTCCTTTAGTCTCTGTTGATCAACATCCCTCACCAGTTGGTCATAGAAAAGCTGCTTCATTGTATGGGATGGGTAATGTTATGTGTCAATCTGACTGGGTTAGGAGATGCTTAGATAGCTGGTAAAACAGTATTTGTGAGTGTGTCTGTGAGAATGATTAGCATTTGATTCAGAAGACAGTGAAGAAGATTCACCTTCACAAATGTTGGTGGGTATTATCCCACTTGTTGGGGGCCCAAATAGAACACAAAGGTGGAGGAAGGGTGAACTTGAGCTGGGTTGTCCATATTCTGCCCTCAGACAACAGAACTCCTGGTTCTTGGTCCTTGGGACCCCAGGATTTACACCAGATTCTCTTTGGACTTGGACTGAATTATACCACTGGCTTTCCTAGTTCTCTAGCTTGTAGACAGCAGATTGTGTTAACCATGGGAGCCAATTCCTGTAATAAATCTTTATATACACACACACCTTATTGGTTCTGTTTCTCTGAAGAACCCTGACTAAATACAGTGTATTGGGTTAAGACCAATTTGGAGACTTCTCAATTTTTGCTTCCTCAATCATTTGATGTGAAAGTCTACTATGGTCTGAATGTTTGTGTCCTCCCCACAATCTGTATTTTGAAATTCTGATGTCCAAGGTGATTGTATTAGAAGGTGGGGCCTCTGGGAGGTGACTAGGTCATGAGGGTGGAGCCCTCATGAGTGGGATTAGTGCCTTTATACAAGGGACCTCAGAGAGCTGTCCTTCCTTCTGCCATGTGAGGATATAATGAGAAGTCTGCAAACCAGGGAGAGGGCTGTCACCAGAACCTGACCATGTTGGCACCTTGATTTTGGACTTCCAGCCTCCATAATTATGAGAAATAAATTTCTGTTGTAGGTAAGCCATCTGGTCTATGGCACTTTGTTATAGCAGCCTGAATGGACTAAGACAGCCTAACTCCCCCTGACTTGTATATCCAGTTACTGTCTCTACCTAGATTTCTAATAGTCTTGCAAGGTCTCAAATCCAAAATGGAATTGTTAATTCTACCCATTGCCTTCTATATCTTAGGAGTCTGTTCTTCCAGCTATGTAGGGCAAAAGCACTTGGAGTCATTCTTGACTCCTCCCTTTTCTCATAATTCACGTTTAGTCCCTGAGCACATCCTGGATGCTTGTTGTAGGCTGACTAATGACCACAGTTAACTATGTTCCTTTATTCACATCCTTTGCAGTGTGGCATTAATGAACTTGTAAAAGAGACCCAGAGAGCGACCCTGCCTCTTCACCACATGAAGTTATAGTGGGGAGGTGGCCATCTCTGAGGGCACAGTGGGCCCTCACCACACATAGAATCTTCCAGCACCATGTTCATGGGCATCCCAACCTCCAGAACTATGAGAAATGAATGTGGTACTTAGAAGGCACTCAGTGTCTGGGTACTTTGTTATACCAGCCTGAGTGGGCTAGGATAATTTCTAACCACAGTTTTGTTGCTTTTCTTCAATGTTCTTTCAAAGCACTGGGTGCTCAGGGCTACTGTGGTGTGGCTCTGTGTTCTCTCTCCCGGCTCCCTCCAGACTTAAGCACTGGGGGAGGTTTAATCATTTCTGACTTCTTTTTGTGTGTGTGAATGGATCAGAACCAATAAACCCCCTTTTGATGACTATCTCTGCACCCCGTTGTCCTTCCTGATGCTACTGACACATACCTCTGTAGCTGTCAGAACCTATGAGCTCTGACCTCTGTCTACCTAACTGCCCACCTACCTACCTCTGTCTGTTCTCCTGTTCTTCATGCTCTAGATACACTGGACTTTTCTTAGTTCCTGGATCCACCATAGTCATTCCTGTTTCAGGGCTGTCTTACATGCTGTTCCTGAAAAGCTTTTCTGCTGTTATCAATCCTTTTTCTTGTCAGAGCACCCTCTCCCTGCTTGTGCTAGCTGATTCCTACTCATTTCTCAGATCTCTGTTAAGTGCCTCTACCACAAATATGATGTCCCTTGACCCTGTAGTCTACAGTGGAACTTGCTTACAGTATATTCTCTGCATTTGTTAGGATGATGTTAACTAATTCAACTTCCAAATTTCAGTGGTTTTACTCAAAGTTTGTTTCTTACTCACTGTATAGTTTCCTAGGGCTTATGTAGCAAAGGACCAAAAGCTGGATGGCTTAAAACAACAGTTATTGTCTCCAAGTTCTAGAGACTAGAAACCTGAAATCAAGGTGTCAGTTATTCTCTCTGACGACTGTAAGGAAGAATCCTTCTTTGTGCTTTTCAGCCTCTGGTATTTGCCAGTAATCCTTGGTGTTCCTTGACTTATAGATGCATCATTCCAGTTACATGTCCATTTTCCTCCCATGTGTATCTTCATGTTGTCTTCTCTGCATCTTTGTGTCTTTTTTAGAAGGACACCAGTCATATTGGATTAGGGCTCAATCTAATGACCTCATTTTAAATTAATTACCTTTGTAAAGACCCATTTCCAAATAAGGTCACATTCTGAGGTGCTGGGATTTACGACCTCAACATAATTCACCCATACTTATATAATATAGTTGTTTTTGGCTAGTGGACAGTCTTCCTACCCATGATGATTTAGGGACTACTCCCACTTTATGGCTTTGCTGTCCCTTAGACTTGGTATCACCTGCATCCAGCTGCTGGTGAAAGAAGGAAGAGAGGGTGTGGAGAAGGCATAGTACCTCATCCCATACTGGCCCAGAGGTGGCGCATACTCCTTTACCTCATACGCTAATGGGGAAGACTTGTTTGAAGGCCCCACCTAGATGTAAGGGGAGAATGGAAAATGTAGTCTGCTGGGTATGGCTTCTTAAGCCATCTGTGATGAAGAACTGGTATTTCTATTTATATAATTAAAATGTATTATATTTAAAATTGCATTTGAAAACATACAAAACACAAGATCTATTTTTTATTCTTAAAATTTAGTAAACATAAAATTACTTTACCAAAATTTATAAATTTATAATTTATAAGTGGCCACTAACGCAGTTTGCAAATGGGCACTAGTCCATGGCCACAGTTTGAGTGGCTCTGTCTTACAGTGTGGAAGGGAGTTGTTTTAGTCAGCTGGGGCGGCCTTTAGAAAAAGGCCCCAGACTGGGTGGCTTAAACAACAGACATTTATCTCTCATAGTTCTGGAGGCTAAGAAGTCCAAGATCAAGATGCTGGCAGGTTTGGCTTGGTGAGGGCCCTCTTCCTGGCTTGCAGACAGCTGCCTTCTCACTGTATCCTCATATATGGAAGAGAAAGTGAGCTCTGGTCTCTACCTCTTTTTTTTTTTTTTAAGATTTTATTTATTTATTTGAGAGAGAGAGAATGAGAGATAGAGAGCACGAGAGAGAAGAGGGTCAGAGGGAGAAGCAGACCCCCCACTGAGCAGGGAGCCCAATGCCGGACTCGATCCTGGGACTTCAGGATCATGAACGGAGCCGAAGGCAGTCGCTTAACCAACTGAGCCACCCAGGCGCCCTGGTCTCTACCTCTTCTTATGAGGATGCTAATCCATCATGGGGGCTCTACTCTCATGACCTCATCTAAGCCTAATCACCTCCCAAAGGCCCAAATTCCCAGTACTATCACATTGGGGATTAAGGCCTCAGTGTGAATTTTTGGGGGTGGGTGGACACAGGAGCATAATATTTCTTGCATAGGTAACTATCTCTGGCCTCACTCCGATAACCTGACCTTTGCCTTCACACTTTAATTGTTTGTTTAGCATTTGGTTTTCCTGCTTGTCCCCTGGAGTCTAAGCTCTGTGAAGGTAGAGACCACATTTGTCTTATTTACAGCTATTGCCCTCAGCAGTCAATTGAGTGCTTGGTATAAAGTTGGAGATTAATAAATACTTGTCAAAATTCTATTTCTGGTCTGCACCTGGAATAATCTCTAAGAAAATATGTTTACCTAAAATTTGTGACATTAATTCATTTAACAGAAGCTCTGTTATTTTCTTCTGCCTTTTTAATATTTTCCTTATGCCTTGTTTATCAAACACTTAGGCTCTAAATCTGTAGAGTGCAAAAAAATGATTTCCTTGGAACAATGGGCAGAATGAAATGACAAGCAGGTGGTCAGGCTGGGTAGCTGGCTTGGTTTAGGGCAAGAAGAGTGGCAACAGTTGTCAGAACTCTGCCCATAAGAAGAATAATTTTATAAGCAAAATAAGAATATTTTGCTAAAGAAGTAAATGTTGAGAAATAAAGAGAGGCCCAGCTTGTGGCCATAACCATTGATAACTCTTGTAGGAAGACAGAGAAAGAAAAATTAAAGGTAATAGATGCTGAAAACATGTAGCCATGGAGAATGGAATGTTGCTGAGTTCTGTAAAGGATAAATTTAGTGAGTATTCTAAATGCCAAATTCAGAAGTGGCCCCATTAGTCAAGCAAGAATCTAATAAAAGACTTGAGCACGATTATTTGCAACATATTTCTCCAGCAGCTGGAAATATTATTGTTCTTTGGAAGTGAACTTGGGAGGACTTTTTTCCTAATTTTGTATCTCAGAGTCTTTCTTAAGAGTCTGGTTGCTACAGACAGAAAGGAATGTATGCTTAACACGTATACATTACATGAAAATAGCTAACATTTATTGAGAGTTTACTTCTGTCAGGTACTGAACTACATACTTTATATGTATTGTTCATTTTACTCCTACAACAGATCTACGAGAGAGATTCTATTGTTTTTTCCATTCCATAGGTAAGAGAACTGAATTGGTAAAAAGTTAAGTGATTTGCCAAAGCCCCAGAGCTTGTAAGTGGAGGAATATATACCCAGTTGTTAATAACTTCTTATTTTAATACCAGATTCAATCATCTAAAAGTCTATTTTTTCCCCAAGGACAAATCACCATAAATCTCTTTTAGTTTTAGAAAAAATGACATTTTCTGTGAGCATATTTTTTTTTCTTACTGAAATTCTATATTATGCTATGTTATGTTGTGTTACACCATATTGTGTTATTCATTTTGGGTGACAAAGATTTTAGTAACTGATAACTGTATGAATGTGGCATCACACCGAATCTTGAAAGCTGATATAATTCAGAGTCAGAGGAACAAGAGAATGTAGGGGGATTTAGATTAACATTACCCAGGATTTTGCAGGCAACTCACTGCTTTCATATATTTCCCTCAGGAGAAGCTCTTGAGCTACAGAGAAAAATGTTAAACTCCAGTGACAATAAACCAGCAAAATAATGTGTTAAAAGAATGTTTATTGAGGGTGCCATTCTGATGAAACAAAAGTTATTCCTGCAAGAAAGGAGATAATGGCAACTCCCAGCGACTCAGTTTCTTTTCAGCAGTTAATGTGTTTGAACTTGTGTGTTTCTGGTGTGTATTATTTGAGTTTCCTGTTTAGCAGTCTCAGTGATTTAGTATGGTATGGCCTTCCTTTGCTCCTTTAAAGTGATAATCAACTGAGGTTGTGTGTTCCTTCCCTTCCTTTCTTCTGTATCCTCTGATTTGTGACAGATGCGTGCCCCATTAGCTTGGCAGGCATCCTAGGAAGGGAGCCTGGAAGGTACCTTGCATGGCCTATTGTCTGGGATCCAGTAAACCATGATGCAATGCTGTGTACTCTTGAAGCACTAAGTATAACATGCTCTGGACTCACAGATGAGGGAATTAGCTTTATTTACATGGATGAGGAGGAGGAAAAATTTACCCCGGGTGTTTGAATGCACCATACTGGTAGCTCCATGAAGGCAAAGCTTAAATGCATTTGTTTACTGCTGTATTGCCCAGAGCTTATGACCATTATTGAAATATAACAAGCACCAAATAATATGTTTGTTGAATGAAATGAATAAAAGGATGAATGATTGAGAAACCATTGTGGCAGAGTGGAAACACATAAGGACTTTGGGGTTGAAAATTCTAGGTTTGTTTCCTTTCTTACTGTGCTCCTCACCAGCTGTGTAGTGTTGGTGAAGTCACTTATCTGAGTGTTAGCTTTTCTCACTGTGAAAATGAAGAAAGTAAAGCAAATGCCCAAATACTGTTGTGAATATTAAATGAAGTAAAATATGTCCAAATACAAAAAAATTAGGCCATTAGTACATTTTAGGGATTTCTTTTGATACAGAATTTATAAGGGCTTAATTAATAAGGTGCCTTCAAACATCCTCCATTTTTACAATGGCTCTTTCAGATTTGTCTTAGGGTTAATTTCCAACTACCATTAGAAGAAATCTTCAAAGCAGAAATAAACCTAGTCACCATCCATTGTTATACAGTAAGTAGTGATATAAAAATATAAAAATACTTCCTCTCATAAGGACAAGATAGCCTTCATTTTTTGTTCTACAAAGGCAATTTAAATACATCTAAAAATAAAGAACTTAATCAAACTCAACACCCAAAGAACAAATAATCCAGTCAAGAAATGGGCAGAAGACATGAACAGACATTTCTGCAAAGAAGACATCCAAATGGCCAACAGACACATGAAAAAGTGCTCAACATCGCTCGGCATCAGGGAAATCCAAATCAAAACCTCAATGAGATACCACCTCACACCAGTCAGTAACAAGTCAGGAAACGACAGATGTTGGTGAGGATGCGGGGAAAGGGGAATCCTCCACACTGTTGGTGGGAATGCAAGCTGGTGCAGCCGCTCTGGAAAACAGTATGGAGTTTCCTCAAAAAGTTGAAATAGAGCTACCCTACGACCCAGCAATTACACTACTGGGTATTTACCCCGAAGATACAAATGTAGGGATCTGAAGGGATACCTGCACCCCAATGTTTATAGCAGCAATGTCCACAATAGCCAAACTATGGAAAGAGCCTAGATGTCCATCAACAGATAAATGGATAAAGAAATTGTGGTGTGTGTATGTGTGTGTGTATACACACACACAATGGAATATTATGCAGCCATCAAAAAACAAAATCTTGCCATTTGCAATGATGTGGATGGAACTAGAGGGTATTACGCTAAGCGAAATAAGTCAATCAGAGAAAGACAAGTATCATATAATCTCACTGATATGAGGAATTTGAGAAACAAGACAGAGGATCATAGGGGAAGGGAGGGAAAAATGAAAGAAGATGAAACCAGAGAGGGAGACAAACCACAAGAGACTCTGTCAGGAAACAAACTGAGGGTTGCTGGAGTGGCTTTGTGAAATGCTGACCACAACGTCCAGTTCAGTTGTGCCCAGACTCTTGATCCAAGAAAACTGAGATAATAAATTTGTGTTAAGACTCCAAGTTTGCGGTAGTTATTACGCATTAATAGAAAAACTAATAATACAGTTGTGTTCTTTTTACACTCATTAGAATTCCCTTTCCTCTTCTATGCTCTTCTCTCATTTCTATAAGCTCACTCAAGCTCATTCTTCAATTTTCTAAAAATTTCTTCCTATTAATCAGGTCCGGCCTGATTAGCTTTATTGTGCTGTCTTCCCTTCCAACACCCATTCAGCATTTTATCAGGAGGATCCACTTAGCTTTTCTTTCAGTAGGAAAGACCTTTTCCTCTTTAGAAGTGAGGAGGAGGGCTAGGCAGGTGATCTCAGACTCTTGCACCTGAAGAGAGAGTGGGGCAGTCTGAACATGCCTTTGTTATAGTTTTTGTGCCTGCATGAGCACACTTAATCAGACATACGTGTGCATGATGAGGCTTAACTATTTACTTTAGACTTGAGAGAAAGGAGAACCTGTTTAGTCCATCAGGTTTTTCCTCCCACACTTAAGAATGGCTTGAGTGGGTAGAGACAGAGAGAGTGGACCTGGGGTTCTGCCTTTTTTGGGGTTGAGGGTGGAGGGCCTATGGTTTCATGGGTTTGCTCCTTTTGGTGAATTTAAAACATAAGAGCAGGGAATTAAAGCACAGGAAGGGAAACACAGAGTCATTTAAGTAACTGGTTGTCTAAGTCACTCAGGGCTATCTAAAAGGGGAACTTCATGGGTAGAGTGGCCTGGCTCTTTATCTAGTTATGTAGCTGGCCACTTTTTTATTAGAGATGGATGTTTTTGAAATGGATTCCTTGACAGTGAAAAACTTCGTGTCAGACACTTGCATTACAGTAAAAAAAGCTAATTGTCAACACTTAACACTACAACTTGTCATTGCATTGTTGCTTTTAGTTGTCTGTTTTATCTACTGGATTGTGGTTCCTGGAAGGTGAGGATTTGGCTGACTATTTCTCTGACTTCCCAGTTTCTGAAAAGGGCTTAATACACAAAAGGGACCCAGTTGATGTTTGTTGAAGAAATGAATGAAGGTAATGTCTGATGGTTGTGGGAAGTTGAAGGGAATGGTGTGAAGGTAAACTAAACAGGACTGAGAATTAGAACTTGGAAAGAAACTTAAGATTATTTCCACAGCTTTCATTGGTTACATAGTTGGTTAGTGACATTTCCAGAATATGAGTATGTTGGCTGACCCAGTCTCTGCTCTTACTGTATGAATGGAGCTACAACGATATTTGAATCAGGAGATATTCAGGAAGGACATCTCAAGGAGAGGGGACAAATAGCAGGAGACAAGCAGAATATAAGTGTGTTTATATGTATGAGCCTGTGTGTGTACCTATGATACTGTGATTAATAAGAATATACATTTGGTTTTCCTCTTGGTTCCTGGTACAGAGCTGCTAAAGCCCTTGGAATTTCCTAAATGATAAGAGCAAAGAAGGTATCTTTTTTTTTAATGCATAACAAGCCCCTTTCAGCTACACCTGAGTGTATAATAGCGAGGTGATTTTTGGAGAGCCCTTAAGCATGGGGGCTCATTGTTAGGGGAACCAGCCATATGATATTAGAGGGTTGGAATTTTTTTCAGCCCCACCGCTTGACCTCTGGGGAGTGGAGTGGGGCTGGAGATTGAATTAATCACCAGTAGCCAATGATTTAATCAATCATGACTACATAATGAACCCTCCTTAGCAATCCTTGAAGAATGTTGGTGCTCCTGGACAGGGCATGGAAACTCTGTGTCATGTCCCCCATATTTTGTCCTATGCATCTTTTCTATCCAGCTGTTCCTGAATTGTATCCTTTTACAATAAATTGGGAATCTAGTAGGTAAGCCATTTTCCTGAGTTATGTGAGCTGCTCTAGCAAATTACTGAACCTGAGGAGAGGGGTCGTGAGAACCTCCTATTTATAGCCAGTTGGTGGTAAGCCCTGGTGACAACTTGGACTCTCAACTGGTCTGAAGAGAGGGGGCAGTCTTATGGGAATGAGCCCTTACCCTGTGGGGTCTGACAGTATTTCCAGATTGTGTCAGAATTGAAATGAATTGTAGGACACCCAGCTGGTATGGGAGAATTGCTTGGGATGGGACCCCGCCCCCCTCCCCAGTCTGATGTTAGAAGTATTGGGAGTAGAGTATAGAAAAAGAGTTTTCCCTTTCAGTACCCATACAATGGGTTTTGGTAGGATACTTTAATGGCCCTAATTCTTCTCTTGTCATATAGCCATGCCCATTGTCATGTGACTTCACAGTTTATCCCATTCAAGAAGCAGGGTGTATTTCCCTACTCCTTATTTTGGGTTCAAACACATTTTTGCCAGTGGAATAGCAGGCCTGATGTGACCAAAAAGCCTGCATGATTGCGCTTGCTCCGTAGTACCAGGAATGGGATGACAGATAAGTGGAGTAGAGACTAGTTGCTATAGTGGAACCCGGTCTCGTATCTGCTGACCCCTTGACAACCTTCAGATGTGTGAGTGAGCCCAGGTGGGAGCAGTAAAATGGCTCCGTTGAGCCCAGTGTGCATCACTCTAAATCCTTATTATTGTACATTGCTGATAGGGGATTATTGCTAGAAATAGGTAATATAGATGATGGGGAGTGACGTCAGCAATATTTTCTTGCAAAGGAGTTGTGGGAGTTCAGGGTTGCATTTCAGTGGTAGAGCAGAGCCAGTGAAATGTCACATTTGCGTGTTAGACTTGAGTGGTGTCCTCATGACACACATTTTAGTTTTAGATGACAGTATTTTATTCTAAAAGTGATTAAAATATTTTTGTTTTAAAAAGACCAAGGAGTCCTGAAATGGTACATTTCTTTAACTAATGTTATGCAGACTAGATAGGGGTAAATGGGAGATAAGATAAATAGGGATCTGATTCCTAATTACTGCTATATAGTTGAAAAGTTAGAGGAAGATCCACTTTCTGAAAAGATGAACTCAATGTTATTTTTAACATTTGTACTGTATACTGGGCATTCGCTTTTTCAGGAGGGATACCACTTTACTTTATTAACACATTTGGCTGTATAATTAGAGAACTCACCATTGCCAACAGTACATTGACTTTAAATCATGGCAGGAAAGTGAAATGCTCTTGGCTGGGAGTTTTTCAAATTCCTTTTGATTTAAATCCAAAGGCTCAGGGGTAGGCAGACTTTCCTCTCACCCTTCTCTCCTTTAGCCAGGTCCTCTGCTTCTGTCATCCTTAGATCTCTTCTTTTTCTGTAATTTCTTTGCCTCAGGCTAGGAATTTCCATCCTTCACCTTCAGTATTATCACATTGTTTTTTTTTTTTTTTTTTTTAGAGAGGCAGGGGGGAGGGGCAGAGGGAGAGGGAGAGAGAGAATCTTGAGCAGGCTCCATGCCTAATGCGGAGCCCAATGTGCGGCTCTATTTCACGACCCTGAGATCATGACCTGAGCCAAAATCAAGAGTCGGACACTTAACCAGCTGAACCACCCAGGCACCCCAGTATTATCACGTCCTTACGCCTCTTACTCAACTCTTCTCACATTTTTTTGTTCCATGAAATATACCAAGTTTGGTGGGTAAGGGCAAGGATCCCCAACCACTGGAGAAGATATCATGCTGCTTTAGCAAGGAGACCCCAAACTACAGAGGCCCAAACAAGAGATAAGTTTTTTTCTCTGTCACTTAATGTTCCAAAGGGAGGGAGTAGTCCAAGACAGGAAGATGACTCTGCCTCACAAGGTCAGCCAGGAATCCCGTTACTTTAGTCACATTGTCCCACTATCGACAAGGGTCCACATCTGCATTTTTGACCCTTGTATTCTATGGCCATGTTTATATTCCAGTCTTTGGGAAGAAGAAAAGAGAGAAGTGAAGGGCAGATGATTCCCATTGAAGGAAGTGATGTAAAAGCTGCACACATCACTCCTGTTTGTATTTCATTGGTGGGAACTTTGCCGTTTTTAGCTGTAAAGGAGTCTGGAAAATGTATTAGCTGATTGGTTGGCTATACACCAACTAACTACTTAAAATGAAAAAATGAACACATTGTCAAACTTATAAAATACATAGGAAAACATTATGGAATATGTTTTTCTTCCTTCAGAAATATTGCTTTGACAAAGAAGTTTAAGAAGTAAAGGTTTATCAAAGCATATTAATGTATACTCTTATCTCTAATCCTGTGCCACTAAATACTAAAGCATCCTTACCGTGTTTTCTCCTTAAACAATTGCAATGATAAGGTCCCAAATAATTTTCAAGAAAGGCTCTTTTGAGGGGGATGTGAGAGGGGTGGACTCTTCCCATTTCATTCCATTTCATCTATTTCTTCCCTTTTCCATTCCATTTAATTATATGCTACAGTTTCTTCCTCCCTCCCTTTCTCCCTCCCCTCCCTCTTCCTTCTTTCCTTCCTTCCTTTCCTCCCTCCCTCCCTTCCTTCCCTCCCTTCCTTTCCTTTCCTTTCCTTTCCTTTCCTTTCCTTTCCTTTCCTTTCCTTCCCTCCTTCCTTTCTTGATTCCTTCCTCCCTCCCTCCTTCCTTCCCTCCCTCCCTCCCTCCCTCCCTCCCCTCCTCCCTCCTTCCTTCCTTCCTCCCTCTCTCCCTCCCTCCCTCCCTCCCTCCCTTCCTTCCTTCCTTCCTTCCTTCCTTCCTTCCTTCCTTCCTTCCTTCCTATTATAACAATCAAGGTTTAGTCAGGAAGCAGAAAACATTCAGTTATTTATTATTAAAACAGATTTATTGAAGTATAATTGATTTACAGTAAACTGTGCATATTTAATGTGTAAAATGTGATGTTTTGACATATGCATACACCTGCAAAACCATCACTATAATCAAGATAATGAACATCTTCATCACCTCCAACAGTTTCTTTGTGCACCTTTTGAACCCTCTCTCTCCTTGTACCCACCCAGTGTGTCATTCTCAGGCGACTGCTGATCTGCTTTTTGTCACTGTGTACCAGTTTGCATATCCTAAAATTTTGTATAAATGGAATAGTACAGTATGACTTACTTTTTTCTTTCTTTTTTAAAAGATTTATTTGAGAGAGAGAGTGCCCACAAGGGGGGGAGGGGCAGAGGGAGAGGGAGAGGAAGAGGGGGGAGAATCTCAAGCAGACTCCCCTCTGAGAGGGAACCCCCACATGGGGCTCCATCTCACAACCCTGAGATTATGACCTGAGCGGAAACCAAGAGTCAGATGCTCAACCGACTGAGCCTCCCAGGTGTTCCTTTTCGGTCTTCTTTCATATGTCATAATTATTTTGAGAGTCATCTGTATTGTAGCATGTATTAACAGTTCCTTCCTTTCTATTGCTGAATACTATTTCATGTGTAGACATACCACAGTTTATTCAATCACTTGTTGATGGACATTTGAGTTGTCTCCTATTTTGGGCTATCATAAATAAAGCTTCTATGAGCCTTCATGTGTAGGTCTTTGAATGGATATATGCTTTCATATCATTTGAGTAAATACCTACACTGGAATGACTGGATTATATGGTAGGCATCCATTTAGATTTTTAAGAAACTGCCAAACTGGTTTCCAAAGTGATTGTGCCATTTTTACATTTCCAGCAACTGTGAATGAGAGTTCCTTTACCTTCTCACCAGTGCTTGATTAACTTGTGCTTTCCTGATAGGTATCTAGTGCTATCTCATTGTGGATACAATGACTAATGTTGGTACTTTCACTGCCTTGTTTGTCACCTGTATATATTCTTTGGTAAAGTATCTGTTTTTTTGGTCCATTTTTTTTAAATTTTTTTTTTTGGCTGGGTTTTGTTTTCTTATTATTGGGCTTTTAGAGTTCTTTATATATTCTAGATAACTTCCTTTATCAGATAATGACTTGCAAATATTTTCTCTTATTTTGTTGTTTGTCTTCTCATTCTTTTAACAGGGTCTTTCAAAAAGCAGAAGGTTCTGTTGGTGTCCAATTTAACAGTTTTTTTCTTTTATCAACTGTGATTCTGATACTATATCTGAGAAATCTTTGCCTAACCAAAGGTTCCAAAGATTTTCTCCTGGAAGTTCTATAGTTTTAGGTTTATATATAGGCCTGTGTTCCATTTTGAATTAATGTTTACATATGGATATTTAATTGTTCCGGCACATTTGTTGAAAAGAATATCCTTTCTCCGCTGACTTGAATTTGTGTTGAAATGAATTTTCCACATATGTATGGGTCTATTTCTTTATTCTTTCCGTTGTTCCATTTGTCTTTCTTTATGTCAATACCCCACTCTCTTGATTACTGTAGCTTTATAATATGTTATGAAATCAAGCAGTGTGGGCTTTCCAACTTTGTGCTTCTTTTTCAAAGTTGTTCTGTTTTGAGTCATTTGCATTTTTACCTAAATTTTAGAATCAGCTTGTCAAATTTCTACCAAAAAAAAAGTCTCTTTGGATTTTGATTGTGATTGCATTGAATCTATAGGTTAATTTAGGGAGAATTAACATGTTAACAAAATTTGATCCATCTCTGTTTCTTATTTCATTGACTTCTACTCTGATCTTTGCTATTTTTTCTTTTCTTCAACTTACTTTGGGTTGTATTTGTCCTTATTTTTTCTAGTTTCTTAAGGTGCAAAGTTTAGTTCTTTGAGACCTTCCTTTTTTTTTTTTTTTTTAATAGGCGTTTAGTGCTATGTATCCCTAATTACTTTAGTGGCATCCCCTAAACTTTGATATGTTTTCATTTTCATTCAGTGCAGTACAAAGCATTTTGTAATTTACCTTTTGAGTTTTCTTTGATCCATGGATTATTAGAAATGTGTTAGTTACATTTTAGATATTTAGGCATTTTTGAGAAATGTTTTTGTTCTTGAGTTTTAATGAAATTCCACTGTGGTCAGAGAACGTATTTTTAAATTTGTCGAAAAAATTTTCATGACCCAAAATATGACTACCTGTATACATTTGAAAAAAAAAAAGTTTATTCTGATGTTGTGTGGAGTGTTCTAAAAATGTCAATTAATGTCAAGTTGGTTGAAAGTCTGCCCAAATCTATGTCCTTACTGATTTTCTGTTTAGTCATTCTATCCATTATTGCAATGGACTGAATTCATATGTTGAAGCCCTAACTCTCTGTGTGATGGTATTGGGGGATTGGGCCTTGAGGGTAATAGGGTTTAGATGACATCATGAGAGTGGGGCTCTCATGATGGCATTAGTGTCCTTATAATAAGAGACAGTAGAGAGCTCTCTGTCTCTCTGTCTCTGTCTCTGTCTCTCTGTCTCTCTCTACCATGTGAGGACACAGCTAGAAGGTAGCCATCTGCAAACAGGAAGAGAGCTCTCACCAGGTTCCAACCCCACTGATGCTTGGATCTTGGAATTCCAGCCTCCAGAACTGTGAAAAGATAATTTCTGTTGTTTAAGCCACCCAGTTTGTGGTATTTTGTTATGGTGGCCCAAGCTGACAAAGGCAGTTATTGAGAGAAGGATATTGAAACGTCTGATCAAAGTTCGTTCGTTTGTTCATTCGTTCCTTCCTTCCTTCCTTCCTTCAGTTATATCAATTTTGCTTCTTATGTTTTGGGGTTCTGTCATTGGGTGAATATATCTAAATGTAAAAGCTAAAATTTTAAAACTTTCCAAACAAAACATAGAAGCAATTCTTTGTGACCTTGAGCAGGCAAAGTAATAATTACTTAGGGCACAATAATCATGGGTCAGAAAAAAACAGTTGATAATTTGGGATTTATCAAAATTGAAATCTATTCTTTGAAAGACACTTACAGAAAATGAAAGGGGAAGTCATGGACTGGGTGAAAATATTCCAATACATAAATCTGACGAAGAACTTGCATCCAGAATATGTAAAGAACTCTTATAACTCAATAGTAGAGGATAAATTACCCAAGTAATAGGGATACAAAACAGATACTTTACAAAAGAAGATATGTAACTGGCCAATTAACATAACAAAATATGCTAAAAATTATTAGTCATTAGGAAGTACAGATTGAACCATAATGCAATACCCCTACATACCACACAGTAACTAAAATTAAAAGACTGATCATACCAAGTGCTGACAAGGATACGGAGGGACTAGAACTTGTAACATTGCTGTGGGCATATAAAATGGTACGGCCCCTTTCAAAAACTGTTTGACAGGTTTTTTTTTTTTATAAAGCTAAACATTACAATTACTTTATGACTCACCAAGCCCACTATGAGGTAAGTACCCATGAGAAAGGAAAACATGTCCGTTCAATTACTTGTACATGAGTGTTGTAGCAATTTCATTCATAATATCCCCAAACTGGAAGCAGCTCTATATCCAGTAATAGGTGAATAGATATAAACTGTGTTACATCTATACAAAAAACAGTTATCAGCAATAAGAAGAAAAAAAAATTACTGATTCTTGTAATCACATGGATGAATCTCGAAGATATTATGTTGAACAAATGATGCCAGACACAAAAAAAGTACACACTGCATGCTTTCAACTAAATGAAACTCTAGTAGAGGCAAAACTAGAAAACAGATAATTTCTTTTCTGGGATCTTGTATGTGGAGAGGTACTGATGTCAGAGGAACACTAAGATACTTTTTGGGATGATGAAAATTATTTGTATTTTAATTGGAATGATAATTACATTAGTATATGTCAAAACTGTACAACTAAAATAGTAGCATTTTATTTTGTGTAAATTAAAGCTCCATAAAGTTGATTAGAAAGAAAATTAGAGTAGACCTTTGAAATTAATTTGAAACTCTGGCCTCAGTGCAGGGAGACTCATTGCCTGGTACTGGTGTCACTGGGGTGGCAAGATGAGGCTGCTTCTCCCAGTGTGGGGAAAACCCACTGCTGTTCCAGGAAGGCCCTGCCAGAAGGGAAGAAGCATTGCTATGTGCTGTTCTCCCAGGAATGGGGAACAGACAGGATGTCTACAGGAAGCAATCCAGAATGAACAGTTGCTCTCTTTGTCCTCTAGCCTTGCACTTTCCCTCTTGACTCCAAAGCAGAAGTTTGGTTGCTCAATTCCCACATTACCCAGTAAGTGAGCAGAGTGGGTTTGGAGCTGAGAAGTAATGGCTTAATAATTGGCACATTGGTCAGTGAAATAATTTTTATGATCCTAAAAAATTGACTGTATATGGATCCTACCATATTTGAAACATTAAATTTTTGTTCTTCATTGGCTTCTACTCAATTAATATTTATTGAATAGCTAGCCAAAACTACCTATCAGTGCAACACAGATTGACATCAGTTGTAAGTTACTTCATTGAGTATAAAGAAGGACTCTTTCATTGAGGTTTATGATTTGCAGGGGGTTACTGAAAGGTATTATAAAATCGATATCAGTGAATATCATTATAAACATTGTTCTCAAGAGATACAGTTTCTATGTGATGTTCTATGGGAGAAGGAGACATCCATGTTATTTTCCAAGTTCATATCTTCTATGAATGGCAGGCACATTTGTAATATACTATGACTCTAAAAATACTGTATCAAGGCAGGTTACGATTTCATCATCCAAAGACAGTGGCTGCTGTCTAAAGATTTGCAGCTACAGCAGAGATATTGACATTTGTTAAAAACAAAACAAAACATAATTATAGAGAACAAACTATGGTTACCAGAGGGGAAGCGGGATGGGTTAAATAGGTGATGGGGATTAAGGAGTGCACTTGTCATGATGAGCACTGGGTGATGTGTGGAATTGTTGAATCACTGTATTGTACACCTGAAACTAATATAACACTGCATGTTAACTACTTGGAATTAAAATAAAACCTTAAAAAACAGAACCAAACAAAACCTGGTACACCTACTTACATGTCAAGCAGTGTGATAAACTTTCCAGGGTGGATAAGGGTAGAGAGAATAGCATTTGTCTTCAAGGGAAGACAAATTTTGTAGGGAAAATAGAAGTATGTACATCAGTAGCTACAGAAATTACGATGAGATTTTGCCGTTCTAGGAGTATGAAAACAAAATGTTGAGGGTGGTCAGAAGGAGGATGACTCATTTTTAGATGGGGTTTGGAGAAACTTCTTTGGGTGGTGGTATTTCAACTGGTGACCTCCTACTTATTTCAAGAGTCCTCTGAAAGGCCTCCTCTTTTTGAGAAAGCTTCCCTGACCCCCAAAGCAAATGGATGTTTCTTGAACACAGTATGGGCCTAAGCTCCACTGTAGCTATTACTGAAATCTTATGAAGTTGATCTGATTACCCCCCATTGTACCAGGGAGGAAGGGGAGGATAAATAACTTGCTTTATTGATAGTAAAAGTGTCCCGGATTCCAGTCTAGGTGATCTGATTCTAGAACTTGTGCACCGACCTCACACGTCTGACTGCATTTCCAATAATGTCTATTTATATCTTCATTAAAGAGCTTCACTATATGGTTATTATTTGTCCATAGACCTGTCTCCTTTGGGTTTATTTTGTAAGGTATTATTCAACTCTGTAGATGTAGTCTCGAGTCAGGGTTTAGGCCTAGTAGTTCCTCAATAAATGTTTTCTGAGTGGATGAATATGGTTGCTTTCATTGTGCTTAGTATTGTAGAAGGCAATACAAAGTGATTTCATCCAGGACACTCAAAAGACCAGGGGAGTATATGCAGCCCTCTATCCAACCAGGATGATAGAAATCATGAGATATTTAGAACAGAGGAAATTTAATGCAGAGAATTGGTTACACAGGTTTTGGAGGGGCTGGGAAATCAAAGGATGATGTAGAAACCTTGAGATTTGCAATGGCAGGAAGCCATGGCTGCCCATAGGCAGAAGAGACACAAGGAGGAGCTGGAGACTGAAATATGCCGGACCCGTGCAGAGGGGCCTGTACTGCTAGAGATGCAGCCTGAGGCAGAGAAGGAGGGTGAGGTCTACCCTGCATCTCTTTCCTCCTGTCTTCTAATCTCTCTCCATACGTTGCACCGGCTTTCACAGGTGCCAGGAACAGCCTACAAGAGTCAGTGTCCGTGTGATGCAGAGCAGAGCAGGTGGGGGTGGGGCTGGGTGGGACGTAGATCTGAGGCCAAACAAATTCAGGAGTGGCACAGGGTAGTGGGTTTTGGCATCACCAACATGTGTATTGCAACTTGAGATATGCTGCAAAAATGGTCTCTCAAGAGGTAAAGTCCCTCTCTACTCTGGTCTTTGGGCCTGGGTTTGGCCAACGGGAGAGTAGAAAATATAATGCAAGCAGAGGAACAAAAAACGTATACACTTTGGGAATTGCCCTCTGTCTCTGTGCGTGGAACCCTGAGGCTACCATGTGAAGAAGCCTGAGCTAACCTTCTGGATAATGGGAAGCCACCATAGATAAGAACCCAGGGACCCCAGCTACCCCCAGACACATAAGTGAGGCCCAGCTGAGATCAGTTGAGCTCAGCCCAAATCTCTGTCCTGCAATTTTATCAGCCAAATAAATGGTGGTTGTTTTAAGCCATCAAGTTTTGGGGTAATTTATTGTGCAGCGATGCTAACTGATAGTCTGCCTCCGCTACTTATTAGCTATGTGACTTTGTACAAAGCTTTTAATTTCTAAGCCCCATTTTCTTTTTTTGTGACATGGGGATGATAATAACACATCATAGGACAATTGAGAAGATTTAATGAAATAATGCATGTAAACCCGGCCACAGTGCCGGGCCCAGGTGAAAACTCAATAAACTGTAGCTGTTATGATGACATTTTCAGGTCTTTTCTGCCTGTCTGCTTTGTCCAATTGTTGACTCTCTCTGTGTGGAAAAATGGTGTTATTGCTTAACAGGGCGGATTGACACAAATGTTTTATTAAGAAGCTGCCTTAATTTTCCTGCTGGCATGAGGCAAATGAAGAGGGCAGATAATTTGTTAATTAGAATTTAAAAGGTACCTAATTCTCTCTTTGGAATAAGTCTGTGTGTAGCTCTGCAAAGACGAACCTCTGAAATAGAGGATATTCACAAAGGTGTGGCTCAAATAACAGTTGTTATGCAGAATGTACATCTGTAGGAGAGACATTGTGGGTAAGATTATGTCAAAAAGTGCAGGATAATAAATTGCTGAAACTCATCAGTTCACATAAAATTGACTTGCACTGCCATATTCCAGATGCTTGATTGCAGTTCTTTAATATAACAAGTTGCCAATTTCTTTCTCTAGAGAAGGATTGACAGATTGTAATGCAATCTGTTGATGTTCTTTGATGGTGATTCTCAGTCATTGCCACCACTGCTAGGGAGCTGCAGACCTGATCAGGGAGACTTTGCTGGGGAACTGTGTCGGTATTATGTGTGGTGGCCAGTCCTATTGGTATTAGGAAACATAAACTATCAGCTAAAGAGTGAGCTTTGAGGAGCTTCAAAAAAGAAGCAGAAACTGGCTAAGAATATTACACAGAAGAACCAACAATTAAATTACAGTGTGTGTTTTACAGAACAAGATGTCTTCACCGGAGACAAAGGAAAGCTGATAAAAATGAATTATAGGGAGATTAAAAGACCATAAAACCTCGAGTTTGTTGAAGCTTGTATCTTTAAATCTTTGGGCAGAGATGAGGCTGGGGAGAAGAGCTTTGGAGTGGCTAGGAAAGTAAGAATGCCTTTGAAATATGTAAGAGAGATCAGAAAGGGAGGAATAAGCTCACGGGTCATAATGCTATTGATTTCTGGCTAGTAAATATAGTTGCTTTCAGTTGATATTTAGGTCTTATTTACTCAACTTATAAAAATAGTACATGTTCATAGGCACTAGTGTGGTGCAGTGGTTAAGATCTGGAATCAGCCTGCCTTGCTTAAATCCTTCATAGCTGTGGGATTTGAGAAAAGTTTTTCACTTCTCTCAGCCTTGTGTGTATAACAGGGATAATGGTAGTACTTCATATGCTTGTTTTGAGGATAAAATGAGCTAAAGCATGGAAAGTGCTTCGAACAGTGCCTGGAAAATAGTAAGGATCCCACAAATACTAACTATTGGAGAACATTTGGAAAAGACAGTAAAGATAATAAATCAAAGAAAATGTTACCTGTCATTCAGGTAGCGATTACCATTAATATTTTGATGCATTTCCTTTTGGAGTGCCTGACATTTATTTATTTTTTAAGTTTTTTAAATTCTAAATTTTAATTCCAGTATAACTAACATATAGTGTTATATTCGTTTCAGGTATACAATGTAGTGATTCAATAGTTTTCTACGTTACTCAGTGCTCATCATGATAACTGTACTCTTTAACCCCCATCCCCTATTTCACCCATCCCCCCACCCACCTCCCCTCTGGTGACCATCAGTTTGTTCTGTATAGTTAAGAGTCTGTTTCTTGGTTTCTCTCTCTCTCTCTTTTTCCTTTGTTTTGTTTCTTAAATTCCACATATGAGTGAAATCATATGGTATTTGTCTTTCTCTGACTGATTTCACTTAGCATTATACTCTGTAGCTCCATTCATGTTGCAAATGGCAATATTTCATTCTTTTTATGGTTGAATAATATTCCATTGTGAATATATACCACATCTTCTTTATCCATTCATCTGTCAGTGGACACTTGGACTGCTTCCATACATTGGCTCTTGTAAATAATGCTGCAATAAACATAGGCGTGCATTGTTCCTTTGAATTGGTATTTTTGTATTTTTTTGGTAAATACCCAGCAGTGTGATTACTGGACCTTAGGGTAGTTCTATTTTTATGGAGTTCATGTATTTTAAAAAGGACACTGGTGAACTCAGATAAATGGGATTAAAAAAAAAAGGTATTAGTGAACTCAGACAAACTCAGAGAAGACTGGTATCTCTATTGCTTAGAAAATTTCTTAGGGAGAAAATGGAAAATAAGATCAGTTAATTAAAATGATATATATATATATAGAGAGAGAGAGAGAGAGGGCGAGGGCGAGTGAGTGAGCGAGCAGGTAGGGTTTTAAAAGAAGAGTAAAAATTCAGAAGATGCATTGGGATTTTGAAGAATATTTTTTATAAGCTCCTAGAAAAGCTGGTTTTGAACATCTAACATATTGCAAAATTTGGAGAGTTTGATAATATCCAGCGTGGGTGAGAGTGTGGGGAAAGGATGTATCTGAACACTTTTGAGAGTGCAAATTGGTATAGCCTTTTGAGAGGGCTGTTTGGCAATGTCTGTTACGTGTTGTAATGTACATATTCTTAGACCCAGCAATATCATGCTTGAATCTTTTCAAAACAGGGCATGCCTAAGAGTGTTCATAGCAGCATTGTTAGTAATAGTACAAGATTAGCAACAATTTAATGTCTGTTAAAAAGGGGGTAGTAATGATAAATAATGGTATTTCCATACTCTGGAATACTACACAGAAATTAGAAATAATGAGGTATGTCTGTGTATAATGACTTCATAAGAATACCATAACACATTAAGGGACAAAGGACAGTTGCAGGAAAATATACATTTTATGTTAATTTTTATGTTAGAAATTAAAACAAAATGAGAAATTTTTACCAGTAGGCAGTGTGAAATTGTGTAGAGAAACAATAACTGAAAAGATACACACCAAACTGATCCTGCTTTCTTTCAGGTCAGGGAGGGGCAGAGCTGGATGATGGCTTTTCAGGGAGGGCTTCACTTTGTCTATATTGTTTGAATTATTTATTAGGAGAAGGCAGTCATGTATTTTTTGTATCATTGTTAATAAATTGAAAAGATAAATAATATACACAAACTTTGGTGTAAATTTATAGGATTTTTAAAGAGGGAAATGGCATTTTTGATTGTTAGGACATGTTTTCAGGCAAGTGTCTAATTATAAAAGCATTAAAACATATTCAGTACAATTTGGCAAGTTCATTTATGAATGAATAGAAAACACCCAAATGTAAGATAGATTTTGCAGTTCTGATTTCAGACATTCTATTCTATTTTCATTAAGAAGGTTTTTTTTTTTTAATAAATTTTGTTTTAAAGGATCAGAATTCCTAGCTTGCTTAAATTTTTGCAGGGGGAGTGTTTTTAAGACTTTAATAACAGCTATTTAGAGGTGAGTATGTGGTAAGTTCTTCCTTGAGAAGTTATTAGTACTAGGGGCATGGGTCCTTTCTGGTTAGGCTCTTGCCTTGCTCATCTGGTTTGTCAGTTTCTTTCAGGAATTTCTAGTAATCCACTAGACCAGTGGTTCTTTTTCCCCCCATCTTTATTGAGATATGATTGACATATGACACTGTATAAGGTGTATAACATGTTGATTTAATACACTTATATATTGCAAAATGATTACTACCATAGCATTAACTAACACCTGTACACATAATTACCATTTCTTTTTTGTGATGAGGAATTTAAGATCTACTTTTAGCAAATTTTAACTATATAATATGGTATTATTAACTATAATCACTATGGTATATATTAGATTCCCTTAATTTATTCATCTTACAATTTGTACTTTTTGACCAACATCTCCCCTTTTTCCCCAGCCAACAGCCCTTAGTAACCACCATTCTAGTCTCTGTTTCTAGGAGTTCAACTTTTTTTAGATTCCACATATAATTCCACGTATAATCCACAAAGTATTTGTTTTTCTCTCCCTGGCTTACTTCACTTAGCGTAATGCCCTCAAGTTCTATCCATGTTGTGGCAAATGACAGGGTATCTTTCTTTGCTCATGGCTGAATAATATTCCATTATACACATACATCCACCCCCCTCCCCCACATCTTTATCATACATCCATCAGTGGACCCTTAGGTGGTTTCCATATATTGGCTGTTGTGAATAATGCTGCAATGAACACAGAAGTGCAGATATCTCTTTGAGATCCTGTTTTCACTTCCTTTGGATTTGTACCCGGAAGTAGGATTGCTGAATCATATAGTAGTTCTTAAAAGTGTGGTCTCAAACTACAGCATCTGCTTCACCTGGACCTGTATGAGAAATGCAAATTTTCAGTCTCCTCCTCAGAAGTGACTTGGATGCACAGTGAAATGTTAGAGCCACTGTCTTACATAGTAAGTCCTCTGAAAGCAGGAGCCATTGCATTGCCAGGACCCTTGCTCAGGCCTTAGGACATGATAGGTGCTACGCTTATTCAGTGAAAGAGCAAGTTTGGGAGGTGTGGATGTAGTGAGAGAGGTATTTGTGGGTTATAGAGGTCACTATGATGAATAATCAACCATACGGTACTGATGAGCACCTACTATATTGGGGGATAACTAATGATGTACTATATGTTGTGTAATTGAATTTAAGTAAAAAATAAATAAAAAATATTAGGGCAGTAAGATCTCTGTTTTCATGAAATGTACAATCTACCTGGAAGAGAAAAAAGAATATGTGTGGAATATTTAGAGGCCATTGAAAGTACTGATTTTCTTGTTTCTTATGTTAAGTTTAGAAAAATAGGTTTTTTGATGGGCTGAATCTGAATGGTTCATTCTGTGGCCTATTTAGTGAATTACAGATTTTTAGAATGTTACATATTGCTTCTGGGAAGCCAATAAAGGTTAAATAAAAGCAACACATTTTTAACACCAGTTGCACCATGTCATTCTCCTGCTTTAAGCTTTTTGGAGCCATATACCTACTCATTGAGATTTTGAGCATTAGAATTTAAAGATACAAACTTTCCCTCAATTATCTCAAGTATTCATATATATATATATATATGTGAGAGAGAGAGAATTTACCTTGTATGAGGCAAATAATAATCTTCCAAATGTGAATAATAGTCCTCAAAGTGCTGAATTTAAAAAATGTAAATGCTATGTAATAAAATCCTTCTTTGCCTCAAGTGAAATTGCTCGCTCATATAATCAGCCCCATTATGTAGTGAAGATTTGGTGGTTAATTAATAGATTTCAATCATAAGGTCAAATGGGATAGCTGATGCTGCAGAGTTGGTTTCCTGGATCAAAGGATCTAGTTTTGCTATCCACGGAGATCAAATAAATGGAAAATTGCCAGATACCTACTTCATTTTGTGTTGGGTGGACAGGGCTAGAGATGGACAAAAAAGCTGACTTTTAAAAGCCAGGATGATTTCAAAGACAGAAATATCACAGGGGAATGAACTCAGTGTCTGTGGGAGAGCAGTGATTACTCAGGCCAGATGGAGCTGGGGTGGCAGATGAGGAGGACCAGCTCTCTGAGGCCCTGGGATGGCTCAGGGGCCTGCTGGGAGGTGGCATGGAGGATACTTCCAAAATGGTTGGACTTTGGGAAACAGTTCTTCATCAGGAAAAGTCTTTAGTGTGCTGCTGAAACATGCAGATCTAGTGTAAGATGGGGTGAATGGATCAAAGTGCATCTTCCTAATCTCAGATTTGGCACTTTTAACTGTCACTTAGTGTTAGTGTCTGGGAAACCTAGCTTTGGATTTTATTAGAGATGGAGAATCCAGAACTATTTTTAGGTGGAGCGATGGATCAGAAATCCCAGATTGTTCAGGATTCCAGGCTGTGATCTCCTTTAGTGCAGGGTCTGTGTCCTGCTCACCCTTGCAACCCAGGTCTGCACCCTGCACCCAACTCAACGAGGGTCCCTTAAAGCTGTTGGGTGCCTGCATATCTTGTTTCTCTGTTGCTCTTCAGATGAAGGCCCCTCCTGAGTGAACTCTCCCCACAGCTAGAAAGAGCTACAAGACAATCTGAGAAAAGGCACTTGTTCTGCAGAGAAATTTTCATCCTGGAATCACATCTTTAAGATTTAATAACAAACACCTGACTATTGGGGCAACAGGTTGTAAACTTTAAAGAGTTTTTTTATTTTTTGTTATTTACAAATATGGGCTTCTTGTGAGATACACAGTGATTTATTTAATATCAAAGTCATTAGAAACTATTTATAAAAATTTTTAAGAAAAATTGGAAAAATCCTGACCAGATCCTATAAGTTCTACCTACCTCCCCACCCCCACCCCCCACCCCAAATACCCAGATGCTAACTTGGAGTGTGGGGTTGGGGGAGAAAGAATCATCCAAGAAGGCACTAAGATAGCCAAAGAAAAATGTCAAACACAAAAATTAGTCTCTGTCTCTCTGTCTCACTCTCTCACACACACCATCTTTGAATGATAGGGTGGGAGGAATCTGACCTAAGCTTCTTGGACAGGCTTGAATCAGTTAAGTAGGACATTTGCCTTTGCCTCTTCCAGCCCTAACTCCTCATTTCTCTCTCTGCTCTTCTCTCCATCAGAAAGATCAGACTAATGAGGCATGAGGTTACAGAAAAGGCTTAAACTTCCTATAATAGACTATTTCTTGTGCCATCTCAGTATAGGTCAGCTTAAAGAACTACCTACTCCTTCTCCTGTCCCTCCTCTGCGTGTCCTTCTTCAAGACCCAGCACATATGTCACCCCCCCCCCCCCCGGAAGCCTTCACTCTCCTTGGTAGGGTCTCCCTTCTGGGCACATTGTATTGAAATGACATGTTTTCATGTTTATGTCCATGATTAGGCTGTGAGTCTATAAAGACAGCACTTTCTGATTTACTGTTCCCTCTCCAGTGACAAGTAAGGCTCCTACCTATAGAAAAGTGTTCAATAAGCGGAAAGACTAAATTACTCACACCTTGAAGTATCTGCATTGGGAACCATGACTTTTCAAACTTTGACTTTGAAAGGGGCATTCCAAGGACAGAATGAAAGGTCAATGAAATGTTAAGATCTTGCCATTATTTCTGAGATATGTTTTTAGTCTAACAACTGAGTGGAGGTCAGACTAGTTTCAAGAGCTCCATGAAAGGTTTGAACAACTTTTACAAAAGAATACTAATAAAGTGATTCTAACATACTGTATGCAGAGGAGACATCACTGTTGGCCGGTACCCCATTATCTTGGGTTAGTTCAGTGAGTAAGAAATTGAATGACTTAGATTTATATGGTCCTTTATAGTTTTTTGAGTGATTTCACTTGATACTCATAAAACACTGGAAAGTAGGTATGGATTTTTATTCCCATTTTAGAGTAAAAAGTTAGGGTCAAAGATGGTAAATGACTTCCCTAGGTCACAGTCAGTCCAGTGTTTTCTTCATTCCACTTTGGCTCTGAAGAGAGGCCATCTTGTTATCTGTCTGAGCAGAGCCACCAAATAGCTTCTGTGTTGGATAATAAGAATTAACATTTATCAAGTTGGCATTTTTGTGCCAGATGCTGGGTTAAGCACTGTGCTTAACCATTTAATGTTCATGAAATGCATTATTGTATCTATTTCATAGGTATGGAAACCAAGGGATAGAGAAGTTAATTAACTCCACAGTCACATAGCTGCTAAATAACAGTGCTTGATTTAGGATTCAGGTAGTCTGACTTCAGAGAACACATTCTTAAGCACTGTAATACATTGCTCTGCAAGAATACAGATTCTGAAATTAGACCACCAATGCTAGAATACTGGCTGCTACTCTTGCTAACTGGGTAAACTTGGCCAAGAAATGTAATCTCTCAAAGCCTCAATTTTCTGATTTATAAAATGAGATTAAAAATAAAGCTAGGAATAAAAGAATGAAATGTGCCACAGTGCCTGGCACATAGTAAATGTTCCACAAATGTTAGCTGTTATTTTGGCAATAGATAGTCTGTTATCCATCCCTAGATGACTTGATTGTAGGCAGTGATAGGAAGTCGTTCCTGGAACTTTGAGAGTTTGATTAATGAAGTCAAAATATAACAGATGAGAATGGAGCCATATAATTCACTCTAAAGAAACAGTGACTCCAAGCCCATCAAAACCTGATCATAGCTTAATTGATAGGATGCCAATGAGGATGGAAGAGCAGAGATCAGCATGGAAAGACAAAAGTTTAGAGATGCAACATTTGTGTGTAGGCGTCCAATACTGTCCAGGGGAGAAGGTGACTTAACCTGGCCATGCTCCTATCTTAGTGCTTGGGGTATATCAATTCAAGATTAAGTGTGACTGCATAAAACAGGAATCTGACTCCCATGATTAACCTGATGGAGGATTTATTTTCTTCTTGGATTAAGACTGGTGATAGATCATCTGGGCTGCTACCACCAGATGCCCTGTCTCCTTCCATGTTTGTCCTCTGCCATCCTTGGCTGTCATTCTCATGCCTGACACATGGTACCAAGATGGCTGCTCATCTTCTATCCTCTTGCCTGCATTCAGGTAAGAAGGAGGCAGACAGCATAAGAAAGAAGGAATGGCATCTTTATTTAGAAAGGAAAAATTTTCCAAAATTTCCAAGCAGGCTTTGGCTCTTATGTCATTGACCAAAACGGTGCCATGGGTAGCTATTAAAAAGGAAAAAGCATGGGAAGTGGATATTGAATCTGCAATTGTGCAGCAGTTTTCTCCCCCTAGATCCACTCGTCAACCTTCTCCATCCCTTCTGCCCTGGAAACTGACTTGTATGGGTTGCATCCTTGAGTTCCTGGGGTTTTGGCTTTCAGTTTGGTTTAGCCAGTGGGAGGCCAGACAGAAGCCTGGAGGGAATGAAGAGGGGAGTTTATGGTATATTTCCTCAGCTCTCTCCTTGAAGGATAACCTAACTTGTACTCTTGACCAAAGTTCATAGCTCTTCCAAAATGATCCTCTGTATAAACTTTTTTTCCGGGTCTCAGAGGCCATTCCCTTCCGCATCTTTTAGGCTTATGGAATTGTAACAGGCTCAGGATCACACGCTTTGCCTATGCTATGCCCACACTTTTGTAAATAGTTCTTTTATTAAACCCTCTTTAAATCATCCTAATTTGCATGGGTGCCATCAGTTTCCTGATAGAAACTGACTGAGAATAATCATCAGTATCTGCCACCCAAGGCATATTTCTGTGGTAGAAATGAGTGCATTAAAGTATTATGGTGAATCCCATCATTTATTTAGCCAATAGTTATTGGGCATCAATATGCCAGAATACAATGCTAGATAAAAACTCAGTTCCTTGCCCTCAAGTAGCTCACAGTTATTTAACCATTTACAATATCCAACTCACTTCCCTTGCTCAGTTTTCAAGCTTATCAAGTCAATTCTAAATTACAGTTTGGCTTTCTGTGTAGCTTTCCCACAGAGATCAAATTCACTTTTCTTGCTATCCCAAGATCCCGTTGATTACTAATTATATTCTTATTGAAAATGAAGACACACAGAGTGAAGACATATAGCATAGAATAGTGCCTGAGAGAATGGATTTTGGTATCAGATAGATGAGCATTCAAAACTCACCAGATGTATAACCTTGGGCAAGTTATCTTGTGTAAACTTGGACAAGGTCTCTGTGGACTTGAGTATCCTTACCTATAGATGGGGCTAAATTGCATTTACTTTCTCTGCTGTGAAGACTGAAGGAGTTCATGTCCACGAAGCTCTTAGCTTACTGACTGGTTTAATAAATAAATGGTAGATATTCTAGTTCATATATTATTTTCTTCTGAGTATGGTACAAGCTATCCTGAAATGACTGGTCATCTCTCAAGAGAGGTTCTTGATCTATAAAACTTAAGAACAGACCCTGGTGTATGATGTTCTTGATCTATAAAACTTAAGGACAGACCCTGGTGTATGATGACTTCACCTAGAAAATGTTATAGAGGAAGGCTCTCTCTGGGCAGCCTGCAAGTTAGTCTCAATCCTCTGCTTTGCTTGAGGATGCAGTCCCCATTAACAAGAAAGTCGCAGTCCTTGGAAGTTGGAGTCTGGAAACTAGATCAGGCACTCCAGTTCCAACAGGTAAGAAGAAGTCGGATATTCAGGGTGAGGACAGGTTGGCATGCCCAGGCAGAAGCTCTAGGGCCAGGCAGGGGCCATTTGAGTCCAGGTGAATCAGGAAGTGAGGGGAGCATTGAACAGGGTAGATGAGCTCTATTTGATACAAGAACCCAAAAGCTTAGGAAAAATGCTAGGGGGTAGGAGACACCAAAGTAGAATCTGGACTACTTGCTCTCTGCAATCTTTTATCTTTTTTTCTCTGGCATATGCAGACATGTTTAAAGATGTGTGATTTTAGCCAGAGGAACTGAATTGAGAATGTATAGTGAGACTCTGGTCAAAGCAGGGAGAGAGGGTTTAGGAATTCCAGAATCTCTCCAGCTAAGACTTAATTGGTTATGACTGTTTTGAAAGAATCTAGAAAGAGTTTCTATCTGTTTGGCTATTGAATTCACATAATTAAAAAGCAGGAAATAACTCCAAAAATCTCTTATTATCTGATAAAGGGTTCATATCCAAGATACATAAAGAACTTAAAAACTCAACACCCAAAAAAGCAATCCAATGAAAAAAATGGGCAGAAGACATGAATAGACATTTTTCCAAAGAAGACATACAGATGGCCAACAGACACATGAAAAGATGCTCAACATCATAGATTATCAGGGAAATACAAATCCAAACTACAGTGAGATATCATCTCACACCTCTCAGAATGGCTAAAATCAACAACACAAGAAACAACAGGTGTTGGTGAGAATGTGGAGAAAGGGGAACCCTCTTGCACTGAACTGGTGCCACCATTCTGGAAAACAGTATGGAGGTGCCTCAAAAAGCTAAAAATAGAACTACTCTATGATCCAGCAATTATACTACTAGGTATTTATCCAAAGAATACAAAGATACTAATTCAAAGGGATACATACACCTTGATGTTTATAGCAGCATTATCTAAAACAGCCAAATTATGGAAGCAGCCCAAGTATCCATCAACTGATGAATGGGTAAAGAAGAGATGGTATATATATATATATATATATATATATATATATATACACAATGGAATATTACTCAGCCATCAAAAAGAATGAAATCTTGCCATTTGCAATGACGTGGATGGAGCTAGAGGGTATCATGCCGAGCAAAACAAGTCAGAGGAAGACAAATACCATATGTCACTCATATGTGGAATTTAAGAAACAAAACAAATGAGCAAAGAGGAAAAAAAAGAGAGAGAGAGAGAGAGAGAGAGGCAAACCAAGAAACAGATTGTTAAGTATAGAGAACAAACTGATAGTTACCAGCGAAGAGGTAGATGGAGAGGATGGGGGAAATAGGTGATGGGGATTAAGGAGTGCACTCATCATGAGCACTGGGTGTTGCATGGAAGTGTTGTATCACTATATTGTACACCTGAAACTGATAGTACACTGTATGTTAACTAACCGGAACTTAAATAAAAATAAAAAAAGAATCTCCAGAATAAACAACATTATACTACTACTCTTATGTGGTTTTGATTATATACTGTTTTTAACTTAATAAGACCTTAAGATTCCAGAGCCCAGTACATTTTTCAAAATGTTTTTTACTTGATCTAATTTAATCCCTATAGTAACACTGTGAGGTAGTTAACGATTATCTATTATTATTGCTCTGTTATAGATTCAGCTTAGCTCAGTGCCACTGAACATTTATTGAACACCTACTGTGTGCCTGGCATTCTGCTAGGTTCTGGGGTTTAACTTCCTTCACATGTAAATGAAAAGCATCCAAATGAGAGCAGCCAAAGGTTTTTTTTTTTTATCCTATAGCAAAGGAGTCAGCACCATCACTTGTGTTTGATAGAACCCAGTGGCAGGTAGAGGGGTGGGAAAGCTTTACAGTAAAGAAAGAGGGTTTTAGCTATGCCCTGATTAGAGACTGGTGTCTTAGGGAAGCTGGAGGTGGACCATCTAGATGTAGCACAAACTATGTTATTGGTTGGTAGAGCATAATTGGCTTTTTCTGGTTGGTCCCAACTTGGAAGTGGGGCAAAAATTAGGGAAACTGTCAGTTGTTGATCAAGTCTTGGCTCTTGTGGGCGGATTGCTACAGAGGTTGTGGTTTGCGTTCTTGAACTGGTTGCTGCAAAAGTTGTGGGTCAGAGTTCTGTTTCTATCAATGGTTTGGCTGTTGTCTGTTTGTATAGTCAGCATCTCAGTAGAGTGGTTGACAAAATCATAACAACATGGAGCATGGATTTTAATAGTCACACAGATGAGTATTCAAATTAACTCACCAGATGTATAACCTCAGGCAAGTTATATAATCTCTGTAGACCTGAGTAGCCTTACCTGAGGCTACTTATCTGCTTGAGGGGATTAATTATTATTATTATTAATTCTAATACCTGATTATTCAATACTGTGGCAGTCCTTTGCTACAGCTCATTTCCTGCCATATCTCCCCTACCTAGGTCGCAACAGTTCTTGTGTGTGCGCTTTGTGATTTAGTAGCATTACTGAAAGCATGCTGGGGGACATCAGACACATTTGTAAATATAGAACATGGCCTTTCAGCTCTACTATGGCTTGATAGTAGAGACTTGATATTGGAGTATGTGATGGTTTAGGAAGAGGGCTTCATTTGGAAGGGATTTACAGATTGCCTCTGCTCAGGAAACACCTAAACCTACATGGAGTTTTATCAGCTTTCTCTGGCCCTTGGCTAGAGGTAGACAGAAGGATTCCTCAGATAGCAATCAAGTCTTATTCCTTCTTATTTTTATTAGTATATTTTTTTAGAGAGAGAGTGTGTGCACACATGAGTGCGGGGGTCGGGGGGTGTGGAGTGGCAGAGGGAGAGAGAGGGAGAGAGAGAATCTTAAGCAGGTTCTGGACGTGGGGCTTGATCTCACAACCCTGAGATCATGACCTGAGCCAAAATCAAGAGTTGGATGCTTAACCAGCTGAGCCACCCAGGCACCCCAAGTCTTACTCTTTCTAATTTTCTTACCCCCACTAACTTTTTGAAATTCGATGTCTTTCTGTTGAGGAAAAGAAAGGGCTTACACAATAGGATTTATTTGTTTCTATTCTGTAGCTGATGTTATAAACTCTCTTCTCTAAGTCTTCCAAGCCATTAGCTTTTTAGAGTTCAAATCCCATTTTCTTTCTCTAAAATCTAGCCTTAACAGACAACTTCAGCTTTCAAAACTCTTTTCTCAGCTTTGCATTAAAACAAAACAAAGCAAAGCCAACAATCCATTCAGAGACTCATTTGCCTTCCTGGCTCCTCTCTGTATTTGCCCTCCCCGCAAAGTGATGAAATTTCCCATGCCAAAGCTGATGGATCACAGGGCAATAGGAAGACTGAGGCAAAGAGAAACCTCATTCACTCTTCCAGAATTTTATCACTTGATGTGTGAAAGGGGAAAGAATCATGAGCTAGCTGGACATGGAACAGGGATGATCCTCTCCAATAGGAACATTGGCTCTTCTTGGGCCCCCAGAAATGTACCAAAAGTATGAGACAAAAAGAATAAAGGTAGCAGATACAGATATAAGTGGGCCATCAGTTTTACTAACTGGTAACTATTTAAAGCATTGTATTTTTATATTAAAATGAGTATTTCATATGAATATATGTACACAGAACACAAATTTTCTTCAGATTTCAATGTAGCACCCATAATTAAAGCATCCAGCTTGTAGAGGACAACTTAAGCCTCTCCCCATGGCCCTTGGGGGTACCTGTTGGTGCTTTTCTGTCATTCGGTATATGTGGCAGATGCCTTCCAGAAGTGCTCTTAAGGCAAGTATTCTAAGCTGCTTGGCTGTGTATTAAGACTTAATTCTCCCCTTCCTCTCGAATGAAATCTTCAGTCTTTATTAAATGGCTAAAGCCCAATCTTTCTAAGAGAGGGAGCTGGCTGTGCTACAAGAATTCATGTTTCCATCCTCCCAAGTCCCATCTGTGCCCCTGATGTCACCTGGAGAGATAGCTTTTATAAGAGCAAAGCAGGGACAGGCCAAGGACAAAACATGGATGAGTCAGTTAGAAGCCATCAGTAGGGGGCAAGGCCTCTTTCTTGCCTTCTCACATTGTTCCCGTTAATGGGGCTTGTTTATTTTAACATTCCTTTCCTGTGCTTTTAAAGGCTGCTTTCTGAAATGGCAAAAGCTTCCCAAGACCTTTAGAAACTCTGCATGGCTACCTATCTCAGCGCTTTTTGAGGTTGAAACCCTGAGACATTCGCTTCTCTCCCCAGGATTATATTTTAATTTTAAGGTTGTTTCTAATGGGCCATGGCTGAGAAGAAACAGAAAAGAAAATAATTTGTCATGGAGTTCCCTTCCCCCTACTCAACATACACACACACATGCATACATGCTGCAAATGGGAAACATGTTCAAAATAGAGGCAGACTAATTATCCAGGTTGGAAAAGGGCCAAAATATTGGTCATTGGATTCTCTCTCTTCCCTCCCCAGTTTCTTTTCCTCTCCCTTCTGTCATCTTTCCCCAACCATCAGGTGGGTGGGTGGGTTGCTGGCTGGCTGCTGGTTGGCAAACAGAAATAGTTTAGGAGCAAGTGTTCTTGGGGAATGTTCACTGAAGGATGAACCAGAGCAACAAAGAATGATTTTTCTCTCGATGTTCAGCCAATTTACATCCAAGGAGAGCAGGTGGAGAGATGTAATTTGTAAAGGATGGCAGAAATTTAAATCTGAGTAGGTGATAGTAAAATTTTCCAAAGTGAAACGATGGAATGTAGAAATTAAATAATCTTGAAGAAATATGAGTGGGATGGGAGGTGTTTTACTCAAAGAGCAATATATAAGGGATGTACATATCCATCACAGCAGATAAGAAATCACTTGATTCTGAGGGGTGTAAGAATGAACATGGATGCCTTGAAAGAGAATGGATTCTGTTGTGAAGTAGGCAGCAGGGTAATTAAAACCCATAAAGTGGAAGACATCAGAAGTTGAGCAACTCAGATGGGCCAGGTGTGTTTAATGAACTAGCCTTTTCCTGGTTGGTGAGGTGTCCTTATGTTAGCCACATCACAATGTTTGTACAAGGAAACTGTGCTCACAGATTAATTCAGTCATCAAAGATACGCCCAATGAGTGCTACAATTTGTAATCTGGATTTCAAAGCTGCAGTCTGTTGATGTTCAGACAGTTTAAGAGGATTTGTTCAATAAGCAGAGATTTGTCTTGCAACAAAACTGTCTGGGCCACCTACAGAAGAAAGCAAGCTAAACTCTGGCAGACTCGCCTCTAAAGCACTGTAGCAATGGGCTGCCCCAGACAGCATCTCACACACGTTGCTGGCTTCCTTTGAACGACATGGTCCCTTTGCTCTAACCAGACTGGTCTCCTCACCACCAAAAGCACCTGTCTGCCTGATTTGAGGCAGTGTGTCTTGGCTGATGCTCTTTCATCCAAAAAGGCTTTTTCTTCTCCTTGGCCAGTCCGGGTACATAATTATTCTTTGGGATTCTTCCTCTGGGTGCACATTATGCAAAAGTCCTTCATTCTGTGATGACAACCTCCTGGTTTGGAGGGAGGAATCTTAAAGATTATCTACTGGAATCAGTATTCGTTGTAGTGTGGTGGGAAGGACACATCCTTTGGAGCATGAGCTCCACTTGGTCTTGGTAACAGTTGCTATATATTTTAGGCCCTGCATTAAGTAATTATAGTCACTATTTCATTTCTTTCTCATAGCAATCCGATAGGGGAAAAGTGAAGCAGAAAGATTAAATAACTTGCCAGGGCTGTACGTTGAGTAAGTAGTTGATTTGGAATTATATCCCAAATCTCTCTGACTCCCATGCCCAGTGCATACTGTTACTATGATTGCTCTGGCTTTGGCAAGTTTTTTTTATTTCCAGTGCCTTCCAGGCCATACTAGCAGTTGTGGGTAAGGATTAGAGATGATGCCCATCAAACACCCAGTAAAATGCCTGACAGTATTGCTTCCTAAACGGTAATTAGGTTGTTATTAGTCATCATGTGGTTTTTTTGTTCCTTGCTATTCAAAGTTTGGTCTGTGGACCAGGACATCACCTGGGAGCTTGTTAGAAATGTGGAATCTTGGACTGACCTCAGACCTCCTGGATCAGAGTCTTCGTCTTAACAAGATTCCCAGGTGAGCTGTAGCCACTTTAAAGTTTGAGAAACACTGGCCTTACCTTATGCTTGCATACCCAGTGAGAATGAAACTTGTTACTTTTTTAATTTTTATTTTTGTTTACTCTTTATAAATATTTTCACACTTACAGAAATATGACAAAAATAGTACAACGAACTCTGGTTCCTTTTAGTGGAGAATGGTATTTAGAAATTAGGATCCACGTCCCAGGTATGCTCAAAACCACAGGATTCCTTCCAACTTTCTCCCTTTGCATATTTGTAACTCACTTCTCTGATGGTGAAAAACCTGGCGCCATTATCCTCAATATGTGTATGTATTTGCTTGTTCCCTTTGTATGTAACAGTCTCCTGATCTGCCCATCTTCCCATTTGACTGTCTTCCTGGTATGAGTCTCAACCCCCACCTGCTCACCACTCAACCTGGTGGCCTATTTTTTATTTCTGTAGGTAGCGCCTTCTAGCGTAGAACAGCTCTTACTGAGGGGAGACTTTTTTCTTATACTGAACTAAAGCCAAACACTTGTAGCTTCTTCTTTTCTCTCTTCCTGTGTGGGGGTATGAAGTCTAAGTGTGCTTAGGTGTAGCCTAATGTGGTTGGAAAAAGCATGGCCTGGAGACATTGTTCTCTGCTTGCTCCCTGTGGGAACTGTTCTAGTTATATAATCTCCCCTTGCCTCAGTTTTTACATTTGCAAAGCTAGGGACAGCATATGTACTTGTAGGTAATTGGGGACCAAACAAGACAAGAATATAATGGCTTAGCAGAGTGCCCGGCCCTTATTAAAGGCAAAATAAAATCAGTTCCTCCCTCCCCTTCTTTCCTTCTTTTATTTAATAAAACATTGGCTAAGTGCCTAATCTGTGTTGCATGGCCCCTTCTTTTACAGAGCTTACAGGATAGAGGATAAATAGGTATATTTTAAAAATTACCTAAGTATGCAAGTAGAAATTGTGGAGAGTATATGCTCTAGGTGCTGGGATACAGGAATGAGCTAGATAGAGAAGGGCCCCACTCTCATGGAGCTTATATTTTAGGGGGTGAGAGAAACAGTAAGTAAGAAACAAATAAATAAATGTGTAAGGTCATATCAGATAATGATGAGGGTTGTGAAGAAGCACACGCAGAATGATGTAATTATGATAGGGCCAGGGCACCCTCTTTGGACCGAGTGGCTGTGGGAGGTCTCTCTAATGAGGTGTCCCTTGGATTGAGCCCTGAGAATCTAGGAGTCTACTAGGTAAAGAGATGAGGATCAACGTCCTGGGGAAATGGAATGGCTGGACAGAATGAATTCATGTGTTTGAGGAGTGGAAGGAAGGACCGTGTGACCTGACATCAGTGAGTGAGGGGTAGATGGTGTGAGATGGGGCTGGAAAGTGAGGTCCAGACAGGTCCCATAGAGCCTTGAAGGTCACTGTGGGCTATTCTGTGCCATGTCACTATAGAGAAGTTCACTCTCTTGAGGGCTCAGTTTCTGTGTGTGTAAAAGGGGAATATTAATATTCTCCAAGCTGACTTCATGAGGTTTGTTGTGAATATAAATTAAGATGAAATATAAGAATTTTGGGGATGCCTGGGTGGCTCAGTCGGTTAAGCAGCTGCCTTTGGCTCAGGTCATGATCCCAGGGTCCTGGGATCGAGTCCCACATCGGGCTCCTTACTTAGCAGGGAGCCTGATTCTCCCTCTGCCTGCCGCTCCCCTTGCTTGTGGTCTCTCTCTCTCTGACAAATAAATAAAATCTTAAAAAAAAAAAAAAAAAGAATTTTGTAAAGCACAATGTGATTGTTTTTGGCATGTCTACTAGATGTTTGCTAAAACCCTTCATGAGTGAAGAGACAAAAGAAAAAGATGACAAAGGTACAAAAGTTGGCCAACTATGCTGGCTGTCTTTCTCATCCCAGAAAGGAAAGAACAAGAGGCACTTGGAAAAGGACAACAAATTTGAGATCACAGGAGAAAAAGCTTTTCTAGCGGAGACCTGATGAATTTTTAGAACACATTTTCAGGGAAGCAGGTAGATAGCATTTAAATGGCTTGACAAAAACACTTTTCTTTAAAGTGTACAAGTAAAAAGGTTAACAATTTGAATCTATCTTGACATTTTCGAGTGTCAGCCCAGGGCTATTTTCTTCCTTGCTTGGGAGCATCATCTTTCACATATGCTTGAGATTGCTGTTTCCTGGGCTGGGCCACCCCCCACGGAGTGGAGGTTGAGCATGAACGCAGGTGGGAGCAGTTATTGGGCAACATCTACACCCCCTGTGCTTTCTCTCCTTTACCTTTTACCTTCTCACCCTATGTTATTGTGCCGTGGTCATCCTGTGGATCATGGTGGTCTTGAACTCGAACCTATCTTTTACACATGCTGCAAAAACACTTGCTAAATTGAGTAGATTCTGTGTTTCATAGGCACTATGTTGGCGTCTGAGAAGCTTGGAAACCAGCATATCCAGTGATCTTGATGGTCAGTTGTTTTAGGGGAAACTAGGAAGAAGGCAGGGCATGTCTTTCCTGATATTACTCTTATATTATTATTTTTTGAACAGTGCAATGCTTGATGTTTTCATTTTATTCCTCCACCCCTCTTCATTCTCCTTTTCCCTCTTCTCTGCCCTGGGAGGCTGACTTACAGGGGCTATCTCAAGAGGGTTACTTTTGGCTTCTAGTTGGACTGACTAATGGCCCCCTGGCACAAGATGTAAGGGAGGTAGGTGAGCTTGGGATATATTTACCTTTGTTGTAAGACCTCTTTAGACTGAGAGGACCTGGACTGAAGGTCATTGCCTCTCATGAGAGGGTTAACCCCTGGGGCTAACTTTATATGACCTCTCCCTTCTGAATATTCTGGTGATCATACCCTCCCCTCCTCTCTTTGGGCTTAGGGTACTAATAGATTAGTTGCCACAGTTAACTCTAGATTATTACACTATCCCTTATGATTCTCATACATCCATACTTTGTAAACAGCTGCTTTGTTGAATAAACTCTTCAAATCATCCTGTTGTGAGTGTCCTATCTGTGTGGGACCCTGAATAATACAGGTGCTGTAGCTGCTGGCTGGCAGAGCCTGTAAGCATGATCCATACTTGGAGGTAACACATTATAGCAAAAAGAGCTTTGAGTTCATCTGGACAGCGTTTGAATTCAGGTTTGTTACTTTCAAGTTTGTGACTGTGGGCAAATTTTATAATATCTGGTCCTCAATTATAAAACTAGAATAATATCTCTTTATAGAGTTGTTTTTACGCTTGTGTAAAATGTCTGCACACGGTAGAGCCTTAATAAATGCTGGTTTTTCCTATTCTCACAATGTTCTTTCATATAAGATAAAAGGCCAAATGGGATTAGGAGAGGGACAAGCATGCCGGTGAAAAGTTGAGTTAGACGAATCTCTGAAAATCTCTTTACCCAGTGCCAGCATTTGTTTTCCCAGCTGTCATTCCCAGTCGGCCCTTCTGCAGAAAGGGTGACTCCTCTGCAGGTCAGTGATTCCAGAAGTCCTTCTCAAATAGCCAAGTAGAGCAGGACCCAGCCAGCCCAGCTGATATCACCCAGGCAGGGAGAGCTTGAGGCTTCCAGTACTCAGCAAATGGCGGCTATGATGAGAGGGTGACTGGCTCAGAATATGGTAGCAATGGCAGGTCCAAAAACGTCTCCTAGACTTGGAATCATGTTGAGTTTTCATCCAGCCTCCCCTCAGATGCCACTCTCACTGTTTTTCTTTGCCAAACTTTCCCTTAACCTGATGTCTTTTTTTTTTTTTTTTTTTGCCCTGTAGAAGATTAACTGTCCATTGTAGTCAAGAATCTGCTTTTTTTTTTTTTTAAAGATTTTATTTCTTTATTTAAGAGAGAGAATGAGAGAGAGAGAGAGAACATGAGAGGGGGGAGGGTCAGAGGGAGAAGCAGACTGCCTGCTGAGCAGGGAGCCCGATGCGGGACTCGATCCTGGGACTCCAGGATCATGACCTGAGCCGAAGGCAGTCGCTTAACCAACTGGGCCACCCAGGCGCCCCAAGAATCTGCTTTTTAAGAGCAGAGCCAAGGGATGCTTGGAGTAAGGAAGAACAGCTTGAGGTCTCTTCTGCATTAGTATCTGTCTGGAAGCCGATTTCAAATCAATGCACAATTTAGGAAAAAACCTGAAGTCTTATGCAAATTGAAGGCATATCTTCTGACATCACATAAGTATGCTACCTGTCAGTGTTTCCTACAGGGAAATTCTGGAGCTCCCCCCACTGCTGTTCTTCACTGTTCCTCAGCCCTACCCTGATGCCCCTCATCTGACACCAGGGCCCACTTGGGCTGTCTTCTGGGCTCCCTAAATTCAGTGTAACCACTATCCAAAATAGCTTAGTACTGAGTGTCTAATCCATAGTAGATACTTTATTTCAGTCTTTCCTGCAAGCCTCAAGAAAGCTGACACACAAACTGATTCATGCTGGAAGGTTTAGGGGTCATCTCTCTTTTCTGGCTAAGACTGCTTCTCCTAACTCAGAACAATTTGCAGACCCTCCAGAAATTAGCTGTTTTCAACTTTCCCATCTCCCCAACAAAAACACATTTTTGTTTTGCATGATGATTAGTATTTATATGTGCCATACACTCCTCTGGGCACACATTGATTCATTTACATTTAACAAATGCATTTTGAGTACCTACTATATGTCAGATTCTGTTTTAGACATTGGGGGAATATAGCTGTCAATAAAGCAGGTGAGGGCCTTGCCCTTTAGGAGCTTCTATTCCAGATGTTACCTCTCTCCTTCACTCCCAGGCAGCAGCAAAACAAAGTAAGGCAAAACAAAACAAAAACACAGAGATACTAGTCTTTTTTTGATGATAGGGGAAGGGAACCCAATAACTGCAAGTGGTGGGTAAAGTATAAAGATTAAATGCTCAGATCCTGGAGGCCAGACTGCCTGGGTTCATATCCAGGATCTATTGCTTACTAGCCATGTGACTCTGGGCAAATTACTTAAGCCTTTTGTGCTTCTGTTTCCTTAGCTGCAGAATGGAGGTATCATAGCACCAGTAGGGAATTGTGAGCATTGATGGTGCCTGCCATTTGGAAGCCGTCCATAAAACTTGTGTTTTAAGCTCATGAACAATGATTACATGGCTGATGGCCAATACTACCTTCTAAGTATAGTTGTAAACACCTCATATGTATTTAAGCCCTCCCAACAACATGATAGATAGGGACTGTTATTACCATGCTTGTTTCAATGATGAAGAAATGAAGACACAGAAAGGTTACGTAGCTTGCCTAAGCTCACCTAGCTTACATGTGTCCAAGTTGGGCTTTGAACCAGGGTCATGTCAGTTCAGAGTCTGTTCTCTTCATTACTCTGTTCTCTCAAGATGCTGGGCCTTAGCTCTGTTAATATAGGCTTTGTATTATTTGTACCTTTCCCTTGTGAATCGGGAAGCGTCAGAAAGCTTAAAAAAAAAAAAATTAGTGAGCATGGCCTTAGTATTTTCAATGGTGACCTCCCTATGACCTTTCCCCTTTCTTCCCAGAGCAGACATACTGGAACCCCCATTGAGGGGTTCTAAGGCTCTGGGATCCATGTTCAGTAAAGAAGGGATTTTGGACTGACTCAAGCCAAAATTTACAGCACATGCATCTTGTTGGTTTTTCTACTTCATGTTTCCCCTGGGATGATTTCATGTCTGTGATGGTGTCTTCTCATCATTTAGTGTGAATTAGTGAATTCTGTGCCTCTCACCTTCTTGGATGAAATGGGCAAAGTAATTTTCATCATATTGTACGGACATTCTCCTTATTCCGGCCACATGCACAGGCCTTTAGTGATCTTATTGCCCTTCACTGGACCTTTGCATTTCCTATTACCTCCAAAGGTATTTGTCTTTGGAGGTAAAGTGACATGAGCTGAATGCATTATACATAAAAGTGAAGATGCCCCGCTGGCTTATGTTACAGCTTTATGACATTTTTCATCTTATCTATTCACTTCTTAATATAGTCTAATTTATATACTTTTTGACCACTGCCATGCATTCAGCAAATATCTTTACTGGGCTGTCTGTAACAATGCCTAGATCTGTTTCCTGTGAGGTGGCAATTAATTTAGATTTATCCGTATATAAGAGCATTCTATAGTCTCCTCTCCAAAGTTATCCTATCAAAATAGTAATGTGAAAGATTAACACATTTAATTAATAGGCTATTCATTTGTTCCTAAGGCTGTCTATTCAAAAGGGAGATAAGCTTTTTGCAAGATATAATTCTAATTATGGGATGAGAATTTTAGGAGTATTTCTTTATAATGTATATAATAAGCATGGTATTGCAATTTGAGATGGTATTATTCCATGAAGCAATTCCATAATGATACGTTATGAATGGATCAAATAGTCTTTCTCTTTATCTCTCAGTCATACACATGTGGTGGGTTACATAAGGTCAGACATACCCTAAGGTACAGTACACAAGAATGCTCATACACTTATTCAATGCTGCTGACCCAAACTCAGCAGGATGGGTGATTTTTTTTTTTTTAACTCCTGCTTATAGGTCTTTACTGATTTATCCATACCATAGTCTCTCAGTAGCTGTGATCATCTTTCTTTGGACTGTCCTTCTTTCTCTCTCCTTATAGAGATCCTTTCTCTCCTGGAGCCCAGATCAAATTCTGCCTCCTCCACAAAGCTTTCCCTGATTAGTCCACTCTGTTCTCTCCCTTGTTTCTATTCATACAATTTGAGATTACAGTTATTATCTAATTGCTTTAGGTGAATTTTGTTACCCAGTTACGATTAGGGATCCCTGAGGAACTCTGATGAGATGTATCTAGCAGTGCCTGGAGGAGTGCAGGTTTTCAAAAGTTTTAGTTGCTTCCAATGTGAAATACCAAAGTCTTTTGTATTCTTCATAGACATCTAATACAATACTGATGCCATACTTGATTTCAATAAATATTTCTTTGATGCATAGATAAGTAAAGTAAGATAAGTAAAGATAATAGCTTGTGGTAAAAGAGCAGGCTTAAAAAAATCGGAACATGTTTAGCACGAGATAATTGGTTTTTCCTAGAAAAGGAACTTTTTTATCTGTGTAGTTTCCATGAAGCAACATGTGCACGAGTAGCCTTTGGGGATGTTTAGAAAACATTTGGCTCTGAGGAGCTCTCAGAAAGTTGGCTTGCGTTCAACATTGCTTCTGGGTTATCCTCAGCAGAGAGAAACTGATGAATGCAAAGGGCTGGCCAACTCTAGGGCTGGGAAGCTCAGTATAAAGGATAGCTTGTGGATTTCTGCCCTGGTGTAGATTGTCTTCCTCAGTGGCTGGAGTATCGCCTGGCCCTAGAAGGGACTCAGTAAGTTATTTATTGGATTAATGTAGATCTCCTTCACAAATACTGATGTCAAGCAAGTTTTGTGATTTCTTAAGTCTGTTGATCACAAATATTCATGCCAGACAATATTTCTGGAAGGAATTACATCAGCATAATGCAAAGCCCAAGATGATCTTTGGATAACCAGCTGGCCGCAGTTTTGGTGTGAAGCACTGTCATGCCCTACAGATTACTCGAGGAGGCCAAATAATTCACTTTCCCAGTTTCAGTACCAGTTAGAAACTTGATTAAAATGTTGTCAGAATCAAGACCTGTCTCTCCCTATCAGCTGGTGATTGCTGTTTATTGCTCACCTAATTTTCCATTTTGCCTAGAGAGAAGGCTTAGAATGTGGGGAAGCTTGTAACAGGTGTAGTGTATGTTCTTGTTTTTCCTAGTAGCAGATGGTGCTGAAAGAAGATCATCTCTGTGGGGCCATTACAGGATAATGCACAGGAATAAATAAGCACAATGATAGGTCTCAGCAAAGACAGCCGGGTTTCGGGGTCGGTCCCACATTTGGAAATGATACATACACAACGAACAGATTTATCTATAAGCTCAGAAAGGCCTATTTAAAACTGTAGTTCTTTCTTTTTTACTTTCCTCCATATAACAATTTTCCCCACAAATCAAACCAACTGGATTTTCACTTGAATTATAGGTAGTGTATTGAAAAGGTTCTAAATAAAGTGAAGTTCTTTGCAATAATGCTTTGTACTAAAAGGATAAAAGGAAAGGGGTAATTTTCCTGGGAGTCCTTCCCCAGCCCCCAGTAATTTCTGTTTTTAGTTTAATGGGTTTGATGGGACCTGGTCTTTGATCTTGGCCTCTTAAAAACCAAAGGAGCAAAGGAAGGTTAATTCCAACAATTCTACCCTAATGCACCTCTGCTATTCTGCATGATGGACACTGCATGAGTATAATTTAACCTGGTATTGGGCTGAGGATATTATTACATTTTCTTTTGTGCAAAGGTACTTTCACCTTTCCTGGAAAAAGTGAACCCACATAGGTATCAGTTATGTATGTGTACATATAGATTCATATATATGTATATTCATATATATATGTATATTTTTCAGCAGACATATTCTTATATTTCTCATATCTAAATACACGTTTAAATTTGACAATGCCAGGGCATTATTTCAGCAGGACCTAGGCTCATCTTTTTCCCTCTCTTTGTTTAAATTTTATTTCTTAATATCCTAGCCTCAGCAGTATTTGAAGAATATTGTTCCCTTGGCCTAATGCAATTTTTTCCACATGATGTATTCTTAGTCTGTCCCTTATCTTCCCTTCACTTGCTGACACCACTGTTTAGTCCATTTGGGGCTAAAATGCACTGAAAGCAAATATGTACTATTTTAACATTCTGTCTGATTCTTGTTCATTAGCAGGGGATTCCGTCTAGCAGGTTGGTTAAATGGTCTTCACCCCTTTTAAGGAAAAAGGGCAAAGAATTCTGTTCTGTCTTTGACAAAAGGAGGTGGTGCACAGATATAGGCTTATAAAACATTTCCCAAAGCATCCGAGTATGTATGTGCGTGTAGGTTTTTGCACATAATTGTGTATCCACAACTAGTTTTCTTTTTTCTCAGTACTGTAATTATTGATGCTTTCTGAATTCTTTTTATTTATTTATTTATTTATTTATTTATTTATTTATTAAAAGATTTTATTTATGTATGTGACAGAGAGAGACACGGCGAGAGAGGGAACACAAGCAGGGGGAGTGGGAGAGGGAGAAGCAGGCTTCCCGCAGAGCAGGGAGCCCGATGCGGGGCTCGATCCCAGGACCTTGGGATTGTGACCTGAGCTGAAGGCAGACGCTCAATGACTGAGCCACCCAGGCGCCCCGATGCTTTCTGAATTCTTATTATATATCTAGATCTAAGACCTAAAAAGTGTTAACTTTACTGCATTAAAAAAGTCATATTTAATATAAGTATTTAAAATGTGGCTTTTGTCTGGCTAAACTCTACATGCATAAAGGCATTTGAACTATGGTTAACCTCTGCAGTGCATTGTCTGTGGGCCCCAGTGAGTTAATTTTTGATTGCCTGCTCTCTACCTGCATCCTTGGAATGGAAAGAAGTGTGTGCCTGAGAAAGAAGAAAAACAGACCGTCTTTGTGATATCACGTGCATCTGCTTTAAATTTCAGCACGTAACGTAAATGGCAACAAGAATTGAAAGAGCAAATAGAAGAGATACCCCTCTTGAGCTGGGATTGTTCGATCTATCTGAGTAATCTCTTTAGGTTTTGCACTTTCCAAAACATGAGGTGTATGTATGGATGGTGCAGGGCAAGAGAGGACTCAAAAATTGGCTAAATCTGAAGAAATTTTGTCATCTCTCTCTACCCCCAGCGTGGCTAAATAATCCTAATGGCAGCCAAGGGGGTATAAACAAAGTTAAAACAATTATTACTATTATTTTTGTCAGGCCATTGTGTCTAATAGTAATGAACACTTAGGGAGAATTATTGTAATGCTGAGCCTATAGATTAAACTTATTAAATGAAAATATTACTTCTACAACTGAGAATCACATAAAAGAAAATGCTTTAGTTGGACAACTCAATATGAATTCCTTTTATTGTTTACCATGTCTAATTAGCCTTAGCTTCATTTCATAGGCAATATTTAATTATTGGGATTTTTAATTTACCTTTTTTTAATATTATCATCTTACCTCGAGTGCAATTATCCCTTCCTGTCTAGTAGGAATAAATTTGCTGAGAAGTTACTGCAAGATAAACATTGCTTAGAAACCATAATTTTTCTATTGTATTTGTCTAGTTAATAAAGGGAGGCATTTTATTTTCCCCTGGTGACCACTTGTACTTTGTTCAGTAATTAAGGAAGTAAGTCGGTGCTCCTTCATTTTAGCCTTTCTGTAACCTCTGCAGGTTTGTAAGGTTGACAGAGCCAGCTGTGTGACGGTGCTGGGTAGTTAGGGAAAAGCCTGCGATGAGACCAGAGAGGGTTCTAGTAGTGACACCTTAAATTAGTATTATAATTTGACCAGTGTCAAATGTATCAAATATATTCTGCCTGAGAATAATCTGTGGGTTTTATCAGCATGTATGTTTCAGAGTTTTCAGAAACAGCTCTTCAGCTACAATGGAATAAATTAAAAAATGCATGTCATCTCTGTATATCTATCTATCTATCTATCTATATATAGATATATATATAAAGATTTTATTTATTTGTGAGAGAAAGAGAGAGAGCACAAGTCCAGGGGGGAGGGGCAGAGGGAGAGGGAGAAGCAGGCTCCTTGCTGAGTAGGGACCCTGACATGGGGATTGATCCCAGACCCTGAGATCATGACCTGAGCCGAAGGCAGACTTTAACCATCTGAGCCACCCAGGCACACCTCTGTATATTTTTATGTATACATTTGCTGATAGGAGGAGCTGCATCTTGCTGTCAGATGAGGGTTTGAATCCTCTCCATTAACCAGCTGCATGATCTTTTTTTTGTTTGTTTGTTTGGATTTAGAAGTTCATTTCTTTTTTTTTTTTAATTTTATTATGTTCGTTAATCACCATACATTACATCTTTAGTTTTTGTTGTAGTGTTCCGTGATTCATTGTTTGCGTATAACACCCAGTGCTCCATGCAGTACGTGTCCTCCTTAATACCCATCACCAGGCTAACCCATCCCCCCACCCCCTCCCCTCTAGAATCCTCAGTTTGTTTCTCAGAGTCCATAGTCTCTCGTGGTTCATCTTCCCCTCCGATTTCCCCCCTTCATTTTTCCCTTCCTACTATCTTCTTTTTCTTAACATATAATGTATTATTTGTTTCAGAGGTACAGGTCTGTGATTCAACAGTCTTACACAGTTCACAGCTGCATGATCTTAAGCAGGTTACTTAACCTCCTGAAACCTTTGTTTTCTCACCTATAGAATGACGGTGATGGTAATACTTACTTAATAGTATCACTTTAATGGTGAAATGAGGCACTGCATATAAGGCGCTTTGTCTGGTGCTAAATATATAACAAAGAGTTCAACGAATATTTAAATTATTACGTTTGCTAAAGCATATTTATATATAGACTCTGTTAGACTATGAAGTTATAATGTTGAGTATTGGATGAAATTAATGAAATCATTCTACTTACTTTCTTTTCACTTTATCAGTACAAAGAGCAGCTACCAGCAAACCTTGTGAAGTGCACTTTCTTGCCTTGTTCTACTCATGCTTCAAGTCTCCACCCAGATGTTTGCTCTTTTGGGAAGCCACTTTCTCTAGCTGGGACTTTTTATTCTGTGTGACACACACACTCTGAACCCATCTCATGAAGGCACAGTCATTATCTGTATAGTATAATCATTGGTTTCCTTGTCTTCCTCTCCAGAAGGTCAACTTCATTGTCTTGTTTATCTTGTCATCCTCTCTGCTTTATGCATATGTGGTCATGGCAAGAGATCAATAAACATTTCTTAAATAAATAAGTGAAATATAAAATACTACTATTTATGAATGCAAATATTGATCTTCTTTCAATGGTGTTGTCCTTCCTTATATTGTTTTTACCCTTATATTATCTTTAGCCATGTTTTTGCTTTTTATTCAAGTAGCCTTCAGAACTTGTGACACATTCTTTTAAAATGTTGTATCTTGTGGCATTTAGGAGAATTACGTGTCATTTCATTTACTCCCCAAAATCCCATGAGGTAGACAATTTAGCTGGGTGGGGTAGCAAACTTTTCTGAAACCATTACATTTTTAACTGTTTTAGTAAGTATGCTGATGTACCAATTGTTAAGGCTTTTAAAAGTGAAAGAGACTAGAGGAAATGATGTGAAAGTGAGGTTGTCATCCAGCAACAGCATTGTTTATGGAAGTTGATTTGCTACTTACCCATAGCAGAGGTGCCAAAACTCCAAAATGAACCTGTGGACACATTTGCTACCTCAAGGTGAAATCCAGTTACATCCCTTCCTTGGGCCAATTTAGTTAGGTCGCTCAGGAACATCTGAGGCTCAGAGGGATCATGTATTTCCTCAGGATTGCACAAACCCCACAGGATGCCTGGTGATTCAAGCCAGGTTCTCTCTGACTCCAAACAGAACCCAAGCTTCTTCTGCACAGTGGCTTCAAGGTGAAGTCACCACTTCATTTGCCCATTGGGTCAATGTTGTCCCTCCCCCAGCATGTCTGACTGGTCGTTGTCCGAAGAACCCATACAGTGCCGAAGCATCACCAAGCCTGAGTCTCGAGGACACAGCCTACAGAGCCTCTACTATCTTGGGTGTGTTTTTATCATAACCTGTCTTCTCGGATATGTGTACAATAGCAGGAACTTAAAGTCTACAGACTCAGCGAAAATTCTGAAGCTAAAAATGCACAGTTAATGCTGTTTACCAGGAATCAGTGTTCTGTGTTATTATCTAAATTTCAGACTCTTAAACGTAAGCCCTTAGAAGTTTTCTAATTTTCACTGTTCAAATTAAAAAAGGAAAACTGGAGAGAGAAATCAAGTATTACACAAAAGTGGGAAGTGTTTTATCTCTCCCACCCCCCAGTTTTTTCCTGGCTGTTGGCTGCTTTGCCTCTGGTAGTAAATAAATAGATAAATCTTTTTAAAAAAATAATTTTGTGGTATATACATTTCTTTATATAATTGTATTAATAAAAATAAGTTTCTACTACTCCATTAAATAACTATTAGATGAATATTTAAAGAATATTGGTTTGAAGGGGTGCCAAATCATTAGCCAGCTTAAGGAGCCTAACTGGGTGACTCTTTGATGTACTACTGATACAATCAGGAAGGGACTTTGGCCCCTGTTGTACTGGGCATTTGGACCTCTCAGAAGTTTCTTACCTTCTTCATAAAGAACCTCTCTACCCACACACAGTGGCCCAAGTCCTAAACTTGAACATAAACTTTGATTGCTTCTCTTATACTCACTATTTGTAACAGGCAATCAATTAACAAATCCTTCCAAATCTACTTGAATATGTCTGATTTCCTTTTTTTTTTAATAAGGATTTTATTTATTTGACAGAGAGAGACACAGCGAGAGAGGGAATACAAGCAGGGGGAGTGGGAGAGGGAGAAGCAGACTCCCCGCTGAGCAGGGAGCCAGATGTGGGGCTCAATCCCAGGACCCTGGGATCATGACCTGAGCCGAAGGCAGACGCTTAATGACTGAGTCACCTAGATGCCCCGAATATGTCTGGTTTCCATCCATGTTCCTCCTTTCCCTTTATTATTTACTATCTTAGCTCAAGACCTCCTCATGCTTCACCTAAATTACTCTGTAAATATCCTACCTTGTCTCTCTGCGTCTAATTTTGTTCCCAGTTCATTCTCTCTAATGAGTCAGCATATGATCTACTAATTCTACTCCAAAGTATTTAACCAAAAAGAAATATAACGTATATACATGAAAAACACTTGCACAAGAATGTTTCTAGAATCTTTATTCATAATAGTCCTAAACTTGAAGAAGGCCAAGTATATGCCAACAGGTGAATAGATAAGCACATTAGCATATTAATACAGTGGAGTACCTTACAGCAATTATTGATACGTACAACCACATTAATTAATCTCAAAAATATTATGCTAACTGAATGATATCAACCATAAGAGAATATCTTCTATATGATTCAGTTTATACAAAGTTCTAGAACAGGTAAAACCTAACTATAGTTGTCAGAAATCATCTAGGAGGAGTTGTTGGCTAGAAAGGGGGATGAGGGAGATTTTCTGGAGTGATGGGAGTGTTTTGTAACTTGATTAGAGTGGTGATTATATGGATGCATCCATTGATCAAAACTCAGAAATGTACATATAAAATTTAGATTTTATTTTTTATTTTATTGAAATTATATGTAGACACGCTCACTCAAGAGCTGTCAATGAGCTAAGCATACCTTATCTGGGACACAAAAGCTGTCACCACCTCTCACCCTTTTATGTTTAATTTAGCTCCAAATAAAAGTGTGGCCAGATAAGATGATATTTCAGTTAATATTTATAATACATTTGTATAACTATATGTTAACTAACTAGAATTTAAATAAAAATTAGGAGAAAAAAATGAACACATTGGTATATTTGTAAAATATAATCTGATCCCATGACTACCACTTACTGTTTCTACCTGTCCAGCCTCCTGACCCTCTTATTTTTCCTAGAGTGTCCCATTTTTCCCTTTGCAAAGTTCCCCTCAGCATTATACCTTCATCTTATTCACTGTGGTGTTCCCACAGCCAGGAAAAGAGCCTGGTACTTGTTAAAGCCTTAATGTCAGAACACATCAGTGTGTGAAGGAACCACATACATGAGCATCAGGGTGGGGATAGACTGAGGGTCCAGGACATTGCCATGGGAAGTGCCTGGCTGCCTGGTACTTTATCCCTACTGCATGTTTGCTGTGGATGGTGTTGATCATGGATGAATTGTCTGGAGTTAAGCCTTTGGGACCAGGCTGATAACTTTTCATGGTCAACACTACGGGCATGTTATTTTTTTCTGCTCACACTATCACCCCCACACCTCGCAGCCCCTCACCCCCACCGCCCATGCTCTTATCATCTACTACCCCCTTTCCTGATTCTTAGTTTCTTATGAACAACTCTAGCCTTGTCTGATTTGGAGGGCTCCATTGTGGACACAGTAGTTTCTCACTTCAAAGACATTGGAACACCCTGTGTCAGTATGTCTCCGTATAAACTTGGACTTCTTTTGTATCGTGCTTTGCCAAATTCTGCACATACCTGTAAACTTAATATTATTATAGGTAAACGTTTTTCTGTCCTGTATTTTCAAGCTAATTCCTTAGTTAAAAAAAATCTTACATGGTCCTTCCATGTTATTAAGCATAGAATGTTTTATCTTCACAAAGGGCCTGCAGAGTCTTCTTTTCTAGTATATATGTTAGCATGCTATGGATGCTCAAGCCTCTGGAAAAGCCTAGAGTCTTACTTATAGAATGTGATCCTAACTAGACAATTACTAGACCTCTGTGTTCCTTCTAATATATGAAACTAAGACAAGAGAATTAATTTTTTAACCATAGGTGAGCCTTTAATGAATGTGCACATTAAGATTTGAAAGATTAACCTGTCTGAAAGTTCAAAAGAAAAACTAATGCTAACTGATTAGATATCTCAGGAAAAATGCATGGTTAAGGGTAGGTTTTATATAATTTTATATAACTTTGATTATTTGTACTTTAGATTTCCTTAAATAACCCACCAAGAACAGTTAAAAACACCCTATCTTTCCCAGAGAAAATGTATTTCTTAGTTTGTGGAAGGACTTGCTAGATTTCTAACACATTGTAGGTGATAGCTGTGTGACAGTCAAAATATGTGAAATGCTTATTAGGTGCATTATATTTTGAAAACTAGCTGCAGGTAAAAATAAATGATGATTCCTTGGATGCTGTTTTACTTTTATAAAGGTAATACCAGTGACTAGCATATTAAGAGCTAAAAATGGAATACTCTGTGCCCAATGATGAGGTTACTTTTGTGCTTTTATTTTGAATGCCCTCCCTTAATATTCATTCACCCCTATCCTGAATGAGGCACATGGACCACAAAGCTGATTGGGGCATGGCCCATATGCTCACAGAGCTTATAACTCAGGTACAGGAAAGAAGAAAAATATCCCGATCATTACAACATGGGGGAGACGCACGGTAGGAGAGTTCCTGGGTTGTAGGCAAGTTCAGAACCCTGAGTGATCCCGTGTGTTTGGGAGGACTGAGGAGGCTTCTTGCAGATGGCAGCCTTAGAATGAGTTCACAACATTGAGAATTTGTTCTGAGGAGGTCATTGCTGGAAGTACCTACACAGAGTAGTGACAGGATCTGTCATGCTTCAGGAAGTTTCCTCTGGTAGTATGCACAGGTCTCCTACTGATGTTGGGATAAAGTCCCAAACCCTTAATGTGGCCTGTAAGCTCTTGTGTGATGCAGCCCTGACTGGCTCTCCAGTGTCTACTCTTGCCATAGCCCCCCCTTGTTCTTCAGGTCCACTTGGGTTCACTTAGCCTGGGAGAGGATGTCAATCTGCTTGCCGCTCTTCCCACAGCCCTCCTCCCACACCCCTCCATACCTACTGCTTCTTTCCTGGATCAGCTAAATGTCACATCCTTAGGCAAGGCATCCCTGACCGCCAAACCTCTTTTCCTTTGTATTTATCACTTCTCCCAATGGTGGAATTCTTTGTGGGAAAACTGAGGCTCAGAGAAGTATTTACCCCAGAATTAATAAAGAGAAACATTTCCTGTGTTTAGTTGATTTTATGCAATGATTTCTTGTGTGTGATCCTCAGATAGGAAAATATCAGTAAGTCTCTTCTATAATAACTAACCATTATATGGAGATTTCTGATTTTCACCGTCACGTGAATGTGATCTTCATATCTCACCGGACCTCATAGCACTCCTGGGAAATGTGCAGAGCAGGTGCTACCCAGTTTTACAGATAGTACAATTGAGGGCAGAGAGGTGACTGACCCAAGGGCATGGCTACTAAGTGACAAACTGGGTTGTTAGTTGATAGCTTCTGACTTTGAATCCTGTTCTTTTTTTTTTTTTAAGATTTTTTTTTTTATTTATTTGAGAGAGAGAGAATGAGAGATAAGAGAGCACGAGAGGGAAGAGGGTCAGAGGGAGAAGCAGACTCCCTGCTGAGCAGGGAGCCCGATGCGGGACTCGATCCCGGGACTCCAGGATCATGACCTGAGCCGAAGGCAGTCGCTTAACCAACTGAGCCACCCAGGTGCCCGAATCCTGTTCTTTTTGATTGAGTTGTTTTTCCTCTCAAATAGTATATCATGAAGAGAAATTAATATAAGTGCAAAAAATGCTGTGTAATGTGTAGTATAAACATCCAATATTCAATTAACGTATGGAGAAATGGCAGGAGAACAGAGAACCTGAGTAAAGGACAGAATGGAGTCAGGTTAGGGCATTGATGCACTTCCAACTTGTTAGAGAGCGACATTTCCTTAAGTTAATTTGAAAAATTGGCTAGGAAAAAGTATTTAAATCCTGCCTAAATGACCTCAATTTCTATTCCAATAAATTACTGGTCTTCTTTGCAATTAGTCATCCAGCTTGTCAACCATATGAGCAGAGGATTTATTTTCTGTTTCAGGCAGTTCTGTTGAGCAGATGGGCAGGCTGCCATGTTAGAACCTGGCTATGCTTCCAGGTAATATGTGTGTGTGCGTGGAGGGAAGGAAGGCAGAAGCTGGGATTATCACTTTGAGAAATTTTCTTATTGTTCAATCAGCTGCGGGTTGATATTCAGGCTTTGTTCTAAAATTTAGTTTTAGATGCATTGTTTAGGAGTTGGGAGGCTTTGTCCTATTATGTCTGGCTCACAGCCAGCTGGGCAGAGGGGAAGCCAGAGTGTGTGCAGTGTTACTCCTAGAAAGCATTGAGGGAGTGATGCTTAGTTCATCAGCTACAAGGTGGGATCTTGAGTGGCAGCCAGATCTAATTACTTGGAGGTCACTGGAAAGTGCTGTGGTCTGAAGCAGGAGAGGAGTTGCAGATCAGAGCCCGGGGAAACAGCGAAACACAAGACCAAAATATAGGAAGAAGTAGGCACTGAGCAATGACTAATCTTGCCAGAGAATGTTGCTCTTGCCCAGGGTTGCATTCACTGGATTGCTGCAGGGATGTGCCTTTCTTGCCCATTGGGTCTTCATGGTGCTTGCAGCCCCAGATAGTTCTAAGTTGCCATGAACATCTCAGGTCAAGCTCCTCAAGCTCCTCCTAAGGCATTGTTCTGATGGTACTGTCAAACCTAGACATCACTTGCAGCTAAGTTTCTGTGGGCAGCACAGAAGATTAAGTTCCATTAGAACAGAGAACCTGATGGTTTTGTTTTTTATTGTATACCAAGCATCTAGACCAAAGCCTGGACCATTTTTTAAAAAAGATTTTATTTATTTGAGAGGGAGAGAGAGCAAGAGAGAGAGAGCAAGCATTAGCAGGAAGGAGGGGCAGAAGGAGAGGGAGAAGCAGACTCCCCACTGAGCAGGGAGCCCAATAGAGGGCTCAATTCCAGGACCCTGAGATCATGATCTGAGCTGAAGGCAGATGCTTAACCTACTGAGCCACCCAGGTGCCCCAAGCCTGGAGCATGTTTGATGCTTAATAAATATTTGTTGGTTATATTATTAGGATTATGTTTCCTGGAGTTAAACTATCTGTATTGAAACCCCAGCTTTACCATTGACTGTCCTTGTGTTTTGGGGGACAGATTTTGACTTTTCTGTGCCTGTTTCTTATCTATATATGAGAACCGTGATAGTGAATCTTTCATGTGGTTGTTGTGGGGATTAGGGATGAAAATAATAAAGAAAGCTACCAGTACTGAGCAGTTATTGTATACCAAAGCACTGTTTTAAACTTTATTTCTATTTAATTATTTCATGCTCATCAAAACCTTGTGGACACTATTTTAATTGCTATATTACAGATGACTCAATTAATTTTTCGAAAGACAAATAACATGTAGTTACTAAGAGGTAGAAAAGGGATTGAAGCCCAGGCCTTTTGGTTCCAGAACCTGTGCTTTTACATGTGCTCAGGATATAGTAATCACTCAATAAATGTCAGCCATTATTATTATTAACTATGTAACATTACAAATGAATGTACACTGTAAATCCTGTTATTTTCCCAAAGACGTCAACTGTGAAACAGGCAGCTTCATATTAGATTCCAGAAAAAGCAAGAGAAAATTCATACTCATGTGAGAATATACAGTTGACCCTTGAGCAACACAGGGGTTAGGGGCACTGGGCCCGCTCCACCCCCAGCCCAAACTGGCATATTACTTAACTCCCCAAAAACTTAATTACTAATAGCCTGTTGACCAGAAGCCTTACTGATAACAAATAATTAATACATATTTTATAGTTATCTGTATTATATACTACATTCTTACAATAAACTAGAGAAAAGAAAATGTTATTAAGAAAATCATAAGGAAGAGAAAGTACATTTACTATACTTTATTACTGAAAAAAAGCACGTATTAGTGAACCCACACAGTTCAAACTTGTGTTGTTCAAGGGTCAGTTGTAATTTGAAAATACAATCCTTTTGTTACATAGGGAGCAATTACAATACATACAAATAAATATATTTTATTTAATTTAATCATTAAATTTTATTGAAGATATAGCATGTGCTATATTATACTGGCAACTGACATCTGTTAAAACAAGCTTCCAGAAAGCCAGTTTGGCTTAGGTAATTCTGTGAAAGAGGTTCAATATCTGTGTTCTGGATAATTCCCCAATAAAAATATCTTGGCAAATTACAACATATAGGCTTTCAAATTTGCTTCTGAATAGTTAAACTGAACTGCAGATTTTCAAATGTCAAGAGAATACAGTGTTTTTTGTTCTATACTTTGCAACTTACATTATGCACATGTATATACTTGTCAATATTTACTAAACTGCAATATTTTTGAAAACAGGTAATATATTTTCTTAATTTTTTTCTCACTACCCTTATGCCAAAGCCTTGCATTTTGTAGGGAGTAAAAAATTTATATCACTCATAGATAACCCTGGTTATCTTGTGCATGTTTGGGTTTTATATTTCACATTCAGGGAAATTGTTTTTCCTGGAATTAGATCATGACATTGAGTGATTAAGTGTATATACATGTCAACTATGGTTTATAGGAGAATATAGCTCTGTTCAAATGGAAGATTTGTGTTTAGACTTTCTATAAGGGCAGTGGGTATACCCAGTGAAGGCATTTAGAGAATAACAGGATTTTAGAGCTAGAAAGAACACTGGAACCCTATAATCCAGTTTCTTCCTTTTATAATTGAGGAAACTGAAAACCAGGGAGTGTAAGCTGCTTGTCTAAACTCACCACTGATTTTAAAATCATTCTTCTTGGGGTGCCTGGGTGGCTCAGTCATTAAGCGTCTGCCTTCTGCTCAGGTCATGATCCCAAGATCCTGGGCTCGAGCCCCGTTTCGGGCTCCCTGCTCGGCGGGAAGCCTGCTTCTCCCTCTCCAACTCCCCCTGCTTGTGTTCCCTCTCTCACTGTGTCTGTCTCTGTCAAATAAATAAATAAATCTTTTTAAAAAAAGAAGAATGATTTTATTATTTTATTTTTTCAAGATTTATTTATTTGAGAGAGAGAATGAGAGAGAGAGAGGTAGAGCATGCACGCACAGGGGGAGGGGCAGAGAGAGTGAATCTTAAGCAGACTGTCCTCTGAGTGAGGAGCTGCATGTGGGACTCACTCTCAGGACCATGAGATCATGACCTGAGCCAAAATCAGAGTCAGACACTCCACAAGCTGAGCTACCCAGGTGCCCCCAAATCATTCTTCTTTTAATGCTTTGTCAGAGGGAGGAGATAATATGCTCTAGTGGTTTTGCTTTCCTGTCATAGAAGGTAGAACTTAGAAAGTCTAGCTGAATGGGTTGTCAATGTGTCCATTAGACCATTTATCTAAAAAACAAATGCACTTAGCAAAATTTTCATGAGTCTTTTAACTGAATCTATTAATAAGAGTCTGTGGTGAGGGGTGCCTGGGTGGCTCAGTTGGTTGGGCGACTGCCTTCGGCTCAGGTCATGATCTCAGGGTCCTGGGATCGAGCCCCTCATTGGGCTCCCTGCTCGGCGGGAAGCCTGCTTCTCCCTAAAAAAAAAAAAAAAAGAGTCTGTGGTGAGTAGAGATATATATCTTTTAGTTTTACTAAAAATAATAAATTTCCCTGATTAAAATAGTACACATTCATTATAAAAAAAAGTAACATACAAAAACCATGAAAATAAAATAAAAATTACTATTTTGCCACTCTTAGACAACCATTGTTAACTTATGGATATTTGGTTTCTATATTTTAGGTAATTTGTGTGTATATGAGAATATATATGTGTATAAAATACATAATATACAGTATAGGTTATATATAAACATAAAATATACATTACATATTAATATATAGCAATACAAACCTATATTGTGTATTTTTATATACATATAGTTAACGTTTGCTTAGTTGGGATCATATGAAACATTATTTTAAAATTTAAAAATGTGTTGGGGAATGTTCTCTCTTTTCTTATTCCTTGTCTGAGTTTGTTTAACTTCAGAATTATTTCACCATTTGGTAAAACTCATTTTGGTCATAATAATTTTTGCGGGGTGGATTTTTAACTATGAACTCACTTTCCTAAAAGTAGAGATATATTCAGTATTTCTGTTTTTTCTTGAGTCATTTTTGATATGTGATCTTTTCAAATATATTGGCATAAATTTGTTCATAGTACTCTATTTTGTCCCATTTTCATTCCTACTATCTTTAATTTTTTTTGGTCTCATTTACCTTACTTACTTTTGGATCAAACTTGTCAGATGAAGGTCAGTTTTTTTTTTTAAAGATTTATTTATTTGAGAGAGAGAGAATGAGAGCCAGAGAGCACGAGAGGGAAGAGGGTCAGAGGGAGAAGCAGACTCCCCGCCGAGCAGGGAGCCCGATGTGGGACTCGATCCCGGGACTCCAGGATCATGACAGGAGCCGAAGGCAGTCGCTTAACCAACTGAGCCACCCAGGCGCCCGAAGGTCAGTTTTATTAGATGTTTTGAAGAACCAGCTCTGGTGGACATGGACACGTGCTACCTAGGTCCTTCTTTTAGGATGTTCTTTTTGCCCCAGCTTTCTAGAGTGCTATCAGTGGACAGCCTCCAGCTGTCAGTGTTTTCAGGAGTGCCTCAGTTACAGAGAACCACTGGGTCCCTTATCCTTGAGCAGCTCACTTACAGTCACAGAGGCTGGGCTGTAAAGGTCAGCTATTTTGGTTCATTGTGGGGCAATTTTAATGGCTCAGTTCAGATTCAGAGCTCCCCAGAGATTCGGCTGAGGTTCCGGGGCTTGCTTGCATTGCAGGTGAACTTTCCCCCTCTGCTCCCTCTCCCTCTCTTCCACAGGTGTTAATCTCAAGAACACTTCCTTTTTTCCCCCAAGGATTATCTTTATTATTTTTTATGTATTTTTATTTAAAGTCAATTATTAACATATAATGTATTATTAGTTTCAGTCGTAGAGGTCAGTGATTCATCAGCCTTATATAATACCCTGGTTCATCACATCACGTGCCCTCCTGAATGCCCATCACCCAGCCACCCCACCCCCCCAGTTCCCTCCCCACCAGCAACCCTCAATTTGTTTCCTGTGATTAAGAGTCTCTTATGATTTGTCTCCCTCTCTGATTTCATCTTGTTTTATTTTTTCCTCTCTTCCCCTATGATCCCCTGTTTTGTTCCAAGAACACTTCCTAATAAATATTCTGAACACTAACTTCAGTTTCAGGATCAGCTTTTTGAAGAACCCAAACTTCAGTTCGTGGCAGGAATAGGCCAAGAAATTCTGCTGGCAATAAGATGGGGTTTTGGAGTTGTATCGTTTACTGCTCAGTGGGCAGTGAGGATCCCATCACTTGGTAGCAGGAAGAACACAGTTAGTCTCTGGCAAAAGGTGGTGGTCCAGTTGTGAAAACCTCGATGGTGATTTGGGGTATTTTGCTGTAAGTCAGTGTACTAGCTACTGTGAAGTATTAGGTATTTGTAGAACATGGTAGAAATGATAACTAAAAAGATGGTGGGAATGCATAGCTATTACCATGCTCTATTGAAGCTCTAGAAAAAGATAATAAAAGACTGAAGATGAATAAGGTAGTTGAAAGCCAAATGTAAAAGCCTGAGGGCCTCTTTGGGAGCCAGTAAAGAGGATTGCCTCTATTGTGATGGGAGGTGAGAGAAAGGTGAGGATCAGGTTTATGACTTAATTAAAGAGTATTTGAGCTCCAAAAAGTAGTTAAACTTCCAACAATGGCATGTTCTACACCAAGGTCAGGACCCCAGTTAGGAAAGAATGGGACCCTGATACTTGGAATGGGGATCTTTGGGTTGATACCCCTCCCCTTCATTCCCTGAAACAACTGACTACAGAAGTACGATATCCTCCGAATGAGGATCTGCCCCAGCTTTCCTCCTGGCCATTAGGGTTATAACTAGGCTAAAGTTGCTGTATAATCCAACTGGAAATATACCAGACCTGATAAAAAAGGGACCATACTCCAAGGGACTATACAACCTAGCCAAGTATGTACTCGCAGAAGCCAGGGAAGAATATATGAGACTGTGTTCCAAGGGTGCTTGATCGAGGGAGTCAGAAATTAAAATTGGATAAGGGGGTGTTTATTGATTTTGGAACCCTCTCCTGGGATGCAAGCTCTAACACCCCGGCAAGGACCCCAGGAGATGGTGTCAAGTTTCTACTAGAATAGGATGTCTTCTAAAAGTACGGAAAAACGTGATGGTTCATGCTAAAGTGAGGCCAAACCATTAAATACTGGCGTCCTCATAAAAGGGTGTTTTTTGGACACAGAGACTGACATGCATAGAGGGAAAATAATGTGAAGACAGAGGTAGAGATAGGAATCATATTGCCACAAGCCGAGGAGTGTTGGGGACCACCAGAAGCGGGAAGATGCAAGAAGAATCCTTCTCGCATAGATTTCAGAGGGAACTTGGCCTTGCTGACCCCTTGCTTTTTGGACTTCTAGCCTCTAGGACTGTGAGACGATATATTTCTGTTGTCCTACGTCACATACTTTATGGTACTTCATTTATGGCACCCTAGGAAACTAATATAGGCCGTATCAACAAAAGGTTATATAAAAAAATCTCCTGGAGTACAAATACCTATATGTGAATCCTGGCCCTATAACTTATTAGTTTTGTAGTCTTAGTATCTTCACATATATAATCTCTACAACCTCTCTCTAGGTCTTGGTTTCCTCATCTGTAGTGTCTGCATTATAAGGTAGTACTTGGTAATAAATGAGTTAGTACATATAAAGCACTTAAAACAGTGCCTCACACACAGTAAACACTATATAAAGATTAAATTTTTTTTTTAAGATTTAACCTTTTTATTAGAGAGAGAGAGCACAAGTAGGGGGAGCAGCAGAGGCAGAGGGAGAAGCAGACTGTCCACCGAGCAGGGAGCCCAATGCGGGGCTTGGTCCCAGGACTCTGGGATCATGACTTGAGCCAAAGGCAGATGCTTAACCAACTGAGCCATCTCAGCACCCCTAAAGATTAATTTTTAATATTATTTTTTCCATATTACTCTAGAATTCAGTGGAATTTCAATCAAAATCTCCAGCAGATTTTTTTTCAGTAACAAAATTGAAAAGCTTATTTTTTTCTTTTCTTTTCTTTTTTCTTTTAGAGAGAGAGAGAGTGCACATGAGCGGTTATGGGGGGCGGGCAGAGGGAGAGAGAGAGAATCTTAAGCAGGCTCCATGCCCAGCGTGGATCCTGATGTGGGGCTCAGTCTCATGACCCTGAGATTGTGACCTGAACCAAAATCAAGAGTGGGGTGCTTGACTGACTGAGCCACCCAGGCACTCTGACAAGCTTGTTTTAATAAATTAAAAGATAGCTAAGACAATCCTGAAGAGAAAGAATGGTTTTAGAAATGCAGAGGAGTGCTTGCCCTACGTAATAGCAATAATTATTGCAAAACTTTAGTGTACAAGATGGCATTATATTGGTATTTAGAGCAATAGCACAATGAAAGACAACAAATTTTGATATAGAATCACATATTTGGGGAACTTAATATATGATAGCATGGTAGTCCATCCTGGGGCAAGGATAGACTGCTCCATAAATGCTTCTTGGACAAATGATTCTCATATGGAAAAACAACTGATGACTTCTTTATATCACAAAAAGTTCCAAATGGGTTAAGACTTAAATGTGTAGGAAAACATTTTTAGAACTTGTTTGTAAGAAACTATACCATAATATCTTTATAGCTTCAGGATCTTGCATAATATTCCAAACACAAAAAAATTAAGTAAAAGATTGATAAATTTAGGCATAAAATTAAGATAAAAGTATTATGAAACCATGAAAAGGTGGAACTAGAAGGCACAAATTGGGAAAGGATATTTTAACACATAAAATGGGCAAGGTATTAGAATCCATATTAACAAATAATAAAAACTTCTAAAAAGCAATGAGTTAAACAAGACAATAGAAAAAAGAGCAAGAGACTGAAAGTGTAATTTCACAGAACAGGAAACAAGAATGACTCTTAAATCTGTGAGAAGATGCTAAGCCTCATTAGTAATCAGAGAAATGAAAGTTGAAACCATAACTAGATGACATATTTTGTATCTAACAGTTGGCAATAAAAAATGTGTGACAATAACAATTATTGATGAGGATGTAAAACAGCAAGCATTTTTAGTTATTGTAGGTGGGAGTATAAATTGATATAACCACCTTGGAAAACGATTTGGGATTATGTTGTGTGGTTTAAGACAAATGTGGTAGACAAGACTCTATGATGGCTCCCAATGATCCCTACCTCCTAGTATTTCCATTTTTGTGTAACTTTCCTCCCCTTGAGTGTGGGCAGGACCTGTGTGTGACATGTTTCAATAGAATATGGCAAAAGTGTTGAGATGTCAATCTTGTAAATAGAGTACATAAGATTCTGACTTCCATCTTGCTAGCAGATCCTCTCTCTTGGTGGCTTTGATGATACCGGCTGCCACATTATGAGTTGCCCTATGCTGAAGGCCACATTACAGGCAGCTGAGGGTGAATAGGAAGGAAGTGAGGCCATTGGTTCAATAGCTTACAAGGAATTGAATCTCATCAAAAAGCACATGAACTTGGAAACATATTCTTCCCCATTTGAACAGTCCAAGGAGATCTTAATTCTAGCTGATCTCTTGACTGCAGCCTTGTGAAAGACCCCTGAAGCCAAGGATCTAGCTAAGCTCTACTGGAGTTCTGGATTCAAGAAACTCTGTGAGATGATAAATGTGTGTCTTTTTATGTTGTTATACAGCAATAGATAATATAACAAATTTCCCATGACTCCCTAAGTCTGCTTTTAATTATAAACCCTCGAGAAACTCTTGCACTTCTCTAGTAGACAGGTACAAGAGTATGTGTAGCAGTATTATTTGTAAAAATAAAGCTATAAACATTTATATAAGAGTCCATAAAGAGGATAATGGATAAATTTTAATCTACTTATGCAGTGGAAGAGTGAAAAGCAGCAAAGTAAATGACCTATACCTGCATACATGAACCTGATGAAATTCACAAACACAGAGTCTAGCAAGACAGGCAAGATGCTGAAGAATGCAAACAGAATGGTTCCATTTACAGTTCAAACTGTGCAAAGCTAAACAATGTATTGTTTTGTAATGTACATGTTTGTGAAAGGGAATTATAAGCATAAAATTGAGGTAATTATTTTTGGTAGATGTGTTATAGGAATTTGTATTTCTATAGGCATTGGATTGAGGTGGCACACATAGTTGCCTAAAAAGCTATTGGTAGTATTCTCTTTCTTAAACAGGATTTTAGTTAACCTGATGGTTTGTATATTTATACTTTATACATTAATGTATATTTTATATGTGCTTTTTGTATGAAATATTGCACAATAAAAATTGATCCAAGACTATTTCTATCCTAAAAGATTTTATAGAGAACTATATCATGATGGGCCCTTCATTTGATTTAACTGAAAAAGGTAGCCCTAAATATTTAAAAAATTCATAAATTTTTGGCTGTCCTATCAAGTATTTCATGGTATTAGATACCTCTATCTTTTAGTCTAGAGATTGGACTTTGGAACATATCTCCAAGACTTCTGTGGGTTTTTTTTTTTTTTTCTTGATTATCCATAGTTCTCTTTTCTGAAACCATTATCAGAAAGGACAAAATGAGAGAATACAGTATATGTCTAATAGGAATTCAGGGTAGAGAGAACTGGAAAGAGGTCATGCTGAAGAGATAATGGTTAGGAATTTTCCAGACTTGGAAGACATGATTCCTCAGATTCAGAAAATACAAAAAAATCTCAATCAGGTTAAATAAGACTCAGTCTTTGATAATGAAACTGTAAAATACCAGAGAAAAAAAATTATCTGAAAAGTAACCAGAGAGAAAAATCAGATTCCTCATAAAGGAAATATTAGAATGAAAGCTGTTTCTTGGTAGCAATAATAGAAATTGGACAGCAGCAGAGTATCTTCTCCCAGGAGAGCCTTCTAGATTCTGGGAAAAGAGGACATTACATATTATTAGTTTAATAATGAATGTAAGTCCCTGTTTCTACCATGACATGAAACTTCTGATAGAAAACTCTGTAATGAGTTAAGACTCACAGAGTACTTGTATGACATTTATGACCTATTATTTACGATTATTAGAGCAGTATATTAGTTTTTTATTGCTGTTATAACAAGTTACCACACATTTAGTGGCTTTAAACAACATGGATTTATTACCCCACAGTTCTGGGGGACAGAGGTCTGAAATAAGTTTTACTGGGTTAAATTCAAGGTGTCAGCAGGCCTCTAGTCCTTCTGGAGACTCTGGGGCAATCTGTTTCCTGCTGTTTCCAGCTTCTAGAGGCTGCCTGCATTTCTTGGGCCATGGCCTCTTCCTCTGTCTTCAAAGCTAGCTGTGGCTGGTTTACATTTTCTCATGCCATGTCACTTTGACACTTCTTTTCTGTAGGCAAATCTCAGTCTGTCTCCCTTTTATATGGACACTTTTTTTTTTTTTAAACTGGCTCTACCTAGATAATCTAGGATAATGTCTCATCTAAAAATCCTTAGTCACACCTGCAAAGACTCTTTTACCATTTAAAGTAACATGTTCACAGGTCCTGGGATTCAGACATTGACATCTTTGGGGGACCATTATTCAGCCTACTATAAGCAGAAATGAACATTCAAGATCATTCTGTCTAAAATGGTTATATTATAATGTGAAGAATGCTAGATTGACAGGGAATCTGGGGGCAGTTGTTTTGCCTTTTCACTAACAACCAGAGTGACCTAAAGCAGGTTCCTTTATCTCTCTGGGCCTCCCATTTTTCTTTCTTTCCTTCATATATTAATTCAAGAAACACTTCTTGAGTATTTCCTATATACCAGGTGCTACTGTAGGTTCTGTAAAATGGCACGTTTTCTTATTCTGAAAGAATAAATAATATGCTTAAAGCATCTGATAAGATTCCTGGCATATAGTAAGAATTTAATAAATGAAAACCATTATTATGAATAACATTTTAGGTTGGAATAGAAAACCAAGAATTTAATTGCAACTGTGTCTTCAGAAGTTGAGTTCCGGAGAGTATTTGTGAAAGTCAGAAAACCAAGTATTTATGTAATGCCTACCAAATGTGTTATGCTACGTGTTGGCAATACAAAGATGAGTAAATCCTGGCCCCTGCTACTGAAGATGATGTCTGAACACAAGTAACTCTGTACAAGGTAGAGTGCCATCAGCTCTGTGGTAGAAGCCCAGAGGAAGGGTCCTGGGAGTGCGGAGACGGAACCATAGGAACAGCATCCTGGACTGACCTCTAAGGTAGCATTCTTGTCCTGACAAAATGAATAGTCTCAAAAAAGGCCAGTCAAGTGGGAGGCTCCACATTCTCCTTATTTTTAATGCTCTTCCTACTCATCTTCTTTGGCTCTCTCATTACCACCATGTTCCTGTGTTGTGGAATATTCTTCTTTTGTATGGTTCTTCTCCCTGCAGGGAGGTCATTCTGCCCTTTGAGGTTTAGATCCAAGTGACTGCTGCCCTGTTTTTGTGTTCCCTAGGAAGTCCAGTTCTCTCCCATGGGGTCTTTATGGTGCCTTTGGCTCTGACCTCTTTCCTCAGCTGAACTCTATAGTACTTTTGTCTGACATGCCATGGTGGTCTTTCTCTTCTCCTTTTTGACACACTGTGTATGAATTTATTTTTGTTCTTTTTCAGTGGATTTTCTCTAAACTTCAAGACATTTGTGCTTGAAATTGATGGCAATTTGGAGAAGGGAAGAGACTAGTCTGTAGCAATACAAAAAAATCAAAATGGACTATTTTGAGTACTTTGGCAAGTTTAGTTATTGGGATTTCTCAGTGGTTCCTTCACAGAGCCCAGTTCCTATTCATGTTGTTCTGCGCTCTCCTTTCTGATTTTCTCTACCAGTTAAATTTCTGTTTCTAAGGCAGAGAAGATTAGCATTCTCTTAGTGTCTCTTTCCAATTCTTTCTCTCCAGGTCTGTCCTTCTGTAGGAAGCTTTATCAGAACACGTTCCTCATCAGATAGTTCTCTTCCTTAGAGAAACCTGTTATCAGCCACTCATTCATTTACATTAATTCTGACATCACCTCTTCAGCTAAATCTTCTCTTCCTAGACAATTTACACCCCCTTCCTTTTGTGTCCATAGCTTATAGCACTTGTAACACCATGATTATTTGCTTTTCTTTCTTTCTTAACTTGTGAGCAACACTAGGGAGAGATCAAATCTTATTTTTTGTAAAACCAGAGTTCTTTATGCCTAGTTCAGAGTGAGACTCAGCTGATGATTGTTGAATGAATACATGATTGCAGGATCAAGGGAGTACCTTAAAACAATTAGAGGGCCCACAGAATTGTCCTGATTCCTTTTCTCAAAACTCAGAGTTCTGCAAATTTATGGCTGACCCAGGTAGGAAGTCTTGCCTGTTCTTTTTGTCCTTTTGGCCCATTTGTATTTATTTAATAAACTTAGGTGTCAAGGCACATTATATGTGTTACCTCCCACCATCCTTAAAACCACCCAGTTATGGGGATATTAGTATCCGTGTTTTAAAGATGTCAGAGCTGAGGCTAAGTAACTTGCTCAAGATCATATAATTACAGGATGGTAGATAAAGATTCAAACCCAGGCTTGTGTCTAAAGGTGAAGTTCATTCCACTGTATCACATTCTCTACCCACCTGAATTCTGCAGCTTCAGCGTGATCACTTAACTTCCTTTGGGTAGTATTTTGGGGAACAAAGAGTCAGTTATAGTACCACCAGAGGGTTAACGCCATGATGTTCAAGAGTTCCTTATGACTGCTGCTGTCCAGATGATTGATGGCCATTTTGAACTAAGACCAGGCCGCTGGCCACTTCTTGAATTAGTGGGACAGTGCTTTTTCCTAAAATAACACAGCAAGCCTGGTTGTTTGAAGTGGTGCTTTGGTCTGTCTTTATAGCCTTCCTTCTGTCTGCCTTACCTATGACTTCTACTCTCACTTGCCATTCAGTTATATTTTAGACATCCCGTAGTGGCTGGTACAATACCGGGTCTTACCTACCTGGAGGCTGTTGGCAACCTTTTTCACTGGCAAATGCCCTGCGGTATTGACTGTACTGGAGGGGATCTTAACTAATGTTTCATGATGTTAATGAAATTGTTTGATTGAATAATTAGAGATGTACTATTGGAAGATGAACCTGGCAGCCTTGGAAGGATGGATGAGAGTGGGGAGAGATAGTAGGTAGACAAACCAATTAGAACATTAAAGCTGTGGGGAGAGAAAGAACCAGAGTCTGAACTAGAGTGGTCGTGGAGATATAAAGTACAAGGCAAATGCAAGAGAAGTTATGAGAGCTGCCCTCAAACATCTTACAATGTAGTGATATAGGTAAAAAATGGTGAACTATGGTTCACTTGAGTTGTGGGAATTGGGTGAAAGGTGAAAGCTTTATGTAATTCTTGTCATTTGAGATGGATTTGACAGATGGATGTGGTTTTTTAACAAGTGGTGATATGGGAGGAGAGAGAAGGTATTCCAGATGGAAAGAGATTATATGGGGGCAGAAGAGATGTCAAATTTGGAGTAAAGGTGCCTGTAGGAGATAAAACTGGGATGTGGGCTTCAGCCATATTTGTAGGTTGAGGACTTTTATATCACTTAACTGTAGAGAGCCACTGGAGAGTTTCATGCTAAGTGACACACTATGAACTGTATTTTGGGAAGATTGGACTCTGACAACCATCAAGTGATGTGCTATTAGTAAAAGAATATTAAACTTGGGAGGCAGTATGCTTGGGTGCTGGGTCTCACTAGTTGAACAACCTTAGGTCATTTAGTCTTTCTGAGTTAAGATTTGTTCATCTGGTGCCTGGGTCAGTTAAGTGTCTGACTCTTGATTTCAGCTCAGGTCATGATTTCAGAGTCATGAAATTGAACCCCACATCAGGTGGGCATGGAGCCTGCTTAAGATTCTCTCTATCCCTCTCCCTCTGCCCCTCCCCACCCCCCAAAAAAGATTTATTCATCAACAAGAGCAGATAATAATCTCTGAGGTCCTCAAAGGTTGTTGTAAGCACCTAATAAGAAGTGGGTGAAAAGATTTAATAATCAAGTAAGAATAAGTCAAGTTATTGTTAAAGATAGTAATGGACTCAAAAAGAACAGGTATGAGTTTTAGAGAATATAATCACTGAGGTGATAAATAAGGAGAACTGGAGTGGTAGTGGAGGAAATGGAAGGAAACAGTTTAAAAATAATCATTAACATCTCCAGACTACTTACTAAAAGGTGTTCTTCCAAGTACTTTGTATACATTAACCCAACAACCCCATGAGGTAGGAACTATTATGATAAAGAAAGGTTAAAAATCTTGCCCAAGTTCATTTTATTGTAGAGGCTGGGATGTAAACCCAGACAGGTTGACTTGAACCTGGGTGGGTTGACTCTAGAGCTTCTATTTTCACTGCTGTGATACTAACTTTCAACGTTGTAGAGGAAGGTTTTGTTAGCATGGAATTTCTGTATTAGTTTTGTAGTTAACACTCTTATAGGTAAGGAGGTATCGTATAATGGTTCAGTGTATGTAAACTTTCTGTAAGCAGAGAGTTTGGATTTACATTCCAGTTCAGCTAGTTTGCTTAGCAGTTTGACTCTTGGTTTTTCCACCTGCAAAATGGGGATTCATTTAGTACGTAACTCCTAGAGTTGTTGTGGAAGTGATTAGAGATAATCTGGTGAAGCCCTGCATATAAAATGGCCTAGTCGATTGTAGCCATAATTATTTTTGTATTCTGAACCTGTTTTTCAAAGTGTCACTCCATTCAAGGTTATGCTTCCTTGATTGATCTTTCTGTTGTCTTTATGTGTACCAGTTCCACAGTATCTTTAGGAGCTGAGTTTCACTGAGAGCTGCATTTTTCAACACAAGCCTCACACTGCTTTTGAATCGCTGTTGTCTTTGATTTATTGTGTGACTTCCTGTCATGCACTTAACCTTTGTGGGTTTTAGGTAGCTCCTCTAGGAAATGTTGCTTACTCCTCTGCAGAAAACTCAGTTTGCTGGAATGGAGTCAATGTGGCTTAATTCCTAGATGAGAACAGTGTCAAAAGGGTTATGGAAGTGGTTGGAGACTGATTCCAACCAAGAGGGAATGATAGATGGGTTGGTCTCTCTCATTTAGGGCTTCAGGCCTACAGGAAAAATGATATTAGTTGCGAGGGTAAAGGCAGAATTGAATAGGGAAAAGAGGTTTTAGAATTGTGCTAGCTTAGCACTTACTTTATGAGCTTCTGCCTTGGTCCCTCTGAGACTCCATTTCCCTTTTTTAAAATCATAGATCAATGAAAACCTCATGAAGTTACTGTGAGAAATAAATGAGATACAGGGTAATGGGTCCAAAACAGAATAGATACTTAGTAAATTCTGTAATGGATTTCCTAGTTAGGCTCTTAAATGAAGAAGGAAAGTGCCTGGTGATTATCATTGTGTTTCCTCACAGGTTCTGAATGACTCCAAAATGCCACAGCTTTGTCCACTGAAGTGGGAGACAAGTGTGAAAGGCAAGTTGGAGAGCCATTCCTATTGTAAGGTACCTGGAACCAATGAGGCCATTCATCTTAATTTTGATGAAGAAAAAGTAATTTTGCAGAGATAGAGTAATTACCTCATTAACCAAGTGACCAAACTTGGTACCGCTAAGTGGGGGACCCTGACATCATGGGTCTTCTGATGTTATACAATAGGTGTTCATAGCATCACCTAGGAAGTGTTCTTACTGAAAAGGTTTATTAAATTGAATGTAATCAAATTTCTATACCTAACTTCCAGTTTACAAGAAATGTAGAAGATAGAGGATCAAGATAAATGACACTATAAGGAAACAATCCAGAATGTGGAACATTCTATAAGATAATTGGTCTGGTCACTTTAAAAAGTCATTATCATGAGAAAAGGCAGAGAGAGTGTTCTAGATTAAGAGAGGTCACAGAGACATAATGATTAAATGCAAGGTGTAGACCTAAACAGGGTCCTCAACTGGAAAATGAAAGAAAATAAGTATAAAATACATTTTGGGACAATTGGTAGATGAAATGCAAATATTTACAAATTACATGTTGGAAAAAAATGCTTGGCATCCTACCTTCTTACTCCCCTAACAACCCTCACTTCTCCTACCTCCCCATCTCTGCCCCTATGTTTTGAATCAGTTATTTAGTTGGTCTGTGATGGGGCCAGGGTATCAGTGTCTAGTAAAAATTCCTTGGGTGATTTTAATGAGAACTACAGCCCTAAAATAACCTGTGCACCAGGAGATACATGTAAGACAGTTCATAGCAGCACTCCTTATAATACAACAAAATGGAAACCACCCACATGCCCATCAACAGTAGAATGGGTAGATTGTCCTGTTTATAACAAAGGAAAATGATTGCTTTAATGCCTATGAATACCTGATAGTTAACTTTTTGTTCTCCTTAAGTTGAATTCCCAGTTTGCATTAAATTTATGCTCTTCTAACCCCAGCATTAGTTGTATATTATAATAAGGACATTCCTAGACATTGCCATAAGAGAGGACCTTTACCCTTAATTTCTGTAGATTTCATTCAGTGATTGTCAACTCCTCTAGAGTAAATTTTGCCATTCTGCTCATGTATATAACTCCCAGCTTCCAGTTTGTGGTTCCTGGAGAATGGGAACTAGCTTGCTTCTTTAAAAGCCATTTGCAGTAGTCTGCCTGGAATTTAAAATTTTATGGCTTATTCTATCAGTCCATGTGATATTACCCCATCTGAACATAGCCAACTGAGCTAATGCATAATTAGCATTTCTTTCCACTCATACCTTTGCTTCCCTAATGAGTTGAGAATTATGTTTTCACGGTGTGTACTGGAAAGGAAGACATGTCTGGGATGACTTTCTGAGCTGATATTTTTTCTCTCTTCCCTGTAAACTCCCACTTTGCAATTTTTGTTATCATTTAAAAAATTTTCCTGTGGCCGGTGGAAATAAAATTATTTAATAAGCTTACCAGGTTTGCAGTTCCTCATAAACCCAAGTTCCAGCATTCTGACCTTCGCTATCAACTTAATTAACTGGGCCTCTCCTTGTGAAAGTAACAGTGTTGTTTTATTTCTTACTGTTGAGATGTGTTAATGACTCACCGGCAGGGTATTAATGTTCATTTTCATCCAACAAGGACTGAAGATACACCTTTCACAGTTTATTAATTTTAAGGTTCCCTGGATCAAAATAATCTTTGAGGGTTAGAAGCCTCTTAAAAATTGTAATGCACTTACTTGGTTTATGATAATTGGAGCCCATGTTTGTTTTGACACAGGGAGGTATATTAGTCCATGAAGGGATGATGCTGTGTGATCAAGGTAAATACCTTTCTGAGCTTCCAAGGTAATTCCTGAATATGTTACTAATTAAACATTTAAGATTCAGGTGCATTTACCTCTATTTGAAGGGGATCTGTGATAAGAACCTTTGGATTACATTTTAAAATGGGTTTTAAAACAAAAATCTCATTATAACAGGTAATAATATTGTGGCCCAAAAGAGAAGTAAATATAGAAACCAAGAGGTCTTCATTTTCCAGAGCTTTTTCATTTTCCAGGGTTTTTTAGAGCACAGTGCCAACACTGTTCAGTTAGTGGGTACATCAGTTAGCTTTTGCTTTATAATAAACTATCTCAACATTTAGTGGTTTAAAATGGCAACCATTTCTTTAGCTCACAGTTGTGTCAGTTGGCAATTTGGACTGGGCTGAGCTGGGTGATTCAAACTGGAGTTCACACACGTGTCGCTGGTCAGTTAATAGGTGGGTTGGGAGCTGGCTGGTCCAGCAGAGACCTAGGATATGCCAGGTGGTCTCTGCTCTACGTGCTTTCCGTGTATTCCAGGAGTTGTCTTCACATGATGGTGACAATGGACTCAAGGGCATCCAGAGAGGGCAGGCTCCAGGACATAAGCAGTTTTCAGGTCTCTTCCTTCATCGTGTGTTTGGTTGTCCTAATGGCCAAAGCAAGTCCCATGCGTGGTCAAGCTCAGAATGAGTGTGTTTTTGTGTGTGTGTGTGTGTATGTGTGTAGAGGGAGCTACCAAGCACAGAGATATAGTGAGATGTGAACAGGAGACCAGGGCTACTACTGTAAAGCCCCTAGAGTGATACAGGAGAAAGATTATTTGTCTAACTTATTGTAGACCAAGATTTTACCCAGTGGATTCTAAGGAATAGTGGTTCAGGGAATATGTCTACATGGTTTTGAAAGAGGAGAGAGAGAAAGACAATTATCATATGGTTTCACTCATATGTGGAACATAAGAAATAGAGAGGAGGACCATAGGGGAAGGGAGGGAAAACTGAAGGGGAAGAAATCAGAGAGGGAGACAAACCATGAGACACTCTCGACTCCGGGAAACAAACTGAGGGTTTCAGAAGGGAGGGGGTTGGGGGGATGGGGTAGCTGGGTGGATGGGTATTAAGGAGGGCATGTGTTGTAATGAGCACTGGGTGTTATACACAACTAATGAATTGTTGAACACTGCATCTAAAACTAATGATGTACTATGTGTTGGCTAACTGAACATAATAAATAATAATAACAGCAGGAAAAAAATAAAAATAAATGAAAGAGAAGTTCTGGGGTTAAATACATTGGGGCAATGTTGGATTAAGCAAAGTGAAAGAAAGAGATTTCGTTATTGCAGAACTTCTTATAGTCATTGATATGCTAAGTGTCACTGTGACTCTTCAAGAGTAGATGCAGAATTTCTAAAACTTATTTGACTTTCTATTTCCCCCATCTACATGGATCTTCTTTAAAGATATATGCTCTTTAAAACACATTAAAAATGCTGCTATAGACAAATTATGAGCTCCTTGACTAGCCTTTTGTATTTCATTTCTTGCTTTTGACAAAGGCCTTAAACTGTATTACCTTAGTGTATTCACTACATTTTCTTTCTTTTTTTTTTTTAAGTTTTTATTTAAATTCCAGTTAGTTACCCTGTACAGTTTTGGGTGTACAATATAGTGATTCAGCAGTTCCAGACGACACCTGGTGCTCATCACAAGTGCACCCCTTGATTCCCATCACCTATTTAACCCATCCCCCATCCACCTCCCCTCTGGTAACCATCAGTTTGTTCTCTATAATTAAGAGTCTGAGGGACGCCTGGGTGGCTCAGTTGGTTAAGCCACTGCCTTCGGCCCAGGTCATGATCCCAGGGTCCTGGGATCGAGTCCCACATCAGGCTCCTTTCCCAGCAGGGAACCTGCTTCTCCCTCTCTCTCCCTCTGCTTGTGCTCTCTCTGTCAAATAAATAAAATCTTTAAAAAAAAAAAAGTCTGTTTCTTGGTTTGCTTCACTTTCTTTTTTCCCTTTGCTCACTTGTTTTGTTTCTTAAATTCCACATATGAATGAAATCATATGGTATTTGTCTTTCTCTGACTGACTTATTTTGCTTAGCATGATACCCTCTAGTTCCATCGTGTTGTTGCAAATGGCAGGATAACATTCTTTTTGATGGCTGAGTAATATTCCACTGTATGTATATGTGTGTGTACACACACACACACACACACAACCACCTCTTCTTTATCCATTCATCAGTTGCTGGACACTCGGGTTGGTTCCATAATTTGGCTATTATAGATAATGCTGCTATAAACATCAGGGTGCATATATCCCTTTGAATTAGTATTTTTGTATTCTTTGGGTGAATATCTGGTAGTGTAAGCTGGATTACAGGGTAGTTTTATATTTAACTTTTTGAGGAACCTCCATAGTGTTGTCCAGAATGGCTGCACCAGTTTGCATTTCCATCAACAGTGTAAGAGGGTTCCCCTTTCTCCACGTTCTTGCCAACACCTGTTGTTTATTATGTTGTTGATTTTAGCCTCTCTGACAGGTGTGAGGTGATATCTCATTGTAGTTTTGATTTGTATTTCCCTAATGATCATTGATGTTGAGTATCTTTTCATGTGTCTATTGACCATCTGGTATGTCTTTTTTGGAAAAATGTTTATTCATGCCCATTTTTAAATTGGATTATTTATTTTTTGGGTGTTGAGTTTTATAAATTCTGTATATATTTGGATACTAACTTTTTATCAGATATGTCATTTGAAATATCTTCTCCCATTCCATAGGTTGACTTTTAGTTTTGTTGATTGTTTCCTTCATTGTGCAGAAGCTTTTTATTTTGATGAAGTCCCAATAACTTATTTTTGCTTTTGTTTCCCCTTGCCTCTGGAGACATATCTAGAAAGAAGTTGCTGTGGCCGATGTCAAAGAGGTTGCTGCCTGTGTTCTCCTTTAGGATTTTTATGGTTTCAGGTTTCACATTTAGGTCTTTAATCCATTTTGAATTTATTTTTCTGTTTGGTGTAAGAAAGTGGTCCAGTTTCATTCTTTTGCCTTTTGCTGTCCGGTTTTCTCAACACCATTTGTTGAAGAGACTTTTCTTTCCCCCATTGGATATTCTTTCTTGCTTTGTTGAAGATTAGTTGACCATACAGTTGTGGGTCCATTTCTGTGTTTACTATTCTGTTCTATTGATCTATGTGTCTATTTTTGTGTCAGTACCATACTGTCTTGATCACTGCAGCTTTGTAATATAACTTGAAGTCCTGAATTGTGATGCCTCCAGCTTTGCTTTTCTTTTTCAAGGTTGCTTTGGCTATTCGGGGTCTTTTGTGGTTCCATGCAAATTTTAGGATTGTTTGTTCTGGTTCTGTGAAAAATGCTGGTGATATTTTGATAGGGATTGCATTAAATATGTAGATTGCTTTGGGTAGTATAGATATTTTAACAATATTTGTTCTCCCAATTCATGAGAATGGAATGTTTTTCCATTTCTTTGTGTCATCTTCAGCTTCTTTCATCAGTGTTTTATAGTTTCCAGAGTCTAGGTCTTTTACCTTTTTAGTTAGGTTTATTCCTAGGTATCTTATTGTTTTTGGTGCAGTTGTAAATGGGATTGATTCCTTAATTTCTGTTTCTGCTGCTTCATTATTGATGTATAGAAATGCAACAGATTTGTTGTATTTTGATTTTATATCTAGCAGTTTTTTGGTAGAGTCTTTCAGGTTTTCTATATAGAGTATCATATTATCTGGAAATAGTGAAAGTTTTACTTCTTCATTGCCGATTTGGATGCCTTTTATTTCTTTTCGTTGTCTGATTGTTGTGGCTAGGACTTCCAGTACTATGTTGAATAACGGTGGTGAGAGTGGACATCCCTGACATGTTCTTGACCATAGAGGAAAAGCTCTTAGTTTTTCCCCATCAAGGATGATAATAGCTGTGTGTTTTTCATATGTGGCCTTTATTATGTTGGGGTATGTTCCCTCTAAACCTACTTTGTTGAGGATTTTTGTCATGAATGGATGTTGTGCTTGGTCAAATGCTTTTTCTCCATCTATTACAATGATCATATGGTTCTTATCCTTTCTTTTATTAATGTGGTGTGTCATGTATATTCTAATGCTTTTCTTCTGTTTTCAGCTAGAAAGAGTCAAGATTCAGGAGTAAATGATCTCCACATTTAACCTTTGGGAAGAATTAGCAGTATGTTTTTCCATCACTTAATTCAGCATAGAGATAGGTTATTCCAGCAGAGATGAAGCAGGGAGAAAGATCTGGATTCTGAGATTTCTCCCCTCTCCTCTGTGTGACTCTGAGTAAGTTTTTGGACTTCCTGAGATTCAGTTATCTATGACGGTATTTAACTTTCAGGGTTCTGAGGATTTGGTGGGTAATGTGAGTAAATTTTTCTGTCATGGTCCTTGTAATATAGTAGATACTTCATACATGACAGAATTTGCTATTGAGGAAGGATTCCTGCTTTTGAGGAAGGGATGGCAAAAGCTTGGGGCCTTTGTAAGGATTAGAGTTCAGCCTTGAGCTCTGATGTTGGATTATTACAGAGATTCTCTTTCTAGCCCTCAGACAGACCAAAGCTTGCTTTCACCCCAGGGCCTTTGAATTTGGTATACCTTTTTCTGCCTGAGATGATGCTCTTTCCAAGGTTTATGCATGGCCTTATGTCATTTAAGTCATTGCAAAAGTTGGCTACTCAGCCCATCCCTGACCACACTAACTGAAGAAGCCCTTTCCTTCATTTAAGTGCTCCCTCCCTAGTTCACATTCTATTACCCACCTGCTTTATTTTCCTTATAACACTTAACACTTTCTGGTATGATTATATGCATTTGTTTATATTGTTTATTGTCTGCTCCTGTTCAGCTAGAAATTAACCTGTGTGACAGTAGGGACCTTCTGTGCCCGTGGCCTAGAACATGGTCTGGCCCACAGCAGCAGCTCAGCAAATATTTGGGATTGGACATGGACTAAGCAGAGGTCAGGCAGGAAGTTCATCTTGTGGACTTGGCAGTGAAGGTGTCCCAGAGGGCAGCCCTGGACTTTAGCTCTGTGTGGCTCTGGGTTTTATTGTTGGAGCCTGACCACACTCAGCCTCCCTGGCTGATGGAGAGGAGACCTTTGAATACACATCATGTTACTCTGAGTGTCAGCTCAGGACTTGGAGCAGGCAGACACCTCCAGGCAGAGGTGGACATACCTGTGATGACCCAGGGACAGCAGAGAGGGGGAGGAGGGGAAGTGGAGGCATTCCCTACCTTTCCCCAAGGAGTACCGTCTGTTTCACAGCTCTGTGCTTTTGCTCAGGAAAGCCACTTCCTTTACTTTTCAAGGTGGACGGAGTACCTCCTTACCTTTTAATACTCAGTTCAAGCATAACGAGTCGTTCCTGATTTCCCCTCCCAGAGATAGAAGTAGCTCTTCTCCTCATCCATGTCCTCCCACGTCTACACACACTTCCCTCACCTGTAACCCCTTCTGCACGTTGGTGTGTAAATAGCTGTCGAGGGCATCTGTAGTTTTTATCTGGCTAGCATCCATTTCTCTTTTATTTGGTAAGAGCGCCTGGAGTATTTGGTTCACGTTTGGTTTAAAGGGTGCCGACCACCCTCCCTGCTTGGCAAGGAGCAGGGGATAAGTGGCCCATTGGCAACGCTGTCTCCTTGACCACAATGATTGCTTCAGAAGAAGATGCAGTCTGATAGTTCAAGCCCAGAACTTTTGCTGGCACTATTGGAAAAGACACTCTCCGTTTCCACTGGTTTGTCCAAACCAGTAGATTCTAAGCCTGCCATGGCTAGAGGTGATTTTTGTCACCAAAAGTGTAGAAACTGAGTTAACAGAAACCAACATGGGAGAAAGCAGAATTTTTGGTGGAGACAGACCTCTGTTAGATATTTGAATATCTGAATCCAGAAGTACCTGAAACAACTGGGTTTTCCAAAGATATAACCATTTCTTTTGTAGCTTAGGTCAGTGTGGGTAGAAATTAGCTTGTTTTGTAATCAGGGCCCTGGCTAGTGCAGTGCTTTTTCCCCACTACTAGAATGGGAGCTCCTCGACACCTGGGACTATCTCCTGACTCAGCTTGAGGGATTTAATGAATTCATGAATGTGATAGGTAGGAAACTGGTTACATCTTTAATGGCAAACTCAGGATTTGGGATTTTTGTCTTTCCTTGTTTTCTTACCCAATTCACTGTGTCCTGGCCTCATGCCAGCAACTGGAAGTGTTTATTTAAAATGTTTCTTTAAAATGTCCATTAACTTGTTTTACTGTCATTCTTTCTCTTTGTGCTGAGGTGCAGGGGAAACAAATTCCCTTTAATTGAGGGTTTCTGTTATGAGGATTTGCATTATTGCTTGGTTTTAACAAACAGGATATTACGGAAACTGGTGATTAATGTGATGGGAAGGAGCGAACATGCTACATGAGTCATTACATTAGACCCAACATGTTTAATGGTCTGTTATGCTGAGCAGAGAGCAACAAGGAGCCTGCTGGGGGAAAGACAAGGCAAAAAGCTCAGAGACTAATTGTTTTCCAAACTGCCTAACTTATAGGCAGTGAGCTGTTACCATTTTCCAAACTGTAAATGAAACACCAACTCTGAGGAATTTCTTTTCTCCCTTCAACCGTTGAGTGTGGGACATAAGTTGACCCATGTTGTTGAGAAATGTCCTAAAGTGATATAGTGAAGGTAGTGATGGTCAACTCTTATCACCAGATCAAGTCACTAATGCACTGTTATCTGCTTTCATGGCTAGAAAATAGACAAGTAAGAGACCCAGTTTATAAAGTCATAATGAAAACATATTGGGCTTGTTAAAATGTTTGTTTTTAGGAGGGAAAGATGCTAATCAAAGTACAGAGGCATTGGACTGGTAGTCAGGAGTCTTGGGTCCAGTATTGGCTCAGCTTCTGTTTGGATGAACCACTTGGGCAAGACAGTTAACATTTTGAGCCTTAATCTTCTCATCTGCCTAAAGGCTTAGTACTTTCTACAGCAGAGTGCTGGTGAACATTGAGAAAGGATTTGTGCAAGGCAAGCAATGGCAAATGTCAGGAAATTTGGGTATCAAATAGTGGTGTTATTGATAATAATATTGCAGGTCACGTGGGATGCTGAGAATCACGAAAGTGCGTTTTAAGATGTTTTCCAGGAATGTAATAATATTTCTCTCTCCTCCCATCCTTGGCACCTCCAATCCATTCTTCACACTAAAGTCAGAGTGCTTCTAAAAATATATAAATCATTTCCCGCATTTTACAATGATATCATGCAAACAGCTGGCCCAGCTAGATCTCAAGCACAGATTGGTCTGATGTTAGAGCCTTTGTGTTAAATCATTTCACTAAAGTACCTCCTGGATTGGTGGGCACTTTGTCCTCTATAGATGGAGAATGAAAAATTCCATGTAAATGTATGTATAAAATTACATATAAGTCATACGCATAATTATAGATATAACTTGTAAGGTAATCGGAGTTTTACATTTCACATTTAAGCATTTTCTGAGAGTACAAATTCTTCAGTGGGTATAAATATATTTTCCTACCTAAACAAACATATATATATATATATATATCTGTATGAATCTGATGATATCACTCTCAATGCTTAATGGCCTCCAGTGGGTTCCCATTGCTATTAGAACTGGAGTCAAGATTCTCAGCATGACTAACATGCATCTATGCCATCTGCCCATTTTTACATCTCCCTTCTCATCTCACATCTCTCTTTTCCTGTCTGAGTGCTACCCACATTGCCTTCTTTCGGGAGCTCAGTGCACTGTTCTCTTTCTCATATCAGAGCCTTTCCACATTCTCTTCCTTTAGCCTGGAATGTTCTTCCCCCTCTACTTGTTAACTCTCACCTTATGTGGTGGGGACATATTTGCCCCCACCCCCAAATATGTCCATGTCCTAAACTCCAGAAGCTGTGAATATGTTATCTTACATGGTAAAAAGGACTTTACAGATGTGACTAAAGATGGTGAGATGGAGAGATTATTCTGAATTATCCGGGTGCTCCCAGTGCAGTCACAAGTGTCCTTCTAAGAGTGAAGAAGGTGAACCATAGTTGTAGCAGATGTGGCTGTGGAGACAAGAAGTTGGAGGGAATATAAACAATTATCATAGCATGAGGCAGATCTGCCAGTGGAGCCTGTGGGGAGGGCATCTGTACCTTTCTTGAGAGTGCAGTCAGTGGAAGCTTCTTACAGAAAAAGACTCAAGGGGAGCTCTGATGTTTGTCTGAAGAGGTGGGGGCAGAGAATTTTCAAAGTAGCAGAGACAGTGCAGTCGTACATTTCTGAGGTAAAAGCTGGGAGGAACACAGAATTCTGAGGTGTACAAATGGTGATGGTTGAGGTTGGAGAAGAAATCAAGGGCCTGATGAGCACTGTAGTGATTTAGGTGGGTAAGGGGCCATGAAAGGATTTTACACAGGGGAGACAAATGATGAGATTGGCACTGTAGTGGGCACGTGGGAGAAAGGGAAAGAGTGGCTGGTTCAGTATTTGGCAATGGGAAGACTTTCATCTATAAAGGAGAGCGACAATGAGAATAAGGCCAAATTGATAGATCTTAGTGATCTTTAGGAGATAGCTTCAATAGGACTTGGTCTAACAGGTTGTAGGGAGACAGGGAGCCAAAGATTTCTCCTAGATTGTTAACTTGGAAAACTGAAGAGCTAGGTAGTGATACCATTCACTGAGACAAGGAACAGGGGAGGAGGAATGCACTGAAAAGCAAAGTCGTCTACTCAAAATGTCTGCAGCAACAGGTACTTTGTGAAGAGCTGTGAATTCAGCTTTACGATCGACTAGCTCACCTGCATGGCAGTTTGTAGAAGGGATTCTTGGTTGTGAATATGATCTGGAGGGATTAGATTCAGAGGAATCTAAGACAGGCTACATCTAGGAAGATTACATCGCATCAAGATAAATATAGGGTCATGCATTTAGGTTCCTAAGTTTACCTGCACAGTGTAGGGTCAAGGAGCTCTGACTTCCTGGTACATACAAAACACAAACCCTGCAATGTTGCATAGTTTCTACAAAGCTAGAGTGACCTGTGATAGCAGTATTGGAGACATTAACACTGAAAATGAACACGATGTTTCTACTCCACCCTGAGCTGCTCCGTCCACTTTTGAAGTAGTATACTCAGTTTTGGATGCCGCAGGTGAACAATAGCATGGATGATCTTGAGAATATTCACAGGAGAGTCTCAAGGATGATGAAGCAATTTAAAGCTGTTGATAAAGAGGACTTTTCAAGGAACTGGGATGTTTGCTGAGAGGAGACACTTTGTGTTTGTGGAGGTACTGAGGAAGATACATAATATTATACAAAGGCTATCCTGTGAAAGAAGGATTAGTGTGACTCTTTGTTACCCTAAGGGGTAGAAGTGGAATTAATGGAAGTAGTTGAGGAGGTCAAAGGATTGAGAAGCTTTGTGTTGAATGGGTTTGTGTGGAAGTTTTGCAGTAAGTGTTGAATAGAGTGGCAGAGTTCCACTGCACATAAAGGAAGACCATTGAGATAATTAATTTTGCCAAAGGTGAAACAGGCTACCTCAACTCAATCCCCTTGGGAAGTTCGTAAGTGTTAAGTTTTTTGTTTAGTATCCAAAGGCTCACTGGACTAAATGAAGTTGACATCTCTTTTGTCCCTGAAGGCCACTAGTGTTAAGGGTGTTAAGGATGAAGGTCTGGATGTACCAGTCTGTTCAGTCAGGGGTTCTTAGGACGAGGGGCAGGGGTGAGGGAACCAACTCCATGCATTCACAGCTGTTGTCTGTCTTGTCTTTACTAGAAGCTAAGGGGGAGTGAGGGATTCAAGTGGACATGTGTGTATTTGCTTGCCATCTGTAGTTGGGCTGAGCGAGCTATGACCATGCGCTGAATAGTTGTGTGGGAGAAAGGAAGATAGAGCTGTATAGCCTGCAGTAAGCTGGTCCCAGGATGATCTTGATTGATCCCTGTCATCATTTAAAAAAATGTAATATCCTTGAATCTCAGTGATTGAAAGGACCTTAGAGGTCAGCTTCCTAGGCAACTTCTGATTCAGACTCTCCTGGGAGCAACAGTGGTTTCTCCAAGGCAGAAGTTCCTGAAATGACTTGGTATGATTGAATAGTCTCAAATTTAAAAAATAATATTACGTTTTTGATAAAATTTAAATGTGTACAGGACTATTTTAAAGTTAGTCAGAAATTGTCCTACCACTCCTGTTGTGTGAAATACATGACAGCATATATAGACACAGTCCCTTTATACCTAGTAATGCAAAAAAGTAGTGCATCTTTAAATGTATTCTACTTGATTTGTGCAAACTTTCCTTAGTTTCTGACAACTCCTTCAAATAATATTTTGCTAGGAGGAATTGGGGAGGGGATATAGAGATTTTTCTCCTTCCTGGACCCTGGAAACCACACATTGTTCTACAAAAGACAGAATTGAGTTCATTGTCTGCTGCTAAAAGGATCAGCCATTTCTTTCTAAGAGCTGTCATGGTGACATATTTTCCCTCATTTATACTGGAAAGTGGGGCATTTGCTTCTAAGACAGGTTGAAAACAATCTCTCTGGCATTTCAAAAAAAGGTGGAAAATGAACCAACCTCCCTCCCTCCCTCATTCCCCTCCCTCACCCTCCCTTCTTCCTGCTTTTTGACAGTTCGCATGTAGGTAAAGGATATTGCAGTGGTAGGGAGGCTAATTAAAACCAATTATAGCCTGACTGACCTGTCACCACAATCAAATTACCAAAAGAACAGTGTAGCATATTTAGAAAACAGTTTCTTCTAGAGCATACATGCCTGATTTGGTCACATTTTATTTTAGGGATCTCAGTACAATAATCACTTAGCTGTGATACCCCCTCATCGCTTATGTGTTTATTTTTCTACGATAAGGTCCTCTTAGAAAAATCTAGAAAAGAAATGAAGAAGGCAAAAAGAACGAATGGGAAGGTAGAGAGGAAAGTCAAGGTTGCCTTATTTTAATTGGGATAGCATAGATTTTTGTAAAGCTTACCTTTGCTTGTTACTATTCTTTTTATGTGAGTCATAGAGTCTTCCAACTCATTAGCATGGCATGGGAAAGGCTTGTTGTCCCATTGGAACCAGTTTCTCCAGCCTCATTTCTCTATTCACAGTTCACTCCAGGCACACCAGTATCATTTCTATACTAGTTTATAAAACTTCTCCATATCAGTTAGGATAGTTCTCTTTCATTCTTCTTGATTGCTGCATACTATTCCATGAGATAAATGCATCATAGCTTATTCAGTTACTCCCTTATTAATGGGTGTTCGATTTCTGTTTTTGTCACTACAACCCAAACTGCAGGAAACATCCTCCTACACATGTCGTTATGCATTTGTGGTTCTAAGACCATTCCAGGAGTGGTGTTTCTGGGCATAGATATGTAAATTTTTAATTTTACCAGATGTTATCAATTTGCTTTCCAAAAAATGGTAACATTTCCTGTAACAGCAGCAATGTAACAAAGTTTGAGTTCCCTCACATTGTCACTGAAAATAAGTATTGTAGCAATTTTTAATTTTTGTTAGTTTGATGAGGGTTAGTAGAATGAAATAAAATGTATTTAATTTACATTTTCCTGGATATTAGAAAATTTGAGTATTTTTATAATATTTTTTTGCCATTTGGATTTACTTTTCAATGAAATATCAGTTCAGGCCCTTTGCCTATTTTTGTACTGGAATTTTCTTTTTCTTGTCAGTTTATGTGTTATTTGTATATGATAAATATTACCTCTGCATGAGAAAATTTCCCAATCATTTGTCAAATGGATGTTTATCTTATCTTTTGCCATACACAGATTTTTAAAAGCACCTTTATATAGACAAATACCCATGTCTTTTTTTCCTTTAAAAATATCTTCTGGCTGTCCAATTGTAATTAAAAGGCTTCTTGTTTTTAACTTGATTGTGTAGTTTCATAGATATTCTTGAAATATTTTTGTATATCATTTTAGCCAGTTTTTCCAGTTTAGTTTGTTAGACAAGCTACCTTATCTCCATTGAATTAAACAACTGTGTTTGTCATATATTAAATTTTTGCATATATTCTTATTCTCTCTTCCTATGCCAATGTCATCCTGATGTAATTAAAGTGGCTTTATGATGTGTTCCAGTAGTTGGTTGGGTCAATCTTCTCTCAATGTTAATTGCATTACATTTATATATTAATTTTAAGGTACTTTAATGATTTATATTTATTCTTCTCATCCAAAAGTGATGGTGTTTAAAATATATTCAGATGTTGTTTTAAGTACTTCAGTAGTATTTTATTATTTCCTTATACAGATTCTGTGTCTTTCTTATTAAGTATATTCCTATGAATTTTAGAGGGAATGGAATACTTTTGTTTCTGTTTTCACTTATTGGCACTCATTAATATATTTACCTTATATCCACCCATACAATTAAAAAAGTTAATTGTAGGGGCTTTTTCTTCAATTGAAATGTCTTATTTTTGTCCTTATCCTTTATTGATAGTTTGACCTTTCTTAGAATTCTGGGTTGAAATTACTTTTCTTCATAACTTTGAAGGAGTTCTTTTGTCTTCGAGTACTCAGTGTTGATCAACCTGGTTCCAGTTGGATTCTCCTTCTTCATAGGTGATTTTTTTCTTTGAGATAACTTTTTGCATATTTCTCTCCATCTGCAGTGTTCTGGAGTTTTATAGGTCTTGATCTGAAGGAGGTGATTTTGACCAGGTGACTGGTCATTTATTCTGCTGGATATCAAGTGGGCCATTTCAACTTAGAAATTTCTCTCTTTCTTTAGCTCTACAAAATTTCTTTTTTAAAACATGTATTTGTTATTTCCTCCATATTTTTTCCTGTCCTTATTTTCTTGAAGTTGTCTTAGTCTGACATTAAGTCTCCTGAATTGATTTCCTATGGCTCTAATTTTTTCTCTTCCATTTTCTAGAAACTTGAATCTGGGCAAAACTCCCTGAACCAAACACTTCCGTAGCCCACCCTGCATCCTTCATCTAACATAAGAAGAAATACATGTTTGCTGTAAACCACTGGGACGTAGGGTTGTTCACTGTGTGGAAAAAATGGCCAAGATTATATATATTTTTGTCATTTTGTAATACATACTGGTAGATTAATTGTCTTTTAGCTTATTCAATATATCTTTCTATTTTTCAAATTGCCCCTTTTTTTCATAGTAATATGTTTTAACTTTTTTTTTAGATTTCTTTAATTTCTCTGAGGACACTAATTAGATTTTTAATTTCATCTCTTTCTTGGGTTTATATCCATTTGTCTTATGGTCATCACTTCTGTCAGTTTATAAATACACAAACAGAATTGAATGTTAGAAGATTAAAAAAGGTAGAGCATGACAACTATAAGCATAAGAAAGTGAGTGTGGTCATATCAATACCAGATAAAGATTTCAACCCCAGAGTATTGTCAGGAATAAAAGGGACATTTCATCATAATTAAAAAGATCCACCTGAAGCTATAATAGAGACGGAATTTTTTCCCCTCTCTCTTTGGCAGGAGATGGGTATTTATTTTCCTTATTTGACCTTTCACTGGGGATGGAGCCATTGGACAGACAACATAGGTCTGTCTTTTGGCAAGAGTCTTAGGTTTATTTATAGGCCCAAGGTCCCTTGTGTAACCATCAGACCTGATTTTTCTAGGTTCCCACCATTATCATTTGCCAGCAGGAAGTCCCAACTTTTACATTTATTTACCCATTTTACAGTATAGGGCCAAATTTTTTGGTCTTTGGAGAGAATTCCCTGGCCTTCTTTTAAGATCAGAAATGGCCTTTTAAACCATATTTGTTGTAATTCATCTAGCAGCGATAGTTTTCAGTGGGAAGGATTTTTCCACAATATCTATTCTGGTGTACTGCCCAAAGGGGACGTTCTATGTTGCCTTTTAAACTCTAGTTTGACCATTTACCAGTGACCTTGGACAAATTAATCTCTGTTGTCTTCAACTTCTTCACCTATAAAAGGGGATAGTAATATCTACCTCATAATCTTGTGTCAAGTGAGGTATAATATTATATATATTAAAATTGTTTAGCCAAGTGTCTGACACATAATAAGCACCCTGTAAGTGGTAGCTATTCTTTTTTTCTATGGTTTACATTAGTAAAAATGAGGTGTTCAATAAATCGGTATTGAATAAAATGGCATCATAAAACATTCTGCAGCAGGGGCTGGCAAATGACCGCTTACAGTTTGGACACCTGTGTTTTTATTTATTTATTTTTTTAAAAGATTTTATTTATTTGAGAAGAAGAGCAAGAGTGAGCATGAGCGGGGGGGGAGGGGCAGAGGGAGAAGCAGACTCCCCGCTGAGCAGGGAGTCTGACTGATGCGGGGCTCCATCCTGGGACTCTGGGATCATGACCTGAGCTGAAGGCAGACACTTAACCGACTGAGCTACCTGGATGTCCCAGGACACCTGTGTTTTTAAATAAAGTTTTATTGGAACATGGCCCTGCCCATTTGTTTGCGTAATGTGTGTCTGCTCTTGCATTACAGGGGCAAACTGAATAGTTGAAACAGAGATCAATGCAAGCTTAAAATACTATCTGGCCTTTGAAGAAAAAGCATTGAGTCCTGTCATAATATGTAGGAACAAAGAATTTTCAAGACTGAGCTCAATGCTAAGTCTCCTGAAGACTTGGATATATCTGCATTAGATCTTCTATTATACTGTCTGGCACTTGGTTTTTAAAGTAATTCTCTTAATTACTTCCCCTTTATTCCCTCATTAGCCTTTAAGCTTTCCACTGTCACTGTCCTAAACCCTGCATGTCCCACTGACTCCTCAAATAGAACACTTTTCAACTGTCCTTTTTATGTCTTCTAAGATTAACCCCTCTTTTTGCTGTATCCCTTCTTTTTGATCATCTCATTATTTTCATATCATTTATTTCTTCTGTATTTCACCTTTTTTGCTTCAACAAAAACAAAAGCCCCCAAATATAAACTACATGTATACAGTCAGTTTTCTCATTATAATAATTCTTTTCTAAGTTGGCTGTCATTCTTGGATCTGTTCATCTCCTTTTCATTTTTCAGAATTTCCTTCCTGCTTTGAGTAATCATTGCTCCTCCAGTACATTGAAGGGCTGAACCTTTTCTTCATAAATTTTATTATTATTCTTTCTTCAAACATATGTCTCTGCTACTAGATTATAATCCACTTGAGGGTATGTGTGGTATCTCATTTATCTTTGTACTTAATGTGGTGCCTGGCACAGAAGCATGTCCAATCAAGTTTTGTTAAATAAAGGAGCAACTTTAAAGAAGTTCTAAATAATTTTAATCAAATTATGAATAATTAATTGCTCAAGCATACTTTTTTGGGTTTGTTTACAGAAAAACAGCTGCAGCCACCCCCACAAATGCTCGGGACTCTTGGACAGAGCTGTTAACGACCTTGGATGGGCAAATTTTATATCTATAAATAATCCTGAGCAAGCTGCTCTGTGAAAATTTCTTTTTCCTTTATGGAGTAAGACAAAGATGTTAATTATGAAAATGTAGAGAAGAGTAATGATCTGTGTGATGATGGTTTAAAAATCTTGAACTTTGGCTAAAAATACGTTGTTTATTCAGACAGTTCTCTACTCATCTTGAACAGTTTAAAGGCACATGATCAAAGATTCAGCTAGTCAGTATCCCCCGAAGAGTATGGTATTTGGATACATATTGCATATCATCTTTACAAGTTAAGTATCTACAAGCACCATTTCATGGGTGGGTTGATCTGATGCTCATAAACATTGAAAAAAAAAAGTCTAGATTTTGTAGGAAGTCTAAGAATGAAGGTTACACAAAATTCATTTGCTTTGTCAGCTACTCTGGCTGTAAAAATAACTTCATGGGTTCCTACTAGAGTGTTGGAGAACACTAGAGTATTGGTGGAAACTATGGAAATGGAGTGCGTGGGAAAACAGTAAGAGAGTATTTGTGTTCTTGGCCACCTGACTCTTGGAGTCCCCACCATGACTTGGTGCCTGGAGGCATTGAGGTGGTGCCTTTGGGCAAGCTTCCTGGGGAAGGTGAGTCTAGTCTAGGGTGAGCTGGTAGAGCCTGCCATGAAGCCTAGGTGTTCTAGAATGCATGGATGACCTTTTTGCTGGTATTTAGTTTGAGCCCACTGGAACTGGTCTGACCTCAGAGTGGACTGCACCAATAACTACAATAAAGTCTGATTAAGTATAAAAGTAGATTTATTTATAAGATGCAATGAGAATGCTAACCTCATTTTTCAGTTGAGGAAATCAAAGCTGAATATCTTTCCAAGGTCATTGAGCTAATAAATGACAGATGCAGGCTTTGAACATGTTCTACTTTACTCATGCCTGTGTTTTTAATCAGTATGTGATTCAAAAATCTTGATACTTATATAATATAAATTTGTATTTATATATTAGTATAAATATGTATATTATGTAAATATATATACATAAGTATATATACACATGTGTTTGTATACACACACATCTTTATAATATAAATATCTGTATATATTAATATAAATATATAAGTATATATATGTGTATATATACACATGTGGTTTGTATATACACACAAACACTGCACACATGTATGTTATTTTCAATATGTGGTAAGAATTTAAGTGGCACAACACACATGGGCAACTCAGGGATGTTTGACCTTTATTTATGGTTAATGGGTCTGTATTATTTGATTATTGCTGTGTAACAAATTACCCTAAAACTTAACATCTTGGAACAGCAACTATTTATTCTTTCATAGTGTCTGTGGGTCAGAAATCTGGGAAGGGCTTATTTGGATGTTTCTGATTCAGTATTTCTCGTGAGGTTGCAGTCAAGCTATTGAGTGGGGTTGCGGTCTCATCTGGAGTGTGGATTATGAGAGGGCTCTGCTTCCAGCTCACTTGTGTAGTTGTTGGCAAGCCCCAGTCTTTCGCTACATGGCTCTCCTTCGCAAGATTGTTTCACAGCGTGACAGTTGATGTTTCACACAGCAAGCCATCTAAGAGCAAGCAAGTGAGAGCCCTAAGAAGTCATAGTATTTTGTAGGCTCATCTTTGGAAGTGACATACTATTACTTCTGCCACAGTCTGTTTATTAGAAGTAATTCATTAAGTCCAACCCTCACTCAAGAGGAGGAGAATTACTTAAGGGCATGATACCAAGAGATGTGGATCACTGGGCCATCTTGGGTGCTTACCTACCACAGGCGATGTTTTTTAGTCTTTTTATCATCAGCCTTTTCCTAAGACCCTGTTAGGTTTCCTGGGCTCTGCAGTACTTGTTTAGAGTACTGCGGAATCACTACTGCAGGTATCAGACAGAAATCAATGCAATATGGCATCACATCTTATTCTGGGCAATCCTCACAGCTAGTATTTCCTTCTGATGACAGATGTGTGGGTGGTAAAGCATTCCATTAAGATCAGTAAATAGTCATCATTATTACAATTGTCTTTGGCAAGAGCAGAGGCACAATAATATTTACCTATTTATTACACTCAATGAGGTGTTAAATAGTATGTATCCATATGTCCAATAGATCTCGTTAAGGGTAAAGGGAAACTGTGGTGTGGGTTAGCAGATTGGGACCCAGACTGACACCTTTTCCTTGTGTGGACATGTTATTTAACCTCTCTGGTCCTCAGTTTGCTTATCTGTAAAATGAGGTAGTTGAACAAGAACAGGGGGTGACAATTCCAAAGCCTCTAGGGATCAGGCAAGTAATAGGAGAGAGTGAACACTGGAGGTTTAGGGCAGAAATGAGGCGGGACCTTATGACAACAGGAGAGGGCACAGACCATCTCCAGGAGGGACGTTTACTGCCATGGGGAGATAGGGGCACAGTGTTGCCAGATCTTTTCACTTTTCAAAAGAAGTTAGGAATCAAGGATTTTTGTGACATTTTCCTATTTTTAAAACCCTGGATAGGCCAAACATTATTTATCCTATGGATGGTCAGTTTGAAATCCTTGAATGAGCATATTTTTAAGACCTCTCCAGTTTAAAAAATTAAGTTTCTGTTTTTTCATCTAAAACTATAAACTTAGGAATACTGTAATGTAGAACATATTTATTATGTACATTGGAAAAACACCTTTTATAGTATAATTGTGATAGGTACACATAAAAATATTCTTTGTCCTCTTTTAGGTGGTTTGTTTTTCCAACCCTCCAGTTGCTTTAGAAATATCTGCATTTCTGCTCCAAGGAATCAATAAAGAACAGTTAATGTGAAAGATACTTCTCATTTCATTTATATTTGACCCTTAGTGCTGCTGGGAAAATAGAAAAGGAGTCACAAAATGAGAAATTTAAATGAGTCTTGATGCTATGTGATAGGAATCTTCGCTACCTCAGGTCATGGACTCAGTGATAACATCTATCTAATACTTGTTAAAATTAAGTCATAAATTATATTCATAAAGATTTTTATAAATAACCTCACACAGGGTCAGTGTCAACAGAAGAAATTAAAAAAGCAATTGAAGAGTCCTGATGAATGAGCTCATGGGCTCTGGAATTGACTGCATGATTGTCAGGACCCAATTTTTACCTAATAAACACGCAAATGCCACCGTTAATATTGATACAGGGAAGTTAAATGGAGATACTCTCCATGATAAAAATGTCATTTTGGAAGAATTAATATGAAGATCACGAGTTTAAATACACAGAACAGACATGAAATGGAAAATCCTGGGCCCTGCGAATTATGAAAGTGATAATTGGGAGGGTGCTATTTCTAGAAGGTTCTATGCAATTTTTTTAAATTGGTTAGGTGAAAGGAACTGCTATTGTATTAATTTCAGGGAAACTATTGTCTTCACTTATTTTAGCCTTCAGAGAAAGCACACTTAACTCTGGGGAAATGTGTCGCCGTCTCTGCCTTTACATCAGCAGCAGGCCTGTGACTGCTGGCCCTTCAGGGAGGACAGTACTCAGCATAAACCTAGGGACTTGTATTCCAAGATCAGAGTTTGCTAGTCATCCTCCTGGACTTTGGCTACTCCCAAACTAGATAACACTGGTGAGATAGATGGTTTTGAGGCCATCTAGCAAAGAGATTCTCAGTATGGACTTTGCACTGAAACTGCCTGGGTTTTCCTCCTGTTTAGATCACCTACTTGTTCGCTCTGTGACCTTGGGCAAGTTGCTTAACATCTCTCTGCGTTGGCTTCCTCACCAATTAAATCAAGGTAATTCTGTTACATGGGATTGAGGATTAGTTGATGCATGTAAAATATAGAAGGTACTGATAATGCACGGTAAGCTTTTAATTAACTTCGGCTAATACTGTTATTGTTTTTCCCTAATGCCTTTGCCTGCTCCCCCTGCTTGTACTCTCTCCCTTGTCTAATAAAGAAATAAAAAATCTTAAAAAAAAATCTGCAGTAAGATTCAGTCTCCCCCCCCGCCATCTCTCTTATAACGAGAGAATGACACTCCTCTCTTTCTAGATTTAGCTCATGTTCCCATCTTTCAAAATGTTTTGAGAGCCATTGTCCCCCATGTAGAATCAACCTCTTTCTCTTGGTGTTGCCACTGTATCCTGCACCAACTTTTATCCTGTGAGCCACACCATTTTAGTGCAACTTCTGTGTCCATGTCCGATCTCTCCTTGTGGATCCTTTGAAGCTATCTCCAGGACTTAACACAGGCCTGGCATAGAATGGATTCTTAGAAAAATGCTTCTTGAGTCAGGATGAGAGGCAGGTTGGCTGCCAGGAAAATGACTGGGCTGGTGAGGACCTTTGATGGAGGAACATTTGTTCATTCAAACTGGATCAGGCTCTGTTCAGACATTATTTTCTAAGGAAGACAGATGACTTGAGCCATATGTATGAACCCAAAGAGAGTGATTCTCAGGAAGGTAACTGTCACCTGGATTTGGTAGAACTACCTTTAACAATATTTGGATAGGGTTATCTAACTTAAGACTTTGTAAAGGCAATTAAAGGATTTTCTTTTTTGAGAATGGAGCCTAAATTGTTCCAAATTGGAATGAACTTGTGCTGCTATTAATGTTCAGTATAAACATAAAATCACACACACACACACTATTGCACAGATATATCTTATGTGGGAGACTTTAGAGTATGGTGTTAAATTACCAAACTCTTTTTCTATAGAACTTCTTAACCAGGAAGATAGTAGTCGAGTCTTGGTAGGGTCTTCTTTGGAGCCCTTGGTTTTGGGTCTCCAACTCATTTGGTTCCCTTCTCTGTCTCTTTTTGGCCCTCTGGCCTAGGATCTTGTGTCTGAGCTAATACTTTCAGTGTGGACAGGTCTCAGCCACTTGATCAAGAATGCTTGGATGTGCATTCTTCTAGGCTTTCTGATTTGATTATACTGAGTATAGCAACCACATTTCAATGGTCATTGCTATTTCTTTTTTTTTTTAAGATTTTATTTATTTATTTGACAGAGAGAGAGACAGCGAGAGAGGGAACACAATCAGGGGGAGTGGGAAAGGGAGAAGCAGGCTTCCCGCCGAGCAGGGAGCCTGATGCGGGGCTTGATCCCAGGACCCTGAGATCATGACCTGAGCCGAAGGCAGTTCCTTAACCAACAAATCCACCCAGGCGCCCCAGCTATTTCTTTTTTTAATTTAAATTCAATTAGTCAACATATAGTGCATCATTAGTCTATTTCTATATCCAGTTGTTACTATACAACGAAGTTAAGATAGTTAAGAAATGGCGACTCTTTGCAAAGTCTGTAAATGATCTAAAATGTCCTCTGCCTAAAATACACCTTCCAAAGTGGTTGTGATTTCAGTTGGGAATAAAGAATATTTTCCAGGTTGACTGAGGACTGGAAGATTATTTCATTATTCAGACACTCTCCTCTCCACTCTCTTTTCTGCCTGTACCAAAAACATGCCCCCTGATGACAGTTGCTGAGGTCAGAGCCATTTGCTAAGGTGTCTATTACAGTATCCTGACTGAAGATGACATGGTTGGACCTTTGTGAATTAACACTTTCATGCCAGCCACATGTGGTAACACAGGTTAGGTCTAGACTTGGCATCTAACCAGGCCACTGACCAATGAAAGCTTTTGCTATTTGGGTGGAGAAGGAGATTAAGAAAGTGGAAAGGTCACATGGTGCTGTAGAGAGAGTGGATTTGGAGTCAGGCCAACTTAGCTTTGATTTCAAGGCCCACCGTTTACAAGCCATGTTCTATTGGGCAGGTAATTTAACTTCTGTGAGTATTGGGGTTCTCATAAAAAATGAGTAATTAATAAGTAGTGCATATCTCATAGGGTTGTGAATATTAAATAAGATTATATGAAATCTCAGTGAACGTCAGCTTAAGAAAACCCAATCAATTACTGAGGTCTTTGTCTGAATTAGATGGTCAGATCCTTTCTATTCTGAGAGCAAACGTGAAGTGGATTTGGAGAAGGAGGAAGTGGGAGAAAGGTCTGGAGATTGCAGTAAGATTGAAGGGCAGAGGGGACTTTAGGACCAGGGGTGCCATGAAAGAAAGAAAACAACAGAACATTGGTACTGTGTCACAGACCCGGAGCTAGGCCATTTACCTATGTTATCTCACTCCATTTTACAGCCTTTTGAGTTATACATTTGGGCCATTGTAAAAAGGAGAAAATCAGGGCTCTCTCAGAGAGAGACTTGGGGATTATGTAGCAGGGAAGTAACAAAATTTGAATGACTGAATAGATTGATCTGAAGTTCATGGGCTGGGCCATGGTCCTTCTCCTGGGAAAGAAATGAGGGGAGGGCTGTGGTGGGATAGGGGATTGGTCCATACCTGCTTACTTCTCATCATTTCAGAGATAGCAGTCCATATATAATGATGTGATCATATTTGTCCCCAAGAAAAGGAGTCCAGAGAAAAATTCCCACAGTCTTAACAAGGGTTTTATAAAGCACATGATTTCTTAGATGATTTAAGAGACAATGTTCCACTGGTTGTTAGGTTTTTGTTTTTGTTTTTGTTTTTTTAAATACAGAATGGGAGAAGATATGTGCAAGTGACATATCAGATAAAGGGCTAGTATCTAAGATCTATAAAGAACTTATCAAACTCAATACCTAAAAAACAAAGAATCCAGTCAAGAAATGGGCAGAAGACATGAGCAGACATTTCTCCAAAGAAGACATACAAATGGCCAACAGACACATGAAAACACATCACTTGCCATCAGGGAAATACAAATCAAAACCACAAAGGGATATCACCTCACAACAGTCAGAATGGCTAAAATTAACAAGACAGGAAACAACAAATGTTGGCGAGGATGAGGAGAAAGGGGAACCCTCTTACACTGTTGGTAAGAATGCAAGCTGGTGCAGCCACTCTGGAAAATGGTATGGAGGTTTCTCAAGTTAAAAATAGAGCTACCCTACAACCCAGCAATTGCACTACTAGGTATTTACCCCCAAAATACAAATGTAGTGATCCGAAGGGGCACCTGCACCCTGATGTACATAGTAGCAATGTCCATAATAGCCAAACTGTGGGAAGAGCCAAGCTGTCCATCGACGGATGAATGGATAAAGATGTGATATATATACTCAGCCATCAGAAAGGATGAATGCTACCATTTACATCGACATGGATGGAACTGGAGGGTATTATGCTGAGCGAAATAAGTCAACCAGAGAAAGATAATTATCATATGGTTTCACTCATATGTGGAATATAAGAAACAGTGCAGAGGATCATAGGGGAAGGGAGGGAAAACCAAAGGGGAAGTCATCAGAGAGGGAGAAAAACCATGAGAGACTCCTAACTATAGGAAAAAAACAGGGTTGCTGGAGGGGAGGCAGGTGGGGGAATGGGTTAATTGGGTGATGGGCATTAAGTAGGGCATGTGATGTGATGAGCCCTGGGTGTTATATGTAACTGATAAATTATTGAACATTATATCTGAAAGTAATGATGTACTATATGTCAGCTAATTGAATTTAAATAAAAAAAATTTTTAAAAATTGGCTAAAAGGGAAATGTCATACTCAGGCACTTGGTCCCTTTAAAATAGCTTGATGCCAACCCCACCACTCAGCAGAATGTCGTTAGAATTATGGGTCCCTCCTATGTGTCAAGCACTGTGCTAGGCCCTGGAAATATGCAAGTGAACAAGACAGCATGGTCTTTGCCCCCATAAAACTTTCACTCTAGATGGGAAGATGGACCCTAAATAATTATACAGATAACTCTATAATTATAATAATGAGAAGAGCTATGGCAGATGAGTAAAGGTTATTAAGGTCTTTATAAGAGGAGGAATAACTACATCTAGGTGAGGAGGCAATTGTCATCAGAATCTGTCCCAAAGCTGTGATAGTTTAGCTTAGCCCTGCAAGATGAGTAGAATTTATCCAGCTGAAGAGGACGGAGCTCCAGATAGAGCACATACTTATCTGTCACCTAGCATGTTAAGTCCTGAATTTTTTTAAACACCTGCTCATGCTTTGATTTTGGTACCCATCGCAATCTACTCTGGGCATATTCCATTTTAGATAGGAGGTAATTGGTTTGGGCTTCAACCAGTCACTATCCTTTGCCTCTCTCACTGGCTTTGGAACTGGTTCACAGCCTATATTGCCTTCTCTATGCCTCTTGGTTTTTGCTTTATTCTGCCTGCTTTGTGCTTGCACATTAAAATGGAAAAGGAAGAGATTTTAGAAAAACACTTTTTTTTTATTTTAGAAAATGCTAGTTGTATTGAAGAGTGGTTACCTGAAATGCAGAGCAAATTTAAATTGCATCTCTTATTTGATACGACTGTTCGTGAATACAAGCAAATAGCATCCATTTATTAAGGAAGCCATGTGCAAATGCAGGGCATGTTTGCAAAGGCTTATTATAGTACAAGAGGCAATTGCTGCTTTGTTTATTTGGTTTGTGGCTAAGTCATTACAATGCTTCTCTTCTAGAAAAGAAAATGTACGTAGACTGAGATGTCTGTGGCAGCATAATTTATGCTCCCATTTTATTTAAAGATAACCCAAATTTTTAAAAACCATTGTTGCAGTGGACATTGCTTATTTGGGGCTGTCCAACATCCATTTGCCCTACTCTTGGAAATGCCACTCCAGTATTTTTTGTAGTATTACATTAGCTTAAGTACGATGACTGTTGCAATAAATAAATGGTAAATTTTCAATGCATTATAAAAAATGTATTTCTTGCTCACGTCATAGTCTAATGTGGGTGTTCGTGGTTAAGTGGCTTCTACTTATTTGGAGATCTCTGCTTCTTCCATCTTCTTGGTTCTGCCCTCTTCCAAATTTTTAGAGTTCTCTCTTTAGTTGACAGGTGGGAAAAGATAGAGGATCACATGTGGAAGGTTGTCGTGGCAAGGCCTTCATGCTATTGGCCACAGCTCAGTAACATGAGCACACCTAGATGCAAGAGAAGCAGAGAAATGTGTTCTAATTGCCTGTGGGAAGAAAAAGAACTAGCAGTCTAGGCTGTAGATATCTGTCTCTTCCCCATGTCTCAGAGGATGCTGACCTCACTCCCCCACCCACCACCCCCAAAATGAAGTATGTAGCTTAGCCCTTACCTCTGCGGCTCAGTGATGGACATATGACCTAAGCTAGTTCAGTCAAACTGGAACTCCAGACATTTGTTGAGTGGTTGAGTGGATACTCTGTCTTGATGGAGATAAACAAAGGAACATGTAGTTCTATGGCAGCCATCTTGAGATGGGAGGTGCGATAGGGGGAGTTACCTTAGAGATTGAAGCCAACGGCTGAAAGTGGACTGAAAAATGGAGACAGAGAAACCACTTTCTGGTCATTGTTTTAGCTGTTGGATCAAGCTTTATCTGAAGCCTTATCTAGTTTTTCCATCAGAAGAACCAGTCCGTTCCTTTTGTTTAGTTCAGTTTGATTTATACTTTCTGTTCTTGAAAAATTTCAGTCTTGCAGATGGTATCATAAATGATACAATTACACAAACACTTTGGGAAAATATACTATTTATGTACTTTATTTTCAGAATGATTTAGTTGGAGAAATGGGCTGTTTCTTAATTTAAGGCATTGTAATTACATCTGATTACACACTTACTAGTTCAACAAAGACTTTACATCATGTACCTTTGTGCTTTTTACCCTCACCAGCTCCTCGACTTCGCCCTTCTTGGCAATATTGGTCATTTCAATGGTTGCACTGTTTAAACTCGTATTTCTAAATACATTGGATTTTAAACAAAAACCAGGGTAGGGTAGGGATCACACTTCTCCCTGTCGCTACACACATGTGGATGAGCATTTGGCATTTTTATTTAACACTTCCTGAGAGCTAACAATTAGTGCAGTGGTGTGTCCAAATCTGTTTATCAGTGCCCTGGTCAAACACAAAAACTCACAATGTGTAATGTTATGGTAACAATGGGGCTTTCAGGATTTTTTTGAGACTGAAGAGGAAGCAACCAGCCAGAGAAGGCATGGGCCTTCTTTATTAGCCAGGATATTGATTCAGCCATAACAAGATAAAACATTTTAAATACAATGGAAGTTTATTTCTCTTTCACAGAGAAATTTGAGCCGGTATTCAGTATCTGTTCTGAGAATTCTTCAGAGACCTAGGTTCCTTCCATTTTGTTCTTCTCGTGTCACTAGGATATTGTTCACATTATCCACGCATGCTCACTAGCATGTCTGAGTTTCAGCTGGAGAGAAGATGGAAAGGGGAAAGGGAAGGGAGGTTAGTTGGAATATCTTGGGTTGTGCCCTGGTAATAATAATTTTGAAATATTAGTGGTTTATTTTTTGTTCATGTGATATGTTTATCATGGGTCACTAGAGGTTCTACCTTAGGTTCCTTTCACTCAGGGCCACCAGAGGATGGACCTGCATCATCAGGAGCATTACTATGGCCTGTGGCAGGAAAAGGGTAAACTGGATAGTCTGGCATCAGCAGTTAAATGACTGTACCCTTCACCCATTGGCCAGAACCGATCACATGGCCACACCTAACATCAAAGAGTCAGGAATTACAATCCTACAGTGGACTATAAGTGAACAATCCTAATGACTCCTACAAAGGACATGCCTCTTCGTAGCATGACTAGAAAGATGCACATATCAATTCTTCTTACATCCATTAGTCAGAATCCCGGCATACAATTATACCTAGCCAAAAAGAAAAGCTGGTAAATTCTAGTCTTCAGTTCTGTTGCATGGCTGTGTTTCTAGCATTTCCTTTTGAATCTTTCAGAGATTCCCCCCACAGCTTACATTACATATGTTCTTCCATGTTGTCCACTTTTTCCATTAGAGCCTTAGGATATAAAGTGAGTTATTTTTGCCTGGTCTGACAAATCTAAAATACCTGTCATATCTAAGTCTGGTTCTGTTGCTTGCTTTGTATCTTAAGATTGTGTTTTTTTTTTTTTTTTTCTTGCCTTTTAGCATGTGTTGTCATTTTTTGTTGAAAGCCAGACATGGTGTATTGGGTAATAGGAACTGAAGTAAATAGGCATTCAGTGTAAGGTTTTGTGTTTATCTCACTAGCAGTTATGCCCTGTTTACTATTTGTACTAGCTATAGGTGTCCGAGGCTTCAGTTTCTTCCAGTGTCCTTGTTTTTGTCTTCTGGGTTGTCTTTGGATTCCTCTAGGAACTCCTTAAAGTTCTTTCAGATATAATCTTCTGTTATTATCCAGGAGCCTTGTTGTGTCATGGTAAGTTATGGGAGGAGGAGGGGAAAGCATTCTGTACTCTTATGATTCACTCAGTCTTTCAGTAAGTGTGTGTCATAGGCTATGATCTTCATAAGAGCTTCTCAGCTTTTAAATTTTTTTTTTTTTACTTTATTTTTTATTTTTAGGTGAGACAGGAAGGTTAAGGGGGGATTGGAGTTTGGTATTTCCTTTCTCTCACATGAATCAGGCTCTAATAAAGTAGTTTCCCTTAAGGGCAGATGAAGAAGAGAATGCTCTGGATGTATTTCAAGCCAGTTACTTTTTTCCTCTTTCTCTGCTGGAAGCACAAAAGGAATCTCTTCATCTTCACCATCAGAACTTGGGCTCCTGGAGGTAACATGACGGTCACACATGAAAGTATGGGGATCTTCCCTTTGGCTGGGCCCCAGGCATTTTTAACTCTCACAGTAGTCCACACACAGCCTCCAACAATTCATCAATTACAGTTTAAGTTTTCCTACCCATTCCTGGCACCAGCAATTTCCTCTCCTGGTAAGTTGTGATTCTGTATATTTGCCTGTCTGCCTCTCTAGTTTTCAGGGCATGGTTTGCCCTGTAATCTCAATTCTCTGATGGATTTAAGTAGAGTTATTGACTTTCAGTTCAGTTTTTTTCTTGTTGTGAGGAAGGGAGTGATAACTTCCAAGTGCTTGATGTGTCTGAGCAGAAGCCAATTGTTGATAGTGGTTTCATTGTTAAAGTAATGTCAACTGGTAAATGTTGTGTTTCGAACTGGAGGCCATGTGTCCAGTTAATAATTGGGATTCCATATTGGGGGAATGGCAGTCTCTAACATACCCTCATTAATGAAACTGTAGGTGAGAACAGTCCAGGGCTGAGGTGTCTCTGAAGAACCCACAAAAGCACCCATAAGAGTACAGCTCAGCATTTGGATTCTGCTAAGCACAGAGAACTCCAATACTAGATTACAACTGTGCTAGTAAAGTTTGGACTTTCTGTCCTCCATCTCTCTTCCTTCTCCAGCTGCAGCACTGGAGAGCCATTGGAGTCCAATTAATGGGCAATGTATGAGTGGGGAGGCTTTAGTTGGATGAGGGTTTGGAGTTTTATAATAATGGACAAAGCCCTTTGTTATCTGACTGTGACCAGAGGACAACTGAATTACTGGAAAAGCTGTGGAAGCTGTGGCGGAGACTGCCAGTTGCCTGTCCATTTTCCCCTCCCTACTTTGTAACAGACCCAGATTGTTAACTAGGCACATTGCACCCTACCTAAAAGCCTCCTTAACACAGCCTTCTGGACAATAAACTGCAAACAGAAGTGTTGTGTAATAGTTATAGTGAGTCTCCATAAGCATTCCTTTCTTTTCTTTTTTCTTTATTCTATTCCTTGGGATGGGTATATGGTAGCCAGATCTCCAGCAGCCATTTTGGATTGTGAAGATGGGGGTAGGGTGACACATTTTAGGTTTGGGGGAGCAGTGAGGTAGAAAGAACCCAGTCTCTGAGAAACATGAAACTGTAAAACCAGCCCTAGACATTTCACCCCAAAGCTTGTTTTATATGAGATATAAATAAGCTTCTATCTTATTTAAGCCACTCATTTTCAGGGTTTCTAGTTCTCCTAATAAAACCTAATTCTAACTGATCTAAAACCTACCCAAGATTATATGCAGGAGGGAGAAAAATGGGCCTATGGGGCAGCTTTGCAGATCTGCAATGGTGAGAAAGAATAAATTTGATTTTTCTAGAGTCTATCTCATTTAACAAACCAGTTACAGAATAAGCAACTCAGAGCTGAGCAAGGTCTCCTACCCAAATCAAGAAGGAGGAGGGGAGGGGTATAAATTCAGGTTCTTCAAGAAGCAGACATCCACATACGATTCAAGATGCAAGGATTTTATTAGGACGACACCTGAATGAGAGGATAGTAAGGAACCCAGGTCAGCCTAGGAGAGCCACAGATTACTGTACGGGAGTGACCCCACATGAGGAGAAGAGGTCAGAGTGTTGCACGGAAGCATGGCCGCCGTCTGTCATGCACTTGAAGAAAGGTTGGGCAGAGCCATCAGGGAGGCCCAGAGCCCACACTGACCCTTAGAGAAATCCTGGGTCTTTTCAGGGATGCGTCTGTCTTAATGTCCCTGCCACACTCAGTCCCTGGCTGAGTCATGGCCTCACGCAAACTCTGCTGAGAATTCCAGAGCTCGGCAGTTGGAGCCCTTGTCAGTTACACTCCCTACCTGGGCATTCTGTGAAGTGCATTCTCATGGCCACACAGAAGCGAAGAGCAGGTAGCTCCAGGCGGTAGGTCCCTAGATGTGCAGAGTATGCCCCTGTGCAAAGGGACTGGACTCCTAGTAGAGTGGCAAGATCTTCCTGCATCCATCAGGGTGAGGTGCCACAAGCTAATAGAAACTTGGACTTCCAGGCTCTCGGCAGAGATCAAATCACACTCAGTATCAGCTGCAATACAACCAGGTTTACTGCAGGCTCACTCCCACTTAAGACATTCAAACCATCACTGCATTTGCCAAGATTTTCAATGTACAAGGGGAGTGTTTTGCAGTCATAAAGGTGAGATGACTTAAGTCATCTGAGAGGTTCTTAAGGTGTTACATGTACCACAGTGGTAATACATGATATTGTATTAGGAGATACGTAGATAAAATTATTTCAATAATTATAACTTTACTTTTAGAGTTCATGGATAGTGATACATTTCCAATTACATGTAGAATCAAAGTTTTGAATTTAAATTTTAGTTTATTAAATTTTATTTCATTTACATTTAAAGAAAAATATGAAATACAGGCAGATCGTTTATGGATATGGCAAAAAAATTAGGAAGTGAGGATGCGATGACTAGGCTCACACAGCTGGCAAATGACAGGGTCGTGGTAAGAACCAAGATGTTCCAACTCTTTCTAAGACATATTCTGGGCTCTCCAAGAATGACTGGCTTCCAGAAAGGGAAAGCTGACTACAACACAATAGGGTGACACATCTTTTAGAGAAACAGGCTTACCGTGGACTAATATTGAAGGTTTAAACTGCCATTTCTGTGTGCATAGTCAGGTAAATCAAATGTGAGGAGGGAAAATGTCATCTGAACAATGCCCAGAAGAAAGCCAGACCGAAGTTTACCTAGGCTATGAAAAGAGGTGGAAAGCATTTTCTAACAAGTAGAGTGGACTCTGGGGATCTGGGACAGAGCTAAGGACCTGGAGAAGACAGAGAGAGAACACTGGATTGGAATCCTGTCATGATGACTTTCTGTAGTGCATCTTTAATGTGTCAGTGGCTGGGAGAGAGCTCTTTGGGTACAGGCTACTTCTAATCAGCTGATCAGGGCAATCACATGCATGGAAGGTTTTTGTTTGCTTGTTTTTAAGCTTTTATTTGTTTGAGAGACAGCAAGAGAGGTCACAGAGGGAGAGGGAGAAGCCGACTTGCTGCTGAGCAGAGAGCCTGGTGCGGGGCTTGATCCCAAGACCCTGAGATCATAATCTGAGCTGAAGGCAGACACTTAACTGACTAAGCCACCCAGGCGCCCCTGGATGGAAGGTTTTAAAGGATTATTTTGCATTTCTATTTTAAACTTTGAGAAGGTATATAGAAAAATTTAAACTGTATTTTAAGTCTGACCCTACTAGTGGGTAGGAGTTGTGTCTTTTTGTACTTGTTAGGCACACAGCAGATGTATAATAACTGTTTAGAGGAGAAATGATTGGCTGTTTGACTTCATTACTCATCAGCAAGCAGAAATAAACCCTTAGGGAACCTGCACATACTTTCTTTCCTCCTTTTCCTGCTTAAGCTCTGCTATGATGGATCCATGAGGTGGAATGACAACCTGATTGACTTAAGAGATACCTGAATCACTGGAGTGGAGGAGGGTGGAGGGATGGGGTGGCCGGGTGATGGACACTGGGGAGGGTATGTGCTATGGTGAGCGCTGTGCATTGTGTAAGACTGTTGAATCACAGACCTGTACCCCTGAAACAATAATACATTATATGTTAATTAAAAAAAAGAGATGCCTGAATCGAATGTCTTAGGAATCAGCAGAGAGAGCACAACTCAGAGGAGAATGAGAGGATAGTGACCAGAAAGTAAACAAGTCCAACACTGTCAGATATGCTCATTATTTAGGGGCGTCCAATCGTTTCGTACCTTGTGCCATTACTAAGTGCCTGCTGCCCGATGGTTGTTGCCCCGTAAAGGAATCTAGGAACCGGGATGTGTATGACCTGCATGTCTTCATGTTTTGGTTCTGCTGGGAGAGGAGGTTTGATAGACTTGCTTTCAGGCAGCTTCTTGGGCAAGTGGTGTACAGATAACATCAATTCTCAGATCCTCTCACATCCCCCTCAATCAAGATATGTTGTGTATCTCCTCTGAGACTTCCAACAGCCATGTTGTATAGCAAGTCTATAATTAAAGTCGTGGTAAATTCTACCACAAAACAGATTTATCTCTACGATATATACTCAAAAGTATTTGGCTCATTGTAAATTTTTAAAAAGATTTTATTTATTTATTTGAGAGACAGAGAAAGAGAGAACATAAACGGGGGGAGGGGCAGAGGGAAAAGCAGACTCCGTGCTGAGCAGGGAGCCCCGAAGTTGTACTCGATCCCAGGATGCTGGGATCATGACCTGAGCCGAAGGCAGATGCTTAACCAACTGAGCCACCCAGGTGCCTCCCATTGTAAGTATTTAATAAGTATCTGTTAATTAAATAACAATAAATAAGTGAATGTTTTCTTTTTTAAAATTTTTTATTGTTATGTTAATCATCATATATTACATCATTAGTTTTTGATGTAGTGTTCCATGATTCATTGTCTGTGCATAACACCCAGTGCTCCATGCAGAATGTGCCCTCCTCAATACCCATCACCAGGCCAACCCATCCCCCTACCCTCCTCCCCTCTAGAACCCTCAGTTTGTTTTTCAGAGTCCATCGTCTCTCATGGTTCGTCTCCCCCTCTGACTTACTCCCCTTCATTGTTTCCCTCCTGCTATCTTCTTCTTTTTCTTTTTTCTTAACATATGTTGCATTATTTGTTTCAGAAGTACAGATCTGTGATTCATCAGTCTGACACAATTCACAGTGCTCACCATAGCACATACCCTCCCCAATGTCTATCACCCAGCCACCCCATCCCTCCCACCCCCCACCACTCCAGCAACACTCAGTTTGTTTCCTGAGATTAAGAATTCCTCATATCAGTGAGGTCATATGATACATGTCTTTCTCTGATTGACTTATTTCACTCAGCATAACACCCTCCAGTTCCATCCACGTCGTTGCAAATGGCAAGATCTCATTCCTTTTGATGGCTGCATAATATCCCATTGTATGTATATACCACATCTTCTTTATCCATTCATCTGTCGATGGACATCTTGGCTCTTTCCACAGTTTGGCTATTGTGGACATTGCTGCTATAAACATTGGGGTGCACGTACCCCTTCGGATCCCTACATTTGTATCTTTGGGGTAAATACCCTGTAGTGCAATTGCTGGATCGTATGGTAGCTCTATTTTCAACTGTTTGAAGAACCTCCATACTGTTTTCCAGAGGGTTGCACTAAGTGAATGTTTTCTTATCCAATTGTTATAAATTGATCTTTATATGTATTTTCAATTATAATAATCATTTGATATCCTTGTATGATTGGTTAATTTCTTTGAAGGCATGGACTGGGTACAGTTGGTACAATAAATTCAAAGAAGTAATATTATACTCCAAGGGTTAAAGAATGGTAGATGAGACATCATAAATCCTGACTTCCTTTCTTGGTTCTGTCAAGAATGGTTATTGTAATTGACGTTTATTGCAGGCTTATAATATGCTAGGCACTTTACACATGCTATCTTACTGAATTCTCAGAATAAAGCTATGTGGAAGGTACGGCAGGGGTGTCTAGTTTTCCACCAGGCTTCAGTGCGTCCACAGCGAGATCATATTTTCCACCCTCTTGCATGATGGGAGCGGGTGTACAACTAGTTCTCAGCAGTGAAGTGGGAATGCAAGTGAGGTGAGTCACTTCTGGGTCAAGATCAATAAGAACTCGTGTATGGTCTCCACATGCTGTCTTCTTCATTCACTGCCTGAAGCAGAGATGGGACCCCTGAAAAGAACAGAGCCATATGATAATTATTACTATTATTATTAGCTCCATTTCACACAAGAGGAAACTGAGGCTGGAGAGATCATGTATCTTACACAGGGTAGGCAAGTGGCCAGGTAGGGATTTGATAAGTAGTTTAACTCAGCATATCTTCATTATCACTTAGTGCATGGCCAGCCATGTAGACTCAGGTCACTACAGCTATGTACGTCTCAATTCCCTCAGCCATAAGTGGGGATATTAGGATTGTCTTATAGGCATGTTGTGGGGATTAATGAGTAACACATCGAAAGCCTCGTAAGAACATAGCACAAAATAACTTAAAAAATGTGCACACACACACGCATATATTTGGAACTTTGTCACATCAAGGGTGCTTTTTAATAAATAGTCCATGGTTGAGGCCTGAGAATCTCTTTATCACTCGAGGATTTTTGTTCAGTGACATTTTTTAGATAGGATTTGACCTGTTGTATGAATTATGCCTTCTATCTAAGGAGACTGTTTGGATACTAATTTGCTCTCTTGCTTCTAAGCAACCAGGAGTGGGGAGAGGGTCAGGCAGCTTCTCAAGCTGTTTCAGGGCAACATTTGTTACTGGGTCCTAAAGGAAGCTGTGTTCATCTCTCCTGAGAGGGAGAGACAGTTAGGCTGATGGCAGGGTGGGTGGTAAGCAAATGCGCAGCACTTCATGACTCTCCTGAGCTTCAGGTAAGTGAAGTCACAGTCGTAATTCAGAGAAAAGATTGCTTTGATTTGTGTTTTGAATAAAAACACTTTGAGGTAGCATGTTGTAGAAGACCAAAAGTCAGAATAGTAGGATTCAAGCTTTTAATTAATCTTTGGGGGGCACCTGGGTGGCTCAGTTGGTTAAGTGTCTGCCTTCGGCTCAGGTCATGATCCTGGGGTCCTGGGATTGAGCCCTGCATAGGGCTCCCTCTCAGCAAGGAATCTGCTTCTCTCTCTCCCTCTGACACTCCCTCTGCTTCTGCTCTCTCTCAAGTAAATAAATAAAATCTTTAAAAAAAATTAATCTTTGGACTTTGGTGTGTTTAATAATTTCTGTAAGCCTCAGTTTTCTTATTTGTAAAATGGGGATAACACTGACTCTGTCTGCTTAGAATTGCTCTGAGGTTATCCTCAGGAAGGTGATCTGCAAATGCTAAACAGTTGTGCAGAAATGTTAAGTCTTTGTTGTTGCTGTGACATTTTTGTGGTTCAGTTGCATTTGTAGCTTTCAGCATTGAAAGAAAAAAAAAACTATACCTCATTTTCATGATGGAATAAATGATGTGTCTGTTCACCAGTCTTGCCTGATAGCTTGATCACCACACGACTGTTTCTTCTAGCTGGACAGTGTGAATGGTTCTGCACCCAGGATAGGCCCATGGAGGGTGCGGATGGTACCCTGTGGACTTAGCTTACAAAGGGCAGGAAAGATGGGAAAGAGCCATTAATTAATTAATTAATTAGCTTGCTTGCTTGTTAATTCAATATTTATTAAGACACTGCTGAGTGTGTCGGGTACTGGGCATACAAAAATGGAATAAGATAGAATCTTGATCTTGCTGCCAAATTACTCGCAGATAGAAAAGGCAGTGAGAGAATTAAATTTAGGGTGATCTGGAAGAACAGAGGAGGGATACTTAATATATCCTGTAGTTTGGATGCGAAGGTCCTACAGAGGGTGACTTCTTTAGTTTTGGAGCATAAACAGAGATACTCAGGTATAATGACCTAGTGAAATGGGGAAAGAAGGACATTATGGGTAGAGAGATTTCTGCGGTTAAAGTTACAGAGATAAGAAATAGCATAGCACAGTGTGGTGGAAGCGGAGTGTGACAGTATGTGTGCTGGGGACATGGGGGAAGGGCGGGCAAGAATGAGAAGAACATGTTAAGAAAATTTTATCCTGAATGGAAACAGCAGAGGGTTTTAAGCAGGTGCTGGTCGAGGATGGGGTGGGGTGGTTGACATATATATAAGGAGAAATACCATTGTAGTAACTTCTTTGAGAGATGACGGGAAGCTGAACCATGGCTGTGGTCGTTGGGATTGAAATAAAAAAACAATGGCATCAAGACATATCCTGGCTGGAAAAGTCAGCAGCCCAGGGAGAGAGAATTACAGTTGAACTTTAGGTTTCTAGCTTGGGTAATGGGCTGATGGTTTTGTCACCAACTGAGTTAGAGAATGCATGAATCAGATTTAGGAGAAGACAGTAAACACTTATTGAGGATGAAAGGATTGGGGGTCACCCAGGTGGGATGGTAGCAGGCATTTGGAAGCCAGATAGCACCCTGTCCGTGGGAGCTTGTGGCTCTATTCCCATGCCCTGCTGGAACTTCCTGGACTTGCTTGGGTCAGGTTAGACACATCTGGGGAGAGGTTAGTGGTAACTAAGTGGGGGACTTTTCATTCTTTGGAGCAGATACTCCCCCTGGCTCTTCATGGCGACTGTAATTTACATGTCTTCTCTTGAATGCTGTATCCTTAATTCCAGGTAGGATCCCTTGGGCTCTGCTGACCAAAAAATGAAAAATCAAATGTGAGATTCTGCATTCCATAGTGACAGAGAGATCTGGGGGGCTTTGGGAGTCTCGAGTTCTAGTCCCTCCTCTGCCTTTAATTAGTCAGTAGGGTCACCTTTTGGGCCTCTTTTACTTTGTCTTTTAAAGGACAAAATGGGAGTTGTTGACTTCTAAATTTCATTCAAGTCTTGAGGTCCTGTGAACTCTCTCCATTATTTTTCTGTTTTATGATGCAGACTTAATTCTGAAATTAGTAAAATACGAAGCAATAGACTATCTTTTAAAGAAGTAAAGGTACAAAATCTTCCAAATTACCAAGTTCCTGGAAACTGGTCATAAATCTGTACACAGCACTCTCCCCTGCTACCTGGATTTTCATTAACCCAGAGCTCTATTAACCAGCCCTCCACATGCAGTGTAATCTCAGAGTGGGGCTCTAAGTTTATGCCCTCATATGCTGATGATTGATAGTCATTGTGGTTGCCTTGAGGCAATGTGAGAATCCAAAGTCATCAGACACAGAGGAAATTATGTCCAGCCTAGTTTCAAAGGTGAACTGTATTGCTTTCGCATGATTTGAAAGTCATTAATCTATGTGTGGTGTATATCATGGCTCCCTGACCTTTTTGTGGGGAGAATTTTTTAATTTCCGTGAGACAGATTCTTTGATTAACCAGAATTTCCTTTTTCCCTGAATATATTAGATAAGAGGGCTTCATATTTACTTGCGAGATCCTTTGGTATATTCAACTTAATTTTATGCTCATATGATGTTAAACACAAGTGAAGATGAATCTGATCTTTGGGTATAGTGGGAAGATCTCTCGATTAAAAGTTAGGAGACCCAAGGCAACGTCCTAGCTCTGTCACTAATGAGCTGTGTGACTGTGGACCAACCACTTCATTCTCTGGGCTTCAGTTTTACCTTCTGTAAAGTCAGAAGATTGTAGTAGGTAATCTTTAAGGTCCTTGAGATTGTGAATTGGCATGTGAATCTGTCTTCCACATGCTCCAGTTAAATGCAACACGAACTGACTCTACTATAGTATTTTGCATACAAGGTCTTCCCTTGTCAAAATAAAGCTAGCCCTATTCTATAACGAAGGAATCTGAGACCTGGAGAGAATAAACACCCACCTTGTGAATGGCACAGCCAGGGTCTGAATTCCAGTGTTGGGTTTTCAATCCAACCTGTACATGTTATGCTATGACTTCCGTGAGAGCACCGTGGGGCGGAGGTGGTGAGAGCAGCCTGGGGATTGGAGGACGAGAGGCTTTGCCTGTCATTGTCCTTTGAGAAGATGATGTATATTTCACCGTCTTTCTCAGTTTAAGAAATGCTCGGCACTGCTTTTTTGTGGCTTCTGATTGTTGCTTTCAGTCTTTCTTGGATCAGATCATGTCTCTTGGCAGTTGTAATACCGTAATATGAGGATCAGATCAGCCCGCCTGTCGAAATAGCTGTCAATTTATCTCTGGGTATTTTTAGGTGCCTCAGATAAAGGTAATATAAATATAATGAAAAAATGAATTTCTTTCTGACACTTTGTGTCATTTGTATAAAAGAGTGAAATCTTTAAAAATACATTTTTTAAAATATGTGTTCTCTGGATGTAACTCAGTGTTACAAAACTATAAAAATATTTTAGAGGCCAAATGAATTTAGGAAACCTTTCTTAATATAGTGGGAATTCTCAAAGCCTTTAAAACAATCATGCTTGTTGTGAATTTAAAGGAGGGAGAAAGCATATGCCCTTTTCTCAACCACATTTCACTGTAAAATCCCCTCTAACCTGTCTCCCCACTCCACCACCAGAATGCTACTGGGCTCGTTTTTCTGAAAAACAGGTTTTCTTCACTGTCCAAAAACAATTTTTTTTTTTTAAGATTTATTTATTTATTTGAGAAAGAGAGAGTGGGGGGCAGGGGGCAGAAGGAGAGAAGAGCTCAAGCAGACTCCCTGCTGAGCAGAGAACATTCCTATGAAACCGTTCATATTGCTAAAATGGCATAGAGCAAAGAATATTCCCCAGCTTTCTGCAAGTTCGCATTGCGAACGTCAAGAAATCTGAAAGGATTTTCGCTTTAACAAAAAAGACTTAGTTGTCCCAGTATTTAGTAAAAGTGAAGTGGTGTCATGCAGCCTTTCAGAAAGTGGGGGATACCTGAACCAACTTGTAAATAATGTTGTAAAGTGCACTGTGCCAAAAGGGAGGCGAACTATTATTTGTTTGAAATACCTACTATGTGCTAAGTACTTTAAAAAGTGTTATTTACTTTTTTCAACTCTATGGGGTTGAAACTCTTCATCCATATTTAATTTTTTTTTTTTTTTTAATTTGAGAGAGAGTGAGAGTGAGAGAGATCACAGAGGGAGAGGGAGAAGCCAACTCCCTGCTGAGCAGCGAGCCTGATGTGGGGCTTGATCCCAGGACCCTGAGATCACGACCCGAACCAAAGGCAGGTGTTCAACCGACTGAGCCACAGGCACCCCCATCCGTATTTATATGATAAAGAGCTGAGGCTCAGACAGGGTAAGAAACTCAGTTTGTAGGAGCATAGCCTAAATTCACACTTACATCTCACCATCGTCTTGGTTTTCACTATACTTCACTGCGTGTAGTTCAGGTGAGCTAGGGACAGTTCAGTCACAGGCACGGAGAGAGCAATGTTCTCTACTGCTAGATCACTCTGACCCCACTGAGACCTGTGCAGAGCCAGCCGGAGGCAACATGGTGAGTGATCTCCAGGGCTAGCTTGTCCATCCGTTGCTCTTTTCCCTCCCTCATTTGGGATTTCTGCAATGGTTTCCGCAACCTTCTGGGAAAAGGGTTATTTCTGGGTCTGTGAACGAGAACGAGGGTGGACTTGTGGCGCTCGCTGTTTTTTGGGAAGCCTGATTGAGAGCACTGTCTCTTCCAATATTTGGTTCCACCTTTGGAATGGGAAAATTCCCAGCAGAGAGGAGAAAGCCGAACTATTTGGCAAGTTTAATAAGAAGTTGCTATTCATGTCCACATCTCAGATGCATTTCCATGACATCTGATTTACATGGAGTGTTTTGTTTAGGCTGTTCATTTTGTGACAGAGTCAGTGGGGTCATCTGGGAAAGAATGAGGGCATTGGAGTCTGGCAGTCCTCAGGGCAAGTTCCAGCTCCAGCACCTCCTTGCTGTGAGGCCTTGGAACTGTCACTTTATGTTCCTGACTCTCGTCTACCTTGCAAGGTGTTTGGAGGATTAAATTAGGCAATGCATACATGATTATTGGCACAAGGAAGGAGTTCAGTGCATCATAACAATTATCGCTACTATTAGTGGTGTAATCTGCATACCTGGGCCTTTTCTTTATATCTCAGAGTAGCTTTTCTTCCCTGTCCCTGGTGAAATAGAGATCAAAGCAATCCTTCTCATGATTTTTTATGGTGGGAAGAGTCCTCTGGTGGTCTGTCATCTTTTCTGGATCACTTCTCTCCACAAAGGGAGGGCAAGTTCTTAAGCAGGGGAAACCAAGCAGGAGGCATGCTTGACACCATTTTCCCATGGACTGAGCAGAATTGAAGTATGGTGGAGGTTTAAAGTCTTCTACTAAAGGATGCAAATGAGTAACCTACAATCAATTTCAAGGACTAGGGATTATGACTTTACCTAGCTAGCCTGTTTTCTGTACCTTAGATAATAGAGGGGAGGAATATAGCTGGGGTGGTGTATCAGGAATAGATCTCGTGGTTTAGAATATACCACGGGGACCATATCTCATCCTTTCAACCTTTCCTTTTCCCACCGGCCCCTTCCAAATCCTCAGATGTCATCTTTCCCCCACCATTGGTGTCTCTACTATTGTCCTTGGATTCTTCCACCTTTCTGTATAAACAGATTCTCAGCTCCATCTGCCTTTTTGTGTTTTGCAAATGCAGCCTGCATAGCTTTCAGCTGATTATTATTAAAGGTATTTTCCTTTGTCCAGTCCTTTGTTGCCTCCAAAGTGGCAATAGGATAACTTAGTCCTCTTGGTGGGAGGCAGGGAAAAATGGTATGATTTAGCTCCAGCTTCACCATTTTCAACAAAGGTGGCTATGTCTACATTTGTCTGAATTACCTCAAGAGGCAAATACAATGAACTTCTCTACAGAGGAGCATTCTAGGAACAGAGAAGTCACAAAGGAAAAACCATCCGATCTGCAAACAGAACATGTGTCTGACGAAATCTGGATGACATTATGAATAAAAAAATAATCAGGCACTGGATGAGATTCAAATGCAGCATGCACACGTGCTTTGCCATGGAACACCACCACCACCACCACCAAAAACATTCAGCGCCAAAACAACAATTAAATTCCCATGATTTCTTATGTAAATAATTCTGTAGAAGAATTGAAGGAGGGATTGTCGCTGTTGATTTCTAATTTGCGAGTGCAAGAATTATTTCAGAGTACAACTTTTTTTTAAGATTTATTTATTTATTTGAGAGAAAGAGAGTTGGGGGGTGGGACAGGAGCAGAAGGAGAGAGGATCTCAAGCAGACTCTGCACTGAGCACAAAGCCGGATGCAGGGCTCGATCCCATGACCCTGAGATCATGACCTGAGCCAAAATCCAGAGTCACATGCTCAGCTGACTGAGCCACCTAAGCACTCCTCAAAGTAAAATTTTTAAAAAGCAAGGTAAGAGGGGAAAAGGGAAACAGTAAGAGACTTAAGGATAGGTGTTTAGGACTTGAATAGACATTTCAGAAGAGGAGCGATGAAACTAATAAACACCTGAAAGGGGTCGCTGGTTCTAGGATGAATTGATGAGAAAATAGCCAATACTTTCAGGTGGAGGAAGATGGTTGGACAATAAGGGTGCAGGATCCATCTCAGTTTTTCTTTCTCTCCAAAAATTAGATCAAAGATGATAAGAACAGATTGGGAATATATAATAGAGGTGCTAAACAAGGGGTCTTAGAAGGAACATACTGATGTACTGTAAGGAAAAATCAAATAGTTATCTAGACCTAAAAGGAATTCTCCACTTTAGCAAAACTGGGCTCTTACTGGGGTGGAGCAAGGGGAAGGAATAAACTGTTTTGAGGGAGGAAAGAAGAAAGATAAAAATGAATGCTTATTTTATTTTTTCTTGAAGATTTTATTTATTTTATAGAGAGAGACTGTGCACAAGCGCAGAGTGGGGGAAGGGGCAGAGGGAGAAGCAGACTTCCTGCTGAGCAGGGTCATGGGGCTCTAATCCCAGGACCCTGGGATCATAACCTGAGCCAAAGGCAGATGCTTAACCAGCTGAGCCACCCAGGTGCCCTATGAATCCTTATTTGAAAAAATTAATAAAATAACAAAATAAATACAAAGAAACTAGGAAGAAGGAATTAATCAAGATAAAACATGAAATAAATATTACCATAGTAGAAATAATGAATCATCTAAAGAACTGATTGCTAAGAAGTCCACTGAAAATAGATAAATCCACTGTAAATCTGACTGAGGAAAAAGAGAGATCACACATTAAAGAGAAAGTAGACATAAGCAAAGATGCAAAGAGATGAGAAGAACCGTCAGAGAATGTGACACACACCTCTGGTGGGCACTGTGGTGTGCTTCCCTGGTGCCCCCTTCAGGACTGCAATACGCATGCTCTCATTGTGGGGAACCTTGGTGACTGATGGCTCACAGCTGTGTGTCTCTCCAGGAATTGCTTTTGGCCAAGTGGGCTATCTTTTCTGTTATCATTCAGTATATATGGCCCAATATGTATTGGGGACAGCTTACATCTCAAAACTGGTGGATAAAGAAATATAAAATACCTTTCCTCCTGTCTCATTGTGGGGCGGCTCCGAAGGCCCTTAGCTCCTGGTGGGGTAGCCACAGTTCGGTTGCTCCTCTACCTGCTCAATCACACCTCCCAAACTCTCCTACAGGTGCTTTTCTTGCTTGCACATCCCAATAAACCCCATTTATATAAATTTCCATTTCAGAGTCTATTTCAAGGGAAACTGATTTAAGATATGGCCCCGTGAAAAGAAAATGAAAATCTAGAGAAGATGGACAGTTTTCTATGAAAAAATAAATTACTGGAAAGAGATGCTGATTTTCACCATTCCTTTGCTTCCAGATAAACTTTACTGAGGTGTAATTTACATGAATAAAATTGTACCCGTTTTAAGTACACAGATTGAGGTTTTTTTTTTTTTTTTTTTTTTTTTAAGATTTACTTATTTGGGAGGGAGAGAAAGAAGGAGGGAGGTGGGGAGAGGGAGAGGGAGAGAGAAAATCCTCAAACACACTCCCTGCTGAGCACGGAGCCCTTCAAAGGGACAACATGGTCTGATCCCAGGACCCTGAGATCATGACCTGAGCCACATCAGGAATCAGCTGCTCAACTGACTGAGCCACCCAGGCACCCCCATTGTGGTGAGTTTTGACAAATGTGTACATCTAGGTAACTATCACCACAATCAAGATACAGAATATTTCCATCACCCCCAAAGGTTCCCTTGTATTCCTTTCCAGCCAACTCTCAGCTTCCTCCCTCCAGCCAGTGATCTGCTCCTCATTATTATAGATTGGGTTTGTAGCATACATACAGTGGGTACGCTTCACTCTCGCACTTTGGTCACTAGCACAGTGTGTTTGAGGTTTGTCTGTATTTGTCATTCCTCTTCTTCCCCTTCTCTCAAGGTCCATAGTCCTGCACTGCTTATTGTGTATTTACTGAAAGTGGTTGTTTTATTTTGCCTAGTTTTGTAGTTCTTCAAAACATGATCTTGAATCTGGTGTCAGAACTATTCATGGCTAGAAGTAGAAGCTCTTGTCATTCTTATTTAATATTTGCTTAAAGTGGGACTGCACTATGAAAATGAAAAGGAATTAAGTGGTTTAAAATAGGTAAAAAAGAGATAAGGCTATTTCTAGTTGCTGATTTTTAGTTTATTTACCTAAAAAATTCTAGGGACCTACTAACAATATTTTATACAGTAAGAGAATTTGGTAATTTGCCTGAATATAAGATAAAAACATAACATTAATTGGTTTTTCATTGGCCTGGTAATAAGCAAGTAGACAGAGAAATGGGGAAAATATACTACTTTTAGTAGCAACAAAGTCTATAAAAATGTTTAAGAGTAAATCTTGAACACCAAAATTCTTATTGGTAGATTTTTCAGAAATAGCTAAGCACTTACTTTATTTTTATCACTATTCTACGTGCTTTACATGTATTAGTCATTTAACCTTCCCAGAAACTCTGGAAGGTTATTATTATTATTCTCATTTCATGGATGAGATTACTGAGATATAGAGAACTTAAGTAACTTGCTCAAGTTTATCCAGCCTCCAAGTGATAGAATCAATATTTGAATCCAAGGCTGAACAAATTGAAAGACATACTCTGTTCTTCTCTGAGGTTACTTAATATAAAAATAGCTTTCTAAATGTAAAGCTCTTTATTCACTGTCTACTGGTCTTTAGGATGTCTGAACCTTCAAAATATTTCTCCAATACACCCTTGCTATCCATCACTATGATTTGCATCTAGTTATTTGCAATGGGAGCTCCTTTTATTCCTTAATTTGATATTCAGTAGTTACTATTAATATCCTAGTTCAGATTCTCATCATTCATTTATCCATCCATCCATCCATCCATCCATTCAACAAACAGATGATCTTGGTATTGTAGAGGGTAGATTTGAAGGGACCAGGGGAGATAGGAATGAACTCAGTTGTGAGACTATCATAGATCAAGCAGAAAATGAGCAGAGGTCTAAGAGTAGATAGGAGGAGGCATATTTGAAATATATTTAAAAAGAATGTACCCATTTTAAGTGCACAAATTGATGAGTTTTGACAAATGTGTACATCCATGTAATCATACAGAATATTTCCATCACCACAAAAGGTTCTCTTGTGTTTCTTTCCAGCCAACTCCCACCTTTCCACCTCCAGCCTTAAATATTATTGATCTCGTCCCTGTCATCAAATACTGGGTTTCTAGATTATGTACACTATGTCCTCTTTAGTGTCACACCAGGTGGGTGTGAATATTGAGGGTGTTATTCCACTCCACTACAGCTCCCAGGATTCTAACATAGGTGATTGGTAAATAGTTTTGAAGCCTCCACTGTGTTGGGGAGGATAAGTTCAACGGTTCAGCTCTATTTTGAAATCCTTTAGCCAAATTGGTATTAATCTATTAGTAAATATTCTTTGGTTTAACATCAAAACTAGCTTTTACTTCATCAAAAGTATAGGACTTCTTTACCAGCTTCAGAGCTTATGCTTTTAAAGTCTGAGCAGTAGAATGTAACAGTTGAGAAATTTATAGGTGTGATGGTTAGAATCTGGAATGGAATTTCCTGGGCTTCTGTCAAATCTCAGTTTACCACTTCCTAGTTCTACTTAACCTCTCTGAAACTCAGCTTCCTCATCAGCAAAGTGAGGATAAAAGCAATAGTAAGTCATGGGTTTGTTTTTGTTTTTTTTTTTTTTTGTTTAGAGAGTTGATAAAATAATGTATGTAAGCTCTTAACAAGAGCTTTATACCTGGCCCAGCTTTATACCTGGCCCATAGTTTAAAATTCCACAAAGTTAGCTATTATTATTTACAGTGTTTAAAAGTCTTTTTTTTTTGTACTTACTAAAATAAAGCAACAATTCCATACCACCATATAAAGAGACTGTCAATGTAATTTTTGTGTATGTTGACAAACATGAATACAGTGCAGTTGATTCTTGTGTTATTTCTTATTTGTCAGAGAATTTTTCATAGTGGTGAAATATACATAAGGTGAAATTTACCATTTTAACCATTTTTAAGTGTACAGTTTGGTGCCATTAAGTACATTCACAACGTTATGCAGCCATCGCCACTATCTGTCTCCAGAACTTTTTCATCATCTCCAGCTGTCAGAGAATTTTAACCATCAGTCTTCTCCAGATTTTCAAGGAGATACCTGTCATTACATTTTGGCTTTTTGGAGATACTGAAAGTATTAAAGGATAACATGTTCTAAGTTTGGTCTGCCTTCCCAATGTTTGATACCTTTCTTATTTTATGATTCAAAGATACTGACTTTGAATTCCCAGTCCTAGAGACATGGAGTAACCTGGATGTTTGATATGTTTTGGATAACTCATTTGATTTACATATCATAGCTGAGGAAGTATTTCTCACACCTCTTCTCCAATACGTAGGGTCATCTAGCCCTAGCTCTGCCTCTGGACACATCTTCCCAAAGCAAATGCAGTCAGTCCCTCTTATACTTTACCAGAAAAGGGGGCAGCTCCCAATCCCAGGACTGTTTTCCCTTAGCTCTTTTGGGAAGAGGTATTGTAAATTTTTTTTTGCTATCCTGTCATTTGCTTTAGTCTACTCTGCATTCTATACCTCAGTTCCTCTTTGTGTAGTTATCCCCAACATGATATAATGTCCAGAATAAAACTCATATTCTTCCAACATATCTATTTCCCCTCCAGTGTTCTTTATCCCCATAAGTGGAAAAATCATTTATCTACTCTATTGCTCATGCCAGATACCAGAATTTAATGATCAAATGATAACTCCACCCCTTTGGCACTGATTGGTCCAGAAATTGGCATATGACCAAGTTTGGATAACATGAAGTAAAGAGAAGTCTACTAAGGGGCTTCTAGGAAAGTTGTTTTTATTTCTGGGAATCCTTTTGGAAGGTAATCTCTCTCCTTTCCCCTGAGTATTGTTGCATGTAAAAGTCCAGAGCTTCTGTTGCATCTGACCTCCAGCGTGAGCATAAGGCTGACATATGGATTTACGTTCCTTGTAAGTAACTTTCAGTTGAGCCAGTGCATTTTTTGCATGTTTAAGTCAGTCTAGTTGGATTCTCTTTTATTTGTTATATAAGTCATCTTAAGTAATACACCACTCTAGGGGTTAGATTTTAAAAAGGTATGTTTTCTTTCTTTCACTAGGTTGCCTTTTAGTTTTATTGATGGTTTCCTTCACTGTTCAAAAGCATTTTATTTTGATGGAGTCCCAGTAGTTTATTTTTGCTTTTGTTTCCCTTACTTTAGGAGACATATTTGGAAAAACGTTGCTATGGCCCATGTCAAAGAAATTATTTTCTCTTCTAGGAGTTTTATGGTTTTAGGTCTCACATTTAGGTCTTTAATCCATTTTGAGCTTATTTTTGTGTATGGTATAAGAAAGTGGTCCAGTTTTATTTGGTAAGGGGCTAATATTTCAAAATATGTAAAGAACTTATACAACATGGGGCACCTGGGTGGTGCAGTCGGTTGGGCTATCGACTCTTGGTTTCAGTTCAGGTCATGATATCAGGGTTGTGAAATCAAGCCCTGCGTCAGGCTTTGCGCTCAATGTGGAGTCTGTTGTACATTCTCTCTCCCTCTCCCCCTCCCACTCATGCTCTCTCTCTCTTTCCTCTCTAAAATAAATAATCTTAAAAAAAAAAGAACTTATACTCAACTCAACACCCAAAAACCATAATGTGATGAAAATTGGGCAGAGGATCTGAATAGACATTTTTTCAAAGAAGACATATAGATAGCCAAAAGACACATGAAAATATGCTCAACATCACTAATCACCAGAGGAATGCAATGAAAACCACAATGAGATACCACTTTATGCCTGTCAAAATGGTTAGTATCAAAAAGACAAGAAATAACCAGTGTCATCAAGGATGTGGAGAAAAGAGACCCCTTGTATACTGTTGGTGGGAATGTGAATTGGTGCAGCCACTGTGGAAAACAGTATGGAGGTTTCTTAAAAAATAAAAATAGAAATACTATATGATCTAGTAATTCCACTACTGGGTATTTAACCAAATAAAAGAAAAAGACTAATTTGAAAAGATATATGCACCCCTATGTTTATTGCAGCATTATTTACAGTAGCTGAAATATGGAAGCAATCCAAGTGTCCATTGTTAGATGGATGGATAAAGAAGATGTGGTACACACACACATATATACACACGCTGGAGTATTACTCAGCCATACAAAAGGATGGGATCTTGCCATTTGGGACAAAATGGATGGACCTAGAGGGTATTATGCTAAGTGAAATGTCAGAAAGAAAGACAAATAGTGTATGATTTCACTGAAATGTGGAATCTAGAGAACAAAACAATTGAATCAACCAACAAAAAGCAGAATCAGACCTATAAATACAGAGAACAAATTGATGGTTTCTAGAAGGGAGGGGGTGGGGGAATGGGAAAAATTGGGGAAGGGGAATGGAATATATAGGCTTCCAGTTATGGAGGGAATAAGTCATGGAATAAAAGGTACAGCATAGAGAATATAAATGGTATTATAATAGCATTGCATGGTGATAATGGTAGCTACACTTGTGGTGAGCATAACATAACATATAGAGAAGCTGAATCACTATGTTGTACACCTGAAACTAATACAACAGTTTGTGTTAACTGTACTCAAGTAAAATAAATAAATAAGTTATGTCACTGAATGGGGTGAATTTTTGGTGTGTGAAAAATTCACTGTGCCAATCTACATGCTATTTTCTGGGATTTTTTTCTCCTTAGGACTTATGAATTACCCTAAATCAAGACTGATAATATAGTCTTGTTTACATTAATTTCAGGAAACCATCTTCCCATCCTTTGTAAAGTTCTTAGATTTGAGAGTAAGAGAATGAGTTATTTAATCTCACATCTAGATCATTCTTATATAAATTGTGGCTTGTCTTCCTCCCAAGCACTGGAGGATAGATTTTTCTGAGGTTTTGATGCCTGCCTGTCAGGGGAATTTAATTGTGCTGCATATGATTTCTTATGGTTTAGCTTTGTGAACCTTGCACACAGTTTTTTTTTTTTTTTCCCCGATAGTGCTGTATCTACTCCTCTTACTCACAACTGCCCTTTGTCCTGGGGGAAATGAGCTATGGGGACTATATTGTCTAATCTAGATGATTCCTTTTTTTTAAAATTTTTTTTTATTAAGTAAGTCACCATACAATACATAATTAGTTTTTGATGTAGGGATCCACGATTCATTGTTTTCATATAACACCCAGTGCTCCTACATGGTGCCCTCCTTAATACCTATCACCGGCTAACCCGTCCCCCTGCCCCCCTCCCCTCTAAAAACCTTAGTTTGTTTCTCAGAGTCCATAGTCTCTCATGGTTCATCTCTCCCTCCCACTTCCCCCCCTTCATTTTTCCTTTCCTTCTCCTAATGTCCTTCATGCTATTCCATATGTTCCAGAAGTAAGTGAAACCATATGATAATTGACTTTCTCTGCTTGACTTATTTTGCTTAGCATAATCTCCTCCAGTCCCATCCATGTTGATGTTAAAAGTTGGGTATTCATCCTTTCTGATGGCTGAGTAATATTCCATTGTATATATGGACCATATCTTCTTTATCCATTGCTCTGTTGAAGGGCATCTTGGCTCTTTCCATAGTTTGGTTATTGTGGACATTGCTGCTATGAACGTTGGGGTGCATATGGCCCTTCTTTCACTGAATCTGTGTCTTTGGGGTAAATACCCAGTAGTGCAATTGCTGGTCATAGGGTAGCTCCATTTTTAATTTTTTGAGGCACCTCCACACTGTTTTCCAAAGTGGCTGTACCAACTTGCATTCCCACCAACAGTATAAGAGGGTTCCCCTTTGTTCACAACCTCTCCAACATTTGTTGTTTCTTGCCTTGTCAATTTTTGCCATTCTGAATGGTGTAAGGTGGTATCTCAGTGTGGTTTTGATTTGAATTTCCCTGATGGCTAATGATGATGAACATTTTTTCATGTGTCTGTTAGTCATTTGTATGTCTTCTTTGGAGAAGTGTCTGTTCGTGTCTTCTGCCCATTTTTTGACTTGATTATTTGTGTTTTGGGTGTTGAGTTTGAGAAGTTCTTTATAGATCTTGGATACCAGCCCTTTGTCTGTAGTGTCACTTGCAAATATCTTCTCCTATTCCGTGGGTTGCCTCTTTGTTTTGTTGACTGTTTCCTTTAACGTGTAGAAGCTTTTTATCTTGAAGAAGTCCCAAAAGTTCATTTTCCCTTTTGTTTCTCTTGCCTTTGGAGATGTATCTTGAAAGAAGTTGTTGTGGCCGATGTCGAAGAGGTTACTGCCTATGTTCTGGATTCCTGTCTCACATTGAGGTCTTTCATCCATTTAGAGTTTATCTCTGTGTATGGTGTTAGAGAATGGTCGAGTTTCATTCTTCTGTATATAGCTGTCCAAATTTCCCAGCACCATTTATTGAAGAGACTTTTTTCCATTGCATATTTTTTCCTGCTTTGTCGAAGGTTATTTGACCATAGAGTTGAGGGTCCATATCTGGGCTCTCTATTCTTTTCCCTTGGTCTATATGTCTGTTTTTGTGCCAGTACCATGCTGTCTTGGTGATCACTGCTTTGTAATATAGCTTGAAATCAGGCAATGTGATGTCCCCAGCTTTGTTTTTCGTTTTCAACATTTCCTCGGCGATTCGTGGTCTTTGATTCCGTACAAATTTTAGGATTGTTTGTTCCAGCACTTTGAAAAATTTCATTGGAATTTTGATCAGGATGGCATTGAAGGTATAGATTGCCCTGGGTAGCATAGACATTTTAACAATGTTTATTCTTCTGATCCATGAGCACTGAATGTTTTTCCATTTTTTTATATCTTCTTCAATTTCTTTCATGAGTGTTTCTCCAGAATAGACCACATACTGGGTCACAAATCAGGTCTCAACTGATACTAAAAGATTGAGATTATTCCCTGCATGTTCGCAGACCATAATGCTTTAAAACTGGAACTCAATCACAAGAAAAAATTTGGAAGAAATTCAAACACTTGGAAGCTAAAGACCACTCTGCTCAAGAACATTTGGGTCAATCAGGAAATCTAAGAAGAACTTAAACAATTCATGGAAACCTATGAGAACAAAAACACATCAGTCCAAAACCTATGGGATACTGCAAAGGTGGTCCTAAGGGGGAAATACATAGCCATCCAAGTCTCACTCACAAAAATAGAAAAATCACAAATTCACCAACTAACTATACACCTTAAAAAACTAGAGAAAAAAACAACAAATGATGCCTAAGCCACTCATTAGGAGAGAAATAATTAAGATTAGAGCAGAGATCAATGAATTAGAAACCAGAAACACAGTATATCAGATCAACAAAACTAGAAGCTGGTTCTTTTATTTTTTTTTTAAGAAATGATTCTTTTTTTTTTTTTTAAGATTTTATTTATTTATTCATGAGAGACATACAGAGAGAGAGAGAGAGAGAGAGAGAGAGAGAGAGAGAGGCAGAGGAGAAGCAGGCTCCCAAGGAGCAGGGAGCCCGATGCGGGACTCGATCCCAGGACTCTGGGATCATGACCTGAGCCGAAGGCAGACGCTTAACCATCTGAGCCACCCAGGCGCCCGAAGCTGGTTCTTTTAAAGAATTAATAAGATCGATAAACCACTGGCCAGACTTACCCAAAATAAAAGAGAAAGGACCCAAATTAATAAAATTATGAATAAAAGGGGAGATATCACAACTAACACCAAGGAAAGGGAAACAATTATTAGAAATTATTATCAACAACTATATGCCAGTAAACTGAGCAACCTGGAAGAAATGGATGCCTTCCTGGAAACCTATAAACTGCCAAGACTAAAACAGGAAGAAATGACAACCTGAATAGGCCAGTAACCAGTAACAAGATTGAATCAGTGATCAAAAACCTCCCAAAAAACAAGAGTCCAGGGCCTGATGGATAAATTCTGCCAAACATACAAAGAAGAAATAATACCTATTCTCCTGAAGCTGTTTCAAAAAATAGAAACAGAAGGAAAGCTTCCACACTCATTCTGTGCGGCCAGCATTACCTTAATCCCCAAACCAGGCAAAGACCCCATCAAAAAGGAGAATTTCAGACCGATATCCCTAATGAGTATGGATTCCTCAACAAAATCCTAGCTAATAGGATTCAACAATACATTAAAAGGATCATCCACCACGACCAAGTGGGATTTATCCCTGGGATGCAAGGGTGGTTCAATATTCACAAATCAATCAATGTGATAGAACACATTTTTTTTTAAAGTTGGTGATTTTTTTTTAAAGATTTTATTTATTTATTTGAGAGAGAGAGAGAATGAGAGATAGAAAGCACGAGAGGGAAGAGGGTCAGAGGGAGAAGCAGACTCCCCGCTGAGCAGGGAGCCCGACGTGGGACTCGATCCCGGGACTCCAGGATCATGACCCGAGCCAAAGGCAGTCGCTTAACCAACTGAGCCACCCAGGCGCCCGTGATAGAACACATTAATAAGAGGAGAGAGAACTATGGTCCTCTCAATTGATGCAGAAAAAGCATTTGACAAAATACAGCATCCTTTCTTGATTAAAACCCTTCAGAGTATAGGGATAGAGGGAACATTCCTCACATTCATAAAATCCATCTATGAAAAACCCACAGCGAATATCATCCTCAATGGGGAAAAGCTGAGAGCCTTTCCCTTAAGATCAGGAACATGACAAGGATGCCCACTCTCTCCACTATTGTTCAACGTAGTGCTAGAAGTCCTAGCAACAGCAATCAGAGAACAAAAAGAAACAAAAGGTATTCAAATTGGCAAAGAAGAAGTCAAACTCTCTCTTTTCACAGAGACATGATACTTTATGTGGAAAACCCAAAAGACTCCATCCACAAATTACTAGAACTCATACAACAATTCAGTGTAATGTGGCAGGATACAAAATCAATGCACAGAAATCAGTTGCTTTCTTATACACTAACAATGCAACTGTAGAAAGAGAAATTAGAGAAACGATTCCATTTACAATAGCACCAAATACCATAAGATACCTTGGAATAAACCTAACCAAAGAGGTAAAGGATGTATACTCTAGGAACTACAGAACACTCATGATAGATTATTCCTTAATAGAGAAAGTAGACTTGGACCTTAGGCATCAATTCAGAAAAATTCTCAGTCACTGTCTTTTCAAAATTTTTTTTCTTTCCCATTCTCTGTGTTCTTTCTGTCTAGAATCCCAATTAGGTGTTTTTGAATTTTGTCACTCTCTTCTCAGTATCTGTTTTTCTTCATTTTTTTCTATTTCCTTTCCCTGTGATGTATTTTGGTCACTCCTTCTGATATTCCAGTTCACTCTTTCTGTCTTCTGTTGTATCGAAACTGTTTACCATGTCCACTGAATTTCTATTTTAAATGACCATAGTTTTCATTTCTAGCAGTTGTATTTTTCTTTTTCAGATCAGCGTGATATCTTTAAATAATCTTCTGATGCTTTTTCCTACTTTTGATACTCTATTATTTTATTACTTTAAATATTTATTTTATATTCTGATTTTAGAATTCTAATATCTTTGCTTTTGCAGGTCTGATTCTGCCATCTGTTGCTTCTGCTGGTAATTCACACTCACAATGGCTCATTTCCTCATGGTTTGCCACTTCAAATGTGAATTCATATTCCTTGGAACTCTGTCAGTAGGAATTATTTGTATCTTAGGTTTGGAGTATGTTCGTCAGAGAAGATTTGGGTCTGTTTCTTCCTGACTCCTGGTAAGGCAAAAAACCAGATAGTATATTTTGGTTTGGGATATTTATATTTATATTTATATTTATATATATTCATATTCATATTCATATTTATATTATTTATATATCCTATTGGTTCTTTTTCTCTGGGGAACTCTAATACAGTATTTAGAAATAGAAGATATTAATTTATGTCCAGAAACATTGGCATTTAATTACTCCTCTGTTTTAAGATTCCAGACTCCTCTCTTTTGGCTTTCTACCACATAGCTATCTTTTTTCATTCACCTATGCCAGTGTTATTTTCCCTACCTGCCCTGTCAACGTTGGGTCTTTTTTAAGGATACTGTCCTGGTGGGTCTCCTAGTCTCCCTTTACTCTCTGTTCCAGGAGATCTCATTTAACCCATGGCTATATGTTGAGGATGCTCGAGTCCGTATCTCCAACTTTAATCTTTTCTCTGAGCTCCAGATATACATATACAGTTCCTTACTAGACAGTTCCACCTGGACATCTCACAGATTTCTCACACTTAACTTTGCCAAAACAGAATTGTTTCCTCCTCCTAGATCAATTAAATGGTACTTTAGTAACAATCCTTGGGAAAATTATATAGTCTTTCTCATTTTATGGACCAAGACCTCAGGATCCAGGTCCATAAAATGAGTATAATGATAGTATTAGTATTAAAATAGCCAATATCTGTAAAAACAGTTAAAGTGCTTAGTATGTATCATATATTAGCTATTGCTCCTTTTTGCTTTATTTTTTCTTCAGTATTCTGCAATAGGGCTGTAAACTCCAGGAGGTCAGAGATATTCTCTGCAGATCCCAGAACAATGCCTTACACACGATAGGTCCTCATGAAAATGTATTTGATAAATTGACTGTGAGAGGAAATATACTTTACTGGAACCTAGAATTTATCTTTGAATTTGTCCTTTCTTTCGCTGCCCCACCAAGTCAGTCCATTAGTGAAAACTGTTAATTCTACTTTCAAAACACATCTGAAGTCTGTTTCAGTAGTACCCTCTAGTTCAGAACACCATCACGTCTTTGCTGGACTACTGTAACAGTCTAGCTTTGTTGTGCTTTGTTGTTTCCTGCTTATTAAACATGCTGTAGTTTGGGACATATTAGGGAAAGAAGAAAGTGCAGGAGGAAGGTAAAAAATGAAGGGCCCTTCTGATCTAGAAGGAGAACATGGTGCCCAGAGGAGTCCATAATGACTGAGCATTTCTCACTCTTGGCTGTAGCTGGTTCACTGCTGGCGAGAACCTCCATGTTACCTTTAGAGCTGAGGCCACGCTTGGCAACACTTCCGGGAGAAGGTTTGCCTGGGGAGCTGTTCAGCTGCTCACAGTGCTGCATCATGGTTACCTCTTGTCCCTACCATGTCCTGGTTCCCTAAATCCTGCCCAGGTGAGCTCTGGTTGTCAGCCTTGTGGACCCAGAGCTGAAAGCCACACCTCTTGTTCTGATGATGGGGGCTGTGGTGACATGCTGCCAACGCAGAGCAGTTTGAGGCAGTGGATAAAGTGACAGGCACCAGAGCATGTCCTGGAGGAACCAAGAGCTGGGTTCTGGTTATGTGGTGGTGTTCTCTGGGTTTGTGTTTCTTCTCTGGACCTTTCTATTGCATCTTCAGAGTTGAAAGCATCTCTCAAACAGATGGTGCTGCAAGCCCCCAAGAGCATGTTCCTGTAATTCATCTACTTGAATGTGCTTCCAGGTCAGGAGAAGGAAGATGGCAAGGAAGGGGATCTCTGAAATACTCTCTCTTCCGCCTTCTGGAATTTTTATTTCCTTATCCTGGAATACCTGGTGAGGGAAGAAGCAAAGGGAAGAAGTCTTCCATTTGGTGCTAAATAACTTCCTGGACTGAATTAGAATGAGGGTAGTATTATCTGGTCCTACCTTCTTGGGACATTATGACTTTAAACATTCTGCCTCTATGTCTGATATCATGAGATTGCTTAAGCAGCTTGCAAACACTTTACCCAAGAGGATGTGTGAGCAATAGTGAGTCTCAAGGGAGATGGCTTGCATCTGACAACTGGGTGTATTTGCCTCTGTGGAAGGTCACTGAATCAGCAATAGCTGAATTTAATAAAATTAGTATTTGCTTTAAATTTATTACATGCTCACTGTGGTAACAAATATCAAGAGGATGTAAGGATGTACTTTCCACCGTTGCTGGAGAAATAAACAGTATAAACTTGGAAAAATCTGGATGATACAAAATAATATGGTTGTGTAATTTATTAAGATATTAAATTGCATCTTTCTCTCCTACACTCTACATTCACCAAATATATGTATATATTTGGTGAATATATATATATGTACTTTAATGGTTTTATCCTTCCAAGAGTCACTGAGGAACAGATGTTGAAATAAGTCTACAATTAGGTGGCAGTATTAGATGACCGAGTGTTATAGAATTCCAGTGTTTTTGATGAGCCAGCTTTTCCTTTTTGACAGCTAAATTAATTATGCTATAGGATGGGAAAGAGAATATGATAGAAGGGACCCTAAGGGCTTGAAAGCCATGAGTGAGAAGGTGTGAAATGTACCAGAGCCACTTCCATCCTTTGCCAACACTTGGAGCTGAATGGAATCCAAGCCAGAGAAAAGTTGTTCTCTGGCTGCTACCAACCATAAAGACTCAGCTTGCAATGAGTCCTCTACACCCTGAGATTCTGAGTTTCTGCCTTAGTCTATCTGACCGATGACGTGGGAATGCCCTCACTTCCATCCAGGACCTTGGAAACCTCTTCTAGATTAGCAAGTAGGGTGTTGGGACACTTTTTAAAGTGTTAGTAGTCTGGGATCTTTGTTCTTGGCCCAAAGGAAGACTATTCATAACACATTTGGAATCTCCCCCCTGAGCTGGGAAAAGTGGTTGTCATGGGGATGAATATGAGAGGGGTTAGAAACATACAAATTGTACTTGAGCTTCTAATGGTGATGTTGACCATGCCTTGTGCAGATGTGGCCTGACTCTCCATAGGTTGAGCAAAACATCTGAACAACCATCTGAGTGTCAAAAAAGCGAGGTTTGAATCCTGGATATGATACGTATGAGGCATGAGACCTTTGGCAAGTCATTCAACTTTCTGGGATTAATTTTCTTCTCTAGTAAACATTTTAAATTAAATTATATTTGTGAAATCACTTTGGAAACTGGGAATTTTCCATATAAATAGGAGTTTTTAGTAATTCTTCTATAGAATGAGAATAAGAATAATATCTATGCATAAGATTGTTGTAAAGGTTGAATAAGTAAGGCAACAAATATTTTTGAAAACTCTTTGTATCTAGAAGAGCTTTATTATTTTTTAGTGCATTTGTGGATTTAATTATTTTGTTGCTTTCAGGCAGCGAGGTGGTTTTTGGCTTACCTTCCTCTTTCCTACCTTTTACCTTCCACTACTCCATCGTTTCAGTACTACGATTTAATAATGTTTGCCTGCTCCATATGGATAATAATAAAGACCCTATTTTGCTCGTGGAAATACAGTTACAGGAGATAAATCCTTTCTCTTGGTGACTGAGTCTTACCTAAGTAGAAATTAATATATCTTCATGGATCTTTCCCCTGCTGACATTATTACATTCATCAATAAAAGCTATCATCATCACCATACCCTCGTTATTTCACTGAAATGTACAGTGAACATTCCTAATGCAACTTCTTACTTAAATTGTGGTAAAATTGTATCAAGCACTTCTTTAGGCCAAAATAACCCTACTACTTCAGTTGTATTTTAAATGGGAGAGACTCCTGGAATTTGCCTTCATCCTTCTGATGCAGATGCTCCCTGGAGAAAAGGGTCACACCCCCACTATACAATGATGAATAAATAATGATCACATCATTGAGGGACTTAATCATTCACCATTCTGATATTATTTAGTAGCTTATAAGCATTTTGTTAAGAAAAACTGCATATGCATAGCATAACACAAGTATTACATTTTATTTAAAAATATTATATAGTTAAAATCTTAATTGTAGACTTTATAACTTTGTAGACCTTATATTTTCCTTGGATCCAAATCAATGCATTTTATTTTTTTACATAGTAATTGTTATTATATAGAGTTTCAAAGGCTCTTTTTTCATTCGTGTAAATTTTCATGAAGCAAGGTCTACATACCTTTTCTTTTTGTTGTTCTGTACTTTTTTTTTTCATAATTTGTTTTATCATTCTATTTTAGGTCAGTTGAATTCACATCATCTGGATGTAAAAGTTAGCTTCTCTTTATTCATTGCCAGTCTCTACATTTTCAAGTTGTTTAAATAAATGTTTCTCCCCATTTGATGGACACCTAAATCACTTCTGGAAATGTTTAAAAGATAAAGAGGTTATTTTGTTCTATGACGGGTTTACTGAATAGACTCTGTAGGGATGCCAGCTTGTAAATTTCGAAAAGCTCATTAGCTGAATTTGATGGAGGAAGAAGTGTATTCTGTGTGGATACAGCTAAAGTCAGCTCCAGAACAATTATCTTCTCTAGCTAATGTTTACACACACACACACACACACACACACACACACACACTTAATTTAATTTTTGTGTAATTTTAACTGCAGTGGACATGGTCAGCTCTAGAATGATGTCACAGACTGTTTTACTTGGTTCTTTGTCAGCCTCATGGGTTTATGTGCCTCATAGCTCCTCAACTATAGAATAAACTACCCAATTGAAGACAAAGTTTCTGTTTCCTCTCCATCCCCAGAGTTCTCAGTACAGGGCTGACTGCACGGTGGGGTCTGAAATGTACTACCATATGGTAATATGGCCTTTTCCATTCCTGGCCCTTTAAATGGGGCCAACTCACCCACTCGTATTGTGAAGCAAGTGGTGAAAAACAGCTCTAGTCTCAGATGTTCACCTGGGCACACCCTGACTCGTTCATTCAACACTTTCTTTAGTCAACTGAGCTCAGTTCCCTTGGTTTCAGGGTTTCTAGAGATTCATTCATTTGTTCAAACATTTATTTATTCCCCACATCCATGCCAGATACTTAGGACATAAAGGCTAATACCCTGTCCTATCTGCCAGCAAGGATCTTGCCATTTGGTGGTAGGTCTGGTTAAGACTTCCTTCCTCAGGGGCACCTGGGTGGCTCAGTCAGTTAAGCATCCCACTCTTGATTTTGGCTCAGGTCATGATATCAGGGTCATGAGGTTGAGCCCCACACTGAGCCCTGCATTGGGCTCCGTGGTCAGTGGGAAGTCTGCTGGAGATTCTTTTTCTCTGTGTCCCTCTGCCCTTACCCACCCCCCCCAACTCTCTCTTTCTGTCTCTACGATAAATAAGTAAATCTGAAAAAAAAAAAAAGTTACTTCCTCAGTGGAAGAAGTCAGGCAGCCAGTTCTGGTTCTGTGTCAGGGTAGGAGGATAAGCTACCCTAGCTACCATGCACTAGCTCACATTTTATTTCTAAAATACTTGAAATTTTTGAAATATAGCTATGTATTTTTGTGTGTGACATGCATTGATTTATGCATTAATCTTGTTTCCCCAGCTAGGCTGTAAGCTTCTTGAGGGGGAAAAAAGTGTTATTTGTGTTCTCTGAAACACACTTGAGAAACATATACTGTGTTGATTTATTGATTTCTGTAAATGAGAGATGGATTGGCTTTGAGACTTGGCTCAGATGCTAAATGATCTGACTTGTCCCTTATTGCTGTGCACATCTCACTTCCCTTTCCACTTAGCCTACATTCCAGGACCCATTGATTTGACCACTCTCTTTGAGCACTTTCTGCTCTTTTGGCTCCTTGACTTGCAAGGCCAACATCCAATCCTGGATGTAATTAACCACCAGCTTTTTCAGCTCTCACCCCATGGTGGCTGAGCACTTTGGAGAAAAAATCACAGAATGGTAAAGATGAGGACCCTAATAAACTCCTGACCTCTATCTAGCTGGGCCCTAACTCTGCTTGGCACACACTTCTCTTATGAGAATTCATCAGTGCTTCTTCCTGTTCGTGGGGAAGCTCTTCCAACTCTATAGCTCTTTCCTGAGGGCCTCTTCCTTACCCTTTCATCCCATTCTCTCTGGTGATAAACTGCCCAGAGAGAATAGAGGCCTTAGGACACATTCCTCACTTCCCTGCCTCCTTTATCTCTAGCAACTCTCATCCTCAGTCTCTCTCTTTTCTTTGAAAGGAAGTCACTCCTTGCCTCTTCCCTCTCTTCCTGTTCCTCTATCTATGCCCTTGATCCTCTCCCTTCTTGCTTTTTCAGGCCCTTGCTCCATCAGTTAATCAGTTTCTTTCCTGACTCATTAACTCCTCCCTCTCTATTGGCTGTTTCCCTTCTGCATAAAATAAGATACAAATATCTTCTACCCTTAAATGCCAATTCTGTTTCTCTTGCCACAGGATGTCGGAAACAACCCAAGACATGTGAAATACTAGAGTGAGCTGTGAGACAGACCTAGATCTGATTAGGTGACTGACTTTCAACCAAGGTATGAAAATGGTACCAGCCAGAATGGGGAGAGCTTCCATGGAGCTCGCAGGAATCAAAAAGCCAAGCCAAACTGAACCAACAGTGTGGAGAGGACCTGACTCCAACCCTCAGCATGGAGCCTGCTTCCCACAAGTTCAGTTTAACAAGAAATCAAGCTCAATAATTTTGGGGTGGTTGTCATGCAGCATTATTGCAGTAATAGCTGACTAATATTAGCTGGCACTTAAAAAGTGACATGAAAGAGATACAAGAGACAAAAGGTAGAGAGGACATTGGCTCCTCTTCCTTCCATGCCTAGAATGCCATATTCTGCCACCCTTCTGGTTGCCAAGGGAAGGAATTAATCCACCACAATAATAATGGTTTTAATGCACTGATGTTCTTTTTTTCTAGTTTGCATTCTTTGTCTTTATCTTCCTTTCTTCATTCATTCTTGTCTAGCTTCTTTAACTATTGAGCTCTTACATTCTGCTGGGCATGAGGAATACAAAACAAAATCCATCTTTTGGTTTAAATGGGGGACATGAACTGTAAACAAGTAATGGATCTGCATGCAAGATGCCCTGAATAAAGTTGCATATAGAAGGAAGAAAAAAATGGGGGAGGTTAGCTCTCTGTATTGCTGCAGACGGTCACGGAACACTTGGGAGAGGCCCTTGTCTCTTCTTTCCAGCTTTTTGGAGTTTGGTACTTCACATCTGTGATCACATCCCAGTCTCTGCTCTGTGTTCTTCACACACTTTATTTCCTTTGCTGGAAATCTTCTCTTCCTCTTTACCAAGCCACCAACCTTGGGTCCTTTCCCAAGGAGGCCTTCTCTGCATCCGAGAGTAGGCTGGATTCCCTTCCTAGATGCATTTCTAGCACTTGATGTGTCTCTTACAGTAATATGTGTCATACTTGAATTACTAGTTAAGTGTTTTCTCTGCTAACCAACTAGTCCAAACCAAATCTGCCTGGTTTACTTCCTTAGCTCCAGTAACTGGCTTAGTTTAGTGAATGGGATGAAACTGAATCGCTGAAGATCTGTTACGTGTATGAGACACTAGGCATGGAGGTAGGAACAGGGTTTGCAGAAAATGCATCAGTTCACTTCTTAGGTCCTCGAATAAGATACCCAAGTTGCTGCCCCAAGTTGATCCCTGAAGTTGGAAAAAAAGAAAACAAGAGAAATCAAATTTGGGTCTCCAAGGAGCTTAGCAGTACTCTGCATTGTCGAGAACTCTCTGATAGCTAGAAAATTCCACTCATGAGCAGCTGGCCTTGCTCATGGCTCATGACGCAGGCAGTGTTTGGCAATACCATTTCCTGGCATTGATGTGTATCTGCTGTGTGTAGGGCTCAGGGACCTTGTCTTATTCACAGGAATACAACCCCCAGCAGTGCAGCATGGCCTGTGGATCCCCCTAATCCCAGCAGGTGAGGTGGTGGGTGGCCGTGCAGAAGGCTGTGTGTTCCACTGGTGCTGTGCCTGGCCGGGGGCCCTGCCCCCTCTGCCACTGTCCTTTCGTCTTACTGTTGAGAGGTGGTTGCTCTGCTCTGCTCTTGGTGGATGGAATCATTCAGTTCCTTCTTCTCTGTTTGCTGCAAACAATAAAAATATGAAAATTTCTACCTGCTAGAACCAGATGTCCTGCAAAGTCTCTCCAACAATTTGGAAAGACTGCTCAGAATAAAAGGGAATATTTTGTACACACAAATTCATCCCCATATCCTCAGTGAGTTTTCAGTCATCATAGCTATGGGGCCATGTGGACTCATGTGTAATGAGTCACATGATGGCAGGGTTTTCTTAAAACCAATTTGTCATCATGTGATGAAAAGCAGTAGCTTTACTAATACAACAGGGTGGGCAAATGCTGCCTGCTTTTGTATAAGCCCTCAAGTTAAGAATAGTTTTTACATTTTTAAATGGTTGCCAAAAAAGGTCAAAGAAGAATGGTATTTTTAGAAAGGGAAAAGTAGATGAAATTAGAGTGTCCATTAATAAAGTTTTATTGGAACACAGCCATGCTCATTTGTTGAGGGCTTGGTTAGGGCCACTTTCCTGCTGTAAGAGCAGAGTTGAATAGTTGTGACAAAGACTAGGCATGGTTGGCAAAACCTAAAATATTTACTGTCTTTCCTTTTGCTGACCACTGTATTGGAGGGATATGGATTTTTTTAATTGACTCATCCTGAATGTACCAGAGACTTACTCAAGGCCCCATTTTGTGTTTCCAGTAGGCTGAGCTTCTATTCAGCCTCTGAGGAAAGATGTGCCACCAGAGATGGCTGTTTGCTACCTTTTTCTACCTACCTTCATGTTATGGGAATGGGTGTGATAATCGCAACCCAGAACTGAGTGAGCAGGAACTACATCAAGATTCAGCCAAGAAGATAGAACTCATGTGCAGATCTGCTGCCTACAGGTCTAGTGAGGCCTTTTGGGGTCTTGGTTACTCAAGAAAAACCAAGGAGTTCTCTTTTTCCTTCTCTAAAGGGATTCACACCTGTGGGAGAAATTATTAAGCAAAGATACTTGTCTAGATTAACTCAATGTCCCTTATTAGATATTGTTGTCTGCTTCTGGTCACTTGTGCCCTGTTCTTTCCTCTGCAGTAGTATATACGCATGCGCAGAATTATGATTGTTTGCTTTTGTATCTTCTAGACTGTGAGTTCCTAGAGGGCATGGTTTTTTAATATTCCTGTGTTATGAGCATCTGGAAAGAGCTGGGCACATGGTAGATATATGCAAAATAGCCAAGGAATCAACAAAGTCTGTCATGCTTCTCACACAGAGTTACAAGTCTGGAGAGCCCATGGTGGTGTGACAGCAAGTACATGCATCCACAGATTAGCATGGCCTAACTTTCTGGGTATTGGTAGTACTTGAAGATCTATGGTAGAAGGCATGATTTTTATATTTAAACAAGTGTGGCTAGATTGTGGAGTAAAAATTCAGAATGTTTAAAGATGGAGCTCAGACTTCAAAGAACCTGACCAGCTTATGGTGGTCGTTGGGGGTCTGCCTCAGGTCCCTGGGGTGGGGAGAGGGGTGTCAGGGATAAATTCATTCTCTCCTGCAGTTAGGAATCTTTGGGGTGAAATTGTCAGAGACAGACTAAAGTACTGCTTCCACAAGTCCTCAATGTGGCATTATTATTATTATTTTTTAAAGATTTTATTTTTAAGTAATCTCTACACTCAACATGGGGCTCAAACCACAGCCCTGAGATAAGAGTCAGACACTCACCAACTGAGCCAGCCGGGTGCCCCTGGCATTATTAACAATGGGAGGCAGGAAGGTGGAAGAGAGACGCCCATGAAAGGACATGGCCAGTTCTGCCAGTACTTACAGATGCATCATATCTTTTGTCAGGGATTTCAGACAGCAGTGTGGACCTTTAGTTCAAGAGATCCTTTGAGAATCTGCTAAAACCTGTAGACTCTGTGAACTTGCACTGTCTACCAACTTGGCTGTAGTAGATTGTAACTTCAGCTTAATGTTTATTGTGTCCTCATTGCTGCTAGGTGTGGTGAATTTTAACAGTCTAGGATTATTCTTTGGGAATGTGACTAAGGCTTTGGTAATATGGGGAAGGGTGAAAAGCAAGTTACTGTTTGGTGGGGCATATGGTCTGAATTGGTATCCTGGATGACATTTTTCTTGATTCCTTCTGGTCTTCAGTGGTTTTTCCAGCGGGTCACTCCTAACCTGTCCCTCACAGGCAGTCTCTCACTCCTGTCTTTCCTTCTCCCTGTCTATGCCAATCCTTGTCTTCCTTTTAGATTCTTTTTGCTCCTCCCCGGATGCACTGGGCCACCAGAATCTGGATGGAGCCAGCTACAGTCCGTCCTCACTTCCCTGTTAGCTGGGAGGCTTTGGGGGCCACGTAACATACACCGAGCTTTTTCATACAATTCCATGTGCCTGTGGATCTCAGATTAATAACCCCTGCCCAAGTCTGAGTCTAAAAAAGGAGGTCTATTTATTTTCAGGGTGAACAGAGGTAAGGAAGAGGAATTGAGGTGAACCAGGAGGTTCTTCCTGTTGTTTGAATGGCTGGGGAAAGGGAAGGCTGGGAGAGAGGTGAGGGGGCCCCAGTGTGTAGAGCATCACCGGCAGCAGGCGGCAGCTAGCATCCAATCACAGCCGCATGCCTACTGTACTGTGTAATTCTATAGCTCTTTTGACAGTGCTCACAGACATTCTCTCTCTGAGTGCTATTGATTTCTTGGGGAAAGGAGATCAAAAACAAGTGTTATACTTGGTGTCGTGTGTTTTCTGGGGGAAGTAAATAGATTAGCCAAATTGGACAGACAAGATCAGGGCAAAGAGAGAAGAGGCTCCCTGGAACTGCCTTCTCTGAAATGGAATCTCTTAAAATGATCCACAGGGGAAATAAAATGATTAGGCAGGGCAGGGATTTATCCTGTACTCAGATTGAATGTCGCATTTTGTTTCCGTCTCAGCTTCATGTCCTGAGACTCAAACCACTCTGCTTTCCACCGGATTGCTGTTTGATACCAGGAGCTCCGCTTGCTTGTGTCTTGACCATGCCCGTCCCCCGCAAGGTGTCAGGGCTAACTGTCACTATGTTTCTGGGTACTGCTCTAGAACAGCACTGTCTGATAGAACTTTTTGTGATGATGTGCATGTTTAAACAGTTCTCTGCCATTAAATACAGTAGCCCACTGGCCTCATGGAGCTTTTGAGCACTTAAAAGGTAGCCGGTATGACTGTGAAACTGAATATTTAATTTTAGTTAATTTAAATGGAAATAGCCATTTGTAGCTCTTTTTTTTTTTTTTTAAAGAAACTGTGGAAGAGCAGCTTAAGACCACTCAGGGGTTGTTCCTACCCAGTCAGTGGCCTGAGCAGTGGCCACACACTCCAGTCTTCAGCAGGGAACTGCTGACCAGACACAGCTTGCTGTCAGACCAGTCTGCAACTTCAGGTGGGGTAGCAGCAAACTCAGGAGCTGGAGCAGTCCCCTCACCATGAAATTCCTCCTTGGTCCTGGCCTTTTCAGGAGCAGCCTGCTCTTCCTTTTCAGTCTCTTCAGGATCTCTGTGGAAGTAGAGATCAGGCTTGATCTCCCATGGGTGTTCACGGGAAATGGTGCCATTCATGCGCAGAACTTCTCAGGCCAGGATCTACCACATCAGACCCACTGACTGAGCTCCCTCGTTGTTGCAAAGGATGGTGATGTCCACAGAGCTCAGAAGAGAGTCTGTTACACAGAGTAACGGTAGGCAGGTTAACATGTCTCCATGAGAGGCTGGTGGTCAGCCCTGGAGTTGGTAACCACCAGAAGTCTTGGCTCTCAGAAGGCTGCCTGGATCTGGTTAGTGAAGGTTCCAGGAGTGAAGCAGCCAGTTTTGGCCCCGGTGGCAGCAGCAAACTTCAGTATAGCTCGCTGGCCAATATTTCCCGGATGGTATGACACTGACATACCATCTGGGTTTTCAGTGGGGTTTTCAGTGGCAACAATGGCATAGCTGTGAGCAGAAGCTTCTCCAAGGTTCTTTTCAGATTTATGATGTAGATACCATCCCTTTTCCTTTTGCAGATGTACTGTTCCATTTGGAAGTCAGGGTTGGTGCCACCTAAGTGGGTTCCAGCTGCGAGGAATTTGAGGACATCCTCCTTCATTTGCAGGACATCAAGGGCTCCGGACATTGTGAAAGTTTCCCTTTAAGTTATAATGGGAACACTGAACAACACCATTATGGACTACTCCCTGGGTAGTGCGGAAAGGCCATATATAGCTATTTGCTGTCCTCTCGTGCAGTGAAGTTTTAGATTCTTGCAATCCGGGAAGTATGAACCAGCGGCATCCACATCACCCGGGATTGGGAGATTGTTTTAGACATGTGGTATCTTGGGCCTCACTCCAGATTTGCTGAACCAGAATCTACATTTTAACAATATCTTCAGGTATTAGAGTGTACATTAAAGTTTGAGAAGCAGGGCTGGAAATGAGTAAGTCTCAGGAAGAGATGCAGTATCAATTAGAGTCAGCTGGGTTATGCTGCAGTAGCAAACAAGCCCCAAATTCAGTGGCTTAAAATAAACAAATTTTACTTCTCATTAATGCTTCTTGTCCATGGTGGGCCAGAGGGGGGCTCTGTTCCACATCATTCTTACTCCAAGTTCCAGGCTAATGGGCCAGTGCTCTCTGGATCATTTGTCATTGCTGTGACATAAGGGAAACCAGTGTGGTGAAACCTCTACTTTCTACTCATATTTCATTGACCAAAGCATGTCACGTGACCGCACCTAACTCTAAGGGGACAAGGAAGTTCAGGCTTATCAAATGCCCAGAAGGGGGAGAAACAGAATATTTGGTGAACATATATGGTGAACAGTGCTAATGACTGCCACACATAAGCATAATTACAGCTTTTTTGTTTGTTTTTTAAACAGCCAGTTCTAAAGATCCACCATTTCAAGCCTGGAGTTGCCATAGCTTTCTAATTGGTCTCTCTGTTGTCCTTTCTTTTTTTACATCACCACCATATTAATTCTCTTAAGGCATTGCTCTGAATATTTCATTTCTCTGCTTCAATTACACCTCATTGTCCACCAAGTTGAGTAAACTCCTTTTAGCATGATGTAGTAAAAGAATGCTACTAATTTATGTGTGACCTTGAACAATGTTGCTTAAATTCTCTGAATCACAGTTTTCTCATCATTTAATTTGGAGATGAAAATACCCACCTTCAAGGGCTGCTATGAATCTTAAGTAAAATAATGTGTATAAAGTGCATAGTGTATTAGACATTTAGTAAATAAGAGCATAATCCCTGTCATGAGCTCTTAGAGCACACTATGCATATCTGTATCGTAATATTTATCCATAACATATTGAGATGACCTATTGCATGTCTCTTTCTCCTAGTAGACTTGAATTCCTTCAGGACTTTGACTTTACAATTACTGAGCCTAGCATAAGGCTCTGCATGTAGAAGATTCTTACTAAATGTTGTTTTAACCGCACATCATTTGTTAAGGATTTTGAGCTCTCCCTAGCAAGATTGCCTTGTGTGTGTACCCAGTGTTATAACCAAGCCATACCACTTGCTGTTTCTTAAAATAACAGCGTGTTTCTCACCTCTGGACCTTTGCTCATGATGTTTCTGTTTCTGATATATACTTTTTCCTTCCTGTGCCTTAGCCTTGTAAAAGTTTGCTCATCACTTAAGCCCCACCTAAAGTGGCACCTCTACAACTATTATTTTTCTAATTCCTGAACCTGAAAGCAACATCTCCATTCTTTGAACATTCATAGTATTCAGAGAAGACTTCACACAGAAGGCTGTGATTTGGGATTCCTCTGGGAAAGTAATGACCAGGGGATTTATAATGGGAAGGCAAAGTGGAAAGCAGGAGACAGGCAGGACATTCCAGGTTGACCAGGGTGGGCCTCCACGTCTCCAGATGGCTCAAGTGCAGGGAGGATGGAAAAAGAAGTCCGAGACAAGGCTGGAGAGAAAGGCAGAGAGGAGAGGTTAATGACCTTGTAGGTCATGGTTAAGAAGTTTGAATTTTATCTGAAGCCAATGGAGATGACTTTGAGCAGGGAAGTGACATGATCAGTTTTGCGACCTAGAAAAATCAGTTTATTGAGGATGAGAGTATGATATTTAATAATTGATATTTAAAGAGATATTAAATATTTAATAATTGATCTCCAATTTTCTGTGTTAAGCCAGTTAGCGTTGTCTGTTTTCTTTTTTAAAGATTTTATTTATTTATTTGACAGAGAGAGACAGCAAGAGCAAGGACAGAAGCAGAGGGAGTGGGAGAGGGAGAAGCAGGCTCCCCACCGATCAGGGAGCCCAATGTGGGGCTCAATCCCAGGACCCTGGTATCATGATCTGAGCCGAAGGCAGACGCTTAATGACTGAGCCACCCAGGCTCCCCGGGTTGTCTGTTTTCTGATCATGATTTGGTCTTCCCATTGCCTCTCCTTATGTCATTTATTTATTCCAGTTACCTACCTAGCCCCTGAAGATGTTTGCGTTGTCAGGCCCTGTCTTAGGTCTGCACTCCAAGCAAGTATCCTCTGATAGCTTCAGTCATCTATCAATAAGGAATTGCATTTGGCTGTTTATAACAAGGACCCTTCTCTCAATAGTGACTTCAGTAAGATAGTGGCTTATTTCTCTCTCATGTAAGAGAAGTCTGCAGGTAGCTTGTACAGGTTTTTCTACTTGTTTCCTCTGCCATCCTTGACCCTGTGGCTTCCATTCTCAAGATTACCTGGTGCGCAATGGCTGTTGGAGCTCCTGTCATCACATCCCCATTTTAGGCAGTAGGAAGGAAGAAGTGGGAAAGAATGCATTATTTCTCAGAGTTCTATGTAATGTGTCTGCTTATAATTATTGGCACACATTTAGTCACAGAGCTACCAAGGGTTGGGGAATGTAGACTTTTATTCTAAGAGGCTATGTGCCTGGCTAAAAAAAAAAAAACTGTGTGTGGGGTTTTTGTTTTTGTTTGTTTTGTTTTTTTAAAGAAGAGACTTGTGAGAGTAGGAAAACAGGAGCCTCTGCTATGGTATGTAACTCCAACCCTCATTATAATACATCTGTTTTTTGAAGACTTTGTGCTTCCATTAGTACACACTTGCCAAAAGTTCAATCCTACCAAGTCCTACTAGTATCTATCTGTCTTCTGATTTTTAAATGTCCATTTCATTTATGTATTATCTACACTCTTTGCCTCAGTGTACATCTACTTGTCCTGAATTTGACAATTCTTGGTCAGATTTCATCCTTTTTTTTTTTTTTTTTTTGATTTCTATTTATTTGAGTGAGAGAGAGAGAGAGTGTGCGCACAAGAGAGCATAGAGGGAACTGGAGAAGCAGCTGCTGAGCAGAGAGCCTGCCAGGGTCTTGATCCCAGGACCCCGAGATGATGACCTGGGCCGAAGGTAGATGCTTAACCAATTGAGCCACGAGGCGCCCCAGTCAGATTTCATCTTTAACCTTAACAAGGGAGAGAGGAACTAGGAGGTACTGCACAAACTGAGGGAAGAAGCCCCAGATGTGTTTGAACAGACCCGCCTCAGTCCATACCCATCTAGATGAGGAATATATGATTTTCTTTGCCCAAATTTTCTTGTTCCCAGAGTGCCCCTGTTTGGATTGTTTGTCGTCAACTTTACATCCCTATGGCCCCTCTCTAAGGTTTTCTCCAAATTATAGAAGAGAAGCCAGGAACTGCACTTACCCCTGTTCCCATCTCTGTATTGCTCCTGTCTTGAATTTGCTAATAAGAAGAATTTACGTAAGACTTGCAGGGCAGAAGGGTGGGAGAAGCCAGTGTTCTCTGGAGGCCATTGCAAACTCAAAGTTGCTTCCTAGGGAGTTTTGTGCCATCAACTCTTTGGTGTTTCAAGTGGAGCGCAAGCTGCTGACTAAGCTGCCTCTGCCTCTGATTTTACAGGCAGCTCCCCTTATCTCTGTTCCTGTAGGTCTCCCAGTGGCTATAGAAGATCCTCATTCCTATATTCACTGCTTCCTAATGAAATAATAGGGTGTCTCTTTTCCTGAACGAAGCCTGACTGATAAATCCCCATTCACCTGAGTTATTTGGTTACAAAAATTTTGGAGGCTCTTTTCCTAGACTACTATTTATGTGACCAAGCAGGTAATGTTATTTTACATTGTAAACATCCTTTGAGATTACATATATGAATATTAAAATACATAGTACAATTACATCTTGTATAATTGTGTATTACAGTTGATATTATGTTTTATACTATATTATAAATGTATATCTCTCATCTCTCCAAAGGATTGATTTCTCAGAGTACTAGAGACTACCTTATACCTCTTGCTTTAATTACATTATGACAAGAAGCTCTCTCACTGTGCTCGGTAAAAATGCCTTTGGAGCCAGGGCCGGGTGGGGTGGGAGTAGGGATGGGGACAGAGTCAGAGAGTGAAGTGGAGAAGCTCCCAGCTTGGTGGGGCTCCAGCCCGAGTTCCCAGCCCTGCACTCTTCATCTGTAGAGCTCTGCTTCCATTAACTGACTTGAGTGATCCACTCAAGATTTCATTTGACAGGAAGTGTTTCACTGCTTAAAAAGAAGGTTGAGAGCTGCTCCTTTAAAACCCCAAATTTGAGATGTGCCTTATAAGCCTCAGCTCCTCCACTTATTAGCCATGTGACCTTGGGCATGTCATGAAAACTGAATTTGGCTTCCTCAGGGATATGATAATATCAATGGCAAAGCATTTCTGAGAAGATGGAAAGAAATAATGCCCATAAATTTGAAAGGCGGTACCAGTCAGGGTTATATTCTCAAGTGCCTGCAGGGCCAGTTGAGTGACAGAAATGAAAGAAATAGGCCATTGTGAATGGGAAAGGGCATGTCCCAATGAACAGGGGCACCCTCAACTTACTCTGCTTGTTAACATTTGGGGGATGTGATCAGATCTTTTGATTTTTCAAGAAAACCTGGAAATAAGGATTTTTGGAGAGGAATCTCAGGATTTTAAAAAGGTTGATGCTAATTTCACTTTGAAAAGCTGATCAAAACACATACGTTCATTTTTGGGCTTCCTTGAATGCCCTTTAATTACACAGATACCAATTATTATTATTTTTAATGGGCTTTGAGAGCTATTTTTTTTTTAGCCTTTCCTGTGAGCTTGCCTTACTTTCTGTAACATACCTTCCCCACTTGACCCAGGTCTGACTGATCATAGTTTTCCGTCTAAGGGGTTGGTATTGGACCTAGGTAGGCCTAATTAGGTTCTTTCTAGGGATCAATATTTGGATGCTAGGGAAATTAGTCTATCCTTCCTTACTTGTCTTGCTCAACTGCTCTGTGTAGGCATAGAGATGCCAATGACCACGTTCCTTAGTCACTGGGTAGAAATCCAATTGTGGGAGAGAATGAGGCCAAAAAGCAGAGACAAGTGGGGAGAAAAGAGATCAAGAGAGTCCTGGCAGCACTGAGTTAGTGAGGCCTTCATTTTTATAGCTTTCCTTAACCCTGTGAGTTACTAAAAAATATTCCTCTTAGCCATAGAAGCCAGTAAATTCTCTTTTGATTTGCTTATGATAACTTGAACTGAGTTTGTTTCAATAACATCTAATGAAAAGGACTACTACTATTAGTAGTAATAGTAGTATTATTAGAGATAAAATTCATTAGCCATCAATTACTTTAGAAATATGGCAAAAGTAAATTTTTGGATTTTGAAGAACTGTCCTTGAACTAAAATTATTTTTGAAGAGTTTAAGAATTATAGTAAGAGACTTCGTATTTGGAATAGTGCAAGAGATAAGCACAAAATGAGACTTTTTATCCTTATAGGTTGTAGTGTGTAATGGCCCTTCATAGATCCCATGCCATCCATCATTTGTTCACAGAATTTTCTTAGAGAAGTTTCCTGGTAATATGGTGTGAATAGTTCAATAGATTTTTATTCTCCCAGAGCAGAAACGAAGAGCTCAGATCTAGAAGAAAAGATCCAGTAGGCACTGATGTTATCTGTCTGGGATAACTACCAAATTGATGGGAAAATGAAAAATAATGCCTGAGAGCACTTTCTTAGATGTTATGTGTGATGTGCGTAACTGAATAGGTATGTTTGTCTTTTGCTAAATATAACTTAGTAGCACTTAAAACCTGTCTATGAGGGGGAGAAATAGAAGATGTAGAATGATATGTAGGATTCATATGTAGATGATACAAAGGCAAAACATAATCAAAAATTGAAATGCCTCTCATTTTACTGTAATAGGAATTTGTCGAGGCCTGGGAGGTTGAAGAGCTGATACTGGTGGCAGGAAAAATTACATATTACCTTTATGACATTCCATAAAGATGTAGTGATTTCTGAATGTGTGCAGTTAGTTTTACTTTAAATGCTATCAGAGTAATGAGAGATTTTACAGAGAAAACATCTTCCTCAGAGATAGGTAAGCATCCCACTGGGAGCATAGTTACAAATATTCCTCAGAGTTGACAGAGAGCTTGGCAATGTGCTCCTTAAGGATCCTTTAAAGTGCCTCAAGCTCCTTCTTCATTCAAGCCCATGGTTTTCTGAAATCTCGAGCCTTTACTGGAAAGGAAAACTTAGAAATCAAAACAGAGCTGAAACAGTAAATTCTTTGGGTGCTTGGGTTAAAAAAACCCCTCAAGATGCAGCTCCGTAATTGGGACTGTTTTTGTGAATTTAGTCACATTAATCCATGTCTCAGTTAATTATGAAATAACATTTACATGCCTGGAGGCAAATTTACAATTTTTGCTTAGATTTTTTTCTGAAAATATGTCGTTATGCTCTGAAATCAGTGCCAAGATATTAACTGTAAATTGAGTTTGGTGTGAGGGTGGTAGTGGTGGTGGTTAGAATTCCTGATCTGGCTCTCGGACATATTAGAATATGAAGAAGTGTTCCTAATCACTCTACCCTTTCCATGGTACTAGACCAAATTTTCTACTAAAGTTTTAAATTTTATATGCTGACTTCACCTCTGAAAAATTTCCTTTAATGTTGCCTGTAGGTTACAAATGTAAACATTTCAGCCTAGCACTAAATATTCTGGTCTCACCTCCAAAGAGTATGCCTCATACTGGCCCAGAGTGACCCTCTCAATGCTGTTATAGAAAGAGTTTAATAAATGCTTGTTAGAAGTGTGAAGTCTGGGCTGTGGATGCCAAGTGAGATCTTCACTTCACTGACCTATATTGTGGCCAGATGCAGAGTTAAGTTGAGGTATTTTTCAGTATCCATTCTTTCTTTCAGAGTCTTGAGATTATGGAAGACTACTAGTCGCATAGGGTTAGATATAAACTATGCCTAAATATTCCCAAAAGGTTGCTGGTTATGCTATTAATTAAAATTCTACAAGTGTCTATGGTAATATATTTTGACTTGTCCTAACTTTGAAAATCAGGATTATTGAATCTGGGAGGAGAAATTTTTTTAACTCATTCAGTCTCCAACTCAAGGCACAAATCTCTTCTGCCATGTCTTTAATGCATATACTCAGCAGGGAAACACTTACTAAATGCCTTCACTGAGCCAGTGATTGTGCCAGGCTTTGTGAAAGACTCAGAGATTCATAAAATATGCTCTGTTCTCAGGGGATTGTAGTCTCACAGCAATTATGCTACATGTTTATACATATACTAGCTGATGGGCAGGGATAGGTGACTTAATAGAAGTGGAGCTAGAATGCTAGAGGAGTTTCAGGGTAGGAGAGACTAATTTTTGCTGATGGAATAAAAAATATTGGAGGAAGTGGCTTTTCAGCAGAGGCATAAAGAAGGGTAAAGGTTTGAACTCACAGGGATGGGAAGGCAAGAAATTCCAGTGAGAAGGATAATGTGAGACAAGGAAGGAGTTTTATAAAGGGGACATGGAGAAGTTAGGTATGGCTTTATCATTGAACATGCTTAGCAGGATAACTGGTTGGAAACATAGAGGGATACATAAGGAAAAACAGATTTCTGCAGGTCACTGAGTCTTCTTTCTTTTTTTGAAGATTTATTTATTTTAGAGAGAGGGAGTGTGCAAGCACAGGGGAGGGGCAGAGGGAGAGCGAGTGAGAATCCCAAGCAGACTCCCCACTGAATGGGGAGCCAGATATGGGGTTCAGTCTCACCACACTGAGATCATGACCTGAGTTGAAACCAAAGAGTCAGACGCTCAAACGACTGAGCCACCCAGGTGCCCCCAGGTCACTGCATCTTTAGAAAGGCAGTGAAAATATGTTGTGTGCTATGCTGCAGGACCTGTGGAAGCATGGCCATTTTGAAGCAAGGAAGTGACATGATCAAACTGCACTATTGGAAAATGACTGTCAGGGCTGAATGTCAGGTGCATTGGGAAACAAAGAGACTAGAGTCAATGAAATGAGTTGGGATCTGGTATATGGTTCAGGTAAGAAGTAATTAGAGCTCTCACTGGAGAAGTAGCTAGAATAACCATGAGAAGGGGATAGAGGTTTTAACCTGTGGGATTTCAGGACTAATTGTGGAAAGCAAGAGGAAGGAAGACATAGAAGTTACTTAGCAGTTTTTATCCAAGTACCTGGGTAAGTGGTGATGCTGAGGAGGAAGAGCAGGTCTGGTGGGGAGGTAACAGCGTGAGTTAGGATGAGTATGCATCAGAAGCAAGCAGTTTATCAAATTGGAGATGTCCAGAAAACAACGGGAAATGTGGGAGTGGAACTAAGAAGAAGCGCCAGTAGTATAAGCAGAGACGTGGGAATAGAAATGATATTTGTTGCCATAAAAATACAGGTCACCCAAGGAAAGAGTGTAGAAAGGAGGGAGAGGGACAAAGCCAGAAATTTATTTTCAAGAATTCATACATTAAGAAAGTGGGAGTTCAAAAAGTGAGTATGAGCTAGAGAAGAAACAGTTATAGAGGAAGATGATCAGGAAGATACAAGGTAATGGACAAGAAAGGAGGTAGGAGCTTCTTAGCTTAGAAATATGCTCAGTATGCAATGTGCCAAGAAGATAAATAAGGGTAAGGGTTGAGGGAAAGTCATTATCTCTTAGGTGAAGTAGCTAGATGATCATTTAAGAGAACCCTTTTTGTAGAGCATTTTTGCCGTAATTTAGCTGGTAAGGGCTTCAGAAAAGAGTTGAGACATGTGCTCAAGATGGGGCAATGTGTTTATGCTGTGTAAATATCTTTTTTGTCCCAAGCATACAATAATAGATTTTAACAAGTAAAAAAGGTAATAAAAGACTTAGTGGAAGTTTCTAAATGCAAGGCCAGTAAAAACACAGTGTTGATGACAGCTGCAGTACAGACCTGGGCTTTCTATTTTGAAGCAGGGAGCTTGGTTTCTGCAAAGATGCTCCTCATGAGGTGGGGGAACACAGCCATGCCATTGATTAAAGCTGCACAGTTTCTACCACTTGTGAAAAGAGACTGCTATAAAAAAAAATATGCCTCATGATGTATAATTAGTGACTGGCTCTAAAAAGCTGTGAGCTGTGGAGTGAGGAAGAGTTTAGGAGAGAGGTAGGAACAGGGATTCAGGAGGGACAAAAGCACAGCCTCATGAGTAGGAACTGGGTTCCAGCGCCCCCTGGCTTTGTACCTGGATCTGTGACAGTCCCACTGCAAAGGTGCTGGCCTGGATTTGGACTTGGGATGATGGGTGGAGATAATTGCAAAACATCTACATAAGAAGGGTATGAGTGTGAAATACTAAAACAAATCACACACAAAGATAGCATGAAAACAAATGAATTTTTTAAAAAATATCTACTTTAAACAAGCTTGTAAACAGAATTTAGAACACATAAAAAATTAATGCTTTTGACTGGAGAAAGAACAGCAAATAAAGCCTAAACCCAGCAGGAGAAGAGAAATCATAAAGATCATAGAAAATATCAATGAAATAGAAACCAAAAGAACAGTAGAACAGATCAATGAAACTAGTAGATGGTTCTTTGAAAGAATTAATAAGATTGATAAACCCCTGGCCAGACTTATCAAAAAGAAAAGAGAAAGGACCCAAATAAATAAAATCATGAATGAAAGAGGAGAGATCACAACCCAACACCAAAGAAATACAAACAATTATAAGAACATATTATGAGCATATGTGCCATCAAATTAGATAATCTGGAAGAAATGGGTACATTCCTAGAGATGTATCAACTACCAAAATTGAACCAGGAAGAAATAGAAAACCTGAACAAACCCATAACCAGTAGGGAAATTGAAGCAGTCATCAAAAATCTCCCAACAAACAAGAGTCCAGGGCCAGATGGCTTCCCAGGGGCATTCTACCAAACATTTAAAGAAGAATTAATACCTATTCTTCTGAAAGTGTTCCAAAACATAGAAATGGAAGGAAAACTTCCAAACTCATTTTATGAGGCCAGTATTACCTTGATCCCTAAACCAAAGACCCCATCAAAAAGGAGAACAGACCAATATCCCTGATGAACATAGATGCAAAAATTCTCACCAAAATACTAGCCAATAGGACCCAAGAGTACATTAAAAGGATTATTCACCACGACCAAGTGGGATTTATCCCTGGGCTGCAAGGTTGGTTCAACATCCACAAATCAATCAATGTGATACAATACATGAATAAAAGAAAGAACAAGAACCATATGATCCTCTCAATAGATGCAGAAAAAGCATTTGACAAAGTACAGCATCCTTACTTGTTTAAAACTCTTCAGAGTATAGGGATAGAGGGTACATACCTCAATATCATAAAAACCATCTATGAAAAACCCACAGCGAATATCATTCTAAATTCTCAGTGGTTCCCCCTAAGGTCAGGAACACAGCAGGGATATCCACCCTCACCACTGCTGTTCAACATAGTACTAGAAGTCCTAGCCTCAGCAATCAGACAACGAAAAGAAATAAAAGGCATCCGAATCAGCATAGAGGAAGTCAAGCTCTCACTATTTGCAGATGATAGGATACTTTATGTGGAAAACCCAAAAGACTCCACCCCAAAACTGCTAGAACTCATACAGGAATTCAGTAAAGTGGCAGGATATAAAATCAATGCACAGAAATCAGTTGCATTTATATACACCAACAACAGGATGGAAGAAAGAGAAATTAAGGAGTTGATCCCATTTACAATCGCACCCAAAACCATAAGATACCTAGGAATAACTCTAACCAAAGAGGCAAAGAATCTGTACTCAGGAAACTATAAAATACTCATGAAAGAAATTGAGGAAGACACAAAGAAATGGAAAAAAGTTCCATGTTCATGGATTGGAAGAACAAATATTGTGAAGATGTCAATGCTACCTAGAGCAATCTACACATTTAATGCAATCCCTATCAAAATACCTTCAACTTTTTTCAAAGAAATGGAACAAATAATCCTGAAATTTGTATGGAACCAGAAAAGACCCTGAATAGCCAGAGGAATGTTGAAAAAGAAAAGCAAACCCAGTGGCATCACAATTCCGGACTTCAAGCTCTATTACAAAGCTGTCATCATCAAGACAGTATGGTCTTGGCACAAAAACAGACACATAGATCAGTGGAATGGAATAGAGAGCCCAGAAATGGACCCTCAACTCTATGGTCAACTAATCTTCGACAGAGCAGGAAAGAATATCCAATGGAAAAAAGACAGTCTCTTCAACAAATGGTGTTGGGAAAATTGGACAGCCACATGCAGAAGAATGAAACTGGACCATTTCCTTACACCACACACAAAAATAGACTCAAAATGATTGAAAGACCTAAATGTGAGACAGGAGTCCATCAAAATCCTAAAGGAGAACACAGGCAGCAACCTCTTCAACCTTAGCCGCAGCAACTTCTTCCTAGAAACATCGCCAAAGGCAAGGGAAGTAAGGGCAAAAATGAACTATTGGGACTTCGTCAAATAAAAAGCTTTTGCACAGCAAAGGAAACAGTCCACAAAACCAAACAACATCTGACAGAATGGGAGAAGATATTTGCAAATGACATATCAGATAAAGGGCTAGTATCCAAAATCTATAAAGAACTTATCAAACTCAACACCCAAAGAACAAGTAATCCAATCAAGAAATGGGCAGAAGACATGAACAGACATTTCTGCAAAGAAGACATCCAAATGGCCAACAGACACATGAAAAAGTGCTCCACATCGCTCGGCATCAGGGAAATCCAAATCAAAACCTCAATGAGATACCACCTCACACTAGTCAGAATGGCTAAAATTAACAATTCAGGAAACGACAAATATTGGCGGGGATGTGGAGAAAGGGGAACCCTCCTACACTGTTGGTGGGAATGCAAGCTGGTGCAGCCACTCTGGAAAACAGTATGGAGGTTCTTCAAAACGTTGAAAAAAGAGCTATCATATGACCCAGCAGTTGCACTACTGGGTATTTACCCCAAAGATACAAATGTAGTGATCCGAAGGGGTACGTGCACCCCGATGTTTATAGCAGCAATGTCCACAATAGCCAAACTATGGAAAGAGCCCAGATGGCCATCAACGGATGAACGGATAAAGAAGCTGTGGTTTATATATACAATGGAATATTATGCAGTCATCAAAAAACCCCCAAAATCTTGCCATTTGCAAGGACAGGGTTGGAATTAGAGGGTATTATGCTAAGCGAAATAAGTCAATCAGAGAAAGACAAGTATCATATGATCTCACTGAAATGAGGAATTTGAGAAACAAGACAGAGGATCATAGGGGAAGGGATGGAACAAGTGAAACAAGATGAAAGCAGAGAGGGAGACCGGAGTTGTGGGGGATGGGAAGGATGGGGTGGCTGGGTGATGGACATTGGGGAGGGTATGTACTGTGGTGAGCGCTGTGAATTGTGTAAGACTGATGAATCACAGACCTGTACCTCTGAAATAAATAATACATTATATGTTAAAAAAAAAAGTAGGAAGGGAAAAATGAAGCGAGGGAAATCGGAGGGGGAGATGAACCATGAGAGACTATGGACTCTGAGAAACAAACTGAGGGTTCTAGAGGGGACGGGGTGGGTGGATGGGTTAGCCCAGTGATGGGTATTAAGGAGGGCATGTACTGAATGGAGCACTGGGTGTTATACGCAAACAATGAATCATTAAGAACACTACATCAAAAACTAATGATGTAATATATGGTGACTAACATAATAAAATAAAATTTAATAAAAAGAAAGTAGGAGCTAAAAAAAATTAAGTGCTGACTTGATGCATTAAAAAAAATTAATGCTTTTGAAAAGGACAATGAACAGAATAAAAAAAAAATCAGAACATGAATTCACTCCGGATGAAATTATTTTAGGAACCAGTCTGACAAAGTCTTTTGTGTGTGTTTAAGACGTTAAGCAAAAACAAAAAACGAAAAACAAAAAACACAGAGATATGTTCTATTAAAAATGGAAGTATTACAGACAAGTATTCTAGTCAAACAATACAACACATGCAAAATAATATACCATATGATTTCCATCTCCTGAAGCTTAAAAACTGGAAAATCTCATGTGGTTTTAGAAATTAGGATAAGGATAATGTTATTTTATAGTATAAAGAAAAGAGAAAAGGTACAAGGGGGTATGAGGGACTTTTGGGATAACAGTAATATTTTATTTGTTTACTAGTTTGTAATAATTCATTAAGTTATATATACTTGTTATTTATACTTTTTTCTGTATCTATGTTGTAATACCAAGAGTTTATTTGAAAATGAGAAAATAGGGCGCCTGGGTGGTTCAGTTGGTTGAGCGTCTGACTCTTGATTTTGGCTCAGGTCGTGATCTCAGGGTCGTGAGATCGAGCCCTCTGCCAGACTCCGTGCTCAGCAGAGAGCCTGCTTGAGATCCTTGCCCTCTGCCCCGCCCCACTGTGCTCTCTCTCTCTTTCTCTCAAATACATAAATCTTTTTTAAAAATGGGAAAATAAGCTAGGCAGAAAGAAGAAGCTTTATAAGTAAATCTTGGGGCTTAGAAGTATAGTTATTGAAACTAAGTAGTTAAAAATTATGTGGGGTTTCTGGGTTCCATCAGTAACACCTCTCTTACACTACTATATTTGAAGCCAGTTGACGGATAGATTCTGAAGACAGAGAGAGAGAGAGAGAGAAAATGAGCTTTATTAAGTGGAAGAATCCAGACTAAAAAGCCATATATTGTATGATTCCATTTATATGAAATGACCAGAATAGACAAATCTACAGAGACAGAAAGTAGATTAGTGGTTTCCAGGGGCTGGGAGTGTGGGGTCGGGTGGAGTGTGACTGCTAATAGATAGAAGGTTTGTTTTTGGCTTGCTGAACATGTTCTGGAATTAGATAGTAGGGTTGTACAACTTTGTGGCTATCCAGAAAAATGAATGAGTAGTAGAATTTAAAGGGGTGAATGTAACAGTATGTGAATTATATGTCAATTCAAAAAAAGTAAAAAGCAAAAAGTGAGTTTTGCCACTGATATAACAGCTGTGTTGGAGGACAAGGACAAACTGTGTAACTAAGTGCCAGATAAGTTTGCTGATGTTTCTTGCTTCCTCTGCTTCTAGCTTATCCCCATCTCCAGTGGGATCACACCCATGGGTATTTTTGGGGTGGCACACACGCACCCAGAATTGCTGTCTCATGTTAGTTCAGAATGCAGAAAGAGGAAAAGACTGAGCTTCCAGTGCTTATAGCCTTTGATGGATTAGCTCTATCCAATCAGAGTGTGAAGTAATGCCTGCCACCCAGCAATCAGGTGCACGGAGTGTGTAAGGGGTGGAGCAAGAATAAGGAATGTCAGTTTCTAGGGCACATCCCTTCATATAGACACCTGAGGAGTGAGGGATAAGTCCTTTTTTTTTTTTTCCTGAAGTTTGTATTTATTTATGTAACCTCTACACCCAATGTGGGGCTTGAACTCACAACCCCGAGATCAAGAGCTAGCTGCATGTTCTGACTGAGCCAGCCAGGTACCCTATAAGTCTTACTTTCTAACAAAATCAGCTCTAGGTTGACTGGACACAAAGTGAGAATTTGTGCATTAAAGATAATAGTGATGAATTCACTTTGTGTTCAACACTGTCTTCTCGTTGTAGGGAAGCTGCAAAATATCAGAGAGAAAAGGAAACTTTGAAGCCATGACAGAAAAAAGGCTGACAACTTACAAAGAAACAGCAGTTAGACTTATAGTAGACTTTTCAGTCAGCAAAACAGATGCCAGAAGACTCTTAATTACTTTTGTAAAATGTCAACCAAGAATAATGACCAAGGTGAATTATTTAAGATTGACAATAATTAAATATATTTTCAGATGTATAAAAGTACAAGAGTTTACTAGACAAATATTATCAATGTAAGAATCATTAAAGTTAGAGAGTGTAGAAAAGTGAATGCAGAGGTAAGCCCTGGGGTACAAGATACAACAGAGGGCACATTGTGTTGGAAAATGTCTCTAAGAGTTGATGTAAAAGAAACAAAATAAAATACCCCAATGTCATATTTTTCTTTAAGATAAAACTAAGGAGGGGACATTTGATGGATATAGAGTGCTAAAATCCGTGTTGTATCTAAGAGGGAGATAAAATACTGTAATCTTTAGAGTATTAGAATAATGTGTAGCTAATTATGTATGCTAAAAAGTTAACTAAAGCCATGGTAATAAAATCTATAGGTGGATAAAAAAGGCATGTAAAAAACATTACCTAATGGAGACAAGAAAAAGAAAAAAGATAAAGAAGCAAAGAAAATACAGGTAAACTCCAAACACAAAATAAGATGCAGAAATAATTTAAAATAAACCAGGTATTATAAATTGTATAAGTAGATTAAGTCTTCATAAGGCAGATTTTTAGATGGATATAAAAACAAAATCCAGCCATATGTTGCTGACAAAACTCACCACAAAAACAAAATTACATGGAGAGGTTAAAAACAAAGAAATGGGGAAAATAATTAGTGTAGCAATATTTTTTTTAAAGATTTTTATTTATTCATTTGAGACACAGAGATAGAGAGCATGAGCAGGGAGAGAGGCAGAGGCAGAAGCAGGCTCCCTGCTGAGCCAGGAGCCCGATGTGGGGCTCGACCCCAGGACCCCAGGATCATGACCCGAGCCGAAGGCAGATGCTTAACCATCTGAGCCACCCAGGCGCCCCTTAGTGTAGCAATATTAATATCATACAACATAGATTTAAAGAATTAATAGAAAAAGAGGACAATTGTGTAAAGAACAGTCCTCTGAGAAGATTTAACAGTCACACTCCATTTGTACCTAAAGGCATATCCTTGGAAAACATGAAGTAAATATGGAACAAAATGTAAGGAAAGATGGTCAAATCAACAATTTTAGTGGGAGATCTAACCCCTGTCAGATACTTAGAGAACAAGCTGAGGGGATATTAGTAAGACTAGAGAATATTTAAGCAACACAATTAAGAAGCTTACTCTAACAGACAAGATAGAACTCTGAGTTGAACAAAGTGGGAATATGACATGTCTTTCAAGTACATGTAAAGTATTTACACAATGATCACATTCGGACCCAGAAGTCTCAATAAATTTCAGACTCAGTTCATTCCATGTTCTCTAACCAAAAGGCAATTCAATTAGAAATCAATAAGAAAATATTTAAAAAGCCCCAATATGGGGCGCCTGGGTGGCTCAGTCGTTAAGCGTCTGCCTTCGGCTCAGGTCATGATCTCAGGGTCCTGGGATTGAGCCCCACATCGGGCTCCCTGCTCTGCAGGAAGCCTGCTTCTCCCTCTCCCACTCCCCCTGCTTGTGTTCCCTCTCTCGCTGTCTCTCTCTCTGTCAAATAAATAAATAAAATCTAAAAAAATAAAATAAAATAAAGGGCCCCAGTATGTTTCAAAAATGAAATTATACTTAATATGATTAATGAATTAAAGTGTAAAGCCCAATGAAATTACAAAATGCTGGAAGAATGCATCAACAATAAATAAATTTGTTATGACTGTTATGATTAAACATAAATTACACATTTGGTTCCAAAAGCTAAAAAAAAAAAACCCAAAACAAGACAAAACAAAAAGCCCCCCCAAAAAATTAAACAGATGATAAAGGAACTATACAAAGAACCAAGAAAATCTAAATATTGTTTTTTGATAAAAAAAGTAGTAATAGATTAACCCTTAGCAAAACTGGTAAGAACAAAAAGGTGCATAGGAGTAAAAAAAATATATGTAACTTGTATCCAGTAGGGCTATAAAAACATCAGAAAGAATATTATAAACATATTTATACTACAAAATATTGATTTCAATACTTAGATAAAATAAATAATTTTCTAGAAAAATATGTTTAAAATACTAATTTGAGTCAGGAAGATGTAGAGAATGTAAATCAAAGAATAATCATCAAAGAAATTGTGATAATAATTAAAATTCTCCCTCTCTCTACCTATTAACCCCAGCCCACATAAGCATTAAAGGCATCTGTCTTACAGCCCAAATAATTTTAACAAGTAAGTTTTACCAGTCCTTTGAGGAACAGATCTTCATCTTATAAAACTGTTTCAAAGAATTAAAATAGAAAGCTATTCAGCTTTTTTGTGAAAATATCATAATCTTGATATTCAAACTAGATCAAGACAGGAAAAGTTATAGATCAGTTTCACTTAGGAATACAGATGCAGAAACTCTAAATAAAATATAAAGAAATTGAAGTCAGCTAATGTGTGGGCTACATATATCTCAGGTATATAAATGTCAAGTAGGAGTTATTTCAGCAATGTTAATAAGGATAGCTCTATATGAGAAAATCTAATCATGTAATTCATCATATTAACAGATTAAGAGGGCATACCATATGACCATATGATCAACTCAACAGATTGAGGAAAAAACTAATAAAATTCAGTACTCAGCCACAGTTTATATTAAATAATATTATATATTAATCATATGTATAAATAAATATTTTAAGAAGTTTTGGTGAATTGGAAATGAAGGGAAACTTTCTTAAATTGGTTATTTTTATTTAAACTTCACAGTGAACATAATACTTAATGGTAATACTTTACAAGCATTCTTATTAATTCCAGGAAGAACTAAAGAAGGAAAATGGAATCATTTATATTGTCATTACATTAGGAATCATATCCAGTGCAATAAATTAGAGAGAGATTAGGGTTTGAAAGTAGAACAAATATTTTTAACTGCAATGTGATTGCTTCCATAGAAAATTTTAATAGAATCTATAAACTACTAGAAATACTAGAGTTTAGTAAATTTATTAGATGTGAGATCAGTTTAAAAACATTAATAGCCATCTTAAACACCAGAAATAGAAGAGTGGAATATAATAACCTAGCACATTATAGGGTACCAAGGGATAAATTTAACAAAAAATATTTAATATCTTTTTGGAGAAAATTGCAAAATATTTTTGAAGGTCACGAAATGGATGTGAGGAAGTTGATATATTCATGGATAAAAAGATCATCTAATGAAGATATTAATCTTCCAAAGTTATTCTAAACATTCAATGAAATTTTAATTAAAATCCTAATTTTTTATGGAATTTGACAAGCTCATCCTAAAAATAATATGGAAGAAGAAAGGGACAGAATAGTTAAAATTTTAGAAAAAAAGATGGTGGGGGTGCCTGGGTGGTACAGTTGGTTATGCATCTGATTCTTGGTTTCTGCTCAGGTCACAATCTCATGGTCATGAGATCAAGCCCGGTGTTAGACTCCATGCTCAGTGGGGAGTCTGCTTAGGGATCTCTCTCCCTCTTCCTCTGCCCCTCCTGCTCTTGCTCTCTAGGATGAATGGATAAATCTTAAAAAAGAAGAAAGGAAGGAAGGAAAGAAAGAAAGAAGAAAGATGGTGAATTGCCTTATAGATAGTAAGAACTTCTTAATTTTTAAAAACCATAGTAATTAAGACACGTGACATTGGTTAAGGGATAAACGAATGGACCAAGACCACAAGAAAGGTCCGTGCATATGGGGAAACTTGGTATATGACACAGTGGCATTAAAAACTAGTGCAAAAAAGTTATTTGGCAAAAAACTATTTGGAAAAAAATAATTAAAATCACATCCCTGCCACACACCATACACAAAATGGCTAGAGACAGGACGTAAACTTTTTGACTTGGGGTTAGAAAAAGAAACAAAACCCACAAACTATAAAGGAAAAAAATAAATTTGAGTATATTAAAATGAAAATGTTTTAATGTAAGATGATGTAAATTTGACGTAAGTCATAGACTTATTAAATAAGTCATAGGCTAGGTGAAGATATTCACAACTTGTGTAAATTACAGATGTTTAGCTTCTAGAATTTAAGAAGAACTGCCTATCGGTGTGAAATGCAAACATTTTGATAGGATAATGGATAAAGGCAATGAATGGGCAATCTGCAGAGGAGGAAATGTGAATGGCTAACTAGCTTACAAAAATGAGGTTAACCTCACTAATAATCAAAGGAATATAAAATAAAACAGTGAGATATATCTCCTTTTCACAGTTATTAAATTGGAAAAAAAAATTAAAGTTGGCTAACTTCGAGGTTTGAGGGTGATAATGGAGACTTAGCAACTCACCCCTGCTGGTGAGAGTATACACCAGTTCAACCAGTTTGGAGAATAATTTGGCAATAGTTGGTCAGTTTGAAGTGTGCCTTAATTTGGGGGTGGGGAAGTGATGGTCGATGGTTGGGGTCAGTTTCAGGTGACTGGTGTTAGATTTCACTTCTAGCACCTGGGGTGGGGCGGGAGCACAATAAGTGGGGGGAAGGATTTGGGTTGAACATCAACAGTGCAGTACATGACTGCCCCACAGTCCAGCAAATCCTCTCTGTCCTTGCTCATTGTGCACCAGGAGACACACATAGGAACATTCATAGCAGTGTTGTTGATAATAGCAAAACACCAGAAGTAATTAGGATGAATAGGATAATAAATAAACTGTGATTTGCAAGTACTAGAGATCCTTTATAGCACTTAGATGAATGAGAACATACGCTTCTTTGTGGATATAGCTCAAAAACACAAAAGTAGTGTAGTTTAAGAAAGAAGCCTGCAAAATGAAAAATATACCATATGGCAGACATCATTTATATGAAGTTTGAAAACCTACAAAATTCTGTTTTTAATGGATGCATGCACATATAACAATAGTGTAAGACATGCAAAGGAAAGATAAATGCAAAGTCAAGATGGTGATTACCACTGGGGAGGGCAGGAGGTGATGTCGCTGGGCAAGTGTATAAAGGGAGCATTAACTTCATCTGTAATGTTTTGTTCTCTAAAACAAATACCAAGCCGGTATGGCATAAATTACTAAGTGATATAGGTGAGGAGGAGATATATTGCTTTTCAGAAGGCTGGAGCAATGATAGGTCAGGAAAGTGACTGAGTTGAATAAAGATTATTCTTCTTCTTATTTGAGAATAGGGAGACAATCTCTTGAAGAATGAGACATTAAAGATGTACTAGGAAAGGGATAAATGATGATTTTGTTTTAAATTCTTCCACATCCTTTATATCTTTGCTTGGATACTTTCTACTCATTCTTTAAGATTTGGGTCAGTTGTCAACTTCTCCAGAAAGACCCCAGAAGGTGTTCCCTCATATGTGCTCCTATAAGAACCTGTGGACATACTACTTCATTGTTGCTTTATTTTATAATTGTATGCTACATTCACGACTTTCACTTGAGGATGTTAACTATGTTTTATTTACTTTTGTATTTCCAAGCATGGTGCCTGGCATAAATAGGCATTGAATAAACATTTTATTTAATAAATTAGTCTTATTTTAGTATCTGCCGTTCATGAAGTTGGAACTCAATAAATACTGATTGCCTTTTAGATAAGTAGATATATAGGAAATATGCATCTAAAAAGAAATCTTTATCAGGATTTTTGAGATGTTCAGTTTGGGAAGTGCGAGAGAGGGCAAAGAGATAGAAGACTTGGAGGGCAAGAAGGCACGAACCAGAATTTCAATAGGAGGAGAAATAATGAATACATAATAATATTTAAATAATTTGCTCATGGTCACACAGCTAGGAAATGAGGGGGCCCTAAATGTAAATTCAGAGCTTTTCACGCCCATACCACATCTGTGCTACCAACCACAATACTGTTTCTCGAGTAAATGACCATGAATGTTTTTAGCTCCATTCTTTAATAAAGGTTAGTTACTCACTTTGGAATATAAGGTTAAAGAGTCAATGCTAGATGCTGTGTGAACTGTATTGTGTGGTTGGAAGGAAGGAAGGATGCTCTTCCTGTTAGCGTTGCCCTCAAAAGGGACTTTGGCTCCAGTGCTTTTTTTCAGCCATCCCAGAAGCAGCCTCAGTCATACCTCTCAGAGCTCCCGGTGCCAGTGGGCACCCCCCTCATCAGAGACTGAGCCCAACTCTCTGTGTCCCTCATCTGAGTTCCTGGCAGACAGTGTCTCCTTAGAGATCTGTGTCCCACCCTAGCAGGGCTCCTCCTGAAGTTCTGAACATTGAAACTTCTTTCCTTTTATCCCCAGCCCTGTGGTTATTACCTACGTGCTCTACCCTAGTGTTTCCCTCTTGCATCTTCAGTCCCCCAACCTGTTTAACTGAAATTCCTTATATTAAATTCTCTTTGTTGAAATAGCTAGGGTGCTATTTATTTTCCTGTCTGGACCCTTGCCAATACAAAGCACCTGGGTTTTCTCTCTCTAGGTGCCGAATGGAGCGTAACCCTCATTGCTTCAGTAACTGATCAGAAACCCAAGTTTTACATTTGGAGAAACAGGCTCAGGGAAATTAAGCAAACTGCCCAAAGTAGAATTATAGAGAAACACTTTTAACTCAGATACATATCATTCCAGATTCCATCTTCTCTTTATTGTCTCATGCTGTCTTTCTTAAATACAATATATGCTGCTTCTGCCTTCCAATCTTGTTTTCCTTTTCACTGTGAAACTCGAGTATTCTAGATATTAATTTGATTCTGAATTCCTTTTCTTAAACTCTGAAGAATTGTCATGCAAGTCTGTGTGAATTTTCAGTGTTTCAGCAGAGCTGGAATAAAGGTGTTGTAATAATGAAGTTCTGGGAGGAAGCCAAGGTAAAACAAACCCAGGTCTTGAAATTACATTCGTCACTTTTGGTGAGGAGAAAGTGGAGCTAAATGTGAGTGGCTGAGAGAGCCATGCCTTCGGTCGTCAGCACCAGCCGCCATTATTGAAGAGCTATGAAGCACCAGGCATTGGGAATACCTGCTTTACGTACTTGGTCATGTTTAATAACACGATGCAAAGTAGGCGTAGCAGAATTGCAGCATTCAGCCCTCCATGCATTTAACTTGTGTGCATTTCAACTTGCAGGAGAGAAGGAGAGGAAGATGAAGAAGTAGCAGAAGAGGAAAAGAGAGAGAAGGAGAAAAATGGGGGTAGGTAAGGAGAAAGGAGGGAGTTTGCGCAGGATATAGCTCAATAGTGCATTCAGGTTTGGTTAGCTTTCTACTAATTAGTGTTTGGCTTAGAGTAACCCGAGATGGGCACATAAAACCATTATTCTCCGAAATGGCCTCTGGTTTGAATGCTTCTCATTTGGGGAGCATCAGCTGTGCTGAGTGCAATTCTAATGTTTAAATGGTTCCTGTTCAACACAGCCCTCACATGCAAGCCAAGGGCTTCATTTGGTCTTCAAATGAAGAAGCAGCCATCTCTCTCAACACTGGAAAAGAAACTGGCTCTGCTGGTCTAAATGAAATATATAGTGGCACACAGTAGCAGCCTTCCCAGAGATTAAAAAAAAAAAACAAAACTCGACATGACTCTTGTCTTACAGTCTGACTATAGAGTCAAACTGCTGAATGTACCCATTAGCTGATGGGTACAACTGATGCCTGGAAAGGGAAGAGATTCACTTCCCCGAAATCACACGAGGAGGAGTTAAGGGCTGAGTTGGGCCGAGTTGGGATTTGAGCCCTGTTTCCCTTCCTCCAAAGCTCTGCTCTGGTTCTTAATTGCTGCCTCATGCAGATGATAGAACAAAGGTTGACAGGTGTACTCTGGCTGCCAGAGAAGGGAGAAACAATGCACAGGTTTTCCCGGGATCTGATTGCAGCAAGGTGCTGGAATGACCTAACAAAGCTGGATTCAAAACCAACATGGTTCACGTAAAAACTCTGAATTTTAATCTCTGTAAAACCAATCAGTTTCCGTAGATAATGCCATTCCCTTGATGGACTAGCTTCCAAGGGCATGTTTTCTCTTCCCTTTAGGGAGGATGGTGAATCCCCTAGAAATAAAATGGGTATATTTGTCACTTGAAATGACCTGGCGACTTAGAATAGCAGTGCTTATTTCTGCAATTTGTCTTTCCCTTGCCTTCCTCATGGTCGTCAGGGTTTAATATCCTGGGTGGTGGGAAATGAAAGGCAGTGTGTATTTTTCCTTGATATTTTCAAATTTGAATTTCCTGCTGTGAGTGCTCTTGCTGTTCAGTTGAAATTAGAGCAGGATGAACTTCTTGAACTGTCACCAACTTGGCCACAGGCTGACTCCAGGACCTCCTGCGGGAAAAGTTCCCTGAAGGGACAGCATGAAATGTCTCTGCAGGAGAGATTAAATGGTTTAATAATGTCCTATTAAACCCACAGCTTTCGAACAAAACTGAGCCTTTCCATACCACTTGTCACTCAGAAGCTCCCATTTAAGGGATTTTAATCTCAGATAAGGTTTTTACTATTAGAAAAGAAGGCACTGGCAATATTATCACTTTTTAGCCTTTTTGGGCAGTATGGGATGGTGAGCTTTTGGTCAGATTCTCATAAAGCATGTTACAGTGATTGCTTATGTGGGTAGGAGAAGAGAGAGTGGTTTTGTGAATAAACAGGTGTAAATAATAATAAGGGGTGAATCAAGCACCAATGACAACAATATGCCTTGAACTGAGAAGTTGGATTGCTTCAACTCTGTTCATAAAGAAATAGGCAAAACAAAAGAAAGCAAAACAAGAAAACAATGTCGAAGTCCACTGACTTAAATGTTAATCTCATCCGAAATAACCTTCACAGAATTGTCCAGAATAATATTGACTACATGTCTGGGCACTGTGGCCCCGCCACGTTGAAACAGAAAATTAACTATCAGAAACAGACTCATGAAAAGATGGTAGTAATTTCCTTTTGTACCCTTCCTCCACCCTCAGACTTGTATTCTAAGGGCCCAAGGAAGAATTCATAGGAATTTGTTTTCATTAAGAAATGGAGATTGAGGGGCGTCTGGGTGGCTCAGTTGGTTAAGCGACTGCCTTCGGCTCAGGTCATGATCCTGGAGTCCCGGGATCGAGCCCACATTGGGCTCCCTGCTCAGCAGGGAGTCTGCTTCTCCCTCTGACCCTCTTCCCTCTCGTGCTCTCTATCTCTCATTCTCTCTCTCTCAAATAAATAAATAAAATCTTAAAAAAAAAGAAATGGGGATTGATTTTTTGATGGGGAGCAGGGGGGGGGTCCTAAAGATGGAGAATTGAAAAGTTACCTGCGTTCAGAAGCAGAGCATCCAGTTCCCCAAGACTGAGGATTTGAAGACGTAGGAAATTTCTCAATGTGGCAAGAGTCTATGCCTCACTCCTGTGAAGCTCCTGGAGCTGGTCAGATGTGGTGCTGGAGCAGAAGGTGTGTGGGCTAGAAACAAGGTGTCAAGGCTTAGACACCTCTGGTAAACCCTGAGAGGACAGACCGTCACCCTTCTAATGGAGTGCAAGAACATGGACACTGGAGCATCTCAACTGCAGTCAGGATTGAAAACCAGAGGCTTGTTTTCATTTTCTAGATGCCATTTAAATCCTATGATTTTTGTTGAATCTCAGGAGGGAAGAAGGTAGTGAAATAGGAAAAATGATTGCAATTGCTTTTCTTGTTATCCTGGTGAATGAACCTCAGGTTAAGCAGGATAGCTATAATTCAGAATAAGTAATGGGCTGTGCTTTGTATCTCAGTGTATGGAGCAAACCATTCCATTATATATAGCTAGGTGATGGGCATTGAGGAGGGCACATGTTGTGATGAGCACTGGGTATTATACACAACTAATGAATCACTGAATGTTACATCAAAAACTAACCATGTACCCTATGTTGGCTCATTGAATTTAAATAAATAAAAAAATAACTAATTTTTCTCAGTGGTTTTTTGCAACCAATTTCTTTTAAGTACTTATAATTTTAAAACATAAGGAATTTGAGAAATTCTCTTTATGCAAAGACCTTCCTTCAGTGACGAGAAACATGACTTACTCAAGGTCACATAGTGAAGAGCAAAGGCAAGACTGCAGCTCAGGCCTCCCAGTCCCCTGTTCATGCTTTCCTTCTACTCCACTCTCATAGAAATCTGGTACTTACACTCTATGGCTCAGTTATTTCATTATTTAATATAAACTAGTTTTTCACTTTTAGAAACTGTAATGGACTGAATTGTGCTTCTTCAGAATTCATGTACTGAAGCCCTAACCTCCAGTGTGACCGTATTTGAAGATAGCCTCTTTAAAAGAAAGAGGTAAATAAGGTCAAATGCAGTCATAATGGTGGGGCCCTAATTCAATAAGACTTATGTTCTTATAAAAGAGAAAGAGACATTAGGGTCATGCACACCTAGAAAAGACCAAGTGAGGACACAGCAAGAAGGCAAGAAGTTTGCAAGCCAAGCGGAGAGCCCTCAGGAGAAACCAAGCCTGCCAACACCCTGATCTTGGACTTCCAGCCTCTGGAACTGTGAGAAATAAATTTCTGTTGATGAAACCATCATTCTGTGGGACTTTTTTATGATAGTCCTAGCAAACTAATACAGAAAACATTTTCTTTAAAAATTTTTTCTTTATCACATTTATTTTAATGAAAACTTGATTAAAGAGAAAAAAATCACTTGTAAACCCATCACTGTGGCACAGTGTTTCCTCTTTGCACATTCCCTTCTAGTGATGTGAAAAGTTGGGGTCCGGGAGCAAATGGTCAAGAAAGAATTCTTGAGATGTCTTCGGTGCAAAAAAGGTGGTTTTATCAATGCATGGGTGATGTATGAAAGATGTTAGGGTTTGAAGCTGACGGCCAAGAAAGAATTCTTGAGATGTCTTTGGTGCAGAAAGGTGATTTTCTTAAAGCCCGGGGACAGGACCCGTGGGCAGAAAGAGCTGCACTGGGGTCATGAGGGGCGGCCCATTATATACTTTCAAGCAAGGTTTCCAGGACCTTGAGGGGGCTAGCTGTTGTGGGGAAAAGGTCATTTATTACCATCTAATAAAACCTTAGTCATGAGACCCTTCAGATGGATATCAGTGGGCCATATGCTTGGGAGATGATTGCCAACATGTATCTTGGGGGTAGAGATAAAGGAAGTTTCCAAAAGAATTTTTATATGTTAAAGTAGCCTTACAGGATCCTGGGGGTGGGTGGGGGGGCGTGGCTAGGATTGCCCTTTGCCCTTGGCCCTTAGCAAAGTGTCAACATGGAGGCAGTTGAGTCCCTAGGGGAATGTCACTCTGCCTGTTTCAAGGACTTGTCAATGGGCTGTAGGTAGTAAGGAAATTTAATAATTTCTCTTCTGCCTTTGTTTCCCACATCACGGGGACAGGACCCGTGAGCAGAAAGAGCTGCACTGGTATTGTGCATATTGACTGACTATATACTTCCAAGTTGGGGGAGGGGACTAGGGGTAGCGTTAAGTCTCTAAGGAATTTGGAAGCAAGGTTTCCAGGACCTTGAAGGGTCATTTACTTCTGTCTAGCAAAACCTTATTCATGAGACCCTTCAGTGGGCTATATGTTTCAAGGATGATTGCTAACATATATCTTGGTGGGGATGGGGTAGAGATAAAGGAAGTTTCCAAAGGTATTTTCAGATGTTACAGAAGACTTACAGGTTCCTGAAGGTCAGGCTAATGTCATGCTAAGGTTGCTTTTTGCCTCTAGTAAGGTAGTTGAGTTACTGGAGGAAGGTCACCCTTCCTGTCTTTAAGTACTTGTCAAAGGGCTGTAAAGAAAATTTAATTTTTTCTATATTTCTTTTGCCTTTGTTCTCCACATCACTAGTACTCTCCATGAATACATATTTTATAGATACAATTGCTTCCTTAAAATATTTTTGTTCCTCTAGCTGTTCTATTTTGTTAGTTTCTACTCATGTTCCATGTTCTGTTCATTCTTCTCTAGATTTGGGGGGAGTGTCATTTTCCCCCCACCTGCTGTTTGGGACTGAGGTCCCCTACCCTGTCAATAATCAGAAGGAAGCTTCTCTCTTCCCTAGTTCTTCATGTACAAGAGCTACAAATCTCACTTGCCCAGCGGTGTAGCCAGAGAGAACCCAATGTCCCAAAAGGTTAGCTCCCCTGTGGCTCCTGCAGGTCAAAGAAATCAGAGGGATCAGTTGGTTCCCAGGGTCAACTCATTTGGTTGTGCCTAGCCTGTTTGCCTATGGATCAGTAGATCTCCCAGGCCAGGCTCTTGCCAGAATTTTACCGCTTAGGTTCTTCACCTCAAATCTGGTGCCCAGCCTGTCATTTGACCCAGCACATAAATTCCCCTTATAATCCAACTCTCTCCTTGTGGACCTTAGCAGAGCTGAGATACTGCTTGCTTAAGAACCCCTCAGCTCTAGTAGCTGGTGCGGTCGGAACATTAGGTGTAGTACTTGGAATTTCAACCTAGGTGATGATGTGAGGCTTTGCAGGGCAGGACAGATACTTGTTTGAAAGGAGTCTGGATATTTATAATAAGAAAGATAGATTTGGTTTTTGTCTCCATTTCTGGCACCAAGCTCCTAAAACCCTTAGAATTTCTTAACAAGAGCATGAGAGTGATAAAAGTATCTTTTGTTGTGTTAATGAGGTGATGTTTGGACCCAGAACGGACTGGTTGCCAGGAGAACCAATCTTGTGATTGGAGGGTGTAGGTTCTCAAACTTGGGAACTTACCTGGGTGAAATCTGAAATTGGCCCCTGTATGTGGAGGGCACAGAGAGACTGAAGGAAGAGGCAGGCCACTCCAGAGTGGTAGGTGGCAGGTGTAATAAACAAGGGAACTTACAAAGGAGGCTTGTCTTGAGTGGCACTAAGATGAGTAGATCTCCACACCTGTCTACCAGAACCTTTTATTTTATGATATTTTTAGTTTATAAGGAGGCCTTAACTGAATTTAGCCACTTGTAACATGTAGGTGTTCTCAACCCCACATCACTGTCTCAGTGCTATGTCCTTGAAAAGAGCAAGGGGATAGGCGGCTGCACATACATTCCAAGGACAGGGGAGGGGGTGAGGAGGCTCTCATTGCCCAGGTCTAGGTCTCAGGCCAACTGGCAGTCAGGTCCTCTTAATGACCTCCAACAGAGGAGGGTTGGCACCTTCATTCCCACCCCCTGACCTCCAAGGAGGGAAGAAGGGCTGGAGGTTGAATCAGTTGTCAGTGGCCAGTGATTTAATCATTCATGACTATGTGGTGAAGCCTCCATAAAAACCCAGAAGGACGGGGTTCAGAGCTTCCAGGTTGGTGAACACGTGGAGGTTCTGGGAGAGTGGAGCCCTCGGAGGGGGCAAGAAAGCTTGTGTCCCTACCCACCTACCTTGCTGTACACATCTCTTCAATTTGGCTGTTCCTGAGTTACATCCCTTTACAGAAAACCTGGTGATCTAGTAAGGTAAATGTTTCTCTGAGTTCTGTGAGCCACTCTAGCAGATTAATCACAGCTAAGGAGGGCATCTAGGAACCTCTGGTTTATAGCCAGTCGGTAACAGCCTGGACTTGGGACTGGTGTCTGTGTCCAAGGAGGGGGCTGTTGGAACCTCCACTCTATAGCTGGTTTGTCAGAAGCACAGATGACCACCTGGGCTTGAGATTGGCATCTGAGGTTGGAGGGGGCCAGGACTGTGGGAGATCTTGTAGGACTGAGCCCTTAAACTGTGGGATCTGATGCCACCTCTGGATAGACAGTGTCAGAATTGAGTTGAATTTTAGGACACCCAGCCGGTGTCCAGAGAATTGCTTGTTGGTGTGGGGGAACCCCCTTCCCACATTAGAATTGGGTGTAGAACCTACAGAGTGGGAAGGACATTTCAGGCTAGGAAAATACATGAGCAAAGGTAGAAAAAAATCAAAGAAGTCCTGGGAATACGGAATAAATCTGGCAATAACCAAGGCCCCTATATTAATAAAATCACAGACCATCTGTTTTACAAAATACATCATGAGGAACAGCTACTTTGAAAAATCCTTATATGTTACCTAATTATAAATCTATAAATACACATACATTATGTAAATATACATAAATACACCTAAATTTATTTTATATATGAAAGTGTCCATAAAGTTCTTGTGCAGTTTGAATTTGCAATAAATCTGCTTCTACATAGGATGTGAGCAATCTGCAAAATGTGGCAGAGGGTTTATTCAGATTTAAAATTTCAAATGTTAACGTTCAACAGGTCTGCCATCATATTGGATACGTTTGGATGTAGCCATTATTATACATAGGCTTTATTACCTAGAAAATGGAATAAAGGTATTAAAACAAATTAAGAGTTTAAGTCTTGACTAATTCTCTTCTGTTGTATTTTGCAAATTGCTTTATATGTTACACAGACATGATTTATTTATTATTTGAACTGAACCAGGACTTTATGTACACCTTGTACTTATACGACACACACACACACACACACACACACACACATCTCATTAGTTCTCAAACTTGAGTGTGCAACCAGAATTACCTAGATGGCTTGTTAGGACACGGATTGCTGGGTCCCATCCAAGAGATTCTGATTTAGTTGACGTGGGGTACGACCCAATAATTTATCTTTCTAAGAAGTTCCAGTGATGCTTATGCTTCTCTCAGCCACACTGAGAGAATCACTGGTTTATAAAATCTATGGAGCAAAAGACACACTAGGGGTGATAGGAAAAAAATAAAGGATTCTTCCTCCATACCTCTCTCCCTCCTTTCATTCTCTTTCTTTCTTTCCTTCCCTCCTCCCTTTCCTCCCTTCCTTCTCTCACCCCTCCACCTGCTTTTGCACACTCTCTCTCTCTCATGTATGTATTTCAACCTTCCTCTGGTAGGATTGATTTGGCAGGGTGATTGTTGCCAATTGTTGGTGATCCTGGATAATGGGAATGACATGATCACTTACCACCTTTGGTCCTTTCGGTTGCCATGGTCTCTTTACCTGTTTCCTCGCCTCCCCTGTGGGTTTGTCTGGTTCCTTCCCTACACAGTTGCCAGTTGCTCTCTGAAAACAGGTCACTCAAAACCTCTAGTGACTTCATTGGTACCCATGGTGGAGCGGGAATTCAGACTCAGCTCTAGCTAACTTTGAAGCAAGTAGCACTTTTAACTACTGTGTCTTGTCTTCCTCACCTATGTGAAAGGAATGGATAATTAAAACATAAGCCTTCCTATTTTAGGAAATAATTTTGACTCTATGCCTCAGTAAGTTCTTAAATTCTGACCATAAAAGATACAGTTTGGTTGAAGACCACAAACATTTAATAAACCCTTATGATGGACTCAGCATTGTGTGGATAGAGATATATTTCCTATTCTCTGAATATGCCTTTGGGTTTGAATAATGTTATGGCCAAACAAACAAATCCACTGTTGGTGGGCGGAGCCTCTCTAAAACACAAAAGTCAGCACACAAAATTCATGAATTCTGTGTCTTAAAAATTCAGGCACATCTATCCAAAAAGAAAATCAGGAAAACTAGAAATTTATGTTATTACAGAAATAACCTGTCTCTAGAACTGGCTCTTCTTAAAACAGTCTGTGTATCTTTGATTAATTCACTTTATTTCTCTGTTCCTTCATCTGTAAAATGGAGCGGGGGGCGGGGAACCAGGTGATGTTGGGAGTTCTTTGCAGCACCAGTATTCTAGGTTTGCAAATTCAGTAGACAAACACACAAAGCAGTCTTTAATTATAAGTTTGCAAAGGCATCTAGCGGGCCAGCTCCATCTGCTCCTGAAGTCTTAAACCTTTATTAATTACTTGTTTCTCAAGGCCACCTCTGTTGGTGTGAGGGGTAGAGAAGCAGAGAAACCCCTTGGACCACAAGCCTCCCACTTCTGGTTTCTCACAGCAAAATATTCCCCAGGACTTGAGGGCCAGATGGCAACATTTTTGAAGATGCACTAAGGATTTGAATTCTGGTTCATATTAAATATCACATGTAAATTATTAATCTGTAGCAGATGTAAATGTATATTATTACACTACATTAAACATTAGTGTTGCAAAGACCAGCCTGTGGACCACGTGGAGCTACTGGGGGACCACCATTGGTCTTCTGACTAAAATCCAGATTTAGAATCCAGGTAAATTAGGCACAAGTTTTGAGAAGGAATATTTATTACCAATGTGATAATATAAAGAATATGAGAATTGTTCCAAAATAAATCACAATAGCTAGAATTTATTGAGGTCCTTCCTATTATGTGCCAAATAATCTCCTAAATGCTTGACACATACTGATAAATTTAATCTTACTAACAGTTCTGTAAGGTAGCATCATTACTTACTACTGTTAGGGAACAGCCTTTATCAGGCACCAGCTCTGTACTGGGAACTGTTCTAGATGGTAGGGATACAGAGGTGTGGGGTAAGACATGTTACGGAATTTACTTTCTGGTGAGATGAGACAGACAATACAACCCCAAACTAAAATGACTAAAATAATTTCAGGGAAGGCTAGGTGTCATGAATTAAACACAACAATTATGTAATTGCGAGGGATTGGCTGGTCTGAGGAGGAGGTGTTTGGGCTAATGGTTCTAGGTTAATTGGCTTAATAGCAATTTCCTAAAAACAAGTGGACACATCGGTTCTTTAAAGGACCAATGTGTTGAAATGTTAGTTTGCCAAAAACTTGTTTTCATCAATTACCTATCAATTTGATATCATTTCATGTTCCTCCAAGCTCACTTAATGTACAGTGTGTTTTTAGAATGAGTTTCCTGAGTATTGTGTATTTTAGCTGTCGTGTGTGCCACTGATGTTGAGAATGTTATAAACAGTGTGTGTTTCTGTTTTCCAAAGCATTTTCTATCTAGGATACAACTTTTTGCTTCTCTCAGTTTCATCTCTGCTTGGATTATTCCATTTTCCTGTTAGGCCTCAGCTTGTCTGTGAATGGCTTGAAGAGACAAGCTGGGCAGCTCCAGTGTAAAAATGAATATTAATTAATTGAAATAGATACACTGCCTAGAAATGGCTGCTGTCACGTTAGCCTTTTCTTCAAGTCGGTTTATCCCCTCCTCTCCCAGGCCACCACCACCAGGAGAATGACCTTGTTATTATCCCTTGAGTATTTACCGTCTTTGGAGCCCTCTGTCCTCTTTTTGAGGACACCTTTCCCTGCTTTAGAAGACAGTCAAGCCCCTACCCCACATCTCTTGAATTTTTATCTGTTTACTTGGTAACTACTAAAGATGGAAAGCTGTTTGTTGCTTCAAAACTCATTCCAACCCACTTGGAAATTAGTTTCTTTTATTATAGAGCCTGGAGAACCAAAACCAGCATTGTTCTAACTACTTTGTAGCTATGGTGTAGGCACATGATCTAGGATCTGCTAGTCAAAAGACCCCCAGATTTGGAGGTGAAAGTAAGCGAAGGGAAGGGGCAATATGCCATGAAGAGACCAGCATTTCTAAAAGTTTGGTGGGGAGGTGTCTAGGGCAGCTGATGTGGCATTTCTAGCACCCAATCCAGGGTATTATACATGCATTCAGGGCAGTAGTGGTTCCTCTATGATAGTCTCATGGTGGGCTAGAGTGGTTTTTCTAGATGCATTTTACCTAGCTGCATCTGTGCTGGATTATGTAGCATACATAATGTGGTGATTTGGATTTTGTGGAGATTTAATGAACCACATAGTATCTTTTACAAAATTACTTTATGCTTAAACCAACTGGAGTGGATTCTCTTCTCTTTGAGTTAGACTTCTGATCAACATATCTGATGTATTTACAGTTCATTGAATACTTGATGATGATGCCTTAGTCCACTTGGGCTGCAGTAGCACAATACCCCAGACTGGGTGGCTTATAAACAACAACAATTTATTTCTCACAGTTCTGGAGGTTGTCCAAGATCATGACACTGGCAGATTCCCTGTCTGATAAGGGCCCTCTTCCTGGATTACTGCCTTCTTGCTGTGTCCTCGCACGGTAGAGGTGACAAGGGAGTTCTCTTGATCCTTTTTTACGGGCATTAATCTCATTCATGAGGGCTCTGTCCTTATTACCTAATTACCTCCCAAAAGACCCCACCTCACAATATCATGACCTTAGGGATTAGAATTCAACATATGAGTTTTGGGGGATCCAAACATTCAGACTACAGCAGATGGAGAAGCATCAGAAGAAGGATGCTATAATGGTGGCGTGACTAGCACTGAAATCACTTGGGGGATCTAATTCATAAATCATGTTGGGGGGTCACTCATTCTTTCTCCCTATACATTTAGTTGCCTTTTTCTTCTTTCTTACAGTTCCCTTCTTAAACATATGCCAGTTTCCTCATTTATAAATTGAGAATCCTAACCATAACTCACAGGCGGGTTGTTTTGAGTTAAATGCCTAGAATAGTACTTGATCCATAGATGTGTTTAATAGTAAACAGAGGTTAGCATTTTTGTTAGTATTAGGAGGGACTGATTAGTTCTGTCTAGGATAGCACTAGAGCTGATGTCTTCAAACAAGGAATAGCAGGTTTGGGAGAAAGGAAGAGGGAGAGGGAGCGACACCCTCAGGGTCAGATGCATAAAAGAGCATAGCACGTTCCAGAAGCCAGAGGGGGCTTCGGTATGACTAAATCCCCTAGGGTAGGGTGGGGACTGTTGGATGGATAATGCTAGACTAAGCCGCGGGACTGGGAGAGTCAGGTAGGGGCTGGATCATGCAACAAATTATAGGCCCTTTTCATAATGAGGCAGCCCTGGTCTCAGCCCCTTCATCCCAGTTCAGTTGGAAGGACTTCCTCCTTCCTGCTTTCACAACATGAACTCACTTAGTCATCTCCAATTTCATGCCATGTGCATAACCCCCAGTTAGCTACCTAGGGGGCAGGATCCTGATTTCATCATTAGATCAAGTTTGTCTCTCTGAAACGTTGAGGAGATGGGGCTAAATGTGTGCCAAGGCTATAGCAGGGATAGGAAGAATTATTTTTAACACTCTTGGATAAATACATGCTTGAAAAACTGATAACTAAGAGGTTGGATCACTTGGGTTCTGGTAAATGCCCTCATGCATTTATTCCTTAGGGGGGAAAAAAAAAACCCAAAACCAAAAAAATGCATTTTGGCAAAAACTGCAAATTCAGTAACAAAACAGAATCTTTCTGATGCCAGAGTCCAGAGAGCCAGTTTTGGACTCATTAATTCACTGATTTGGTATAATAGTTCTAGAATTTCTTCTTTTTTTCCCAACCTTCCTCTTCCTTTTCCTTCTCCCCCCTCTTCCTTCTTAGTTAAACCCAGATTCTCTGTTGAGATTTAGAATCAGCACCTTGGTGCTAATCTGGAATTGCCTTTGTCAGTTTCTGGAAATAGTCTTTATTCCAGATGATCTATGAGGAACTGTTTATTGTATCTGAGGCTTGCCTTGCCTTGTAAAATCAGCCCATTTCCTGCAACTGCTCAAGTATAATTAGTACAAAGAATGATTATTTCATATAAAATAATAGGAAAAACTTTTGTAGTCATCAGTGACAGGAAAAATGGTCATTATTATGGGCCAGGGCAAATCCAGCCATGATTTTTGTTTTATTTTGTTTTTGTTTTTGTTTTTTCAATGTGTTAAAACTGAAAACATATTTTGCCAGCCACCTCCTCCCTTGTCTATTTGAAAGTCCATATGTTCTTCAAGAGAAAATTGAATTCAGCTTTGAGTCTTTGCAAAATTTTAAAGGAGCCATTTGATGTACAAGATTTCTAGGTCTTTAGAAATCAGATCGAAAGTCAATTGCTTGGAAAAAAATCAAATCGCATTTTTTTTCCCAACACTCCGAAGAAATATTTGGGTCAGATTCAAAAGCCCAATCTTCTGCTAGTTGGAAGTAGATACACACACTGGAAGGGCACATTTACACATTGCTTATTTTCCAGTAGACTTTAGGAAGGTCATAAATTTTGTTCACATTCGGTATTCAGTTGTCCACATTCATAATCAGTAAATATATTTTTCTTTGAACTAGCATCTGGGTGTAGTAGTTTTGGGATCCCCCTCTTTTACTGGTGGAGAGGGTTCTTTTCCTTTGTAGAAGAATGCATTGCTCTATGTGAGTCAAGCAACTTTCAGGGTAAATAACCAAATGAGGATTGTCAAAGGTATCTGATTCTCCCTGAATCTATTTACACTTGCTTTGGATTGGGCGGGAATCTGATTATCACAGTGTTTGAGTCCAGGTAACAATTCCATTGAGTAGGATGAGGCTAGCGTGCTGAACTGGAGGTTAGGAGGAAGTTGGGTTCTAATCCTTGGCTTTCTCACCACCTAGCTCACCACCCATGAAGGCATTTTTCCCCCCTTGGGAATTTCCTTATTCTAAAACAGAAGGGGATAGACCACAGCAGTATTTTCAAATTGGGCTCTTAAAGCCCTGTGGTTTCAAAAAGCTGTCTCCAGAACTCCCTGGCTTTTGCAGGAATTATATATGAAGATTTTGTAGAAAAGTGCTTTAGATGAAAAGGATTCTGCTGCCATAAAACAAAGGGCTAACAAATCTCAACTGTGGTGTTTTAAATTGTTAAGTTTGTTTCATTTTCAGTTATTTAACTTAGTGAGCAATGATCATGTGTTGTTATGGCTCTTAATGACCTAGAGGAAATAATACTTGGGTCTGGGCTAAGGAAATGGAAATTTGGTTTTACCTGTTGACACTGATCTCTTACTTCCGAGGGAACATGAGCCTAGAGTTGCTTCTCTGGTGTTTGAAACAGACTGCTGGGTTTTAAAAGTGACCTACATTATAAGCACCTTGGAAAATCTGGGTGGCAGTATCTCTTATGGCTAAATATACGTATTTATATATAGACCAGAAATATCATTCTGACCAGAAATGTCATTCCTTGATCAACGCCCTTAGAAATGTATATGTATTTTCCCCAACAGACGTGCACAAGAATGTACATAGCAGCACTATGTGTAATACCTCTAAATTGGAGACTCAAATGTTCATCAACAATGGAAAGGAAAATAAATTTGTGTTGCACTGGCGTCATGGAAAATGACTCAGCAGTGAGAATGATGGATCTACAACTATACACAGCATAGATGAATCCCACAAGCACAAAAGAATACATAATTATGAGTTCATGTATAAGACACAAAAACAGGCAAAACTAATCTATGTTGTTAAAAGTCGGGATTATGGCTCTCATTGGCAGGGGGAGGAAGTGGGAAGGGATCATGGGTGGGACTTCTGGGATGCCCAGAGTGGACGTTCTTAACCTGGTGCTAGCAACATATATGTGTTCAGTTCATGAAAATGTACTAAGCTGTCTATAGTTAGGACATGTACTTTTTTGTATGCACATTATAGTTGTTAAAATTTTTTAAAAATTCCTCTAGATTATCTTCTCAGATCTGCTTCCTAGGATTAGTTAGTTCAAAAGAAAATAACAATATCAGTTTTGCTAGTACTTTATATCACGGGCAAAAGGGCATGTTTTCAGCTTCAAGGTATTAAGCTGAAATAATACTGGGCTAAAGGGATTTATCTAATCATGCAAATGATTACCTGCCACCTTTGTACCTGTGGCTGTTGGTCATAGTGCGTCTGCCATTTGTAAGGTTGGAAGGTGCTGGTTTAGACTCTTATGTCACGCAACGAGCCTTTCTTTTTCTTATTGACTATTTAAGGCCCAATTCCTAGAGTCCTCTGTTTCCTATCCTGAAAGATGAACTGCAACAGGAATTTCTCTCCTACCGTAAACAACTATAATTGGGAAATTATATGAACTAATGATTTCCAGACATTGGACAACAGGCAGTGCAGGGCTGTGATGCCTAAGAGAAGGGAAATAGACATGGGAGGCCCAATGATTGTCCCAGTTCACTCTTTGAAAGGGGAATGGAAACAGGATTAGTGGCCTCACTGAGTTGAAGAGACAGAGATTGAAATTCAGGGTAGTTGGGGCAGCTAAAATTTGAGGAATAGAGTTGAGGGAGCAAGCAAGTGAGAGAGACAGAGAGAGAGAGAGAGAGAGAGAATGAGAGCCTGAGATCTACAGCTAATTTTTTACTAAGTATAAAAGGTGCAGGTATGAGAGCAAAATACTTGGGGCTTAGAAAGAACTACTGGAAAGCAATAGTCTGAAAAATTTCTGATGCTCACACAGGACTGAGAATAGTTTGTATTCCCACAAGCCTTAGCTTGTTATTCTAGGGCATTTGGTAGAGTCCTTAGAAGGGTCGTACCTTATCAGTGGGGTTAAATTAGCCCCAGGTGACTCTGGAGCTGCCATAATAAAACTTAAAGGCAAGCATTGTAAGGATTAAATTTAAGTACTTAAATGGGCACTGTGGTAGGCTGAATAATGGTTCCCAAAGATATATAGGCCTTGATCCTTAGAAACTGTAAATATTACCTTAGATGAAAAAAGGGAGTTTGAGGGGCACCTGGGTGGCTCAGTTGGTTAAGCGACTGCCTTCGACTCAGGTCATGATCCTGGAGTCCCAGGATTGAGTCCCGCATCGGGCTCCCTGCTCAGCAGGGAGTCTGCTTCTCCCTCTGACCCTCTCCCCTCTCGTGCTCTCTATCTCTCATTCTCTCTCTCAAATAAATAAATAAAATCTTAAAAAAAAAGGGACTTTGAAGATATAATTATATTAAGGCTCTTGACATGGGAACATTATCCTGGATTATCTGGATGATGCCTAAGTGGGAGATTTCACTTTAGAAGAGGAGAAGGCAAAGTACTGATGGAAACAGATATTGGAGTGATACAGCCACAAGTCAAGGAATTCTGGCAGCTACCAGAAGCTAGAAGAGGCAAGAAATGGATTCTCTAGGAGGAGCTAGATAGACTTGCCAGTGCCTTGATGTTAGCCTCGTAAGTCTTCCAGAACTCTACAAGAAAAAAGTTTTGTTGGTTTAGTCACTAAGTTTGTGATGGTTTGTTACAGAATCAGTAGGAAACTAATACAGGGGCTAAAACAAAATTCAATAGTCTTTTTTTTTTCTTTTAAAGATTTTACTTTAAATCACAAGTGGAGGGAGAGAGAGGGAGAAGCAGGTTCCCTGCTGAGCAAGGAGCCTGATGTGGGACTCGATCCCAGGACCCTGGGATCATGACCTGGGCCGAAGGCAGCCGCTTAACTGACTGAGCCACCCAGGCGTCCCAAAATTCAATAGTCTTTAAGGAATACAGCACAATCAAGCACCCAATAATATAAAATTTGCAAAGTCTACCATCCAAAAAAAAATTACTAGACATGTGAAGGAACACAGATATATGAAAAGGAAAAAAAAATCAGTCAATAGAAACAATTCTGAAAATGAGAGGGTTAGTGGAATTAGACAAAGACCTTAAAACAGCTATTATAAATCTTCTAAATATGTTCAAGGATATACAAACTTTAAAAGCCTGAATAACATGAGCAGAGAAATGAAAGGAATAGAAGAGACACAAATGGAATATTTAGAGATGAAAATGCAGCATCTAAAATAAAATACCACTAGATGGGATAAACAGATTAGATTAGATATTACAGAAGAGAAAGTGTCAGTGAATCTGAAGACATAGCAAAAAAAAAAAGATCTAAACTAAAGCATAGTAAGAAAAATGACTGGGGGAAAACGTCTCAGTGGTAGTAGGACAATTTTCAGATTAATTAACATACCTGTCATTGAAGTCTCAGAAGGATTGGAGATCAGAAAAACTATTGTTGGAAAGGATGGCAAAATATTTTCCAAATTTGATGAAAACTATAAACCTGCAGATCCAAAGAGCTCAAAAAATCCCAAGTAGAAGAAACATTGGGAACTACACCAAGCTACATCATAATCAAATTAAAGAAAACCAGTGAGAAAGAGAGGAATTTATGAAGCAAAGAAAAGGATATATTATATACAGAGGTACAAAGATAAGAATGACAGAAGACTTCTTGTCAAAACCATGCAGTGCTGAAAGGAAAAACTGTCAACAGAATTCTATACCCAGTGATAGCATCTTTAAAGAATAAAGGCAAATGAATGACTATCAGACCATCAAAATCTGAGAAAATTTATTACCAGCAGGTCTGTCCTACAAAAATATGTTGAAGTTGTTCAGGCAGAAGGAAAATGAAGACAAGTGGATATTTGGGTCTACAGAAAGGAATGAAGTGCTAGAAATAGCAAATATATGAGTAAATATTAAAGGTCTTTTAAAATCACTTAATCTTTTAGAAAGATAATTGATTTTAGAACAGTGAAACTATTGTATATGATACTATAGTGGTGGATACATGTTGTTATAAATTTGTCCAAATCCACAGGATGTACACTACTAGGAATGAACCCTAAAATAAACTATGGACTTTGGGTCATTGTGATGTGTTAATGTAGGGTTGTTAGTTTATCAAATATACCACTCTGGTAGGGGATGCTGATAATGAGGGAGGCTGTACATGTGTGGGTACAGGGGATATTTGGGAAATCTCTGTACCTTTTGCTCAACTTTCCATAAACCTGAAACTACTCAAAGTCTGTTAAAAGTAAATAAATGAAAAGTTCTGGAAATAGATAGTGGTGATGGTTGCACATCATGGTGAATGTACCTGATGGCAGTATATTTGTATACTTACGGTGATTAAAATAGTAAACTTTACATTATGTATATTTTACCACCATTTAAAACTTTTTAAGAAAGATTTTATTTATTTGAGAGAGAGAGAGAGAGAGCATGAGCAGGGGGAGGAGCAGAGGGAGAGGAAGAAGCAGACTCCCCACTGAGCAGGGTGCCTGATGTGGGCCTCAATCCCAGGATGCTGGGATCATAACCTGAGGCAAAGGCAGATGCTTCACCAACTGAGCCCCCCAGGTGTCCCTAAATTTTTTTTTTAAATATAAAAATAAAAAATAATTGTTAAGGCAAAAGTGTAAAAACAAAACAAACCAGAAACAAAACTCTAGCCAACTACAAACTCAAGCCACTGAAGACTATGCTGCTAATACATGTCAGCAGGGGAAGGTGGTCCAGCTAGCTCCCTTGGTTGAGATGGTTCAAGCTCAGTAAGTGTAAAATTGCTCTATGAATTGTGTGTGAGGAAAATTAGATCCTGTGTTTCCTAGAACTTTTGGTTATTGGCATCACCACAAAACAGCCATCACGTCCATATCTTGATTGGGCTCCTCATCAAAAATCTGGCATCTAGTACTTTCCAGCCCCACTTTCTGGACAAGTGGTGGCTAGGAGGAATGATGGCACCCTATCTCTGGCAGGCGCAGAGGTGGTCATCAGGATGAGAGAGGACAGTGAGAAGTGGTGAGCTGATGAAGCCCAGATCTGTCTAGCTTGTCAGAAATGAAGTCGCTGAAAATCTCACAAGACTAAGGTAAAGGGCAGCTGATAAAAAGATGGATTCAAAATGGACCTCAAATATGAAACTTGGCAGGACTCCTATTTGGAAGAGTAGGTAACTATGGTGACACTGTATTTGGTTCCTGTGGTTCAGCTCAGTGCCAGGAGAATTGAGAAGTTCACCTTCAATTCTAGAAAATGCAAATTAACTTATGGTGATAGAAAGGAAATCGGTGGTTGCCTGGGGATGCTAGTGGGTGGCGGGGAAAGATCGGAGGGAGGGAATTCAGAGGGGCATGAGGAAACTTTTGGGAGAGATGGATATGGTCGTTATTTTGATGGTGGTGATGGTTTCACAGATGTATACATATATCAAAACTCATCAGTTTGTACACTGTTAACACTTACGGTTTACTGTATGTTAATTATACCTCAGTGAAGCTGTTTTGCTTTCTTATCCTAGTTGCTTAACCAGTTGATACTGCAGGTGGGTTCTTTCTGCTTTCATTCCATCTTAACTCTTCTGGAGTTAGAGCTGGTGTCATATTGAAAGTCACAGGCAGTGAGATGGATTACATGACATAAGTAGGAAATCAGTAATTCATTTAAGGAAGGCCTCAAGTACAAAAAGGTGTGGGAAAGTTTGATTTTAGATGCTCATATGGGGAGAGGTGGCTTCTCTTGTCCAATTTTCTGCTCACATCTCTATCTAGGACTCTGGGTCCTCACCTTCATGTTCCTGGCCCCAAGCCGGCTGGGTCTCACCTCCCAGTCTCTACCCTTTGTTGATCTGGAATGAACACATGCAAATCACATGCAAATGAGGAATATTCACACATTTGATTATTTTCCAGTGAAATATGGAGTTGTTTAATTTTTGATAAGACTGTTTATTGTAGTGATAAATTCTCAGACTCGAATTTGGAATTTATTATTTGCCAGAATAATGTCTTATTATTGAAGCATTCATTGAAACAAGAATAGAACTTCTTTTTTTAATTAATATTCCTTGGTCCCTTCAGTATGTGAAACGTTGGGAAAGGCAGAGACTTTTAAATCAGACTGAAGTTCAAATCTTTTGTAGTTGAAATTTGTAACGGTGGGTAAATGGTTTAAATTTTCTAGACTGTAGCTTCCTTCACTGGAAAATGGAGGTAATAATGGCTTTCTTGTCGATTTTATTGTGCGTGTGTGTGTGTGTGTGTGTGTGTGTGTGTGTGCATGAGGATTAGAGATAATGTTTGTAAAGTGCCTAGCATAAATGCCTGAATGAACACTCAGTAAACAGTAAACAGTAGTGGACCGTTAGTTTGTAAACACAACCAGGCTTCTTGAGTGTTTTAAAGTCACTTTTTAATGATACAATGCAGGCCAGGTATTTTGATACTGTTTTTTGCCCTCTCCGCTCACATCTATATGCATACCTATTACAATTTCCTCAGCTCTTTTTCACTTGACAAGTGGAACATCAGTTTTAGCTTTCCTGAAGTTTGTGGTAAATTCTTCCCTCTGTCTTCCTCCCCTACCCAGGTCTCCTTTTCCTTTGTTTCTAAGCCAAGACAAAAATGTTGGCTATGGGAAATATTTATTGGGTGCCATTTTAGACAAATATAAGAATCTGATTGAATACTCTCGACAACTGTCGGTTGAAACTAAACATGGAGTTGCCATGGATACTGGTTGCTTGGCCTCTGCTCTAACACATTAGAGCCTTTTTAGTTCAACAATGTGCAAACCACAGATGTTGCCATGCATTGTATTCATAATCAGCTTGGATCTCTTAGCACAGGAATATCTTGGGTTTGCTTTAGCATAGAAGGATCTAAATACTGAGAAGGAAAACAGAATGCCCTGTGCCCTCCACTATGTTTTCAGTATAGGTAGTAACCTCGGCACACACCATTTTTACCTTTCTCTTTGCTTCTTTAAATCTAAGTAGATTACTCCTCTCGATATTTATTTGGAAATAAGAATCTCTACTGCATATATTGTGAAACACCACAAGAGCATCTGCTAGGAAAACTTCACACAGCTTTGGGTATAGGAATAAAAACAAGGACTAATTGAAGGAGACAATACCAGGAAATCCCAGGTTCTATTTGAGAGCTGGAGTGGAGTCACAGAAGAGAGGTCCCAGGTTGATTCAAAAAGGTCTGGCTTTGCCCCTCGCTAGCTGTGTGTCCTTGGGCAAATTAAAGAATGTAAACCTTCGTTTCTTCATTTCATGGGTCTTCCCCTTGTAAGAACTGTTGTGATTACACTGGACCCATCTGGATAATCTAGGGTAATCTTAGTATTTTAAGGACAGTTGGTTATCAACCTTAAACCATCTCTCCCCTTAATTTCTCTTTGCTATGTAACATATTCACATGTTCTGGGGCTCCAAAGATACATGTAGACATCTTTGAGAGGGGGATATTATTCAGTAAGGCTGTGGTACAGAAGAATTTTTGCTTTCTTTCTATCCCATAAATGTCTATATCTTGTTCCTGAATATCCTTTCCACTGTTAGCAAAAGGAGGCAATTCTATCTGTTTTAGGTTTTCTCAGCATCTTTTGATAAATATTCAGTTTAATTCACATCCAGGGCCATTTGTCTCCCTCCAAAGATTCACTCCTTTCCCATCTCCCTAGCAAGTTGGTATCTGGGCATTTGAGAGATTAGGTGACTTCATGATGCTGGTGCAGGCATTTGAGAGACAGTGCCAGAGGAGGCTGGGGAACACCCTCTCCCAGCCTATCTGTGGACAAATAGTCAACTCCTATCTGTATACTCTGCTGAGGCTGCCTAGACTTATTACAATGCATATGATATGTAAGAACTACTTGATGTTATTGAGCATCAACTTCTAAAAAAGTGCTCCCAAAAATAATGTGCTCTTAGCAGCAAGGCGTTAAACGCAGAAATATTTTGTGGAAGAAATATTTCCCTTGCCCACTCCCATCCAGCTGGAGTTTGAGTCCACAATTTTGGTCTTGTACGAAGCCTGCTCTAAATCACTGGATATGTCGTGGCTAAAACAATGATATGATTTTCCACCTTGTTGCTGCAGTAGACAATTAGGCAAATAGAATTCCAAACTAAACAGTATTTACAGGAAAAACTGATTGTTCTCCTTAAGAAATATTTGTGGTTATTATAAAGAGAAGGGACAGCCAATTCCCTTCACTGAAGTCAAGTGGTCACAAGCATACTGGAAACAACATAATCCAAACATCTTCTCTTTCCACAAATTTCTGGTTGTCAAGAATAATTATAAGTAAGAGAGTTGCCTCAATAGCACTGTGAACCATTTTCATTTGATTTTTCTTCCCCATCAAGCTGCCTCACTATGAATAGTACATCATTTATTGTTAGCCATAGGCAGAACTCATTGTTGAGGAGAGGTAAACAGAAATTGAATTTGTAAGCCAGCCCTGGGTAAAATATGTGGTGAGCCAAGTTTTGTGATTAGTGACTCAGGCTCTCCTACTCTGGTCCCCCACAAGACGAGACAGTGGCATAATTTGAAGAAAATGTAATTGTTGATTTCAGCCCTAGGACAGTGTGGCAGCGATGATGGGAAAGGTAGAGGTGAAAGGAAAATGGGAGCGGACTTTGAACCCTGAGAGGGTGATGTGTTAGATTCTTTCACAGAAAAGCTTTATCTTCCCCTACAATTCTGTGAGGTGGTAGTACTATTATAAAGACAGAGATAGTAACTAACTCTCTTTTTCATACTCCCCCACACTCATCCATTGCAAATTTTAATGATTTCTGTACATTTCTACATTCACCATTAGAGGCCAAGCCACCATTAACTCTTGTCTGGACATCTGTAACTACTCTTCCCAATAGTTCTCTCTCCTTCTGCTGCTATTCTTTGCTCTTTCAAAACATTTACGTATTTTTAAAAACATACATTATATCACGTCATGCCCCAGATTAAATCTCCACAATGTCTTTTCAATTAACTTAGAATAAAATATTGCATTAGTCATTAGCGGTTAATTTCTCGTATGATACCAAAAATAATATTTATTTTTCTTGCATGTTGCACATCCATTTTGAGTCTGTACTGTGGACTGAACTGTGCCCCCTCCCCCAAATTCATATGTTGAGGCCCTAAAGATGGGGCCTTTGAGAGGTAACTAGGTTTAGATGAAGGTCATGAAAATGAGACCCCATGATAAAATTAATAGCATTGTAAGAAGAGACACCAGAGGGCTTGCTTCCTCTCTCTCTCTTACCCTACCCTGTGAAATACAGTGAGAAAGTGGCCATCTACAAGCCAGGAAGACGGAAGGCTCTCATCAGGAATCAAATTGGTGGAAACCTTGATCGTAGACTTCACAGCCTTCAGAATGATGAGAAATAAATACCTGTTGTTTAAGTCACTCAGTGTATTCACCCAGTGTGTGGTATTTTGTTATGGCAACCCAACCGATTAATACAGTCTGCTTAAGGGCTCTGATCATTGGAGGCCCTCATGGACCTAGGCCGATGGAGGCTCTGTTTTATCCTAGGCTTCCATAGTCACTGAGGCAAGGCAAACAGATCCGTTGAATCGTAGGCTGGTTCTTTAAGTGTCTGTGGGGAAGGGACCCATTTCTTTGGCCTCTCAACTTTCATTGGTCAGAGCAAGTAATATTAGCCTAACTTGCATTCAACTGGGCAGAGAACAGCTCTCGGATCACATTTCACTAGATGAGAGAACCAAACATTGCAAGCAGTCCCAATGACCACCACCGATATCAGCTGTTATCGATATTGCTAAGGTTCTGTTTGACTTGATGCTCTTCACTTCTTGGCTATCATCTATCTCTGTTCATCATCTGTGTTCTTGCTGTGTGTTGAGGCATTTGCACAGCTGTTTCCTCTGCTTGGATACCCTTCTCCTCAGTTGTGTGCTTGGCTGTCTCTTAGTGCTCATTAAAATATCAGTCAATATGTTCATCTTCAGATGATCCAGTCTTAACAGAGCTTTCTTTCCTTTGTCTAAAATTTTGCCAGTGTTACCTATTTTTGTTTTCTTTCCTTTTAATTAATTAATGAATTAACTTATTTATGTATTTAAGTATGGATTTATTTATTTTAGCGATGTGGCCTTTTGGAATTCCTTGAGTCTTATGTCCTTTCGTTAGCTTGTTCCCTCATTTATTCAGTTCAGTTTCTGGGAATGCAAAGACAAATGACACCGTATGTACTCTTTTTTTTTTTTTAAGATTTTATTTATTCATTTGAGAGAAAGAGACAGAGAGAGGAGCAGAGGCAGAGGGAGAAGCAGACTCCCCGCTAAGCAGGGAGCCTGATGCGGGACTTGATCCCAGGACCCTGAGATCCTGACCTGAGCCGAAGGCAGACGCTTAACCATCTGACTATCTGAGCCACCCAGGCACCCTGACACCATATGTCCTCTTAAGGAACTTATAATCTGGGGGAGAGATGGGCATAAACACAAATCTTTTGACAACCTGGCAAAAGAAGTGGTAAGCATAAACACATCCCAAATACTCGACATCATTAGTCATTAGGAAAATGGCAATCAGAATCACAGCGAGATACCACTTCGTACCCACTAGCATGGCTCTAATAAAAACAGTGGACAATAACAAGTGTTGGCAAGAATATGGAGAAATTGGAACTCTCATTACCGCTTGTGGAGATGTAAAATGGTGCAGCTAATTTAGCAAACAGTTTGACAGGTCTTCAAAACGGTAAACATAGAGTTACCATATGATCCCCCAATTCCACTCTTAGGTATATATCCAATATTCATTGTCGCCAAAAAGTGGAAACAGGCCAAGGGTCTACCAACTGATGAATGGAAAAGCAAAATGTGGCATATCTATACAATGGAACATTATTCAGCCATAAAAAGAGATGAAGTACTGATATGTTCTACAATGTGGGTGAACCTTGAAAACTGAATGCCAAGTGCAAGAAATCAGACCCAAAAAGCTATATATTGTAGGATCCCACTAGTATGAAATGTCCAGAAAAGGCAAATCCTTAGAAACAGAAGATAGATTAGAGATTGCCAGGAGCTAGGTTTAGGTAGGAATAGGGAGTGATTGCTAATGCGTGCGAGGTTCTTTCTGGGGGGATGAAGAAAGGTTTTGGAATTAGTGGTGGTGGTGGTTGCTGTTTGAGTAGATCATTGAGAGGACACGACCACCTTGGACCCAGGCAAATCAGGGGCTCCTCGCCACCACCCCTATGCTTAGAATATATGCTCTGTGCACCATTCCCACAGTGGGAGTCATTTTCAAGAATGTAGTCTTGAGAAAGTAAGGTGTTGTTGAGACCATCTGGATGATACACCTGACTAAATCTCATTAAGGACTTTAGCAGGTGAAGAATCTTTACTTGTTTTGCGGCTGCCCAAGACAAGCCTAGTAGGTAAGTTCCCGGGGTTATTAAAACTACTGCCTACCAATCTGGAGTGGCCTCTCTCTTTCTTTGGTCTCTCCTTGCTCTTCAGGTACAGGGACCAGTTTGCAAACAGTTGTAGAATTTGTGAAAATATTAAAAACCACTAAGTTATACACTTTAAAAATGTGAATTTTTATATGTATATTACACCTCAGGATGAAAGAAAAGGAAGAAGTGAAGGAAGGAAGATCACTACATCAACAGATGAATGGAAAAAGAAGTGGTATATATATACAATGGAATATTATGCAGCCATCAAAAAAACCCCGAAATCTTGCCATTTGCAACAACATGGATGGAACTAGAGGGTATTATGCTAAGTGAAATAAGTCAATCAGAAAAAGACGTGTATCATATGATTTCACTGATAAGAGGAATTCTTAATCTCAGGAAACAAACTGAGGGTTGCTGGAGCGGTGGGGGGTGGGAGGGATGGGGTGGCTGGGTGATAGACATTGGGGAGGGTATGTGCTACGGTGAGCGCTGTGAATTGTGCAAGACTGTTGAATCACAGATCTGTACCTCTGAAACAAATAATACATTGTATGTTAAAAAAAAAAAAAGAAGAGGATAGCAGGAGGGGAAAATGAAGGGGGGGGAAATTGGAGGGGCAGATGAACCATGAGAGACTATGGACTCTGAGAAACAAACTGAGGGTTCTAGAGGGGAGGGGGTGGGGGGATGGCTTAGCCTGGTGATGGGTATTAAAGAGGGCACGTTCTGCGTGGAGCACTGGGTGGTATACGCAAACGATGAATCATGGAACAGTACATCGAAAACTAATGATGTAATGTATGGTGATTAACATAACATAATAAAATTAAAAAAAAGGAAGGAAGGAAGAATAAGAAAGAAGAAAGAAGGGAGGGGGAAAGGGAAGGGAAGAGAAGGGAGGGGAGGGAAGAGAAGGGAAGGGGAGGGAAGGGGAAGAGAGGCAGGAGCAGAGTAGAGTTGCTCATACCCTGCAGGCTGTAGATTAATAAGTATTGTGCACTTTGGGAAACTATTTGTGTTTACGTGTTGGCACAGTATATGCCTCTCCTGACAATCTATCCAATAGAATGCTTTGTCATGTGGGAAAAGAGTACTCTGCAACAAATGTTAGCTTCATTTTTTTTTTTTAAGATTTTATTTATTTATTTGACAGGGAGAGACACAGCGAGAGAGGGAACACAAGCAGGGAGATGGGAGAGGGAGAAGCAGGCTTCCCGCCGAGCAGGGAGCCTGATGCGGGGCTCGATCCCAGGACCCTGGGACCATGACCTGAGCCAAAGGCAGATGCTTAACGACTGAGCCACCCAGGTGCCCCTGTTAGCTTCATTTTAACTTAAAGCAGTATTTGCATAAGAGTAGTAGGAGGTTTATGTTTATATATTTTTTAATTTTTTCAATATTTTATTGGGGCGGTTATAAAACTTTTATAATAAAAATGTACATAGTTGAGATAAAAAGAAATCTCCAAAGTACAGAATGAAGCCACTGGGCCTTGGAGTATCAGGGGCAGAAGTGACACTGGTCAGAATCTTAGATGATAGGACTTGCCTAACAGGACAAAGAGAGGTAGGAGGTAGAGTGGGTTTTCCAGGCAGAGTGAACAGCAGGTCCAAAGAAAGGCCTAGACTTGAGAAGGGCCACCATATGTCTGAGAACTGCACATCATCATGTATAGTTGAGGCGGTGTGTGAGAGAGAGGTGCCAGCTAGGTGAGGTGGAAAATTAAGTGACCTGGTCATTGGTTGGCTCACTCAGATAGTAAGTGGTGCAGTAAGTAAAGGGAAGGATAGTACAGTCAGGAGGTTATTATAAAAACATGAAAAAGTTCTGCTTAAGATCCTCCAGTGACTTCTCATTACCCGTAGAATAAAATCCAAACTCCTTACTCTGCCTACCAGGATTGGCTTCACAATTTTGTGAAAATGCTCAAATACACTGAACTGTACACTTTGAGGGTGAATGTCTTTTAAGGGCCAATGAATGCTTTTATTGTGTGCTTGGAAATTACAGAGATCAAAACAAGGCAAAGTTGTGCCTTTTGTGAACTTTCATCAAAGGACTTGAAAAAATAATGATGCATCAGCATTTATGTTCAATAAATATCAAAAAGTCCATTCTGGGGCGCCTGGGTGGTTCAGTCGGTTAAGCGTCCAAATCTTGGTTTCAGCTCAGGTCATGATCTCAGGGTTGTGAGATCAAGCCCCTTGTGGGGCTCTGTGCTCAGCAGGGAGTCTGCTTGAGATTCTCTCTCTGCTCTGCCCCCCTCCCCAAAAAAAGTCCATTCAGTGAATTTGTTATTAAAGCAAGATGATTGCAGGTGTTAGCTGACATGGTAATCATATTGCTCTGTGTAAGTGTATCAAATCAACATGTTGTACATCTATTAAAGTTATGTATAATGTCACATACCAATTTTATCTCGGTAAAGTTGGGGGGAAAGCAAGCAGAGTCTTACTTTTAAGTTTTAATAGTCCCCACATAGCTAATAGCTCAAGCCCAAACTGATTTACAGTGCTAAAAATGAAATTTGTTTCACATCTAAATATAAAAAAATAATGATTATAATATACTGATATGCAGGCTAAATCTCTTATAAGGTGTTTGACATAAATATCTTTTAATATGTAACTCTTGGTGGTGTTTGCATTAGGGTATTGGGTTATGTCCAGATGTTTTGCTTTTTACATGACAGTGTGTCGTCATGGGATTGGGTCCTGTCTCCAACCTCAGCTCCTCTCATATTCCCCTCCCCATGGTGCGCTCCGGCTGCCCTGGCTTTGTTTTCATTCCTCCCACCTCCCAGCTGGTCTCCTAGGCAGGGCTTTTCAGAAGACTTGGCCTCCAGGCCCCTCTTGCCAGGTGACTTCCTATTCAGGACCTGGTTTCAATGTCACCTCCCCAGTGCAGCTTTCAAGAAGTATGCATGGGAATTGTCAGCTGCCTTTAGCTCTTACTCCTTGGCTCCTCTCCTGTTCTTGATAACACTCATCACCATTTGCAGCAATCTTGTTCATTAGTTCATGTATTGATTTTCCATCTGCTCTCAAAAGAATATGTTTGAGGAGGGCAAAGGTTTTGCCTTTCTTGCTTAGTCCTGTATCACCACAATCTTGAGCTCCACCCAGAACTTCAGAGGTCTCAATAAATACTTGTGGATGAAATTATTGAATAAATACAGTTAGGAGTATGTAGTTTTATTTGTTTTTTTAAGATTTTATTTATTTATTAGAGAGAGAGAAAACATGAACAGGAGGGACGGAGGGAGAGGGAGAGAGAATCTTAAGCAGACTCCGTGCTCAGTGTGGAGCCCATTGCGGGGCTCAATTCCAGGATCCTGTGATCAGGACCTGAGCCGAAACCAAGACTCAGACACTTAACTGACTGTGCCACCCAGGCGTCCCATGGAGTAGGTAGTTTTAAAAACAGTCATGGAGATAATGGGTTCAAGTCCTCTATTCTACCCCTTTCTTAAGGTGGGATTCTCAACCTTAGCCAATAACTTAATCTCTCTGCCACTCAGGTTCCTGTATTTAAAATGGGCACAAGAATAATGCAATTGTGCTTTTAAAAATGAACAGTGTACTGTAAAGTGCTTAGTCCTATGCCTGGCAAATAGTAAATCTTTAGTAAGTGTTATCTCTATGGTAAGTAGTATTAAGTTATTTCATCTCCCTATAACTTTTAGCCTTGACCAATGGGATGTCTTGTTCAACTTTGTAAATAGTTCATGTATAATATATAATTTTGCCAAATGTCCCTCTGGGGGCTTAGAAACATAACTAGAAAATTACCTTAAACCATAATATTTTAATTTTACCTTTTTGATATTACCTTAAACCATAAAAAATTTTACTTTAGTTTGAGTACAGTTATTTAATTTGATTTCTACTTTGATTAAATCGAAAGCATATTAAAGATGCTAGATAGATGTGTTTACTAATTGGCTTCATCAAAGTTTTTTTTTTAACACCTAAAATTTTTCAGCTTGAAATAAATCTCTGAGATCAGACCCATGCCAAGATAATGATAAATACCTTTTAACATATGGTTGTCTAGTTGTACATATATATATATATATATATTTTTTTTTTTTTTTTTGATACTAGAGACAGTCGTTGGAAGGGATCGTGAGATGGGGGATATTTTGAAGGGAAGTAGAAATTTATATTAGCACTTGTATTAATCATTTCTAAATAAATTATGGAGAAGAAGTAATATATGCACCAAGAAGAATCAAGTTGTGAATGAATAAAAGAAAATGGAAGAGAAAACGCACGGAACCCAGGTACCTGAGAGGTGGAAACGTATTCAGGTGCAATGTCAGGAAGCCCTATAGGATGCTGAGAGGAGAATAGACAGGATATCAAAGGACCAGAATCTGGCTCAGCTTTGTCACCAGCTGGCTGGTACCCTCGGGCCACTCTAAATAACTTCTCTGCCTAGTTTTCCCATGTTAAATAGGCTTAATTTTATCTATCGACTTCATGGGGTTGTGAAGATAAAGTAAAATAATAATAATGAAAGGGTTTGGGAAAAGGTAATGCGCTTCATCGATACAAAATACATCTACTGTAAGTTCTCGTATTTGGAATAAAACTACCATTTATTGATTTCAGAGTTGATTTATGCTCATTTAATCTTGATAACAATCCTGTGAGATAGGTATAATTATCTACCTTTTACCTGTGGCAAAACTGAGGCTCAGACAGAAGCAGCAACCTGCCATAGCTCCTAGAGGGCTGAGTCAGGATTTAAGTGTCGGTCTGTCTGACCTCAAGGCCCATGCACTTCGCACAACATCATTCAGCCTCAGAATGAAACAGCGGCGCTGGGTGGGGTTGTCACCTCTGTATCACAGTCCCAGTCCTGTGTGCGTGGGTAGGTGGGCATCATTGCTACACTCTGCAGGGGACATACATTCATCTCATTTTTATACATTTATCTCCCACATTTATATATACATTTTTAAAAAGCATTAGAATTAGGGCGCCTGGGTGGCTCAGTTGGTTAAGCAACTGCCTTCGGCTCAGGTCATGATCCTGGAGTCCCAGGATCGAGTCCCGCATCCCGCATCGGGCTCCCTGCTCAGCAGGGAGTCTGCTTCTCCCTCTGACCCTCTTCCCTCTCATGCTCCCTCTCATGCTCTCTCTCTCAAATAAATAAATAAAATCTTTAAAAAAAAAAAGCATTAGAATTAATAATTCTTGGCAGTTTTAATAAAGTCACCTTCTAGTTTTCTCATGGCTGGATTCTGGTGTGGTATAAAAAGGGAGAATGTTTTATTCTCCTTTATTTCAAAACCCTAATGCTGCCTGGATTTTGCCCATCTTCTAGGCTTTTTCAGTAATTGGATTTTTTTCCCACGTTGAGACATAAGCGGCCTCCATTTCTCATGCGTTGCATTTGTGTCTCTTGGCTGAGCTTCTTTCCCGAAGTTACTTTCATGAATCTATGGGCCATAGGTATGTTCTGTACTTGGATAAAGAATCCCATGTTGAGTGAAAGTAACCCCCAGGCAAAGAAGTCCTCCCTCACCCTACAAGGAGTAAATGTGAAGAATTCATGAACAAGGTCACAGAAAAAAAAAAGTTTGAGAAGTTCTTGAATATAGACGTGGAAAACATGTCCCTAGCAGAACACTAAGGAAAAGGAAGGTGCTGGAGATGTGTCCAGCTAAGGGTGGCTCTCGACAGAGGATAAACACTTATGACCTATGTTCTGATTACAAACCTGTTAGGCCCAGAACAGAATCTCTTACCTTCCTCAGTGATCATCGTGGATTCAAGAATCAATATGAAACAGCAAGGGAGCGAATATGTGAGAGCCAGCAGGAAGTTGGGTAGGAAATATAAGGCACAGAGATATAATGGAATCAAAATATTAGGTTTAAACGTTTGTTGTTGCCTATGATCTTGGCAGTTACTTAATCTCTCCAGGTTGTCCTTTGCAAAATGAAGATAATAATAATTCTCCTTTATTTAATGTTTACTACATGGCAGGTACTATGCTGAGTTTCCATAATAGCCTATGAGGTCGATACCATTATTATCCCCATTTTACGGATGGAGAAAATGAGGCTTAGAGAGATTAAGTAACTTTCTCCAAGATACTCTCTTAATAGATAGCCGAGCAAAGATTCTAGCCTGGCTTTTATTTTTAATCTTTATACTTTACTCTTCTACCCTGCCTGGAGGATTGTCAAAAAAAAAATATTTATAATTGTGTATGAAAGGTTTTTATTTTTAAATTTTTTATTTTTTAAAGATTTATTAGAGAGCAAAAATGAGTGGGGGGAGGGGCAGAAGGAGAGGGACAAGCAGACACCCCACTGAGCAGGGAGCCCAATGCTACATGGGGCTTGATCCTAGACCCTGAGATCATGAGCCGAAGTCAGACACTTAACTGACTGAGCCAACCAGGCGTGCCCCATGAAAGGTTTTTAGATGTGAAATTCAACTTATTATCATTCACTCCCTTGTCCAGCCCCACACGAATAAAAATGGTTGAAATATTAAGAAATAAATCACACAATGAGTAATTTCTGTTATTGTTTTGAATGTCACTGGCTTGCAGGGAAGAAAAATCTTCAGGGAGGACTCAAAGCCTTTTCTGATGAGCATCCTCCTCCGGTCAAGCTGGTCTCCATTGGTGCTTGGCTGATAGGAATCATAAATATTCGTGGCACAGGGAGCTTCAGCGTCTTGGGGCAGTGAGATTCACACAGCACAGAGACAAGAATGCACCGCCTCCTCCTTCGAGGGTGGGGTATAGCTTCTGCAGCGAGGGGCAGTGAGCCTGCATGCCCATGTGAGGCAGTGCTGTTTCCCTCCTTTTCCTCTGTGGGAGGCAGAGACAGGCAGAGGGGACACCTGGCCTTGTATTTACAGAGGAAAAAGGAGACCCTGATTTTATTTCTCCTCTGTCTCTTCTTCTAGTGTTGATTTACAGTTTCTTTTGTCATTCATTATTCCCTTCAGCCCTGGGCCCGAGGGTTAAGCCAGTTTACTGAGAGCCTGCTGAATGGTGTGGAGAGATCAAGCCAGACAGACCTGGGTCTTACTACTTAGGAGATGTATAATCCTTGAGAAAGGCACTGAATTTATCTGCGTCCCAGTTTCCTTGTCTATAACATGGGCATCATAATTCTTCATCTTCCCAGGTGGTTGTGAGGATTAAGTGAAACAAGATATAAGAAGTCTCTGGCCTATGGGCCACACCCAGTGGCTCGAATAGACTAGAATAGAATAGAATTAACATTTCTGGCTGCTCAGCATCTGATCCTTTCTATTTTGAGAAACACCTCACCTGCTTCATCTCGGTCCACAGAATCTAGAGAGAATAAGCTCTCTCTTTCCCTCACCTGGTAGCCAGGGCTTGGGGAGGGAACCTAGTCTGAGCCAATCTGATGCTTCCACATAGGACTTTGCATTAGAAGCAAGTGCTGCTAAGGCCAGAAGTTGGGAGACATCCAGGGTGCCACGGTGCTGTTCACTGTGGGAGAGCTCACGGTGGGAGAACAGAGGACTCCTGCCCACGGGTGTCTGTGTTCTTGATCCTGCGCGCCTCCTTCTTTCATGTGTTAAAGTTGTTCTCTGATACTTGTTAAAAGGATAAGGAAGACTCTATTTAAGATCTTAAGATCATTGCACTAGGGGTCATGGCTATTGGCATGGAGGAGAGAGATGGGGCTGAACTCTGAATACAACAAGGACAGCTGGGGGTTTGTTGCCAAGGAGCAGGATCAGATGGGGTCAGTGGATGGAAAGTTACAAAGAGGAGACATCAAGGATAGAGAGTTTCTTACTAAACTAACCCAACAGGATTCTTTCTAAAGGCAGGCCAAGGACTTGCGTATCAAAGGTGAGAGGTGAGGAACTTGACCAGATATCAAGGCTGGGGGCTCCTTACAAACTGACTTGGGAGGACTCTTGCTTAATGGATGAAGCAGGCCAAAGACAGGACAGGGACCATGGTTGAGGCCTCGTTGAGAATAGGACTTGGAGGAGCCTTATTAAAGTTTGTTCAAGGAGAGAGTCTGTCACATGTCACATCTGAAATCTGATTTTTATGCCTTTTTTAAATTTTGTGTTTCCTTATAAACTTCTAGTACATCTTTTTGTTTTGAGGATAGCCAGTTTCCTTCTGTCAAGAATACAGATAGATACACTCTATTCTCTAATAGTATTATATAAAGTAAACTGCAGACCTAATAGTGGGCATATTTAATGAATCAAAATGTATTTTCTCCACTCTGTAGTCTGATTTATTTTGAAGACAGGATTTATGATACAAATATTCCATGATTTTACTTAATCATCATTCTTATTTTTGTAATGAGCTACCATCAGGGTAATCTTTGTTTGAGCATCCACTCAGTCAAATACCAGTTTGCTTGGTGTCGTCCAACATGTTTGAAATACACTGCTTAGGCTGATGCCTGTTCTACTTCTGTGTGGTAGGTCCTCCCCTGATTATCTCTGTATTTGGAGATGAGATTCCCAAGCTTGGGTGACTGGCCCAGAGAGTTATGCAGCTTGTGGTGGAGCTGAGATTCGAACTCGTTTTCCTGATAGCAAGCCCAAATCATCTAGGAATATTTTTAATGACAAGTTGAAATGATAAGCCTGAAATTTTATTTAATCAGGACTGTCTATTCCCCTCAGTGAGCTGGTTCATAGAGGGCCCTGGTTTTTTTTTTTTTTTTGCAATACCATCTACTGAGGAGTGTGTCTAATGCGTTATAGAGATGGGGCCCAGGCCTAGATGGGGGACCATCTAAGATTGCAGTTTGGAAGTGGTACTTGTCCTACACTGTATGAGTCTGTCAGCTTAGACAAAATGAATCAGACTGGTGAAATGCTTGCTAAAGCTAATAGTTGACTGATGGCTTTCCACCTTCCTCCCCCAACCATTAACCCTGCCTAGGGGAATTTGCTCCTGGAGCTACAAGTAAGTGACTGGCAGACTGGGAAATAGAATGGAGACATCCACAGAACCAGGCACCACGGGGTAATTTTTCTCATCACGATATGACTCTGACAGGTGCAGGGTGGATGTGTTTTTATCTCAGTAATTTCCCAGTGACATTCTGCTCTGCAGAGAGAAAATGCCAGACGTACACACTCCTCCCATGGCATGCACGGAGCGTGGCAAAACCAGGTTAACTGTTTCCTAAGATTTCTGTGTCTGGGTAACTCTGTTGTTTGAATTGATCCGGGAAGAAATCCCTAAGTGGGTTCTTGTTAATTCCATCTAATCACCCTCTTCAGCAGAAGAACGGACGGCAGGCTTGTTCCCTTGGCGGGTCTTAGATCTTTAAATGCTTGTGACTTCCAAGTACTAACGAGCTAAAGGAAATCTTCCCCACACAGTTTAACCTACCGCTTCTTAAATGACAATCCTTGGGGTCTTTCCTTCACATTCAATCTCTGATAAGCTATTTTATAATTTCCTGATGACAGTTAAATTGAGTCTCGTTAGTGTAGTTACCCAATTTGCTTTCAATAATTCTGCCTTAAGAAACTTCTGATGAGGAGGTTGTGCAAGTGCCACCTCTGGCAATCCCTGTGGGGAGGGTGGGAGCGGGGGTGGGGGCAGGGGCGTGCAAATGAAATCGTTGGTTTTTACAAAACACAACAGAAAGAAGTAGAGGAAATTTTTTTTTTTTTTTTTTTTAAGCGTATCTCTAAGTGCAGGGACCGTTTCCCAGGATTTTATATGGTTAATGAAAAGTCAGACAGCAGATGGCATTTACCCTGCTAAATGTTGATGATTAAGAAGGAAAAGGTTATACCCTGCTTTTTTCCTTCTGGAACAACTCTCCGAGGGGTCAACACAAATGTCTGCACAAAAGGAATTGCCTGTTTGTGAACAACTGGAGCCCAACTCCAGTATTGTTGCAATTGTTCTTGATGATGGTAATTACTGTGTGTTCCTCCCTGGGTATTCCCTTTTCTGAATCTGGCCAGTTGAAAGCCTTGCTCCAGCCTCCCAGCCTCCGCTAAGCCAGCTCCCTCCTGGACACATGCCAGCAACCCATAATTAAAGTGTTTTCTGGAGGGAGCGTCTCCTTGTACTACCCATTGTGAATGATGTCCTTGGAGTCTGGCTATAGTAATTGAAAAGAAATGAGACCTTTCCAATTTGTCCCTCTTTCGGCAGCCCCTGCCCCACCCCTTTCCCAGGACAAAAACATTGTGAGATGCCACACAAGAAACGAAGGATCCATTTCTGTGAATTTGAAAGCTGAAGCATAATACATAAGCTTCCCCCACCCCCAGGAGTGGATGTTTCAAGTGTAACCTTCCTATTACAATTATTCTTGCATGATTAAATAGAAACTGTCCTCCTGTTATGCTCTTTGTTGATAGATTAAATGTTCCAATGAGACATTAGACTGTATTATAATGAAGCATTTCTTGGAGCGTCAAATTAAAAATTAGGTATGTCTTTGAAGATTACCTTCAATGAGATTTGATTATGTGACTGTTAATTCTAAATAATAAACACTGTCAGCATTTTCATATATATATATATTATTATCTCATTTGATATTGATAATAATTTTTTGAGGTAGTTAGCACTGGTATTATAAATCCATTTTTTTTGCCAGTCAGGGAAATCTCAACTCAGAGAAGTTAAATAGCTTCCCCTAGGTCCTCCAGCTAGTAAGTGGAACTGAGACATGAATCCCGGTTTTTGATTTTCAAAGTGAAGTTCTTTGCACCATACCATAAGATTACTTATAAAGTCAATGTACAGAAAGTATATTTTGATTTTCTCAAAATTCTGCAAATGTATCTCCACATGCTAAGGAAAGAAGATTGGAGAGTTCTGATCATTTTCAGAAGATAGAATTTTGATTTAGTTGTGCTCTTTCCTACCAAGTGGCCCAAACACACAGAGGGAGAGCAATTATATTACCAAACCCTGTTCTCAACAATGCAACTCATATACAAAACTTGGAAAGGAATTAAAGAGGCTTGTTGGCTTCTGTTCCACAATAAACATGGGAAAAGAGATCAGTGTTTGCTTAATGGAAACCTTAATTCAAATTTCTAATTGAGTATAATGAACAAAGGAGAATGTCCCCAATGCTTGAGAACTGTAAACAGTACAGTGTTCTTTTAATGATCACACACTGATTATCTTAGTGAATCTAAATTACATGGGTCCAAATGCTGCTGTGGGAGGCATAGCTCCTTTTTTGTGTTTCCAATAAGCTCTGGGCTGTCATGGCAAGGGAATGTGGGACGGGCAGGGTTCTTACTAGCTGTCATCATGATAGAGTTGCAGACAAGAGGACAGTCACTTTTCAAAGAATTATAATAAAGGAAAACCTGAGCCATGACCTTGATTTAAGGATATTGGCTTTTGAAACTCATATATTAGAAATAAATGTAGCTCATGTTTAAATGAATAGTCTCCAGAGACTCAGCCACCAATTCTAAAGATGCTCACAGTGATTTTTGGAACCTATACTGTGGGTTGTCCTTAGAATTTACATCAACTCCCTTTAACTTCCTCAGCAGTTGCAAATCTTTGTCCACAAGAGAATTTGATTTTGGAAAAAAAAAAAGTAATAATGTTTGGAATCAGAGCAGGTCTGGAGAATTAAATGAAGGGATGAATGGGGGCAAGGCCACTTTGGGTAAGAATGTGTGACAAAGTATGAAGAATCATTTTCTTGTGTGCCTTGCTCACTATCTCTGAGGGAAATTCCAGAGTAGATGTTCTTAAAATACTTTTGGTGGTAGAAGCATTATTGAAATAATTCCACTCCTTAGATTTTTTAAAAAATAGATTTTTTTCTCATTACAAAATTTATATATATGTATACATATATACACACACAGAGAGAGATATATGTATGTATGTATGTACATGCATATAGATACATGTATATATAGACATAGGTAAAATATATGTGTATTTTTTGGTAGAAAATTTAGAAAGTGTAGTTCTGCAGAAAGAAGAACACAATCATTGGGATTACCAAGTAGCCACTACCCACCTACAGCTGTCTGCTCTCTGCTCTGATTCTCTTCACAGACATTGTAGAATGTAGTGGTTACAAGTTTAGGTGGGAGAATCAGAGACTTAGGTTCAAATACCAACTAGCTCTGTGATTTTGGCCAAGTTACCCAAACTCTCTCAACCTCTATTTTTTTCATCTATAAAATAGAGTTGAGTTGTTCTAATTGGGTTATTGTTCATTTACTTCTTATGTATTTATTCATTCATTTAACAAATGTTTATTGAGCACCTATTATGTACCTGACTCTGTTTTAAGTCCTGGGAACAAAAGAGGAGTGAACACAATAGGAATCCTGGAACTCAAGGAATGTACTAGGAAAGAGATGTAGACAAAAACCTTAAAAATAAATTAAAATCTGTAAAATGTAAAGTGCTTGTATCAGTCCCTGAGCCTTAATTCTCACAGGGCAATGTCAGGAGGGCCAGATAATGCCTGCACACAAAGTGCCTGGTATTAGGAGAAGATTCATGAGCTTAAGGAATCCTGAGCTTTTATAATGGACAGTAAGTCTACCTGAACTTTGCCCTGGAGAGCAATGTTGTTATCTTTATTAAACAGGATATAAATAAACCTGCCTTTTACTTTCTCTGTCTCCTAAGGCTGTTCATTATACAAAATCCTTGAAAAGTGGTCCAGAAAAAAAGGAAGCCAGTGACTCTGCTTGCAAGACGTGAGGAAATGCTAGATTCGTGGCGAATTGTCTCACAACAATTGACAGAAATGCAAAATCTTGCACACTTGTAGACCTACTGATTCTGAAACTCTGGGGGTGGAAATGAACATTTGTGTTTTAATAGGCATCCAGTGATTTTGATGCAACAAGTTGGAGATCACTGTGGCCTTTGGAGTGTACTGAGGACTGACTGGGGAATTTGGGTAGAAGTGGATGGCGAATCAGTGGGGCTGTCTCCTAGGGCAGCGCCTGCAAAGACAGACCTGGATGTGCCTGGGGGGTCCTCGTTACGGTAATGCACAAGATGGAAAAGGATGGGGGTAGGACCTGAAGAGACAGTATCAATAAGTGTGAATCGATCTAGAAATCAGGATACTGGGTTCCTACCATTACCTTTTCCATGTAAACCTAAACAAATAATCTAGTTTTAAGGACTTTTTTTAAACTGAAAAAGACTTTGAAGATCACCCAGTCCTAGGATTCCAGATAGGGATTTTCTCATGTGACAATTCTAATCCCCTGATCCACAGGCTTTAGAGGGATTTGTAGGTGTCAGCCATGGTGACAGATGTGATGTGGGGATACTTTTACAGTTGACATCACCGATATGTCCAAATTTCTTATTTTTCCTTAGGACAAGAGAAGGCAGCTTATCTGTCTTTTGATACTTACTAGTTCTCTGTTCTCTCTGTTTTTCAGGGACCACTCCAGTGCTAGCTTTCTTTTACAAGCGTAATTTCTGTTACAATTTCGCATTGCTTTGGTGAATCATCGTTGAGGTGGCTGGAGAAGCATGGGGCATTTGGGTTATCTTAGGCTTTGACTTTGTACGAAAATTCAGCCCAGATTAACAGTTTCTGGGGCAAAAGTCCTTGTCGGGTTACTTTCTTTGAAGAGCTTCTTGTTCCAAACCCAAATGGATGTCTTTTTTAGTGCACCTGAGTAACAACAAGAGAAAGAGAGAGGAAAAATGCATTTTGAAGTAGTTTCTTGGAAATCAGTTCAAAGGTTTTAGCAAGTTGGATGTATGATTAACCACCATGTGAGTTCTCAAAAATAGCTTTGGAACTCTTAGAATCTTGTCTATTTTGACATTTAAAAAAGAAAAGATTTTATTTATTTATTTATTTATTTATTTATCTGACGGGGGAGGGGCAGAGGGAGAGGCAGAGAATCTCAAGTAGACTCTGTGCAGAGCATGGAGCCCGACGCGGGTCTTGACCCCATGACCCTGAGACCATGACGCAGTCTGAAACCAAGGGTCGGATGCTTAACTGACTGAGCCACCCAGGCACCCCTATTTTGACATTTTTTATTTAAATATTTTTAGTCAGCCAAGCACATTGAAAAAAAAATTTTTTTCATTTGAATTGTAGCCATTTCTTTAAGGCAAATCTTTCATTTTAAGTGCAACTAATATTTCAGAATGGAATTAAACAACATTAGTGGGTAATGGTTTTGATCTGTTTCCAAGAAAAAAGAATACTTCCTAGCTGCAGATTTGTTACAGCACTAACTAGTTACTGCACCAGCAACGACAATATTCAGAAAGATGAGGAAAAAATGCGGAATGGTAATAACAGTAGTGCAGGGAGAACAAGAGAGAAGATGAAGTAGGAGACAGGAAAGAGAAGAAATGAAGGAGTAAGGAGAGAAAAAAGGAGAGAGAGCAAGAGAGAAGAAAGAGGAACAAGTAAGACTATATGAAAGGCAGTTGTCAGGCTCTGCTCCCTTGACCCCACCCTTGTTGAAATGGTGTCATTTCCAAGGGATGAGCAGCTACTCTTCAGTTTTAAGCTAATGCTTTCCCAGAAAATGTTTTCTTTGTTCCCTAAATTATTGATTGGGCTATTAAGGGTCTAAAATGAAATTTTAATTCATTGTAAGAGTCTTCCCAAAGTGTGACCTCTTGGATCACACTGATTGACTTGCTATGCTGCCATATGAGTAATTGAAGAGAGAGGATGGGAGTGCATGAGAGCAGAAAGTGAATGTCCATGGACTGCAGCAGGGTCCCCCTCTGCAGGCCTGGCTCCAGGGACAGGGGATGGTTGAAGAGTCCAGTAGAAGGTTGGGAATTGTTCTACACTGTCCTTTCTGAGAAAAAGTATATGGTCTTCCTGCCAGTCCCTGTTAGCAGGGTGGAAATTGTCACTGAATTCTCTGTGTAGGGGTCAAGAGCATCTCCCCCCAGTCACCCCCTCCCCCCATGAACACTGAGAAATTGTTGACCCAAAAGCAGAGGGTACTAGTCGAATCTGTCAAGGTATGGACAAGTTCTGAGAGTCTGGAAGGTGCCATGGTACTAGCTGTGAAAAGGGCAGTATTTGGCATCCTAAAACCCTGGATTTAAATCCTTTCACTGACTTTTTTTTTTTTTAATTATGTTATGTTAATCACCATACATTACATCATTAGTTTTTGATGTAGTGTTCCATGATTCATTGTTTGTGTATAACACCCAGTGCTCCATGCAGTACGTGACCTCTTTAAAACCCATCACCAGGCTAACCCAACTGCCCCACCCCCTCCCCTCTAGAACCCTCAGTTTGTTTCTCAGAGTCCATAGTCTCTCATGGTTCATCTCCCCCTCCAATTCCCCCCCACCTTCATTCTTTCCTTCTTGCTATCTTCTTCTTCTTCTTCTTCTTTTTTTTTAACATATAATGTATTATTTGTTTCAGAGGTACAGGTCTGTGATTCAACAGTCTCACAATTCACAGCGCTCATCATAGCACGTACCCCCCCCAATGTCCATCACCCAGCCACCCCATCCCTCCCACCCCCCCACCACTTTAGCAACCATCAGTTTGTTTCCTGAGATTAAGAATTCCTCATATCAGTGAGGTCATATGATACATGTCTTTCTCTGATTGACTTATTTCGCTCACCCCCAGTTCCACTTTCACTGACTCTTAATGGAAAGAATCTTGGAAAAGTTAATGAATGTCTCTGCTTCTCAGTGTTCTCATCTCTAAAATATAGATGATGAGAAACAGTGGGGCCAATACATGGAGAAAAAAATGTAGTGTAAATAAAATGCTTAGCATCATGCTCAGTAAGTATTTCCATAGATTTTAACTCATTCATTTTACAGTTACATTTATGTTATCATCCTTTCTATTGTCATCAGAGGCAGGATGATAAGGGGAAGATTGGGGTATTGGTTCACCGCATAAGGAGCAAGTCAAGGGATCTGGGAACCAGGGATGTGTACAAGGAGAGAAAGCAACCAGGTCTTGAGAAAAAAATAGGCAGAGTATGGAGACTAGAAACTTAAGCTAACACCTAACAGTGTATTACCATTACTAGTATCCATCATTTACTGCTTCTCTGCCAAGTGCTACTCTTCTATTATACTATTGTTTCTAATCTTCATATCTACTCTGTGAAAAAGAGAACACCATTTTCTTGTTTTAACTAGGGAGGAAAAAAAGAGTTTAGAATACTTACAGAGTGATTGAGAACCCAAGTTCTCATTCCAAGGTCTGTAGTCCTTCCATTGCCCCCACACTTGATGTGAATGCTCTCTGGGCCATTGGAAATATCTGTGGGTTCTGGTCTCCTTTCTACTTTTTTTCCCTTCTATTTTGTAATGGCTAGCATTTTTCGCCCCAGGGAAAGATTCAGAAGTCTGTTCCTCCCCTCTATCTTTTTCTTCTCATCTCTCTTTAATTTCATGGCTCCTGTTTTATTTCCTGTTGTTGTTGAGTCTTGTTGTACCTCTGATTTTATTATAAACAAAATATTTTGAAGTAGAGACTCTACCACTTGGATATTGTATGTAACATGTCAACCTCAAGTGGCACCCATTTATTATTTCTCACAGTCTATGAGTTGGCTGGGGGTTGATTGATCGAGGCTGGGCTTGGCTGCAGGGGGCTGTGCTCCATTCTCTGGCTAGGATCATCAGGCCAGCCCCAATATGTTCTTGGCAATGGCAATGGCAATGGCAGAGGTTCAAGAGAGCAAGTGGAAGCACACGAGGCTTCTTTTTATTTATTTATTTATTTATTTTTTTGGGAGAGAGAGAGAGAAAGAGAGAGAGCTGAGTGAGTGGAAGGGAAGAGGGAGAGAATCCTAAGCTGACTCTCTGCTGAGCGCAGTGCCTGATACAGGGATCGATCTCATGATCCTGAGATCATGATCTGAGCTGAAATCATGAGTGGGATGCTTAACCAACTGAGCCACTCAGACGACCCAGCACACAAGACTTCTTAAAGCCATCTTGTTCTGTGGGTCAAAGAAAATCACATGCTTGAGGCCAAAGTCAGGAAGTAGGGGTGCCCTCATTTACAGTAGAGGACAGTACAAAAGTATATGCAAAGGATATGGAATTAGGGAGGGGCAGGGAATTGGGACCATTGATGTGATTTATCACAGAGATGTGTCAACCAAGCAGTCATTTTCCAGCCTACTGTTGCCTGTTGGTTTCTCTTCCTCCATCTGACTCTGACTTAAGGAAGGGTTAGCTCCCTTCTGAGTCCCGACAACCCTGGGAATCAGATGTCTCCTTGGAGGGGGTTGGCTCTGAGTGTTGCTTTTTTCAGTTTCTTACTCTGCTTCCTCTCCCCCATGAAATTATAAGCTCTGGAGTATCTTCAACCTTGTATCACCAAGTAGGGCATATTTGTGAAGTAACAGGTTTTTTCTCAAACATCTTCCTTAAAAGTCTCTATTTCCTTCAATAAGTAGGGACAACATAAGTGTGTACATTCACACTATAATCTGGTATTCTTGTATTTAACTGGTATTATACCTCTGTAACAATTTTCCTGGTATTATTTGTATTTTACTGAAACTTTGCAAGACACAATACCTTTTGTTTGATAATGCTAGAGTTTTAAGCAAGAAATAATGCTGATTGGGTAATAGACGGGCTGTGAAATTGAAATCAACTCCTATACTTGGGCATGAATCCTGATTATCACACAGAACTGGTTTTCACACATGACCCTGATGGACTGTATGAATAAAACTCTTATTTTTGCTCTGCAAAAGTGTACCCTTCCAAGGTAGAAACCTGAAACTTTTTGACCTCCTTCTTGGGAGGGGTTATAACATGCCATTTAAATCAATATTAACCTGGTCTCCAAAGCCATGTGTAATCTGGACTCTTCATTCTTTGCATCTTGTCCCTTTCTGATAACATTCTTACCAAACTTTTTCTTCCTTTCTTAAATACCAAGTTACTTCATGCCTCAGATCTTTGTACCACCCATTCCATCTGCCTGGAATGTTCTTTCTCCAGCCATCTATCTGTCACCTACCTAAATTACTGCATGTCCTTTGGGACTCAGTTAAATCCTAATTTACTTGAGAGGCTGTCCTGACCTCACAGTTGTCATTACCCACTCTGTCACCTGTGCTGGAATTCTCCATCTTTCTTCCTAGAACTCCTCACATTTCTGGTGACTAAATGAATCGTTGCATGTTTTCTTTTTGTTTCATGTGTGTTTTCCTTTCCAGTCTCTTAGTTCCTTGAGGGTTAGTACACCCTGTTTCCCCAGCCCTGGCCTGTAGTGTTTGGCACAGAGTAGGTTATCAGTTGCCATTTATTGTATGAATGAATGAATGAATGAATGAATGAAACTTTGCAGAGACATAGATGCTCAGAACTGGAATAGATTGTAAAACCAGTTCCCATCATATGGTTTCTACAACAGCTCTCCTAGTCTCCAGGTAGCTAATTGCTTCTACTTGAACATTTCCCCCAACTAGGAACTTACTCTTCTTGATGCTGTCAATTTCATCTTTCTAACAGTTGTAAAATATTCATGTTTCCATTTCCATTAAACTAAAATATGTCATCGCATAACTCTTATCTGTTGATTTTATGTCCAGTCCCTTGGGATTTTACAAAACAACCCAAATTTACTGTTTATTTGGCAGTATTTTATATATTTGAAAATAATGACTGTAACTGCCAAGGATTTTTTATTGAAATACCCACTGTTTGATATACACACTTTATCAACATCTCATTTAATTGTCAACATGATTTTCAGTGGGTTGTATTAATATCCCCATTTTACAGAAGAGAATACTGGGGCTGAAAGAGTTTAAACAATCACCCAAGAGCATGGAGTCAGTAAGTGGCAGAACCTGGATTTGAAACCAGGAACCATAATTTGTGTAATCCAGATTTTTGTATGCTCAGGGAACTAATATAATATATTCAACAAATGTGAAGGACTCTGTAGAAATTAACATATGGCTGTTCGCTTACTTTTTGACCTTTATACTCTTGAATGCTTTGAGTGCTACAAAATGCATTTGTCCATACTTCCTTAGTCTTGGTGATCTTGATCCCTCTCTGCATTCATCTAATGGACAACCATATAGGGCTGCATGCATAACTAGTTATCTGTCCCTGTATGGTGCATCCAGCACCTTGAACCTTGATGATGGCAATGACAAGTGTTTTTAACCGTAAGACATTTTTTACTCCATTTCGCCATCTATTCCTGTGTTTTTCTCAGTACTTGATCTCTGGCTTCATCCAAATGTCCTCAGCCCTGTCCTTCCTTTCTCCCTTCTATAGTACCTAACATTGCTCTTATAGTGACATTGATTCTTCTTGATGCTATTTCATTCATATCTGCAGCATCTACCTCATGCATCCCTGGGGAGCATCCTAAAATAACCTGTCTGTCAGGTTACTTATATTATGCTGCTGTAACAAACAACACCTAAATATTAGTGGCTTACATAGCAAAGGTTTATTTTTAATTCATGCTAAATACCTTTAGTAGGTTAATAAGCAGGCTATTGATCATAGTGCCTCAGAGACCCAAGCTAATAGAGCAACCACCATCTTGAACATGACCTGTAGTTGTGACAGAAAAAATAAAAAAGGTAAAGCTCTGATGTCTCTTACCAACAACTGAATGCTTAGCCTGGAAATGACACTAGTCATGTGGCCCACCCAGTGACAAGGGGGCCAGAGAGGACAGTTGTGCCATATGTGCAGATATTGAAGAACTAAGAAACATTTGGTTTATATTTGATAACTTAGTCCGTAAGACTAAGATTTGTCTTAGAGATAATTTGATTATATTAAATAGAAACCTACTCAGTGTGTTTCATTGGGAATTTAAAATAGAAATTTATAATCAAAAGATTTTAATGGAATCTAAGAGTTGAAGTACAGTAACTCTGTACTTCATAAACTATGAAGTACATAAACTATGGATCTTCAGTGCTCTCATAAACTATGGATATTGAGAACTGGAAGGCTTCCAAAGACTAGGAATTCCATTGCTCTCTTTGTCTTTAGAAACAAATGGCCTCTCATCTCTGTTTCCTTGCGCATTTGATCCATTCTCTCTCTTTTTTTCCTGCAAAGTAGCCTTCCCTGTTTATTTCTTAGCACTTGTGACCCTAAAATTGACCATCTCAAAATGGGAGGCTTAATTCTTGAGTCTATTTGACTTGATAATTTCAGGACCTACAGCTTGCTAACCCAGACTCTCTTATCCTTGGGTGGGTATCCTTCCATCGTCCAATTAATAACTATTATTGGCAGGGCAAACATGATGTCAGGTGGTAGTAAGTCGTCCTGCCTCTAGGGAGCACAGAAGAGGAATTGATAGGAATCTTTATCACATTAGCGTTTCCTAGTACTAGCTTAAATGACCAATAATACAGTTCCTGAGAAACAGAGTTTAGACATCATCTTTCCAGATTGTGTGGAACATTAGGAAAACCCCAGTGTTCTTTCGTCTTGTCTTTTCCAGCTGACTTTTGAAATATCTTACCTTTTAATTTTACCTCTTAAATATTAAGATTTAAATCTCAGTTACATGTAATGTTCTCTCCCCTAACCACTCCGCATGTTCTTGTCAACTAGTTAACTAATTAGTTAAATGATTATTGAGTGCCTATTAGGTAGAAGTTGTGCTTTGTGTTAGATGTAACCAAAAGGAGCTGCCCTCAAATTGCATATAATCAAGTACTGACAGGTTTATGTGAATTGCGATTTTAAGGTCAGGATTTCCAAGACTAACAGATCACAACCACTTGTGGATGGAGGGACATGAACTAACTTCTACAGAATATCCACTGTATGCCCTGCACCGTATGCTGGACCCTCTATGAATAATTTCTCATAAATCCTTACATTACACCAACAGTGATTGACATCATCATTCCAATTTAAAGAGAAGTAAGATTTAAACTTAGGTTTTTAGATTCCAAAGCTGTTTTTCTTTCTAAGTCAAGCTGCCTCTAGAAATGAGGTGGTGATACCAGCCAGAGTTGACTAAATTGGGTAGGTCTTTGACTCTGTTCATTCTCTTTCTGGCTTGTAGCACTACCTAAATCACTCTTCTAAATTACTTCATGAGGAAACTTGCTTCTCATAGTCTGTAAATAACTGGGTGGTTTTGATTTAGGTTCCTTGTCAATTATTATATCTATATTCAAATCCAAGTGAAGCTTAATGATAAGATGAAGAGGTTGAACAAGTATGAGTTGATCGTGAAAGCTGGAAGTGATGGTTTCTGACACTGTTGTGGTGGGAAATACATTTTTTTTAAATTTTATTTTATTATGTTATGTTTAGTCACCATACATTACATCATTAGTTTTTGATGTAGTGTTCCATGATTCATTGTTTGTGTATAACACCCAGTGCTCCGTTCAATACGTGCCCTCCTTAATACCCATCACTGAGCTAACCCATCCCCCCACCCCCCTCCCCTCTCCTACACTGTTGGTGGGAATGCAAGCTGGTGCAGCCGCTCTGGAAAACAGTATGGAGATTCCTCAGAAAGTTGAAAGTAGAGCTACCATATGACCTAGCAATTGCACTACTGGCATGTGCACCCCAATGTTTATAGCAGCAATGTCCACAATAGCCAAACTATGAAAAGAGCCAAGAGGTCCATCAAGAGATGAATGGATAAAAAAGATGTGGTATACACACACACACACACACACACACACACACACACACACACACACACACACACACACAGAGTGGAATATTATGCAGCCATCAAAAGGAATGAAATCTTGCCATTTGCAATGACGTGGATGGAACTAGAGGGTATTATGCTAAGTGAAATAAGTCAATCAGAGAAAGACAAGTATCATATGACCTCACTGATATGAGGAACTCTTAATCTCAGGAAACAAACTGAGGGTTGCTGGAGTGGTGGGGGGTAGGAGGGATGGGGTGGCTGGGTGATAAACATTGGGGAGAGTATGTGCTATGGTGAGCACTGTGAATTGTGTAAGACAGGTGAATCACAGACCTGTACCTCTGAAACAAATAATACATTCTGTGTGTTAAAAAAAAGATAGTAGGGAAAAATGAAAGGGGGGAAATTAGAGGGGGAGATGAACCATGAGAGACTATGGACTCTGAGAAATAAATTCTTATCAGCAACTAACTTAACAATTGACCAGGTTGTCCCTGGATGAATGCCTCTCTTTGTGAAGAAGCTGACCCTCTGTGAGGATGTAAGACCTGTTCACTTTGTTTCATCTTGAAGTTGATAATTGTTTTTTTCCATTTTGAAGGCTCCTCCAGCAGTTTTTAAATGGTGCCCCCATGGGGCAGAATGAGCTCTGTCTTCTTCTGTGAGTTCTTATTTCATTCTGGGAAATTGCTTAAGTCTTGGTGGAATACTGAAAACTGTCAAAGCTTTTCAAATTCCTCTGCTCTGAAAGGTATTCACTAACAATCAATAAATTAAGAGGAGGCACAGGGGAATCATGGAAAAAGCATGGAGCCAGGCAGACCTGGGTTTGAATCTTGGCTCCTCTGCTTAGTAACCATAGAGATATGGATAAGTTATTTAACCTCACGGTTAGTCAGCTTCCAGATCTGGATAGAAGAGGGTAACAAAATCTACCTCAGAGGATTGTTGCTGGAATTAAATGACATAGAATCTGTGGAAAATAATCAGGGCAACAGTGCAGTTACAATATATTTATACAGGCCTGCCATGAATGACTGTGTAGACTGGGCACTGAATGACTCTAGGGAGCACCATTCACATGTGGCCAGTACTGTGCCATGAGCAACCATAGTCACTGTACTGAAAGGCAGTCATTATCATTCTTATTACTCCTCCCATGGATTTTCACACCCCGAATTTTCATACCTGGTGCTCACTCTTGATGTCTTCTTTTTGGATTATTGCTTCAGTTGAGCAAGCTAACTTTAGTTTGTTTTCACTTCAGCTGGACATTGCTTCTTCAGTAACCCGCTCCCATTTTGGAAACCACAGACTGTAGGCAAATTATGCCCTGGAATCTTGGGATTCTTTTCCTCACCTGGAGCTACAGCATAGCTTTTCTGTTTGTCTGGGAGGTAGAATCAAAGACCATGGAGCTGGGTTTATGAGACAGAGAACCTGCTTTTGTAGGCGAGGGTGGTGGCTTCAGACTGTTGGAACATGAATTTGAAAATTGCAGTGATCTTCTTGAACATCTGTTTCACAGTCAGAGAAGCACAAAAAGGCCCCTGAAAGTGGTGACAAAAAGAGTTCAAGGATCTGGAGAACTGTGTGATGAGAAAAATTGGCACTTCTTTAGAGAGTACCTGTGGGAGGCACAATTTATAATGGAATTATCAACATTAATATAAATTTATGAATACTGAACCATAGGTGCAACCGAACTCCATTGTTACCTGAAGGGGAAGCATTTTGTGGACCCCAAACTGTGTTGGTTTTGAATAACTTAGTGCCACACCTACATTTTTAACATGCTGATTTGCCTTCACATTATAAGGCGATGTCTTACCCAGACTGGTAGATGTGCGGTTTGCTCCATTCCCTTGGAAGTGCATCAGGAAAAAGTAAAGGGGGAAAAAAATGAGAAATTATACCCATTTGAGAATCATAAGAAGCTTTGGTTTTTATCCTTTCCAGGCCAGTGAATTTACTTGAAATAAATTTTCTGTAGATTGAAATTGTACTGCTCAAGAGAAGGGGAATGGGTTGTGTACAGGGAGTGAGGGAGGAAGGATGGAAACATTCATATTTTGAGGTCTACTCTGTTCTGAATTCTTCGCACACCTGTTTAATCCTCATAGTATCTCCAGGAGGCTGTGGCTATTGTTTCTAGGTAACAATGGGAAAAGCCAGGTTCAGAAAGGATGATTTGTTCATACTGGTAGAGTTTGGGTTTAACCCATGCTTGCTGACCCCAAGGCAATTCCCTTTTCTTTAGACTAGGGTCAGCAAGCATTTTTGGAAAAGAACTTTAGTCAATAGGGTTTGTGGGCCAGAAGGTCTCTTTTGCTATTGCTCAGTGCGCTCAGGTGGTGCAAAACCAGCCATCAAGAGTATGAAAACATATATGAGCACTGCTGTGTTACAATAAAGCTTAATTTACAAAAATGGGCAGAGTGGGATTTGGTCTGCAAGCCTGGTTTGCCAAAACTTTAAAGCCCCAGAGTAAAAACCAGAGGAACAAACCCCCAGATGAAAAGAACAGAAAATAGTTAAATGAAGGTAGGGTTTGGAGGATGACACTGTTTTGTAAAGGGCATCATAAAATTTACATATAGTTTTCCTCATCTAGTGAGAGCAAAGACCATTTCATATACACTTTACAGCTTCACACTTTACATGACTGTGTTAGTCCCTGGAAAGCAATAAAACTGTTCTTTAAATACATACAAGATTAGGGGCGCCTGGGTGGTTCAATCAGTTAAGCATCTGCCTTTGGCTCAGTCATGACCTTGGGGTCCTGGGATCAGTTTCCCTGCTCAGCGGGGAGCCTGCTTCTCCCTCTCCCTCTGCCCCTCTCCCCCGCTCGTGCACGCTCTCTCTCTCAAATAAAAATAAAATCTTTAATATATATACATATGACTAGTGTTTCAAGTATTACATCTGAGTTAACCACAACAGACTAGGTCCGAACATTCCCCAGTACACACAAACTGTTACAGTCCGTGTCTCTCAGTTGGGTGGCTGGCTCCTTCTCATGTCATTGACTAAATTTTCTTGCAGTTTAGATTCCCATATACACACAGATCATCATGGTGTTGGAACAATTCCAATGTCGTAAAGCCGGACAGGTAAAATGTACTTTTCAGGTAAAACTATAATGTTATTTTCTCTACTGAAGATAGCATGAATGGCACATTTCTAAAGAAAATCTTCTTTGTCATTTGTTTATTTTTACATGCTAAACAGAGACTGGGAGACCCAAAACAGGATTCTAAGTACAAAATGGTAAAAAAGTATTTCTATACAAATACCGACGTAAGTATTTGAAAAAGGTGAAAAGAACAGCCTTTCAACTCTCACTAAATTCCATAGACAATCACCAACTTGTTCTACTGTTAAAAGTGGCGGAACACCTAATAGTTGGAAATCACCTAACACAATAAGTAAATCGAATCATGTAACTCAGAAATACTAAAGCCTCAAAACCATTTTGTCATGGGGTTCATGTCTGGTGGCTCAGTACTCTGGTTCAGAAATCCTATTGCAGTCGTTCAGGCTAGGAAGGATGGAAGTCCAAGTTGAAGCAGTAACTCCAACCATAGCAAGGAGGGGATGAATATGAGAAATGTTTGTACCTAGAATTGACAAAATGTGATTTATTATTTAAAAGTCATTATAGATGAAGATGATGGTGATGATGATGATGATGATGATGATGATGATTTTTGGTGGCAGATGATAGAAACTGGCTGATGAACTTAAGCTGAAATGGTGATTTATTGGCAGGCTTGTGGGGTAGCTTACATAATCGAAGAAAGGTAGCCCACATAATTGACCAAATGTTGGGAAGGCATAAATCAGGGAATCTCTGGGCACATCAGCATTGAGCCTCCATATATCTTCTTTCTGGTGTGGTACCGTAGTGTTATTGACTTCCAACCCATGGTTGGTTAGTGGCATTAATAGTCCTAATTAAAGACCTCATTGCATTCCTGCCCTTTGCTCTGTGACTCCATAGGCCCCTCTTAATTCTGATTCCGAAATTGGCCCTGGAAGAGTAGCAAATGTGATGTAATCAGAAAATTGAATAAGCATTTGCAGATTTCTGCTTCCTTGCTTGTTCCTGGTCTTTGCCGTGAGGATGTGCCCAGGCTAGCCTACTGGATAACGTGGCAGATGGAGAAGAGCTGAGTGATCCCAGCTGTCCGAGCTGAGCCCCCAGCCATGAGAGAAAGCTCATTTGAGAACTGCCTATCTCACCTGCAGCCAGCTGAGACACATGCATAAACCCCGCATAGATCAACAGAACTGTCCACCTGACAAAACAAAGGAGAAAGGATAAATTGTTGCTTCCGGTAAATTTTGTGGGTATTTATTACATGGCAACAGCTAATTGATACACCACCAGTGTGTCTCCTGATTCACATTTTAATTTCTTGAATATGAGAATCTGGTGGATTCAGCTTGGTTCTTGTGTTGTACCCTGAATCACTTAGCTGTGACCAGGGGGCAGGTGGCATGGCTGAAAGGAGAAAAACACTGTGAGCTATAAAAACAGCATAATTGGTAATATAAATTATATATGTGTAACATGGGGGAGGGACTGGGATAAAGATGGAGAGTCAAAAACTCCCGGAATATTTATAAATATTCTCAGAGTTTCATCAAACTCCTGAAAAAGGAAGGGCTTTTAGACTCCCACTGATATTAGCTGTCAATCAGCATTGGGGAAATGACTTGTTCATAAAGAGTCAAAGAGTGATTAGTCAAACCCATGAAGAACTTGATTGAGTGGGCAGGACCTGTTTTTCATGTCTATGTCCTTAGTGCCTAGCAAAGGATGGTACATAGAAAGGCAGTATTTTTTTTTTAGAGAGAGACTGGGCATCAAAAAAATTGTCCATAATAAAATTTCAGCTGTTGATATTGAAAAGACAGTGGCCAAATTCTGCTGGTTTTAGGTGTATCAATACCTGATAATGTGGTGCCTACATAATATTATAAGAAAGTAATAATTTGTACCAGAAATAAAATCGTTAATGTTATGTAATAAATGTGTTTTTCAGGCAACCAACTCATTAACTGCCTGCTTGTGGTGTTTGTGACTGTGCTTTTCTTCCTTGCCGTAATCGTAGAATTCTAGAACTTTAGGGGACCCGAGACCCTCTGCTCTAGAAAGCCTGTTTTACAGTGTGGATACGTCTTGCCTCAGCCGCACATGTTCTTCCTTTGTGGAAGGTCCTCACTGGCTTGTCTGAACCCCCATTCACTAAATCACTCATCATCCTCTGCTCAGTCAGCATAGTTACTGAGCTCTAGCCAGACTCCTATACACACAGAAGGTGCAAGCAACCAGGAGCCAGGTGCTTCCAGCTCTGGTCAGTCTGTGATTAACATGATCCTATTTGCAAGGAACACATTCATTTCCCCGTTCTTATTTCTTATATGTTATAACCTTCTGCATGCACATCTAGGCCGAGTCTCTATTCCAGCAGCTGAGCTAAGAGGAATGCATTGGGAGGAGTGGCATGTGGGAGCCCGTTTCCTTAATGGAAGTTCTAAAAGTTGCATTCTAAAAGTTAGTTGCATTTTCGTCATTTCCCTTCCCTCCCTCCCTTCCCTTCCTCCCTTCCTTCCTCTCTTCCTTCTTTTCCTTCTTTTCTGTTTTTGCCCTTTGAACAAATACTGATTGAGTCCTGGTGTTCAAAAAGTGGCATGCAGAACTAAACACTTTGCTAACCTTGCTAACCTCAAGTTGCCCACAATCTAACATAGCTTGTGAAAAAAAAAAAAAAAGGTCCTACTTAGATCTAAGAAGGAAATTAACAATTTTAGACAATTATGGTTCCTATATTGTTATAGATGTTGACATGAAAGATCACATTTAATCTATACAGCTATTCTATAAGCTAGATATTCTTATCCCTATTAGTAGATAAAGAAAATAGAACTCAGACTGTCAAGTAATTTTCTCAAAGTTATGCAACTAAGGCATCCCAGAAGTAGGATTTGAATCCTTGTTCTTCAAGTTGTGACTGCAAAGCCTGGGCTCATCTCTGCACATTGTGACAGTTCTGTCACCCTTCGGGCCAAAGTCCCTCTCAGCAAATCAGACACAGTCCCTGTACTTTTGAACAGTTGTCAGAATATTGCTGCATAACAAATAACCCCCAAACTCATTGGCTCACAGCAACAAGCATTTAGTTTTTTTCACGCATGGATCTGCAAGCTGGCTGGCCTTTGGCTGATCTCAGCTGAATCTGGACGGATTCATCTATATTTGGCTTCCCCATGGAGAGGTTGGATGCAGGTCTACTCCAAATGTCTTCTCAAACTCCTTCTACCAGAGCCCTGGGTATCTTCTCATCCTAAATGATAGGAGTGCAAGCGAGCATTCAAACCATGCAAACACTCTAAGGCTTTTGCTCACATTATGTTCATTAACATTCATTGGCCAAAGTATGTTATATGGTCAGCCAACCATCAATGAGGCAGGGAATTTTAGCCCTCTCATAGTGGGAGGAACTGTAAAATTCTACAACAAAGTGTTCAGATGTATAATTCTATAACAGAGGGCAGGTGAAAAATTTGGAACAAAAATGCAGTCTACCACATCCCCAAACCAGCAAGATGGCCAAGCAGGTGTGTGTCAGTGGTCTATCCTTTAGTGGTATTTAGAGTTTGAAGTCCTGGCTTTGTTACCCTCTGCCCATGAAGAATTTGGCCTGTTGTTCAACCCTTCTGAGCCCCCACCTGTGCTGGAATGGTCATTATATTCCCTGTTCCATATTCCTTTTAGACTTATTTAGATCTCAGGGAGCAAATGTGAACTTCTTTATAAACTTTACTGCAGTGTTCAAAGTTAATTATTAATATTGTTATTTATTATTTTTGTCAATATGATTACCACCTTAATTAGAGTATTCTTGAAGTCTTTTTGGGGACCACCCAGCAATCCATAGTTGGGAGAACCAGGTGGTCTGTGGGCTGTGGCATTAGGACTTATTTATTTTATTATTGTATCCATGGCTTGGTTTCTGGTATTATTAAGTCATTTGTTTATGATATTTAATAAAAGCAAGCATTGTCTCGTCTGTAGCCCATCAGAGGCAGTACAGTCTCTCATTTCCTGGGGTGTGGTTTTCATCTGGGGCAGCCCCAAGTGGGAATGAGGATGGTTGGTGGTTCGTGGGCATCCTCTGTTTCGCCAAAGTGGTCTGCAGTCTGCAGGAGCTTGAGAGCCTTACTTCCCATAAGTGCGCTGATTCTTGAGCTGAAAGCATTCACACAATTTCTACTGCTTCATAATGGGCTGAATTCTCTCTCCATCAGACAAACATAAATAGTGCTTGAGGTAAGTAAGAAAGGGCAGGAGGTAACCTCTGCCAGAACCAACTAGCTGTAAGTGTGGATGCAAAATAACATTTCCCTGAAGAAGAAAACCATAGCAATGAAGGGAGGAGGGGGAGGCAGAAGTTGTTATTATAAACCAAATATAAAATTCCTAAGATAAATCTAAACATGTTTTTTTATCAGGTTTACGTGTTTGCTCAGTTCAGCTCAAATCTATGAAATTCGATTCTCTGCAACTCAATCCAATCAATATTTCTAGACACTATAATGCCAACAATCCAGGGATAAGCTCTAACTCAGAGATGAATAAAATATAGACTCTGCCCTTAAAAAAATTCCAGTGAGTAGTGAACACACACACCCACGTACAAAACATTAGAGGGTAGCAGCTAGGGCTTGGGAGTCAGGCAAAGCTGGGTTAGAGTCTTAACAAGGTCTTGATCTTGCTGAGTCTTAATTTCCTCATCCACAAAAGGGGACAATAATGTATATTTCACAGAGTTCAATTGACATCCATTTATTTATTTAAAAAACATTAATTAAGGCTTCTTTTGGAGTCGGGATTTGGCAGCCTTCGAGGAACCAAGAGGAGATGTACAGGGGAGGCAGCTATTAAATGGTGCAATAATTTTGAAAACTGTTGCCAAAATCAAATTCAGGATATATGAGCCATGGGGTAATGGAGGAGTAGGGTATAGGGTGTGGGGTGTTTAGGGGACTTAAGCCAAGCTAGACAGTCATGGTCTGTTTCCTTTTTAAATGGAAGGAGGAAGGATGCTTGTGACATAGCAAGGAACAAGCATGTGTGCATGCATGCACACACATAGCTCATGTGTTGGGTTTCAGGAAGCAGAATGTTTCAGAGGGAAGTACATATGAAAAGACTTTTTGGTGGGAGAGAGAGTAGCACCCCAGGAAGTAAGAGAAAGCCAGCATGTGGGAGTGGAATGGGAGGGTTGAAGAGACAGACAGAGGCCATGTGTGTTGAGATCTTGTTAAGGGTTTGGACTTTGTTCTGAGAGCAATGTGAACCTCTTACAGGGATTTAAACGGGGTGGTGGTGATGGTGGTTATGATTAGAGATGCTTCACTGTGGGGAGTGGGTGTGAGGAGGTCAGTTGTAAGTCTCCTGCAATCTCTCAGGAGAGAAGTGGTGTCAGCCTCCTAGTGGTGGGAGAAGAAATGAAAAAAACAGTCTAGAAACAATCTTCGGAGGTCACCAATGTCAAGGTCACTAATGATCTCCATGTTGCCAAATTTAGTGGTCAATTCTCTGTTCTATCCTCATTTTGCTCTTAATTTGACACACATTGATCATACTGGTCATGTCCTTAAATCACCTCTTCTCTGTTTCGGGGATGCCATCCTCTCTTGGATGTCCCTAATGTACTGGTCACTTCTTAAACTGTTTTGTTGTATTCTTCTAATCTTCAAGGCTTATAAATTATTTTCTCTTCTGCAGTGCACTTAATATTCACGTCCCTCCTTCCAAATTCATGTTTTGAAATCCTAACTCCCAATGTGATGGTCTTAGGAGGTGGGGCCTTTGGGAGGTGATTAGGCCATGAGGGTGGAGCCCTCATGAATGGGATTAATTATCTAATAAAAGGTACCCCAGAGCACTCTCTCACCTTCTTTCTGCCATTTGAGGGTATATTGAGAAGTCTACAAGCCAGGAAAAGGGCTCTCACCGGAAACTAACCATTTTGGCACCTATGTCTCAGACTTCCAGTATCCAAGGCTGTGAGAGATAAATTTCTGTTTGTAAGTCACCCAGTCTATGGCGCTTTGTTCTAGCAGCCTGAAGTGACTATGCCATCTCCTTTCAGTTGCTTACTTTCAAGTTACTATTTCCAACCGGACTCCCCCCATGACTTGTATATCCAGTTGATATCTTGACTTGAATATCTAATAGTCTTGCAAAGTATCAGATCAAAAATGGAATTGTTAATTCTACCTCTTGTCTTCTATATTTTATGATGCTGTTCTTACAGTTACTTAGAGGAAAAGCACTTGGAATCATTCTTGACTCTTTTCTCATAATTCACATTCAGTCCCTTTAGCACATTCTGGAAGCTTGTTGTAGCTTGACTGCCTTAATGAACTCAGTTAATGATGTTCCTGTATCCACATCCTTTGCAATGTAGCCGTGCAGCTTCTCCCATAAAAATATAGTCTATTTCCCCACCCTTGATTATGGGCTAATTTTGTGACTTGTTTTGTCAACAGAAATGAGGGACTGAATATACAAATGGACAACGGCCAGATTATGTATAAAAACAGAATTCTGACCCACAACTGGCAGCAACCAGCCCAAGAAGCCAACCTACTATCTGTAGTAACCAGAAATTCAAACCACTATCTGGAACAAAGAGTCCTGGAAGCCCAAACAATAGCCTCTATAACAATTGGCCCAAAATGACAAGACTTGATTAATAACTGACAGATTTCCTAACTTTTGCTCCTACTTCCAAATTAGAACAATCAGAGATCTAAATAGGTACCCCTCACCAATCCTGTAGGCTGTCCCCCTTCTAGATATCTCACCTACAGCTTTCCTCTGCCAACAGCCTCCAATCAGGACATACCTGAAACCTTCTCTTTTTTCCCATATAATGCTTTCTTCCTCTTCTGCCTGTCTTTGAATCTCTGCCAAATGAAAGTGACGGTGGCTGAGTCCCTTGCTATATCAGTCTCTGAATAAGCCTTTCTTGTTGTCATTTGGGGGTCTTCATTTATTTCCACAATAATATGATAGAAGTAACAATGTGGCTATTCTATATCTGTGTCTCAAGAGGCCTTTGACAATTCTGCTCTCTCTTGCCTTTCTGCTATCACCATGAGAACAAGCTCAGGATAACCTTCTGGGAATTCAAGGGCCTACTATAGTTTGAAAGACTTTATGGAGCAGAGCTCAGGTGTTCTTTTGAAATTGAGTATACTTTGCAGTGGAGCTGTTTGCAACTAAGAAGCTCAAATAAGGAAGCAGAGGAACTTAGTGACTTGGGGGTTATTTAGATGATGGGGGAAAGGCAAAGGATTTAGCTTTCCAGTCAAGTAACAAACAAGTTGGCTGGGAACAGTGCTAATTTGGATTGTTCTTTGGTGGGTACAGTGACTTACCTGGAGGAGGCAGGCTCACTCCAGGAGGCTGAGCTATGACATTGCTCCCAGTAATCAGTTAGTCAGGCAGGAGCTGATGTTGAAGCTCTGAGCCCATCAGCTTCTACTTCATGCTGACCTTTGGAGGGTGGAACCCTTTCAAGAGTAGCATTAAGCAAAGCTACCATATTTCCTGGGGCATTTAAAAACATGGTTTAAATAAGAAATGCTTCTTATAGATCTGTGGGGACTTGGTGTGTTTATTAATGCGTAAGAAGTATTATGAAAAAGAAAAACAGATACACATTTAATCTGGGAAATATGCTAGGTGTGATGAGCTTAATAACCTCCCTAGGTCGGGGTTTCAGTTGTGGGCAGGTAATGCGAATGAACCCTCAATGAGCACTTTCAAAGGTTTACAACTATGGCCACAATTTGCATTAACTAGACCACAGCTTACACCTTACCCTGAGAACACAGCAACCAAAGAAATACTAATGAAATGGAATTTGAACCACATGGCTTAGGTGTTCAGCTGCCTGTGTTTTTCTTCCTTTTTGTTCTTCCCTTTGTGCAAAGAACACTTTGATTTCTTCTATGACATTTCTTTTTCTTTGCAATTGGCATCAAACACAGGTGCCATGTACATGTTCTCTGTTTGGTGTCCCAGGGTTTCTATCTCCTTACAAGTCAGACCATGAGGACCGCACAGCCCCTGCTGGGTGCCAGAGCCTCTTCTTTCTAAGCTCACGGAAGAAGTACCCAAGGGGCTGTCTGTAGTTCATTATTACCCAATAGGGTCTGATGACCTTCTGCCTCTGGCCTGTGGGTCCAACTCCATTATTGTTTCTAGCGAGTTCTCAACAACTTAGGGATCCTCAGAACTTTGGTTTTAGTTTCTCTCTAGCAATCGAACACACAAGAGTTAATGTTGATGTCATGGGAAAGACTTTGTGCTGCCTTTATTGTTTTATTATTATACAGTTATGTCTAAGATTCTCTGGGCTTATATACAAAATAACTAGGGGTAACGAAAAATCAGGCATTGCGGGTTCCAATCCTAGCTGGGTGACTCAAGGCAAGTCATTCACTGGGCTACAGTTCCTTTAGCTTAATGGGACAGGGTCTCCAAAGTCTTTCTACCACCACCATTGGAAAACTTCGACTATATGCAACTTCTAAATTCCGAACTGTGAATAAATCCTAAATCTCATTTCTTGTGTACTTATTACATTGTTAGGTACTTATTACATTCAAGATACTCACCTAACAAGCACTAATTGCCCCTTCCTATGTACCAGGCATCCTTCCAGGTGCTGGGATGGAGTGATAAGCAAGATAGAAACAGTTCCTATAATCCTGGAACAAATGTTCTAGTGGTAAAACTGGCCTAATGTCCCCCTGTGTGAAATAATGAAGTCAGGGTCAAACCCAGGTCTATGTGACTTCAGCATCCTTGTTTTTATTCTGGGTTGAAGACCATCCAGAATGAGTCTTTCAATGATTATATTGGATTCTTGTTAAGATAAACTTCTAGAATGATAAAAACCCTCCTAACCACCACCACCACCACCACTACCACTCCTGTGTCCCTACAAGACAAAGCCAGGAGCCCAAAGTCTGGGTCTTTCTATTATCTGGAGACAAGAAAGCCTAGGGAATAAAAACAAGCATACTGAAGTCACATAGACTTGGGCAAGTCAAACAGAGAAAGACAATTATCATATGGTTTCACTCATATGTGGAACATAAATAATAGCACGGAGGACCATAGGGAAAAGGAGGGAAATCTGAAGGGGGAGAAATCAGAGAGGGAGACAATCCATGAGAGACTATGGACCCTAGGAAACAAACTGAGGGTTTCAGAGGGGAGGGGGGTGGGGGATGGGGTAACAGGGTGATGGGTATTAAAGAGGGCACGTGTTGTGATGAGCACTGGGTGCTATACGCAACTTATGAATCATTGAATACTACCTCAAAAACTAATGATGTACTATACAGTGGCTAACTGAACATAATAAAAAAAATTAAAAAAAAAAGAAAATAATTCTGGGAACATGGCAGATGGTAGCATGACACTATGTTTCTCTTCATACCTGCCTCATAGAGGTGCAGAATTAATATTGAGCCTTATTCTCCCAAATTGCAAGGTATTTCTTCTGTACTTTGCCTCTGTAATGGGTTTGCTGTGAGGATAAGAAAGAATGTGAATTCCCCTGAAAAAATAGACTACAATAAAATGAAATATTTCTTAAACTTAGTGTCAGATCATCCTGGACTTCAGCAAAGACTTTAAACTGAGAGTAAACACAAACAACAAAAACATTGAATAAATAGAACTCAGCACTATAATTTGCCGACTATGTGACTTTGGCTTATTTAACTTCTCCAGTCCCCATCACAAGACTTTATCTGTAGCTACCTCAAATGAGAGTAATCTGTTAAGTGCTTAGCATAGTGTCTGAAACCCATTTATAGGTATTCAGTAAATATTAGTTACTTCCTCCCTCTGGAACTGAATACATGTCTACACATGTTATTATCACCGGTACCCAGAGACTTAGCAGTCAGAGAACTGAGCTGAGTGGAGCCTGCAGGCTTAGGGAATAGCTAGGTAAAGTTAAAAGTAGTTTAACTTCAGGATGATGATCTTCTATCCGTTTATTCACAAATTTATGTCATACCCATTTAATATGTAGGGAACACTAAGGAACCGAGGAACTTGATTTATGCAGCATCATCCTGAAGTGGGAATTAATATATGAAAAATTTTTAAGTCCTAGAGTAATGAATAGGATGAAGGGTTTGTGGCCATCACTGATGCTTTCTTTATTGTAGACAGATACACTCAAAAGGGAAATGTGTTTATCCTGAGCTTTCTCTGATGTTGCTGGAAAAGGTATCCAGAAAGGCTATGGACAGTTCCTCAGAATCAGGTACTAACAGAGCAGAGAGCCAACTGTGTCTTTCCTTGGTCAAAGGTCACGGGGCAGGCGTGCTCTTGTGATCAGGACACCAAGGAGAGGACCAAGGTAAATGTACTAAGCAGAAGCCAGGAGACCTTTGATTCCCCTTCACGCTATTGGAAAGTATGGTTTGTTTATTATTATTTTTTCTTAAACAGCTTTATTGAGGTGTAATTGATATACAAAACACTACACATTTAAAGTATGTAATTTGAACATATGCAGAGACCCATGAAACTATCATCACAATTAAGACAATAAACATAGCAAGAATGGTTTAAATTGTGGAAAAAGGACCTTTGCTGAAATTGACACCATCCCTCAACAGATGTCATTTATGTTTATGCATCCCTCCGTTCATTCGAGCATGTAAACACAGTCGGATCACTAGCTTTGGTCCAGGCACTATGCTAGACACCAAGTGGGACATAGGGATAAATTGGACCCGTGCCTCATTCTCACAGAGCTGAGAGGTTAGCAGAGAATAAGCCGTATGCTCACATAGCTCTCAGGTAAAGTCAGAGATGCTAAGTGGGGAGGCAATGGGCAGACTTACTCAACATTGCCAAGGGAGGAGAGTCATCATGACCTGTGAGAATTGTGGACTAAAAGAACAACGTAGGCTTGAGAAATGTCAAACTTTTCAACTGTGCTGGGGCATGAGGTGCTTTGATAATATTGCTAACTACCAATGATTGAACAGTTAATTTGTTTTGGACAACGTGCTATACTTTATATACTGTATTCCATTCTATGAGAACAACTACATAGTAGATATAAATAATCTCTTCTGCAAATGAACTAACTGATGACAAGAGGTCAGTTAGTAGTTCTGACCTAGAAGCCTGTGCTGTTAATTGCTGCTTCATGCTGACTCTCCCTTCCTGGGGGTGTGAAGGGAGCCAGGTTGTGAAGGATTTCTTATGTCCCTCAGTTAGGCAATAAGGAGCCATAGAAGGTAGAGAGGGAGTGTGACCCTTCTGGGCAGCATTAAGCTTTAAAAAAGAATTGAGTTTATGAGAGATTTGAAGGGGCCAAGATTTTAAGAGGGAAACATGCATTTTACCAAATAAAAGGTGAATCAAGAGGAGGTAGATGCTTAAAAATAACAGATCAGTTGAAATTCCCTATAAACAAAGTATTTCTGTAACTGACAGGCTATGGCCAATGGTGGCTGTCTTAGCCAAGGTCACACTATAACACATACTGTTATAATAAGCATAGTTTGGGAAAGACAGATTTCCAAAAGCCACAGAAAAATTAATCTCCTTGCCTGAGAGTCACAACATGTGTCTTAGCTCCAGCTGCTATAACAAAATATGATAGACAGATACACAGTGCCCAGGGCTGGAAAGTCCACGGATACGGTACAGGCAGATTCAGTTTTTGGTGATGGCCTGCTTCCTTGTTTGCAGATGGCCACCTTCTCACTCTGTCCTCACAAGGCAGAGAGAGGAAGCTCTGGTGTCTTTTCCTCTTCTTGTAAAGGCAGTATCCCATCAGGGGGTCCCTATCCTCATGAGCTCATCTAACCCTAATTACTTCCCAAAGCTTCACCTTCGAATAGCATCACATTGGGAGTTGAGGTTTCAACATGTGAATTTGGGGGGGGTACATAAACACTTAGTTCACGACAGTGGCTTATTCAGTGTTTCAGATTTGTTGGAATACCATGCAGATGCACCTGCTTTGTCAGATGTTGGTTTATTATTAATTTGGATTTGAAGAGCTTCAGGAAGGTTGTTGGGTTGTGACGATTGATTCAAATTGCAACTCAGGCCAGATGGCAATAGATAATTTATATTTACGTACTGCTTTATGCTTAGTAAAGCATTTTTTTTTTTTTTTTGGTGGGATATTTAAGATCCACTTTACAGAAGAGAAAGCCAAGGCTCTGAGAAGTTATATAAATTTCCCAGGGTCACACGTCTACTAAGAAAGCTGGAAATGAAATTGAATTCAGATCTTTTTTTTTTAAGATTCTATTTATTCGTTTGAGAGAGAGAGCAAGAGAGAGAGAACACGAGCAGGGGAGGGGCAGAAGGAGAGAGGGTGAGGGAGAAATAGGCTCCTTGCTGGGCAGGCAGCCTGACATGGGGCTCGATCCCAGGACCCCAGGATCATGACCTGAGCTGAAAGCAGACGCTTAACTTGACTGAACCACCCAGGTGTCCCTGTATTCAGATCTTATAACTGAATCCTACATTCTAGGTTGTCAGGAACTTCTCTAGTGACCCCAAGCCCCAAGTGGACTAACCATTATCCTTGGAGCATAAAAAATTTGAGCTACAAGAGAATGCAAAACCATCTAGTCTCAACTCTGTTTTGAAGTCCAGAGAAATAAAGTGATAGATCCCAAATTTAGGACATAGTGAAGGGAACTTATATATTTTGATTGCTGATCCAAGATCCCCTTGACCGCAAAATTTGGTGAACAATTTTCACTCTGTCAAGTACTTTACATTAAATTACTATCTTTATTCTTCAAAACAGTCTTTAAAATAAGGTAGGTGTCAGCCCATTTTTCTGATGAGAAAACAGATGCTTTGAAAGATTATGTAACTTGCCTCAAATTGTCCAGTTGGTAAGATTTGAGCTGGGTATTAGGAACCGCCTTTTAATTATGAGTTAACAAATTTCAAGCGACCTGCCTGCAAAGTCAGACATGAACCCAGGCCTTATGATTGCAAATCCAGTGCAGTCACATCCTTCTTGCTCTGTGCCCCATTCTCCTTAAGGCAGAGAGAGGGTGTTCCCTCCCATTTTCCCTGTCATTGTCTGAGTCTGATTGCTTCCCTGAAGTTGCCATGACAGCTGTGGCTTTAAACCTGCTCTTCTCCACCTCGGACACGTGTTTACCCTCTCACTTTCCCCACACATTTGCTCCATGTGTCCTACTGTGCAGACAGTCTGTTTATAGAGGAGGGCATCTCCTTATTGTTTGTATCATGAGCTGCCAGCTATGTCCCATCTTCCCTTACTTCTCATCTGTCATGCAGGCTTGTGTCAGAAGCAGGGTCAATTAGCTTCCTACAGAGATGTTAACTTGGCAGATACAACTTGATTGATTTGTTTTAATCTGGCCCATTTTTGCAATGAACATCCCAGGTAGGAGGGATAGCCAAGCCCAGGAAGTGGGATGAATGTGAAGATGGATTGCTCTTTTATTTTAGAAGAAACACGGAGTAAATAGTAGATGTGGGCAGATGGCAGATTTGTCTGATAGATTGGTGTCATCAAACGCCTGAATGGATCGTTCCTTCTTATAGTATTCCTGCCTTACAACATCAGCTTCCACTTCTCCATGTCATCATCGTTCTCTTGCAAACGGCCCCTGCTCTATCTTGGTTATGTCCTCACTATGCATCTAATGGCTCAATCCAGAAACTAAAAATCATCCTTATCAACCTCCTTGCCCTTCCTACTTTAGTTGGTCATTACATCAGTTTGGTTCTGCCTCTGAAATAGTCTCAAGCCTGTCCCTCTTGCTACTCCTAACAGGTCCTCCAATCTTAACTTCTCTAATGCATTGTCCAATCTAGTTTTGACTGGAGAGCAAATTTGATCATGCTACATCTCTCCTTATAAGCCTGAGTGGCCCCCCACTGCCTACAGAATGAAGGCACAGCATTTGTACATTTCACATAAAACTGTCTGCTGTGTGACCCCTGTGTAGCTCTCCAAGGTCATGTTCATCCATTCCCTTCTTTGAAGCAATGCTAAACTCCTGCTTTTCCATAAATTTGCTGTAATGTTTCATATAGTTTTATCTTTGCACATGCTCCCTTTGTCTGAAAGAAACTTTCTGTTTTTGTCGCTTGTCCTTATTCATCTTCAAGACCCCGTTCAAATATCACACTTTTAGACCAGTCTTCCCTAGTCCCTAGGTAGAATTGAATGGTGCCACCTGTACCTTACACTAGACCTCTATTATAATAAGTGTTCACTGACTGACAGCTATTTATTCCTATGTTTGTTTCTCCTACCAGCTTTGAACTCCTCTAGAAGAGAAACCATATCTTATAGATTATTGTATCCCAATTACTTTGCAAGGTAGTGGTGCCTAATAAATTCTCAGTAAGTTGTTTTGGAATTACACACATTGATTGGCCCTCAGATTCTACTGCAAGCAAAGACTTAATGAGAGCTCTTTAGATGCAGAGCACAGTTACTCCTTCCTGATATGATATTTTATATCTCTGGTCTTTTGCACATGCTTCCTCTGCTTTAAGTGACCTTGCCACACTGTCACCTAAAAAGCCATACGTACTCCTTAAATCTCAGCCCAAACATCACTGCCTCATTGAAGCTTTTCCTTACTTCCCCAGGTAAAATTAATCACCTCTTCCTTAGAATGATCTCAGTTGGGACCTGCATATTATTTTATTCTTTCTTTTACTGTAGTTAGTGTATGTTTTCTTAAAAATCCTTTGAAGAATTATTGAAGAGCAAACAGATGCCCATTCCCTCCACTCTGCTAGAATTAGCTGTGGCTTCTTTTGTATTTGCTAGCATTTGTTTCTAATTCTGGCCCAGTATTTGTCTTAGCCTGTAATAGTCATTTGTTTCCGTGTCTGTGAGAGTTTAAGCTCCTGGAGCGGGGGATTGTGCTTTATTTATCTTGTTTGTAGGTTTACTCCTGACCCATTTCTGTTGTTTTCCCATGATCCAACCGTGTTATTTCTGGTCATTGATTCCAGATAATTTATAAATATTCAATTTCTGCACAACTTTGTCATTTACCAAAAATTTAAAAATCACATTCTTGTTCAGCTGTTAAGGCTGGGATCCATATTTAGTTTGATAAGCTTTTCCCTGTTTTTAGTTTTGTTTTGGGTTTTTTAGTTCATGAATTTTATTTCTGTGTGTTGATAAGAAATGTTAGAGTGGAATGTTAATCAATTTCAGTTTAGTTCTGTAATGTCAAGAATTTAAAAATTAAAAAATGGATTTGTTAAAAAAGTTGCCTGGCAAAGAAGCTGGTACATAGATGCTAAACAATTATATGTCAGATTGAATTGAAATGAACCAAAATGTAAGTTTTTTGAGGAGAGTGGTTTTTATCTTACTCCTTTTTGATTTTGTCAAAGTTGTCACTGGGGGAAGATGAAACAAAACACTTTGGTTGTGCCTACATGACAACCCAAAACATTTTGAAAGAAAAAAGAAAAAGGCCTGTATTACTGTTTGTCTCTAGAATGTCCCCAACGTTTTAATAAATACTTTTCCTTGTTATATGGTTCCTGTACTAGAGCCACATATTCCTTGTGGTGGGAACTTATGGACAGACCTTGCTTATAGGTTTCTTGTAAAGTGGGTGGAATGTTATGAAAACACAGTGTTCAGATATGCAAAGCTGCTTCCCCAGGCTGTACCTATGCAAGAGGTGATCCTAGCGTATCATATCATATCATATCATATCAAAATTAACCTGCATCCTTTTTTACCTTAGGATAGTCCTAACACCTCACTAGCCCATCAAGAACCAAAATGATTGAAGGTAAAGCATAATTCACAAAACATGATCGTAGCAGATGATTGCCACAAAGAAACAGCATAGCATAGTGGTTAAGGGCATCAGCCCTGGGAGTAGAGGCTCTTTGTTCAAATCTCAGTGCTGCTGCTTTCCAGCAGAGTAAGCTTTCAGGTCATTTAACCACTTTTCCTCATCTGCAAAAATGGGCTGACTTTAGTCGGTTGGTATAAAGCTTAAGTGAGTTAACCTTTGAAAAGTCCCTTGGACAGGGCCTTACTCATACTAAGTGTTATGTAAATATATATTAAAATATTTCCTGCCTGTGAGATTTTTTTGTTTGTTTGTTTGTGTTGGATTTTTTTGGCCTAGTCCTTCTGCCTGAAATGCTCTTCTTCATCCTGTTTCTCTACTTATGGGATGACTTTTAGTTCCATTTCTATTTTAACCTTGAAGACTTTAATGACCAAGGCTGCCCAGAGTCACATCTCCAGCATTTGAGCTGTAGTCTAAGTCATGGTAACTCCTTGAGACTCTTCATCTCATAACGGTCTACTGAGTGCTGAACACTGAGTCAAGGCATACCATTGGGTGTTTAGCCAGGTGCCAAGTCAAACACATGACATTTTCTAACTTAAAATCTTGTGTGCAGAGATGTTCTATAGGCGGTTGACTCCAACACAAGACAGAACTTCAAAAATTCCTCAAGAAATGTTCAACTTAAGTACTATGGGATGTAGGTGTGTGCTTAATTCTCCCCCATCCACAATGTGTCTGGCAGGCTGTGGGAGTTCATTAATACTGTAGATAAACCCAGTAAGTTTACTTTGTATTAAAAAAGGAGCTTTTTTCAATAGTCTCATGTGGATTTTGTCTAAGGCAGTGAAGAACTAAAATAAGCATCAATCTCAAAGGATTGCAAAAGGCCCCAGTGACCTAGGGTGGAGAGTAGAGCCATTGTCTGAATGTAGTGGTGGGACTCAGTTGAGATTGAGAGCATGTGTTGTCTACTTGGACTGTTGAAATTGACTTCCACAGAGCAGATGAGATGGTATCCCCTTTAGTTTTTGTTTACAGTCTATATTCCTTCAACCTGCACCATCCAATAGCCACTAACCACAGTGGCTAGTGACACTTGAAATGTAGTCATTTTGTATTAAGATGTCTTGTAAGTATGAAGGGTAGGCTGGATTTTGAAGACTTAGTCTGAAAAAAGAAGGCAGAATATCTCATTAATATTTTTTATATTGATGACATGTTAAAATGATAACATTGCAGATACATTGGGTAAATAGAACACTAAAATTGAATTTGCCTATTTCTTTTTATCTTTCTTTAGATGGCTAGTAGAAATTTTGTCCATGTGGCTTACACTATATTTCTGTTTAACAGCCTTCCCTTAGGGTGTGGTTTTGAAAGGTCATACACACTTACTGAGCACATGCAGTGTGCCGGGCCTTGTGCAAATTGCTGTGATTAAAAAATATATGAGGTGAGAAAAAAAGAAATGAGATGAAGATCATAGTGTAAAGAGAGAAACAGCTGCATAAGCACCTGTCTTTAATGTAGAGTATGAGTCTTGCAATTGGGTAGCATATTGTGTGGAAAAAAGATAATAGGTTTTGGTCATAGCAGGCTGAATTTGAACTCTAATTCTTCTACCTGCTGGTTGAATAAGTTCATTTACATCTGTGATTCTCTGTCTCCTTATCTGTATAATGGTAATCATTATATCTAGCTAATTTATCTGTGGTTAGTATTTGCATAGCTCATAGTAGGTGTTTAATAAAACCAGAGTTCGTGTCATTCGATTACATGATCAAAGTTCTGTGGTGCTATGAGAGAAGAGAAAATGAAAGGTCTATAATGCCTTAACGGTGATAAAGTGGGAGAGCTGAGGCTTAAAGAAAAATGCCATTTGACTAGAGTCACTAATTAGGACCACTAAGAATTTGCCAAGTGGAGAAGGGATGGCAAAGGTCATTAGGAGAATATAAGAGTACTGCACTCGTCCAAGCAAAACATGTTTCTGGCTTGAGCTAGGGCAGTGGCAGTAGGGATGGACTCAAGAGGTAGAGTCCATGAACTTGGTGGTAGGAATCACGTTGTGTAGGTCATTATGATTTTTACTCTTTCCTTTTCCGTAATTGTCCATGCTTTTTTAAAGCTGGCATATGCTTATTAGTTGGTCCAGATTGGGGTGTTTTTTTTTTTCCCCCTTTTTCTCCCTCTCTCAAATGGTCTGTCTTTATACTGTTATTTATATTCCGGAGATTAAAGCACATGATAATTATTATGCTTCAGGTTATAGCTCCATGTAAAATACAGTGTGATTATTGTTCATCTGTATTTTTTTCCTTAATGCTTAATAGTATATTTTTACTGGGCACCAATAATCATCTAGTTGCTATGTAGTTATTGAAATCAGATACAATGCGCTGTTAAAGATTACCCTAATTATGAGGCAAGGTTATTAGATCCTCTCTTTGCCTAGTTTTAGGCCTGTAGAATTTTCAAAAAAGCAAAATGTTGAATAGGCATTGAAATCTCAGTACTCTCCCATTCAGTCTCCCTCTCATTTGGCTGTTAGGGCAACCTTTGTACACAAACTGGTCTACCCTGGTCACACTCACTGCTTTGATGAGACCAGGCAGCAGGAGAACCTGTAATAATGCCCTGAGGCATGCTGGGAAAACCATTGTTGCCTAAAATGAGGACTATCTGATAGGACTTAAGACTCTTGTGCTTTTGTTTCTAGTTAGATTTTCAGTCATAAATATATTTCTTGTTCAAATGTACATCCGTGGACTTATTTCTTTTTAAACAAATGTATTTAATTAGATTTTTGCTAATGTTCCTGGCACTAGAAATGATAGCAGCAGTTTAACCTTCCATTTTTTTAAGCAGAAATAGGAATGTAACTTCACCAATGAAAAATGTAACTGTCCAGAAGAATGAATTTGAAAATAGGCAGAGAATTACAATACCATTTCTGTGGATGAGATAAAATCAGTGTAAAATGTACCCTTTACCCATTCCCGTTCAGTCATGAGGCCATAATCACATGGAAGGCATGCATTGTCAAGTCACAGATCACTCACAGCTGGAAGGAAAAGGAAACGTGTGGGCTATCAGATTAAGGATCCCAAGAGATCTTGATCAGCTGAGGAAATAAGTTCAAACTAAGCTATCATTTTAAGATGAGTTTACTTGGTTCCAAAAACCCAGTCACACAAGTACACATTTGGGGAGAAGAGTCTTGGAGCGCTATATGCAAGAGAAAGATACAAATCCAAACCATACAGTTGGAATAAAGATGGCAACTCTACTATTTTAAAGAATTGGTCAGTAAGGGAAGAGAAAAAGAGGGCCTGGTAGTTCAAGAGAAAGGTATTCTGCCTTGTCCACCTTCCTTGGAAGCATAGAGCTGTAGCTACAGGTCTGAGTAAATACAGAGCCATATTAAAGTTTTGAGGATCGTGTGGGAATAGGAGCAGAGATGAAGGAATAATGAAGCTGGGAAACTTCAGCTTTCTTAGAAACAGTAGATGAAATCATCTACAAGGTGGAAAAAGGTAGCATTTGGAGTTGGAAAACTATGAAAAAGGGAATTGCAGATCTGGTAAATATCAGCTCAGGACGAGGGGTAACTTGAAGTTTAAAGACATGAGGGCCTGGTGTGTCCTTGAAAAATAAAAATCAGGTCTTGTCACTCTCCTGACTTAAATGGTACAGTGGGCTCCCATTACTCTGGGGGATGAAGATCAAAACTCTTAACATGGTACACCGTTCCTTCATCATCCTGCTTGTCTTCTGCAGCAGCCTCACCTTCTTCTGGGCTCCACTGTGCTAAATGCCCTTTGTTTACTCCCACGAGGCCACCCTGTGCTTCATGCTCAGAGTTCTGCCTGGGATGTGCTTCTCCCAGCTCGTAGGCCTCATTAGTATCCACTCATCCTTCAGAACCCAGAGGGAATCTGACCTTCTTAAGAAGGCTTCCCTAACTCCTCTGACTATGCCTTCCCACAGCTCTCTCTTTTTCCCTTAACATATTTCCCCCCAATTGTGATTAAATAAATCATTTTACAAATAAATCAAGAGAAGGCTGGTTTGTAATTAGAATGAATTTATGTGACCTCAGGACTGGCAGTATAATTTGTAGGGCCCAGTGCAAAATGAAAACACAGGCACCTTGTTCAAAAATTATTAAGAATTTCAGCACAGTGACAGCAGAGCATTGAACAAAACATGGGGCCCTTCAGGCATGGGCCTCTGTGCACCTAAGTCACCCGCCTATGAAGCCTTCCTGTGTGTTTCTCCTGCAGGAATGGGGACTACGAACTATGAATTTATTAATCCAGTGGAAGTTTGAGGGGTGAGGGCAGTGTTGAAATGATGAACCACTATGTTTAGAATGGAATGGGCTCCACAAAGAAGTCAGAATAAGGCTGATGGTCTGGCTTAGCAAGGAGTAGCAAAATGTCAGTGCAGTGGGATTTTGGAGTGATAGATGAACTAATAGAATGTCCGTGCACTATTTATTAATGCGTCAAGTCAGCATTTAATTTTTTAGCTCCTACTTTCTGTTGATGGGAGGAAGGATTGAACTTTTCAGTCTCCCCAAAAGGAAGACCTTGAGAAATTTTAGAGAGGGGAAGGTATGGAGTCGGAGTGACTTGAAGAACAGGTTCTAGAGCCAGATAGCCTGTGTTTCAAGCTCCAGTTTACCAGTTATAAGCTCTGTGACCTTGACAGTTACTAACTTCTCTGTGCTTTAGTTTTGGGGGAGGGTGTAAAATTGGGGTAATGTTGATATCTCCTGTGGTTGTTTAAGGGACAAGTGAATGAATGAATAGTGCCTGATTCATAGTAAGTTCTTACTATGATTTCACACTAGTGCAGTCTTAGTTTCCTCTTCTGTGCTATTTCAGTAAGATAGTTGAACTTAGTCAAAGTGCTGTCATATACCATAAACAGCCAAACCTCACTATTGGACTTAGGTGGATGCAAAGAATGTATTAGTATGCTTTGTGAAACTTGTACTGGGATGCATTTAAGCAACAGGAACATAATATACAAGCTAACTCATCTCCCTATAGTGAAGTAGATGCCAAATACCTATCATAGAACACATCAGCATATTAGTATGTAAGACATTTCAGTGAATTCCAGCATTTTATATTTGTATCTCTAGAGTCAAAGAGCCTTCTTTGGGCACCTTAAGATGAGACAAAGTGTTAGAAATTCTGGACAATGAGCAGGATTTGATTAACTATGGTTCTGTCTTCTGTTTTTGTAATCCATATGAAATTAAGTAAGTGTCTGTTGTTTACAGAGCATATATTATTTTTCTTAACTGTTAGGATGCTGTTTATTTTAGATTGCTCTGCTCTAGAGAATGTTCTGATCAATTCCTGAATCACTGTCCCTAGTGTTTTCATTTTATATAGGACCATCAACGAAGTCATCTTTGGATGAACGCTATAGCCACCAGGGGCTTCCCAATGTGCATCTCCAGCCTACCTCTCTTTTGTGAGTTTCAGGCCTGAGTCTACAATTATCCAGTTAACATTTTTACCCGGATATCTCCCCATACCTCAAACTCAATTTGTCCCAAGCCAAAATTTTTATCTTTTCTGCAAACCCACATTCATCTCTTAAACAACTGATTATCTGGCTAAACCCTACAAAAAGGTCCCCTGGTGTTACAGAACCCACCTTTTTTAAAATTCCTGAATCCATACTTATCTTTTTACTCCTTTTGCTATTGACCTAGTTCAGATCCTCATCATGTTTGTCTTTGACCACTGTGGTTGCCTGTCAACCACCTCGTACACTCCAGTTCTCCTTTCCTTGCAAAGAAATTGCTCACGGATTAATCAGAGCAATTTCTCTAAACTACAAATCTGATCATACTTGTAGTTATTTCCCTGTTGTTCATTAGATAAAATCCAAATGTTTTAGCATGAGATGTAAACACTTGCACAATATATGCCTGACACTTCTTTCCACCCATGTCCTGCATGATGGGGAAGGGTGGATGGAAGAGGAGAGGGATGGAGTGGGGAAGTGTTGGTGGAATAATCTTCAGTTTTGGAAGCTCGCTCTGGCTGCTGCATTCCAAACTGATGAGTGGAAGGCAAGCATGGTAACAGGGAGGGCAGTTAGAAGGTTCTTGTAATTGTCTAGGCCAGAGTTGACAATGGACTAGACTATTCAGTCATTAATAAACCACGCAGCATCTACTTTGTCCAGGCCTTTTAGTAGAGATTGGAATATGCTAAGATACTATCACTATACATAAAAAAGCAAATCCTCTCATAGAGGAGAAAGATTCCAAAACATCCCTTCTAGGATTGACACATGCTCTGTTGGCAGCAAGAAAAATGAGTTGAGGCAGCTCAGAGAAGGGAAGGATCATGCCACTGTATCTACAACCGGTAGGCTTCACAGAGGTGACAGTAGTAGCCAGGTCATGGTCTACAAAAATTGATAAAAGTTCACAGGCAGGCACAGGCAGGGTAAGAAGACCATCCTCTGCTGTCCTCCTCTGTGGTAGGTAGCTGCAGGTGAGGGTAAGTCCTTAACCTTGGTTCTGGACAGAAAAACTGAAAACAGGGAGCAAAAGTACTTCTTCCACAGTTGAGTTCTTATCAGCTTCAAGGAACATTTTTTGCCTGCCTCTGATCTTTTCTGTTTTCCTTACTTGACATAGGCATTGGCAAGAAGATGATTGCTAATGAAGTTGAGCTGATTTCATAACCCCTATTGATTTGGCATGCTATTTTATGGCTGAGGTTTCTACTTCGATTGGCTAAGACCCAAAACAAAGAGTTGACTGCTTCTCATGATTAAAAGCTCCCTTGACGATTTTTAAAAGGGATTGTTCAAAGCTTTTAGTGCCACTGAGTAGAGAATTACACTTTGCCTCCCTAAAACTCCTCCCACAATTGCACACGGACACAGCAGACTTCTTTCCTGCTGTACAACACTACCGAGAATTTTCTTTTCAGAGTAGCAGCCTTTTAGTAGGAGGTTTAAGTGATCCCTGTATATATAATTTATAAGACACTTGGAGCTTTTTGTATGGAAGCACATTGGAAAAGTAAAATCATTATTACTTATATTGTTATTAGCTTTTTTTAATTCCTGTTCTCATATGACACATTAGTTTCTGAGCTAAATATTTAGAGCAGAACTGTTGATCATAAAAATAAGAAGGAATAGATTAGACAACCATGAAAATTAGGGGTGAGCAGTGAAACCAGATAAGGATGAGTATTGTATAATGTTTGTTTTCCCTTGAATGGTATTCTTTGAAAAATATTGTATAAACATTTTTTCTTAGGTTCCTATATGGAAAGGATCCTGAGAATGGTGCCAATTTATTGGCATGCGCGCGCGCACACACACACACACACGCGCACGCGCACAATACCTCAATCTGCAAATTATTTGAAACATCTGTTTTACTTCTGCCTCCATACATCTGACAGATAAATAGCCAATTGCATAACTGGGAATTGTGATGCTTTTAAATAAACACACAGAAGATAAAATGATGAACTTTTGCCTCTTTGTCTCCCATGAAAAAGCTTATCCTAGATGTTGGTACCTTGTTGGACTTTAGACATTTAACATGCCCAGGAAGTAGCAATGGGAATGGAAGCATAATATAAAGTTTGATTAATGTTTCAATCCCGTTAGGATTAAAAAAAAAATCTCAGGTTAAATCAATATTTTTCCATTATTAACTCACATGAATTAAAATATTCTAAGGTCTTTTAGATATATACTTTTTATATTCATGCTCATTAGGATTAGACTTTCCTGCATACAACAGAAAGACACTAAATAACAGGGGCTTAAGTAAGAAGGAAGTTTCTTTCTCAATTAAAGTATGATTAAATGTCAGTAGGACCACATCCCTAGCTGGTTATCAGGGCTCCCTGTGGGACCCAAGGCTCCTTCTATCTTGTTGCTCTGCTAGTCACAGCAGACTATGTCTTGATCCAAAATGGCCATCAGGGTTTCAGTCAGTAGAGTAGCATTCCTGGCAACAGGAATGAGGAAAGGAAGATGAAAGGTATGCGTCCTCCCTTTTAAGGAGACTTTCTAGAACCCCTCCTCTTGAAATTCCATTGGCCAGAGATAAGTCACATAATGGACAGGCAGCCGAAAGGGAGCCTGGGAAATACAGATTTTGTGACACTGTACCCAGCCAAAAACTTACTTTTCTGTTACTAATGAAAATGGGAAGAATGGATATCGGAAGGTAGTTTGCAGTTTCTGCCACAGCACTTTCTTCAGCTTGATTTGAATAATTTTTTTCCTTAAAGATGGAGAATTTGATTTGTTTTAAGTTTGGTTGATTTTATTGGGTGTAAGAGGTGTGGTGTGCCTCAGTGGAATGAATACTGGAGTACTAGATTCTAATTCCAGCTTCCTATGATGTTTGGCTTCAGTATCTCACTCAAAATAAGGAATTTGTATTTTAGCTCCTCGAGGAAGTCATTCCATTCATATTCCCTTATCTGGTCTCCAAGTTTCCAAGGTTTTACAACAATGGTAGGTAATGTATGTTTATATACACACACACATAATTACATGATACATAAGTTTTTTTCTTTAAATTTTTTATTGTTATGTTAATCACCATACATCACATCGTTAGTTTTTGATGTAGTGTTCCATGATTCATTGTTTGTGCATAACACCCAGTGCTCCATGCAGAACATGCCCTCTTTAATACCCATCACCGGGCTAACCCATCCCCCCACCCCCCTCCCCTCTAGAACCCTCAGTTTGTTTTTCAGAGTCCATCGTCTCTCATGGTTCGTCTCCCCCTCCAGTTTCCCCCGCTTCATTCTTCCCCTCCTGCTATCTTCTTTTTTTTTTTCTTAACATATATTGCATTATTTGTTTCAGAGGTACAGATCTGTTATTCAACAGTCTTGCATAATTCACAGCGCTCACCATAGCACATACCCTCCCCTACATGATACATAAGTGTAAAGTCTGTTTCTAACATATATGACCACATTAGCAGAGAGTGGCTTGATCAACATTTTTCAATTATCGTGTTCCTTGCTCTTAATAGAACTAAACCTTGTGTGGGAGTTAAAATGATAACAGAGTGAAGGAAATCATCATTCTTCTCTTTCAAATCAGAAGTCAACTTTTCATCCCAAAGAACAGGCCCTTCTTTTTGGTGTGTTTTGTTTGTTTCCATTGCTGTTGTGTTTTGTCCATCACCTTTTGGGGAAACCCAAGACCTGGTGGAAGTGGAATCTGTGTCCTTAAGTATATGATGTGTGAGTCTATGGCATGTTGGGATGCTTGGGCGCATAAATGCTGGTCTTCCCGGGCAATAATAATGTGGATAATTACGTTCTTTTTTGTCTTCTTCTGTCTCCTACTCAGTTTCAGTTGACTGTGGTTCTTTGTCTTAGGGCAGCTGTCATGCAGCAACAGGTAAAACTCCTCCAGGAGGCATTGCTTTGTGCTGGTTGGTGCCCCACAGGCCGCACAAGGTGTCTTCCTGAGGACACTGTGCAACTATCCCTTTCTAGCATACTAATGTGTTCTGAAGGCTATCGTGATTCTAAAGAGAACTAATATCAAAGCCAACCAAAGCAACAATTGCAAAAGAAGACTACTTGCATTTTCTTCCTAACTCCTGTATTTTTTTTTTTTTTTAAGTAGGCTCCACACCCAGTGTGGAGTGCAACACGGGGCTTGAACTCATGACCCTGAGATCAAGACCTGAGCTGAGAATAAGTGTTGACACCTAACCGACTGAGCCACCCAGGTGCCCCCTAACTCTTGTAATTCTTAATCCTCAGCGGGGGAACAACATTATATAATGCCATTACCCCTCTCAAATCCGAAGTGGAATGAAATAAAAGTACAAACAAATAAACAAAATGAATAAAACTACCTTTCTATGTTGTTGAAGCAAAAAAAATTATTGAGCAGTTAGATGGTTTAGGTTGAACCCATGAAAGTGCTGGTTTTGTAAGTCAGAGGGGTTGAATACTGGCAATGCCTAATGATGCAACCTAACAGTTTCTATTCTGGCAACACAGTAGAAATCGTCGGCCTTGCAACTAACACCCTCTTAGCTGCATGTTTCCATTGTAAAAGCATTTGGCTCTTAGGTGATATTTTTAAGTTCAAGGAAATAGATATTTATTATTGGTATGAAAGCAATGTAATTGAAAAAAAAATCCATCCATCATCCCACTATTCTTACATAATTATTTTATTCTCTATTTTTTCCTTCCCAACTCTATTCATATATTATAATTGGTATTTTCCAGGATGAAAATCAAAAAGCTTGAATCTTATTTCAAAAAGATTGTATAGATTAAAACAACAACAACAACAACAACAACAACAAAAAACAGTCCAAAATCAAAGGAAGCTTCTCTGGTCTTTGAATTTCTGAGTCCATAAATGAACACACAATACAATGGAGCAGAAACAAAGCCTTTGCATAATGAAATCTGTGAGGAACTTTAGTGTGGAAAATGACACCCTCTGATAGCCTCCAATACTCTCCAAAGGCAAAAATACACTTTTACAAATTATCTTAACGAGCTGAGGGACATACATTTCCATCAGGAATGATTTAACACCCACACAGTCAAGCCTGAGCAATTTAGGCGGAAACAAGATTCCTTCCCCCCTCTTTGCTTGGAGATGACCCCCTCCAGTGCCCTTGTCCATGGTCTAGAAGTCCCTGAGCAATTCTTCACCCAGGCCAACTCCCTCCAGGCTCCGGGAAGATAAGGGATGCAGTACAAAAAGTGACAGGCAGGCCAGGATAGAGTAATTGTGGGGCTCATTGTGACTTGTTATTTCTTGACACTCCAGGGAACATGGCTGTGTCTGCTTTGGAGGGTCCTGATTTCTTTTGGCCGTTTAGAAGTACTAAAACCACTGGCTAGCTTCTTGCTAGCTATAGAGAGCTGAAACCTGAGAAGGTAAATGTTATGTGCCCTTGGTAGCCAACACCTGACTTGCCTGGTTACTAAGGAACCACTTGCCTACCTGGTTACTAAGACAGGGAGGAGGAAAGAGAGGAAGAAAACCCAGCACATGATGTGGGCTCCTCCCCCTTCCCTCTGGCTTCATTATGTTTTCAAATTTTAGACTCTGACCTGAGAAAAAGAAGCAATTCCCTAAAATCTAGGAATCCTCCAGATGTAAATAAAAGGTCCTGAATGGCATTTTAGTTTTTTTCCTGAATTGATATGCAAATTCCTAATTTACTTAAAACGCACTGTTATGCATTATAATAAAGTCTAATACATGCTTCCATGTAATTATGCGTAATAACCAGTGATCAGTGGGAGGAGGGAAGGAGAGAAGGGAATTGTGTTTCCAGCTGGCCCTCCACACCTGCAAATAACAGACAACTCCTTTCAGTGTAGAGGAAACAAGATAATGACAGTATGATATTAAATACAAACATTAATTCTTGGGAACAAAACATAAGGAAGAGGTCTATCAAGATGTGTGAAAGTGAGCAACTTAAATTACATTTCTCACCATCTTAAAGAAAAATAAGGACCAAGCAGAATGAAAACCTTAATTTGCTATTTACTGTAATACTCCTGATGCCATTAGTTTTATTTTCTTTTTTAAAGAAAGATTTATCTGGGCCACTAGAATCATGCTCATTTGGTTTAAGAATCAAGTTGTAATAGGGGCGCCTGGGTGGCTGAGTCGGTTAGGCGACCCAGTCTTGATTTTGGCTTAGGTCGTGATCTCAGGGTCATGAGAGCGAGTCCTGTGTTGGGGCTCCGTGCTCAGCAGGGGAGCCTGCTGGAGATTCTCTCCCCCCTCCCCCATCGCTCAATTAAATAAATCTTAAAATAATCAAGTTGTAATATACTCTCTTATCTCTATCTCTCTCTGAAAGGACAAGTCAGATCTGAGAAAATTTCAGGAGCCTAGTGGGGCCTGAAGTTGTGAGGAAGCAAAACACTATTAGAAAATGCTTTGTGAACAGGAAAGTGTAATCCTAATGTAGGGGATCGTTATTGTCCTGGTTGCTGTCAATGCAAGTTTTGTTATATGAGAGGTGTATTCCTGTAAAGTCATCTGCAGAAAGATTTTCTTGACATTTGAGCATACTTTTCCATGTGTGAGGCAGTTTAACATAGTGATTAGGATCTTTGCAGTCTTTCTGATCTGTTTTTGCTTCCTCGATCTATTAATTATGAGTTGTGTAATCTTTGGCATGTTACTTAATCTTCTCTAAGCCTCAGTTTCCTCCATATGTAAAATGGGAATAAAAATAACTATAACCACTTGATAGCATTTTGATGAGAATCAAGTGAAATACCTATTGTATGCTTAATTCCTGGGGTCTCTAGATGGTGCTTGTATATAAGTAATCTATTTGTAAATAAATTATTTTATAACAACAACCATTTATATCAGAATATAAGCCCTCCAAATTGGTTCATATGCATCAAAAAGTGATGGATTATAAAACAGAATCTGTGGACTTCAAAATTTTGTGGTGAATGTTTTTACATGAATTGTGGTGTAGAGTAGCCAAGAATGGATGCCTACATAGGATAGGAGAGGAGTCAGGTAGTCAAGTGTTCAATTCCAGCTTTTTCACATACTAATTCTATGATCTAGGGCAAGTTGGTTAACTTCTCTGGGTTATTTAGAGAAAACTGTCCCTTTGGAATATGTATCTGATACATTTTAGATGTATCAGATCCATAAACCATCTTTTACTTTTGTTGACTTGTGTGGGAATGAAAACACCTCCACCTTCTAGTTCGTGAGACAATAAATGCACATTTTCCCAGGTTCCATCCCTTCTTAGCCCTATATGTAGAGAGAAGCAGGATCTTTTGTGTCTCTTTCTGGAAAGCCATCAAACTACATTTGGGAAGAAATGTGAGGCTTTTAGTATTGCAGAATCTGTAAGAGAGGAGGTAGAAACATGAAAAGGCAATAGGAAGGTAGAAAGGTAGAGGGAAGAATTGAGATTTAGAAACTTGAACTCAGTAGAGCCACGTCTCCCAAAATGCTGAAACTAGTAAACCAGGGATAGGGTTACTAGGGAGTGTGTTGTGAGAAGTTCCAGAAGCAGCTGGATTTTTGAGTGCATTCCAGCCTCATAACCTAGGGAACAGGTCACTTTGGGTCACCTCAGCAGTAGGATCCTTGCTTTGGTTTAAGGACTTTACTATCAATGCCTTGTCCTCTGTGTAAATTTAATCTGTTCTGTGGTTGTGCTTCAAATTCTATCCCATAAGCCTTTTATGACAGAATGAGGAAACATCTCAGCACCCAGAATACTGGACAGCTCCTGGACATTAGGGTACTAAAAGGGACTGGGAAGATCAGCTGTGGCAAAATCAGCCCTATATTAAAGGCTTCTCTAGTATTGCTAAACACAATTTCAAACAAGGCTTGAAAGGATCAAAGAATTTCAGTGTAACTTGACTGTATCTCAAAAGAACTCGCAAGAATGTAAAAAAATAAAAAAAGATAATAGCATGTCCATCACCCAACAATGCAAAATTAACAAAGCCTGGCATCCAGTAAAAAATTACATGGCATGTAAAGGAGTAAGAAATACAGACCATAATGAATAAAATAATTAATAAACCAAAGCTGACCCCTTAATTATATGAGTGATGATATTAGTGAATAAGGACATTGAAACAATTATAACTATGTCCTTATGTTCAAGAAGGTAGAAAAAATTCTGGACATGTTAAGGAGTAACATAGAAGATATTAAAAAGACAAAACTTCTAGACATGACAAATGATTTCTGAGGTGAAAAAATACACTGGATGGAATTGACAGAAGATTAGAAACTACAGAATAAATGTTTAGTGAGCTTAAAGCCATAGAAACTGTTTACAATGAAACACTGAGAGAAAAAAGACTGAAAAAAATTAACAGAGCATTGGCGAGCTGAGGGAAAATTTCAAGTAGCCTAATATATATAAACTTGAGTCCCCAAAGGAGAAGAAAGAGAAGAAAAGGAGAAACAAAAAGAACATTTTGTAAGGCCTAAAATATTTCTAAATATGATGAAAAATATAAACTCATAGATCTAAGAATCTTAGTGAACATCAGGTGAGACCATACCAGTGCACATTATATAATCAGATTGCTTAAAATCAGTGATAAAGAGAAAATCTTAAAGCATCCATATGTGAAAAAAAAAGACACATTATATGCAGAAGATAGCAGCAGATTTTGCATCAGAAACAATATAAGTATGAAGGCAGTGGAACAAATCTTTAAGTACTGGAAGAAGAAACTGTTAACCAAGAATTCTTACCCACTGAAAATACCTCTTAAAAAAGAAGGGGAGGGGCGCCTGGTTGGCTCAGTCAGTTAAACACCCCACTCTTGGTTTCAGCTCAGGTCATGATCTCATGGGTCATGGAATAGAGCCCCATGTTAGGCTCCGTGCTCGGGAGAGTCTGCTTGAAGATTCTCTTCCTCTGACCCTACCCCCATTCTCGTGCACATGTTCTCTCTCAAATAAATAAATAAATCTTAAAAAAGAAGGGGAAAAAAAGACTTTTTAAGATATACAAAAAAATAAAAGAATTCATCACTACCATCCGCTTCTGGCTTCCAGACTGAATTGGCGGTGAGCGGAGCCTGAGGTTCCTGAGGCCTGTGGAGCCTTGCTGGAGATGGACAGCCGGATTCCTTATGATGACTACCCCGTGGTCTTCCTGCCTGCCTATGAGAATCCCCCGGCATGGATCCCACCTCATGAGAGAGTATATCACCCAGACTACAACAATGAGTTGACCCAGTTTCTGCCCCGAATTGTCACACTGAAGAAACCCCCTGGAGCTCAGTTGGGATTTAATATCCGAGGAGGAAAGGCCTCCCAGCTAGGCATCTTTATCTCCAAGGTGATTCCCGACTCAGATGCACATCGGGCAGGACTTCAGGAAGGGGACCAAGTCCTAGCTGTGAATGATGTGGATTTCCAAGACATTGAGCACAGTAAGGCTGTTGAGATCCTGAAGACAGCCCGCGAAATCAGCATGCGTGTCCGCTTCTTTCCCTACAATTATCATCGTCAAAAAGAGAGGACTGTACACTAGAGAGTTGCAGCCCATAGCCCTCCACAGGGAATCTTCTAGGACAAGCTGGTTAGGCCTCAGGGCAGCCTCTTGGGAACCTCAACTCTCGGCCCCACCCTGGCAGAGTGGCGCGGGGAGGATGGGGATACAGTGAGGCCCTGCCACCGAGCCAGCTAGCCAGCTGCATTACCCAAACTGTACTGTACTCCTTGTTCCCTCGTTCTGTAGGTGAGCTTCATTCATTCCCTCAAACGAGAAGGATGGAGATACCTAGGTATAGCCTGTGGAGAGCGCAGCTAGAAAAGGCAACTGACATTTATTGAATATCACATGCTAGACAACTACACACGTGTCATATGTTCATCAGAGTCTAGAAATCAATAGCAAAAAGGATCCTGGGGGCCTTCCATCTCATCCCTTCGTTGTACTACCAGTCTCAAATCGCTCCGGAGACTCCCTGGGACTGCCCCCCCCCCCGACTCCCTCCTATCCTCTCTCCCTCAAAATAGTAAAAGGCAATGCTGAGGAAAAAAAAAAAAATTCATCACTAGCTGTCCTTTATTATACGAATAGGTTTTTTTTTTTAGATTTTATTTGAGAGAGAGAGAGTGTGAGCGAGCACGAGTGGGGGGCAGAGGGAGAGGGAGGAGCAGACTCCCTGCAGGGAGTCTGATATGGGGCTCTATCCCAGGGCCCCAAGATCATGACCTGAGCTGAAGGCAGATGCCTAACTGACTTAGCCACCCAGGCGCCACTATTATAAGAAATAGTTAAGAAAATCTTTAAGGCAGAAGGAAAGTAAAATATCAACAGAAATCTGGACCTATAAAATGTAATGAAGAATAATAGAAATGCTAAATATGTGAACAAATATATTTTCTGCTTATATTTTCAATTACTCTCAAAGATAATTGACCATTTTTTAAAAGATTTTATTTATTTATTTGAGAGAGAGAGAATGAGAGATAGAGAGCATGAGAGGGAAGAGGGTCAGAGGGAGAAGCAGACTCCCCGCTGAGCAGGGAGCCCGCTGCGGGACTTGATCCCGGGACTCCAGGATCATGACCTGAGCCGAAGGCAGTTGCCCAACCAACTGAGCCACCCAGGCGCCCAATAATTGACCATTTGAAGGAAAGTCATTACAATGTGTCATGGGGTTTATAGCAAATGTAAAGGTAAAAGGTATGATACATTGATAAAATTAGAAAAAACGGAGAAATGGAAATATAGTAGTGTAGGGTTCTAATACTATATGTGAAGTACATAATATTATTTGAAGGCATATTTTGGTAAGTTAAATTTGTATAATAAAAATATCGAAGTACTATTAAAAAAAACTGTGCTCATATGCCAACAAGAAGAAAAATGGAAGCATAAAAAGTATGCAATCAAGAGGATGCAGAAAAAGAGAAAAGAACTCAGAACAGATGGGACCAATAAAAAACAAATATCAAGATTGTAGATTTAAATACAATCATATCAATAATCACATTAAATTTAGATGAACTAGACACCCCAAATAAAAGAGAAAGATTTGAGACTGGATAAAATGTGAAAGCCAACCCTGTACTGCCTACAACATATACACCATAAATGTAGACATAAATAGGTTAAATGAATAAAGATAGAAACATGTATACCATACTAACCTAATCAAAAGAAAGCTGGAGTGCTTATATTAATGTTCGATCAAGTAGATTTCAAAGCAAACAGAATGACCAGAGATAAGTTTAGTTTAATAAACATAAAAATATCAGTTCATCAGGAGGACATACTATGCTAAACATATTGTACCTGTTGACAGATCTTCAAAATACATGAAGCAACAACTGATAGAACTACAAGAAGAAATAATCAAATTCACAATATAGTGAAGATTTCAATACCTTCTCTCACTAATTGATAGGAAGTATGTAGAAGACTTTATCACCAAGATCAACAACTTGATCACATTGGCATTTTTTTTTTAAAGATTTTATTTATTTATTGTCAGTGAGAGAGAGAGAGAGAGAGCACAAGCAGGGGGAGCGGCAGGCAGAAAAGGCAGAGGGAGAAGCAGGCTCCTTGCTGGGCAAGGCGCCTGATGCCGGACTCAGTCCCAGGACCCTGGGATCATGACCTGAGCTGAAGGCAGTTGCTTAACTGACTGAGTCACCCAGGCGTCCCTACTTAATTATAAAATATTACACCCAACAAAAACAGAATATGCATTCTTTTCACATATACATGGTATATTTACCAAACTTGAATAATATTATGGGTGGTAAACCAAGTCTGAATACATTTTAAAATGTCCAAAATCATGTAAGGTATGTTCTCTGACCACATGGAATTTAGAAATCAGTAACACAAAAAAATCTGGAAAATCCTCAAATATTTTAAAACCAATTAACATACTTTTAAATAACTCATCAGCAGAATTAAAAGTGTTTTATACTGAATGGAAATAAGCACCATCATTTCAAAATGTAGATGAAATGCAGATAAAGCAATGCTTACAGGGTAACTTATATCACCAAACACCTATATGAGAAAAGAAAGTCTCAAATCGATGACCCATACTTCCACATTATGATACTACAATATAAAGAGTGAATTAACCCAAAATAAGTAGAAAGGAAAAAACAAAGGTAAGAACAGAAATAAATTAATTAGAAATGAAAAAAATAGAGAAAAATCAATGAAACTGAAAAGTTATTCTTTGAAATGATCAGTAAAGGGGCGCCTGGGTGGCTCAGTTTGTTAAGCGACTGCCTTCGGCTCAGGTCATGATCCTGGAGTCCCGGGATCGAGTCCCGCATCAGGCTCCCTGCTCAGCGGGGAGTCTGCTTCTCCCTCTGCCCCTTCCCCCTCTCATGTGCTCTCTCTCTCTCTCTCTCATTCTCTCTCTCAAATAAATAAAATCTTTAAAAAAAATGATCAGTAAAATTGATAGACTGTAGCTAAACTGGTCAAGGAAAAAAGAAGATACAAATCACCAATATCAACAATGAGAGTGGGGACATTACTACAGATACTATGGACATTAATGGGATAATTAGGGATTATTATTAACTTTACCCCAGTAAATCTGATAAATGAATGATCAAATTCCTTGAAAGATACAAACTGTTAAAGCTCACTCAAGAAGAATTTGATAATCCAGTATCTCTATATCTAGTAAACAGTTTGTATTTGTTGTTAAACCTTTCTCAGGAAAAAAAACTCAAGCCCAAATGGCTTCATGAGTAAATTTAACTAAACATTTAATTAAGAAATACATAAAGTCTACATAAAGTATTCCAAAAAAGTTAGGAGAAGGGTACACATCCTAATCCATTTTATGAGACCATCATTACCCTGATACCAAAACCTGGCAATCAATATTACAAGAAAAGAAAGCTAATAAGTCTCATGAACAGAGACACATGCAAAAATTATTAACAAAACTTCGGTGAAATGTATTCTTCAATAAATAGAAAGGATAGCAAATAATGACCAAGTTTGATTTATCCTAGGAATATAGTACTAGTTCAGTATTCAAAAATCGATCAGTATAATTTACACCAATAGATGAGGAACAAAACCACCAAAAAATCCCATAGAATCATTAAAGAAATGTAAAAAAAGCCATTTAACACATTCTTCAACATCCATTTATGAATGATGCTTTCAGCAAACTAGGGATAGAGGGGAAATTCCTTAATCTGACTTAGGACATCTGCAAAAAGCCTGTAGATAATAATGTTGAAAGACTGAATGCTTTTCCTCTATGATCAAGAACAAATAAGGATATGCACTGTCACTGCTCCTATTCCATGTGGTACTGGAAGTTTTAGTAAAAAAGACAAGAGCAAGAAACCTAATGCCTAGAGATTGGAGAGTAAGATTTAGACAGTCTCTTTTTGCAGATGACATGATCATCTACATAGAAAACCCCAAAGAATCTATATGAAAGCTTTCTGAGATCTAATAAATGAGTTTAGCAAGGTCACAAGATGGAAAGTCAGTATACAAAGTCAGTTGTATTTCTGTATACAAGTCATGGGCAATTGGAAAAAGAAATTTAAAATTCGGTTTCACTTAACAATAGTACCCCAAACCATTAAATACTTAGGTACACATCTAACAAATTATATGCAACATTTGATGTTTAAAACCAGAACACTCTAGAAATTGATAAGCTGATTCTAAAATTTACATGGAAATCCAAAGAAACTAGAATAGCCACGCTAATACTGAAAATGAACAAAGTTGGAAGACGGACACTATCTGATTTAATGAGAGTATGAAGCTATAATAGTCCAGAAGAAATGGATTTTCGTAAAAGGATAGAGATAGTGATTACTGGAATAGAATAGAAATTACCGAAATACAACAATGCATGTGTGGTCAGTTGATTTTCATCACAGGTGAAAAGACAATTCAATAATAAAGAATAATCTTTTGAATGAATGATTTGGACCCTCTGAATATACATACATAAAAACAATGAACTTGCTCTCTACTTCTCACCATATATAAAATTTAACTCAAAATGGGTCTCAGACTAAAATGTAAAAAATATAAAATGTAAATTATTTAACTTATAGAAGAAAATATAGGAGAAAATTTTTGAGCCTTGGGTTGATCAAAAATTGCTTAGGTAGGACACCAAAAGTATGACCAAATAAGAAAATATTTATCTATCAGCTTTTATAAAAATTAAGAACTTTTGCTTTCATTAAAACAGTTTTAAGTTGATGACTTAAACTACAGACTGGGGTAAATATTTGCAAATATCATATTTGATAAGGGGACTTCTTTACAGAATTTCTTTATAGAACACTAACACAATAATATATTTAATAAAAATATGTCAATAGTAAGAAAACAAACCAAGAAAGAAATGACAAGAGATTTGAACAGATACTTCACCACAAAAGATAGAAAATAACCATGTGAAAAGCTTCTCAACACCATTAGTCATTAGGGAAATGCAAATTAAAACCACAATAAGATACCACTATATACTATTAGAATGGATAAGATTTTAAAAAAGAAAACTGAAAATGCCAAGTCTGATGAGGATTCATTGATGGTGGGATTGCAAAATAATACAGTCACTGTGTAAAATAGCTCAGCAGTTTCTTCCAAGTTAAACTTACCTGTATCATACAGTTCAGAGATCCCATTCTTAGGGGTTTACCCAAGTGATATGAAAAACTATGTTCACACAAAAACATGTACACAAAAGTTTCTAGCCTCTGTATTTGTAATTGTCTCAAACTAGAAATAACCCAAATATCTCTCAGCTGGAGAATGGATAAACAAATTATGGTACATCCATCAAATGAAACTCTACTGAGCAATAAATAGGAATGCATTACTGACATATGCAACACGAATGTATCCTAAATGTGTTAAGCTCAGTGACAGAATTCAAAAGGCTATATAATGCATGATTCCTGTTATACGACATTTTTTAAGAAAGCAAAACCGTAGACAGACAAAACAGATCTGTGATTACTGAAGGTGATGGGTGGGTGCAGAGTTTGACAGCACAAGGTCATGGGGAAATATTTTGGCAGGACAAAGATGTTTTGTATCTTGTTTGTGGTGGTGGCTTACATGACTATATGTTCGTCAAAATGTACAGGACTATACTATAAAAAGGTAAATTTTACTGTATATAAATTACACCTTAATTTTAAAAATATTCTCAAAAAATTTCTGAAATGGGGGTTGTATAAATGATGAGACAATTCCCTCTTTATTAAAAGGGGCATACAAATACTGCAATTGAAGTAGTTGTATTTGACAAATAGGGGCAGGAAGACGCACAGAAAATGGGTCCTACCCCTCTAGAGAAAAGTATGAGTGGGTGTCCTGAAAGGCTCTCTGGAGGAAAAGATGATAACTAACAACTTAACATTTGTTAGAAATCCTTCCATATCCTTCAGTTCTTTAAAATGCCCTAGCTTACTCTTCACTATCAGCCTGAAGGGAAACAGACCTTACACTGTCATTTTCATGAACAAAGAAAATGGGCTTCCTTTATGGCTTCTCATGATGGTTTCTGTTTCTGTTCCAGTCTGTTTTAGTATTTTCATAAGGGAAGCTGCCAGATACAGTGGAAGGTTCCTGAAGCAGTGTGTTGACATTGGTAAAGACTGATTTTGACATATTCTTCTGACAACTTTTGATTAATTTTCTGCTTCATTAAAAACCCTTAATTAAATTAACATGGTGTGTAGCAATATCCTTGACAGATTTTGTGTATTAGCAAACAAGGCCTCTGATTTCAAAGACAGTGGCAGTGGGGCTCCTGAAGGAGGTCAGTAGTTTCTGGGAGGACGTGGTCATGAAAGGGACTGAACTTGGAGCTCGTCCGAAAGCCCAGTTGAATTTGGGCAGTGAAGCTGATGAGAACATGGAGGTGGTCTTGTGTGGACTGGCTTTGTGATACTCAGACCCAGCCGTCCACTGGTGCCTGTCCTCCATCTACCCCTCCCTTGCTTTAATGTGTTCTCCTTCAGATAAGACATTGTAATTAAAAATAGTTAAACTCCTGAGCAGATAATTCACCCCACCATGTTTAATCCTTCATGTATCCCCTTAGCATGTACAGATATAGCTTTGTAGGCATGGTTTTTATGCAAGGGTTGAAAAATGAGGTGCCAGGACTCGTATCTTCAGAAATTCTAAAAATGATAAATTGATCATTTTCTTAAAGTTCCTCTTTCACCTCTCCCCATATGTTGGATTTAGCAGCACATATGCTACTGTTGGCATGATATCTGTCCCTGCATTGTGTAGAACTTCAAACATGAAGTGGGGGTAGGGGGAAGGTAATAAAAATCAAAGGTCCATAAGAGTATAAAAATTATTAACACTTATAAATCCACAAATTTATTGCTTCAAATCTAATTATTTTTAATGAAATATATTGACATTTAAATTTCATAGGAAAAAAGGAAAAAATTTAATTTTCCACCTGGTTCTTTTCTGCTATAACAGTCTGACAGAGACAGGGTTGCTTGTAGTCTCCTATATTGGTTGTGTGAATGGGACTAGCATCCTTTCTACCACTGCAGTCATTGACATGTGCCAGAGGCAAGCTTACAGATGTTTTGATAAGCAAGAAAAGTTTACCATTTTGCTTTGTAGCATGAAAATACAATGCTATGCTTCCTACCTTTTGGAGGAGCGTGATGTGGCTTTCTTTATGAATTTCCATGTGAACTCACCTGTTTCAAATGAGTTTCATTCATTTGTGCATTATTCAGCATAGGAGAATTTTGTGCCTTTTTTTGTGCCAAGCATGACCTGGAAACACAGAGGTGAAAAACGCAGCTTCTGTCCTCAGAGATGTCACAGGTTAAAAGCACCAGGCATAGTAATTGAGGTTAGCACATGGGGATATGAGCATGTTTAGGAAACCAAGTTCAACAGGTTTGGGAGGTGGTTAACAAAGTCATCCTAGGGTCCCCAGTGCTGATGCTGAGTTTTGATGGATAAAAAGATACCTGAGTTTAAGGGTCATGGTGAAGTGTTGGGGGAGTGTCAGGGAAGAGCATCATGTGAAGATGGAGCTCTATGTGCAAAGCACAGAGATGGGAAGCAGCAAGTAAGGGCAGGGCGTGAAGGGTACATAATGTAGTATGGTCAAAGCCTTGGAGACATAATGTAGTATGGTCAAAGCCTTGGAGATAAGGAGAGCAGCACAAAATGAGGCTAGAGTGGAAAGCAAAACATAGTTCATAAAGGATTTTGTGTGGCAGACTTAGAAATGTGAACTTACTCTGGGAACTGTGAGGAGTTACTGGAATACTTTCAGGAAGGATCTGATCTGGTTGGATTTTGCTTGTCATAAATATATCCCTGGTAGTAGTGTGGAAGGCTGAGGTGGATTTTGCAATGGTGGCTAGTGATCGGAGGCCAGGGAACAAGGGAGGAAGAGGCTAAAAAAAAATCCAAGTTAGAAACAGTGAGAGCTTGAGCTGGGAGGAAAGGGAGGAGGGCAATACTCAATAAAGTGTTGAATTTAATTGAACGAACAAAGGGAGAGCTGCTGTCAGCACTAGTCAAGGATATAGACCTCATGGAAAGGCTTCTAGAAAACTATATCTCCTAAAGATAAAATGCAAAACCATCTCCATGGTTACGGCACATAGCCTTGTATTGGGTGATCCATATAGCTGAACATATTGTTTTACCTTGAACACTTTATTTTTACACTCACTAGAGTTGTGTGGTCAGAGACAGCAGCATCTACAGAAGGGAGCTAAAGAATGTCTGGTTTCTGTGTGGGTGATGTCAGGTGCCATGCTCAGTGTGGGGCACTGGACATTAACTCTTTCAATTCTGACAACTATAGAAATACTTTGAAATAGTACCCCTCTCAATGCTATGTCATATTTAAGGAGACTCAGGCACAGAGATATCAAGTAACCTGATTAAGATCACACACAGCTAGTGAGGGGAAGAACCAGAATTCCATCTCAAATGCTTCTCTTATCACCTTCTCTCATGATGCTTTGCAGTATTTCTCTTCCATTCTTCCACTGGCCTCCTGATTTCATGGTTCTATATTTACAATCTGAATGATAAAAGAAATATAAAATCATCAAGATCTTTTAAGAATCACATCATAGCATGGTGATAAGGAACAAGGGCCCGGGAACCTGAATGCCTGAGTTCATATTCTGCCTCCAGCATTTCCTAGCTGTGTAATTTTGGGCTCTATGTCTCAGCTAACTCGTCTGTAAAATGGAAGGAACAATATCTTCATTTTAGGGTTTGGGGGAGGATTAAATGGGTTTATAGATATAAAGCACGTGCAGCAGTGCCTGGTGCATTGAATGGCATTCATTCATCCATTATTTATTGAATCTGATTAGATAAAGGGTCTCTGGGTTGATACCAAAGAGGACAACTATTTCTTTCTAAGAAAGGTGCCTTGAGTGCCAGTGGGATAAACGTAGGTGCTGTTACTTGCCATCAGTAGCTTAGCTTCATGCAGTAGAAGATTGGGAACATGGATTCAGCAACCATGGTTTCTCCCTTTAGGCTCTGGGCAAGGCACGAAGACTCTCTAAGCCTAGGTTTCCTTACCCTTCAAATGATGTGTGAATATATCTTCAATAGCAATTATAAGGCTTCACAGATGGAAAGTAAGCCTTTGTCATAGAAGTTCCAGAGTTTCAAGGGATTCCAGATGTCCTCAGGTGCAGTGATTTGTCATTAGGTATTGTGGGGAGGAAAAGTTAAAATAACTTAGGGAGTATTTGAAAGCTCAGAGATTTTCCCTTCTTCTCTTTGTGTCCCTTCTACCCACTACCGGGATTGCTCTCCTAATGAGCCATTTTTTCTTCTGGTAAGAGTGTTGTAGGTATCAGGTGTGTAGCATTGGAAAAAAGGTTGAAAAGCACTGTTTTAGCCCAACACCTTCAGCTTGCAGATGAGACAAGAGCCCCCAAAGAACTTCAGGCAACTGTACAAGGTCACAGAGCAAATGAGTAAGTAGGAGAATGGGAGCTGGTAACTAAGTTTTCTTTAAACCTGTTATATGTTCCTTCCACAACATCATGTTGCCTCTCTCCTTGCTATCAATCTCTCTAAAATTTCTAAATTTGATTGCCTAAGTTTGAAAGTTAAGTTAATGTAGGTAAATCATCTTTTGAGGCATTTAACTGAGAACCAAAGATTAGGACCAAGTTAAAACCATTAGAATATTCGAGCTTGAAACTGATTATGCTGCCACCTTCTCCCTATAGAGAATTCAAAAAGAAAGTTGATATCAAACCATAGTATAAATGTACAAAAGTCCAAAAAATTGCAATTTCCAATGATAAATGATTTTCATGCCTTTTTTTCCAAACATTGATACAAAATTAAAAAACAACAACAACAAATCAAGAATCCAAGGGTATGCTGTTGCTCTAAGTATGTTCATACCTTCAGACCAGATCTACTGTCTGTGTCAAAGGAAGGAGACACAGTGCCACTTGAGCCCAGAACATAGCCTGGATGTCGTCTATGTATTCCTCCTGCCTATATTAACTTGTTTCGGGAACTTGTCTTTCCTTAAAAATACAACACACCGAAAAGGTTTAGTCACAGAGATGCTGACCAATAAATTACACTGCATACTACCTTAGAAGACTTCATTAGCCAGTTTTCTGGGTAACTCATCAAGGGCCACATTCACATTGTTCATTCTCAGAGTGGGGGTGGGATCCAAGAAGCATGATTCAGCACCTAAGGAAGATAGTTCAAAGAAACTCTGACTCCTAATTGCATTTTTCAATCTCCATAAAGAGACTAGGTGGTATTCTCAAAATCATTTCATCTTTCTTTTATCTGTTTCTCCTTACACATACCTATATGTCCCTGCCCCTCTCTTCCCCCTAAGCTTTCCTGAGGAATCCCTATCCAGCTTTAGCTTACATACTCATACCACTCCCTACACACCCCCATTCCTGCATGATCATTGCAGCACAAAAGCCAGGAGAAGCCTCCTGGCAGAAACGATTATCCTCAGAAGGTAAAGAGTGTAAGAACCTTAGTGGAGAAGGAGATGCCCATTTAGTTAAGCTGGAAATGAACTGGGAACGCTCAAGCATTCATGATCTTTGCTCTGTCCCACAGCTGCCTTCTTTCTCTTTAGAGTCACAGTGAGATGTTCGATGATTGGGGTTGCTTTTCATGTTAATTTTATTTGTGTTCCCCCTTCAGTGCCTAACACCACATTCAGTCTCTAGGCAGCTCTCAGTAATTGTTCTTAACCACTTAAGGAGAAGAGGGTCTTGAAGAAATCATAAATTTTAAACACATTCGTCCCTGATTTTGACATTGTGTTTTATTGTCAAACTGCATTTTCTAATTTGGCACATTTGTTCCCCATATCCCGAGAGGAAAGTCAGCAGGAACAAAGCATAGACCGTGGTAAACTACATCCTTGACTCTGCAAAGAGTGTGAATGCAAGCTTTCTTAAGATGTATGTTCTGCCACTGTGGACGAGATTTTGGCTCCAGTCTTTAGTAAAGCTTTTAATACTAAGAAACTCCTTATAATTGGCAATCAGTTTCCCGGACTAAAAATAACTTGGTAGAAATTACTCTTATTGACAGGTTGTATTGCTTAGGGTCAGAAATACAAATAGCTGAACAGAGGAGAAGTAGGTTCAGGGAGACTTCTGCATTTGGGAAATTTATTGATTATTGGAAGAAAGAGCTATACTCTCATGTTTTCCAACTTTGGGATACATGTAAAAATTCGTTTTGTCCTGAGTTTATGGCCTGATCTCTCTATAAATTGACCTGTCTTTGTAAAATAGATTTGTTTCTGCAAGTTTGCATATAATTAATTTTATTATTATCATTATTTATTATAATCATTATTAAATGATCACTATCGTGTTCTTTAAAATGGAAACATGAAGATTGTTATAAAATAGATCAGGTGTGTGGGTTGAAAGAATTTATCACTTTTAAAGCAATATTTGGTCAAGTCATTGATAATGTGAAAAAACTTCACTATTAAAAATATTTACTCTCTATGTAAGCAGAGAGAACTGAGTGCTGAATCAGAAGACTCCAGACCCCAAGTAGCCCAGATCATCATGGACAAATTATTACCATTCAGTCTGATAAAATTTGCAGGGCTATAATCTATGATAAACTACCCCTAGCATCCTTCCAAAACTCTGATCAGAATACAGTGTAAGGAATATTGTCCAATAAAATCACTGAAAGAAGGGTCAGTGAGGGGTGGGGGATGATAGAAAAATGAAAAGAATCAGACAGATATGCTGTCAGAATCTATGCCGCGTATAGCTCTATGGAATCAGACTTCATTAATTTATTTAATTTCCAAACCTCAGTGCAGGGTTTTCTCCCTTAAAACAAAAACAAATGAGCAAATCCAATAGCCATTCTTTGAGTGTCTACTATTCAGATATACTCCACATATATTATTTCAGAAAAATTCTGTCAAATTTGTATTATTTATATATATATTTTATTTTAAAGATTTTATTTGTTAGAGAGAGAGAGAATGAGCAGGGTGGGGGGAGGGTAAAAGCAGAGGGAGAAGGAGAAGCAGACTCCCTGCTGACCAGGGAGCCCCATGCAGGGCTCCATCCCAGGACCCTGCGATCATGACCTGAGCCAAAGGCAGACCCTTAACTGACTGAGCCGCCCAGGTGCCCCTCTATACATATTTTAAAGCTTGAATTTCAGAGAGGTTAAATAATTTGCCCCAGGTGAAATAGTAAGCAGCAGGTTCGGGGTTCCTAATTCAGGTCGGCTTGCCTCTCCCTCTTGAACATCCCATTTCCCCTTTTTGTAAGGAATGAAAGCAACTCACATTTGGAAACATTTTCAGAATGGAAGAGAAAGCCAAACCCATAAATAAGATCATCTCACAAAGGACAAAAAAGTGGTCACACAGGCTGCTGAATCACCTCGTTGGAGCTCAGGGACATCATGAACTGCCCAGAACACTTAAGTGACCTCATACCTGTGTGAACCACCTAGGACCGTAAATGCAGAGAGTCTGTCCTGGTAAAGGTGTTGTGTTTGTTGTTTTGAAGGAGTTGCTGACCTTTTAAGAACAGGTCAGATATGAGCAACCAAACATCTCTGTCAAACAGACTCCAAGATCTTTAATAGAAATTCTTCTCATTTGTTCCAGGAACCAGCTCTTTTGGGCCTGCTGTGCCTAAACAGGATTCTGAAACTCATAGTCACATTTTTATCGATCACAGACCATGGTATCCTAGAACCTTGGACTGAGAAGGGCATTTAGAAATCATCTGATTCAGTGTTCTCATTTTGTTGATTAGGACACTCAGGTTCAAAAAGATTAAGGGATTCACCTTGACTTATACACACAGGTAATTATACGTATTTTGGCTCAGGTGGCCTAGTTAGTGACATCACCTAATACCTCCTCTCCCTGATGAGCTGACAACATACTTGAGGACAGAGACTACACATAGACTTTGTTTCAATTTCACACTCTTGGGTGCAGAACTGGACTCATGGTCACTAGATAAGTAATATGGAGTAATGGACTCAAATAGAAGATACACAGTAGTGAATGCTTCAGGTCCTCTTTTTTTATGACAAGTCAGGCAAGAAAAATACACTGCTAAACAAGAAAAGTTTCTGGTTTTGTCAAGGCATGTCAGATATGGTTATATTTTGGTTTAGAGATTAAATGAGGCATACCAGGGTGCCACCCTAAGAAATCAACAACCATGACCAAGGTAAACTATTTTGACCACATTGCGTTCTCATCCGGATAAATGTCCTGTACCTTTCCTTTCACTCCTTTCTTCTTTTGACATCAGAATGATTCCATAGGGTGCATCACTTCTGTTTATCCAACCACAATATTGTTTATCATCTGATATCCAAAAATACTTCACTCTTTGTTCCTAGCCCACATTCACATAAACTGCTGAAGCTTCATTCTGCCCTGTGGCATCTGACTGTTGCTTTGTTTGTGACTTGGCTTTGATAACTTACTTCAGCCTCACTTCAAAGAATAGCCAAGGGGGAAGGGGCAGCCATTGTCCCAAGCTGAGCAGTTAAGAAAGCTGTAACTAGAAGGGAGTTAGCTCTTCTATTAAAGAAATTCTCCAAGATTTTGGTAAAGAACAGCCCAAAAGGTAAACTCACCAGAAAGGCAGGAATATGGATAGGGCTGTTTTTTTCGTTAATTTATTGAACTAATATTTATTGACACCCACAATAATTATTGATGATATGTTGGTGGGATTGAAAATAAACTTCTGTCCAGATTGTTCAGAGTAAAGTGAGCAAAACAGCCACTGTGGCAGAGACTGGCTGGATGTTCAGCAATTCCATTTCTGTTTCCTGGGAGCTCAGGAAAACTACGCATCTCAGCTTCTTTTCTACTATTGAGTTGGGATCATATGACTAGTTCTTGCCAATGGAATATTGACAGAAATGATTCTAGGCCTGGTCTTAAAACATCACTCTCTACAGTTCATATGTCTGATGTGATGATGAACTCACAGGACGGGAGATACCTGGGTCTCTGAGTCCCTGCCTGGAAATGAGCTTCTCAAGAGATTCATCCAACTTTTATTGGATTGTGACTTGAATGAGAACGGAACCTTTTTTGTATTAAACCACTGGAATTAGGATTCATTTTATTACTGCATCATAGTCTATATTACACGTTTATAAAACAATGGAATTGCTTACCATTGACATTTTTCCCAAATATTATGCTGTCACCAAATAGAGTACCTCTTTTATCCTGGGGAATTATGAGATATTTCCTATAAGAAGAGATGTGTAAGATGCGTCTTAAAAGACTCCATTCCCTTCCATTTTCACCGTTCTTTTTTAGATTTTTATTTTGCATATCCAAGTTTCTCTAATTGAAATAGAAAGAGGAATCTAGGAAAATATTGGATGTGAATTAATGTCTTTGGCCTTGTTTCAGGAATGAGTTCAGGAAGTCTGAAAGTCTGCTTTCATGTGGGAGGAAATTAGGTGATAATTATTACATGGAGACAAGGACCTGAGAAGGAAGGGCATTATGGATAGAGCATCTCTGAAATTATGTCTAGTCTTTGGAACTGGAGTAATGTTAGTGTATGGTCAGAAACCTGTGTTTTGGAAACAAATTTGCTCTAGGTCTTATGTGTTTTCCTTAAGAATGTTTACACACAAGGGGCAGTCTTAAATGCACTGGCAACTGGAGCCATTTGGTCAGAGCAGACCTCCTGTTACCGCAGTTGGATGAGTCTAGTTTGGATTACTCATTTATTTATTTATTTTTTAAAGAGTTTATCTTTTTTTTTTAAAGATTTTATTTATTTATTTGAGAGCGAGAATGAGAGAGAGAGAGCATGAGAGGGGGGAGGGTCAAAGGGAGAAGCAGACTCTCTGCCGAGCAGGGAGCCCGACACAGGACTCGATCCTGGGGGATCATGACCTGAGCCGAAGGCAGTCTCCCAACCAACTGAGCCACCCAGGCGCCCACTCATTTATTTTTTAAATATAATAAGCCCTAATATTCCAGGCACTGTTCTAAGTACTTTATAAATATTAACTTACTTATATGAGGTACTTGCTAGTATTATTATAATTTCAAAGATGAGTAACTGAGGCATGGGAGAGTTCAAGATTACATTATTTCCCACTAACAAGTGGTGGAACCAGGATTTGAACCCAGGTTGTATGGTTCTAGATCCCAAATATGTCACTGCTTTGCTATGCTGTGTTGCTTTTGCTAATCAGTAATAGCTCAAGCAACAATTACTGTTTATTGAACTTACTATATGCCAGGTGCTGTTCTAAATCCACTTCACACATTGTCTCTTCAGTGCTCAAAGCCGTGCTATGAGTAGGTATGACTATTACTCCCATTGTATAGATGAGGAAAGACAAAACAAGAGAGAAAGAACCAGAAGATGTTTAGTAACAGGAGAGGCAGAAGCTATGCTGGAATTCAGGCAGGCTTGGTCCATAATCTGAGTATTTTGCCACTACAACACATATCATCTCAGTAGTGGGGGTACAGGATTTTCTGGCCATGGATGTGAGAAAACATCCTTGAAACCAAGAACCAGGGGTCTTTTGCCTTTGCCTCCCCCTTCCTCCAGGTCGGTTAGGGTAAGTGTTGGCTACTTTCTTGGTCTAGATTACTTTTCTCTCCTTTACTCACCAAATATTTGACAATTACTGGACTAGAAATCGAAGTCCAACTGAAAAGCCAGCTTTTTCAGTGAAAACATCTTCCTTCCCCTAAGTTACAACATAATGAATTTCCTTTTACTCTGATATTTCATTAGAGATATAACATTGAAAAAATATCAACAGTCAATTCTTACTGAAGCTTTACTGGAACAGACTTTTAATGGCAACATGATATCTTCTTTGGTTTTTGCTTTGTTGTCTTGTTTCCTGGGTTTTAGCTTTAGCCACAGGAGATAACTTTAAACAGCTTGCATTTTGTAGTAAACATCTGATAATATGTGCAAAACAGAAGAGTCTGGTACTCTGGTAGTCACTTTTAACCTAGAGATAGGAATAAAATGTTAGAAATATTATGCATTTAAAATTGGCCAATATTAGGTTATCGCATATAGCACATTCATTATGTTGCACTGCATTAAATAGTTTTTTTCTCAGAAATTAGCTAATTGTGTATATCAATTTTAATAATTTTAACACATTTTCTTTCTTGGAATTTAATAAGGATTTTTGAAATATGCATAACCTCGTCATATATGATAATTGCCTAAAATAAACTACAGCCAACAACAGAACAACACACACAGTGAAAACAATTCAAAACACAGCTTACTTTTGAGGAAAACTTGTGGAAACATCTATGGAACTACTAATTTCATTATAACTCTGGATAATTCGTTCAACTTCTCCTAGCCTCTCCACCTATCTTCCAGAGATTAGATGGAATTACTTATATGAAAATATTAAGCACAGTGGATGAAAAAGTAGCTTTATTCAATTTCCCTCCCTCCCTCCTTCCTTTCCTTCCATGGTCCCTCTTTTTCCCCCCTTTTCTTTTATTCCTCTCTGTGCCTCTAAGACGTCTTCAGGGCACATTTAGAGAAAGGAGAAGAAAAACAGAGGAGGAGAAAGTGAAATGAGACTGCTTTTGATGAGACTGGAATTACATTGGGAAATGGATTTCTTAAATGGCGATGCCCCCTAGCTATTTCAGCACCCTGAGGAAGACTGACAAATCTTACTGAGGAAACGTCATAATGCTCAGGATTCTGTGCACTGGTTTATTTATTCTCAGCGTTGACTCCCAGTAGAAGTAACTTCTTGGCAAGGGGGATTAAAGCGTCCTTCCTCTAATCATAGCAGGTATACTGATACTGCTAATGCCAGAAAGAAAAAAAGATCGAAACAATGTAGGTGGCTAAGATTAACGAGGTAGAGTCCTGATTCCTAAAGCCATTTTTGTTAACAAGTAAAGCAGGTAATCAGCATTTAGGTAGTACATACTGGAAGAAGGCAGGTCCTTTCACAGAAATAATTTGGTGTAGACTCAGACCTCAAACACTACTTTGAACAAGTGCGTTATCAAAATCATGGACTTTATGCAACCAGTAATAACTAAAGGAAAGTGTCGGCATCATAGCAAATGACAGAGTGGACAAGATCAGTCCTGGACTAGAATTATTCCCTGAGCCCCCATATTAGTTTACTTTTGCATGTAACAAGTTAACACAGATTAATTGCTTAAAACAACACACATTTATTATCTTGAAGTTTCTGTGGGGTCAGAAGTCTAGGCACAGCCTAGCTGGGTCTTCTGCTCCATCTCACAAGGCTCTAATCAAGGTATCCGTCAGGCTACATTGTCATGTGGAAGCTTGTTGGGGGAAAGATCTGCTTCTCATGTTGTTTAGGTTGTTGGCAGAATTAACTTCCTTGTGGCTTATAACTGAGGGCTCCATTTTTGCTGTGTATAACCTGAAGGCTGTCTTCAAGTCTTGGAGGATGCTTCCGGGTCCTAGCTGTGTGGAATTCCTCAGCATGGCTGCTTACTTCCTCAAGCCAGCCGGAAGAATCTCTCACCTGAGGAAGGACCCAGCGTCTCTTGTAAGGACTCTCATCCGATTAAGTCAGACCCATCCAAATAATTTCCCTTTTGATAAACTCAAAATCAGCCTACATGGGATTTTAATTACGTCCACAAATTCTTTCATCTTTGCCATATTAGGTAACCTAATCGAAGGAGTGACATCCCATCACTTTGCCATAGTCCCTTGGTTAGAAGCAAGTCACAGGTCTTACCTACTCTCAAGGAGAAGGAATTATACAAGGCATGAATTCTAGGGGGCAGCAAACACAGAATCTGTCATAGGCTCTGTCCACAACAGTCAAATTGGTTGAGGTTTATTGCTGGTTAAGAGTAATTAAAGATAGGTAGAAGAAGTCCTATACACTCTTCACATTTGTATAATTTCATTCAATAGACTATTTAACTTACATCACTTCACAAACTGTCTGGTAAACAACATATAGGGTAGTCTTGATCATTACCGATTAACCCTTTCTCATCTTTACATAGACTGGAGTTAATGGAGCTCATCTGTATGCATTTGTTTATTCATTCATTCAACAAGTATTTAATGATCATTGACTATGATTCAGGGATTATTTAAGTGCTGGGGATTTTATAACAGACAAAAAGATTTAAAATAATCCATGCACTTATAAACTTTATATGTTAGAGGAGCAGATAGACAACAAACAAGATTAATTAGTAAAATATACATTATGTTTGGTAGTGGTAAATGCGAAGGGGAGGGGGCGGGTGGGTTGATATTTTAGAGACTTTGGGTAGGGAAGGTATCTGTAAGAAGGTAACATGTGAGTAAAGGCCTGAAGAAATAAGGGAATAAATCATGTGGTCATTTGAGAGATGAGCATTCTAGGTAGGAAAAAAAGCAAATACAAGGCCGTGATACTGAAAATGTACCTGGTGGGTTTTGGGGCACAATAAGGAGTTTGGAGTGGCTGAATCAGAGTAAGCCAAGGAGACATGGAGGAGATACAGTGACAGAGGAAATAGGACACTGGGTTAAGCCAGGTTCTCTAGGTCTTTGTAAGGGATTTGTTATTTTCCCTGAAATGGGAGCCATTGGAACATCGTGAACAGAAGAGTGAAGTGGTCTGATTCACCTTTTACCAGGGTCACTGGCTGCTGTGTTGAGAATAGACTGAGGGAGTCAAGAGTGAAACAGGGAGACCACTAAATAGACTATAATGATGATTCAGGTGAGTGATGATGGTGGCTTGAACCAGCCATGAGGTGGTAAAAATGGAAGGTAAAACTGAAAGAATTCGCTGACACTTTGGGTTGTAAGAGAAAGAGAGAAGTCAAGGATGGCTGTCTATATCCACATCTGTCTGTATATTTATAGTTTTTCACTTAACCCCTAACTACTATACATTCTATGTGAAAGAATGTATATACATAAGTATATATGGTGGGGCTGCATTGGATTTACTCTAATTCAGTTGTGTTTGGTAAAATCAAGAAATCCCATAGACGATATTTTGTAACACAGTCCTTCTTATTTTATTGAGTTAAATACACACAACAATGTCTACTGTGCTTTACTGGCAATTAAAGAGGTTTTTTAAAAGATTTTTTTTATTTATTTGGGAGAGAGACAGAGAGAGCACAAGCTGGGGGAAGGGCAGAGAGAGAGGGACAAGCAGACTCCCTGCTGAGTGTGGAGAAACCTGGGGCTCCATCCCAGGACCCTGAGATTATGACCTGAGCTGAAGTCAGATGCCCGACCTACTGAGCCACCAGGCACCCAAGCGTAGTTTTTATTACATGCAGTTTTTACCTTTCAAGTTCATTTTAGAATCCTACTCCTGAGAGAGAAATGCCTTTGCTTTAAGGCCCTGCCCTGATCTTAGCATCCATAATTATGGTGCTCAGGATATACCACATAGGTGAGCAACATTACTTTGAGAATTCTGTCTTCATGGGGCTTGCTTAGCTCTCCTGTATGTGCTGCAGAGCAGAGTTGACAGGGAGGGAGGGCTGCTTCCCAGGTCCCATGTTCTGTGCTGCTAATGTCTACTCAATTCTGGTGACCAGTACAGCAAAGAACTTTCCAACTTGAAATTTTACAAAGATAATAAAATACCCTAGTTCAAAGTAACTGGTTGTGCTCTTGATTGGGCTGTATATAAATTGATAAATAATCATATGGACAATATGCAAATGTATGCAGAAATAAATATATATTTATATGTATTCAATTCTAAGTAACACTTCCTGTACCAGCTATATGGTCTTGTTGCTGACGCCCATCTATCCTCACTGGGCAGTCATTAGATCCTTTGTCATCTCTCCAGGAAGTGTGGACTTTTAGATGCACTAGAGTATAGTAGTCTACCAGACAGAAATATTTCAGTTGGAAATGAGAGAACATTTGTCCTAATGGCTTAAATAAGAAAGGGAAATTTACTGGCTCATGTAATGGAACAGTGCAGAGGTAGGACTGACCACAGACATATTTATGGGTCTCATTTTTCACTAGGTCTCCAGCTCTGCCTTTTGGTATGCTCCTGGGCTCTGACCTCTAGCTTGTGTGGTTCTGTCCATAAGAGAAGCAAGGGCTGTGGTTGTTGTACACTGTGCCCTCTACCACAACAACCATAGGAAGAAAAGTCTAGATCTCAGTACTTACAGAACAAACCTTGGGGCATTCTCATTGGATCAGCGTAGGTCCCATGATATGGACTAGCTCTACTTTCAGGAGAATGCAATGCACTGATGAGCTTAGGCCTGAATTTCTTGCCCATTGCTGAAAGGACTGTGGCTAAGGAGTTGGGATAGGTTATTGAAATTTAGCCAGTTCAGGCCCCGTCTGGAACTGTTGGAGGTAGAGACAATCCCCTGCATACTACAGGGTAGAATAAGAATGGGTGATCTGGTACATGAATGCAAATAAAGTGGAGGTTGTTCAGTAGATGCCTAGGACATATGATACAGAAATTCAAATATTTTACATCTGGCTTGGCTTGGCCAAAATACAAGACTTATATTCCTAACAGCCCTGCTTTTCAGAGTGTCTTTCTTCTTCAGTTCTATCCCTGGGTCCCTGACACCATCTACATCCTAGAACATATATTTACAGCTAATTCCTTCTCTGCATGAAGAAATGTCTGATAATATTCATGAAGGGGATGGTCCTGCCTGCCTTGTGGGGCATGTGTTCTGAGGTTTTTGCTTAGGACCCTAGAACAGAGCTTTGTGTTATTTTTACTAATAAGCTTTTTGCAATAAAATTTGAGAGTTTCACTGTTTGGGCAGTTAGTTGTCTTTTAAAAATCTCTGTCTCAGGACGCCTGGGTGGCTCAGTTGGTTAAGCATCTGCCTTCAGCTCAGGTCATTCTCCCAGGGTCCTGGGATCGAGTCCTGCATCGGACTCCCTGCTCCGCGGGGAGCCTGCTTCTCCCTCTCCCTCTGCCTGCCTCTCCCTGCTGTGCTCCCTCTCTGCTGAATGAATAAATAAAATTAAAAAAAACAAAACAAACAAAATTCTGTCTCTAATATTGGTATTCTACTGCTGCCATAACAACTTAACACATATTTATTAGCTTAAAACAACACAAATTTATTATCATATAGTTTTGTTGGTCAGAATTCCATCCCTGATCTCACAGGGCTACAAATCAAGGTGGCTGACTGGGTTGCCTTTCTTGTTGGAGGCTTTATAAAGGGGACAATCTTGTTTCCTTGCTCATTCAGGTTGTGGGAAGAATCCCATTCTTTGCAGTGGTGTGACTGAGGTCCTGTTTTCTTGCTGGCTGTAAGCTGAGTGTTGTTCCCAGCTTTCAGAGGCTACCACATTACTTGGTTGGTGGTCTTCTTCCTCCATTTCAAAAGGTAACAATGGTAGGTTGAGTCCTTGTCACAACAAATCTCTCTGACCCACTGTAGAAAGGTTCTCCACTCTCGAGGGCTCATGAGATTAGTTAGGACCTACCCAAGTAATCCAGGAAAATCTTGCCTTTTTAATGATCAGCTGATTAGCAACAGAAAAGATGTGTATGATTGAACAGATAAAGTTATGTAATATAATTTTGCCATGAAACATAACATATTCACAAGTTTGAGGATTAGGATGCGGACAGTGTAGGGGCTATTATTTTTCCTAACACACACACACACACACACACACACACACACGCATGCACACACAATTGCCACACATTCGTTTTTTACCTCTTTCGCACTTAACTATTAAAATTATTAATTTCATAAACCAATTCTTAATTTAAAATATGGATGAAACTCTTAGCCAGGAGTTGTTACGGTGAATTCCTGCTTTTTGTCCAGTGTCAGTTTCCTTTGATTATTGTTCTGGATTGATACCACTGTGATTTTACAAGCTCTTATTGAACTGGCCACTAGTTACATCAGAGATTACATCCTATTGTAAAAAAATCTGGGTTATTTTTTGTCTGTGGTGTCATAGTTTTGAAGGTGTAAAAATAAACTCTAGGTTAAGTGCTAAGTCAAACTGTATTTAAAAAGTAAACAATCCAAAGGTGCTTCCTGGATCATGCTGTCAACTCTTCTTCCAAGTTTATAGTGGTTGAGATTTTGCTTTTCAAGCTATTTCATGCCTGTTTGTGTGTGTTCACTTTGACCACATCACTCCTGGTCAAGGCTCTAAATCAGCTTTGAATTGAATTCTATCTACTGACTCTGAGTTAAAATGCTTACTCAATTGCTTAAAGGAAAGAAGTGTTCTCTGAGCCACCTGAACCCTAATAATCTTTGGCCAGTAGCAACTATTTTTAAAAAGTCTGTACATCCTGCTTGATATTCATGTTCACTCAAGATAATAATCAGTAATGTTTTGGGGGTGGTACCATATGTCATGTACTATTTTCCATACACTCTCTGCTTGAATTACTCCAACATCCCTACAGGGGTATGTGCTGTTGTCAATTCTGTTTTACAGACAAAGAAATAAAAACAAAGGAACTGAAGTCACCTTGCCAAGGCCATAAAGCTGTGAAGTATCAGCATTGAAACTTGAGCTCACTGATAAGAATGCCTCTGCACTTAACCATGAAGTGTTAAAATCCCCATGAAATTTATTCTCTTTCCAAGTGGCTATTTTACTATTAATATGGGGGTATAGGTGGATCAAATATTACTATTGTTTTACTGACAGGAAATTGAGTAGTATAGTTGCCCTAGTTTGATGTCTAATATTGATAATTAAGTAACTGTCCTTCCATTTCTTCCTTCTATGAAATGAGTATCATGGCAGGTAACCAATTTTTATAGATTATCATAATCTATATTTCTTGTTTTGGCTAGTGGTTTTTTTCCCCACCTGTTAGACCATACTTTAGAATGTCTCCTATTGTTGATTAGGGAAAAATGTTTTTGTATTTCCTCTTTAAAATTGGGGATGGGTCTGGGAAATGTTTAGGAAGACATATACATTTCATATGTAAGGCAGGCCTTTATTTATTTATTTATTTATTTATTTATTTATTTATTTATTTTTGAGAAAGAGAGAGTACAAATGGGAGGGAGCAGAGGAAGAGGGAGAGAGAGAGAATCTTAAGCAGGCTCCATGGCCAGCGTGGAGCCCTACACGGTGCTTGATCTCATGACCCTGAGATCGTGACCTGAGCCAAAAATCAAGAGTTGGTGCCCCAGGTACCCCAGACCTTTTTATAATCAAATAAAATTAATTATCTTTGCCACATGCTAGTGTTAGCATTCATAGAATACATTCATTTGGAACCAATCTTAAAGCTGAAGTTATCAAAGAAAGTGATAGGAATAAAAAAACGAGTTCATTTTATTTCCCAAGATTCTTTAGGTAGGCTGTTCTAGTTTTCATTTATCTTGCAGGTCTTTTTAGCCAAAATAAGCTACATTAAAAACCCCCAATCCTTCTAAATCTGTAGTTCCTGGAAACAGATGTCAAGGCTTTATCATATGTGTGAAAAAAAGGTAGTGTAATTAATCTGCTAGAGGGTCCTCACCCTGAGTTTCTCAGTCTAGCATCCAGAATCCTACTCTTACTCAGAGGGAGACACTATAGGAAAATACATGCCTCAGTTCTGGGAGAATGAGAAATAAAATCATGAAGAAATCATGAGATGTAAGAAGAACAGGCCTTAGGAAGGACAGGCACAAATAGAACATGCATAAAAGGGGATGTGGGATTAATGGGACATACAGAGCAAGAATTTAAAATAAACATATTCTTTATTATCAGAGAGATAAAGGAGAATATGGGAAACATAAAGTAGATCAGATAATTATGAAGAAACAATTGAAAGAGTTAGATCTAAAAATAACATTGTTAAACGAAATTACTGCATGGATATGTTGAACAACAGAATATATATAACTGAAGAGAAACCAAGTAAGCTGTGTGATCAAGCCGAAGAACTCTCCTGAAAGATGCCAGGAAATGCTAAAGTGGAAAGAATGAAAGAAAGATTAAGAGCAGGGACAGAATTAGAAGTATCAAGGATAACTGAAAGGACTTTCCAAAGGAGAAAAAGAATACATTCAAAAGATAAATTAGCAGGAGTAATAATGAATAAGAACTTCTCAGATATAGACAAAGATATAAATCCTTAGGTGGAAAGGAATCACAGAGCACTGATAGAATTGATAAGAAAATACTGCACCTAGACCCATTATAATGACAGTTGAGGACATAAAAGATAACAAAATCTTCTAAATGCTCCAGACAGGAAAAACCAGGCCCCTAGAGAGCAAGTGATATCATCAGTCTTTTCAGCAGTAGCACTAAATGCAAGAATATGGTAATGAAATATCTTCAAATGGTTGATGGAAAGTAACATTGAACCTATTATCTATTGAAATTGTTATTTAAAATTGTTATCAAGTATATCAAGGTCCATTAAGTTCATAATACAAGGCAGCCTTAATAAATTCCTAAAAGTCCGTACCATTCAGGACATGAAATATGGTCATAATTTAAGAAAATTAGGAATCAGAAACAAAGTCTAAAGTTTAGAAACCATACCAAAATACGGCTTATACTATTAAAATATCCATGATAAAAAGAGAAAATCAGGGAAACTGAAATAATTAGGCCAAATGGCAGTGAAAACAGCACTACATGTCAACACCTGTGGGATGCATATTAGAAAGAAATTAATAAATTTGAAACATTTATCAGAGAAGAGCTATTGAAATAAATTAGCTCAGTGTTCAAATGAAGAAGTGAGGTAAAGAGTAACAGAGTAAATCCTAAGAGAAAAGGAATAATAAAGGTAAATATAGAATTGAATAAAATGAGATCATCACATGAAGAAAATTAGAGAGGATCCACAACTCCCAAAACTTGTTCTTTCAAAAAAAAAGTAGATAAACTAATGGCAGGACCTATAAGGAAAAATGATAAGATTTAAATAAACAAAATTCAGAGTGCAAAGTTGGAAATAAATATAAATCTAAAGCATATATAAAACAAACACTTTAGGGGCATCTGGGTGGCTCAGTGGGTTAAGCGTCTGCCTCCTGATCTCAGCTCAGGTTTTGACCTCAGCGTCATGAGGTCAGGCCCTGCGTGGAGCCCACTTAAAAAAAAGGGGGAGGATAAAGCAAACACTTTATGATACCACTTATATGGGAATCTAAAAAAGCTGAACTTGTAGAAACAGAGTAGAATGGTGGTTACCAGGGGCTAAACGGTGGGGGAATTGGGGAAGTGTTGGTCAGAGAATACAAACTTAGAAGATGAACAAGTTCTGGGGATCTAATGCACAACATTGTGGTTATAATTAACAATACTCTATTATATACTTAAAGGTTGCTAAGAGAATAAATCTTAATTTTTTTTTTTTTTAGATTTTATTTATTCATTTGAGAGAGAGAGCCAGAGAGAGAGCCTGAGCAGAGGGGAGGGGCGGAGGGAGAAGCAGACTCCCCGCTGAGCAGGAAGCCTGATGAGGGGCTCTATCCCAGGACCCTGGGATTATGACCTGAGACGAAGGAAGGCAGATGCTTAGCCAACTGAGCCACCCAGGCGCCCAGATCTTAAATGTTCTTACTACAAAAATGAAATGGTAATTAAGTGACATGGTGGAGATGTTAGTTAACACTACAGTGATAATAATATAGCAATACAAAAGTATATTAAATCAATACATTGTATACTTCACACAATGTTATATGTCAATTATATCTCAATAAAGCTGGACAATAAAAGAATATTATGCAAATAATATTGAATAAATTTGCAAACTTTGATGTAAGAGAGAAGTTCCCTTCAAATGGCAAAAAGACAAAATTAAGGGAAAACTAAAATAAATTAGTAACCACTAAAGTAATTGAGAAGGACTTTCAGAATTTCCCTTGCCCCCCAATCTCAGATAGTTTTATAGATGAATTCAGTCAAACTCTCAAGGATTAGATAATTTCTTTCTTATATACGCAATTACACAACAATAGAAAAAAGAAGGGAAAGTTTGAGGAATTAAGTTTATAGGTCAATTCCACTTTGAATATTGATGTAAATATCCAAAAGAAAATATTAGCTAAGCAAATACAGCAGTGCATTACAACTGTATTATGATATAATAGCATCTGTCCCCCAAAATGCTGGGATGATTCAACACAAAACAAAATCTATTATCTTGACAGGTAAAGAAAAAGAACTAGATAAATGTTAACAATTATTTGTGTTTAAAATGATTAGAAAACAAGCAATAGAAATTAGCTTTCTTAACTTAATAAAAGCTATTAAAAGAATTCTATAGGGTATAATGTATTTAATGGAAATAATTAGCCACATTACCTTTAATGTAAAGAACAAGACAATGGAGCACCTGGGTGGCTCAGTTGGTTAAGCGACTGCCTTTGGCTCAGGTCATGATCCTGGAGTCCCGGGATCGAGTCCCACATCGGGCTCCCTTCTCAGCGGGGAGTCTGCTTCTCCCTCTGACCCTCTTCCCTCTCGTGCTCTCTGTCTCTCACTCTCTCTCTCAAATAAATAAATAAAATCTTTAAAAAAAAAAAAAACAAGACAATGATTTCCTCTCTTCTTGCTACCATTCAGCCAGTTCCCACAGGCAGGGTGATCAAGTCCTTCTGGTTTGCCTGGGACTTTCCTGAATTTAGCACCGTGTCCTGGGAAACTCCTCAGTCCCAGGAAACCTGAGTGGTTTGACTTGGACAGTTAACAGTAAGTCCCATGTCCTAGAAGCCCTCTCAGACACAGGTAAACTGGGACAATTGGTTAACCTACTACTGGTTCTGACCAAAGCAATAACATAAGAAAAATATACATGAAGTATAATGACTGGAAAGAAAGAGACAGAATTTTTATTATTTAAGAAGGTATGAAAATTTATATATAAAACTTAAAAAATTAAGTTCTTAAACTAATAGTAAAATGCAAAAAATGCTGGATCTAACGTCAGCAATAAAATCAATAGGATTCATCCATTACAAACCAGGAAATATAGAGTAAATACCATTTTTTTTTTTAATTTTTTATTGTTATGTTAATCACCATATATTACATCATTAGTTTTTGGTGCAGTGTTCCATGATTCATTGTTTGTTCATAACACCCAGTGCTCCATGCAGAACGTGCCCTCCTCAATACCCATCACCAGGCTAACCCATCCCCCTACCCCCCTCCCCTCTAGAACCCTCAGTTTGTTTTTCAGAGTCCATCATCTCTCATGGTTCGTCTCCCCCTCTGACATACTCCCCTTTTCTTCCTCTCCTGTTATCTTCTTCTTTTTCTTTTTTCTTAAAATATGTTGCATTATTTGTTTCAGAAGTACAGATCTGTGATTCAACAGTCTTGCACAATTCACAGCGCTCACCGTAGCACATACCCTCCCCAATATCTATCATCCAGCCACCCCATCCCTCCCACCCCCAACCACTCCAGTAACACTCAGTTTCTTTCCTGAGATTAAGAATTCCTCATATCAGTGAGGTCATGTGATACATGTCTTTCTCTGATTGACTTATTTCACTCAGCATAACACCCTCCAGTTCCATCCACGTCGTTGCAAATGGCAAGATCTCATTCCTTTTGATGGCTGCATAATATTCCATTGTGTATATATACCACATCTTCTTTATCCATTCATCTGTCGATGGGCATCTTGGCTCTTTCCACAGTTTGGCTATGGTGGACATTGCTGCTATAAACATTGGGGTACATGTACCCCTTCGGGTCCCTACATTTGTATCTTTGTGGTAAATACCCAGTAGTGCAATTGCTGGATCGAACGGTAGCTCTAATTTCAACTGTTTGAGGAACCTCCATACTGTTTTCCAGAGGGGTTGCACCAGCTTGCATTCCCACCAACAGTGTAGGAGGGTTCCCCTTTCTCCACATCCCCGCCAACATCTGTCGTTCCCTGACTTGTTAATTTTAGCCATTCTGACGGGTGTGAGGTGGTATCTCATTGAGGTTTTGATTTGGATTTCCCTGATGCCAAGCGATGTTGAGCACTTTTTCATGTGCCTGTTGGCCATTTGGATGTCTTCTTTGGAGAAATGTCTGTTCATGTCTTCTGCCCATTTCTTGATTGGATTATTTGTTCTTTGAGTGTTGAGTTTGATAAGTTCTTTATAGATTTTGGATACTAGCCCTTTATCTGATACGTCATTTGCAAATATTTTCTCCCATTCTGTCGGTTGTCTTTTGGTTTTGTGGACTGTTTCTTTTGCTGTGCAGAAGCTTTTTATCTTGATGAAATCCCAATAGTTCATTTTTGCCCTGGCTTCCCGTGCCTTTGGCGATGTTTCTAGGAAGAAGTTGCTGCGGCTAAGGTCGAAAAGGTTGCTACCTGTGTTCTCCTTTAGGATTTGGATGGACTCCTGTCTCACGTTTAAGTCTTTCAACCATTTGGAGTCTATTTTTGTGTGTGGTGTAAGGAAATGGTCCAGTTTCATTCTTCTGCATGTGGCTGTCCAATTTTCCCAACACCATTTGTTGAAGAGACTGTCTTTTTGCCATTGGACATTCTTTCCTGCTTTGTCAAAAATAAGTTGACCATAGAGTTGAGGGTCCATTTCTGGGCTCTCAATTCTGTTCCATTGATCTATGTGTCTGTTTTTGTGCCAGTACCATACTGTCTTGATGATGACAGCTTTGTAATAGAGCTGGAAGTCCGGAATTGTGATGCCACCAGCTTTGCTTTTCTTTTTCAGTATTCCTCTGGCTATTCTGGGTCTCTTCTGGTTCCATACAAATTTTAGGATTATTTGTTCCATTTCTTTGAAAAAAGTGGATGGTATTTTGATGGGGATTGCATTGAATGTGTAGATTGCTCTAGGTAGCATTGACATCTTCACAATGTTGATTCTCCCAATCCATGAGCATGGAACGTTTTTCCATTTCTTTGTGTCTTCTTCAATTTCTTTCCTGAGTATTTTATAGTTTTCTGAGTACAGATCCTTTGCCTCTTTGGTTAGATTTATTCCTAGGTATCTAATGGTTTTGGGTGCAATTGTAAATGGGATAGACTCCTTGATTTGTCTCTCTTCTGTCTTGTTGTTGGTGTATAGGAATGCCACTGATTTCTGTGCATTGATTTTATATCCTGCTACTTTACTGAATTCCTGTATGAGTTCTAGCAGTTTTGGGGTGGAGTCTTTTGGGTTTTCCACATAAAGTATCATATCATCTGCAAAGAGTGAGAGTTTGACTTCCTCTTTGCCGATTTGGATGCCTTTGATTTCTTTTTGTTGTCTGATTGCTGTGGCTAGGACTTCTAATACTATGTTGAATAGCAGTGGTGAGAGTGGACATCCCTGCCGCGTTCCTGACCTTAGGGGAAAAGCTCTCAGCCTTTCCCCATTGAGAATGATATTCGCTGTAGGTTTTTCGTAGATGGCTTTTATGATATTGAGGTATGTACCCTCTATCCCTATACTCTGAAGAGTTTTGATCAAGAAAGGATGTTGTACTTTGTCAAATGCTTTTTCTGCATCTATTGAGAGGATCATATGATTCTTGTTCTTTCTTTTGTTAATGTATTGTATCACGTTGATTGATTTGCGGATGTTGAACCAGCCTTGCAGCCCAGGAATAAATCCCACTTGGTCGTGGTGAATAATCCTTTTAATGTACTGTTGGATCCTATTGGCTAGTATTTTGGTGAGAATTTTTGCATCCATGTTCATCAAGGATATTGGTCTGTAATTCTCTTTTTTGATGGGGTCTTTGTCTGGTTTTGGGATCAAGGTAATGCTGGCCTCATAAAATGAGTTTGGAAGTTTCCCTTCCATTTCTATTTTTTGGAACAGTTTCAGGAGAATAGGTATTAATTCTTCTTGAAATGTCTGATAGAATTCCCCTGGGAAGCCATCTGGCCCTGGGCTTTTGTTTCTTGGGAGATTTTTGATGACTGTTTCAATTTCCGTAGTGGTTATAGGTCTGTTCAGGTTTTCTATTTCTTCCTGGTTCAATTTTGGTAGTTGATACATCTCTAGGAATGCACCCATTTCTTCCAGGTTATCTAATTTGCTGGCATAGAGTTGCTCAAAATATGTTCTTATAATTGTTTGTATTTCTTTGGTGTTGCTTGTGATCTCTCCTCTTTCATTCATGATTTTGTTGATTTGGGTCATTTCTCTTTTCTTTTTGATCAGTCTGGCCAGGGGTTTATCAATCTTGTTAATTCTTTCAAAGAACCAGCTCCTAGTTTCGTTGATCTGTTCTACTGTTCTTTTGGTTTCTAGTTCATTGATTTCTGCTCTGATCTTTATGATTTCTCTTCTCCTGCTGGGTTTAGGCTTTCTTTGCTGTTCTTTCTCCAGCTCCTTTAGATGTAGGGTTAGGTTGTGTATTTGAGACCTTTCTTGTTTCTTGAGAAAGGCTTGTATTGCTATATACTTTCCTCTCAGGACTGCCTTTGCTGTATCCCAAAGATTTTGAACAGTTGTGTTTTCATTTTCGTTGGTTTCCATGAATTTTTTTAATTCTTCTTTAATTTCTTGGTTGACCCATTCATTCTTTAGTAGGATGCTCTTTAGCCTCCATGTATTTGAGTTCTTTCCGACTTTCCTCTTGTGGTTGAGTTCTAGTTTCAAAGCATTGTGGTCTGAAAATATGCAGGGAATGATCCCAATCTTTTGGTACCGATTGAGACCTGATTTGTGACCTAGGATGTGATCAATTCTGGAGAATGTTCCATGGGCACTAGAGAAGAATGTGTATTCCGTTGCTTTGGGATGGAATGTTCTGAATATGTCTGTGAAGTCCATTTGGTCCAGTGTGTCATTTAACATCTTTATTTCCTTGTTGATCTTTTGCTTAGATGATCTGTCCATTTCAGTCAGGGGGGTGTTAAAATCCCCCACTATTATTGTATTGTTGTCAATGTGTTTCTTTGCTTTTGTTATTAATTGGCTTATATAATTGGCTGCTCCCATGTTCGGGGCATAGATATTTACAATTGTTAGATCTTCTTGTTGGATAGACCCTTTAAGTAGGATATAGTGTCCTTCCTCATCTCTTATTACAGTCTTTGTTTTAAAATCTAGTTTGTCTGATATAAGGATTGCCACCCCAGCTTTCTTTTGGTGTCCATTAGCATGGTAAATGGTTTTCCACCCCCTCACTTTCAATCTGGGGGTGTCTTTGGGTGTAAAATGAGTCTCTTGCAGACAGCATATTGATGGGTCTTGTTTTTTAATCCAATCTGATAGCCTGTGTCTTTTGATTGGGGCATTTAGCCCATTTACATTCAGGGTAACTATTGAAAGGTATGAATTTACTGCCATTGTATTACCTGTAAGGTGACTGTTAACTGTCTGTTGTCTGTGTTCGTTTCTGCTCTTTGCTGCTTTTAGGTTCTCTCTTTGCTTAGAGGACCCCTCTCAATATTTCTTGGAGGGCTGGTTTCGTGTTTGCAAATTCTTTTAGTTTTTGTTTGTTCTGGAAGCTTTTGATCTCTCCTTCTATTTTCAATGATAGCCTAGCTGGATATAGTATTCTTGGCTGCATATTTTTCTCGTTTAGTGCTCTGAAGATATCTTGCCAGTCCTTTCTGGCCTGCCAGGTCTCTGTGGATAGGTCTGTTGCCAATCTAATGTTTCTACCATTGTAGGTTACATATCTCTTCTCCTGAGCTGCTTTCAGGATTTTCTCTTTGTCTCTGAGACTCGTAAGTTTTACTATTAGATGTCGGGGTGTTGACCTATTTTTATTGATTTTGAGAGGGGTTCTCTGTGCCTCCTGGATTTTAATGCCTGTTTCCTTCCTCACATTAGGGAAGTTCTCTGCTATAATTTGCTCCAATATACCTTCTGCCCCTCTCTCTCTCTCTTCTTCTTCTGGGATCCCAATTATTCTAATGTTGTTTCGTCTTATCGTATCACTTATCTCTCGAATTCTGCCCTCGTGATCCTGTAGTTGTTTCTCTCTCTTTTTCTCAGCCTCTTTATTTTCTATCATTTGGTCTTCTATATCGCTGATTCTCTCTTCTGCCTCATTTATCCTAGCATTTAGTGCCCCCATTTTTGATTGCACCTCATCAATAGCCTTTTTGATTTCGATTTGGTTAGATTTTAGTTCTTTTATTTCTCCAGAAAGGGTTTCTCTAATAACTTCCACGCTTTTTTCAAGCCCAGCTAGTATCTTTAAAGTCATGATTCTGAACTCTAGGTCCGACATCGTACTAATGTCCGTATTGAGTAGGTCCCTGGCTGACGGTACTACCTCTTGTTCTTTTTGCTGAGGTGATTTCTTTCGTCTTGTCATTTTGTCCAGAGGAGAATAGATGAATGAGAGAACAAAAGGCTAACAGGTTTACTATGTCCCCAGCAAATATACTGTATACAAATCAGAAAAGACCTGAAACCAGGGGAAAAGAAAGGGAAAGAAAGAAAAAAGAAAGAGAAAAAGAAAAAAAAAAAGAAAAAAAAGATAAAAACAAAAACAAAACAATTCAAAAAAGGCAGAATATGATCAAATATGATCAGGCTAGTGCATAGATCAGTGCCACACACTAGATTTTGGGCGTATTTTGGTCTGTTAGAAAAAAGTGCCTCCTAAAATTTTAAAGGAAGAAAGACATATATGTACAAAATAAGGGTTGATACAATGAAGGGATGGAAGATGACTGTAAAGATGAAAATTATAAAAGATTTTATAAAAGGACTTGGTAAGATAAGTTGTTTGAAAAAAGAAAGAAGATTTAAGGAAAAAAAAAAAAAAAAAAAGGAAAAAGGGAGAGAATGTGATCAGGCAGGAGACTAGAACAAAGCCATACACTAGTGATTTAGGGTATATTTTGATCTGTTAGAAGAAACTGTACCTCAAAATTTTAAAGAGAGAACAACTTATATATATATGCCAAAAACAAGGATAACTACTATGAAGGGATAAAATATGACTCTAAAAATGAAAAAAAAAAATTTTTTTTTTTTAAAAAAAAGGGATTTATAAGATGTTGGTTGAAAAAGGGAAAAAGAAAAATAAAAAAAAGTCAACAAAAATTAACTTTGATGAAATAATGAATCATGGTAAAAAAAAAAAAAAAAAAAAAAAAAGAAGCCATGAATCTATGTGCAGTATTCCCCTAGCGCTGGAGTTCTCCTATTCTCCTTGATCGATCAACTTGGTCTTGGCTTGCTGGCTGTTTGTGTTGATCTTCTGGGGGAGGGGCCTGTTGCTGTGGTTTCCAAATGTCTTTGCCGGAGGCGGAATTGCCCCGCCCTTGTCGGTCCGGGCTAAGGAAGCTGCTCCAGTTTGCTCTCAGGAGCTTTTGTTCCCTGCAAGCTCTCGGCACAGCTTTGGAGGACCAGGGCGAAAATGGCGGCCTCCCAGTCTCCGCCCGGAGGAGCCGAGAACTCAGGGCCCCACTCCTCAGTGCGCCCCCAGAGAAAAGCAGTCACTCCCGTGTCCCCGGTCTCCGGCCGCTCTCCATGCTCACCCGGCCTGTGATCGAGCGTTGCTATCTCTGGCACCCGACCCCGCTCGGAGTCTCCAAATCCAGCAGATCCCTGCAGTGCGTTCCCGCACCGCTCCTCCCCGGGAAGGAAGGGGAGTCTCCCCGGATCTGCTGCTTGTTGGGTCCTTGCTGGGGGAGCCGTGCCCCGACTGGGCCGCAGATCACAGTTTATGGCAACCCCGAGCTGAGAGCCCGCGACTCTGCTCCGTATCTGCAGCCGGCTTCCCCGCCCCGACACCTGGGAGCTCTGCCGCACTCAGGCACCCCCGGTCTCTCTGTGACCCCAAGGGTCCTGAGACCACACTGTCCCGGGAGGATTCCACCCCCCGCTTAGCTACTGCAGCGACGTCCCTCCGCCGAGCCAACTTTTAAAAGGTCCGATTTTGTGCTCCGCGGCTCTAGCACTTGCCAGAAGCGGCCGGCGGAGGCCCCTCCCCCGCCGTTTATCCTCCCGAATATCGCCTCGGATTCACTTCTCCGCACGTCCTACCTTCCAGTAAGTGGTCGCTTCTCTGTTCAGAGAGTTGTTGCTACTCTCCTGTTCGATCTCCTGTTGAGTTCATAGGTGTTCAGAATGGTTTGATCCCTATTCAGCTGAATTCCTGAGACCAGACAAAATCTAGGTCTCCTACTCCTCCGCCATCTTGCTCCGCCCCCCGTAAATACCATTTATACAAGCAACAAAAATTGTGACGTATCTAAGGATTGTCTAAGAAAGTGTACAAAAATATTTGTGAAAAAAATGCCAAAGTTACTTTAAAGTACCTAAAACAAAAACCAAATGGTGAAACATATTATGTTCATGAAGGAGATTATTTTGCATTGTAAACATATAAATTTCTTTCACATTAATAAATTCAAAGCAATTCTAACCAAAATTCTAGCAAAAATTTTTTGGGAAAGGTGACTTAGAAAATTACTTTAAAATTGTATACAAAAGAAGAAACTTCCCAAATGGATAAGATTTTGAAAAATAGGGATAAAATAGGGAGAAAGCAGTTCCACATATTAAGACAAATACAAAATCTGTATTAACAAAACAATATAGTACTATGACAGACAGATACACACAAAATCGGAATAGACAGCCCAGAAACAAACCCAAATTTAAATAAATTGGTAACTAATTGAAATGGATATACAAATATTTAGAGAAATGATGAGATAATTGGCTATGCTGTAGGAAAAAAATTAAGTTGATTTCCTATTCTCTATCATATAACATATTTTCAAGTGCAACAATGAGGATTGTTAGTGCTCCAGAGACTCAACTGTCCAGGCATAATAACCCCCTCATATGGACAGTACCCTCATATTTACGGTGGAAATAACTAAAGGTAACTAGTTTGTGGCTATTCAATTTATGCCAGTTACCTAAGCAGTCATTACTGGAATAGCAACAAAAAACTTGAATTAAAGATTAGATAGTGGGGCACCTGGGTGGCTAAGTTGGTAAAACATTTGCCTTTGGCTCAGGTTGTGATCTCAGGGTCCTGGGATCAAGTTCCGAATTGAGCTCTTTGCTCAGCAGGGAGTCTGCTTCTCCCTCTCATTCTCCCTCCTTGCTATCTCCCTTTCCCTCTCTCTCAAACAAATAAATAAAATCTTCAAAAAAATTAAGTAGTGGACACATATATTGAAATGGTGAAAATCCAGAAAACTGGAAATACCAATTGCTAATGAGAATACAGAGCTACAGGAACTCTATTAATTGCTGGTGGGAATGCAAAATGGTATGGTCACTTTAGGAGATAAGCAGTTTTTTATAAAGCAACACACAGTCTCACCATATGATCGAGGATTAGCAGTCATGTGTGTAGATATTTACCCAAATGATTTGAAAACTTACATCCACATGAAAACCAGCATGTGAATGTTTATAGCTGCTTTATTCATAATCATCAGAAACTGGAAACAACTAAGATGTCTTTTCATATGTAAATGGATAAGAAGATTGTGATACATTCATACAATAGAATAGCATTCCATGGTCAGAAATGAGTGAACAAACAACAATAAGATATGAATGAATCTTAAGCACATATTGCTAAATGAAAGAAAATAGTCTGAAAAGGCTACATCCTGTATGATTCTAATTACACAATAATCTGGAGAGGGCAAAACTATATAATGGTGGTACAAAAGATCTGTGATTGCCAGTTTGGCTGGGGGGAATATAAGGAATGGATAAAACACAGGGGATTTTTTTTTTTTAAGGTGGTGAATCTATTCTGTATGATGTTGTAGTGGTTACATGACACTGCATTTGTCAAAACCCATAGAACTTTACTGAGCATTAGTGAAACCTCAGTGTATGCAAATTTAGAAATCATTTAAGATGTTGGGAGATCTCATAGTAGATGCAAAATGGGGCAAAATGGTATAACTGTATTCCAAATTATGAGAAGTTTTTCAATTAGCAATAATCACGCCTCGGATAAACCTCTTTGGCTACGATACTGCCACTGCGCAAAGCTTGTATTCCAAATTATGAAACAACCTCACTGAAGGGGTAAGGAAGAAAGGTGCTGACCTAAGTAATTTTAGAATTGAGTGCAGTCTGTAATATGAAAAAAACCCAGAGTTACAGCAATACATTTATATTGGAGTAGAAAAATTAAGGAAATGGTGCATGACTGTGGCCAGGTTTCTCACTATTGGAATGTGAATTTACACAGAAGCATGGGTAAGAGCCTAGAATGATACACATGATAATGGATTAGAATTGGAGACATCAGTGTTATGTTTGGCTTAGTACTGATACCAGTGGCTACATACAGAAATATAGATAATGTATATATACCAGTTAGTATACATACATATATTTCTTTGCTTTTTGCACTGAGAAAGTCTAGGGGCAACAACACCCCAGGAGCAATGGCACATCTAGCACCCAGATTTTGGTTTCTAATACCATCCTCCAACAAGAGGAACCAGGATTCATTATAGAGGTGGTTGATTTTAGTACTGAGGAAGGATATACACAAGTTGAACCTGGATTATCTTCTAGTATCAGAAATTTAGGAAGAGCTCAAAACAAAAACAAAAACAAAAACAAGTCACAATCACTGGGGTTTGTCAAAAGGATCAAGAGCCAACTGAAAGAGTTCCTGATGTCCAAGGCTAAAAACAATTTGAACAACAAGAGATAAAAGACATTGGATTATAATATAGGTATAAAATAGCTATGAGTCCATAGCAATATAAATAAGTGATCGAATAAATAAACAAATGAGGGAGGAGAGACAAATTTATGGAGAGGAGTTCCAAATAATTTATGTAAATATTTTACCCTCATAGAGGTGGAGCCTAGCTCTCCATTTCTTAAGTGTGGCTTGCATAGTCACTTCCTTCCAAGAGTATAAGGGAAGAAAACAAGAGTAATTTTGAGTAGAGAAACCTAAGAAATACTAACTCAACCAGGTGATTAAGTTTAACATCAGCCAGGTGATGAAGCAGTAACTCTTCTTGATAGTATATACCTTTGATATGATGAAAATGGCAACTTACTCCTGTGATCATAATCCCCCAAACACATAACCCCAGTGAAATTATGAGGATAAACATCAGATAAATTATATTTGAGGGGACATCTGCAATGTAGCTGGTCAATACTCCTCAGAACTGTCAAGTTTATCAAAAACAAGGAAAGACTAAGAAACTGTCACAGCCAAGAAAATCCTAAGGAGACATGACAATTAAATTTAATGCGGTATCCTGGATGAGATCCTGGAACAGAAAGAGAACATTAAGTAAAAAGCTAAGGCAATCTAAAAAAAAGTATAAACTTTGGTTAGTAATAATGTATAAATATTGGTTAATTGTAACAAATATACCGTAGTGATAGATATTAATAACAGGGGAAACTGATTATGGAGGTAGGGAACTCTCTGTACTATTTTCACAACTTTTTAGTAATTCTAAAACTGTTCTAAAATAAGACATTTAATTAAATATATTATAATTAGTTGTTTTCTCACCACCATTCTGAGACCTTTTCCTTGCCAGCTTTTGTTCACTGAGTGTGAATCCCAATGTCTTCATCCAGGAGCTTCCTTTAAAAGCCTTTCCATTTTCAGTGGGCTATTGGGAGGGTTTTTTTTTTTTTTAAGGTTTTATTTAAATTCCAGTTAGTTGGCATACAATGTAATATTAATTTCAGGTGTACAATTTAGTAATTCAACACTTCCAGTACAACACCTGGTGCTTATCACAAGTGCACTCCTTCATCCCCATCATATTTTTTTTAGAAGCATTTTTTTATTATTATTATGTTAATCACCATACATTACATCATTAGTTTTTGATGTAGTGCTCCATGATTCATTGTTTGCGTATAACACCCAGTGCTCCATGTAGTACGTGCCCTCTTTAATACCCATCACCAGACTAACCCATCCCCCCACCCCCCTCCCCTCTAGAACCCTCAGTTTGTTTCTCAGAGTCCATAGTCTCTCATGGTTCGTCTCCCCCTCCGATTTCCCCCCCCTTCATTCTTCCCTTCCTGCTATCTTCTTCTTCTTTTATTTTCTTTCTTTTTTTTTTTTTAACATATAATGTATTATTTGTTTCAGAGGTACAGGTCTGTGATTCATCAGTCTTACACAATTCACAGTGCTCACCATAGCACATACTCTCCCCAGTGTCCATCACCCAGCCACCCCATCCCTCCCACCCCCCACCACTTCAGCAACCCTCAGTTTGTTTCCTGAGATTAAGAATTCCTCATATCAGTGAGGTCATATGATACATGTCTTTCTCTGATTGACTTATTTCGCTTAGCATAATACCCTCCAGTTCCATCCACGTCATTGCAAATGGCAAGATTTCATCCCTTTTGATGGCTGCATAATATTCCATTGTCTATATATATACCACATCTTCTTTATCCATTCATCTGTCAATGGACATCTTGGCTCTTTCCATAGTTTAGCTATTGTGGACATTGCTGCTATAAACATCGAGGTGCACTTACCCCTTCAGATCCCTACATTTGTATCTTTGGAGTAAATACCCAGTAGTGCAATTGCTGGGTCATAGGGTAGCTATATTTTCAACTTTTTGAAGAACCTCCATACTGTTTTCCAGAGTGGCTACACCAGCTTGCATTCCCACCAACAGTGTAGGAGGGTTTCCCTTTCTCCGCATCCCCACCAACATCTGTCATTTCCTGAATTGTTAATTTTAGCCATTCTGAGTGGTGTGAGGTTGTATCTCATTGAGGTTTTGATTTGGATTTCCCTGATGCCGAGCGATGTCAAGCACTTTTTCATGTGTCTGTTGGCCATTTAGATGTCTTCTTTGGAAAAATGTCTGTTCATGTCTTCTACCCATTTCTTGATTGGATCATTTGTTCTTTGGGTGTTGAGTTTAAGAAGTTCTTTATAGATTTTGGGTACTAGCCCTTTATCTGATATGTCATTTGCAAATATCTTCTCCCATTCTGTCGGCTGTCTTTTGGTTTTGTTGACTGTTTCTTTTGCTATGCAAAAGCTTTTTATCTTGACGAAGTCCCAATAGTTCATTTTTGCCCTTGCTTCCCTTGCCTTTGGCGATGTTTCTAGGAAGAAGTTGCTGCGGCTGAGGTCGAAGAGGTTGCTGCCTATGTTCTCCTTTAGGATTTTGATGGACTCCTGTCTCACATTTAGGTCTTTCAACCATTTGGAGTCTATTTTTGTGTGTGGTGTAAGCAAATGGTCCAGTTTCATTCTTCTGCATGTGGCTGTCCAATTTTCCCAACACCATTTGTTGAAGAGACAAAAGACAAAAGAATGTTCCATTGGACATTCTTTCCTGCTTTGTCAAGGATTAGTTGACCATAGAGTTGAGGGTCCATTTCTGGGCTCTCTGTTCTGTTCCATTGATCTATGTGTCTGTTTTTGTGCCAGGACCATACTGTCTTGATGATGACAGCTTTGTAATAGAGCTTGAGGTCTGGAATTGTGATGCCACAGGCTTTGCTTTTCTTTTTCAATATTCCTCTGGTTATTTGGGGTCTTTTCTGGTTCCATACAAATTTTAGGATTATTTACTCCATTTCCTTGAAAAAAGTTGGTGGTATTTTGATAGGGATTGCATTGAATGTGTAGTTTGCTCTAGGTAGCATTGACATCTTCACAATATTTGTTCTTCCAATCCATGAGCATGGGACATTTTTCCATTTCTTTGTGTCTTCCTCAATTTCTTTCATGAGTATTTTATAGTTTTCTGAGTACAGATTCTTTGCCTCTTTGGTTAGATTTATTCCTAGGTATCTTATGGTCTTGGGTGCAATTGTAAATGGGATTGACTTCTTAATTTCTCTTTCTTTTGTCTTGTTGTTGGTGTATATAAATGCAACTGATTTCTGTGCATTGATTTTATATCCTGCCACTTTACTGAATTCCCGTATGAGTTCTAGCAGTTTTGGGGTGGAGTCTTTTGGGTTTTCCACATAAAGTGTCATATCATCTGCAGAGAGTGAGAGTTTGACTTCTTCTTTGCCAATTTGGATGCCTTTTATTTCTTTTTGTTGTCTGATTGCTGTGGCTAGGACTTCTAATACTATGTTGAATAGCAGTGGTGATAGTGGACATCCCTGCCGCGTTCCTGACCTTAGGGGGAAAGCTCTGTTTTTCCCCATTGAGAATGATATTTGCAGTGGGTTTTTCATAGATGGCTTTTATGATATTGAGGTATGTACCCTCTATCCCTATACTCTGAAGAGTTGATCAAGAAAGGATGCTGTACTTTGTCAAGTGCTTTGTCTGTATCTATTGAGAGGATCATATGGTTCTTGTTCTTTCTTTTATTCATGTATTGTATCACATTGATTGATCTGTGCATGTTGAACCAACCTTGCAGCCCAGGGATAAATCCCAGTTGGTCGTGGTGAATAATCCTTTTAATGTACTGTTGGATCCTATTGGCTAGTATTTTGGTGAGAATTTTTGCATCCATGTTCATCAAGGGTATTGGTCTGTAATTCTCCTTTTTGATGGAGTCTTTGTCTGGTTTGGGCATCAAGGTAATGGTGGCCTCATAAAATGAGTTTGGAAGTTTTCCTTGCATTTCTATTTTTTGGAACAGTTTCAGAAGAATAGGTATTAATTTTTCTTTAAATGTTTAGTAGAATTCCCCTGGGAAGCCATCTGGCCCTGGGCTTTTGTTTGTTGGGAGATTTTTGATGACTGCTTCAATTTCCTTAGTGGGTATAGGTCTGTTCAGGTTTTCTATTTCTTCCTGGTTCAGCTTTGGAAGTTGATACATCTCGAGGAATGCATCCATTTCTTCCAGATTATCTAATTTGCTGGCATATAGTTGCTCATAATATGTTCTTATAATTGTATTTCTTTGGCCCATCACCGATTTCATCCATCCCCCAACCACCTCCCCTCTGTTAATCATCAGTTCGTTCTCTACAGTTAAAAGTCTGTTTCTTGGATTTCCTGTCTTTTTTTCCCCTATGATTGTTTGTTTTGTTACTTAAATTACACATATAAGTGAAATCATATGATATTTGTCCTTCTCTGGCTGATTTATTTTGCTTAGCATAATACTGTCTAGCTTCCATCCACATCATTGCAAAGCTTTTATTTATTTGAGAGAGAGAGGTTGAGAGAGAGAGCACATGGGGAGGGTCAGAGGGAGAAGCAGACTCCCCGCTGAGAAGGGAGCCCAATGTGGGCCTCGATCCCAGGACTCCGGGATCATGACCTGAGCTGAAGGCAGTCGCTTAACCAACTGAGCCACCCAGGCGCCCCCAAATCATTGCAAATGGCAAGATTTCATTCTTTTTTTTTATGGCTGAGTAATATTCCACTGTATGTATATATACCACCTTTTCTGCATCTATTCATCATCAGTTGATGGACACTTGGGCTCTTTCCATATTTTGGCAATTGTTGATAATGCTGCTATAAGTATCGGGGTGGATTGTGCTCCTTTGAATCAGTATTTTTATATCCTTTGGGTAAATACCTACTAGTACAATTGCTAGATTGTCAAGTAGTTCTATTTTTTAAAAGATATTATTTATTTATTTGAGAGAGAGGGAGAGAGAGAGAGAGAGAGCAGGAGTGTGGGCAGAGGGAGGGACAGTAGGAGAGGGAGATTCAGGTTCCCCACTGAGTAGAGAGCCCAATGCAGGGCTCCATCCCAGGACCCCCAGACCGTGACCTGAGCTGAAGATAAATGCTTAACCTACTGAGCCACCCAGTTGCACCAAGTAGTTCTATTTTTAAGTTTTTGAGGAACTGCCATACTGTTTTCCCAAATGGCTGCACCAGTTGCATTCCTACCAAAATTCCCACCAACGGTCCCACCACCAGTGCATTCCTTTTTCTCTGCATCCTCGCCAACACCTCTTGTTTCTTAAACGTATTGTTGATTTTAGCCACTCTGACAGGTGTGAGGTGATATCTCATTGTAGCTTTGATTTGTTCTTCTGTGATGATAAGTGATGTTGAGCATCTTTTCATGTGTCTGTTGGCCATCTATTTGTCTTCTTTGGAAAAATGTCTATTCGGGTCTTCTGCCCATTTTTTAACTGGGAGTTTATATTAATTTCAGAATATCAGGGGTGTGATAAATCTCTTGAAGTTTTTGGTAGACTGTTCTTGGATGAAAGAAAAGAGCTAGGGACTATGGATGCAGGTTAAAGGAGGGTATACTTTAGTTCTATGGAAGAAAATATATACTAGTGATTAGAATGGGATGCAGGAGAAGTTGGCTCCTTACATCTGTAAAATTTTTAAATAGAGACCTCTTTTCAGATCTATTATACACGGAAGAGTAGATGAAATGCTGAATAAGAGGGTTAAAATAGTCTGAATAAGAAGGTTGGAATTGTTTCATCTTAGTATGATATTCTAGGTTTCTATTGCGTTCACAATATGCTCTTGCAACCCAGGTTTGCCTTTCATTCACTCATTTGTTCATCCAACAAGTATTTGTCAGTTACCTACCAAATGGCTGATACTTCCTTAAGTCCTAGGTATACGGCATTGAGCAAATAGAATGATGCTCTTCTTAGTCCACAGAGAGCAGTTTCCTTCTGTAAAATAGAGCTGGGATGGTTCATGAAAACCTTTTTTAGTTTCAAAGGCCACTATTATTTTCTTTAGAACAGAATCATGTAGAAGGAATGAAATCCTAAGAATTTTTTTAAGGCTATGAAGATACTTCAAGGACATACTTTACTCTTAAACTTTTTTTTTGGTGGGGGGCAGGAGGAATCTGGTTTTGTTGGGCAGTATCTTCCTTTGCCTAACCTCAATTGTCACTCTCCTCAAGATAGATAAAAGAAACTAAGAACTGCTGTGTTGAAGACAAAAATGTGTATAATTTAAAGAGCAGTGGGTCATTTAAAATTCTTCTCTTCCTTATTCCTATCAAGTATCATGTAATTTAGGGAAATTTTTAGTTCTGTTTCGGGGCTCATAATTCTCCTTTGCAAATAACCACAGATGTTCTCAAGTGAAACTGTTATGTAAAGTTCAAATGAATGCAGGAATTTAAAGAATTTTGCTTAGATATTCATTAATGTAGGGGTCAAATAGAGGTCAACTCCTCTCAAGAAAGGAGGCAATATTTTATCCAATGTCTACTATGTAAATTTTAAATTTATGATTTAATTCACTACCTACAACGACCCCTGGGGGCTGAGAGAGTTTAAATAATTTACTCATTTAGTCTAGCTAACTGAACTGTTAAGTGGAGGAGCTAGGCACTAAGCCCATTTGAAAACCTCAGAGTTCTTTCCCCACAACCAGGCTTCTGGATATGATGAAAGATATCAGGAGCCCTATTTTACAAGGTTCCCTTGGACTTCTAAGACAGATTCATTTTCTCTACAGATATTTCTTGGAACATCTACCATATATCTGGTACCATGCTAGATGATTAGGGCACATTCCTAAAAAAATAGACATGTGGAGCTTAAAGCTTAATGGGATAGTCAAACAGTAAACAAGTAAATAAATGTCATAAAACTATGTCATAATAAATTAAGAGATAAGGACTCAAAGTAAAATGAACATAGGGTCATGACAGAGATCATTTAGGATTGGGAGAAGGTTTCATTTAAATAAGTTGGTGAAAGTCCCTCTGGGCAATGTTATTTAAACTGGTATTTAAAGATAAGCAAGTGTCAGTTGTGAAAGGTCAGGGAGTAGAGTATTGTGGGAATGTCTGAAGGTCCAAATGTGTTTAACATTTAATTCTGTAATTCATTTTGAGTTAAATTTTGTATTAGGTATAAGACAGGTTGAGGCTTATTCCTCCCCCCACCCCCCCCCACCATGGATGAAAATTTGCTCAGACACCATGCTGAAAAGGCTATCTGTCCTCCATTGAACTGCCTTTATCAAGTCAGTGGAGCTGATTTCTGAGATCTTTATTCTGTCTTATTGATCTGTGTGTCTGCACCCCCACCAATACCACATAGTCTTGATTAGTATAGCTACATAATAAGTCTTGATTTTAGGTAGACTGATTCCTTCCACTGTTGTTTTTTTCAAAATTATTTTAGCTAATTTACTTCCTTTGCCCTTCCATATACATTTTCTCAAGAATCTTGTCTATGCTTACAAAAAAAAATCTTCCTGGGATTTTAGTACTAATTGTGTCAAACTTGTATGTCAGTTTGGGAGAGAACTGATTATTATACTGAGTTATTATATTATACAACATATTATATAATAATACCAATTATTATATTGAGACTCAATAGAATATTTATTATACTGAATCTTTTATTATATGAAATCTATAAACATGGTATATCTCCCCATTTATTTAGATGTTCTTTGATTTCTTTCATCAGCACTGTGTGATTTTCAGCAAACATGTCCTGTACATATTTTGTTAGATTTACATCTAAGTATTTCATTTTTTTGGAGTGATTGTAAATGGTATTATATTTTAATTTTGCTACCCAAGTGTTTATTGCTAGAAATACAGTTTTGATTTTTATAGGTTTATCTTTTATCCAGTAAAGTTACTGAACTAATTTGTTAGTTCCAGGAGTATTTTTGTGGACTCCTTGGATTTTCTACATAAGTAATCATGTCATCTGCAAATAGGGACTATTTTATTCTTTCTTTCTTATCTGTATGAATTTTATATTCTTGCCTGTTGCACTAGCTAGACGTTTTAGCACTATATTGAATAAGGGTGGTGAGAGCAGACTTCCTTGCATTGTTGCCCATTTGATGAGAAAGGCATTCAGTCATTTACCATAAAGTGTATTACTAACTGTAGGTTTTCTGTAGATGTTCTTTATCAAGTTGAAGATGTTTCCTTCTATTCCTATTTTTCTGAAAGCTTTTAAAATGTAGGGGTGTTGAATTTGGCAGATGATTTTTCTGCATTGATTGATGCAATCATGACTTTTTTTTAACTATCAATATGGTAGATTAAATTGATTTTTCAGTACTAAACCAGCTTTGTGTCCCTTGAATAAATCCCGTGTGATCATGGTTTATAATTATCATTCTATATTGCTGAATTCTGTTTGTTAATATTTTGTTTAAGATTTTTGCATCTATATTCCTGAAGGAAATACTCTGTTTTTGGTATCAAGGTAATACTAGCTTCATAAATAAAGATAAGTGTGTTCTCTTATTTTCTGTTAGAGATTGTGCAGAATTGGTATTCGTTCTTCTTAAAGATTTATTAATTTATTTATTAGAGAGAGAGAGAGAGCATGAGTAAGGGAAAGGGCAGAAGGAGAGAGAGAGAATCCCAAGTAGACTTCCCACTAAGCAGAGTCCAAGGAGGAGGGGCTCTGATCATATAACCCTGAGATCATGACCTGAGCTGAAATCAAGAGTTGGCTGCTTAACCGACTGAGCCATCCAGGTGCCCCCATTTTTCTTTAAATGCTTGCTAAATTTTTCCGGTGAAATCATCTGAGACTGGAGATTTCTTTTCTGTATATAGATGTGTATAGATTTCTTTTCATGTATACAGATGTGTTCATTGTATTTCTTTATTATCCTTTTGTTTTTCTGAAGGTTCTATATATAATATCCCTCTCTTTCATTCTTGATATTGATCATTTGTGTGGTCTTTTTTCTTTGACAGTCTTGCAAGAGGTTTGTGACTTTCATTAATCTTATAAATTTCCATTTCTTTTTATCATTGATATTCTCTTTTTGTTTTTAATGTCCTTGATTTATGCCATTATTTTATTTGTTCTCTCCCTTCTGCTTGCTCTAGGTTCTTGAGGTACAAGTTTAGACCATTGATTTAAGACTTTTTCTCTTTTTAAATTTATTAATTTAATTCCATAATTTTCCTTCTTGCCACTAGTTTTATGTTCCACACATTTTGATATATTTTAGTTTTCATTCTATGCATTATATTTTTTATTTCCTTTGGATTATTTAGAATTGTTTATTCAGTTTTCAAGTGTTTGGAGGTTTTCATTTCTTTTTCCTCTTACTGATTTCTAATATGATTCCACTGTAGTTCACAAACACACACTGTATGATTTCAATTATTTTAAATTTGTTGAGGTTTAATTTATGGCCCAAGATATGGTTATTTTGACATATGTTCTGTGGTCACTTGGAAAATAATTTGTATTCTTTTGTTATTGAGTGGAGTGTTTTATAAATGCTGATTAGACCTTATTAAGTTGGTGTTGTTGAGTCCTATATGTTTGCTGATTTTCTGTCAAGTTCTATCAATTGTTGAGAGGAGTATTGAAGATTCTGACTATAATCAGAGATTCGTTTATTTAATTTTTTAATTTATCAGTTATTACTTCACATAATTTGCAGCTCTGTTGTTTGGTGCATACAGTGTTTAGTATTGCTATGTCTTCTTGGTGTACTGGCTATTCTGTCATTATATAATGTCCCTTTCTGTCTCTGGTAATTTTCCTTGCTCTATTTTACATGATATTAAATAGTAAATCCTGGTTTCCTTTGATTAATGCTTGCATGATGTTATCTTTTTTGATCATTTTACTTTTGACTTTTCTATATCTTTATGTTTGAAATGAATTTCTTGTTCATAGCATATAGTTTGGTCACGTTTTAAAATCTATCTTGTCAGTCTCTCTCATTTAATTTTAGTATTTAGACCATTTTAATTTATTGCAGTTATTGATATCTTAGAGATTAAACCTGCTATTTTTTTTTTAATTTTCTATTCTTTCTGTTTTTTGTTCATTTCTCTGTTTTCTTCTTCCTGGTTTCTTGGGTTACTTGGAACAATTTCTGGAATTCCTTTTGATTTATCTTCAGTGTATTTGAATGTATCTCTTTATATAGATTTAACAAAATTATTTTTAAGTAATCTCTATACACCCAACATGGGAATTGAACTCACAACCCTGAGATCAAGAATCACACACTCTGCTGACTGAGCCAGCCAGGCACCCCCTCTTTTTTATAACTTTTTTGGTGGTTGCTCTAAGTATTATGTACACATAACTTATCAGTCTGTTGATATTATCATTTAACCAGTTTGAGTGGAGTATAGAAATCTTACCTTCCTTTGTGTCTTTCTACTCTCTCCTTTATATTATAATTGTCTTCAGTAGTTCCTCTACCTACATTTGGAACTGCATTGGTGTTAATAATTTTTGCTTCAAACAACAAACATAATTTAGAAAAGTCAAAAGATGAAGGAAAGTCTATTGTATTTACCCATGTTTTTGCTTATTATTTCCTTCCTTCCTTCCTTGTTGGTATTCCAAGGTTCATTCTTTAATCATTTCCTTTCTGTTTAGAGAAATTTCTTTAATCATTCTATTAGAGTAGGTCTGCTGGCAACAAATTCTCTTAAGTTTTCTTCACTAAGAATGTCCTGATTTCTCCTTAATTTCCAAAGAATACTTTTGCTGGATATAGGATTCTGGTTTAATAGTTCTTATCTTTCAGCATTTGAAAAATGTTGTACCATTTTGTTTTGACCTCCATGGTTTTTGATGAAAAATCACCTGTCATTTTATTTTATATTTTTTCCTTTCAGGTAAAATGATATTTTTCGTTTGCTGCTTTCTGGACTTTTTCTTTGTCTTCAGCTTTTGGAATTTTGACTTTGATGTGTCTTGATGTGATTTTTTTGAGTTTAGCCTGTTTGGAAATTTCTTAGCTTCTTGAATCTGTAGGTTTATGTCTTTTTCCAAATTGGGAAGTTTCAGCCATTACTTTTTCAAGTAATTTTTTAGTCCTGTTCTCTTCTCTCCTTCTGGGACTCTGGTGGCATAAATGTTAGATCTTTTGTCATAGTACCAAAGGTTTCTGAGACTGTTTCTTTTTTTCTCTGTGTTGTTTAGATTGGGTCATTTCTATTGTTATGTCTTCAAATTCAAAGATTCCTTCCTCTGCCACTCCATTCTGTTATTTAGCCCACCCACTCAATTTTTTAAATTGGTTATTATATTTTTCAGTTTTAAAATTTTGATTTGGTTCTTTATATCTTCTATTTCTTTGCTGAGGTTATTTTTCATTTGTTTAAAGAACAATCATAATTGCTAATTGAAGCCTTTTTTTACCATGGCTGCTTTAAAATATTTGTTAGATAATTCTAACATCTCTGATTCCTTCAGTGTTGGCATGTGTTGATTTTTTTTTTTTCCATTCAGTTAGAGGTCTTGTTGGTTCTTGGTATAAGTGATTTTGGATTGAAACCTAGACATTTTGGATACTATGTTATGAGACTCTGGATCTTATTTAAGACTATTTTAGCTGACTCATTGTATACTGCTTTGACAAGGAAAGGGTTGGGGGAGCTGCCTCATTACTGTCAGGTGATGGTAGAATTCCTGGTTCCTGTTGACACATCTGAAAATGAGGGCTCCTCATTACTGCTGGGTGACATGGGAGTTCTGGCTCCCAAGTAGGCCTTCACTGATTCTTCCCTGGCTTGAAGGGTCTGGAGTACCCTGTTTCCACTCCCCATGTGGCCTCTGCTGACACCATGGTGGTGGTAATTTTATGGCTGGGTTGTGATGAAAATCTTCACTGTTTAACTAGGTTTCTTCAGATACCACCATGGTATTCTGTGGGGAGGGAGAGGGAACCTCATTACCATGGGGTGGGGATGGAAGTCCAGTCTTCCCCCAATACTATAGTGGGACATTTGTTAACCACCCAGTAGAGTTCAAAATCCTGGCTCCTTCCTTGGCCTTTTCTGATACCACCCCTGTGCAGTGGTTGGGATGCTTTATAGATTGGGTGGGAGTCTAGGCTTTTCAGTTGGTCTTTGCTCCTGTGGGTGGGAGTGGGGCCACAATTTTTCTATGGTATTTGGCTGGAATACAGAATTTATTGTCTAAAAGTTTCTTGCCTTGCTAGGTTTCCATCCAGTTGTTTTATCTTTCCTGATCCTGTGGCTAGATAGAGCTTTTATTAGGGTATTTTTTAAATTTGTACTTGTTGGTGTTTTTTGGTTCCTGGTTTCTTAATCTCCAAGTCTGGAACATATGAGACAAAAAGAAAACCTAGGGAACTCATGGTGGTTCACTGAGTTTCAAGGTTGCTACCTCATCAGCCTTTTCTCCACTTTTCAGTCTTTTAATTTGTTTAATATTTACCCCTCTTGTATGCTATGATATACTACTATAGTACCCTAGCTATCTCATGCTCTTGCTCTACATTAAAAATGTTTATGGGTAATGGGGCACCTGCTGACTCTTGATTTTGGCTCAGGTCATGATCTCAGGGTTGTGTGATCGAGCACCAAGTCTGGCTTGTGCTGAGTGTGGGGCCTGCTTAAGATTCTCTCTCTTCCTCTCCTCTGCCCTTTCCCCCACTGCTTGTGTGCACGTACCTGTGCTCTCTCTCTCTCTTTCTCTCTCAAAATAAAATAAAATAAAATAAAAATAAAATGTTTTATCTATTTTCTCCACTAGTGCATCTTGATAACATGGGCAGTGTCTTTTCTATACATGTGTCTGTCATTTATTTTTGTTGATGATCAAAATAATTGGCCTTATTGTGCCTTTTGATTTGAATTCCATTACCTAAAGATAATATTGCTATTTAGTCTTGGCCTGAAACATTTTTTTGGCTTTTATTTATTTTTTTGTAATATAGGTCATATGTAAGTAGCATTTTCACTAGTACTTCACACAAACTTGTTTATGTAATATAATCAGTCTTCTTCTGTTATATTTTTATTCTCTTTGCCTTTTATATTTTCTTGATTTTTTTTCTTCTATATATTCAGTAGAGTTCAAAAACTGACCCCCTATTCATATAGAAAACAAACTTGTGATATATTTCCAAAGGCAGTTTAGTGCAGAAGGATAGTCTTTTCAACAAGTGATGATGGAACAATTGGATATCCATAAGCCAAAAAAAAAAAAAAAGTTTTGATCCATATCTACCTCACAATGTATACTCAGACTAACTCAAAATGGATTAAATACTTAAATGTAAAAATGAAAACTAAAAGATATCTAGAAGAAAACCGATTTAGTTTTATAGCACTTATCACTATCTCAAATTGCCCTATTATCTATTTGTATGCTTACTTACTTATTAGTTTTTTACTTATTATTGACTGTGTCCTCCCTAGTAAAATATACATTCCACATGTACAGCTACAAAGAGTTGTATTATACAGGGAACCTTCAATAAATTTTTCTTATGTGAATGAATGGACCACAGACTAAAACGAACCATCTCCTAAGAAGCTGTGGTGTATGCAGATGTACCAAACAGGAAGGGAGTTGATAGGGGCTAAAAAAAATAAATAAATAAAAATAAAAAGTCATTCTAAATCAACATTTGCATTTAAAATTATTTGATCAAAAATAGGTGGCTTTTTTCTTTAAAAAAATAATAGCATGAATAAAAAATGCAGAAGTAGCAAACTCAAATGCTCCCATGTTGGTAGCTCTCCAATCACCCAATTTTCAGTTTTAAAAATACTTTACAATGTCAGAAGGTTTAGTACCAAATGAATTTGTCAGATTCTTGGTTTTCTGTGGCTTTGCTATCAAACTGACTGTTTTCTTATTAAAGTGTGGCTACTTCCCAGGTGTCATCAGTTTGACCATGCATGTGCATATATTGGGGTTTTTAAGTGCATCATGTGTATATCTATGTGTCTACGCTTATCAGAAAAATATCTCCTAGGTAGCTGAGCAGGGTTTCTAAATGTATAAGGCCATATTGTTTGGAATGCCAGTGGGGTAAATGATTTTTGCATATTAATGTTAATTGTATAGTAATGTTCTACTCTAATGGGGTGATGAGTAGTATTTCCTCTCTCTGAACTACTGTATTTAATTAACAGTAATTGCTTCTTTTTTTCTGGCCTCTTGCTCCCCCCGACACAAACTACATTTAGTTTAAGCTGGAAGATAGCACAATAAAATCATTTTCTTTCATATCTGCATTTTTCTTACTGATGCCAGAAAATGGCTAAATATACAGGGACTCAGTGAGCAGAAGGGAGCCATTTTGTGATGCCTTTCTTGTGTTCTCAATGATTAATGGAACATCCTTTTTTAAATTTTTTTAAAATTTTATTTTATTGTGTTATGTTAGTCACCATACATTACATCATTAGTTTTTGATGTGGTGATCCAAGATTCATTGTTTTCATGTAACACCCAGTGTTCCATGCAGTATGTGCCCTCCTTAATACCCATCACCGGGCTAACCTATCTCCCTCCCCTCTCCCCTCTAAAACCCTCAGTTTGTTTCTCAGAGTCCATAGTCTCTCATGGTTCATCATTTTTCCCTTCCTTCTCCTAATATCCTCCACGCTATTCCTTATGTTCCACAAATAAGTGAAACCACATGATAATTGACTTTCTCTGCTTGACTTATTTCACTTAGCATAATCTCCTCCAGTCCCATCCATGTTGATGTAAAAGTTGGGTATTCATCCTTTCTGATCAATGAGTAATATTCTATTGTAATATGGACCTCATCTTCTTCATCCATTCATCTGTTGAAGGGCATCTCGGCTCCTTCCACAGTTTGGCTATTGCAGACATTGCTGCTATGAACATTGGGGTGCATATGGCCCTTCTTTTCAGTACATCTGTGTCTTTGGGGTAAATACCTAGGAATGCAATTGCTGGGTCATAGGGTAGCTCTATTTTTAATTTTTTGAGGCACCTCCACACTGTTTCCCGAAGTGGCTGTACCAACTTGCATTCCCACCAACAGTGTAAGAGGTTTCCCCTTTGTCCACAACCTCTCCAACAATTGTTGTTTCTTGCCTTGTCAATTTTTGCCATTTTAACTGGTGTAAGGTGGTATCTCAGTGTGGTTTTGATTTGAATTTCCCTGATGGCTAATGATAATGAACAGTTTTTCATGTGTCTTTTAGCCATTTGTATGTCTTCTTCAGAGAAGTGTCTTTTCATATCTTCTGCCCACTTTTTGACTTGATTATTTGTTTTTTGGGTGTTGAGTTTGAGAAGTTCTTTATAGATCTTGGATACCAGCCCTTTATCTGTAGTGTCATTTGCAAATATCTTCTCCCATTCTGTGGGTTGCCTCTTAGTTTTGTTGACTCTTTCTTTTGCAGTGCAGAAGCCTTTTATCTTGATGAAGTCCCCAGAAGTTCATTTTTGCTTTTGTTTCACTTGCCTTTGGAGATGTATCTTGAAAGAAGTTGCTGTGGCTGATGTCAGAGAGGTTACTGCCTATGTTCTCCTCTAGGATTTTGAGGGATTCCTGTCTCACATTGAGGTCTTTCATCCATTTTGAGTTTATCTTTGTGTATGGTGTTAGAGAACGGTCAAGTTTCATTCTTCTGCATGTGGCTGTCCAATTTTCCCCGCACCATTTATTGAAGAGACTGTCTTTTTTCCATTGCATATTTTTTCCCATTTTGTCGAAGATTATTTGACCATAGAGTTGAGGGTCCATATCTGGGCTCTCTATTCTGTTCCATTGGTCTATATGTCTGTTTTTGTGCCAGTACCATGCTGTCTTGGTGATTATGGCTTAGTAATATAGCTTGAAATCGGGCAACGTGATGCCCCCAGCTTTGTTTTTCTTTTTCAACATTTCCTTGGCGATTTGTGGTCTTTGATTCCATACAAATTTTAGGATTCTTTGTTCTAGCACTTTGAAAAATGTCATTGGAATTTTGATCGGGATGGCGTTAAAGGTATAGATTGCTCTGGGTAGCATAGACATTTTAACTATGTTTATTCTTCCAATCCATGAGCCTGGAATGTTTTTCCATCTTTTTGTGTCTTCTTCAATTTCTTTCATGAGTGTTCTGTAGTTCCTAGAGTATAGATCCTTTACCTCTTTGGTTAGGTTTATTCCGAGGTATCTTATGGTTTTTGGTGCTATTGTAAATGGAATTGACTCTCTAATTTCTCTTTCTACAGTTGCATTGTTAGTGTATAAGAAAACAACTGATTTCTGTGCATTGATTTTGTATCCTGCCACATTACTGAATTGCTATATGAGTTCTAGTAATTTGGGGATGGAGTCTTTTGGGTTTTCCACATAAAGTATCATGTCTTCTGTGAAAAGAGAGAGTTTGACTTCTTCTTTGCCAATTTGAATATATTTTATTTCTTTTTGTTGTCTGATTGCTGTTGCTAGGACTTCTAGTACTATGTTGAACAGTAGTGGCAAGAGTGGGCATCCTTGTCGTGTTCCTGATCTTAAGGGAAAGGCTCTCAGCTTTTCCCCATTGAAGATGATATTCGCTGTGGGTTTTTCATAGATGGATTTTATGAACTTGAGGAATGTTCCCTCTCTCCCTATGCTCTGAAGAGTTTTAATCAGGAAAGGATGCCGTATTTTGTCAAATGCTTTTTCTGCATCAGTTGAGAGGACCATATGGTTCTTCTCTCTCCTTTATTAATGTGTTCTGGCACATTGATTGATTTGGGAATGTTGAACCATCCTTGCATCCTGGGGATAAATCCCACTTGGTCGTGGTGGATGATCCTTTTTAACGTATTGTTGGATCCTATTAGCTAGGATTTTGTTGAGAATTTTGGAATCCATATTCATCAGGCATATCAGTCTGAAATTCTTCTTTTTGATGGAGTCTTTGCCTGGTTTGGGGATTAAGGTAATGCTGGCCACATAGAATGAGTCTGGAAGCTTTCATTCTGCTTCTGTTTTTTGAAACAGCTTCAGGAGAATAGGTATTATTTCTTCTTTGAATGTTTGGTAGAATTCCCTAGGGAATCCATCAGACCCTCCTTTTGATCACTTCTTCAATCTCGTTACTGGTTGTTGGCCTATTCAGGTTGTCAATTTCTTCCTGTTTCAGTCTTGGCAGCTTATAGGTTTCCAGGAAGGCATCCATTTCTTCCAGGTTGCTCAGTTTATTGGCATATAGTTGTTGATAATAATTTCTAATAATTGTTTCTCTTTCCTTGGTGTTAGTCGTGATCTCTCCCCTTTCATTCATATCTTTATTATTTTGGGTCCTTTCTCTTTTCTTTTGGATAAGTCTGGCCAGTGGTTTATTGATCTTATTAATTCTTTCAAAGAACCAGCTTCTAGTTTCGTTGATCTGATCTACTGTGTTTCTGGTTTCTAATTGATCTCTGCTCTAATCTTAATTATTTCTCTTCTAATGTATGGCTTAGGCATCGTTTGTTGCTTTTTCTCCAGTTCTTTAAGGTGTAGAGTTAGTTGGTGAATTCGGGATTTTTCTATTTTTTTGAGTGAGGCCTGGATGGCTGTGTATTTCCCCCTTAGGACTGCCTTTGCAGTATCCCATAGGTTTTGGACCGATGTGTTTTCATTCTCATTGGTTTCCATGAATTGTTTAAGTTCTTCTTTGATTTCCTGGTTGACCCAACATTCTTGAGCAGAGTGGTCTTTAGCTTCCAAGTATTTGAATTTCTTCCAAATTTTTTCTTGTGATTGAGTTCCAGTTTTAAAGCATTGTGGTCTGAAAATATGCAGGGAATAATCTCAATCTTTTGGTATTGGTTGAGACCTGGTTTGTGACCCAGTATGTGGTCTATTATGGAGAAAGTTCCATGTGTGCTTGAGAAGAATGAGTATTCTGTTGTTTTAGGGGGGAATGTTCTGTATATATCTATGAAGTCCATCTGGTCCAGTGTGTCCTTCAAAGCTCTTGTTTCTTTGTTGATATTCTGCCTAGATGATCTGTCTGTTGCTGAGAGTGAAGTATTGAGGTCTCTTACACTTAACGTATTGTTATCAATATGACTCTTTATTTTGGTTAACAGTTGTCTTATGTAGATGGCTGCTCCCATGTTGGGGGTGTAGATATTTACAATTGTTAGATCTTCTTGTTGGATAGACCCTTTAAGAATGATATAGTGTCCTTCTGTGTCTCTAACTACAGTCTTTAGCTTAAATTATAATTTGTCTGATATAAGAATTGCTACTCCAGCTTTCTTTTGAGGTCCTTTGGCATGGAAGATGGATCTCCATCCCTTCACTTTCATTCTGGATGTATCTTTAGGTTCAAAATGAGTGTCTTGTAGACAGCATATGGATGTCTTTTTATCCAATCTGCAACCCTGTGCTGTTTTATGGGAGCATTTAGGCCATTCACATTGAGAGTGATTACTGAAAGATGAATTTTTTGTCATCATGTTGCCTGTGAAGACTTTGTTTTTATAGATTGTCCCTGTAAATTTCTTTTCTATATCACTCTTGGGGTCTTTCTCCTTTTATGGAACCCCCCTTAATATTTCTTGCAGGGCCAGCTTAGTGGTCGCATATTCTTTCAATTTTTGCCGGTCTTGGAAGCTGTACATCTCTCCGTCCATTCTAAATGACAGTCTTGCCAGATAAAGTATTCCTGACTGCATGTTCTTCTCGTTTACTACTCTGAATATGTCTTGCCAGGCCTTTCTGGCTTGCCAGGTCTCTGTGGATAGGTCTGACGTTATTCTGATGTTCCTCCCTCTGTACGTAAGGAATCTCTTCCCCCTAACTGCCCTTAAGATGGTTTCCTTGGTTTTAAGGTTTGTGAATTTTACTATTACATGCCGGGGTGTTGGCCTGTTTTCCTTGATCTTGGTGGGGGGGTCTTCTCTGCCTCTATGACAGGAATGTTTGTTTCATTCCCCAGATTAGGGAAGTTCTCAGCTATGATTTGCTTAAATATATCTTCTGGTCTTCTCTCTCTCTTCACCCCCTCAGGGTTTCCAATAATTCTGACATTGGAACGTTTCATGGTGTCACTTATTTCTCTGATTCTATTTTCATGGATTCTGAGTTGTTTTCCCCTGGCCTCCTCTTTTCCCTTTTTTTTTCCCTATTAATTGATCTTCTAGGTCAGTAATTTGTTCTTCTGCCTCGCTTACCCTAGCTGTTAGATTATCTAGATTAGATTGGATCTCACTGATAGCATTTTTAAGTCCTGTCAATTTGGCTTTCATTTCTGCCCTTAGAGACTCTATGTTGCCATTAATTGATTTCTCCATTCTAGCTATTGTCTTCATAATTGCTAGCCTGAATTCCATCTCTGACATCTTGGTTATATCTGAATTCATTTGTAAATCTGTGGCATAAGTCATAGTCTCTGAGTCTTTCCTATTTTGGAGGGTCCTCCTCCTAGTCATTCTGTTGAGGGGTGGTTGAGGGAATGATTAGAATCCAAATTATTGACCACAACCCAAGCAAGATGCACCCGTTTTCTAGGGACATTAGGGTTGCTGGCCTCTTGTTCTCCCATCCTGTCTTCTGGGGGAGGGACCTGCTGCGCAGTTACTCAGGCAACCCTGTTTGGGCAGAGTTGCGCTGCCCCTGTGGCAGGGGATGGGCTCAGTGAAAACCGGTTTTTTGGGGCTTTTGTTCTCTGGCGGCTTGCCCTGGTGGCTTTCCGTGTCTCTTCCGAGAGTCAGAGCAGAAGAGACTGTTTCCAAGCTCTGCCTCAGAGCAGAGAGATTGCAGACTGTTCTTCAGTCAGATCTCCAGTCCACACTATCTCCGTTTCTGTCTGTGCTGCTATAAACTGCAGCGTCCTGGGTTTTGCGCCCCTCAGCAGCACTCCCAGTCCTCACCTCCAGGTTGGGGCACACCTCTGCCCTTTGTGCTTCTAAAACTGCCAGCCGCCCCCAGTTCCCATGCTTGGCCCTGCTGCTCTGGGTTTCCATCTGGGGGGCTGCCCTAAAGTCCTTTCCCTGCTGGTACTGGTCTGTGAGTCTGTGCCCCTTTCCCAGTATGGGAGGCTTTCGCTCACTGGTGATGTAGGATCGGGCCTGCTTGGCTCCCTCCCCCTTCCATTTACCCTCCAATATCTGCCCGCGGAATCACAGCTCCCTGCTTCCTACCTTGAAACTAACCGCCTGCGATATTCTGTTTGTAGAGATCCAGATATATCTTCTTTCATCTCAGGCTGATTTTGTGGGTGTTCAGAGTGGACTGGTTGATATACAGCTCAGTTCCCGGGGACCGGTTGCAATAGGGTCCCCTAGTCCTCCACCATCTTTTCCCCAACCCTAATGGAACATCCTTTTGATGAAAACATAGATTTAGAGTATGTTAGAGCCCGAAAAAAAAATAACTTTTAAATTATATTATTACTCTACTACTATAAAACTATGCTTTATGCTACATGTTGTACATATATTATTGCATTTAATTCTCAGAACAATTTCTACTGGTATTATCATCTCCGTTTTACAGATGAGGATATTGAAGCTCAGAGTTGTTAAGTAATTTGTCCAAGGTCATACAGCAGATGTAGCATTTCAACCTTGTGTCTCTGGTCCCGGATTCCACACTCTTAATCATCATACTATACCACCTCTACATCTTTATTTAAATAATCTGGAAAAACTATGACGCTGAGACAGAGGTTGGTTATCCAAAGTCACAGCAATATTTCATTCATTTATTTATTTAATAAACATTTAATACAAACACTGTTTGCAAATACTGCTAATCACTGAAATGTATGTAGGCAAAGAGAAGTAAAATAGAGTCTTGTTCTCCCTGTCTAAACACTAATTTATAATTTTGTTGGGGGAGGTGAATACATGCAAAATTAGGGAGAGGAAATGAATGAAGTGGGAGGAGTGGAGAAATTCCGGGTGTGGGTTGAACACAACAGTAACCCAACTTTCAAAATGAGAAAAATGGGCCTTTGTGTGTTTCATGACTTAATCCTGTCACACTGGTGTCACTGTGACAGTCTTAGAAGTCATCTCAAGTTGGGGTCAGCAAAGCCTACAAAAGGGTTTATTCTTCTATCTGTTCTTAGTAGCCCAGTTGGCTGTTATAGCAAAATAGTACAGGGGCAGGTGATTTCAAGACTAGCTCTCAAACCCAGGCCTATGACAATCAGTCCCACACATTTACCAGTATGTTTTCATGTTACAATAAACAAGACCCAAGAAATTAGTTGGCAGGCAACTCTAACCTGAGTAAGACCTCGAGAAACCTTAGAAATATCATCCAAATCATGCCCAAGAAAATCTACAGAATTGTTGATCATTTAAAGTCATGGGAAAATACCTTTGTGGGTAGCAAAATAATAAAAAGACATTTCCTCTGGAGAGATATGGGTGACCAAACTCATCACTACTAACAGCTGCTGAGCAAAACTGTTTCTTTGGATTACAAATTATTTTATCCTAGTTGAAAGGATGAAAAATGTGGGCACCTTACCAAAAACAGGATAGTTTTGGAGGGAGCTTTTTCATTATGAGTTATTCTATCAGTCAAATCCATTTTCCAGCTTTCAAATGCTTTGCTGTATGTGTGTTCTTTTGTATAGCTTTACTTGCTTCTGTAGCAGTACTAAAACAGCTCAATTTTTAATTATAAGAGTTAATTCTTCTGACTCCAAATCTCCTGCCCTGCCCACATGCCACATTGTCTCATCTCATAGCTCAGTAGGAGTTCTGCCCACTTTTTGCATTCCAGTTTTATGGGCTCACTGAAGGCAAAAAGAGTTTTGTCAGAGCACAGTTCCCTCCCAGGCCAGCTTATTTGTGGTACTATTTGCTGTGGCTGAAAGGCTGTTTTCCAACAAAAATCGATAAAAAGGTGTTTGAAAAGTCAGCCTTATGAATAATTCCATTTTGTGTGTGTGTATGTGTGCTGATGGAGCTCGTGGTATTTCTCTGCCACGTGTCAGTTGGTGACCTTACTTCCATTTCCTGCAAATTTATCTTGTCTACAGTATTTTGAACTTTTTAGCCTGAATAGAAAAAAAAAAAAATCTCCATAGCAAAACACCCTCTCACACTACAGACTGATTTGATTTTAGGTTCCTGTGAAGGTTTTTTTACCTCTATATTGATGGAGGCCTCTGTGAACTTCTATTTCTGGTTGGCATTTACAGGCTATTTTGTAATACATGGTTAGCATGAAAAGTAGGTGATCTAGAAAAACAAAAAATTTTGTTTTTTGTTTTAAAATTTTTTGTGTCTTTAAACTTAATGCTTTCATAGCTTTATAAGATTTATAACAGAAAACAATAATTTACAGAGACTTAATGAGGAGGTAACACTGGAAGGTGTAAGGCAACTGGCAGACAAATAACATATGTACTGGTTTCCAGACAGAGTCATTTGGAAGTCAGCTTGGATAACATCAGTGAGACTGGGTTTCAGCTGTGCCATGTACCAGCCTGTGTCACTTGGGGCAAATCACTTTGCCTCTCTGAGCCTAGGGAAAAACTGAGATAGAAGTACTTCCCTGGGGTGCCTGGGTGGCTCAGTTGGTTAAGCGACTGCCTTCGGCTCAGGTCATGATCCTGGAGTCCCAGGATTGAGTCCCACATCGGGCTCCCTGCTCAGCGGGGAGTCTGCTTCTCCCTCTGACCCTCTTCCCTCTCGTGCTCTCTATCTCTCATTCTCTCTTTCTCTGAAATAAATAAATAAAATCTTTAAAAAAAAAAAAGTACTTCCCTGACCAATCTTAGGAGGCAGCTGAGAGAGTCACATGAAATAATAAATGTGAAAATGCCTAGCTGACTCTCAATTGCTTTGAAAATAAAAAGGGTAAGATTAAATGAAATTTAAATATAAATATATCAGATGTATCAGTAGGGGACCTAAATAAAATGGGTTAGACATGCTAATCATGATGATAACTTCATCAGAATAATAATATTGCAGTTGAATGTTATGAGTCAGTAATAAAATTTCTTCCTTTTCCTTGTCAAGTAAATCCTTTAAAAAGTGATTTTTCTATTTGTCTGTGGATGTCTTTGTTCATCTCTGGACTCAAACTTTTTATTGTTCCTAAAGATGCTGGGTGAAGACAAGCATAGTTTTGAGACCAGAGCAGAGGCAGGAGAAGAAGAAAAGTCAGGAGCAGGTGGGAGGGGGAAGGGATAATGGACCCAGGCTCCAGTGTTTTCATTAGAACCAAACAAACATAAATGACATCTCTCAAGTGAATTTAAACATTAACAGAAAAGACAGGTGTTTCAATTTGATAAGCAACAGAACAACTAAGTTAATTATTAGCCTGGGAAAGGCTTTTAATATTTTTAGCCATACCAACCTCCAACAGTTGATTTATAGGCAACTTCACTGCTCGCCCCCAAAATTACAATAATAATTAAAAATATATATATATGACCTTCAATGTGCTTTCACGTATTTATCTTACTTGTTTTTCACATCAACCTTGTAAGGTGGGCAAGGGGAGCAGAAACTGAGCAGAGACTTGCCTAAAGTCACATAGAAGACAGATAGCCTAAAATCTTTCTGTAGAAAGAACATGTATTAGATTCTTGACCCAAGAAAGGTATAGCTCTACATTTTTACTTTGCCTGGCCTTGTTTTCAAACAAATAGAAGTTCTAAGTTATAGAAATCACAACAGAAACAGCAATGAATTTCCACAAAAAGCATAAATTGAGAACTCAGGATAAAAGTTTTATTACCAAACCCATTGACATGGAGTTGCAGTTATAAATCAATTTAACAAAATTTCAGAGGCAGGCATTTTCTTCCTACAAATACACCCCCCTACCTATCTTTCCTACTTATTCTAAATCCAGCTTAATGCAGTTCCACCATACAGCATCTACTGTATGCAAAGGGCTGTGCTAGGTGTTTATAGAATCACAATTTGACTAGATTTTCTGAGAAGACTCTATATAAATGTCCAATAAAACTTTTTACAGTGATGGCAATATGCCTATCCATCTGTGCTGCTCATTACAGTGGCCGCTAGACATGTGTAGTTATTGAGCACTTGAAAACTATAGTAGTTTGAGTGAGGAGCTGAATTTTAAATTTAAAAAAAATTTTAATTAATTTAAATTGAATGGCCACATGGGGCTAGTGGTACCCTATTGGGCACTGTGGCTCCAGGTCATATTCATAAAGACTGCCCTTGTGATGTTTGTCATGGAAGGCCTTTGAAAAATTTGTTTTTAGATGTATTTTATATGGATGCAAGGGCACTGAAAAATATTTTTTTCCATCTCTTTCTCCAACACGTATGTCCCTATTTTTACTGTTATTGCAGTGCTTCCTTTCCCTCCTCTTCCTCCTCTTCCTGTTGTTTAGGTGACCTTGGGCCAACTGCATAATCTTGGACCTCAGTTTCCTTACCTGTGAAATGGGACAGGCAGACAAGGTCATTATCAAAGGATTGTTGTGAGGAATTGAGGGCCATACCTGACGGTAGGGACCTCAGTGAATATTTCCTTCTATCTTCTTTTCCTCTGCTTGGAATATGCCTTCAACTAGGAAGAAAATAATTTTTTAGGTAATTTAGTGAGACTCTCAAATACTCACAATTCTACTGAAATGTGTTTTTGCCAGACTAAATTGAGGGCTCACACTGTTCATATAGAGGCATTTGTCTTTGAAATGGAAGATTATATTTTTGCTGGCACATCTCAACTGCTAGAAAATAGGAATAGTTACTCATCAGGGATATGGGGATTCCGAGACCTTAGTGATGCTTTAATCTTAGGAGATGTCAACATTTAGTGAGGTCAAGGCAGCAAGAGGTGGATATCTCTGTCTTACTCCTTAGCTTCCATTGAATTGCATTAAACACCAAAGTTGCCTTTTGAGTTCTTGGACAGATGTTTCAAGCCAAATAAGTTGTTATTTATTTGAATACACTATTTTCCCTCTTACAGATATGGGCTTATAATGCCCAAATATCCCTCAAAGAAGGAGAATGAGTTTTACATAATAAATGTGGAGAGAATGTAATAATTGCATTTTGGTGGAAAGAGCTTGATCAAAGTCAGGAGTCATGTAAGACTGGGTCTCTGCCATGAAGCTAGCTGTGCAGTTTGGAGCATACGGGTCATTGAATCACTCTGGGCTTCATGTTTATGGACTGACTGACATATGTAGGTTTAGATGATACTTCTGGTGCTCAATTTCTGTGTATATTCTTATAGCACCTTTTAATTTTAGCACTTTCAGATATATATTTCCTCTGCCTGGAATGTTCTTTCCATAGATATTCACAATAGTAACCTCTCCACCTCCTTCAAGACTTTGTTAATGTCACCTCAGTGAGTTCTCTTCTGGACTCTCTGAAAATTCCAATTCCATCTCTGTCTTCTGTCACCACTCCTTTCCCCCTTCTTTATTTTTCCAAATCACTGACTACCTTATAATGTACTTTATAGTGTATTGATTATGTTTGTGGTCTGTCTCCCAGCCTGGAGTATTAGCATCAAGATGGCAGACATTTTTGACACTTCAGTTCATACCTACAATAAACCAGATACATAGCAGGGACTTAATAGTCATTGAGTGAATGAATAAAAGAGCACGTTCTCTCCTTGGGTTCTCAGATATTCCTGTGATGTAGTTTGAGTACTTCTTTGCAAGGCATAATAAGAAAGAGATCATGTTCTATTCCTGTTTTTGCTCTTGATCCACTGTAGAGATTTGCCAGAAATTATCCAATCAATTCCCCATTTTAGAATATTTTGATTGTTTCCAAATTTCATAGTTACTTTAATTCTTTTTTTTTATTTTTTAGAAAACTGCCTTTATTCTATTAGTAGTTGGAAAAATTAACTGGTACAGAAAAAAAGTTCAGTCAGCTGGAGAGAATAAAGAGTGCCACCCAAGAGAACTGGTGGCTCCTGTGGGAGGGACCCTGGATACAGTGAAGAAACAGAGCACTGTGAACTAGAGCCAGACCCTGCAGTCCAGGGGAGACAGGTCATGCCGCCTTCTGAAGTGTCGAAGTGCCTCAGGCATGAAACCAAATTCCTATTTATTTAGCCCAGCTCTGGGGAGGGGGTACTGCAATATGTGGGGCAGAAAACAGGTGATATGGGCCATCTTTTTTATCAGAGAAGCTGACAAAACGGGAATTTTAAAAATGAATTTTCCATCTGACTTTATTTTCAAATACACTTTCTTTTTTAAAAAACCAATACACTTTCTGCAGGGATGACAAATATCAGTATTAGGAAATCCAATTATACAAAAAATACTACATCTAGTCTGGGGTAGATATATTTATTTTTTGGTAACATACATTAAGTGGCAGTAATTACACAGTAACTATAAGGTAACTGACATGAAACCACAGAACTGTAACTCTGCCACAGCTGCATGGACTTGGGCCTTTCTGGATGAGCATTTTCAAAAAACTGGATGCCCATCACAGAGCTATGCCAATAAAATCTGTTAAGGAGTAAAGCTCTGAAGTAGGGACTCACCAGAGTACCTTGCAGCTGACAGATGGCAGGCGGGACATGTTAGTTATAAAGTAGTTACAGCCTAATTCACAAAAGTTACCAACTGTTTCTCTTTCTAGAAAGAAGCAAGAAGTTAAGAAATTCCTTGAATTAGCATCTGGTGTGTCAGGTGGGAGTGCAGGGGAGTGCTGTTAGAGGGTGTCAGAAGGACCCCGGTGGTCGGTCGGGTGGGTTGGACATCATTAATAATCACGGTTGGCTTCTAAATACTGGTAGCAAGATGACTTCTGACTTGTAATCTTAGGTAAATTATAGATAAATGAAAAAAGGCCAGTAGTCATACATTAAGATTAATAAACAGCACTTCAAAATTAACCACATAGGGGCTGTGCTTCCAGCAGGGTTTCACAAGACAAGGCGCCCAGATTTTTTCTTCCCACATCTGGCTTGCAGAGCAGCTCTAATGGCCATTTCAAAAACCTTCCTCATCTTTGGTCTTTGCTGAACACTCCATGTAACCGAAATCGCCAATCCTGTGTGCCTATTTCTGCCTTCGTTTCACGGGCTCCTGCTTCATCGTGGCTAGCTCCCGCCTTGTGTGCCTTGTGTGCTCATCATTCCCAAGATCCTTCTTGTTCTCATGCCACATAGTTCTCACACACTGTGGGTACATACACCTCTGGGAACTGGTCCTTTCTAAAGATGATGAGCAAACAAGTCTTGCCACCGGCCCCATCACCAACAATCACCAGTTTCTTCCGGATGGCAGCCGAGGCTGAGCGGAGGGCAGCCGACTAAGGAGACAACTGAGGAAGAACAGCAGGCGGTGGGCGAGGACGAGCAAGCAAGGGCTCAAAGTTACTTTAATTCTTAAAGCTGTAGCTTAACTCTGTGGAACCTTGAGGGCAATGTTCTTTTCCTGTTTATTCATTTTCTCCAGGGCAGTAACTATTAAAATGCCTGCCTACTTGACAGATGAGAAAACTGAGGCTCAGAGGAGTTAAGGAATTTACCAAAAGCCATACAGTTGGCTAATAGCTAAACTGATCTCTCAGTGCAAGTGTGCCTGGAAAATCTGTTGTTTCAGTCACACCTGCATTGTCAGATGGGTGAACAGAAAATGATTGTCCGTCTGCCTCACTCTGGCATAAATTCCTTTTCTTTTTTTTTAATAAGATTTTTTATTTATTTGTCAGAGAGAGAACACAAGCAGGGGGAGCAGCAGGCAGAGGGACAGGGAGAAGCGGGCTCCCCGCTGAGCAAGGAGCCCGATGTGGGGCTCGATCCCAGATCCTGGGATCATGAGCTGAGCAGAAGGCAGGCGCTTAACCAACTGAGCCACCCAGGTACCCCTAAATTCCTTTTCAATATAATTTTAAATACTATTTTCAACACCAAAGCTACCTGGGTTGGCCCTACCTTCCAAGGCCAGGCTGATTTTCCTTGAGCCTCAGCAAAGGCAGGAGTGTGAAAAAAGGCTGAGCTACTCATTTTGTCCCGGGTAGAGCGGAGAGCAGGGGGAGTTCAACCTGTCGTACCTATTTGGTATGTGAAGAAGTCTGAAAGATTATGCTTACAGTGTTTGTAAGCTGACCTTCTAGATGAGGGGCGTGTATGGTCCATTAATTTACATGTGGAGTTCTAATGGGGAATCCAATTAGGCAGGGTGCCTAATTGCTGTGCTTTCAGATACTCAAATCACTAGAGTATTGAAAGTGTTATTTCTCTCACGTACACAAACTCTGAGGCCTTTGTTACATACTGATTAAATAAATAACCCTCCTTACATTTCAAGGTCACCATTTATATATGTTGGGCTTGATTGGCTTTTAATTAACTTTTATTTTACTGACTGTAAATTTAAAAAATAAATTTGTTTATTCTTATAAGTAGTGTCCTAATGGAAGACTTTTTTTAGTTAATTAGACCTGGTCAAGTTACTTAGTGCCTTTTGAGTCCCAGATTGCTCCTGTAGAAAATGGAGAGAGTGTACCCAACATTCACTGTGATGAGTAAATGAGAAAATGAGTATACAGAAATGCCTGCCTAATAAAAGACACTCAATAGATAGTATCACTATTACTGTTACTGTAGTAGAATCCCTCTTGTGCTATGAGATCATGACAAGAAAGAGATGGCTTATTGGTTTATTGGCATATTCATTCATTATTCATCCATTCAGCATATATTTATTAAATATTTCCTGTGTGCCAGACACTGTTACAAGTTATAGTGGTAAAACTATAGGAAATGTAACAGTGTTCTTGTCTTTACTGAGCTCATGCTCTGCAAAGGGACATGTATGAATTTTCTGTGGTTGTTGTAACAAATTACCACAATCTTAGTGGCTTAAAATAGTGCAAGTTTATTAGCTCACCAGCTGTAAGTCAGAAGTCTAACATGGGTATCACTGGGCTAAAATCAAGATATCAGTAGGGCTACATTACTTTCTAGTAGCTCTAGGGAAGAATCCAGTTCCATGTCTTTTTTATCTGTTAGAGGCTGTTGCCATTCCTTGGCTCACGGCCCACTTCTGTCTTCAAAGCCAGCAATGTTACAGCTTTCTGACCATTCTTCCATCTTCTTGGCACATCTCTTTCTGACGCTTACCTCCGTTCTTTTAAGGACTCATGTGATTAAGTTAGGCCCCTCCTGATACTCTAGGATACTGTCTCCATCTCAAGGTCTTTTACCTTAATCACATCTGCAAAGTCCCCCCCCTTTTTTTTTCTAGATTTTTTTTTTTTTTTTTTTTTTGACAGAGCACAAGCAGAGGGAGAGAGAGGGAGAAGCAGGTTCCCTGCTGAGCAAGGAGCCCGATGTGGGACTCGATCCCAGGACCCTGGGATCATGACCTGGGCTGAAGGCAGCCACTTAACCAACTGAGCCACCCAGGCGTCCCCAAGTCCCCCTTTTTATGTAAGGCAGTGTACTCACAGGTTCCAGGGACAAGGCCGTGGACCTTTTTGGTGGAGCATTGTTCTACCTGCAACAGAATACACACTGTAAACAAAACAAGAAAAAGCGAGTATGTGGTGTGAGTTATGGTTAGGGACTTTTTATTAACTTTTATTTTTCATATCCATATTTTATTAATTTATAGAACTATTTGAGTAAATTATGTATACATAATACAGTTACAGATACAACTGTAAACAACTATAAATGACCTCTGATAAGCAAGCCATTCAAATGTTGGGAGCACTATCAGCTAGTATATGGGTGTATGAGAGTGATGGTGCCCATGCAGGCAAGGGCTCACACAATTTATGGAGGAAATGAGGAGTATCATTGTTTCATCTGATGTATCAATTAAACGGTAGCTTTCAAGAAAGCTGTACAGTATCACTAACTTTAATTCAGTCAGGCCTAATCCTGACTAATCCAGGTTCTGTAATGTCATCATTTTTAAAATTATGGTAAGAATGTGGGGTGCCTGGGTGACTCAGTCAGTTGGTCATCTGACTCTAGATTTCTGCTTGGGTCATAATCTCAGGATTGTGGGGTCAAGCTCTGCGTCGGGCTCTGAGCTCAGCACGGAGTCTGCTTGTTCCTCTCCCTCTGCTCCTTCCCTTGTTCATGCTCTCTCTCTCTCAAATAAATGAAATCTTTAAAAAATAAAGTTATGGTAAGAATGTTTAGTAAGTATTAGGGGTAGAGAGAAGAGTTTTTATATCTAGTATATCTAGTGTAAAGCCAGATGAAGCCACAGAATTAGATTCATTCAATATTTATTCCATTAGACAATCTATTGAAGTGGTTCAGATGATGCCCAGTGCGACTCGATATCCCAGATTCATGTCCATCTCCTTACACTGAATAACTGAGCTTTGTGCAAGTTACTTACTCTTTCTGGTCTGCAGTTTTTGTATCTAGAAACTGGGAATAATAGTAGAATTTATCTCATAGGGTTGTTAAGAATCTCAAGTAAGTTAATTCCTATGAAGAGCTTAGAAAAGTGCCTGGCACATAGTAACCCAGCAGTAAGTGTAGCTATCGTTAATTAAACAGACATTAAAAATATTTTTTGAGCATCTAGAACTGTGAAAAATACTGTGAACATAGAGACCAAACAAAAAGTCTGTCCCCTGAGTTCAGTTAGTTGAGTACTATGTTTGTAACTGAAATCTTGTGGGTATCGTAGAGCATGAGAATCACCTGAGAAGTTCCAGAAAAATACAGATGTTATCCTCTTGAAAATACAGATGTAACAGGAGTGGGGAGAGGAATAGGAAACACCATTTTTAACAAGCATTCCAAGTGGTCAGAGAGCTACCCTTGGGAGACACTGACCTAAGCATCCATAGATTCAAGCTGGACACTTTAACACGGGGCTCGTTTTGCCTGGGTGTATATTTCCAGTCCTCTGGAGGGTGTGGGTGCTAGTGGCAGCTTAATATCCCCAGTACAACTGGAGAAAACCTGCCAAGTTTTTAATTAAAAAACCTTTGAAGACATCAGAGATAAGAGGAAAAATTGAGAAATAAATGAACCAAAATTCCAGAAGGGTTTAATTATTCCAAGGTGAAAAGACCCATTTTTCCCTTGGAGCATTTGCCAGTTCTGGTTGTAAGGAGGAGCAGGCTGACCAGACGGAGGGCTTCTGTGGGGGCAGGAGAAGCTAATGAAGCTTCTAGGGCTATGCGGGGCAGGAGTGATGAACTGGGGCTTGGGACATCTACTGAGTTATGAGACCATGTGGATGCTAGGGGAATGGCCCAGGAAGGCAAGATCAAAAGCTAGTAAAAGCAGAATGAAATTTTCCACAATATTGCGGTACTTATGAGTGATCCTGGCCCCAGAACGTAACTGGTCTCCCCCTTAGGAGCCGCTTGGTGAGGGAAGTTAAAACCTCAAGAGAGCAGAATTATTTCTAATACAGTGTTTCAGAGCTAGAGAGCTGGGGTGGGGGTAGGGTTGAGAGAGAAAGAGAGGGACAGGGAGAGGGGAGGGGGGGAGAGAGAGAGAAAGGGAATTATAAGAAAGGTTAAAAAATACATTTATTTATGTAGATACAGAAAGATTGAAAATAAAATGATTAAAATAGAACAGCAAGGAACAGCTGATCTAAATATAAAAATATTAAAATATAAGTAAGGAGCACTATTAGAGAATATTTAGAATAGTAGAAATACAAAAGAATATTTCAAAATGAAAAGGGAATCTGTCCAACAGTATGATATCTGTATCATATATCTGTGTATATATATCCATAATATAATTTTAAAATACGTGAAGCAAAAATTGATACAACTAAAAGAGAAATTCCCAGTAATAGTTGGGATTTTAACACACATTTCTCAATAATTGATTTAAAGATACAAACAAAAATCCACATTCTACTTTGTTTAAATCCAATTTTTAGCAGAGAATTATTTGTTACCTGGTCATTCAGCTGTCAAATTTCTTTTTATGACAGGGCACTCACTACTTTTTGTGTTAGCTCAGTCTATTTCCAGAGAGCTGTAGTTTGACTAGTGACTTGGATTTTATTAGATAATCGTTTTTGGAAACTAAAGCACAACAATAATATATGTCTTGCCTACGAATATCCAGCCAGTTAGTGTCAGATCTGGGTCATGAATCCTGGTCTCAAGTTTCATAATTGAATTACATTTTTTTCCTAAATAAATTGCAAATCTTATCTGACTGGACCAAAAACTCCTTGAGAGTAGGGACTTGCTCTTGCCCTTTTCACAATATGTATCTTTGGAGAACTCAGCACATCACTGAACACCTGGGTGGGGGTGGGGGTGGGGAGTAGTGTTGGTGGGGAAGGGGTAACAGAACAGAAACCACTGCCTTTGTACCTGGATGCAATTCATAGCACTAGTTACTGATTGTGTGGCTCCAAGACACCCATCTAACTTCTCTGAGCCTCATTTTTCTCAACTTAAATATGAATAATCCCTGTTGAATTTTGTTTTGAGGCTGAGAAGCTGTGTTATATTTAAAGAGCCAGTATAGTACAGGAATATAATAATTGGTAAATACATAGTGCTTGATGAATACCTATTGTTTAATTAAAGAGGCATATGAAGGGTTACTGATTTAATTATTAAATAAAAAAGGCTTTGAAATCCTTCAGTGAGAACGATTGTACAAGCATACAGGCCAAACTAGACTAATGATAAATTCAACACATTATTTGTTAGAAAACAGCCTCCAGTTTCATAGCAGTAGCCCATTATAAACGCAACACACTTCTTATCTAAGTGGTTTTTAGCTGACATTTACTCTTTTTTTTTAATGTTGCAAAATTATCCTCTTACTTATTTGAAGTTTGAATGGCTCATGACGAGACCATTAATAAATATTTCCCTCTATTAGAATGAGTTTTCAGCTCTTCCTGTCCAGAAAGCAGAGACCAATATAATAATAAGTGGGAACACAAACATACTCTCTTTTTACAATATCTCTGGTCATAGGACAGGCTCATTAATGTTGTCATGGCAACCATCCCCTCACAGGTTACATGCTTGTAAGCTTCTACTAAGATGCAAATCTAGCTTAAACAAAGCAAGCTTACTCTAAAATGGCATGTCACCTTTCAAGGGGGATGGTGGTGTTTCCAAGAATTTTATTTTTTCCTGTATTCAGTGTACTATTTGAAAAGCTTAATTCCTTGTTTGGTCTTATATGCTAATTTTTATTTTGTCCAAGAGAGAAAAGATAAGTTAAAGTGGAATCTAAATAAAAGCTTTTCTTTCACATTTATTTGCTTCCTTATATCAGCTGTCTTATCATCCCTTGGTGAGTCAATGCAGATCGAAACATCCAAAAGTCAGTCTAAAAAAAATCCACCATGAACTCGCTCTTGAAGCCTTCTTCTCATCTTGGATGCATCTGTCTTTATTGCCCATACCGTGTCTACACTTACTAGCATTATATTTTGGAAAGTGAGGAAGTTGGGGTGAGAAAACCTCATCTGAGTCAGTTCCTTGGTGTTGGAGGTGGATTCTCTCCTCCCCAATCTATACATCTGGTCCTTGGCCCATAGAGAATGGTGCATCTGCTTCCTCTCCTCATAGAGGAGCATTGAACAGAACACTTCTGCTTTACTTTTTTTTTTTTCTCCCCCAAGAGAAGTGGAACAGCTAATTCCTTCAGTCACAGCCTGACCCTCATTGGGACTACCTCCCTTAGTGGGTGCTGTTGATATGACTCTAAAGCCAGAGCCAAGCCTCACACTTCCCCTTTAGCTTCCCCTGCTGAGTTGCAGAAAACATACTGTCCTTCTTTCCTGCTCTTTCACTTCGTCTCTCCAAGAGCAGCAGATTCCTCTCCATCAGATTCCTATCCTGTTTCGTCCAGTCTGTTGCCAGATAAATTCCTGTAGCTTGCCTTCTAAATAGCCTTTGCTGTCCTAAATGTGGCAGCGTGTGAAAGGCAGGCCTGTGTTCTTCATCTGTGAAGCTGATTGGGCATGGAACCTGCTCTGAAAGCTTGAGATTTGGGTCAGAAAGGTGGAAGTCTCACTTTCTTCTTATTTTTATTATTTTTATTTTTTAAAAGATTTATTTATTTATTTGAAAGAGAGAGAGTGTGTGCATGGTTGGGGGGGGTGGAAGGGGCAGAAGGAGAGAGAGAATCTCAAACAGACTCCCCGCTGAACTTGGAGCCTGATGTGGCGCTTGATCTCATGGCCTTGAGACCATGACCTGAGCCGTAATCAAGAGTTGGACACTTAACCAACTGAACCACCCAGGTGCCCCGCACTTTCTTTTTAGATGTAACAGTCCTGTATGTGAAACGAATGGCACATATACTAAAGGCAATGGGAAAATGAATGCTAAAGTCCAGAAGGCTTAATAAATTGGTGAAAATTGAGCTAATTCTTAAAGAACAAGGAAGATTCAGCATATCAGTAAGCAGAAGAGAGCCAAAGCAGAAAAATTTAAAGGCTAGGGGATAGATATATTTACTTGCTGTGCTAGTCAGTGTACTTAACATTAGCTGATAATGGTGGCTTCACTATGTTTGTTTTTCACTCATACTAAGTCTGGCGTAAGTTAGGTAGCCCCCCTCCATCTGGCAGCTACGCCATCTGGAACGTGGCCCCCAAAGTTGCACGTGAGGTGAAGAGAGTATTGGAGGATATGAGGGGATGTGTAAATAGCCAGGTCTGCTTATGTCATCTCTGCCACACCCCACTGGCCAGAACTCATATCACCTCAGTCTAACTCCATGGGATGAAAATGTAGACTTCCTATGTGATCAGAAAGAGAAAATGGTGTTTAAATGCATAACATTATCTCTGCCATAATAATATCTAGGGACATCTGGGGCACCTGGGTGGCTCAGGTGGGTAAGCGTCCAACTCTTGGTTTCAGCTCAGGTCATGATCTCAGGGTCCTGGGATCAAGCCCTGCATCAGTCTCTGCACTCTGCATGGAGTCTGCTTGGGATCTTCTCTCTCCCTCTCCCTCTGCCCCTCCCCCTGCTCACGCTCTTTCTCTCTCTCTAAAATAAATAGTAAATAAAATCTTAAAAAAAAAAAATCTAGGGACATCTATATGGGAATCCTGATTATCAGCAAGGATTGTTTGAGGAGCAAGTTATTGTGAGAAAGAAAATGAACTGGGGAGTCTCAGTGTCATATCCATAAATACACAGCCTAACGTAATCATCATCTAAAAGTTGAGGATCCATTGGAGCAATGACAGAGACACTTGATAGTCTTGATTGGTTCCCACTACTGGTTCTTGCCCACTGGTCAGCTATGGCTCATCTAAGCACCATCATATTTATGCCTTTAGTAACAGTGGGAATTGGTATCATAGAAATTCTGGGTGGTAGGGGAGCCTGTGCTTCCTCAGAGGAATATCAGGTGTGCTTGGCAAGCCTTCATGGAGAATTCCTTGAAAGAGTTGAGGAGAGAAAGCTGAAAGAGTTGCTGATATCTTGATTGTGAAGGGATAGACTTTCCATGACAGGCTAAGGAGTATCATCTTCGTTCTTAGATTGTGGGGAATCACTGAAAAATTTTGAGCAGAGTTGTCATCTTGTTTATCAAACTGAGCATGAGGTAGATTAATCTGGCTTTTCTGATACCCCCTGTTGGCTAGGTTAAGATAATCCCTTTTCTGTGATTCCATTTCCGTCTGTACTTCTGGCTACAATTGTGCTTAAAACATTCCTCTGCTAATGTCTATTTTGTGTTTCCCTCATCCCCACTCTAATGAGCTCATCCTGGACTCAGACTAGCTTGATTTGTTTTCCTATCCGTGTTTTGCATATTGCCTGATAGAGGAGACAGCAACCCATTTAAGGAGCACAAATTCTCCAAAGCTATTTATAAGGTCACCTCCCCCATCCTCCTCATCAAACTAATCTAGTTAATTGGCACTTCAACTCTTCTGTGAAATGGATATTCCCGAACCTCAGCCCTGAAAGAAACTAAGTAATCTCTGAATCATCAAAGTGATTCAATTATACTCAACCTATATTTTCGTGATTGATATGTTGGTTGTATAAAATTATTTGGAAAGTTGTTCCTCTGTACACGGGATATTTTATTAAGTAGGGCCTCCTGTTTCCCCAACTATCATTATCTCTTTATGTGGATTTAAATCATCTGAGTAGGTGAGCAGGCCACAGAGAAATCAAATGATTTCAATAGTTTTATGAGTATTTAGTGGAGATTTCCAAACAAGAATGGAGTATAGAGACTGACCATATATCCTTTCCTCTAGGAGTAAGCTAAGTCTTACAGGATTCCAGTGAGATATAGAAAGAAACTAAAATCTTTTGAACTCCTGCAATACTCTGGCAAATATGCCAGGCATTTTACATATATTTTCCCCTTTAAATCTCCTCATAACCTGCAGAACTGGCATTAGTATCCCCATTTTATGGGTGAGGAAATTAAAGCTCAGAGAGATTAGATCTATTATTCAGGGCAAACATCCAATAAAATGATCTGTAGGACCCCCAGATTGGCAAACCATCATTCCACGCAGTGAAAAACAGTAGAATCTGAGTCTTTAGCCAACATGTTTTGTAGATATCTGACACTAACTTTTCCATAATGCAATAGCCATTTTTCTGCCCTCCCCCCATTCCTCTTCTTATGATTCTTCCACACTGTTCTAATTAATTGGCATTGCTACAGTCTGTCCCTTGGGGATTTGCCTCACCTTAGATGGCTTGTATGCAAAGCACCTCTAGGATAGAAAGATCAACTTGTAAATGTTTCTATGGCAACCACGGACTCCCAAAGACAGCAGAGCTCCTCCTTTGACCACGCATCTGAAAGCCAGCAAAATAGATGCTTTGTAAAGTTGTGTTTTAAAGCAAAGTCCACTTACCAATGATCAGCCACTATTTTTTTTAAAGTGTAATTAGTTATGCAACCCCTGCTGATTGTTGCCAATCTAAATCAAGCAGCTTTGAGATGTGCTCTTCCCTCAAGCACCTACCTCCCCTGCCAATAGATTTTTTTTTTTTTTTAACTGGATTTTCTCCTGGAGCCGCCCTCCTGGCCTGGGTTTTGTACACAATTGAAGAAGTAAAATACAGTGATGTATTTCAAATAAAATCATATTCTCCATAAGGCTTGCCATATCTTTGTCCCAATAGTCAGAATATTTTGTGTAGTATCAATGCTGCATAACACAACTGAGCATATTTTTGCTTTCAGATTTTTTGGGGGGGCGGGAAGGAAATGGGAAAATATTTTTAAACTGTCTTTTCTCTCTTTTTACTTGACAAATAAAAAAATGGTTGTCTAGTGGGAGATTCCCGGAGTAATTGCATTCAAAGTTGTAAGTTGAAAAAGGGGGCTGACAACTTGAAAGTTTCTTGTTCTCATAATGATTTAAAACACATGATTATATTTTTTCTGAGCAAGATATTGGGACAAATTGTCTCATACACTGTGTGGCAATGGGAGAAAATGTTGGCAATGCATATGGTCTAGGAAAATATCACGAGTCAGTTGTTCTCATGTAACTAGAGAAGAAAGAAGAGACGATCATAAGCCCTGGAACAACTTCATGGAAGAATTACAAAGAGACACAGGCAGGTGATTTACAGGTAAACCTCCATGTACCTATTAAACATCTCCTCCTATGGTCTCAGCCCTGTGGTCCATGTGGTGGGATATTAAAAAGAATATAAAAAAATACTGTCTTTGAGAAACTTCTAGTGTACTTGAGGATGCAAGGTGAGCACACCTAAAGCAATCAGCGAACAATGGATAACAGAGGAGAGTGGGTAATTCTTAGCCATGCTGCACTGTCAGCCTAACGAAGCTACTGGGGGGAGGGCGGGTAATTTTCTGTTTATACAGCTGAACCTAATTTCTTTTATCCAATGGCAGAAACGGATATTTTCCAGATAGCCTACATTTTCTCAGTCACTTGGGACCTATCTCTGTCATTTTAGGTTTTTTCCCTCTTCCTCCTTCTCCTTAGTTGGTACAAGTAAAAAGGACTTTTGTAAAATCATGACACTGAAGGAGTGTAGGAAAAGGAGACTGATCTGTATTGGCTTCAACGCAGAGCTGGCATCTGCTAGGGTGTATGGTCATGTTTGTTCTTGGCTGTCATGGCGCCTCGTTCTTGCGTTTGCTGAGATGACCAAAGTGTGCTTGGCTTCTGGTCATATGATTTCTGGTGGCTTTAATGACAAACCATTTTCAGAGGGGTGGGAATTCTGTCCTCTCTCTTTCTCTCTCTCTCCAGCCATGAGAGTAATGGTCCAAACTTGGACTAGAAAAACTGGTTAAACACATAGCATAACTGTTTTTAGACATTGGACAACAGGCACCAAAGGACCGGGATCTCCCAGAGAAGAAACGCATACAAGATGAAATTTGTCGGGCCCCAACTTTCTGCCTATAGGGAGTTTTCAATATGTAGTGGGGCAGGGAGAACCCAACAGAGTATGGTTTTTTTGAGTTGAGGAGACCAATGTCTGGAGTTTGGGGAGATCTAGGTGAATAGTTTTCAGGGTGGAATTTTTGAGAGAAGTAAACTTAGCAAAGAAAGAGTTTCAGACATCTGCAGAGGAGTCCTCTTGAGTCTTTGATTGAATAACAGTCTGTGAATGTATTGGATGAAATTCCACAAGTATGGACATAAAACAACTTCTGGGAGAAGAAAAATTTCCTGAGAGCTGTAAGTTGAATAATTTCCAGACTCCCACAGGACTGGAAATCATTTGACTTTCACACCCAGAATGGAGAGAACTTGTTAAATATATGGGTCAATTATTACAAATCCTAGAAGAATCCAGTCTTAGTGGTGCTACATTTTACCAGTAGGTAAGTCTGCTATAGATTACCTCTAAGACAGTTGGAAAATAATGCTCAAAAGGAGCAAATTGTTGAGCAAATAAAGCAATTGCTTGCTGTACGAGTCGAAAACTCTCTCACAGACTCTACCAAAATTTAGCACTAAGCCATGTAAAATTCACAATATCTGGCATACAGTCAGAAAGCATGAGACATGTGAAGAAGCAAGACATTGTGACCCATACCCAGGAGAAAAATAAGACAACAGAAATAGGTCCGTAAATAATGGAGATGAAACAGTTAGCAGACAGAGATTGTAAAAAAGCTTTTATAAATATGCTCAAGCTTTTAAAGAAACATGAACCTAAAGAGGAAAGACATTGGAAAAATGTGTCAAAAACTAATGGAGACTCTAGACTGGAAAATAAGATAGCTGAAATAAATTTTCACTGAATGTTCTTAAAACATGTTAGACCCTTCAGAAGGAAAGATCAGTGAACTTGAAACATCACAACAAAAGCTATCCAGAATGAAGAACAGAGAGAGGGAAAAATAAAAACAAAAGCGAAGCTTAAGTAATTTGTGAATAAAATCAAGCTAACACACATATTCTGTGACTGAAGTCCCAGAATCTAAAATCTTCTGTAAATCTAAAACTATTATAAAAAATAAAGTCTATTTAAAAAATAGTTAAAGGATAGAATAAGATATTCTGTGATACCACTAATCATAGGGAAGTTAGGATGGGCTATAGTAATATGAGACTCAGTGAATTTCTGGGCACTGACTATTGCCAGAGATAAAGAGTGACATTTTATAATGGTAAAAAGATGGATTCATTATAAAGGCACAGCCAATATAAATGGGTATAAGTCTCATAGCAGGTATTCAAAAGACATGAAGCAAAAATTCGCAGAACTAAAGGGAGAAATAGAGAAATTCACAAATGTAGTTAGACACTTCAACACTTCTCTCTCACTGATATAATAGTAGTCAGAAAAATCAATGGGGATATAGAAGCAACTACCAACCAACTTGACCTAATTAACATTTATAGAACTCTCCACCCATCAGCTGAAGAATACACTTTGTCTTATTTACCAATATAGACTATAACTTGTGTTATAAAACAAGTGTCTCAGTTCTTTGACCCACAGTGGACTTGACTTGGAAATCAGCAACAGAAAAGTATCTGGAAAATTCCCACACATCTGGAAATTAAACACAGTGCTTCTAAGTAACCCATGGGTCAAAGAAGAAATCACAAGAGAAATTAAAAATATTTAACGGGAAATAAAATAAAAACATAAAAATTATAGGATGGAGTATTTTGGTCTGCTCAGCTGCTGTAACAAAATAACATAGACTGGGTGACTTACACAACAGAGATTTATTTCTCACAGTTCTGGGAGCTGGGAAGTCCAAGATCAGAATCAACCAGCTGGTTTGGTTCCTGGTGAGAACTTTCTTCCTGGCTTCTAGAAGGCCACTTCCTGTTGTGTCCTCACATGGCCTTTCTGTAGTACCTGCATGAAAGAAGAGAAAGAGATTTTTTTCTCTTCCTTTTGTTACAAAGCCACTAATCCTATCACGAGGGCTCTACCCTCATGACCTCATCCAACTCTAATCATCTTCCAAAGTCTTATCTCCAAATATCATCATGTTAAGGGTTAGGGCTTCAATATATGAATTTGGGGGGACACAAACATTCAGTCTATAATGTGCAGCCAAAATATTGTTCAGTTCCCCCCCAGAAGACCCAAAAAACAAACCCCCAAAGCCCCACAGATACAAAAACAAAAACGAAAAACAAAAAACTCTTGAGAGAACTTTTTCATTCTCCCATACTAGAACTCTGTGCTCATTAAATAACAACTCTCCATCTCTCCTCCCCCTAACCCCTGGTAAGCGCTGTTTTACTTCGTCTCCAAGAATTTAACTTATTCTAGGTACCTCATATAATTTGGAATTACGTGATATTTGTCCTACTGTGTTTGGCTTTTTCACAGCGTAATGTTTTTAAAGTTCATCCATATTATGGCAAAATTCCATTCTTTTCTTAAGGTTAAATAATATTCCCTTGTATGTACATATTACATTTTGTTTATCTCTTGATCTATTGGTGGACATTTGGGTTATGTCCACTTTTTGGCTATTGTGACTAATACTGTTATGGACACTTATGTACAAATATGTGTTTGAGTCTCTGATTTCCATACATACCCAGAAGTGGAATTTTTGGATCATACATACAATGTTTAATTTTTTAAGAAACTACCATACTGTCTTCCATAGTGACTGCACCATTTTACATTCCCACCAGTAATGCACAAAGGTCCCATTTTCTCCACATCCCTGTTAACATCCTTGTTGTCTTATCTATTTGATAATAGCCCCCCTAATGGGTATCCTTGGGGTTTTGATTTGCATTTCTGTAATTAGTCGTGACGTTGAGCATCATTTCATGTGTATATTGGCCAGTTGCATGTCTTCTTTGGTGAAATGTCTATTCAAGTCTCTTGCTCATTTTTGAGTTTTTAAATTCTCGGATTAGAAATAAGAAAGGTTTATAATCAGTTATGTTAACTAAAAAAGAGCAAAGTAAAGTCAATCAGTATATGGAGGGAAATAATAAAAACAAGTGTGGAAAACGAAATAAAAACCAGAAAAATAGAGAAAATTGATTAAAGCTCCAGTCAATTAGCAAGTTTTATTAATCCTTACTTCCTGAATATTTCTTTAGTCTGTTACCCTTCTAGAGTCTAGGCTCTTAGATACCTTACTACAATGTAATAGGAACTTGTTTACCTTTTATCCACAATTGACGACAAGAACCATGTTGTTTTCATCTTGGTATCTCCAGTGTCTGGCATAGTACCTTGTTAATAAAATCTGTTCAATTATTCCTTGACCAATTAATTCACAATGTTGCCTCACAAATTCAAAATGATGAGAGGACAAGGCAAACATATGTAAACAACATAGAACAGTGCAGGGAAGTATAGGGAAAGGACACAACATTTAGAATCAGAAAACTCACCTCTGAATTGTGTTACTCTACACAAATCCTTGTGGCTCTATGGATCCTCATCTATAAAATGGGTGCAACTTAAATAATAAATATAAAAAAAATTTTTGTGCCTCTTAATCCCCTTGGAGTCTCCATTCACTAAAAATAATTTCATTGATTCAGATGTGAAGGTTAATCTTGGTTTGTTCCAGTCTAATCCTGCTCTATTTCACGCTGGAATTGTGCAGTGTCTCTGTATGTGCCTCTTCATGGGCTATCTGAAAATTCACTTTCTTTTGTGTCACCTTCTTTGAATTGTCATTCCAGCCTAAATCACTACACACAAGAACCTTGAAGTCAGGCACAGTGACTTGTCATCTTTGTCTTCCTTGAACCTAGCAAATTCCTGGCATAGAGGAGAGCATAATAAATAATCATTGAACAGTAAAGTAGAACAGTAGGAATGATATCAGAACCTAGAGAAAAGAAAAACTGCTTAATACTTTATTTCTTAAAGAAGCTAATGTAGGGTCCACTGCCCAACAGTTCCAATTTCTTTATGTAACACTCATCACTTGAAATGCCAAGGATGAGGTTCAGTATTTGGTTCTTGGCAGATTTTTGCCAGGACCTTATTGATACCAGACTCCAAATTGTTTTCAGACTATTTGGCAAATCTCTGTTCTTTTCTATAAGTGTTGGAGAGCTTTTCTCTCTGGCATACATTTTCCAATACCGTGCTTTCTTCATCAACCGAGATTTGTGGAATTTGTCCATGCTTTCAAAGCAAAATAGAAACAGTGAACAGTAAAAGGAAAACTGTAAACCTGCCTGCAAATTAGCACAAGGTAGAAAACTAGGAAGCTGGAATTTCCTGAAGGTCAGTTCACGGTGAAATCCCAAGACTTCATCTGTCACAATAGACTTGTCTCTCCTCTCCGGGTCCAAACCACATCCATCCGTTCAGTCCCCATGCCATTCCCACCCCCTTTATCACCAGACCATTACCCACTGCGCTCTGTTTTATCTGAATTTCTGTAGCGTTTATAAATGGTGCCACAAAATCTAGCACCTGTTTAAAACCTGTTCTATAAAAATAAGTATGTCTGTGCCACACTGTATTTTTGAAATGCTTTTACATTTACCTCATTTGGTCTTTGCCATTCTTTGGAAAAGGTATTGATGTTCATGCACCCATTTTACAGGTCCAAGTCAGAGGGTGTCAGGGACTTGTATGAAGTTATATACCTAAGTGGTAAGGTTTTTGACTTCAAACATGTTCTCTGGCCTTACTGAATGTTTCATGTGGTTTATGCACACGTGTCTTATTTCACCCATCTCCAGCGTACGCACCATATGTCTTCCCATGAGAGCCTAGTGGAATGCTAGGCACAAAGCAACATGCTTAGTGATTTGTCAAAGCATCTGTTGGTACAAAATTTACATGTATCCTAAAACATCATATTTCTGCTCTTTTGTCATGTTAAATGATCCTTGCTTCAGATTTTACCTCGCTTCTCAGGTACTGATTTGTAATGAGGTCTAGGATACTAGAAAATAGAAAAACACAAGCTGTGAAAAACCTTGAGATCATATAAACTACTGCCTGTCTTTGCCAGCTTCAGATGGATTCTTCCTTCAGTTAAAGAACCTGCCAATTTTGCCGGGGACCCAATTCCATGTGGCTCTGTTGGTGGTGGGCTCTTCCATCCTTTTTACCACCCGTAGCGTTGAGCACATGACTCAGGTCCAGACAACCACCCGATGCCCTCATCAAGGTTATTGGTTCAGCAATAGGCACGTGATTTAAGAAAAGTCAATCAGAATTCTTTCTGAGATCTTTCTCTTTTCTCCAGCGCTATGGGGAAATGGACTTTTTCAGTGAGTCCTGGACTGTGAGCCTCCATCTTACTCATACAGGGAGAGAGTGTACCTGAAAAAAATGGAGCCCCAGTTAACATCATTTGAGTCCTTTTTCCTTGCCACACCTAAACTAAAACTAAACCTGGTCTTTTCTGTTCAATTCATTCTCTTTAATGCTTAAACTAGTTTAAGTTGTGTTTTTGTTACTTAAAAATTGAAAAGCGTATAGACTAATTCATCTGTCACTCTACAGAAGAGAAAACTCATGTCTAGAAATGACTTAGTGAAAACACACAAGTCTAGTTAGTGATAACATCTGGAAAGAAAGAACCCAGATCACTATAATTTTAGTGTAAGAGTTTTTCTAGTTTATCAAATTTTAGTATATGACTTTTTGGTTTTTGGGGTTATCATCTATAGTATCACTGCTTTTATACCACAGGAGTGCATACATGTATAGTCACAATCACATTTCTGAATTTCGGTATATTTTACCACCCAGGATTAAGCCCCTTATTGTTCTGAGGTCCTGGGATTTATTGGTATCTGCCGTTCATGGCTTATGGCATCGTATATGTTTGATATTTGTATGGTGTATGTTTGGAGTACATTTTAGAGCTGTACTGGTAACAGAAGGTCAGAGAAGCTCTATAAAATTGCTCAATGTCACATAGGGAGTAAGGGACAAAGTTAACATTCAAATTTAGTTGGGTTTGACTCCAACCTATGATCTTTTTCTGTACCAGAGACCTTCACACTTCTCTGCTTTTATCTGAGCTTTTCATTTTCCTGATGAGAAATATAAAGCTCAGAAAGTTTTACCACTTGTTCATTTCATTTAGTGGCAGAGCTGGAACCTATTCACCAAACACCAAACACCTAGATAACGCTGTGAGTGCTGAGCATAAGCATTCACAGATACTACTTGGCTTTTGTGTAACCAGAATACTAGCTGACAATGGGATTATTTGCTTCTCACTATAGTTGAGTTGGTATTGCCACTTACGGTATCCAAATTCTTAGGCTTCTGGACTCCAGAGCTTTAAAGAAATGCCCATTAAATACATAGATGTTCCATCCTCTGATAAGGGGTGTATTTGTCGGGGTTTTCCAGAGAAACAGAACAAATTGGATATAGATGTAGATGTAGATATAGATGCAGATGTAGATATGGATATATAGAAAGAGACTTATTATGGGGAGTTGACTCACCTGATTATGTAGACTCAGAAGCTCCACCATCTGCCATCTGCAAACTGGAGGCCCAGAAAAGCCCATGATGCAGTTCTCGTCCAAGCCGGAAGGCTTGCTAATGGGGGGAGCTGATGGTATAAGTCCCAGTCCGAGTCCAAAAGCCTGAGAACCAAGAATGCTGATGTTAGGGGGCAGGAGAGGACGGATGTCCCAGCTCAAGCAGAGAGCAGATTCTCCCTTTCTCTGCTTTCTGTTCCATTCATGCCCTTAGCGATTGGATGATCCCTCCCACCTTGGGGAGGATGGATCTTTTTTACTCAGTCTACTGAACCAAATTCTAATCTGTTGTAGAAACACCCTCACAGACACACTCAGAAATGATGTTTTACCAGCTATCCTGGGCATCCCTTAGCCCAGCAAAGTTGACAAAATTAACCAACACAAGAGGGGTAGGGCCACCTAGCAATTGTACTTGCCTTATAAATCTATGGCAGGCTGATAAGTCAGCTCGAGTGGCCACCAGGGCAAAGGCAGGGATAAAGCCATGTCAAGACAGTTCTGATGGTTACAGTTAAGGAAGCCAAATCTGTTGCTATGTCTCAAGGAAAAATGTGGATCTGAGGAGGAAAAAGAAAACCAGTGGGTGAAGAGAGTGGGATACAGTGGGTGCTAAGGAACCAAGGCAAACATGAGACGTGGGGATCTAGAGTTTTCATGTTATGTGGTGCAGGGATGTTGCTGTTATTGGTCTGCACTCATGGTGTTTCGATAGATGCAGCCCAAATTATAGGAGAATGTTGGTGTGGGCAATTTTTAGGAGAATTTAGGAATTCCATTTCAAAATATATGTGGTATGCCAATTTAGCCTTCCTTATCATTATGGGTGCCTATAATGCATCTTTGCCAACATTCAGATTATCTTTGAAAAAAACTCTTTGCTACTTTAATACTTAAAAAATATTAGCCATTAAATTCACATTTGCTTGATTATTAGGGAGGCTTATCATTTTTTCCATATGTCCATATTTGTTATTTTGCTTATGTGTATTATTTGCTAATTTCCTTTGCCTACTTTTGTTTTGGGATTTGAGTGATTTTTCTTAAATTGATTTGTAAACATTCTGTATAGATTAAGAATACTATCTTGTCAGCATGTTTCTTATAATTAGTTTTCTTGGTAAGTAATTTTCATTGAAAGTTTTACAGGATTATGTTTGATGTAGAGATGTCTTTTTCATTCACTACAGTTAAGTTTAGAAAGTTTTTCTTTATCATAAGATCTTTAAGATCTTTGAAGTATTACCCACTAGATTTATTTCTTTATTTAGCATTTGGCAGATAAATTAATCTGGACTTTGTTCTATTTTATGGTATGTAGTAAAACACCAAAATTTTTTTTCCTTATGATGAAATATTCTTTAATAGTACTTGTTGAGTATCCATTTATCTGTTGAATGTGATACTTATTTTATCATATATTAATACTACATTTACTAGCAATTGTTTCAGGCTTATTCTATTTAAATACCTTAATGATTGTAGCTGTGTAATATTTCTTAATATGTGGCAAGCATGGCTAGTTTCCTTTTTATTTCACCTTACTTATAAAATAAATTATCATTGCCACTATTATCTGTTTATTGTTTTCTATAAATCTGAGAATTGCCTGGTCAGTTTTCCCCAGAAATGTTATGGGAACTGCATGAAAACAGTTATTGTCCCCGCCTTAATGAAGTATAATTTACAAAAGGAGAGAGACAGTAACCATATAAACAAACAAGTGAATATATAATTTCAGATAATACATGCACTGCAAACAATGAATAGGGTTTGGTGACTGAAAAGTGTGTGGGATTTAGAAGGCTGGTAGGGAAGCCACGAACATAGTGTGTTCAGGGAGGATCTTTTTAACATATTTTAAGCCAGGGTCTGAAGAATCAGAAGGATCCAGCTACCCAAAGAGCAAGAAGTAAGGACAGACAAGGCCACCAGAACAGAATATGCCAGGGCCCTGTGGTGAAACCGGCTGAGCATGTTTGAGAAGCTTAAACAATGTGAAGGGGCCTGAAGCATCACAGGTAAGGGGGGAGAGGCAGTTGATGAGGCGGAACAAGGTGACAAGGGCAGAGCTCTGAGAGGAGTGTGTTGAAGGGGTTTCTTCATTGCGTGGTTCAAATGCCACCTTGGCCCTTACCAGTTGCATAGCTCTTGGCAGGGTACTGAACCCTAAGGGATAAGAATATCAGTTTTACAGGAGGGCTGTGTGGTTTGGATGATAAAATTTAAATAAAGGATTGAACCCAGTGGCTGGCGTCAGGGAATTCTTATATAGAGCTTTTAAGATGAGCATAGCCATGGTGTTAAAAACTGTTTTGTGCCAAAGTGTTAATTCATTCAGTTTTCCCAACAACCCTATGAGGAAGGCATTATCATCACTGTCCCAGTTTTACAAAGGGGGAGGGGAATGAGACACCAAAAGTCTAAGTGATGAGCCTGAGGTCCCACTGCAACACTGGGATGGAAACTTGGCAGTGTAGCGCCATAGTCCCTGCTCTTGACCACTACTCAAGACATGACATCTCGATGTAAGTAGAGTGTATGTCTCTTTCTGTATTCAGTAAGCCTGCAAGCCCTGAGTAACCATACAATACCACTACTCCATCTTATAACTGACGAAAGTGAAGCCCAGGGCGGTAAGTGACTTACCCTCGTCCTAAAACAAATGAATACCAAAACTAGGACTCAAATCCTGGTCTCCTCATTCCATTTTGCATCTTTTGCAAGTAGAAGGGACTTCCAGTATCTTTACTTTGGAACATTTCAGGCTTGCCCTCAGGCTCTGGGGTGGACTTCAAGTGTTGTAATGTGGCAAGAGGCATTTATCTGCCTTGTATAATTGCTTTCAACCAATTTTTAAAAACTTTTCTTTAGGTCAGTGGTAATTATTTCAAGGGCTTTAATTATAAGCCTTTGTGGATCTTCAGGATGTCGCTACAAGTGATTATATTTATTATATTTTTAAATGCAGGGGACAACGAGCAAAAAGCAAAACTTGAACAAAAAATTAAAAGAAAATATCTATGCATATAAGTTTTATAAGTTTACTTAAGGCTTAATTCACCTGATCTAACTTGGATTTCTAGCTGAACTCCAATAAATACAAACAGCGCCCTGTTTTAGGATGCCAAAACGGATTCATTCCTAATGTGGATAAAGTAACGCCTATAACACTGGTCCTGGTTTTCTAATTGTCCAATGGGGTAGTATCGGAGATCTGTTCCTATGGAGGAAACCTTCCCCAGGAGACATATCTGCTAATATTTGATAAGGAATGAGTGGAGGCATTGGGAACTTAGATTCTAGGGATGTTATTCATTAGCAGTTCATTGTTAGAAGTCTTCACAATAATTTCTCTTTGTTCCCTGAAGTTTCCACATTGTCATATGGAGCTCCAGCAATTTTTTTTCTGGCTGCTCTTTCAACTGTTGTGGCACTGAACCTGAGTAAAGATCATCACACATCAGGTGCATGGGATGGTATCACAAAAATTCCCCTGCATGGCTTTGGCCTTATCTTGGAATGAATCTCAAATCCAAGAGTTGGAAAGGACAACTCCATGTCTCTTGAAATGGCCCATTTGTTTCCTGAGACAGGGAACTCATCACATCTTCACCATCATTATGATCACCCATAATGTTTATTGAGAACTCACCATAGGCTGAGTGCTCTCCACATACGACCTCTTTAATCCTTTCAACAACTTTACAAGGTAGTTATCATCACTCACATTTTACAGAAGGGAAAACGAAGGCCCGAATTAAAAACCAGAAAAAAAAAATTAGCCCACAGTTTTACAATAGTGGAGGTAAAATTGAACCCAGTCCTTTATTGGTGCTGAGATAAGACTCTGTGGTCAGTGTCTGCATCCTAATTGAGAAGCCACAGTTAGAAGGTTGCCTCATTTCCACCAAGGGGATCAAGAGGAAGAAGTTTTATTTCTTCCTTCTTATCTCAACACTCCAGCTGCTGATTTAACCCAGTTCCTTTACTATGCCATACTGGAAGCATAATAACTTTTCTGGGTCCTGAAAGTTTTACAGTTATAATTAGCTATTTTCCATTGTATATATTAGAGGCAACATAGGCTGTAGGCAGTGGAGTATACTAAGAACATGGACTGTGGTATCATGCTGCTTGGGTTTGAAGCTAAGTTCCCCAACCAATTACCCACCCGTATGACGCTGGGCAAATTACTTAACTTCTCTGTTTCCTCATTTCCAAAATGGGGATGTCGTGCAGCTTTAAAGAATTCATAGGTGTGAAACACCTAGAGTACTACCTGACACTTGGTAAAAGCCAAAAAAGAATGGGTTTTTTATTACTATCAATATTACCTGTCAGCCCAGCTTGATTTCCAGCCTCTCTCTATATTTCTGCTTCTCAGAGAGCTGGGGCTGCCTTGGGCTGCCTGTCCTGAGACTGGATGTGTTTTAGTACTTCATTGACATGTTGGGGCTCATTCTGGTTTCACCCAGAACCTGTCTCTGTTTTCCATCACTAGATCCATTTCCACACTGTTCCTGGATTTTATGGTGTCACTTCCCTGTTACAACCCAGGATGGTTCCCTAGAGTTTCTCTTACGGGGTCCCCACTTTATAGGGGCACGCAGAAGTGAACCTAACTCTACCTGTGCATCCTTGACACCTGCCACTTTCCTCAGTGTGCCCAGTGTTCCAGCCCCTTGGAATAACTTAACCTTCCCAAACACCCCTTCCAGGAGTCTTTATCATTTCATTCCTTCTGTCCAGAAAGCTCCTAGCCGAAGGGCAAAATCCCACACATCATTTCAGATACAGCTAAAAATGTTGTCTCTTTTGAGAAACATCCATAGACCTCAATTGTCCTTCCTCTCTGGATTACCAAAACTTTTTATGTTTGCTGTCTGATAGCCTGTGTGATATTAGTGTGCTGTGCTTAGCTGTTTACAAGTATGTCATCTCTGTTCTGGGAGCTCACTGGGGGCAGAGGTGGAGGCTAGTGATCATTTAAGAGGTACACAGTACAGTGGATTGGAACATGAGTTCTGCATCCTGATTTTTGGATTTAAATCCTAATTTGCTAATTCCAAACCACATGTAACCACAAGCAAGTCACAGTGTGCCCCTCCTGGCCTCAGTTTCTTCATAGGTAAATTGGGGGTAATGATAGAAATTGCCTCATAGGATTGCTGTGAGAATAAAATAAATTCATATATGCAAAGAACATGGAAGATAACTAGGCATATTGTAAGCATTCAAAAATATTGGCTGTTATTTGTAGATGATGATAATAATGATGATTATATCCCTGTTGTCTGTCGCTGGACATGGCCTGACACATAGATACACTCAACCACTATTTGGTAATTGAATATATGAATTCCAATTAAAAAAATCTTCAATTCCATATAAATTCCCATTTTATATCATACCTATAAAAATAACAAGCAAACACACTTTGGCTTCTGTCTAAAACTTTTTCCATGTGCATAGGAAGCCAGGACCCTCCAAACCTGAAACCTCCCCTTTGCCTGTTTGATCCTTTCCAGGAACTGGCTTGTACTCCTCACACTCAGTCTTGGACCTGGGCCTCCATCAGCTGACAGTCCCAGCTCTTCGCTTTGGACCCTGAGCAGCCCCTGCCTGGCTTCCTTGCCTGGCTTTGCCCTCCCTCCTTCTCTTGCATGCCTGTCTTTCTGCTCATTGACTACTTGTCTGGACTGTGCCCCGCTGCTGCCCATCTGGTCTGCAACCCATTTATCTTCCTGGCCTGATGTGGCCTTGTTCCACCCACATTTGCCCCATCCCTTATAACTCATAGTAGTTCTAGTTCCCTGCCTGGCCACAGGCCTTGTCCAGAGGATTCACTGGGTTTCATCTAAACACGCCTCAAAACCAAATAGCGAAGCATGGGAAGGGCCAGTTCAGTTTGTAATTTGGGTATCATCAGCTTTTTTTACATTATTAAAAGGTATAATGCTAAGTACAGTTGTTTTCCTTTGAGGGTGTCCCTGTGGTGATTAGACGATGTACGCAAAGGGTAAATAGTGAATGATACTCAAAATGTTTTACAATTGTAGTATGAGCACCCCCCCAAATCAAAGTGGGTGCAGGATGTAAGCAATCAGTTTCGTTGTACCTGGGTATTCTCACTGAATAAGCACTCAATAATAGAAGTTACTATTACAACATCCCTTTGGGACTTAAAGACTTATAATACTTATATAAAATACTTATAATAAAAACAATACATGGTTTATCTGAAATTAAAAGTTAGCTGGGCATCCTGAGCTTTGGTTTGTTAAACTTGGCAACCCTATTTACCTTGTCTCATCCCCAACTATACTGTACTAATCTAAACATTATGTCCACTTCTATTACCATAAAGTTGAAATTCTCTGTGTTTCTAGCATAGTGCTTGGCATACAGTAGGTGCTCAAGAAATGTTTGCTAAATTTCATTTTATTTGAAGGAGATTGACAGAAATTCCAAAATAAAAGTCAATACAGGGAAAGCACATAAAATAACAAAAATTCAAGGACTCCATTTTCCATAGACAATAATGCTGGCCTCCCAGCAGAGCAGAGACTTGTGTGCATAAATTGCCCCCTAGGGAATGACCATGTGCATTTGATTGATATCACATTCGGAAAAGGAACTAATTGTTTACCTAGAGACATTGAAGTGCAGCATCACGGACAGCCTCTGGAAAGGCTGGCTAATGGCAGGTGCCGCTCTGCGGTTAGTTTGTGTGGTGGGTCCTGTGCCATTCCTTAATAAGCTTTTCCAGTAGCCACAGTCCCAAGCTTTCCCTTTTCCACAGTGTTTGGTTCTCTCTAATCCTGGAGAAATATCCAAACGAGGCCGTCCATGCCAATCAGAGGGACATAGTGTGGTTTAGCGAACTGCATCCAACCACTTGAGGTCTGTCTGTGCCTGGTGGGTGGAGTCCCAAGCCCTTGGCATGGCATTTCCGGTGATTCATAAACCTGCTCTGTCTTCTGCACTCCAGGTCCCCCTTGAACTCCCTACATCCCAGTCACACCAGAGACACTTGCTGCTCCTGGATATGCCTTGTTCTTTCCTAACTTCCGTGCCTTTGCTTCTGCCATTACTTCTGCCTGAGATGTTTTTCTCCATATGTGCTTTTAGGCAGATCTTACGCCTCCTTAGACATTTCTCTGCAAAGTCTCCAGTGCTCTGGGTGGTGTTCCCCAGCTTCTTATCATCCGTTCACCTGAGTCCCTTTCTACCTCTGCTTCTGCCCAGATGGGGGGAAAAAAAAACTCCCTTTTTTGGTCTCCACATGAGTCAGAGATCTTTATGTGTTCGGAATTACATCCAGCTATGAATAACAGGAACTTTCCAGAAAGTGACTCAAGCCAATTAGGATTTTTATTTTTCTACTTAAATGTGTTGTCTGGGGGTTGGCATTCCAGGGCTGATATGGTGTCTCTGCCAGAGAGGAGGCTTTTTCTGTTTTTCAGAAGTGTTATCCTTGCTACTGCATCCTGACCTTATGTCTGGGAGATCTTCAAGGGTGAGGGCCATTATCATTCATTCCTTTGGTATTTTTTTCATTGTTCTTATCCCTATAGCGCAGTGACTTTGCAATAAAAGCTTGTTAAATGAATGGTAAATAAGTGAATAACTAATGGAGAATTTCTCACTTGGAGAAAAGGGGAAAATGCATATTTGATCATCATAAATAAACCTCAGAGCCAAGACCTGTAGAATTAAGAAGAATATTTAGTGCTTTTCCGTATTTGCTTTAGATATCATACTTTGGTTTATTTGAGAAAATATCCATTGTTTTAGGCTCTTACTGTGTTGATTTGAAAAATGAACTTAAAATATAGCCTCCAAGTTAGGGTATAATGTATTCCTAAAACACATGTTATGAAGTGGAATGTGCTTCTTATGGAAACAATATTATAATTGACACATATATTTTCAACCAAGGATTTGTCAACAAATAAATCACAGAAACGGTGATTAGTATGTCATAAAAACACAAAGCCACAACAATAATTTAAAAGTGTAAAATTATGCCTTATGTCCTAAAAAATGAACATACACTAACAGTAAATATTTATGAAACAAGGGGTCCAAATGTACTATAAATTGTATATATTACACACAAAATCCAACTCTTTTGTGCCATAAGCATGACTTAAAACTAATATGCTAGTGATAATGATAATGATAATGATAACTTTAAAATTTTGGAATAGATCCCATTGATCTTGTAACCTCAGGGCTCACCACAATCCCTGTCCCATAGAAAGTACTCAACAAATGTTTGTGCATTGAATTAAACTGAATCTATGTAGAGTGCATAAAGCATTTTCACATCCATTGTCTTTTTACTTTTTCAAAAATCCTTCTGTGTGGTTGTTTGTGTAGAGAGTATCCCAATTTACAGATAAACTGCGGCTCATGACAATTAAGTGACTGGTTTTCTCAAGGTCAAAAGGTTAAGTTGTGGTGCCAAATCTGTTACCTAGTTTTTCCAGCTGAGTTCAGAATGTTTCCGTGTGGCCTCACACAAACATCAATGATTCACATGACCCAGGTCTGCAGACAGAAGCTTGAATAGCCACGCTCTTTTTCTCTTGATAAAGTTTTCTTGGAATAGAGACATTCCAAACCATTTAATCTCTCTTAGTTCTATCTTAATGTAGAGTAATTGCTATTGATGAGTATGATGGAAATGGCTGTTTTTCTCACCAAATGATAGTTTTGACAGGAAAGTCTGGCCTAAAATTTATCCCTGGTTCTTCTGCTACATCAGTTATTTTTATTAAAAACTGAGTTTGCTATCAGGACAAAGAAAGGTTACCACATAACATTAGCAATATCTTTACTCCACTTGGCCTTTGTGTACGGGACTCAAAACATTTCTTATTTCATGGAAAACTGGACACAATAATTATCACCAAAAGATATACTTTCATATAGCCCCCCAATGCATCTTTCAAGGATTGCTAAAATAGGAAGACAATGGTATGCCAAGAGAGCATCCTCTGCTGGAGAGTTGGTGCCTTGCTGTGTTCAAAACCATGACTTCTGACTCGAGAGACTGTGTATTCTAGTCCCTTCTCTGCTTCTTACCAGGAGAGTGATCCTAGCAAGTTACTGAATCCTCTCTGGGTCATAGTTCTCTCATCTAAAAATGGGGATAAAAAGGGCAACTACCTCCTATGATTGTGAAGGTTAAATGTATTAAAATAAGTCAAGCATTGCTTGGCAGGAAGGAAGTGTTTAATGGATGGTAGCAAGTACTGTTATTTGTTTTATATTTTTGAACAATGGTGGGAATTTCTCATTGTCTGCCTAAAATGTATTGAGAGTTAGGAAGCAAGATAATTGCTTTTATTATGGATGTTAGTAAAATACAAATTAATTGTATCTGTATGCAGACTGAATTGCTATCACACGCAATAAAGTGGCAGGTCTTCTGTTTATAGGAATTGTGAGATTCACAATTGGACTCAAAGCTATGCTTACGGCTAGATTCTAAACTATAAGAAGGAGGAGATCCTCTCTGTGTTAATCACATCTGTTTCTCACACAACTGGCACATTGTAGGTGCTCAAAAAATTCTTCTGTGATTAATGAGTAAATAAATAAATAATTACTAGCATTTCCACAAGTCCGACTTGTGATTAAGTTACCCCATAGGTGCCCAGTGTGTTAAAGTAAACCTCTGTAGAGGATGACCATATTGATTTTACTACTAAAGGTATAAACTTGATATGTAGATGTACTCTCATGAAATACAATTCTTTTGGAGTTTATAAAGATATTATGCACTATAAATTTTATCAGTGCTAATTGTTAGTCTCTCAATTACTGCAATCCCAATATTTCCACATTACCTCTGCTCTGGTTAATTACATAAACCATAATAGAAAAGAAGAGGCTATAATTTAATGTATATACATTTGCCATGATGGAAAGGGTATCCATGACTGTTAAGTAGGAGCTAAATGTTAAAAAAAAATGTATTTAAATATGATCTTTGCAAAGTGTAATGACTTTTCTGAGTAGAGAGCCTTCGTATTTCATGTTCTGTCTTTGTTTTGAAGATTTTGCTGCTGACCAACCATTAATCATTCACAAGTAACTTGTTAAGGAGTAGTATATGGGGGTCATTTTGTGTGGTGCCCCTCTGTCTGCTTTACTAACTTTAGGAAAGATTAAAGAAGTGTTTATTTCCTTCCTCAGGGCTTGGTAAGGCTTGGGAACTACTTTCATGACCTAGAGATTTTGAAACTTCTATTATAATATGGATACAAAGAAGTGAACCACTGTATTATATTGAATAGCATGTTGAAATGTATAATCCGGTTTGTGTTGGCATATTCTGTGAACATAGGATGCTCTCAGGTCTTAAAGTTTTATTTGCTTATTGGCTGTTGGGAACTTGATACTTTGCCACATAAACAATGTTAGCAAATGAGATCGAGAAACCACGACCTCCCTGCTTCCCTCCCCAATCCTGTTTCTGTGGAAAATCTCCTTCCAAATTCCAGCTCTTCTCTGTGCCCAATTCTGTGCTTAGTAGGACACGGGTATTCATTAAATGTTGCATGGACCAGGTGATGTCAAAACGATTTCTCTGGAGCAGCCCTAGAATTGTATCTGATCCTCTCTATGGGGCCTCGAATGCAAAGGAAAATTTGTGGCTGTGTCAGCATTTACAACAGGAGAAGAATGGGCAGGAAAAAGCTCCTAAATCCTAAGACTCTTTGGGTTGAAGGTAGGAATAAAATAATATTCTTAGTATCAGGAGATACTCATTATGGAATACTCATTATGTGCCAGGAACTGTGCAAAATACCTTATACACATCATCTCATTTAATTCTCAGCACTCGTTTTATGAGTGAGGAGCCCAAGGCTGAGAATAACCAGCTTATTTAAGGTCGTAAATCTGTAGCGCCCAAACCAGAGTGTCCTGGCTCCCGTTTTCGTTTCTTTCTCTTCCCCTGCCCACCCCACCCCCCAAACTATTCTGCTTTGGTGACTGGGCTATCCCTGCAGAAGAGACCAGACACAGCCCTGTTGCTCTGTTGAGTACAACAGGGGAAGAGGAATCAGGCAACCCACTGTCTATGGGTTCAAGCCATGCTAATCTCATCCTCTTCTGCAAAAGCAAATACTTTGTTCTCTGCCTGTGACTCCTAGTTCTATTTCTAATTGTTTCTAAACATGAGGAGGGAAGAATATGCTTAATTACCAAACTTCAAACTCCAGTTTGGGGAATATAATTAATTATCAACCTTCAAACCTAGTGTAGGCATAGTGTTGTGATACTATTTTGTATTTGTTGGCTTGTTTGTTCTGGTTTTGTTGGTGTTTTAGAGATCCTCTTTTTTTTTATGACTATAGATCCTTCTGCAAACAGTGCTAAATGAACAAGAAGATCAATTAAAATACCCGGGGGGGAAAAAAAAACAACCCAAACCAACCCTTGCCCTTGGGAACAGAGCCTCTGATAGCTACATATAAGCCCTCCTTAAGCCAACCTCGCAGGGTGCTGGCTGGAGAAAGTGACATTTACACAGAAATGCCCTGCAGTCGAAAGAAACAGAGTTGAAACCGAGCCACCATAAACATTGCGGCTCATAAACCTGAAAACAGGAAGGGTGACCTTTCCAAAGGCTAGAAATGCACTTTTCAGCCTCTAAAATTTAAACAATTTTTGGTGTCAAAATCTCCTCAAGCTCTAAGTTGCTGTTTTTATAAACATGGCTAAGTCGAAAATCGTAGCTGAAACTTCGGGTCTTTAAATGAAACCAGTGTGGGGTTTGGTTGCTTCCCTGGAGGGGACAGGGACTGGCTGGTGGGCCTCTCAGAAAATCCTTTGCCACCATCATTTCTGTTGGCAGTTGACATACGGAGAATTACAGAAATTAATATCCAACCCTTTTTTTAAATGAATTTCTTTTTTTTTAATTATGTTAATCACAATACATTACATTATTACTTAACCGTTGCTGTCGGAGAGGCTCACCTCAGTATCTTTCCCCAGCCAGGTAAACCTTCCTAGAGTTCCACTTTCTTCGAGAGATGATAGACCAGTAACAACTCAGGATTACTCAATTCTCACAAGGTTTGGGTACAAACTTGGGGTTAAAAGAACTAGGGAGGTTTAGTGGAAAGACAAGGAGGCTTGGAGGGCTGCCTACAGCGGCATGAAGGGCTCTCACAAGGAAGAAGGATGTCATGGGCTCTTGGTCTCCACTGTAATGTGCTTAGATCCCTTTACCATTTTTGCGATCTCTGCTCCTGGCTTCCATATTCTTTGTTTTTCAAAGACTTGCACCTGAAATCTTTCGGAGGACCGTTCTCAGGCTGCTGAGCTGCTTTGCTCACAGACACAGAAGGACAGAAGTGAAGAACGTTTAGGTCCTCAGAGTCAATGTCATTCATCAGTGACTAATTCATGTTGGTGCAAGAAAGAACAGCTTCCTTTCCCCAAGTAGGGACAGAGTTGGGAGGTGTAGTTTATAGTCTAGAGATCTCCCTTGCAGAGTGAGGCTAAAGCTACCTTCCAAGGGACTTTGTCATTGCAACTTTACTGGCATCTTCCCTTTTTCTGTCCTCTGTTCCCCACTCCCTGACAAGTTCTCCAGGGAGCACCTCCATAATAAATCGCTGGCACAAAAGTCCTTACTCGATGTCTGCATCTGAGTATGATTTATTCTGTTAATTCTGAAAAATAAGATTAGGACCAGTGGATAACAGCAGACTTTGAATCAACACAAGAAAAAAAAAACACTTTTTACAAATTGAGTATTTAACCTGAGGCTGGATGAGTAATTATGGGTACTGTGCTTTTGCGGAGTTCACGTCCCAAGTATGAGGTTACTTTTTAGATTCCATACCGGTGCCTTACCCCTGGAATGTCATGGTATGCAAATGGGCCTCAAACCTTCACAGGTGAGCTGCCAACTTTGAATGGTACTTCACATAGATTTCACAGTACTTGTTTATTTTTTAGTTTATTATAGGGCTCTCTCTCTGTGTCAAGTAGGGAATGTAGCTGAGTGGGCTGCACAGTGGGAAGCTGCTACAGGTGAGAGGCATAACATTAAATTGGCTCCAAGTTAACATTTGTGTGAGACCCGCACCTTACAAGAATATGAAATACTGATGAATGCAGAAAACATTTTTTTTTTTAAAGGCAGAGAGCTTGCTGGTGTCTGAGTGAATGGTACACACACAGAATGATACATAATGATTGTTTTAGCATCATAGTGACTGAGCTAAATTTTTATTGACCTGGTTCGTGATGTTTGCAATACCTTAACTTTTCTAGATGGCCACCAGATTCTGGTGTCTGAAATCCCACTGACACAAAAAGATCAACAACTGTTTTCTGACATAATTTCCCCCTCCCCCTCCACAACCTTCAATGGCTTCCTTCTACTTGGAGGTTAACACCTCCATTTTGTGGCCAGGCAGGCACAGGTTCTTACACAGGTCTGGGAACAGGTTTGATGGTGTCAGAGACAGAGTTTTTGTCTTGTTTGCATCTAGAGAAAGAGGAAGAGGTCTCATACTGGGCATAGTTCAAATGTTCCAAGGAAGTGTTATATTGGGAGAGGGTGGTAGGCAGGTCAGAGACTAACAGGAAAGAGAAAAGCAAAAAATCATGAGAAGCCAAGTTTGAGGAGGAAGAAAAGAAAACCCAATAAATCCTCAAGTTAAAAAGTTGAAAAAGAATATACAAATGCCCTAAGGGGAACTAATAGAGGTGGGTGTGAAATATTTCACAGAGTTGAGGAAATTTCTGCCAAATGGCACCTTCCCAGAAGTACTGGGTGGTTGGGAACTTTGATATTTCCACTTGCTGGCCTCAATCTAACTACATAAAATCTAGATTTATTTGTAATCACTTTGTACTACTCCAGTTTCTCTGGGTTACTCCAAGTCCTTTATTCATTGACTTTACTCATGTAACCCTCTTCATCTCAGCCAAACCAAATTCTACCGCTCCCTCATGGCCAAGCATTGGACTCCTCACTACAAAATTTTTCACAGTCCTTCTAGACTCTTAGTATCTGTTGAAACCAAAGTACATTTCTCATACCATTTATCTGACCCGTATCATGAAATGCTTTCAGAGATTTTCTGTTTCTTTTGTATACGGCATCTTGCATATTGGATATTCATATATTTATCTCTTGCATGATATATTAAATTGCTTATGCCTTGACCTCCCAAATCGATCTCAGTCCAGAGAGTCATCCACCATATATGCAGATTACATCCATTTTGGTTATAAGATTTACACATAAGAAAATCAGCACTCTGGGTTGAGGGTTTAGGAAAGATTCCTGGCAACTGGTGTGTGTTAGGAAGTCTTGATGGCAGCTGGGGAGAAGAACCCAGCAGTTGAAGGATGCAATAGACTCAGAACCTTCAGGATTAGCGTGTAGAAGAAAAGCCCATAGTAACAGCAATAATTGGTAATAATTGTTAGCCCAGTGCTAAATGCTTTACTTATATGATTTCATTTAGCCCTTCAACAATAAATTTAATTTTTTGGTAGGTATTATAGTTCTCATTTTAAAGAGGAAATGGAGGCTTAAAAATGGTAATGAATTTACCCAACGTCATGTATGCTATTGAGTAGAAGTGACCAGATTCCAAAATTGTTTTAACTGTGTTGTACTTTGTTCCAATAACAATGGGATTTATGTATGACATTTACAGTGTCAAAGGAATGTGAAAATTTGGAGCTTTAGCTGCTCTGTCAAAGATTTGGGAACTGTAAGACCCTAGTGGAATAGAGACTACAATTTATGATGTAAACGCTCAATTTTGTAACTTATTCTCACTTCTTGTTCAGGTCCTTCGCATTCCCTCCAAACATCCACACATGAGATATTTCTTTGGAGCATTATTTACCCCTTGTCCAAGGGCTTCTCTGATTACAAATAGTGGAAGGGAACCAGGACACAGACATCTAGTCCCGCTCCTACTACCTAGAATTGTAGGCCACTGAGATGAGAGGTCAGGGGTACTCTGGCTTTATCTGAGCTGCTTAATTATGTAAAAACACAGAACTCTACCAAATGATACCTTGTTGATCATTAATTAAAGGTTTGAGGAAACAGGCATTTATTACCTTATTCTCCATTGTTATTTAATAAAATGATACATGTTTTTAATTATATTTGTTAGAAAGTTGCTATTTTCTTTTTAATTTTTCCAGGTTAAAAAAAAGAAAAAGAAAAAGAAAACCAAACAGAACTGTAATATTTTTGCTCCTACCATCATGCTATAAAGGAGAAGATATTTTAACACTAGTAAAATACAGAGGGCATAATTTCAGAATTAAGATGAGTCATTTAGTTTCTGAAAACCTCACTCTGTCCTCTTTATTGTCTATTTCTTTTCCTTGGTGTGGTGAGAACTTTGTCATAGCCTTTACCCATCTACTTACTGGCATTTGGGACCCATTGAAGTGGATAATGTTAAGTTCATTTGCTCCCTTCTGTTGTGTCTGTCAAATATGGGGGCTCTTTGTATACAGACAAAGCAGAGTAGAATTTAAGGCACTTGACTGCTTCAGGGCAAGTTTCACTATACATCTGACCTGGATTCTGTTTTGTGTTCACATGAAATTATTTGTCCATTGACCCACATCAAGATTTCTGCCTCCGTTCTCCCCCTCCTTTCAAGTTTGGTGCATCAATCACATATGGAAAAATCTATGTACAAATATAAATGACACCACCAGATCATGTAGAAATACATAGTGAATCCACGTACTCAATGCCTGGAGGTTTGTCGAAGGAAGAATAATGTTAGGGTCAGCAACTCTCACACCATGGCATCTCCTGGCATCCCTCACACCGTGAAGTGTTTAGCTTATTAACTTTCTGCAAGATTGTGTCTCCCAACTAAAACCTGATCTTTCTGATTGTTCTCAAAAGCAAACTGTGTCCAGGGAGGCAGGTTTTGCTCAGCTGGGGATTCTCTGCTGTGAGCTTTTCCCCTTGCTGTCCATCACAGTTTGCGTTTGGCAATTATTAGGAGTCATGGCATGATGCGGTGACTCCCTGTAGTTCATTGAGAGAGTGGGGCTTTGCAATGGGAGGACAAAGCAGGGGATCTGATGGTGGCTCTGAAATCTATGGAGATGGATTGTTGTGAGTTAGTGGTGTTAAGTTTGGTTCTGTTGCCATGGTGTTTGGCTACTTGGATTGTTTGTTTTAGCTTTTGTAAATGTGCCCAGATATGGGATGTGCATTCAGTCCACTGAAAGGAGGCTGAGGAAGCTCAGTGAAAGAGGAAATAATTACACTCTGGTTTGGGAATGAGTCAGAATCCCAAGGTATTATTTATTACTTGGGTTCATATAAATGCACTCCTCAGCTTCCTTTTCAGAAATGAATTTCTGCTTTCATTTCATGGTAATCAATATTTGCAGCCCTGATCCCTGCAATCAAACATGGAGCTCAGATTAACATTCAAACTAACAATATTTAAACAGGAAATTTGAACTTGATATGTGGATTACAGTCTTTACCCTTCAAACAAGACAAGGTTTACATAATCAGCCTTCATAATATTTTTTGCCAGTGTCTGACATTTTCCTCTGGTTTTGGCCTTTCTACTTTCAATGTGATGTTCTGAACAAAAATTATTACCATGTAAACAATTTTTTCCCCATTTCTTCATCTAAAACTTGTACGGGATGACTTGCCCATCTGTTTTCTAACCAGAAATTCGATGGCTGTCTCGATGTGAAATAGGTGGAGCTTCCCTGCCCCAAATGTGAGCCCCAACTGTTCCTACTTGCCTAAAATCCCATGTAAAATACTTCAGAATCCTGACTGCTCAGTGTTCCCAAAAAGCAAATTTCAACAAACCAGGTGAACCAACTTAAGTGTCCTCATATAGATGGCCAGTGTAGGTCTTCATTTATTTATTCATTTATGCATGCATTGTTCTTTCATTCTTGCCTTCAAACAGTTCATAATGCATTTATTTACCTGTTTGTTCACAAGAAAATTGTTATGCATTCAACAGAAATTGAATGACACTTTACAAGTTACCAGGCAAAAAGGATAAAGTGGGGGAATTAGAGATAAATAAGATTTACCTTCGAGGGGGACACAATGTAATTGGAGAAGACATGAGCCCATAGTAATAGTGTGGTGTATTACATTCCCTAGCAGAGATAGTTTTGAAGCATTACAGCTCTGGAAAAGAGTGGTTTATTTTAACTTGAGTGCTGGTGAAGACAGCTGGAAAAGCTTTATGGAGGGCATGGACCTTTATCTGGAATTAAAGATTATTTATTTAGTTTTTAGAGAGAGTGAGGGAAGGGCAAAGGGAAAGGGAGAGGGAGAGTGGATCTTAAGCAGGCTCCTCGCCCAGTGCAGAGCCCAAGGTAGGAATCAATCTCACGACCCTGATATCATGACCTGAGCTGAAATTGAGTTGGACGCTTAACCAACTGAGCCACCCAGGTGCCCCTGGAACTTAAAGAGAATCTAGTTTTGTCTGGGAGACAGTTGTGGGGAATTTCAGGTGGAGGGAACTGGGCAAAGGTTATGATTTCTAATTAAAAAAAAAAGGTTTGGTTTAGAAATTTTACAAGTTGAGATTCACTCATGTCCCTTTTGGTTTTTATTTAAATGATGCCTAACAACTGGCTAGACTGAATATTTTCGATGATCAGCTGGTTGCCTTGGCACATTGTAGACAGAGCCACAGGGGAGCTAAGTCATCTACCATGTTCTACTTTGTAAATCTTGGCTTCTCAGGGGGAACTGAAACCCAAGTTTTCTGATTTGTCTTCATTTGCTACTTAGCATTCTCATTCTTTTACAAGTTAATAATAGACTCTGCAAGTTTTGGGTTGCAGTAGATTGGAATCCATACTAAAAATTAGCTTTAATGTAATATGTTGCTTTAAAAGTTTAACATTTGCATTGCTTCACAAATCAATGAAATATTGATGACTCCTAACACTATATCCCAGATGCTCTTCTGAGCCCTTCCTGCACATCCTGAACTGCTTCCTAGACATCTCCCCAGAAATGTGCCACAGAAACCACCAATTTCCAAAGGTAAACAATGCATCTTCTCTCTTAACTGGCTCCTTCTATTTTCTATCTTAAAGTCATCACCAGTAACACTTGGTTGGGAGCATCAGAGTTACTACTGTTCTCTTTTCCTTTTTGACCACTCTAGGTCGCCATCTAACCCATGTCACCAATGCTAATCATACTTAATGCTGTGGTCTCTCTGCCTCTAGTCTCACCCCACTCCAATCCACTAGTGTTTAAGAAAAGTTGCTCTACTCATTCCTTTTTTTTTTTTTACTTAAATTCAATTAGCCAACACATAGTTGGTCATACTCTGTGTTGGCTCTACTCATTCCTTATCAAGGTATTCAGAACACTTCTTTCTTATTTTGCCACAATCTCTGAATCCTTGAATATTGACATTTTGAACCACCAATCAACTTGCTGTTTTCCCAAAACACCATCTCTCTATATATATCTTTTTTTCTAGTCTCTTTAATTCTCTTTCCTTTCTCCTGGGAAACAGACCTGAGGTACATTTTCTGTGATGCTTGCTAAAACACTCTCAGAAAGATTTTTCTCAGCTACTTCTTTGTTTGACCCATATGTTGTCTGCACTACTGTGAGAAAACATGAAATAGCAACTGACATTTTGTTTATGAACAATAATTTCTTGTTCATCTTGTGTCTCCTCAAATACTTAATGCAATATTTGGTATATTTTAGTGTGAACCATTGCCAAATCTATGGTAATCTTTCTGAATATTGCACATTGACTTGAATGCAGTAAGATGCCACTGATTTCTCAGGAACAAGAACTTTATATTTGAGGAATTTTTTATCTGTAGCATCTTCTAAATCAGGTATTATTCTGCCATGTGCATTTGGAGCTTGTAGAAGTTCCTTTGGGAGAGGGAGAGGAAACTACCTAACATTCATTAAGACTAGTTCCAGAAAAGGTTAAGTTTCTATATGGTTCAAACATTTGTGACTTCTGGACTCTCATTTATAGTATCTACAAAATCAGAGCCTAACATATTTTAATCTCTGTTGTTGAGTTGTCCTAGAGATGGTTGATATTGAAGATCTTTTTTAAATTCAATATCAGAAGCATTGAGTAGTATTATTACTGACCCTGAAAGTTACCCTATCCTGTCTTTATCTCAAAGTTAAAAAACAAAACAAAACTTATGCTTAAGTTATTAAAAAAATTCAAAAGCAATCTTCTGAATCAACCTGTGCTACTTAATTATTTAATTCTGACTTTTTGAGAGCCTAATGACAGACCTAAGCCTTGCTGACTTTAATGAAGTCCAAATTCAAATCTCATTTTAAAAAGAATCAAGGGAAATTTCTGCTCCAGTCTTATTTGGCAAGACTTCTCTGCCTTCATTTTCTCTTTTGTTGAATGAGCATTATCAATTAGCTGTGAAGAAGTTTCTAGAAAAAAATTGTTATTAATTTAATGTACATTTATTAGTCACTTAGATAATGGGAAAGTTTGGATGCAGATTCAATTATCAAGTCCCCTTACATTTTCAACAGTCTCTGAATCAAGAAGAATGGTCCATTAATTACCTGTATTGTCAAGGGAGTCACTCGGGAGACTTTGGAACAAAAAGAGTATTCATTAGTAGAAACAAAATGGATGGAGCTTGAGTTCTTCATTTCTCGGTTTCATGCCAACTTTGAAAATGGCCTCGCTGCAACTCTTAACAGTAGATTCCTGTAATTGCAGAGGACTTAATAATATGTTTAGAACACCAGGATATGGCTTGCATTGTCACTCACAAATGCAGCTTTTGGTTGGAGTTCTGCCGTAGGATGCCCTTTCTTGTGCTAGGAAAACTTGTAGAACTTAAAGTTACCTTCTGATCCAATTTCTTTGTAACTGGGCCCAGACTCAAGGTTAACAGGGAAATAGAAAAAGTTGTCTCTCTTTGGCCTACACTACACAACTGTCTCCTTTGGGTATCCAGAGCCTTCCATGCAGCCACAGGTGCTTACCTTGGCTCACGGTGAGTTTCCTGTATTGATGAAGGATGATCTTTCCAGTATGTGGTGGTTTCTGGAATGGTTTCTGGAATGCTGAAGTTCTTGAAATCATACAGATGCTTTGATTCATGAAAATTATTCCACAAGGTCAAGTCCGTTATTCTACCCATCTTTAACTCATTCATTAATATTCACTGAGAAGTTCCAGTGTGTCAGGCAGCGGGACACAGTGAGTACTGAGACATACCCCTCACTCCAAGACACTTATAAATATAGGAGGCAGAGGCAAATAAAAACACTGGTGCCACCAACCTCAGTTCTCTTTGGCGCCGGCTAGTTGTGTCATCCCATTGCAGATGAAGAAATCAAAGAAGAGGCAACACAGCTGGTTAAATGCTAGGAAGTGCTAGAACTTAAAATATGGTGGTCTGAAGACAGAGCACAGGATCTTACCAAGTCATAGTCTTATTCCAGTTATTGCACTCATAGGATTGTTTTGAGGAATAAATGAAATAACCCATATAAAGTTGCATAGCACTTGTCATATGCTAAATGCCCAAATAAATGTGAAATGCTAAATGTCCATTGACATTATTGCTATTTTAATTATTATCACCCTGTCACTCATGTTGGAAGAGCATGGTGGTTAAGCATGCTCTGTGCTTTACAGACTGCAATGAAATCCTGACTTGGATACTAAAAATGCATGTGACCTTGGTCAGAATATTTAACTCCCTCGGACCTCGGTTTCCTGGAAAATGGAGATGATAGTGGTAGCTCTCAATGGAAAGTAACCTTCAAGGGAGCAGTGATGCTTTCTGTCTTGCTCTTTGCTCTAACCTCAGCTAATAGACCTCTGCCTACCATAGAGTAGGGGCTCAATAAATATTTGGTGAATGAATGAATATCTCCTAGAACTGTTCTAAAGTTTAAATGAGTTAATATATGTAGAGCGCTTAGGAAAATGCCTGGTATGAGATAAGTGTTCAATTAATGTTAATTTGATTTTATTATATTATTACCATTATTATTGTTATTATCAAATGCCCCTTCCCTCATGAGGCCCTCACTGATGATCTCAACAGGACGTGGTCTCTTTCTTCTCTGCACATGTAAAAGTATTTGCTTGGGCTTATCTTATGACACAACTTCTTTTTTTAGGTATAATTTTTCATGTTTTACCTCCTCTAGGAGACTGAAACTTTTGTGACCATAGGCATTGCTCAAACAACTTTGTGGCTAGCACAACACGTTAGCAAACCTCTACTCTGACAACTCAGTCTTTCTCTTGCTGAATTAGGCTCCTATATTTTTGCACTAAGATTTTGTTTGTTTGTTTGTTTCTTAAGTCAGGTATACCAGGTTGGTAGAGAGACAAAAAGCAAGTCAGATCTGCAGTGTCATGGCTTTTCAGGGAAGACAGTAGATACTGCCCCAGCCAGGTTCCTCCCTTCTCAGACGGTGTCTTCCTCCTCTAGGTGTTACTTAGAGGTGTCTGATGGAGGAGTACAGGGATGAATGGAAGATGAAATCAGCTTTCTTTCCATGACTCTTAATGACACAGGATGGACATTGAAGTCTCCTCTGAAAGTAGGTAGTGTTTAAAGGGAGGAGAGAAAAAAAAATAGCTCTCTTAAGTAACAGCTGTGTGTGTATAGAGCTTTAGAGCTACAAACAGCATTTTCAGATGGTCTTTGGGTGGGTGGAGGGTGTGAAAGGACACAAGAGAGGGCAAGTCTAGGTGAGAGATGTTCAGATACAAGAGAGAGCTCATTCCCTTAGGATAGGGTTGAGGTGAGGCATTAAGAGTGCCCTGTTTAAGGCATGTCATTTGGAAATTAGTATCTTAGTAAGGTAATTCCCAAAGGAATGGTTCCACCAAGTGGTAGGATGCTGTGGTGGAAAGCAAAACAGAACAAAGCATGTGTTTTGGAGCCAGACTGACAGTGATTCTAATCGAGGCTTTGCTGGATAGTCTTGGAAGCCTACACCTTCTGAGACCTAGCAGCATCATTTGTAGGGCGCCTGGGTGGCTCAGATGGTTAAGCGTCTGCCTTCGGCTCAGGTCATGATCCCAGGGTCCTGGAATCGAGTCCCGCATCGGGCTCCCTGCTCAGCGGGGAGCCTGCTTCTCCCTCTGCCTCTCTCTCTGTCTCTTATGAATGAATAAATAAAATCTTAAAAAAAAAAGCCTACGCCTTCTGAGACCTAGCAGCATCATTTGTAGAGAAATAATGTGGCTGTGGTAGTGGATGTTATTAGAGCTTACCATATTCTTCTGGGCCATGGAAGACCATACCTCTCAGCCCTTTTGGAGTTTGGTCAAGTCATATGAGTAATTTTGGACAATGGGTTGTAAACCTAAGTGACACAGATCACTTCCAACCTAAGGCAGTGAAATGCCATGGCACAATTCTACATCTCTTTTTCCTATAAGCAGTCCGAAAGAGGCCTTGTGTTGAGATGGGGCTACAAGATGAAAGCATCTTGGACACTCACCACTACATGGAAGACAGTTGTCCCAGAAAGTTGGCCCATTAGTTTATCTATATTTTCTTATTCCTTAGCTCAACAAGGGTAAATGAACTACATAGCACAGCAATATGGCACATTATAGGCACCGAGTTAGCTCTCCTTCGTTGGGGGTTCCAGGGAGATGGTTTGGAGTAAGAGAAATGGAGGAACATTTGAGTCCATGTAGGTGTCCAATTATATACCACCTTTGTGAAAAGCTAACACTATTACTTTTATTTGGCATCATGACTTCATATGCCAGAAACCACCTGATACAAAAATGGTGCTCAATAAAACTTTGCTGAATAAAAGGGGTGTGGGAGTCTGAGGTCATTTATTGGGTATTCTAAAGGAAGTGCTGCTGTTGGGTGGGATATGTTGGTTAGAGTCACGAGACTAGATATTTCCTTAAATTTGCTTAGTACTTTAAAGCTAGCAACTCAGTTTCAGAGATGTTACTTGTAATATCTCATTTAATAAATGATATTACATTGACTGTATTCTTTTCCAAAAGCTTCACTCTTCTCAAACAGGACAGGTAAGTCCTCACTTCCAAGGTAGCATTATTTGACATAGAATTGACTTGGACAGAAAATGAGGCAATAGTGTACACAGACTTGCTACTTTCAGTTTTATAGTGTGTGCACCGCTCAAAGATGGTCTCTTTGGCCAAGCCATGTACTCTGGCTGAGGGATGCATTCTCTTAGGAAGGGGTGCTTTTTTTTCTTGACATGGGTGCATCTGGGTTGCATATGACCTGTGTGAGGGGGGTTACTTTCTCTCCTTTGTTTGCCCAAAGTGAATTAGTATCAGCTTAGGGTACAAATATATAGACACATTGTTGTGTTAGCCAGCCTTCCAGAATGAATCCAGGTAATAGCCATCTCCTGGTCATCATGCCCTTGTATAATCCCCTCCCCTTGAACGTGGGCTGGACCCAGTGACTAACTTTCAATGAATTGAGTATGCCAAAGATAATGGGCTATTACTTCCTAGACTCAGTTACAAAAGGCTATGACTTTTGTCTTGCCAGCACTCTCTTTATGGTTGGTACAATCTTTCTTGACTTCTTAACTTGCTCAGTCTGGGGAAGCCAGCTTCCATACAAAGAGGTCAAAGTGGCAAGAAACTGAAGGTGGTCTCTGACCAATAGCCAGTGTGCAACTGAGTTCCTAGTCCAGAAGTCCCTGAGAACTAAACCCTGCCAACAACAAATGAGAGACCTCAGAAGTATGTATTCTTTAAGTGAGACTTGAGATGAATGAGTCACTGACAGACACTTGATTCCAGTCTTTTAAGAGACCCTGAGCTGGGTGACCCAACTAAGGCATGCCCAAATCTCTGACATACAGCAACTCTGAGATGTGTGTTGTTTATGCTGCTAAGTTTAGGAGTAATGTGTTATGCAACAATGGAAAAGTAATGTAATGTAATGTAAAATGTCTTTCTACAGCTCACCTATTTTTTCCTCTTCCAGTGACGCTTACGTTGCAGGTTCATCCTTATATATTAGCCCTTATGTCCAGCCCTTCTGACCAGCACTATGTGTTACATGCCCCCCTTTGTGCATCTGAAGGTGGGGCAGCATGTTATGGAATTACATAGAATTAGACAAAGGTATTTCTCAAGCAGAGAAGCAGCCACACAGCGAGCAACAGGTGACCAGTACAAGGGGTCAGGTGGACAAGTAGTGTACCCTTAAGGTTTCATACAAACAGTCATTCTTGGCCTGGCCACCTGCAAAATCCCTGAGCAACTACCTGGATGATCTATCGCCACAGGCTCTCTTTCAGGGCTGAAACAATTTAGATGTCTTTCCACTCAAAGCAAGTAAATGATAATAGAAGACCCATTATTAACCCAAGGGCACATGTATACCGGGTCCAACCACAAATCTGTAAGAAGTTTAAATGTTCGAGTCTATGATTCAATGTCTAGATACCTTTAATAGCAACTCTAAGGAGAAGGTACTGGTCAGGATATCCTTTTGAGAAGCAGCATTTAGGAGTATAGCCAGTTTTCCCATTTTTCTTGACAAGTCCTTGAGTGCCACTGTTGGTAGATGGACCCTGGGATCCATAGATTGACTCAAGTCATTGTTCTCACACTGTAGATACCAAATGATTTTACTGTAAGGACCACACACATAGAAAGTAGGCTGATTGAAATCTGGACTTAAATCCATATAAACCTGTTCAGATGGCAGTCCTCAGTGGTACTTGGGTGAGCTCAGTTGGGAAATAGTTCAAGTCAGTGAAAACATTGAATTAAACTGATATGAACATCTAATTGAGAGCTTACCACATGGAGAGGAGAGACCACAGGATTTGGGTCAGCAGTTTAGGCTTTATGAGCTTGAAGTAATTAAATGGTTGGGGGTAGGCAGTACAATATGATGTGGTTGGGCATTCACTCAGTAAAATGATACTTGCAGCACTTTAAAAAATCAGCCCTGAAGCAAACCTTGTGATTTTTTTATAGCAATAAAGAAGAGATATATTATTTCCATCTAGAGGTGATGTCATGCAATAGAATTCTTAGAATAATATATGTAGTACTTAGGAGCAAAGTTTTAGGGACAAAATGTCTCAATCAAACCTGGCTCTATCTCTCACTGTGTGACATTGGGAAAGTTAGTCTAACTTCTCCTCAGTTTCCTCATCTGTCAGATAAACATATTTACTAATAGTACCTAATTTAGGAGATTGCAGTATGGATTAGAATAGCTCCAGGGATAATTGAATGGAAAGGCAGATGAATTTAGTGGTTGTACACATGGACCCTCAAGCCAGACTACCAGGATCTGAAGGTGAGCCCCACTACTTCAGATGTTTGCTAGCAAAACAACTTTGCACATGGTTAAATTTCCCTGTGCCTCAGTTTCTCTCCTGTAAAAAGGGGTGATAATAATTGTACCTATTAAGTTAGGTGGTAGTGAGAAATTGACTTGTTCATTAAAAAAAAAAATGTATTGACTGAGCTTCTATTATAATCCAGCCACCATTTTAAGTGTTACCAGTATGCCAAAAACAATCACTATCTAGGTGGTTATGTTTTGGTAGAGTGAGAGAGAAAACACACACACACACATTTTAGGAAGGGGAAGAAGATTAGGAGAGCCAGCCAGGGAGGAGACTAGGAGTTGGGGTTGCCAGAAAAAGAATAGGAGTTGGGGGTTCCAGAAAGGGGGTGGGCATATTGTAGCAGCAATAGATAGAGTGTTCAGAGTTGGCCTCATTAACATGAGGGTGTATGAGCAAAGACTTGAAAAAGATTAGGGGGCTGCCCATGCAGTTATCTGGGAGGATTCTCCCAGGCAAAAGGCCCAGATAGACCAAGGCCCTTAGCTAGGAACATGCCAGGCATATCTGAGGCACAATATGAATCCAGTGTGCCTGGACTAGTGGGAAGCCACAGCAAGAAGTAGAAAGTGGGATGAGAGAGCTAATGGGGGTTTCCTCAACTGTAGATCCTTGGGCAACTGTTAGGATCTTTGGCTTTAAGTCTGAGTAAAAGGGCTATACTGTAAGATTATAAATGGAGAAGTGACATAATCTAGTTAATGTTTAAGAGGATTGTTCCGGCTGCTGTGTTGAGAATAGATGTAGAGAGATAAGCCCAACAGTGGGAAGGCCTTTGTGGCAGACATTCTGTACTGTGGGTTCTGCATTTCACACCTGGACCATGTACTGGGCTCTGTCCAGTGCAATGTAACCACAGGTAATCACATTATCTCACTTCCTGTTGAGGCCCCGAAGCCCTAGAAATTGCAGAGCCATCAGATGGAAGAGGTCTGGGATTTCTATAGTACAGCTAGGAGCAGAGTGTCCCAGGAGAACCACCAGACCATGGGTATCGGCTTTGAACTTCACATGAAATAAACATCAACTTTGAAATGATTCACGCATCTTAAGTGTTCAATTTGAGAAATTTTGATAGTTGTACAAACCTGTGTACACATATCCCAGACAAGATATAGATCACTTTCACTACCCTAGACGGGTTTTTAAATGACCTTTAGTATAGGATTTTCACTTACCACCAAGGTAAGTACTTTGGGACTTCTATTGTGAGTTTTACCGATTTGTGGGCTTCGTGTAATTGGGTTATTCAGTCTGTACTCTTTTGTGTCTGGCTCATCTTCAACATGATGTGTTGGGGGTTCTTTCATGTTGTTGCACGAGCAACATTTCATTTGATTTTATGGTGTGTAATATTCTATGATGATATTACAGTGCATTTAGAGATGGTTGGGTTGTTTCCAGTTTTTGCCCATTATGAACAAATCTCTTAAGAATTCCTAAGAGAACTGCGCAGTTCTCTTTGTTGGGGGATGCCTTTCTCTGGGGTAAATACCTGGGATGGAATTGCTAAGTCATAGGTAGATGTATAACTTTGTAAGAAATTGCCATCCAGTTCTCCAAAGTAAAGGAGAACGATTTTATACTCCCACACCCTTACAGTTTGTCTTCCTTTGTGTATACTTGTCTTTTTAAAAACTTACATCTTGTATTTGTTTCTTGCTGGTATATTAGAAATAAAAGTGATTTTTAATGTTATTCTTGTGTTAGGGAAAAATTCTGAACTCTTTTATTAATAATGAGATTGCACATCAATCTTCTTAGATTTTTCTGTGCCTGTTAGTTAATTCCTACCAGGTACAAACATGCTGTCATGCTAAAACATTCTCACATAACCAGTCTCTCTCCTCAAAGAGTTTACAATTTAATTTTGCATATAGGGGCAGAGTGTGATATTTCTCACTAAATATCCATATGTTCCTCCACATTTCCCATCCTCAATTTGGATGGTGTCAATATCACTAATTCTAGCCAATTCTTAACTCTTTTGAGGCAGTTATAAACGGGTGTGGCTTCTCTCTGGTCCTGACCCCCCACACCCTAAGGTCCCCCCTCTGTTTCTCCTGTGCATTTAGCTGGAAGCAAAGGATTCTGAATAAAAGAGTTGAGGATAGAAGCAGCCCGGATTCTTAGGTAAAAGCATTGCTATAGGGGCGTCTGGGTGGCTCAGTAGGTTAAGCGTCTGCCTTCGGCTCAGGTCATGATCCCGGGGTCCTGGGATGGAGCCCCGCATCGGGCTCCCTGCTCAGCGGGGAGTCTGCTTCTCCTTCTCCCTCTGCCTCCCTCTTCCTGTGGCTCCCCCTGCTTGTGCTCTCTCTCTCTTTCTGTCAAATAAATAAATAAAATCTTAAAAAAAAAAAAGAGCATTGCTATAGGGCCACACAGTTTACACTGGATGGCGATTTAAGTGAGAAATAGGGCTTTGTTAAGCTACGGAAATTTGGGAGTTTATCCACACCTGAAGCTTAACTTAGCTTATTGTGACTGTTACAAAGAGAAGTTAATTACAAAATAATTGGTGCTACCTTAAGATTAAACTCGAGGTGCCAGGGAAACGCAGAGGATACCTGGCCCAGTCATAGAAGTTAGAGAATGCTTTCTAGAGGAATTAAAGTCTAAACTGAGATTGCAAAAATGAATAAGAACTATTGTGTTCCAGCACAGTTCCTAGCACATGGTCATTCAAAAATGCTTTCTGAATGAATCAATGAACACTATCAACAATCAGAACAGAGGTGTGTTCCTGAGGACGTCTGCAAAGGGTTTCTGATTAATCTAACCCTTGAAAATGTGGAATTTTATTTGGGCAACTCCTAGAGGCTAGGACTTTTTGGGAAAAAAACCTCAGTGTATTCCAATTGTGGATTGATGACCAGAAAATGAAAACCTGGCTTCTCACCTGCCTCACACACCACAACAGTGAAGCAGCACTACCCCACCAGCAGGTATTCCTTGGGGTTTCTGTTCCTGGGGTGTGACAGTATTTACATTTCACAGGCAATTCTGTGAGGTTTCTCAAAAACAGAGGAAGCCAGAGCCCAGAGAAGGTAATTAAAAGCAAAACCAAGCAATATGTGCCCTCCTTAACACCCATCACCGGGCTAACCCATCCCCCCACCCCCCTCCCCTCTGAAACCCTCAGTTTGTTTCCCGGGGTCCATAGTCTCTCATGGTTTGTCTCCCCCTCTGACTTTCCCCCCTTCAATTTTCCCTTCCTTCTCCCAACACTACATCAAAAACTAATGATGTACTGTACTGTATGGTGACTAACATAACATAATAAAATAAAAAAATAAAAATCTTTTGAAATATAAATAAATAGATAGATAGATAGATAGATAGATAGATAGATAGATAGATAGATAGATAAAAGCAAAACCAAGAGAGAGAACAGAGGTATTTACTTGTCTCTGGAAGACCACAAGGCCACAGGCTTGTGGGGAGGGGCGGGCAGGGAGAGAGAGAAGCTGAAAGGAGACTGGCCCAGTGACAGCAGTGACCTAATGAATCAGAAGTAAATCCATGGTGACCTGGGCGTAAACATCTGAAGGAAACAATAACCGGTGAAGGAAACTTTTCATTTTGGTTGGAAAGCACTGGAAAGAAATCTTAAACTTAGTCATGATCTTCAGTCTTAATACTATGTTAGAAGCTGGTCAGCACATGAAGACGGTACAGGTCAATTACACAAACTTGTCAATTCCTCCACAAAGAGATGAGGATTTTTTTAAAAAGAAAGAGAAACCTCAGAGCTTTGTTTCGACACTTGAGGGGGACAAAGTGAGTGCTCTTTTAATTGCTTTGTATGTTTTCCCTGATGGATGTTAAATACTCATATAATCAAGCCAAATGCATTTTTTTTTTTCCTGGTGAGAACTCCTCTCTATCTAACCATTGACAGATAGTATTAGGTGTAATATGTTCTGCAAGGGTTGCCATGGTAAGAGTTCATCTGCTTCCCCCCACCATCTTTCCATAAATAACAGAGTAGGAATGCACAGGAAGCCTGTATAGAAAAGATGTCTGGGGTTAGAGCACACACTTAGAGCTTCGCCATGCTGGAGACTCAGCAGGTTTTGTGTTACATATATTTTGTACTAAAAGCTTCCTCTGTTTCTCTTTCGGTTTTTCTTTCTTTCCCTCTTTCCTTCGGATTTGGGTTGGTGGCCTGATTTTCAACATTAGATAATTCCGAACATCACCACCGAACACTGGCAGATTTAATTGAATTAATGAAGCGGCAGTGTGTGTGTGTGTGTGTGTGTGTGTGTGTGTGTGTGTGTAGATGCAGTTGAATTTTAGTAGCAGCCCACTCCTTGTAAATACCAACTCTGTCGTAATTATATTAGACTTAGGAGTCATCTAATTTTTACCATGGGGTTTCAAACATGGCTTTATGTTTCCTTTCTAGGAAGGAAAACTCGGTTATCACTTGTTTGCCTACTAAACATTTCTAATCTATTTTCGTGGAATTCTTAAGTAATTCTCTCTTTCGGACTGAATCACTATGAGGTGACATGAAAACTTTCTTTCTTCCCTCTGAGCAGACCAACCTTTGGTGTTCAACTTAGCAAATGCTCATTTAGCGACTATTGTAAAAATGCTCTGCGATTTTCTGGGGAATCAGAGATAATGAGGGTATGGTCCTTGTCTTCCAGAAGTTCTTATTCTGTTTTCGGAAGAATTAGTTTTCAGAACAATAGTCTTGGGCTTAGAAGGTTTTCTTTGTGGGGCGGAGAGATGGGGTTCTGGGGCAGATGCCTAAATATGCTGGTTGAATGCCATGTCGGTTGTGTCCATAGGTAACCTAGGAGGGAGTGAGCATAACTGACTTGGTTGTCCGAAGGCAGAGCAGGTAGAAAAAGGCACTCTATTTGCATATCCAGTCCTCAGTAGTTGCTAGGGGACCACAGCAACCATAGAGCTGAGGTCAGAGCAATCAGGAGAGGCCTGTGGCCACAGTTATTTGGTCTCCTCCAAGAGGCTTCTGTTACCTTTGAAACCAGAGCAGCTCTGGAGTTTCTGCTCAATTCTGTCCTTTCTAGCTGGGCCCTCTGGACTTAAAGGGCAGTTGTTGAATTGGGATGACACGGGGCCTCCATATGCATATCCTGATGTGAACATTCACTTTTTTTTTTTTTTTAGAGAGAGAAAGAAAGTGCATGCGTGTGTGCACATGAGTTGGGGGGAGGGGCTGAGGGAGAGGGAGGGAGAGAATCTTAAGCAGCTCCACACCCAGCATGGAGCCTGATGCAGGGCTCAATCTCATGACCCTGAGATCATGACCTGAGCCGAAATCAAGAGCTGGATGCTCAACTGACTGAGCCACCCAGGGCCCCCAAACATTCACTTTGGATATTCAAGGTCTTGGCTGAAGAAGGGGCCAACTGCCTGGCCAAGCACAGGGAAGTGATTAGAGTAGAACTCTATCTCTATATGTGCCACACAAGATTTTTATACAGCAAACTTGGACAAATAGTTTTGATTTTATTTTCATGTAATAGAAAAGAATTGGCCAGTACATCAAATCTACAATAGAGTAAATAATGTAAAGTAAAATAAAGTAAATAATGCCACGATAAATAATCTTAAGAAAAAGGTAGATGCATTTAAATAAAAATATTAAGTATCAGTAATATATATAAATATATAAATATTAAGTATTAGTATTAATGGTTTATCATGTATCAGGGAAGAACAGCAGCAGCTGTAAAAAATGACCCATGAGTCTCACAGACTTAATTTAATAAAGGTTTTCCATGCATGTCACAATCCACTGTGCCTTGACGTCATAGCTCTGCTCCATGGAGTCATGGAAGCCCCAGGCTTTTTCCATCGAGTTGCCCGAGTACCCACTGAGCCTTAGAGTCCTTGGTTAGATTATCGGAATATGGCTGGGAGATATGGCAACAGGTAAAGCGTGGAGGTAGTTTTAATGGGCCAGGCCTGGAGATGTTGGTTATCACACCTACCACTTTCCTTTGGCCCGATTCCAGTCACATGGATGCAAAATCCAAGGGAAGCTACAATTTCCATGTGTAGAAGAGTGAAACGGTTTGGTAAACATTTAATCTCTGGCCCACATCAATATAATGAATTTCTTAAGGTTAAACATGAATGACTGACTTATTTTTTTAAAAATTTGAGAGAGAGGGAGATAGCAACAGAGATAGCAAGAGAGAGAGCTTAAGTGGGGAAGAGAGGGAGAAGCAGAGAGCCTGATGTAGGGCTCGATCCCTGGACCCTGGGATCATGACCTGAGCCGAAGGTAGATGCTTAACCGACTGAGCCACCCAGGTGCGCCTTGAATGACTGACTTATGAGAACTTTGATGAATAGGCAAAGCATTGAGCTCTGGAGATTTTTATTTTTTAATCACAACACTGATTGTTTTTATAGGTTTCACCACTGCCATTTATTAGTGAGAAGAATATAGGCATGGTACTCGGTTCCTCTGGGGCTCGAAGGCCCTTTGTGGAGAGTGAGGAAATCTATCTAAAGGGTTTTGGGGAGAACAATAGGTGCTCATGCATGTTTAGCATCATTGCACAATACTTGGCATGAAGTAGACGCTCATCATATGTTAACTCCCCTCCCTTGATATCCTTTTCTTCTTCAGTTTTTGACTTAAATATTTGGGGAGAGATCTTTGTCACTGAGAAACCATGTCAGCAATTAAAACAATAAAATATTTCTTCCCTCAGGGAGAAGGATGTCTTCTCTTTTCCTGTGTTGGAATGCTTTCAATTTCAATATCATATTTTAAATTTGTGCACACATTCTAAGAATTTTTTAAATCATCAGCTGTGTTTATTTTTTTTAAACATTTACACACTAATCACTTTTGGTCTAGCTAGATTAAACCAAAAGAAATTAAATTAAGCTTTCATAATAAAACCTTGTCTACAATGGCTCAAAATAACCTTTTCAGTGGGTCAGAAAACCTTGTTTTTAATCATGTCTATTTGGTTGGTGCTTTTTATACGGGTCTGTCCTTTGACATTTCGTTAGGACAATGACGAGTCATAAAGTTACATGAAGGAGGCAGTTGTCCTTTAATATCCCCCTTCAACCTGAGGCAAGAATTTCTGAAGCCATTTCAGGTTTATAGGGTTAAGTTTTATATTTAGTGGCCCATTTTCTTATTCATCTACTGTCATCAAATTCCCTTAATCTGTTGAGAAGTTCCTACTGTGACTTACAAAGCCTCAAACTAAATTAGATTCTAAAACTAATGAAACTTAGCAAATCTAGAGCAGTAACCAAATAATATTCTCCCCTCAATAAGCACAGGAATGTTTCATTTTATTATGAATGAGGAAATTCTATGACTCATGGGTGGGAAATTGATCATAGCACAAGCACCAGTAACTTAGGCCTTACATTTTTCCCATCAAGACATCTGATGGGGAATTTCTTCTTCCCCAAGATAGAGAAATCTCATAGGTAACACTTAGAGATAGTCAGATGAAGCTCCCCCAAGATTCCTGAGTCAGTTTAGAATTTCTAGTGGACTGAGAAGTCACCAAAATGTGTGTTAATGGAAATAATAAGAACTTTTGCATTTATTTGGCACTAGTATGTCTTAGACCCTGAAGCAGTGTTTCACAGCTGGTGGAGATGAGGCTTCAGCTCCAGCTGGGTGACTCCCAAAGTTCTTACTTTTACCCTAACTCTGAAGACAGAACCAGACAAAGACCACTAGTCCTTTGGAATCATCAAGTTTGGAATTGAGGAGGATTCTGCCCACTTCCTGAGACACGATAGGAAATCAATTCATCTTTCCAAATCTTCTCATTTCTAAAATAGGGATTAAACACGGTTAACTATACTGGAATTAAAATAAAAAAATAAAATGAGGATTAAAAACATTTGGAAAAATATGTTTTCTATTTGGTAGGTTATTATTATGCAAAGTACAGGTTCATTTGGGGCTCTAGAGAAACTGAATGGCTGAATGGTCTTTACAAATAGATTGTTTGGCTCAGATGTATTTCCTCTGCCTTAATGAACCAGGGTAAATGTTAGTGATGTTGAATGCCATTTGGAATCCATTACATTTCATTCCATGAGTTATAGATTAATCCAACCTAACATTTACTGAACACTTAACAATGGGGGAAAATTCATTCCAGTGTTTCATAAGAGCCACAAATATCAATAAGCTATGGTCTGGGGTGCCTGGGTTGCTCAGTCAGTTAAGTGTCCGACTTTTGATTTTGACGCAGATCATAATCTCAGGGTCATGAGATCGAGCCCCGTGTTGGGCTCTGCACTCAGTGTGGAGTCTGCTTGAGATTCTCTCATTCCCTCTGCTCCTCCCCACCCCATCTCTCTAATACCTTTAAAAAAAAAAGCTGTGGACTTGCTCAGCAGCAGATTCTTGATTGCAGGTGATAGAAACTAAATAATAGTAATGATAATAAAAGGAAATGGATTGGCTTCCCTAACTGAAAGTCAAGGGGTATCCATCCAAGTGGTCAGTGATACCATCAGCAGTTGGTTTCTCTTCATCTCTCAACTCTGCTTTCCTCTGAATTGGGTGTTCTTATAGGTCAGATGGAATTTTTTTGCTGCTAATTCACAGCCTTCTGGTTTAACAGCTACCTTAATGACCCCAGTATAAAAGGAAATTCTCTTTCTGAATAGTTCTGCATGAATCCTAGGTGTCATTCTTATCAGCCTGGATTGGGTCACATGCCTACCCCCAACTAATCCTTTAAGGGAGGGGGATTTGAACTATGGGTTCAAATGGGTAATATTGTACCCATTTTGTGGCCAAGGGGTGGCATCTGCAGCTATGCCAGAAGAGGTGTAGAGAAGAAGTTGTTCCTTAAAGGGACATACATGGAAGCTGAGAAGTGGATGTTCACAAGAGAGATCATTTTGTCTGGGCTGTGAAGGAAGTGTGGGCTTCTGACAGAGAGAGAAAGGGATGAGGTATATTTCAGGTGAAGTCAAGATGAATGTGATAGTTAATTTTATTTGTCAACTTGATTTGTCTAAGAGATGCCTGAGTAGTTGGTAAAAACATTATTACTGGGTAAGTCTGTGAGGGTGTTTCTGGAAGAGGTTAACATTTGAATCTGTAGACTGAATAAAGAAGATTGCCCTCACCAGTGTGTGGGGGCCTCAGCCAATCCGTGGTTGGAGGAAGGGAGAATTTGTTCTCTGTTTCAGCTGGGACATCTGTCTCCTCCAGCCCTCAAACATGACTGCCCCTGTTTTGGGTGGCTTCTAGACTCAGACTGAATTATGCCAGTGGTTTTCCTGGTTTTCCAGCTTACAAATGGCAGATCATAAGACTTCTTAGTTTCCATAATTGCATGAGCCAGTCCCTATGATAGATCTCCCGCTTCTGTTTCTCTGGAGAACCCTGACTAATACAATGAGTAATGACAAAGACATTGGAAATTTAGTACGATTGAAACATAGGTTGTATAAGGAGGTTCAGTGATAGGGTGGAGTCATGTACTAGAATGTTTAGAATGCCAAACAAAGAACCTTAACTTTATTTTCTGGGCAATGAGAAGCCTCTGATAACTCTTGGGAATGGGAAGGAAAATATCTCCCACTACATGGCAAGTCCCTTCAGGGCCAGAAGATAACTCATTCCCCCCTTCATGCCCAGCACAAGATAGAGTGCCTGGCACATAGCTGGGTCTCATTAAACACTTGTTGAAGAAATCAATTTCATTACCAAATGTCTCAGGATAGGTGCTTCTATGTGTCAGATACTAACTGCTTTATAGGCACCTTCTGGGTTATCACAGAAACCAGATGAAGGAGGTGTGCATATTCCATCTTATAGATGAAGACTGTGATACTTGTAAAGGTCAGGTGATAGAAGGAGGATGAAGCTTGAGGTCCTCCGCATTTAAACCACAGGCTCCCATGTCACATCAGTGTGACTCCATGTGATTGTGTAACACCTGACAGAATGTTAAGAGCTTTCCATATGTATGCTATCTTCCTCAGGCCGCACTATATTTCCATGAGGTGGGTGTTATTATCATTTCCATTTTATGGCTGATAAAATAAAATTCAGAGAGGAGAAGTAACTCAACCAGAATCCCAGAGCCAGAAAAATGAGGTGCTGACTTGTATTTGGCAATTCTGGGTCCCAAATCCATTCACCTTCCCCAACACAATTAGTTTTCCCACCAGTGGCCAAGCCCTAAACTGAACATGGTGGGGAAGATGATCTGTTAGTGTGTGTGTGTCACGCACACCAACTCTAATATTCAGAGATTCTAGGTTTCCAACAAAATATTAAAAGTGCATAGCACATGTCTCTACTTTTTCAGAGATTATAAAATGGGAGCCATGCAGGCTAAAATGAAAAGATCATTGGAATAAGCTCATGATTTCAGCCGAAGCATTGCTGTTTAAATCTCATGAAACAGGGCTCGGTTAGCTTTCTTAGTATTGTTTTTCTCTTTCATACAAATATCCACAAATTCTCTGCACTAGAGATCCCTTTACATTCCACTGGGCATTGGGTGTGAACTGGCCCAGTCCAAGGGAGTGCTAACTCTTCCACGAAGGGCACTTGGCAAAGTGAACTGGCTTGCAAACCACTTTGACCCTGGAACTTGAACTTTCGTGCAAAGTGGGACATATTCAGAGCATGTCAGATTCAAATCCCTGCACAAATTAGGGATGGAGATGGTGATCCATTTTGTTTCCTCTGACTCTGCAAGTCAAAAGAGAACAAGGATCTCTTTTTGGACTTGGACATGCAGTGAGGGGATAAAAAGAGGACAGTTACAATGATAAAAAAAAAACTAACATCAGTTGAAGGCTTGGGGCATGTTCCAGGCATTGTGCCAGTCAGTATCGATGGAATCTGCCTTTTAGCATGGAGACTTGACTTGCTTTTGGTCTTTAGGTCATAGGTCTCCTTTTCTGGAACAGAGGATTTTGGTGGATCTTTTAATTTCATTGACATAGACAAACCCACCTCCCAAGACAAACCCAAGAATCCACATTGGGTTCTTGGCAGGGACTCAGTTGACGGTGGAAATACCCAGATGTAGATGCTGCTGATGGCAATATTAAGTCGTTTGTTTAGCAGTTTACATTAGACATCTATTTTGTGTCCCTGAAAACTGTGCAAGGTATTTTTTCCCCCAAATTTTGTTTTAAATTTCTCTATGTCTAAACATTTTTTGTTTTAGGGAAATGTTTGGAAATGTTTGCATGTCTTCTCGTCTAAGCATTTGCTCCCAGGAGATGGGGAGTGGAGGGCAGATCACATGTGAGGGATGTGTTGGCTTGGTTTTCTTCTCACTCAGTATTGAAGGAAAGACTGGGAAGAGAGTTGGGATCAGCTTGGGATCACACAATATATTCCTGGCAGAACCACTGATGTCTGACATCCAGAGTTGACTGACCTTAAATAAACGAGCATTTTAGGAATGGACTGTCAGATCATGTTGATTGCCAGGACTCTGGGATCAGATCACACCTTGTGGGGGGATGGAATTTCCAGGGATGGGAAAGGATAGTTTCCCTGCCGATAGTTGTAGGAAGAGATTAGTTCTAGATGAGGATATGAGGTGTGACTTAAATAAGAGGTAGAGAGGTTGGGATTAATGCATTCTTTTTTTTTAAAGGTTTTTATTTATTTATTTATTTGACAGAGAGAGACACAGCGAGAGAGGGAACACAAGCAGGGGGAGTGGGAGAAGCAGGTTTCCCGCTGAGCAGGGAGCCCGATGTGGGGCTCGATCCCAGGACCCTGGGATCATGACCTGAGCCGAAGGCAGACGCTTAACGACTGAGCCACCCAGGCACCCCAAGGATTAATGCATTCTTTATTCTCTTTCTCTGTGGGGCTTTTCAAGGGGGCTTGGAGATCAGGTCAACCTAGAGTTGAATTTATGGAGATGGACATTGATTCTGGGTGATATGTGTGGGGGGAATTAAGCAAGAAGTCAGGGACAGATTCTGGTTGGAGCAGATGCTTCTACTTATCGAGGAGCTGCTTCTGAGTAGCCACAGAGGAAATAACTAATGGTAGATCAGTAACTCCTCTATAAGCCAAGGTGGGCTAAGTCCCCAGTGCAGGACAACGGTCTCTGCAAGACAACAAATTTGACAAATCAGTTGGTGTCAGAGATTGCAGCCTGCTAGCAAGGTGGAGAGGGTGGAGGAGAATACAAATAATAATAAAGATATAAACAAACATTTGTTGAACATTCATTGAATCCGTACCTTGTTTCATTCACTGTGCTAAGCTCTAGCTTCAAGTACAAATGACTTCTTGCCTGTGAGATGCTCACACCCTGAGAGGCAGGGGGTACTGGGACTAATATGGGAACAGCAGATTCACACCTGCCTTCTCGCCGAGGGAGAGCTACCAATTATTGAAAGTGGGATTTCACATGCTGGTGAACCGTTATTTCTTCTCTTGCTTTCTTTGTATTTCTATCTCTGAACAAGAGCTTACAGTTAAATCGATGTAAGTTAAATGTGGGTGTTGGATACTGTATCTGCATGAAATCGTTTCATCTGTATAACCATCTTTATTTATTTTTATAATTTTATTTATTTGAGAGAGAGACAGAGAGAGTGAGAGAGAGAGAACACGAGCAGGGTGAGGGGCAGAGGGAGAAGCAGACTCCCCGCTGAGCAGGGAGCCTGATGTGGGGCTCGATCCCAGAACTCTGGGATCATGACCTGAGCCGAAGGCAGATACTTAACCGACTGAGCCACCCAGGCGCCCCTGTATAACCATCTTTAAAGGTAGGTAGGTAACAGCTCTTTATTTCCAGGTTATATTAGAGAAATAGCATAGTGAGGTTGAGAAACTTGCCCAAAGTGATATGGAGACAAGGTGTATATCTGGCACTTAGGTCCAAGGAGGAGAGAGGGGACTATAACAGAAATGAAGGGGTACAAGCTTCTTTGGGTCCCTTGGCCCATCTTCAGGGCCATACATCATTTTCAGTTTTATGACCTCCTCATGGTAAATTCACTCACCCATTCTGTAGCATTCATTCTTCCTCATCTTGCTCACCCTCTGCTATAGACTGTTTGTGTTCTCCCCAAATTCCTGTGTTTGAATCTATTCTCTAGTGAGATCATTTCAGGAGGAGTGATAGTATTAGAGGCCTCTGTCTGGGAGGTGATTAAGTCATGAGATTAGAGCCCTCGTGAATGAGAATAGTGCCCCCATAAAAGAGACCCAGAGAGCTTCCTGGCCTCTTCTACCATGTCAGGCATAGTAAGAAGACAGGCATCTGTGAGCCAGGGAGAGGGGCTTCACCAGACAGTGAATCTGCCAGAACCCTGATCTTGGATTTCCCAGCCTCCTGAACTGTGAGGAATACATTTCTGTTGTTTATAGGCTACCCATTCTGTGATATTCGGTTTAGCAGCCCAAGTAGACTAAGACCTCCTTCAAATGGCTCACGGTTTATACTGAATTTCTTATCCTCAAGCATGATAGTCCCTTTCACATCTCTTTGTCTGTGCATCTCCTGTCCTTTTTGCTTAGGGTATCCTTCCTCCTTGTACAGTTGATTAAAAAGCACCTTATCTTTTAAAAAAATCAGGCCAACATCAAGTTTTCTAGAAAACAAGTTTAGCATAGTGTTTAAAAGCATGACCTCTGGCTCTGTCACTTAGCATCTGTGGGAATTCATTAAACTTTAGTTAGTATTCTCATATCTAAACCGTAGCCAGCAGAACTACCTACATCATAGGATTCTTAAAAGTATTAAATATAAAGGACTTTCCATAGATCCTGACACAGAGTGAATGTTGAATAAATGTCATTGTCTGAGTTCTCCATGAAGGTATTCCAGATTTTTCGAGTTAACTACCTTCTCAGGTGAGTTGTAGATATTGTTCATATCTTTATTATAGAATTTGTTGTTATCTTGTAATTATCTACTTAAATGTCTCTTTTTATACCACCTTTTCTCTTGCCCCCATATCTATTTCCTGTCAATAGTGCAAACTCTGCCTTCGGGGAACTCTAGAATCTGTTTTGGAGCTGGATGACTCGCGGTCCGATGGCAACATGGGACCCGTACTGGTGGGAAGTAGTTGGGTGACAACCCCTGGATGCAGTGGCCTTAGAATTACTGATGTTTGCACCTATGATTAATTGGGATGGGATGAAAAGAGTAGGCAAGACATAATTTTATACAGAGGCTTTGCTAAATAAACAGTTTGGGGAAAATGGTAATGATGAGATTACTGGAGTGGATTAACTACATTGCAGTTCTTGGCAAAAGAAAACGATAGACTCAGGCAATAACCTGCCAACTTGAAGTGTGCCATGAAAGCCAGAAGGGCTTCATGGTTGTTTTGAAGAGCGACGATACCTGTTCTAGATCTGGAGCAAACTCTAGAAAATCAGAGGACAGAGCTGCAAAGTAGACCAGTTGCACAGCCATGGCCTCTTTCTTTAGTTAGGACCTGGATAGACAAAGAGGGGGAGTCTGAGAACTGGCCCAGGGACATTTGAGTGGATGAGCCTGAGGATGTTGAGCCCTCAAACTCCCTTGCGTGTCCAACATAGGAAGGAGCGGCCACCTTCCTCTCGCCAGAGGAAAGCATTCTTTCCTTGCTTGGATACTGTGTGAGGCTCTGCCCTGAGACAGGGCCTCACAGTGCTACCCTGTTCTCCTCAAGATCAGCCTCCATAATGCCTCACTTCCTCTAGAACAATATCCAGGGTTGGATCCTAGCACTCATTGTCTGAGTGGAGAAGTACTGTCTGGGCCCCAGGGGAGAACAGCTTACACCCCAAAGGAATTTCAGTAGTTGACTCATGCATACTGGTAAGAACTGGAGAAACATTTGTGAGAATGGAATTAGAAGGTATTGGAGCAGGCGGAGGTGATGATAAGGCTGGATAGGGAAGATTTTTTATGTCAGGGCACTTACTCATGACTCTGGATTTGGGATCTGGAAAAGATATCTAGGTCTTCTGGAAAGGCACCTTGAAGCTTAAATATAAAGATGAACTACAGTGAATGGGGTGATGATGCCAGAAACTCCTTGGAAGTATCTTAAGGGATGGGTCAGAAGGCTCAGGTAGGTGGAAATGTTTGAATGGCCCTACTGTGTCCAACCTTGAGAGTGTACCAGCTGGCTATGTTTCCCAGGAGAGTCCAGGGAATACATCCTTCACTAAGAGAGTATGGAATTCGTTGGTGAGGGGTGTACTGTGTACTGGATTTTTCAATAGCCCAGTGGTGGCTGTTTTAATATAGACTTGGTTAGACAGCAGGAGATGTTGCCATAAAACTGAACCCTTTCACACATAAATGATGGATTTTAGGAATGGCAGAAGCCACATGGCCACATCTAAACACCAGATGCAAGATAGGAATTGTGATCATAATTAGCATTGAGGCCAGAGTGATAATTGGGGTGTTTTATCCAACAGGAATATGAGTGGTAACTATTATGACATTTCTTGGGGGAGGAGGGAGAGGGAGGGAGGAGGGGGTAGAGAGAGAAATGGAAAGTCAACTCAGGTGTTTTCTCAAGTTGTAATGTCAAAGAAGATTGAGAGCTCGTGGGCAAAGGCTGACGTCCGTTGGCACAATAGGAAATCATGCTCCCTCATTCAGTCTCCAGATTTGTATCAGTTCACAGACCCAGAACCTACTAATAGAACAAGATGCTGGATCTCTTTGATGATCTCTGAAAGAATAGTTTTATATAGTGAACATACCTCTCTCTGATCCTTCCCTAAAATGACCTGCAGCCATTCAGTGGGATAACTGCATGGGGAAGGAGGAAACCTTAGGCTTTTGATAGATTGCAGCTGTTAAAGGGTTTGAGCTGGTACTAATACGAGAGTCCTCCAGCTGGGGTGGGAGCCAATGGAAGCATGGGAGTAAGTGGATTTTGGGCCCAAGTCCTTATTTTTGTGGTTATTATCCAGAGCTCAAATGGGATAGAAAGACTTAGCATCTGGTGGGATGGTCACACTGGATCTCCAGACTGTGGAATAAAGATTATTAACGTAGAATTCTAAGACTAGAAACTCCTGACACTGACCTCCCCCATCCGTGGCCAAGGGAGTTGATCAGAAATGAAACTGTTACTATCAAAGATTCAGGGATACAGAGGTGGTGGTTTTCTTATTGCCCCTTTCACCAGCACGGGCTCTGCAAACACCAACGGAGAGTAGAGAATTACAAGGGGCTACTGAAAGCTTAACTAGATGGCATTATACCACAGCTGCTGGGCTAGATACGGTATGTTTTGGAGGAGATCAAAACAGTTTCTAGCATTGGAATGTATGTATTAGGTTGGTAAATACATTCTTTTTGACCTCATTAGCTGGGGGTGAGGAGATCACTTTCATAGGGCAGGACAGCATCCACCATTCGCTGTCTTCCCTGGAGGCTATGTTAATTCTCCCACACTCTGTTGTAACACTGCCTATGAGAGATCTCAGCCAACTTGACATGGTCTAGACCTTCATGCTGTCCACTGTACTGATGCCATCACACTCCCAGATTGCCCATCATATTCTGAGTATTAGCAAATACACCAAATCACATAAGGTTGGATGGGCAAAGCAGCAATTCGTTATATGATGGAAATGTATGGAAATGGTGTACTTGGGATGGGCGCAGACAGATCCAAAAGGCACATGTAAATTACTAAACTCGATAGCCAAGATTCTTTCCCATATTGTATAATGTATGGCTACCTAGACTCTCTCAACACACATCTTTGTTGGGGTATTTCCCATGACCAACTGGCAAAGGAGGGAAAGAGGAACCAGAGGCTGGTTCCCAAATGGGTTGGCATGGTAAGTGGGTGCTAGCCAAAAATGGACCACTGCCCTATTATAGCACCACTTGGGTGGCACTGAAGGACAATAGTGAAGGGAAATCCTTGTGTTGGGCAGAGCCTCACACATCTCGTCATCAGCTTGGTGTGAAGGGAGAAACAGCCCTAGGTACAGATATATATATTTATTCATTCTTAAGGAGTGGCAGATAGCTTGGTTGGAAGAAACATGATTGAAGAATAAGGGAAAAGGAGCTGGTGGAAAGCAGTATGTGGATAATCCTATGGCCATGGGCCCCAAGCTTGAGGATCGTTTTATTTCATCTAAATACCTGACAGTGAGTGTCTCTCATTAAAAAGGTTGTCAGTGCCCAGGGTCCCGGGGGACAGAATAATTTGACCTGCATGTCAGTGGCCTCTGTCTGTGGCCAGTGTCGCCTGCTGCAGCCTCAAGGTGACTGGCAACAATAGTTTTCTAAACCGTAAAATGAATGTTTCTCTTCATTTTATCAATTCCACTCTTTGACCATATTCAGTCTTTTTTTGTTGTTGAGAAGCTGTGCCTTATGAATTCAAAGAAAACGAATCATACATTTCTTAGTTAAGATCATAGGGAGAGGACATAAACCATAGATGTCTGTTAATTATAATCCATACTTGCTATGGGATACTCTCTAACTATGGAAAATAAGATCAGCCTGCATAGATACAGAAGGATTTCCAAATTACATGTTTAAAGGGAAAAAATGGGGGGGGGGCGCCTCCTGAGCAGCTCAGTCAGTTGGGCCTCCAACTCTTGATTTCGGCTCAGGTTGTGGTCTTGGGGACCTGGGATCAGGCCCCACGTTGGGCTCTGTGCTCAGCGGGGAGTCTGCTTGAGGATTCTCTCCCTCTCTCTCTCTCCTTTTGCCTCTCCACCTGCTCGCACATGCTTTCTCTAAAATAAATAAATAAATCTTTAAAAAAATAAAGGGAAAAATGAAGAAAATGAAAAGTTCAAAATACTGTGAGGAGTAAGATCTCTTTGGTATAAATAAAAAAATAAATATATGACTCTACGTTCACACTAAGTGATATAGTTGATTAATTGATTTAATACTTTTAAAGTACTTCAAACTGTGCAGGCTTAATAGTTGATGCTTTGTGAGTTCTGGCTTATATACACCATCATATATCACATTTGTATTTTAAATTGTTTATTATTAGCATAGTAGTAATATTGGTGGAGGAGGGTGTGGGTGTATAGGCCATAGAGTTTTTTTGTTTTCTTTTGTACCTTTGTGTTTGGTTGTTTTTTCGAATCAAATCCATATGTTATGTTTTTTCTCCTTTTTGTCTTTTAAAAATGTCAGGGGTCATTTGGACAATAAGTTAGTTTATCAGCTATTTCTTGTTTCCTTTTTGAGACTTTTCTATTTAAAAACTTTAAAATAAATTTGGATAATAACAAAAATAAAAAAAAACACACACACAAAGGTTAATTAAAAGAGAAGCGGATATTATCTTAATTTGAAATAAGTGTGCTGAGGGGGAAAATTGTGGGTCTGTGCACAGCTAGATCAGGTTCTGCTCATTTACTATTGGTGGGAACTTGAGTCGGTCCAGTTGTTTTCTCCTGACTTTGCTTTTCATATCTGCAAAATGGAAATATTGGCACCTATGCTATAGAATCACCCTGAGGTTTGAGATTATCCTTTCAGTACAGGAGCAGGGAGTGGTGATATATATACTCACACGTATACCTAGACACACGCATACACATACATGACAGAGAGTGAGATTTTCCTCCATAGTAAATCGTATGCCAGAGTAACAGGATGCAGTATTTTGAATGTGTGGATTTGGAAGCTGGTTGCACTGTAGATTTACTGCTAGGAAAATGTGACTTGTACAAATTAGAAGTCACCAACAAAAAGGGAAAATGCCAATGTAAACATCTCCTTCCTGTTCCTTTGTCGGAAAGTCAGAGAGAAGAAAAGAAGAAATTTTAAGCCCAAGGACACGTTTTAAGCCCGTGATTTGCCCCAAATTATAGTCCTCCTCTGCTTCCCTCCTCATCTGGAAGCACCTTCCTCCAGGTCCCTAGGTGTATTTGTGCCACTCAGAATAATTGGCTCATTAGGCTGCCGTGTTGCTCCTCATCCTGCACCCACATCCCTCCAGTGAAGCTGGATGGAACAAGCAGAGCTCTCTATTCACACACTGCACAGCTTGCTATCTTTTTTGCATATCTCTAAATCAGAGAGGACACAAAAGGATGTTCCCCCCTCACCTCCCCTCTCCGAGTTAATTGGCAAGCTCTCATGCTTAACTGCGGAGTGGGGAAGCATTTCAATGCCATGGTAATACTGCCCCCATGTGGTCAAATTTTGAAAATCTCTCCCAAATCCTTCCGCCCAGGTAAAACTTACCATCCAAGGACCGAGGCCCTGAGCTCTCAACTCTACAGCTGTGTTGGTTTCCTAGGAGGAGCTACTGTCATCGTTTAGATAGAACAGCTAATTAACTTGCGTAGAGAGGCTGCGTGTACTTGATTTTGGAGCTAGCTGCTAATTCTCCCAATAGTATGATTGTAGTTTTAAACCACTGGTACTTTGAGGTTCCTGCTCTGGGAAGTAAAGGTGAAAATTCACTCTTACAAGAGGTCAGGGAAATAGAGTAATGCAGGCTTTAAATGCCTTGAGATTCTAGATGGGATGGTCTAATAAAGTGTGTGGGAGCAAAGTGGAATTTGCCTGCAGAAACACTGTGGCTTGAACGCTGTCACTTTATTTAGGGGCATAAGCTGAACCCAGTTTTTTAATTTCCTGAGTCCATATTTTGTTCTGAAGAAGTGCTGTGAACAGTACCCCAAATACTTTGAACTGAGTTAATTGTACGGATTGTTTCTTGTAAAAGTGCATTATAAAATGTGGAATGCAGTCCTAATCTTAGCTTGCCTGATTATTACATATTTGAATATAACTTCAAGAGTCCTTGTGGTGAAAAGTCCCCCTGGTTTCAACTTGCTCACTAACATTTTAGGTAAAATTGGGCAAGTCAGGTGTCTAGGTTTGAGGGCCTCCATTTTCTTATCCCTCGTTTGTGGATAATAGTTTTGTGCTGCTTATCTCCTTGCAAATGTTATTGACATGAGCCTTTTGGGGAGAAATTGCGAAGACTGTATGTGGAGAGTGTTATATGCCTTCCTTTTATTCCAGTGACAAGTACTTCTTTCCTCCTACTAACTAGCAATAGGGTCATTCACAGATCACCGAATCACTTCAAAGTAAATAAATAATCCCTACGAATTCATGCCTCATTTACTATAAATTATCATGGAGCCAGAAGCTAGCATCACCCACAGCCCCGAAGCATATAGAACTGAATGTCTTTAACTGGAGAATACAGTATTAGTTTCTTTGTGGCAGGTGGCAGTTAGAATGGGTTCCGTACCTGCGGATCCTGTTGGCCTTCCAGTGCCCCTATCCAAATGGGTTTGCTGAATAACTTGGATGAAGAGAGTGAATAATTTACAAAGAAAAGTCTCCCTCCTCCTTCCAGCATTAGTAATAAGAGCATGTTCTATTTTCCTTTAGCCCATTCCTCCCTTAAAAGAATGTTTCACATCAGAAAATGCAATTCTTTTCTGACTGGCATTTACTGAGGTCACATTACATTGAGTAGAACTTTCCTTGGGTCTAGTATGATGAACCGCCAACCCACCTGTGCAGATGTCACTCACGGCTCTTCCCAGACAGGAGGATCAGCACTGCCGAAGCGGGACTGCTGTGTCCTGCTGGGCCTGAGAGCAGCTGGGCTTTAAGAGAATGGAGAGAAGACGTTTACACACACGTACACAACACCCCCCTCTCCTCCACACACATGATTCCCGGGAGAATACGCTAAGACTTAAAGGAGTTGAGCCTCCTGGGGGCGCCTGGGTGGCGCAGTCGGTTGAGTGACCAACTCTTGGTTTCCGTTCCGGTCGTGATCTCAGGGTCATGAGATCGAGCCCTGCATTGGGCTCTGCGCTCAGCACCAGCGTCTGCTTCAGATTCTCTCTCCCTCTCCCTCTGCTCCTCCCCGCTGCTCTCTCTCTCTTTCTCTCCCTCTCTCTCAAATAAATAAATAAATCTTAAAAAAGCCAAAAGAATTGAGCCTGAGGAATGAGAATGTGAATGGATAGCTGTAGGAAGATTAGGCCACTTCCATTTCCGCTTTTCAGGTTTAATGCTGTTTTTCTTGCTATGATCACCTCAGTGCGTATCACTTCCGTATAAAAAAAATCATGTACATATTAAAAAGAATGATGGAGTTCTATATGTATAGGCGTTACAACCATATATTTAAAAATTATTACTGGACGGTTTTCGGGTGGAGAAAATGTACACGAAAAGTTTTTTCTTCCGTATTTCTATTTTTAGATTGGATTTTAATATCAAACATGTATTTGTGAGTTACTTATATAATGAAAAATATATTTTTGTACAGATCAGTCGAGTTGGGTAGTTGTCTCGTGGCTGACGAAACACCCATTTGTCTTGGGCTCTCGCAACAGCCTCTGCCCAGGCCCTCTTGTCTCTCGCAGGGGTTTTCTGCCCACCCGGGGCTGGATGAGGGACCTCCCCTGGACTCCCATAACATTCTGCTCTTATTTCCACAGGAGAACTCATCATAATGCACTTTAACTGCTTATTAATTGTCTGACCTAAGTAGGCCATAAGCAATTTAAGGTTATATTTCTGTGTTTCAAGCATAGTGTCTGACATATAAGAGGTTTCTGAAATCAATCTTTATTAAATGGCTGGATAAATGGAAAGACAGAAGGAAGGAAAGGAGAGAGGAGGGAAGAATATTTATAAGACAGGTGGTCAAATTGGAGCTTAATAGAGAACAAAAGTGGGTTAGTTTTTATTCAGCTCTAAGGAAGAAAAGAGAATTTCAATCACTACAGAAGCATCTGTCATTTGGGGACAAGAAATTTTCATCAGGTTGGCCATGTCATTACAACCTCTTTGATGTATATGAGAAAAAAACAATTAGAACATATGCATTGGTTAAAAAAAATAAAGACCCCATTTATAATAACAAAAATGTTGATGCATGGTAATAAATTTAAGAATTGCATAAGACCTGTATAAAGCAAGCCATGAGAATTTACTGAAGGAAATGTAAGGGGCCTGGAATAAATAAGAAGCTTTCCATTTTAATGCCTGGGAATACACAGTACTGAAGTGTAGTTCATTATTCACAAATGATTTTATACACTCGGTGCAATTACAGCAAAACCCCCCATGGAATTGCTTCCTCCTCTCTCCTCCCCACCCCTGCCCTCCCCTCCCCTCCCCTCCCCTCCCTTTTCTTTCCTTCCTCCCACAGTGGCAGAATTTCTGCTCTTTGAGCTCCAAGCACTCCCCAGGCTCAGAAGGTTTGCACCTGCTCTTCCTTATGTGGAATTTCTCTTTTCCTAGCTCTTCAGGTGATGCTTCTTCCCGTCAACACAGATCTCAGCGCACATGTCACCATTTCTGAGAAATCTCTGAACTACCCAACTTTAAAGTAACTTGGAAGTCACTTTCTATTACACTACCTTGCTCTCTTTTCTTCATAGCACTTGTGAGAATCTGAAAATAGTACCTTTATATATTTTCATGCATATTATGTATCTTTTCCTGTTAGAATTTAAGCTCCATGCGAGCAGGGCATTCTCTGACTTAAGTTCACTGCATTCCTATCCCCTAAAACAATGACAAGCACAAGCAAGGCACTCCTGTGGTTTGTTCTGTTCTTAATAAATAATCAGTTCTCCAATTTAGAGAGACCATCTCAGCAACAGACTCATCATACATACCTATTTTCCTTTAAACTTGCCCAGAGATTTATTGGCTTGTTTTTCACTGTGATAACATTGTATTAAAAACATTTCTGCATTTTGCTTGGGTACACAAATCAACCACTCATTTCTTTCTTTTTTTTGTTTTCCAACTTTTCTTTTTTTTTATTATGTTAATCACCATAGATTACATCATCAGTTTTTGACGTAGTGTTCCATGATTCATTGTTTGTGTATAACACCCAGTGCTCCATGTGGTACATGCCCTCTTTGATACCCATCACCAGGCTAACCCATCCCCCCACCTCCCTCCCCTCTAGAACCCTCAGTTTGTTTCTCAGGGTCCATAGTCTCTCATGGTTCATCTCCCCCTCTGATTCCCCCCCCTTCATTTTTCCCTTTCTGCTATCTTCTTCTTCTTCTTCTTCTTCTTCTTCTTCTTCACATATAATGTATTATTTGTTTCAGGGGTACAGGTCTGTGATTCAACAGTCTTACACAATTCACAGCACTCACCATAGCACATACCCTCCCCAGTGTCCATCACCCAGCCACCCCTTCCTTCCCACCCCCCCACCACTCCAGCAACCCTCAGTTTGTTTCCTGACATTAAAAATTCCTCATATCAGTGAGGTCATATGATACATGTCTTTCTCTGATTGACTTATTTCGGTCAGCATAACACCCTCCAGTTCCATCCACGTCATTGCAAATGACAAGATTTCATTCCTTTTGATGGCTGCATAATATTCCATTGTCTATATATAACCACATCTTCTTTATCCATTCATCTGTCAATGGACATCTTGGCTCTTTCCATAGTTTGGCTATTGTGGACATTGCTGCTATAAACATTGGGATGCAAGTACCCCTTTTAGATCCCTACCAACCACTCATTTCTCCCACAAAGGTGTGTGACTTTGGGTAAAGTTGCTTAACTTTTTCCAGCCTTCACTTCCTCATCTGTAAAATGGGGATAATGAGAGTACCAACCTGATAGGTTGCTTGTGAATAACAAGGGTATGAATAGATAATGGTAACCGAAAACATTGTCTGGCATAATGTGAACTCTCAATAAATGTTATCATTTTTTGTATCTGAAGTCCTGGCATAGAAGCTCCTTTACTTGTGAGCATCCAGTTTCTACAAGGCTCTTCCGAAGTTATTTGTAAGTCCAAAGTGACACTCTACACGAGCTCAGGTAAATGCATTGGTATGAAATTTGGCTTCACAAGAGAACTGTGGTTCTCTTTTTTTTTTTTTTTTCAGTTTCTCAACTTTATTAGTCTGGAGCTCCTCCCTGCCAGCCCCAGGGGCTGGTCCCTGGGCACAGTGAGCAGGATTGAGGTCAGACAGATTCAGCTTCTGGCCCCTGGCAGCACAGGACAGCTGGTTCAAGGGGTGAGCAGGTGCAAGAGTCCAAATGCTGGCACTTCAGGTGTGGCCGGCTCCTGGCCAGACTCAGGGTGAAGGACAGCCTGCCTCGGCAGCTAAATAGGGCTCCGTGGTCCTCTCCTGGCAGGGGCCAGGGCTGGGCCCTGGGGCAGCATTCCTTCCAAGGCAGCTAAGAGCAGTTAGTGATTCTGGCCAGGAACTGCTGTGCCCACCACTCGTCCAGGTCAGTGGGCACAAAGTTCTGCAGCCGGGGGCTGGGGGCCTTCTCCACGTACTGCACAGGTCTGGGCCCACTATCGCCAGTTGGGCCACTACCCAGCTGCTGCTCCACTTGCTGCCAAGCTTCAGACACAAATCGGACATTCTCCTCATGGGCCAGCGTATAGGTCTCTTGGGTTCCTTCAAGGGATGGAGATGTGGCGGGGGACCGCCGGCCATTCACCCGATTGAACACAAGCCTTGGTCCTGGACTCGACAGGGGCCAGGGTCCCGGCGGCTGTGCCCGCGGGGGCGGTGGGGTCGGCGGCGCGAGCTGCCGGCATTTCAGGAGCTCGCCGAGCCGGCTCTCCACCTGCTGCTGCGAGGGACCTGTGCGGCGCTGCGCGACCAGCTTGCTGGGCCCTTTGGTGATCGTGTACATGGTGCGGAGGGGCCGGCAGCCCGCGCGCTCACCGAGACGCACGCCCTGCCCAGCCCTCCGCCGGGGCTCGCACTCCGAGAACTGTGGTTCTCTTAATGGTAGTGGTTCTGATGATCCCATCTGCACAGGCAGTACTCATAATTTTCTCACCAATTATTGTTTAAATCTCCTCCTTCTTTGCTATCAAAATTTCAAGTCTTGTCCTTCAAGTACTCTTAACTGCATTTAAAAACATAAGCACAAGTACATGAGTGCTAATGGGATCTGTGGTGGTGGGCAGAATTGGTGTGTTTTTTTTCTGGCAATTCACTCTCGAATGTCTTCATTTAGCCAATATTTACTGCGTGCTCACCTTGTACCTGGCACTATTATAGTCTCGGGGAATGGAACAGGGAGGACTGGCCCCTTATAATTTACATTTACATACTTATGAAAGGACATGTATTGAAGAATTTAAAGGGCACGTATTAGAAGACTTTAGGTACAGGCTTTCAGATGGGGTTTGGCCCTTCAAAGATCCTGTAGCTCACTGTATACAGGATTGTCTTCTCTTTAGGAGAATGTCACCCGTGCTTTCAGCATTTGATATAGATAAGCCATATGCTAAGTGATTTGACATTTCAGTTTGATTTAAACCGATTGACATTGACAGCTTCATGCCAAAGTGTGTTAATTCTTAATCAGAAATAATATCCCCCTGGACCAGTGAATGTGTGCAGTTATTATTTGGCAATGGCTGCTGCAAGCTTTCTATGGGAAGCTGTGGACAGAAAGCAAGACCCAAACAGTTTAGGGGGAAAAATGTAGTTTTGAAGCAGCCACATCAAAGAGAATTTATTATCCCTTTGTGTAAACTACATTCTATTCCTTGAACATTCATGCTATGCTGTCTTTCAAACTGCATTCAAGAGCACCTACATGTATACCAGGGGTTCTGGGGATGCAAAGACACTGTATCCTTTAAGAAGCTGTAAGCCTGATGGTGGAATCCTATAAGGAAACACACGATTGGAATGCAGCGTGATCCGTTCCTTTATGATCTCCAGGATAACGCCTTCCCCAGTACAGCTGAGCTAATTCTGCAATAGAGAGTGAAATGTTTTGCACAGGAAATAGAAATCAATGTTTCTGCATTTTGAGGAAATCTTCTTTCTTTATTTTTTAAAAGACCTTATTTATTCATGAGAGACAGAGAAAGAGAGAGGCAGAGGCAGAGAGAGAAGCAGGCTCCTTGTAGAGCAGGGAACCAAATGTGGGACTCGATCCCAGGACCCCAGGATCAGGACCCAAGCAGAAGGCAGCCGCTTAACCGACTGAGCCACCCAGACACCAGGAAATCTGTTTTTTAGTTCAGAATTCCAAATCTTTGTAAGGACTCTCCCTAGCAATATGCCCTCGCTCATTGCCACAGGGCAATCCAAAAAATGTGGATTTCATGAGAGAATGCAACAGCCAAAGGTGCACTTCAGGGGCACTGTGAACTCAGAGAGACTGCTGGAAATCATGCTTTTCCCAGTTTCTCACCCTGAAAATCTGGGTGCTAGCTGCCATTCTTGACAGCATGCTGTTTGTCACTCTCTGCACCCAGTTAGTCATGGGTTCTAACAGTCTTCTGTCTCTGACTTATCTTTCTGCTGTAGAAATATCCTTTTGGTCTACTCTTCATCAGTCTGGGATGCAGCTTTGGCACCAGCAGCTTTAAAATTCCTCAGGTGATTCTAACACATGGCGAAGTTCGAGAACCACTGGTTTGCAAATAAATTAGAATGTCTGGGGGTGAGGTCCAGATCGCGATATTTTGCTGATACTTACCAAATGATCCCAACATGCCCCAGTGTTTGTAATGCAGCACACCTCCCAAACTTTGGCATACATGCTCGTCACCTGGGGAACTTGCAAAAACGGGGACTCAGTTTCGGTGGCTCTGGGATGGGGCCTGAGAGTCTGCATTTCTGCAAAGCTTCTGGGTGATAGCCATGCTGTTGGTCTGAGGACCACACTGTGAGCAGCAAGTGACTAGAGTTGCACAAGAGCCTCGTAGGTGGCCCGTGAGCATTCATACCCCTTTCCCGCTGCTTTATGTGGGTTACTGCAGCCAGTGCCGTCTTTCTAAAACACACGATCATGCCATTTCTTCCCTTAAAAGCCATTATCAAATTATTAATGTCATCTAGCATGAAGTTTTGAACTTTGGATGATGGTTTTCAAGTCTTCTAAGCGCATGCCCCTGCCCAAATACCAGTTTTACCTAGAGCCACTCCCTCCAGCAAACATTCTACCGGGGCCCGGATGCTTGGTTTTCATAACAACACCGTCTCCCCCTGGCCTCTGGGGCTTGTGTATACTGTGCCTTCAGATGGAACATTCCTGGAATGTCCTGACAAAATTTGTTTACTTGAGCTTAGATATCAGCTCTTCTAATTTCTCCACCCTCCCCCTTCTTCAGCCAGGATTAGGGACACCTTCAGTATACTCATAATTACCCAGCCTATTATAATTTTCTAGTCACTTGGATGTCTTGCTCATGAAGCATAAGATGTGTCTCCCTTATTCATTCCAATTTCCTAGTACAGTGTATAACACATGTTAGGTATTCAATAAATATTCATTAAATAGATGCACAGGTACAATAAATATTTCTTAAATTAATGAATACTATCAACATTTGTTGAAGTCAACAACTTTGGTGAAAATTAGGAAACATTGTGAGCAAGTGCATAATGTGGATTGTGACTTACTAATAAGCCTTTATACGGGAAGTGCATCACTTGACCAAGGAAAACATAATACAGGGCTCCCATGAAATGACTTGGTCTTTACAGAAAATGACAAACTCTTCCCTTAACCACCTCTCATCCTGCGTGTGGATGCATGTGTGTGTGTGCATATGCACGCACACACATGCACCCACTTAATTAAGGATCATTTCTAGTTTCCATCTGTGAAGGAACTAGAGACTGCTAATTCACTAATTGTCCTTCATTTCTTGTATATAATATAACGTCAACTTTATGTTCAAAATATCATTGCCAAAACTAATATCAAGGAGTTTTCCCCTAAGTTTTCTTCTAGGAGTTTTGTGATTTCATGTTTTACATTTAAGTCTTTAATCCATTTTGAGTTAAGTTTTGTGGGTGGTGTAAGGTGGGCTCTGGTGTCATTCATGTACATGTGGATATCCAGTTTTCCCAATGCCGTTTATTGAACAAATTACCCTTTCTCCATTGTATATTCTTGTCAAAGATTATATGTGCATGGGCTTATTTCTGGGCTCCCTGTTCTGTTTATTTTGTCTGTGTGTCTGTTTTTATGTTAGTGCCACACTGCTTTGATTACTATAGCTTTTTGATATAGTTTGAAATCAGGAAATGGGATGCGTCTAGCTTTGTTCTTTCTCACGATTGCTTGACTATTCGTGGTCTTTTGTTCTTCCATATGGATTTTAGGATTTCTTTTGTCTATTTCTGTGAAAAGTGCCATTGAAATTTCACTAGAAACTGCATTAAATCTATAGATTATTATGGGCATTTTAACAATATTAATTCTTCCAATCAAAGAACATGATGTATCATTCCATTTATTTGTGTCTCCTTCAATTTTTTGCGTCAATATCTTATAGTTTTTCAGTGTACAGATCTTTCACCTCCCTGGTTAAATTTATTCCTAAGTATTTTACTGTTTTTGATGCTATTGTAAATGGGATTATTTTCTTTGTTTTTCAGATAGTTGTTAGTGTATAGAAAAGTACGAGCAAAAAGCCCAAAAAATAAGCAAGTAGGATTACATCAAACTAACTTCTGCACAACAAAGGAAATCATCAACAAAGTGAAAAGGCAGCTGATGAAATGGGATATTTATTTGCAAACCACATATCTGATAAGGGGTTAATATCTGAATTATATAAGGAACTTGTACAACTCAATAGCAAAAAAACCAAAACCAAAAACAAACCCAAATAAGCTGATTAAAAAGTGGGCAGAGAGGGACGCTTAGGTGGCACAGTTGGTTAGGAATCTGACTCTTGGTTTTGACTTGGTGGTGATCTTGGGGTCAGGAGATCGAGCCCCGCATCGGGTTCCACACTCGGCACTGAATCTGCTTGAGATTCTCTCTCCCTCTCTCTCTACCCCTCCCATTCATGCTCTCTCTCAAATAAATAAATAAATCTTTTTTTTTTTTTTAAAAGGCAGAGAACCTGGATAGACATTTTTCCAAGGACATACAAATGGCCAATAGGTGCATGTAAAGGTGTTGCACATCACTAACCATCAGAGAAATGCAAATCAAAACCACAATGAGATATTGCCTCACACCTTTTAGGATGGCTATTATCAAGACAAGGGATAATAAATGACATCAAGAATGTGGAGAAAAAGGAAAAGGAAAAAACCCTTGTGTGCTGTTGGTGGAAATATATGGTGGTATAGCCATTATGGAAAAGCAGTGTGGAGTTCCTCAAAAAATTAAAAATAGAACTATCATATGATTTAGCAATCCCACTTCTGGGTACATCTCTGAAGGAAATGAAATCAGTATCTTGAAGAGATGCCTGCACTCCCGTGATCATTGCAGTATTATTCACAATAGCCAAGATAGGTGTCAATCAGTGGGTAAGTGGATAAAGAAAATGTGATATATGTTTATACACAAGAATATTATTCAGTCTTTAAAAGGAAATCCTGCCATTTTTGGCAACATGGATGAATCTGGAGTGCATCATACTAAGTGAAATAAGCCATATAGAGAAAGACACTGTATGTTCTCACATATACGTGGAATCTAAAAAAAAATAAAGTCAAACTCAGGGAAACAGAGAGTAGAATGATATTTGCCAAGGGCTGGAGTATGGAAGAAATGGGGAGATGTTGGTCAAGGGGTACAGACTTTCAGTTATAAGATGAAGTTCTGAGGGTCTAATGTACAGCATGGTGAGTATACTTAATAGTATTGTATTATGTACTAGAAATTTGCTGGGAGTGGGTCTTACATGTTCTCACCACCCCCACAAAAGGTAACTATATGAGGTGATGGAGGTGTTAAGTAAACTTAATTATAGTAATCATTTCACAAGGCATATGTATATCAAATCATCATATTGTACATTTTAAATATATACAATTTTATTTGTCAGTTATACCACAGGACGCTGGGAAAAAAGAGAAGCACCCATTTAGGAGATAAGCCAAGTTCTATAAAAGTATAAACTTCAGCTCATTCGTTTCATTTTTTATTATATTCTTGCAATAAAATATTAAGATTTGAAAAAAATTAAAAAAATAAAATAACCTTTATGCTTGGCTTTTTTTTTTTTTTTTTTTTTTTTTTAGAGAGAGAGAGAGAAAGAGTGCACATGCACAGAGGTTGGGGGAAGGGAGAAGGAGAGAATCTCCAGCAGACTCTGCACTGAGCACGGAGCCCGACACAGGGCTTGATCTCAGGACCCTGAGATTATGACCCGAGCCGAAACCATGAGTCCAGGGCTTAACTGACTGAGCCACCCAGATGCCCCTACCAGAGCTTGGCTTTAAGAATTCTCAAGATATTTTTTGTGGTCACCTTTTACGTTATTTATAGGCAAACATATATGCACATTCATATACAAATGAAACGTACATATCTGAATTGGATAGATTCCCCATTGGATGGATGTCCATAGTTGGGAAAACTAGTTTATCAGCTTCTTCTCAAGAGAGCATCTTCTCCAAGCTCTTTTGGCCTCTGGGCCTTGCTGACACTGATTGCTCAGCTGGAATATCCAGGAATGAAATATGTCACACTATAATGGAGGCACGGGGGTTAAGCTAAATGGAATTCAGGGATCTTTCTTTTTTTCTTTCTTTCCTTCCTTCCTCCTCTCCTTCATCCCCTCCAACTGATCAAGTGTTTATAGAGATATAATGAGATAACTCATGCAAAGAACTTAGCATCCTGCCTGATGTGTATTGGGCAATCAGTAAGTAATAGCTGGTATCATAATTCTTATCTTAACAATGGTCCAATTTCTGGCTTTCCTCCATGATTCCCTTGATAAGTTGCTCATTGGAAAAACTGTTGTAAAGTTAACTTTGGAAGGATGTGAAGAGAAATAAGAACTTCATTATGAAAGTTCAAAAGCAGCACTGAAGCTAGAAAATACAACTGCTGTTTGGGATGATGTCTGCATCATTCAGAGCATGATTCTGGATTCAGATTTGACTCCAGAGCTCTGGGATCTGTGACCCTGAGAAGAAACCTCATTTTAAGAAAAAAAAAAAAAAGTATCTTTCAGCTTTGATACAGTCCGGAACTACCAAGAGAATTAACAGTTTTGCAGTTTGTACCCTTGCAAAAGCAGCACCTGCCGGAGAAGTATTTTTATGCAGGTGTAAGTCTTTGTAAAAAATAGTAGTGGAGGGCCTGCGAGTGAAATATCACAGGGAGACTTGAATTTGCAGCTCATTTTGAGTCTAGAATAAAATTTAGATATGATTTATCTAGAAGTCAAGGAATCTAGATGTGGACATTAGAAAAGATTTCTGGATATAAAAACACAATCTTTTCTTTTAAAAATCGCACATCAGGCTCCCCCTGCTCAGCAGGGAGCCTGCTTCTCCCTCTGCCTGCCACTCCCCCTGCTTGTGCTCTCTCTCTCTCTCTCTCTCTCTCTCTCTCTCTGTGTCAAATAAATAAATAAAATCTTAAAAAAAAATCTGGTTACAACAGTTGTTTATAGGAACAAGAGTACAAAGGCTAATGGAGAATTTATTGTCCAAAGAGATATTTCTTTTTTCAGGACTTTAGAAAGGGAAAAAAAAAATTCCAAGGAACAGATTCATGGAATAACGTGGTTTGGAAGAATTAATGTCAACATTTCTTGGAACTGGACCAAATTATGAAAGCATCTACAGATATCCCAGGATGAGTGTTGTTTACATACTTCAAACTGTTAAAAAATGAGTCTCTCATTCCTTTTGAGTCCCTCCCCATCATATCAAAGGAAATTAAGAAAAGTGTATGGGCATGAGTATGACTAATGAAGAGGGATTTCCACAGATTTTGGAAGACAGAGAGTAGATAGGACAAGGAAAGTCACTGCTGCATAAACACATCAAAAGAGGCTTTCAGAAGACACAAGGACCCATCTGTGTGGTGCGGTCCTAGCAACACTTGGCTAATTCTTGGGCATCACCAACAGGGCAAGTAGGTCTGAAACTGGGGATCCCTTAGTGGGCCCTGGTGGCAGCACCATCCTCCTTGCCTCTGAAGACCGTGGTGGAGTTAGGAAGGTGCTGAGGGAAGATTCGGGCCGCACACACCTCTTTCTTTTTCAAGGTGGATCTGGGCGGACATTCTAGTTCTGAGCGGCACATTCCAGGAATATTGAAATAATGCTGAACTTGACGTTGTTTGGGGAGGTGTATGAAAAGTTTTTTTTTTAATTAAAGCTATTCTGTGATGTTTGATTTTTTACCATGTGTATATATGATTTGGATAAACAAAAAATTATTTAAAAATATGTAGAGGGAGAAGATAGGAAGGAAGGGAAGGAAGGAGGGAAGGAATGAAGGAAGGAGGGAAGGAAGGAAAGGAGAGAGTGAGTCTGCAGAGCACTGCTGTGATGCCATAACCTCCATGACCACCGTCCCTGGCAACTGCCGTTCCTACCGCCACAACTACAACTGGCACTCGTGTTCCAGATGCTGTGCTGAGTGTTTTGAATGTGTTATCTAATTGAATGCCTTTTATCTTTAGCCTCCTAGAAACAAGGAGTGATAAATTCTGACCAATGGCCACCTTGATTCGAATCTCTCCCATTTTTAATCTGACCTGAGAAGTACTGGCCGCCTGCACATTTTCTATCAGATATTTTACTAAACCTGGACACAGGGTATTTAGAAAGAAAATTTTTGACAGCAACCACAATTTCAGTTTTAAAATTTGATGGCTGACATGTGAAAGAAAATTAATTTGTCCTCAGATGTTAGAGAGCACGCTCATGGTGTAAACTGTGATTCAGGGACGCCCGGGTGGCTCAGTAGGTTAAGCGTCTGCCTTCGGCTCAGGTTATGATCCCAGGTCCTGGGATCGAGTCCTGCATCAGGCTCCTTGCTCAGCGGAGAACCTGCTTCTCCCTCTGCCTGCTGCTCCCCCTGCTTGTATGCGCGTGCTTGCTCTTTCTCTGACAAACTCTGACAAATAAATAAATAAATCTTAAAAACAAAAAAAACAACCCTGTAATTCAGTAGGATGTTCCTTTTCAGTATGTGCCTCGGCTGATTCTGGTCTGGCTGGTACATGCACTATGCATGGAGAAGCATTAGTGGTGGGGGCTGTATTTACTGACCTCTAGGGTTCCTTCCCCCTCCAAGAGCCTCTGACCTTCTCATATCGATGCCTTCCTTAGGTGTTGGCTTGGGAATGCCAGCTACACACTACTTTTCTTGTGATATGCATAGAAATCATCCTCATGATCAATACAAAAAAAATAAATTCAATCCAAGTTATTTGACTTTCAGTTTCCATCTCTTACCACTCAGTTGAGGTCTTATTCATAGCAACTTTTTTTATGTACAAAAAAATCCTAAGTTTAAAAAGGCTATGCAAATATGACTATAAATACAAAAATACATTCTGCTGTTCTGCTTAAAAAACAAAGAAGGCAAACAAATAAAACCTGTTCTAGCCTGAAAGATTGGTTTTTCAATAAGAAAGAAAATAGATTATCTCATCAAATGTTCATTTGTACTCTGAGTGGCACATATTCCCACCATCCCCAAAGATGCTAAATACACAGAATGATGTTTCTATTTGCTGAGCTAATGGGTTTCCCTTGTTTTCTTACTGCAGTCTGGCGAAATTAAAAGAAAAACTGTTATTCCATGTTTGGGGACTTTACAAAAAATTGCATGCTTCATAAGACTTACAATTACAGACTTCTAAAATTAAGAGTAATAACCAATGAAACAAACAGTGCAGGAAAAACAAGGTTCTGTTTTTGCTGATTTTGTGTTCTAACAACCTTGGTTCTGTCATTTACTTTATTAGGCAGTTTCTTACCTAGATTCGTATGAAAGAAGTAAAGAATCTTCAACTAATACTAAGTATATTATATATACTATATTATATACTATACTGTATTATATTATATACTATAATTGAAAGTGTTTCCAAATAATAAATTTGATATTTATAATTAACATCACCCATAGTCATAAACCTTGCAATAATGAAAATCTAGTTACCTGTTCTATTTGGCAAACTTCTGGGTCCATGAAAAAATCATATTGTTCATAATTTTATTTATTTAGTTTATTTAAAAAAATCTTTAAGCATTTTATCTATTCATGAGAGACAAAGAGAGAGAGAAAGAGAGGCAGAGGCAGAGGGAGAAGTGCGGGACTCGATCCCAGGACCCTGGGATTATGACCTGAGCCGAAGGCAGATGCCCAACCGACTGAGCCACCCAGGTGCCCTATTTTATTTATTTTTGTAAGATTTTATTTTTATTTGAGAGAGAGCGAGAAAGAGAGCACGAGTGGGGGCGGGCAGAGGAAGAAGCAGACTTCCCACTGAGCAGGGAGCCTGAGGCAGGGCTTGATCCCAGACCCCGAGATCATGTCCTGAGCTGAAAGTAGCCGACACACTGACTGAGCCACCCAGGCACCCCCATATTGTGCATAATTTTAGTTTCAGTTTTAGAAATCCAGTCAAAGGAAATCACGAAGGTGGAAAGAATGCAATTTTAAAAAAGAAAAAAAATTTTCCCATGTTTTCAGTTGTTTAAGTCTTTGAAATTTTATCCTGAAGAAAATACGAAAAAGGAGAACAAATAAGTTAGATGATATTTTGTTCCATATTACTATGTTTTTATTACCATCCATTTGAGCCCCAAACTCTCATTATTGAAAATAGTTTGGGAGACTCACACAGAAGAAAACTCTACCAAAATCTACTGGATTTCATTCCATTCTTCCTTTCTTCCTCCCTTTGTTCCTTCCTCTCTCCCTCCCTACCCCTCTCCTTTCCTTTGTTCCTTCCAGGTTGTCAACTAAGTTATAGAAATTCAAACCTGCACCATGAGAGTATCTTGGTGAATGGAAATGTTCCGTGTTGGGAGCTTTATGACCCAGCTTAGGTTTCTTCTCCTCCGACACCACTGTGATCACTTCCTTTCCTTCCGCCTCTTTTCCTCCCCGCTTTCTTTTCTTCTTAAAATATTCTCATACAGAATCATCCAGGCAACCTGGCTAGATCCTTTTCCAGCGAAAAACTGTTTGGAAAATCAGCCCAAATTAGAAATATCCAGTGCTTGTGCTGACTTTGGCATTTCAACTATGTCCTTTTCACAACTTGAGAGTAATATAATTGATGAAAAGAGATCAGCAGACCAAGCTGAAGAATAAAATGTTCCTTAAATGGCAAAGGATTTGCATGTCCCCAGAGGGATGTACATATTCTCCAAGTCTCTCAGATTTCCCTTAAGAGAAATACAGTGGCTGATAAAAACAACCCGGGCAAAAGGGGGCTTCAACTTGTTGTTGGAAGTGTGTTGTCCTTCTTAGGGCATTCTAGATCTGCCACCTCACTCCACCCTGCCTACGTTCTGGCCCCATGGCTGTCTTATCATTAGGTGCAAATGCCTGGTTTACAGCAAACTGGCACACTTCTGAGGATGCCATATAAAACAGTTTCTCAGGAATAGCATTCCTAACAGGTCCAGGGTTCATCTTTGCAGGTTTATTCACACACACATGTATTTATTTTACATTCTTTTCATTACTATACATTATTTAGACACACATATATATGGGCACACACATGTGCACACATGTAGAGGGAGGGTGCTTTATATAGGGTTCTAGTTTATTTAACTAGTTTCAGATATGAATTTATCAGTCATGTACATGTATTACTCTACATGCATATTGGTTAATATACCTATATACAATACACATAGAAGGCAAGGGTCATTATTAATGACCACAGATATCAAAGTCTTCTTGATAATGTGAATATGTGGATATTTGACTTTTTCTCATATTTTATGAGCTTATTGTTTATTTTCCTATTATATAACTTGTAACAGGACTAGGAGAAATAACAGTTGTGATTTTCTTTTCTTACTTATTCTGTATTTGCATTTTGTGCTTGAATTGTATTATCTCCAATTAATGATGGCTTTGAAGGAAATTTTTTCAAGTTACCTTTCCACTTTATGAGGGTTAGAATCGCAGACATCACTATTCTTCCCCGCTATCTGGTTTCCCTCTACATCTAGATATGTTGAAAGATTTCTTTGTTCCTTTCCAACCTGATTAGGTGTAACCATATGTCATTTCTGGCTTATGATATTAGGCAAAACTGACATGTGTTATTTCTGTAAAAGAGCATTTACATGTTGGTGTAAAACCTCCTGTTCTCTCTTCTTTCCATCCTTGTTGAGCAATTTGGAAAGTCTAAATAGAAGTTACAACACTTTCTTTCTACTGCCCAAAAGCCAATATTCACAGTGCCTTAGGACAATGCAATCTTCAGAAAACAGATTTAAACAAAATAACAGGATTGTGAATGTAATTGGATTTCCTGCGGAACACAGTAGAAGGCACAAGTTGTGTCCCATTTACCACAGACCAAACTCCCATATATCAGTTGTCACTGTTACGGAAGTTGAAACTTTTCAATTTATTTATGTATTGACTTATTTATTCTTTGTAGCAAACCAAGTCAAGAGTCAGCATCTCTAAAGCCATTCTGTAGTATAACAAATGGGACAAGGTGTGCTCACAGAAATATCATGAAGTCTTTACCTTGTAACAAATTCATTATTATTTCAGGGAGTAGTTACAAATCAGTATTAAAACATGGATATGGCTTCCTCAACTTTGGGGAAGGAGAAGCATATTCCAAGGGAAAGGTCTTGGTTCAGTGATTTTACGCTAACTGTGAGTCCCTGTTTCAGTGTTTTGGTGTTTAGCTTGAGACAATTTCTTGTAAGGAATTGATTCTCACAGGTCCCTCAGGAGGTCCCATAGGCCGACTTCAGTGACTTGATTTTCAGACAAGAAGAGTAGTATGCATCAGGAATGTGGTCAGTGTCTAAAAAGAGATTTTAAAAATTATGTTAAGAGGCAGTTTACTAACAGAATCAATGCAACGATTCAAGATAGACATTTAAATGGCTTGTTACGATCATTCATCCAATATTTACTCACAATAGGTTTGATGAGAGTTTATTCCAACTACTAAATGCTAGGTGCTGGGCTGCAGGACAAACAGGACATTATTTTTGCTCCGGAAGTGCTCCTCAACAGGTGGAGAAGCCAGAGAATCCATGAGTTATGGAGACTGAAGAATGAAGTGTGGCAAGAGAAACACAAAGCTCCACGTTTTGGAAAGTAGGGAGAGATAAAGAAAAACCTTTCTCAGGGAGATGATTGCTGCTCTGGGAAGTGTTGGCCAGAAACAGAAGAAAGCATTCTAAGATGACACATTTGAACATGAAAATACCTGGCTCATTCAAAGATTTACAGCTCCTTTTGGCCAAAGTAGATCAGATTGAATTAAGCTCAGTAGCAGCCAAGAGTGCTAAAAAAAAAAAAAAGGCCCTAACACAGCTCCCTATTCCCTTTCCCAGTCTAGTCTAGCATTGTGTAGTGATTACGTGTTATATATTTTTTTCTTTTCCACTAGAGTGTGAACAGAGAGGGCTCATGCATATGTCACCATCTTTATCTTTGTGCCCATGATCATCATGCTTTTAATGTCTAAATCTCATGGAAAAGCTAAAGAATGCACGTCATCTTGCTGAACATGAGTCAGGAGGCCCTGTTTCTAGACTGACCCTGCCCCTTGCTCCCCTCACTTATGGCAAGGCATGGTGTGAATCCATGCTTTGGTTTCCTCATGTGTATAGCAAACACATGAGATTAGATGCTTTCTAAGATCCTTGAGTCTCAATTTGGATGAGCCTGTGATTCCCCCTAATTAGGCTGTAGAGATTCAGGGAGGTTTCGAAATGAGTACTGCTTTTATATCCTTTCAGGGCAATTAGCTCAGTGCTTTCTAACATTGGAGTGTCTGCCTGGAAGTCAGGAAGTCTTAGTTGCCAATACTAGCTCTGCTTAACCTCCAGCAACCTTGGCTTTCTCTTTGGTAACATGAAAAATACAAATTCCCATGATGTAGATTTATTTCGAAGATTAAATGAGGTCATGTACAAAAAATGCCAAGCATACTGCCTTGCACTGAGGTGACAGAAAAGGTTAGTTCTCTTCTCTAGTTTATATGGAGTAATTATTCAGTAGAGACTTGTTGATTGTCTTCCCTTTGGGATTAGCCCAAAGCAAAAGGAGGTGATAAAGTTAGGCAGAAACTCTGCAGTCTCTTGCACCATACTCGTCTGAGAGGAGAACGCAGGGAAGGCTGACATCTTCATATTCACACACCCCTTCTTTATTCTCAGGTGTTGTTATCTGTTTAACAAAACAGGTTCTCCGAGTATCTGCTCTGTGGAAGTCATTGCATTTGATTCCTCAGTATAAGAAGTCTGCCTAATACACTGAGAAGGGAAATGAACATACTTTGAGGTGAAGTTTTCTGAAACTCACATCAGGAAATATGACCTGACAAATACCCAGGTGCTTTGCGGGGTGTTGGGACAGACTGCCTGAAATTGATTGTCATAGAAATGAGAAGAGCATAGATAGAAGAAGGTCATTTTCTTCCAAGGTTCCTGTCACATCCACTTCACCAACCAATTCCTTGTCCTTGGTCAAATATAAGCTCTTTTCTATAGTCATTTCCTCTACCTACTGGGACATGAAATTGTCAGCCACATACAAATACCTTCAATATCAGAGATACAGTGATACACGCCTGTGGACTGGTGATGGACATATTCCTACAGGAATTCAGAGACACGTCAGCAGTGGGCTCCTCTCTTTCCTTGCGACACTCTTCCCTAAACCCTTACTACCCAGGGTTCAGGCAACATATGCTTTCTTTTAAGTTGGAATATAAGTTTGGAGCAAGGTCAGAGAAAAATCAGTAAATAACATTATAGATCTGAAGTGATGTTGCTTTTACAAATCATCATCTTTTAAACCAAATTTTGGTTTAAAAGCAAATGTAGTTAAAGAGGTTGTGAATATCTTTCTCCATGGTTTTCTGGTAGGGAAAAGTATTTCTGGAATGCATATATTTTCTGAATTCTTTGAAGGCGTTCTAATTAAATGTTGGATAGTTGTCCACATGCTACAGCATCCATCGTTTTAGGTTAATCAAATTTTTAAAATTAACTTTCTAAGCTGGTCTGTATTGTTTGCTCAAAGGACAAAAAATGTAGGTTGGCAGGTTTAGACAGGCCTGTAACATTCACAGCAAATTCAACTTTAGGACTTTTTTGGACCAAAGGTCAAATGGAGACACTACTTGGTTCCTGCTATGGACTAAATTATGTTCCACCAAAATTCATATATTAAAGCACTAACCCTCACTGTCTTCGTATTTGGAGGCAGGGGTCTTTGGGAAATCATTAGGTTCAGATGAGAGTCATGAGGGCAGGGCCTTGATGATGGGATTAGGGCCCTCATATGGAAATAGAGCAGAAAGCTTGCATCCCCTCTCCCTCTGCCACAGTGAGACGGTGGAGCTGCAAACCAAGGAGGGGGGGCTCACCACAACTGGAACATGCTGGTACCCCAAACTCAGATTCCCAGCCTCTAGAATTGTGAGAACGTAAATTGTTATTGGTTAAGCCATTCAGTCTCTGGTATTTTGTTACGGCGGCCTGAGCTGACACATCCAGTCACATCTTGCCTTCATACATATGTTGTATATTTCCAATGTGGAAAGTGAGCACGGAATTCTGGTGGAGCTACTTTCCGGGAAGAGGCATGGCAGACTGCCATTTTTCATGCTGCTGCCCTGTTTGTCTGAACAAATGCGTGACTCGGCGTGTCATGGGGATGGATGGAAACAGTACGTGCTCTTCCCATGGCTGGGGTAAGATGAGTGAATCAGGCTCACTCAAGAGTGGCCTTGAGCCACTGCTGAGAAACTGTGGCCCAGACTCAGTAGGACTCCACTGAAAGAAAATTTTGATTTCTTACAGTTCATGGACAGATGGAAGAGTTTGTCTCCCCACTCCCCACCCCAAACCTCAGTCTCTAAACTAAAACAAATGAGGGGCGCCTGGGAGGCTCAGCCAGTTAAGCTCAGGTCATGATCTCGGGGTCCTGGGATGGAGCAGGCGTTGGGCTCCCTGCTCAGCGGGGAGTCTGCTTCTCCTCCCTCTCCCTCTTCCCCTCTCCCTACTCATGTTCCTCCCCCAAATAAATAAATAAAATATTTTTAAAAAGTAAACTAAAACAAATGATAGAGAAACAAAAGCAACTGAGGTTTATTCAGGGTCTGTATTGTTTGGGGGGCTCCGTTAAAGGCACATCCTGCAGATTATGTCAAATACTTCCAAGCACCCCCATCAGTGCAAGCATTTTCCCCTCAGTTTAGAGTTTGTAGAGTAAAGCTTGTGGAGAAAGAGGTTGGCTGAATAGGCCAGTATCACATGTGGGGTGGGGATATTCTGACATTTCTGTCCTGCTGGGTGCTCTCAGCTGCAGGACGGGTCTCACCGTCATTTTCCTTCACTGAGATAAGAAGAGATCTTCTGTCCACTGAGGGCATGTGCTCTATTAGGGAAGCCATGGTGCTGAAGGCAGAATTTATGTCGGGGGAGGAGAGCAAAATTCCCACCCTCACCTCAGCTGTTGGCTCTGCCTTTCCGGTGATTGGAAAGGAGATGGACTTAATAGCAATCCTAGAGGCTGACCAGCCAGGATTTGCTGTTTTATGGGACAGACTCCCTCTTCTCCTGTGTCTTTGGAAATCACTCCAAGCACAAACTTGTAAGAAGTTTAATTCACAGAAAACATTTTATGTCCTCAGTTCAGATATTGGATGGGCACATGATATGCTGACATTAAGATGTAAAAAGCAAAAACTGACAGAGAGAAATTGAGCAATTCCTCATTAGAATGAATGGCTTTTAGTGTTATCTTTCTTGATAATTGATAAACATAGATAATTCAATGAACACAATGAACAAGTCTTATCTGAAGGATGTACATATGGTCCTGCATTAAAGAATCAGGGATACATATTCTTCACACAGATTATTTACCATAATTAATCATGCACTCGACTGCAAAACAAGTCTTAATAAATTTCAAAGGCTTAGAAATATTCAGACCATCTTGCACTGACTACAAAGCAGTTGAGGGTTAGAGATCAGTAACAAGAAGATAGCATAATCCCATTCATTTAGAAAACTGAAAAAAAAATCTATGTAATTAATAGAAACCTTCTTTTAGGTATTTTATATACCACAGAACTTAATCATAAGGAAAATACTATATATCCAGACTTGTATTTTGAGAATTACATGAAGAGATATATATAGAGCTAAAGGAAAAGAAAAAAAAAAAAACCCAAAATTTAATAAGTGTCCAACCAAACAAGTTAGGAAAAGAAATACAGAAGTAGGTCCAAGAAAATAAAAGATGAATTAAAAATAGAAGAAATTAATGAAATAAGAAAAATATACAATAGTGAGAAAGTCAAAAGTTCTTTCTTTGAAGTAATTAGTGAAAGAATAAAACCTTGGCAATAGTCAGGGCACTGGGTGGCCTAGTCGGTTAAGCATCTGACTCTTGATTTCAGCTCAGGTCGTGATTCAGGGTTGTGAGCTCGAGTCCCATGGAGGGCTCACCACTCAGCATGGAGTCTGGTTGAGATTCTCTCTCTACCTCTGCTCCTCCCCCTGTTTGCACTCTCTCTCTCTCTCCCCACCCCCTCAAAATAAATAAATTAAATCTTAAAAAAAAAAAAACAACCCTTGGCAGTAGTCAGTCTAGAAGAAAATAAAGAAGGGACACAAATAAATAATATTTGGAATGAATAAAGGGGCCTCGCCATAAATAGAATCAATATTTAAAAGATGAAAATACAACTAATTATTTTGGATTATGGATTATTTTTTTAATTTTTCTGATTTTCTTGTTAAAGCACAAAAATCCATGAATTAGCTAAGCAGAAGAAGCCACCATCATCTAATCTATATGTGTGTGTGTGTGTGTGTGTGTGTGTGTGTGTATAGAGAGAGAGAGAGAGAGAGAGAGAGTCCACATTTGCACTAAAACTCTTAGGTTTCTAATTTCTTTGATCTGAATTTTGCCAGTCACTACCCTTTCCTGCCAGTGCTTTTTATCAAAGTCAGTGCTGGCTCTCTCCTTGCCCATCCAATGGCCTATTTTTTGTTTTGACTTTTGTGCAGCATTTGTCACTCTTAACCTCCCTCCACCTCCTCCTCCTCCTCTTCAGGAATCCCTGTCTTCTCTTAAATTTCAAAACATCACCATTTACTCAGACTTAACGTGTCCTATTACTGTCCTTTTAATGATCCTCCTTCTCTGATGCATTTATACTCATGCGAAGAGCTAGGAACATCCTCTCAGTTTTCTACTACAAACTTTTGTGACTTCCTCAATAAATCTTCATCCATCACCCAGTACTTCCTCTTACTTTAAAAATAACTCCCATATTTGTCTCCTCTTCTCTCCTGCCATTGCTTCTACCTTTATTCTAGCGTCATATACTCAAACCCTTTTCAAGCTGCCTCTTTGAGCACTTCCAGTATGTTTATGCTCCTGAGTAAAACCAAAATAAAATAAAAACTCAACTTCCCAGTGGCTTATTTTTCTTCTCAGGATTGCTCTGGGGTCTTTGCTCCACTGTTTACTTTTTCCAGGGCTGCCATTTTATTTGACTGCAAACCTTGACTTTTTCTCATCTCTCCTCTCTTGGTGCTGTGGAGTGGAGTTTTATGTTCTGCCTCCATAGGTTTGATGGATGGAGCAGCTTCCCAGCCAAGTACTAATGGGTGATGGCTTCCCTAAAAAAATGACAGAGCACACTCTTTCTCCATTGTATTTTCTTGTTTACCAGTTCTTTGGAATGGTGGTCTTCTTTCTATCACCTGAAACATCCTTGAAATTTTATTTTTAGTTACTCTTCCTTTCTTTCATGAGAAGTAACCAAAGTCTTTCCAAGTTATGGGTTTCCATCTGGTCTAGCCCCAGTTAGCTCTCCCGTCTCCCTTAACTTTTGCTAGTCTGCTTACTCAAGTCATGTACACTGTTCTTCAGACTCACCAGGCACAAACCACCAGGAGTCTTTGAACTGGCTGGTCCCTCTTCCCTCAATTGTCCACAGGAATGACACCTTTACTTTGGAGTCTTTGATCAAATGTCACTTTCATGTTTGGTCCTACCCTGATCACTCCATGCCTATTGTTTTAAAATATGGTGTGTTAATAGAATATTTGAGGTACAATAAGGCCAACAGATCAGGAAACAAGTGCTATTAAAAATATAGTTCATGGGGTGCTTGGGTGGCTTACTCGGTTAAGCATTGGACTCTTGGTTTCCACTCAGGTCATGATCTCAGGATTGTGAGATCCAGCCCTTTATGGGGCTTTGTGCTCAGCGTGGAGTCCACTTGAGGTTTCTGTCTTTCCTTCTGCCTTTCCCGCTCTCACTCTTCTTCTCTCTCTCAAATAAATAAATCTTTACAAAATACATAGTTCATTATTCACAACTCCCAAGGGGAGGGGGCATGCCACACTTAGGGGGGACCAGGCAGGGCAGGCATCAGGATCAGTTCCTAGGCAGAGGGAGGGGGAAACTGGGCAAGAGCCTTTATCATGGTTTCTGAGGGATGGGATGGACAAGGCAAGGCAAGGAGCCTTATGATTGGCTAGTTTGAGTAATTTCATCAGGCTCTGGGACATAGGTACTGTCCTTCATTGTCTGGCACCTGGCCCTGGGGTTATTAAGGAAGGTAGATAGCGGCCTGTTGTGTGGGAGCCCAATAAGGGAAGAGGTTAAGGTGCGGACTACGGATTGGTTGATTTGTATTTTAGAAGCAAGCCCTTGGGAGGAGTCTTCCTCCCTAGGAGGTGTAGACACCAAGGCAGGGTGACTCAGATATGTTATTGGGTTGTCCAGAACAAGCCATGGCCAACATAGACAAGTAGGGCAGATTTATAATGTCTTTATTATAAGGTTTTACAGCATCAAATTTACAAAAGCTAGTAATATTGTTAATACATTTGTACTCCTAAATCCTCTCACTCTAGTTGTTTCCATGGAATTTTATCATCTTCTAACATACCATACTGTATATTCATTATGTTTATTGTTTATTACCTGTCTCTCTTCTTTAGACTGTAGCTTTCTGAGAATAAGAGATCTTTTTTTCTGTTTTATTAACTGATATTCCCAGAACCTAGAACAATAGCTAACATGTATGTGTGCTCAGTAACTATTTATTGGGTAAACACCTTTAACTCTATAACCTATAAACTGTTAGCATTATGTCCATGTCCCATGTTCCAACCAAGATTCTGAGATGCTCTACTCTGGCTAAAGATCTCTCTGATTGTTCATGAAGATGGATGGGATAGTCTGGACTCGAAACAAAATTGAACTGCTTGCAAGATCTTAGTCTTAGTCTATCTAATACTCTGGGTTTTTGTTTTTTTTTTTAAATGTTAAAGATGACCTGGATGGAGTATATGGAATAATATATTGAATATTCTGAACCCAAGCTCTCACAAGCAGCCTTCTTTGTTAATGGATGCCAGTGTTTCTTCACCTGTGATCTTCAGGTTATGGTGAGTTCAGATTCAGAAATGGTGTTTGTGCCACATCCACCGTATGGATGTGTGTGTCACAGCTGGAAGGAGAAGGCAGGAGAAGTGGGCGCATAAACACTTCTGCAGACATGCCAGGGACTCCAAGGCTCTGGGTACTACTCATGGCAACCTTTTATGTCTTCTCTTCTAGTCAGTCTCAATTGTTTTTTTTTTTTTTTTAAATGTATTTTGAAGAGTGATTACCATGGAAACTATTAAAAACCTCAAAAGCACGGTAGTTTAAATTCTCCACTTAGATCCTCTAACAAAGGGTGCCTTACAGATAGTCACCTTCCTAATCTTTTCTTTATAACGACACATCATGTTTACCTTATTTTATACAATGAAAAAAGAGACTTGTGTTGTCAATGTAGTTGTTTATAGTCCATGTTGACTTGTCTTGATCACTCACAAACTCAGTGTTGGGTGTGGATTTCCAAGGGAAAACTTCAAATTTGATACCTCAATAAAATTGTTATGTCCCCTTGGAAAAATTTCCTGAATTTAACCATATTTCTTATTTTATGCTTAAGGAAAAAAAAACTTTCACTTTTATGATAGAATGAGAATAATATTTTAAATATCTCTTGTGACAGGAATCATACTTATAACAAATGTTGTCGAAACATTATGGAGATCAGTCTATGCCAGGGTTTCCTTTTTTTTCTTTTTTTTTTTAACCACCTGCTTTATTAAGAAAAATTGAGAACTGCACCCTGAGACAAAAATTATGAAAACATACTTGGTATGCTTGGAACTAGAGCCTTTGTCTTTTGTTGTTACAATATACTGCAAAGATGGAGTGTCTGGAGAATTGAAATCCATTTTGTTTTTTCACTGCCGTGCATAATATGTTGAGATTCAACAATTGCCAATTGGACCTCTTCCTCTGCTGTCTATATTTGCACAATATGCCTTCTGCTAGTCATGATAATGAATGATAAAAAATTACACCAGTTGGTGGCAATGTTGTTTTCACAGTAATGGTCACTTAGTTAAAATCACAAAGCTATGCTTATTTCCCCCTTATTAACTCTGTTATTTTGAGTTTCTAATTTGTGCTACAGGTTATTTCTGGCTTGAAACTGAAGCCAGGTTTTCTATAACCTCCAAGTATTCATCTTGTTATCTTTAAATCTTTTTCATTACTGAGGGCAAACTAAATGTGAAGTAATAAATAGCAGGATTGTGTGGGCTGAAAAAGCAAATTCTGAAGACCACAGGAAACTATGTCAGACATTGCCTTGCCTCATCAAGAAATTATACATACGTGCAGTGGAAAGCAATTTTGGATCCTCGTTCTCAAATGCCTTTCATCTGGTATTCTGTTTTAGAACTTATTACTTAATAGGCAGAATATGTGATATTTAGTGAAAACTTCCCTGAACATCAATTTTTATCCAACTAAAATCAGAAAACCTTCCAAGATAAGCAATTGATAAAGTTTAACTGTCTAAATTTATTTCATGCATAGAGTGGACAGATGGGATGCAAGAATACAACCGGCAGTTGGAAATTGAGCACATACATTCATTGGCCTAAACTTGTGCTAGAATTGTTTACCCTCCGGCTTAGACTTCTGCTTGTCAAAGAAACCTTTCCAAATCACATCCCAATTTGAATTAATATTTCTACCTCAACTGTTACCAACTTCTAAAACGCCTTATTTATATCTCTACTATGGTACTTATCACAACCTGATTTACATCGATTATTTGTACACATATGTTATTCCCACTAGACATCAATTTAATTCAGCCAAGTTTATTGGACACAAACCATGTACCAGCCACACTGCTGGACACAAGGATTGTGAACTTTGCAAACTCACTGGCTTTGTCTTGTTCAATTGTGTATCCCTCATTGTTTCTACCAGCATGAGACATTAGTAAGTGTTTGTTGACTTTGATGAGATTGAAGCCTTCATCTTTAAAGTGTGTAAAACCTAGTGTCAAGAACCAAATAGATGAGCTGATGAAAAGAGAGTGGACAGAGACTCAAGCACCAGGGATAAAGCAGATGGAAGAACAGCAAAATGCAGCAGGTGGGTTTAGCAGGAAAGATACAGAGAGGGGGAAATAATATTAGTAAAAACAGTAACAGAAACAACCACCACCGGGGCACCTGGGTGGTTCAGTCGTTAAGCGTCTGCCTTCGGCTCAGGTCATGATCCCAGGGTCCTGGGATCGAGCCCCGCATCGGGCTCCCTGCTCCACAGGAAGCCTGCTTCTCCCTCTCCTACTCCCCCTGCTTGTGTTCCTCTCTCGCTGTGTCTCTCTCTGTCAAATAAATAAATAAAATCCTAAAAAAAACCAAAACAACCACCACCACATTTATTGAGCTACGTGCTTTCTGTGAATTAACTCATTTAATCCTCCCAACAGCTTCCAAGGTGGGCATTATTATCATTATCCCCCTTTTACAGATGAAGAACCTTGTAGGTGTTGCTGTTCGCTTTCTACCCAGGTTGTTTCCTATTTCTTTCTTTCTTTCTGTGTATCTATTTGGTTCAGATATTCACCTTTCCCAACATAGACCAAATACCTCCCTGAAAATTGATGCCATCCCCAGCTCTGGGTGAGGTTTCCATTGGTTTAACAATAGCTCCATCCCTTGCCAATGATTTATTCAGGAATTGAGGCCTAAGATGTTAAGCCCATGGCATAGCCTGGCCACAGGAACTGGTTTAGGAATAGGCATGTGACCCTCTTTGGGCTGAAAAGTCTTACTGGAGTTCCCAGGGGAAAAGATCCTTTTTGCTCTGAAAAGAGATATCCTGAAGCAAATTTCCTCTCAATTTAACAGTGAGCAGATACAAAGTCAGAAACTGCTGCAGACATTTTGCCACCATGACACAACTAAGGAGGACTTCCCGTGTGATGAGCCAATGCATTTGCTCTCTTGAAATGTCAAGCTGGGTCAGATTTTTTGTTTTGATCTGTTAGTTGCTGCTGAAAACATCCTGTTTGATACCAACCTGAGGCATAAAAGAGGTTAAGTGATTTTTCCAAAGTCATACGTATGGTAAATAAAAGAACCATCTTCAAAGTCAGGTCCATGTGACCAGTTCTAAACCCTTTTCTTCGTTACCTCCCTGTGGCAGTCTGGGGAAATTCTACATGAATTTGTACTTTTGCTGAGCTAGTTTGCGTTTCCTTCATAGTGTTCAGTTTTCTGTCACTGTTTTGGACAACATTCCCCAGCGCTGAAGTTCTGCTGTTGGAGACCTTTTATTGGCCTGATATCTCTAGTCAGTTCCCTCCCCTGATCCTCAGTGACCAGAGCCACTTTCTTTAACCCCTGGCTAATGAGTGCAAAGCTGTTTCAACTCAGATGAATCTCTCAGAAATTGCAATAATACACCCATCTGTGAAGCTCCTTCTGTGAGGATATTCCTGTGGTCCCATGGATTCAGCAGCTCAGCTTTCTAAGCAATGAAGCCCTGATCTGGCTAAGTGTTCGTTCTTCCTCACAACATTGTGACTGGGGCCGCTGCCCTCATTCCTCTTAGTCTTGATATGCCAGAGTCCAGGATCTTCTTTCTCATGCCAACCCAGCCTTAAGGTTCTATGCTTTGCAGTTAAAGTAGAATGTGGCCGGGACTGTACATTTGTTATGATCAAAGATGACCCGTGTGTACCACTAGCTTGTATACAAGGCATTGTGTGATTAAAGAACTGTAACTGATGTATGAAAAGATGCAGTTGGTGTAAAGCCTAGATTAATTCAAAACTCATTGAGAGGAAGAAGAAAAGACAAGAGAGAGAAGTTATTACAATGGAAGGGAATATTGTTATCTTGTTTTTAACAAGCCTCTGAGAACCCACAACAGTTACTGCTCTCCCTCTGCCCTGCCTTCTAACTCTACCTCCTAAAGGTTTGTGCTGGCTTCTTTTAAGATTTGGAGTTCTTGCTTGGTGAATGGAGACACAAATAGCTGGTGTATTGAATTGCCCCAGGGACATAACGAAGTTATCTTGGCAGATGAATCAAATGATAGTTCTTAAGCAAAAATCAGGAAAATAATCTAATGTTTATGTTGTATTGCCAAGAGTCACATCTTTTAAAATTTCAAAGGAGCAACTAACTGTCTGGAAACCTTGATAAATGTATGTTGACATCCCAGAAAAGAGTGGCTATTCAATTACTTCCATACTATATCAGCTGAACCAGGAGATGAAAAGCATATGGTTGGAAAATGCCCCCAAGTTCACGAGGCCTTTGACTGTTTCTAAAATATTTGATATTAATATCCCTTTTGAGTTGGTCTCAAAGTATTTCCTTTCAACAAAGAAACCTGAAAGAATATTAACCCAAGTTAGGAGTCGATTCAGATCACATACACAAATGTACTTATTTATATCTTCCTTCCTTCCTTCCTTCATTCCATCAGTCGGTTCATCATAAGCCTTGAAAATATTTTCAGAGCACTCACTTTACCATAGACTCTGTGCTAGACTCCAAGACTACCAAAATGCAAGAGAAAAGAGGTTCATTTAAGAAGCTCACGGTGTACTGGGGTATGGAGGAAGGGATTCAGAACCTACAAATACTCAGCTGACTCATTGTGACTGATTTGTGCCCTCCCAGAGGCTGGGAAGATGATGTGGGAACAAGAAGGATGAGCTAAGCCCGCCGGGGAGGAAGACACCAAGAAAACGACACATGGGCTGACATATAAAGAGTATGCTTCACCCTACAGAGAAAGAGGGTGGAAGAGGTGTGGATGCGTGCAGCAGCATGTAGGGCTTCTTGACATAGACCCGCTGAGCTATAGAGGGAGGGAGAACGTAGGAGACTGGAGAGATCAGTGAGGCCAGATCAGAAAGGGCCATAGTTTCAGACATTTCAATTTTATACTCCAACTGAGTCACTGAAAGACTTTGTTTTAGTGAATGGTTCTTTCAAAAATTTACTTGACAGTAGGATGGAGGGTAGGGAGAAGGTTCATAATAACAAGTGAGCATGTGATTTTGTCCGACAGGATCTCCCCGTCAGGTCAAACGGCCCATTTCTTCTTTCTGGAGAGCATTCCCTCTACTGTTGTCATGTGTATGGTGCAGGTGGGAAGACCTCAGCCTCTGGGTCTGGGGAACAGCATGAGACCCAGGCCTGGCCAACACTACACAGCCAGTGACCCAAATAGTCTGTGCAAGTTAGAGCAAGTCATTTAAGTCATGTACTGTGTGTCAGTGTTCCTCCAGTGAGAAAGGGGGACATTCCATGCAATGTATTTTGAAGGGAAAAGAAGATACAAAATAAAAACAGCAGAGTCATGAATACATAGTGGGCCAGCCGTCGATATTAGTTGAATTTAATTCCCTTGCTCCATGAAGAGCAAATGAGATCATGTATATGGAATGCTTTTATACAGATACTCGGATGTTAAATTTTTTTCTGGAGAGGATTACAGCATCAAAAGAAGAAGAAGAGGGGAGTGCAGAGGTGATCTGAATCAGCCTCACCTTTTTGATTAGCATATTCATTGATACGTTAATACATTCCAAAGATAGAATTGTATCCTTTGTAAAGAAACTGATGCCCTGAGGGAAGATGGTCTCAAGTCAACATGGTTTTCTGGTCAGAGAGCAATATAACTGTCTCCTCTTCACCCAGGCCACTGTGCTCTCTCTTACATTTTCCTCTTATAGATGAAGTTGTTATGGTGATGTACTTAGAGAAAGTAATGGGAGTCTACCCTTAGAAAACCAAGCAAGGTTAGGTTTCACTTTTATTATTTTCTGGCTGAGAACATTTGGAGTGTGTGTATCACATGTATACATGTATACGTTACATATATAATATTAAAATATCTTACATCCAGACTGGTTATGGTACCTCCAAGATTGTAGGTCAGTTCAACTACCCCTGGTTGAAGATACTCTTGGTGTATGCAGGAATAAGGGTAGTAATCAATATACATTGAGCAATTGCAGCAAGCCATGCATTTAATACCTGTAAATGAAATAGTCTAGCCATTCCCATTTTACAGATGTAAAGATTGAAGCACAGAGAGCCTAACACACTGGTCTAAGTTTGCAGAGCTTTTCACTAGTCAAACTCAAGTTTGAATCCGTGTAATCTGACTGCAGACCTGTTCTTCACTTCTCATCTAAACAAAACAATAAACAGCACCCCATCTGTGAAAATCGGCTGGGATGTTGATTCTAAGATAATTCTGTAGCTAAAATCCCATGTATCATAGGAATCACATCTCACACAAGTTTCCCTGGCAACCCTTAAGCTGACCTCTACAAGTGCCAAGGTCCTTTCTGGAACTGTTCAGTAATGTTTGAGCCCGAAGGGGAATGGGCAGGGTGAGTTGGTCTGGTTCTCTACCTAAATTCACAGGTGACCTTGAACTCACGTGGGCATGGCTGAGGAGGGATTGGCCCCTCGGACCCAAAGCTGAAAGCCCACGTCCCCATTGTTTTCCTTTCCTCTTTTGTTACTCCCCCATCAAGCCTCATCTGTCCACCAACTACTGGTCAGACACTGTCAGGCAGGTGGATGGCATGGGAAACCGGAATGTGGTGGAGAAGAGATAAAGCAAAAAGCACTGGGAGGTGTTCAACCAAGGTAAGAATTGCTTGACTATAATGAAGGAATACTTTAGATGAAAAAATGGGAATTTGAAATTTTGTGATGAACACCAGCCTTCCCTTCCTTGTGTGTTGGAGAGAAAGGGACGGACAGCGGACTCTTTTCTCCATATGAATCACCAGTAGTAACCCTTCACTCCATTTGAAAGGAGCAAATTGATTATAAGAAGTAAGAGAAGATCCAGGCCTTCAAGATAACCTTTTCTGAATGGCGGCTAATAAGTCCTTTGGACATTCCAGATCATGTAGATTTTCTGAGAAATCATCTTGGCAGCAGTGAGCTGAGAACTACGCTGGGAAGAATTTTGTATTCAACAGGAACCTGTATTAGATCCACTTAATATAAAACTGAAGACTCACACCTATCCCTACAACGTAATGGAAAATCAGTCTCTAACATTGTAGAGTACCACATTCCTGACAATTTTACAATCAAAACAATGTGTATGTAATTCTTCCAAGAATCATTTTTGTGTCTGCTATTCATTCATTTTTTAAATGTCTTTTATATTCCCTTGGTAAGGAATGAATGTTCTTCTTTGTGCCTCCACCGGCTGTTTTGTCTAATCAGCTTTCTTGGACAAGTGGACAGAAAACATTTGTTGAATAGCCTGTGATAAAAGCTGTCAGGAGTGGTTGAGAATGCCTTTCTTGCTTACTTTATGCAGCCGTGGAGGAAATTAGATATGCATGTCATACTGAGGGCATCTCATTTTGAGAGTTAGCTGGTGCTTTTGAAACAATACTAATTTTCCAATTAGTGTCCATGTAGACCATGGAGCTCCTTATGAATGAAAATCAAGCATGAATTGCATTTAGACGAATTCCTTGAAGCAGGATTAACAATACTCAGGGTGAAGGAAACTGATGCTGGCTGTAGTCTTTTATAGATTGTTAGAGCCAGAATTTAAAGATCATTTAACCAAATTCCTAACTTTATAAAGAGAGATAAGACACAAAGAAGGAAATGGTTTCCCTAATGTTGGCTCGCCACTCAGTGCTCATGCCCGTCCCTAGGTAGATCTGTGTTTAGATTTTTACATCTCCTTCCATTTTGGAGTTGATGTTGGGACTCATTTGATATCCTTATTTCTTGATTTACAGTAATGGCACCACATTTATTTGATGTTTTGTATTTGCATTTGCAGTGGGGTTATTAGCTTGTTGCTTCCATTTCCAGTTTTTTTCTTTTAGTGACTCCCTTCCCACCTTACAAAAATACATATATCCTAAAATTGGTGAACTGGAAATGGGATGAAAAATTAACTTCTATACCATTTGTAATGTTCTTGATTGGCCTAGAGACTGGGATATTTTATTACAATTGCCTCATTTTTCTTTTCCCAGACTATGTCAGAATGGTCATGCTTTGTATGTGTCTCTAAATAATTGTAGGGCTAAAAGGTCACATAGGAATTATCTAAGCCTCCACCCACAGTATTTCACAATGAAGAAATTTAGACTCAGATCACTTAAATCAGGAGTCACAAATACAGATATTTACATGATATAAGCAAAAATCCTGGCCTAAGACAGTGGGACTAAACTACTCACATTTCAACCAAACTTAGCCAATTTCACATTAATTTCAGAAAACTGAGTAGTCCAAACATTAGGCTACTATGATAAGGCACTGTACATAAAAGGTTTCCCAATTTTGACTTTGATTCACATCCAGTGTCTGATACATAAGCCACTACTTGGAAGCAAGGATTAAAACCCTGCTCTTCTAAATTTAAGTGCCAGGCTCTTTCCACTGCACCAGATGACTTTTCCCCATCTTCCGACCGATCCAGCTGCTCCTTTATTTTAATCACATCATCTGTGTTGGTGAGGGGAAATTACATTGAAAAGTTTTTGTTGGCACTAGCCGCAGTCAGACGATAATAAAAAGTATTTTGAGGAATTTTCTTGACTTTTTACCTCACGAGTGTGTGTGTGTGTGTGTGTGTGTGTGTGTGTTGTCATCTTGGCTCATGAACTGGATTTCTCTTCTGTGTTATGCTGCTCAATTATGTGGGCACAGGTTTATATGCTGCCATAGTTTCTGTGTCCATGCTTCAAAATGGTTCTTTTCCCAATCCATTATAGAGCATTCCCTATTTATCATGACCTGCATAAATCAACAACTAAATGCATGCTCTTAGAGCCTTTCTTTAACACCATAGATTGGCTGAAGGATATTAGCAGAAGGGACAGACTCTAGAGATTGATAGAAGCAATCTGTTGGTATTTTCCCTGATTTCTCACCAGTGCCTCATTTTAAATTTCTAGATTCTTCCTTAGTACGCACAAATGAATGTTTGGCAGCTTATTTGTGCTGTATTTGAAAGAGCAAAGAGTTAGTTTTAATGTAATTTAATGACTTCCACCCTAATATTAGTGAAAGATACTTTAATGGGAAGGAACCAGGATGTACCAAAGATAACACTATGCTTTTTTCTTGTATGAGAAAAGCTTTTCTGGTAGTACTTGTCCCAGAAACCAATCTTTAATCTCCAAGGGTTCCAGAGAAAGCATCAAAACCCAAAGAGGAAAGTGATTATATACTGGGCACTTGCAGAAGGAATTTGTGAGACCTTGAAACTCAATAAAGGAGAAGAAAACAGCTTCATCTCTGCAGATGCACGTTCACCATATTCTTCTTAGAAGATTCACTTGTGGTCAAAAGCAAAACCTGTATATGTGTGTTACAATATTCAATTTAAATGTTTTAACACAGTCAAATAATAGTTCCCCCCCCCCAAACTTGAGCTATAAGTAAATAAACCATATTCAAATTCTGGTCAGGGAAACTCCCAGTTATAGAAACTGTGTAACAGAGTATCATCTGCATAAAAAATACTGCGTATGACTTGGTGCCCAGACCAAAATGATCATTCCCTCAGCTTGTCCTACACCAGGCCCCACCTGCTTCTAGAAAGGAAAGGAAGGAGGACAGTGGATGTGCCAGGTTACACTGATGTAATACACTGCCCACAATAAAGTTGTATTTGCAGACACACAGTCACTCCTTCCTCTACTTTCTACCAAGGATCAACAATAACTTGATAACTTGACTTTCTATCCTGTTTCACTTTTTACGGAGTTCCTTCATATACATTAAGACAGCCTTTCCTACCGAGCACCATGCAGGTGGAATTAACTTTACCTGACAATTGAAGAGAGAAGAAGAAGTAACAACAATGATCACAGTGTCCTGAACAATCAAAGCTAGAACTAGAACTATGTTCCTTGTTTTCTGGTTCCAAAATTAGTATCTATTTTATGATTCATTCACTAAATGTTCATGGAATATTTCCTATATGACAGTCACTATCCTAGTTTCCATGGCTACAAAGGTAAGACATGGCCTTTTTTTTTCAAGAACCTCAAATCCAGTGGGGGAGGCAGTGAACTATGCAAGCAATTACAGTATACAGTGTGGTGTGAGTGCTCCAAGTGATCCAAGTCTAGGAAGCCACTGGGAGTGTAGAGGAGCAGCACCTGGGGCAGATTTGGAGACTAGTGACTACTTTGGAGAAAAGCGACACTTACCCAAGTTCTGAAGGACATATTGATATTTTCTAAGTAAAACAAGATTCATAAAGGCATTAGGAACAGCAGGGAGTACGTGTGCAGGGACCCAGAGGTAAGAAAGAATGTGAACAAGAAGCAGAATGAGTGAACATGTCAACTCTCGCGATCTGGGGTGGAATTCAATCTTACTGGAGCGAAGATCAAGAAGCAGGAAGTGATGAGAGATCAGGCTGGAGATATCAGCAGGGGGCCTTGTTTGCCGTACTTTTTTCTTTCCAACACGTTTGGCTACATCTCTGATCGTCTAAGTCAGGCTGCCCCACACTTCTAATCAGGAAAACCCTGCTGTTCTTGGTGCCCGAGTGCAGCCAAGAGCAGCTAATGGGCTCCACTTTGACCTTTGGTGTTTGAGGAAGGGAGTCAGAGTCTTGAAGACAGTCAGGGGTGTCATTGACTTCGACCTACAGAGAATCAGGATTGCAATTAGGGAGGCCTGGGCACTTGGTACTGAATTTGGCAAAGCAGAAATTCCTCTGCCAACAGAGAATAGCTCTCCAGAAGGTGTTAGCCCTCAGCCGCTTGCCAAGATTCTTTAGGTACCAGATACTGGAAGGTGAAATAGCCTGACAGGGTATTCTGGTAATTCAATATTAAGTACAGACCTGGTAATCCATGTCTAGGCTTGTTTTATTGAGACAAACTTGTCTTATGAGAAGGATACACTTTCTAATATTTCTGTGGTCTGACTTAAAACTCATCTTTGTTAATGTCTCAGCTAGACTCAATCAGACACAATAATCTGGCTTATTAGATACAGGGTCAAGTGCCATATAATACTTTAAATTGGCTATCTCTGAGTTCCCAAGAATTCCACATGTAGCTGCAGAAACCACCTTTGGCAATCACATAGTTCCTGATAAAGGGAAACCGTACTGGATTAGAATATTTAAGAAGCATTTATTGATACACTTCTGTAGAGCTAGCACCCCGATTTGCCATGGAAGATAAGTGACACAAGACAATTCCATGAGATGAATCAGTAATTTCAGGGACCATTTTCACCAAAGATCCGGAAGACTTCCTTCTTGTCAGGCCATGAATTAGTTAGTATTTCCTTAGAAAATGCAGTGAATAAAAGTTTCAATTCTTTAAGTCAGATGTTAGATAACAGTTTTTTTTAAATAAAACAAATTTTATTTGTCTTCTATTTAAGAAAATGAAGGTAAAAATAAGATTTTTACCTGCACTAATTTCTCAGTCATTTTCTGGTGAGATCCTTCTTCAAAATTGCTGAAATAGTATTTATAGGTTGAACTATGTCCTTCAAAGTGATACATTGAAATGTTAACCCCAAGAACCTCCGAATGTGACCTTATTTGGACATAAGGTTGTAGCAAAGGTAATTAAGATGAGGTTATGCTGGAGTAGGGGGGCCTTACTCCAATATGACTCCTCTCCTGATAAGAGGGAGAGAGAGAGAATCATAGGAAGAAAGCCATGTATAGAGAGAGGCAGAGATTGGAGTGACCTGTCTGTAAGCTAAGGAATGTGGAAGATTGCCAGCCCTCACCAGAAGCTGGGAAGAGGCATGAAAAAATGTCACGCGGAGCCTGCGGAGGGAACAACCCTGCTGGTACCTTGATTTGGGCTGATAGCGTCCAGATCTGTCAGATAATCAGTTTATGTTGTTTTAAGGCACACCTAGTGTGTGGTACTTTGTTATGGCAGCCCTAGGAAAGGAAGACAAATGGTCTGAGCAGAACTGGAAACTCCTTCCCTCCGCCCTTCCCAGCTTGAGAAGGTGATCTGGAGCTACATAGATATGCCCTGGTCCCTGTTTGTTTCACATGACATCCACTGCCTCCCTCCTTCCCTCCTTCCCATAGGATGTTTGATAAGGCGGATCTCCAATTAAAATTTCTTCTTTCACTGAAAGATGAACTTCTCTCCCTTACAGAAATGTTACAAAATACAAAGCACTCAAAAATCCCCATGAGGTCATATAAGCACATCTTTTGCCAAAGCACATCTTTTACTGTCCCTCTTGATTATAATGTATGTAAATTAGCTCCTAGGACTGTGACGTTGTTGGTCTTCTCTATCATGTGGTCCTCATGACACTTCAGGACTATATGTCCACAGATGAAGGAAAAACAATCCCAGGACAAGTGGCCAAAGCCTCAGTCTCCCAGGTGCGGTTGTTCTAGGTTGCAGGGCACATTTTGTTCCTCAGTCTTCCTACTGATTGATAACAGATGGGCACTAAACTCTAGGAGGCATGGAAAAATCCTGATACTTGACCATTTTCCAAGGCAAAACAAGAGATGGCAGCCTGTGTTAGTTTAACTTGGCAATAGCACTGGACTAGTAAAATAATGACAGCCAGTAGATCATCATAAGGTTTAAGGATACCCGTCTTTGGTACTGTTACCCCCAGCGGCTTACCTATCACATGTCTTAATTTGGCTTCTAATTTCTGTCCACCTATCATATGTCTTAACTTGGCTTCTAGTTTCTGTTAAATTTTGCCTATTGTTGGCTTCATTTGATTTCCAACTAGACATCCCCTCCTTAGGTTGATTTGTCATATTGTGTTAGATAATTTTTTTCCACTTCTATTTAATTTAGATAATGGCAGTCTAAAAACAGAGATAGCCTTCAATTTATCACAGCCTTATGATGTTTGTTTATAGTAAAACAAACACCATATGTAAAGAAACAAACAAAAACAAACACCGTGTAAAACAGACACTCCGTCTCAGGCATAATGTTGTTCATCAGCCCATGGGGTGGGCTTAGTAATTAGATTCTCCATAGCTGTGGAGAACGTGGCCCTCACACAGCACTCATGGTAACATTAATTGGTTTAATTGCGACACCAAATCCATGGGCCTAATGTTGAAGTAGCCCAGCCATTCTCCACTGTCAGAGGAATGATCTGATGTAGCTAGCACCCACTCGTCATTAGAACAGGAGCAGCTTCTCTGAAAGAGCCTTACAGGAACTATAAAGAAGCAAATGAGACACAGACACGAAAACACGTTTATTCACGTAAGTTCAGTAGTAAGACCACAGGTTCGTCCCTTGCTTGGTTTTGGTATGTGAACAATTTATTCACAAAACAAGGGAAGTATGAGCAGAATGTTTCTTTTGCTGCCTTGAGCTGCATGCAGGTTGACCACGCAGTCATGTCACAACACTGTGAAGCAGTCTGCACGCTCGATGGTGAGAAGTGGTTTTCACAAGTTTGGAAAAATTGTAAGAACTATTGCCAGAGGCTACTGTGGACTGAAAACTTGTGTCACCCCCACCCCCCAAATTCGTGTGTTGAACTCCTGATCCCCAGTGTGATGATTTTAGGAGGTAGGGATGTTAGGAGGCTTAGGTCCTGAGGGCTGTGCCCTCATTAGTGCCCTTATAAAAAGAGACAGATGAACCCGCTGTAGCTCTCTGCTCTCCATCAGTGGACGATTGAAGAAGATACAAGTCAGGAAAGCAGGATCTCACCAGACAGTGGATCTGCCAGGACCTTTATCTTAGACTTCCCAGCCTCCAAAACTGTGAGAAATGAATGCCTGTGGTTTAAGCCACCCGGTTGATGGTATTTTTGTTATAGTAGCCTGAACTGACTGAGATAGAGGTATATTTTTCAAAGGATTAGATTAAGGCTTCTGTCATTTTTAATTTATGATTTTTAGAGTTTTTGATCTGGGGGCTTTACAATTTGTGTCTTCTCTCTCCCAGTTACTGCGTTTTTGTCTTTATTGCATCTTGCTTACAATACGGAGGATAGGAGAGACTATCACTGAGTAGTTACAGCATTGCCTTCATGTGTCATACAACAGAGAATTTGAAAATCAGAAAGTCTGAGTTTGAATCCAACTCTGCTCTTTTTTTAAGTGTGTGCCCTTGGAAAAGTTGGCCTCTGTGTGTTTGTTTTTTCTTTATGTGCAGGCAGAGGTTTGTTAGAATAAAACCTAGGTTAACTGGAATTCAATTTCCTAGTGCTGGATCCAATTTATCAGTTCTGCTTGGGGTGAACAATAATGGCAGAAGCAGCAGGATATGGCACTGAACTTTATTACAGGTAAGAAGTGTGAAAACTATCTTCTATTGCAGAGAAGGGCAGACAACAGAAAGGGTCAAAATCAAAGAGAACCTAAGTGCAGGAAAATTGCTCTCTGGCAGAGAAAACACCTTCCTTTAAAACGTAACATTTATTCCCTGAAAAAGCAAGGGACTCTAATGACACAGTAAGTAGAATATTTTTTCACATATTTTCAGGCAATCAGAGATATAAGATTCTCACTGTTTTATATACTCTGTCTCCTTGTCTTCTATGACACTGTATTTCCCTGGTGTCATATATACCCACTGAGATTCTGGCGTTCCTTTTTTTTTTTTTTCCTTCCAACTTTGTTTTCCTTTAACTGACCAGTGTACGGTAGAGTTCCTTAGAGCTGGGCCTGCACCTTATTCTCACCCTGTGGGAAACCTCACATATAACCACAGTTTTAATCATCACCATATGCTAACAACTCCCAAATATGAACCCCCAAGTCCTGACCTTTCATTAGTTTCAGATCTGTAATATCCAACTGTTTCACATCTCTACTTAGATGTCTCAAAGCCACCTCTGATTCAACAGGTCCAAATATGAATGCCTGGCTGTCATCTGTCAACCTGGATTTTTTTTCCAGGTGCTCCTCAGTCCATGTTGTTGCTTTCCATTAAGTTGCATACATGAAATTCTTAGAGTCCACCCTGGAAACCTTTTTCCCCATCTTGAATTTACAAACTTCTCTCTATCTTTACCATTATTTTTCTGTCCAAGCTAATGTCATGTCTTGTTTGAACTACAACAAATAGCATGTGTTCGTCCATCCGGACACATGTGCCTGGACACATTTGGATGCTGGCAGTCAAAGTGGCTCAGTGATGGCATTCTCAAAGTTTCATCTTCTAAGGCACCAGGTGTGGTGGAGAAGGGTATAGAGTAAGTCTGGTGGGCCACATCCAACATGAGCATCTCCACCCCAAGGAATTGCTGATCAGTTCTCTGACTCAAATACCACCTCATTTTATGCCATTCTTCTTCCTAACACTCTGTCCCATCCACACTTGTCTTCATTCGGTTATTGGAATGAGCTCCCTACTTTCATATGCTGATGGCTCCACCTGGAAAGACCCCATTGCCCAAAGGCTTTTTTACTGGGGTAACTTCTATTTATTTCTCATATATCGCTCCAACATCACTTCCACACGGAAGCCTTCTCCAGAGTCTCAAACTAGGTCAAGTTGTGTATTATATACTCCCATAACACCATACACCTTTCTCTCACTGTATTTCTTATAGCTTTAGTTTTATATTTTTTCTCTAATTTTTTGATTAATGCATAACCCCCCTGTGAAACTGTCAGCTCCTGAGCATCTAAAACAATGCATGGCTCATGCTAGATGTTTGCACAGTATTTCTTGAATGAATCACTTATTGTTATAATATATAAAGGAAAAGGAAAAAAAAGTTTTGAATGGATGACTTGTAAGTCTTTATTTCAGCAGTCCTTTTAAATTTGAGGAGGAAAGTGAGCACTTTTTAAATACTACATTTCAATCTAGAAGTTGAACTTTACAGCTTAATGAATGTGATACATAGTAGTGCAAATGAATAGAACTTAGTTTTCAAAGGAAGAGTTGGATAAAATTAGGCAAAGAATCTTCTTATTGCAAAAGTTGTCATGAGACATTTAAAAATCATAGTTCTTTTCTTTGGTTCGGGTTTTCTGATAGGAAATGAACCAAATAAATGCAATACCACCGAGCACTTCCCAGAGTTTTTCCCCACAAGTTCTTTCTTTGATATTCCCCACTTGTCAAAGTGTGCATACTGCTGTTGCTAAAGGAAATTGTCGAGGGCAAAAGGAGTGACTTTTAATGTGGATTTGGAGTGGGGATATTTACTTGAGGCATTTTTAGACACCAAATTGAAGAGTACTTAAGTAAAAGTTCATGAGAAATGGCTCTTCTCTCAGGTCTCAGAGGGAACCTGAGACTTGGCATGCTTTTTCATTGCGTCTCTTGGAGAAAGAAAGGAGAAAGCTGAGATGCAAGCAAAAAAGCACTTCAAGTCTTCAGGTTTTAGGCACTTACATTATAAGGATTCTTTTTGAAAATACTGAGTTGTGTGGAGAATTATATTAATGAAATGCGAATCTATTACCCGCCATCTGTGGTTCAAATTCCACTTGGGTGGGAAATAAATAGAATTTATTTCACTGACTGATATAATTTAAAAGGTGTATATAAAACATATTGGGAGCTTGTATCCAAATCCCTGAAACTCTATACCATCAGTTTAATGGGTATTGTGGTCACCAGCTTAATGGGTATGGTGTGATTTAATTTTATCCCATACTGTGTTCATACTATTCTTACATTATTTTTTTTTAGTCTAATGGTGTAGTGAGCAGCATAATGATTAAGGGGTCACTAGGACACTGACACTAACCAGATAAAACCAAGAATCTCAAGCTTGTTGTCTTTAAATTTTTATTTAGTATTTTATTTCATGTATTTGTGTTAGTAATTGGCCTTCCAAACAAATCATGTAAAATAAAAGGAGTTTTCCTCTTCAGTGTTTAATGTGAGTAAATTAAAATGTCAAATGACATATTGTTATGTTATCAGAGAACTGATATTTATCAAACAATTGGTCTGTGTCAGCCACAGTGTTGGGAACTGCATCAGTGAGCCCTCGAAACAGTACAGCTGTGTAAGAAATGATGCCGACACAGTGACTTAGTCGTTTATTCTCATGGATCTGCTCGTCAGTTATGATGGTTCTGTTGATCTAGGCTGAGCTTTGCTGGGCAGCCCTGCTTCAGGCTGCAAATGTGAAGTGGCAGGAGCACTTCATACTTCATACGTCTCTCATCTTCCTTTGACTAGTGAGCTAGCTGAGGCATGTTCTTCTCATGACAATGGCAGTAGCACAAGAGAACAAACAGAAATATACGAGGTCCATTGAGGAGCTAGGCTCAGAATTGGCATATTTATCACATCTACCCACATGCCACTTGACCAAAGCCAGTTATAGCCAAGCTAAAAGTACATGAGAGACACACACTCTACTGAGGACATGGCAAAGGTGTTGATGGGGGGAGGTGGTGAGGGATTGGTGCCAATCATTCTATTGTAGGGACGCTTTAAATTCTTTACCACACTTGAGGGCACCTGGGTGGTTCAGATGGTTAAGCATCTGCCTTTGGCTCAGGTCATGGTCTCCGGGTCCTGGGATCGAGCCCCACTTTGGGCTCCCTGCTAAGCGGAGAGTCTGCTTCTCCCTCTCTCTGCCTCTCTCCCGAGCTCCTGCTCTCTCTCTCTCTCTCAAAGTAAAAATAAAATCTTTAAAGAAAATTCTTTACCACACTTCAAGTTGCAAAATTTAGAGATAAACTAAGATTCAAGAGGTTGAGTAGCTTTCTCCAGTTCACAAAATAACTAAATACCAAAGTTGAGATTTAACATCAGGTTTGTTTGACCTCAGCGTCCATGTTTTTTCTATTGGGGCATTTCTTAACGTTATGTTTCTTCTAAAGTTTAAGCATAAATCACTAAGTAGAAAAAGAGGGAAAATGAATATTTTATTGGCAACTTTTCTTCTAATTTAATTTTACTGTTTAAAAAATACATAATATTCTAAGTAAAAAGTTAAATCTATGTCAACTGATTTTTGCTTTTCCTTATATCCTCATCTTTCTTAGATGTTAGGAAAAAAGGACAAAGAAACACACCAAGAGAAAAATCACTGGTTTTCAAAGAAAGAATAAAAACAAAATTTTATCAAAAATCAAAACTTAAAAATCTATTCTGATTTCATTTTACCCTAGAATGCCTTGGAATTATGTTCTTATGAATTTATCTTAAAAAAATTTTTTTATCTGAATCCTGATGACATGGTGTTTTCTTCTCCCTGTTTTCCAGCTTTCCCAGTTTTCTAGTTCAATATATTGAACATTTTTATGATTCTACAGTAAATATACTAAATTCTATGGTTATAAAGATCAGTAAAAATTATTAATAATTTATTAAATATGAGTCATGATCTGGACTCTTTATCCATCCTAACTCACTTAGTATTCACAAAAACTATGTAAGTTAGCAGGCGATCGTACTATGTGCCTTGTAGATAAGAGACTCAAGACATTAAGACACAAGCTCTGTTTCCCATAGCTTGAAGAGACATATAACCGGGGCCTGTCTGAATCCAAAACCTGTGCCATTAACCACTCTACCACATTATTTCCAATGAAGAGTGGGTCATAATCTAGTGTGGGAGTTGTGAGAAGCAATAACAGTAGGGAGAAAGATGGACAAACATAGATAAAATTGCAATGCATTGTCTTTGAAAACATGGTTATGTGATCAGTGTTATGGAAACACAGTGGAATAAAATGTTTAGGTCTGCCAGAAGAATTCATGGGGGAAACAAGAGCAATGGAGGACCAAAGAAAGTGAAGGATATAATAAGTTGTGAATGTTAGAAAGCAAAGGCACAATTCTTTGGGGGATGTTTGTATATTTATTATTTATGCTGCAATAATGCTGTGTTAAAAATAAACACAAAACCTTAGTAGCATAAAATAATAAGATTTATTTAGCTCACAAGTTTGTGGGTTGAGTGGAGAATGACTGATATAGGCTAGGCTTGGCTGAGAGGCTCTGCTGATCTTGGCCTTATTCACTAACACATCAGGAGATAGGTAGCTGATCATGGCTAGAGAGATCCAGCTATCTATTATTTAATGGAGATTGCTTTTCACAGCTATTGCAAGGATTAGATATAAAACATATAAATCACATGGCACATATGAGTCATGTGTACATACATTCTATTCTTTGAATGTGTAAAAAACTAACTTTTCACCGCAGCAGTAATTGACCGAGGAGGAATCATCAAAACCACTAGAGGAAAGTTTGTGTGGCAACAGAAAGTGATGTGACACACTGAGCCCTGAGGAACTGTTCTAGAATTAAAGGAGATCAAAAGACCAGACAACTAAATGTGAGCATAATTCTGGGTTGGATCCTGAACCAAAAAAAAAAAAAAAAAAGGAAGAAAGAAAAGAAAGTTCCTAGAAAGGACATTATTGGGGAGGTTGGCAAAACTTGGTTATGTGCTGTATGTTAGAAAATAGTATTTTTCTTTAACATTAGATTTCTTGAATTTGGTAATTATACTATGGTTAGGTAAGAGAATGTCCTTGTTCTTAGAAGATAGATACTGAGTATGGGGCACCTGGGTGGCTCAGTGGGTTAAGGATCTGACTCTTGCTTTCAGCTCAGGTCATGATCTTAGGATGCTGAGATCAAGCCTCACATCATGCTCCATGTGGGGATCCGTGTTCAGCGGGGAATCTGCTGCTCTCTCTCTCCATCTCTCTGCCCCTCCCCCCACTTGCACACACACTCTCTCAAATAAATAATCTTTTTGAAAAAAAGATATATATTGAGTATTTAGTGGTGAAGGGTCATGATACTTATAATTTACTCTCAGTGGCCCAGCAGAATAATAATAAGATTAAGAATAACAATAATAAGGACTATGTAATTAGAGAGGAAATTCAAAAGCATCAAAATCTTAAAAATTGATGAAGCCACATAAAGAACATGTAGTATGCATTGTACTGTTCTTCCTGTAGGTTTGAAAGCCTTCAAAATAAAAAAGCTAAAAAAAAGAAAAAAAAAGGGAGGCCAAAAACATGGTGATCTTCCACAGTGTGGAATACACATGTACAGTGTCTGCAATGGATGTCTGTTAATTAGCAGATGCCTACACTCCTAGTGAGAGATACATTTTCTATAACCTACCAGAACACATAGGCTTATTTATGCATATGTATATGGAAAACAGAAACAAAAATTTCACAAAGCAATATTTATCCTCATTTATCTTGGCTCATCTACTCATATATTGTCTTTGTCTTCTGTTTTATTCCATTCTATTCCACTGGATTTCATTTTTTAAAAACTTCTCATTGCCTCCTACTGAATTGATTTCATCATGTCCTAATAGGTCACAAGCCACAGTTTGAAAATCACAAAATATGAGAACTTTTGAATAGATGGCAAGACATGAAGTGTGAGCGGAATTTAGAGGTAGATAGAATCGCACTGACATATATTCACCAAGGAGAGGGAATTAAAGTTGTTTCATCAAGGAAGGTACAGTATATGCCAGAGGCAATCATGTACGAGCTTAATAGGTTTTTGGTTCTTTTGACTTTGATGTTTTTATAAATCAGTATAGTTATACTACAAAGAAGAGTTATACTACAGAGAATAATTTGGTAATAATAGTTGCATAAAGGTTCCTTACAGTGACTCCTAAAAGATAGCTATGATTTAATTCTAATTACATGTGTTTCAGTTAATGAGTGTTTTGGTGTATTAAGTATTTGTGCATCATAGCATGATAATAGAGATCAGATTATAGGCACAGTTCCAAAGAGCTCACAATTCAAGTTTATAAAGATAACCCTAAAAATTATGTCCCCAGTAATGAAGGCTGTGAATTTTTTTTTTTTTTTGCAATTTTACTGTGTACTAGGCTCTGTTCCAAGTGGCTTATAAGCATCATCTCATTTAAATTCATAGCAACCTTGCAAGGTGATTACCATTATTCAACTTAATTCACAGTGAAGAATCCAAAAGCTCAGACAGGTGAAACTCTTTTCCTAAGTCTGCACGGCTAGTACATAATGAAGTAAGGATTTGAACCAGAGTCTTTTCATTCTAACATCTAAGAGCAAGACTCTTAAACAATATAGAATATAAACTGAAAGAGGTATGCATGGAATTTCCCCGAACTTTTAGAGAGGGTATGACCCTACTGATGCCTTGATTTCAGACTTCTGGCCTCTAGAACTGTGGGAGAATAAATTCTCATTGTTTTAAGCCCCCCTCCCCCACTTCATGGTTATTTGTTACGGCAGCCCTAGGGAACTAATGTATGCAGCTTGACAAAAACAGGAATATGAACTCAATCATCAGGATTTTCCTGCAAGTAAAGTAGAGGGGCAAGTTGAGGATTCAGGAACCAAACATGAGGTTGAGGAAAAATAATTTCTGAGGAAATTTGCAAAGGCCTAGATTATTGCATTTCCAGGTGCAAACTGAATATTCATGGCCCAATGCAATAAGGTTTTGTACATAATACCGATCAAGAATTGTGTCTCTGTTGTGTTCGTGCTTCATTTCACATATCATTCAATAACAGCATGGCCGTTGAGCCTTGAGTCAGTTCTTTAGCAGAGATTGATCATTGCTTTGTTTCATGTGCACTTTGGTGACCAAGGAAAAATAATTATCACAGGCCGAGTCACCAGTGTCCTTGCTGTTAGGACTCCAGCACGGAGGCACCGGGTAGGCTGACACTGGACCACGAGCAGGATAAGCAAGATGGAAAGGCTTGACCCTGTCCCTGGCTCTGCTCAGCAGTCCGAATCCAATAACACAAGCACACCCAACGAGGGGCATACATGACTCCAGAATTCTCAGTGGGTCAAATCAAAGGAATGAGTTGGGACAGAGGTTTAGAATGTGAACGTCCCATGCAAGAATTGGAACGTGGAAGCACCGATTATAATTTTTCACACACAAAAATTATGTATCAGATTCTTTCAAAATCTGATTTTTGAGTATTGTCAAGTGATTCCAAGTACATAACACTGCGCAGCTTGTACAGAGAACATCAGTGGGCTGTATACATCACTGTGGACCACGGAGAGACCTTTAATTGAGTAAATTTCTCTTGCCAGTTGAGTCAAAGGGCAGCAGGATTCAGGGGATGCAGGTAGAGGGCAGAAGAAGGTAAGGATTTTAATCTTCCTCATCTGCAGGAGGCCTTTTTTGGCGCAGAGCTGGGCTTCACTAGGATCCACTGGCACAGTTAGTGGGGTGAACGAAAAAAACAAAAACTAATAAAGAAAACAAAACCTTTGGAACCAAAGATGGGATCAACAGGGGCTGGTCTAACGGACTGGCCATCCACGGTCCACGACATAAAGGGAGTCTGGGAAAACCTTCTTGCTCTGTTTTCCTAAAGTGTGAGAATTTAGATTTTACATCCATTCGTTATGGTGGTTGGAAACTTTAATATTCTGCGAGAGTGGTTTCTCACTCTTCAAGGGTGAACTGGTGATAAAGCAGGTGACTGTTATCATTATAGGCCATAAGAAAAAGGGCCGAAAAGTAGGACCTGGTGATTAAGGTGAAATGTGGAAAACTTAGCCCTCAGAGTTGTGTCGTCTGATACAGCAGCCGCGAGCTACCTTTGTTTATATTTATGAGGGAGCCAGAATTTGAGGTATCCATGAGCCACACGTAGCTCTTGAGCACTTGAAATGTGGCTAGTCCAAACTGAGATGGACTTTTAGTGTAAGTATATACCAGATTTCAAAGATTTATGACAAAAAAAAGAAAGTAAAAGGTATCAATATTTTTTATGATGATGGTATGTTGAATAAAAATATTTCACATACACAGAGTTAAATAAAATATATGAACACTATTTTCAACTGTTTACTTTTACTGTTTTTAAGGTCACTACAGAATTTAAAATTACATGTGTGTCCTGTATTTGTGGCTTACATTTATTGCTTTTGGACAACACTGTGCCAGAGACTCACAAGTGAAGTAGCCATTTGCTATACATCAAAAACCTGAGTTTCTGGCTTTTGTCTCACTCAGTAGCTGGATAAGAGAGTGTCCTGTAGACCAAGGCACTGTTTATTTTTCAGGAATTAGGCAAATAATATGACCTCATGAACATGCTTTTTCATGTAGGTATATCCTACAAATATTTGTCCTAAATATTTTGGGTCAAATGCAAGAACATGAAGCAGCTCATGAATGCCTATCAAAGCAATCTTCACTTAGATGAGAAAGTATAATACTAAATCATAGCAGAAATTATAGTTTACATGCTGCATTAGCCATCTTAATCTGCATAGTATATTTTCTATAATGAATTTCTATGTGATAACAACAAGTCCAGATGTAGCATTTGGATGATCAGTAAGCTTTTTAGATCAATTTATTATGAATGAAAGAGGCATTTATCTCTTCCTCACACAATTTAATTTGCATTCCCTTTCTAGAAATCTTAAAAGCTCAGTCAAGGGAACTGTAAGGGACATTAAACCAATTCAAAGTGGTAAGCACTTAGTTTCTTCATGTAACATGGTTGTCTTTAGAATACAAATGGAGGCATTAATTTGGAAAGAAAGTATAAATTTTGCTTGGTGATGAAGGAAATATTTGAGTTTATGCTCTTCAGGCAAATGAAGAATCATTTGTCAGAAAATTATTTTTTCTAACAAGAAATTCAAATACTGTCAGTTTGAATTTAAATTATAGGAAGGATTGCTATATCCACTCAGGAAGACAGGAGTTTAAATGCATGACATTGCTAAGACATGCATAATGTTCTTAGCATTATTTTATACATATAGTGCTACTGAGTGTGTGTGTGTGTTTGTGTGTGTGTGTGTATAATTGTCACAGTCCGATGGCATTTGTTAAATGTTCTTTATGTGAATTAAATTGTGTTAAAATATTATAATTACAAACTTTTAGGGCTGGAATGGAAAGGAGCTGTGGTTCGGTCCTCTACCTAAGGCATGTAGTCCACACTGGAATTATATTCAGGGGATTATTATCTGGATGCCCGTGCTTCTAACATTAAGGAATTCATAACCTCACATAATACGTTCACATTTTACCTCCTCTTGACATTTTCAGACACTTCCATTTGTTAGCCATGGTCTTCTTTACACAGTTTCAAATTCTATATCCCTACAGCTTATATGTGTAGGAAAGTATCTCTAGGTGCCAGATAGGCTTCATTCTTAGTAGTTCATAGGAACACTCAATAGATACTATTTTTTTTAAAGATTTTATTTGAGAGAGAGAGAACATGAAAGTGGGGGAGGGTCCGAGGAAGAAGCAGACTCCCCGCCGAGCAGGGAGCCCGATGAGGGACTTGATCCCGGGACTCCAGGATCATGACCCGAGCTGAAGGCAGTTGCCCAACCAACTGAGCCACCCAGGCGCCCCTCAATAGATACTTTTGAATAAGTAACAAGAAAAATATAAAAATTTATCCTCTTACATATCATCCTACCTAATCAGGGAATATAATATTCTGCTCTCTGGTCTTAAGGCTGCTAGCTTGAGAAGAATTTCTAATATAAAGTTGCATAAGAATTGGGGCCATGGAGTAGAGTCTTAGATTAAAATCTCTTAGCACTTACACTGGTTCTTTGACCCGAGACAAATTATTTAACTTCATTCAGAGAATTTCTCCTTTTATGTCTTCTATGCGTTGGCATATGGAGTCAGACTTCATTTGTTGTAAGAATTATTCTAATTTTAAATATTTGGAAGGTAAAAACTCTATCAAACTCCTTACCTCAGCAAGATAGTTAGCTCAAAAAGGTCTGTAGAAGGTGACCAAAGAAAAAGACAAAGTACTTACTCTCAGAGAGCTTGTCACTAAATTGAGAAGATAACAATATATTCATGTGGAGGGATAACTGGCTGACAACGTACCCTGATATCAAAGGGACAGGAGATGGTGGTGCTTAAGAGCAAGGGCTCTGGAGCCCGGCTGCCTGAGTTCACATTTCCACTTTAGTGCTTACTAGCTGTGTCTCTTGGGCAAACCGCTTAATCTCACTGAGCCTCATTTGTAAAATGGGAATAATAAAAGAACTTTAAGAAGTTGTGCAAATTAATTGACATTATATATATGAAGTTTGACCAGTGCTGGTTATATATGTAGGCATTCATTAATTATAAATAACATACATACTTATATGCATCTGTAGAGGTGGAGGGGAAGGGATATTTTTAAGCAGTGACGAGCATGAATAAAGGAAGCGAAAGGTCCAAGCAGAGTTAATAATCATCCAGAGCCCTGTGGGGAGCCTCTGAGTTTATGCCATTCTGAGGTGGCACTCTGTTCTTTGATGCATTCTAGAAACAGTTGTTCCCCATAATCCATAAGCAGGAAATGGATGTTTCCTGAAGATACCATGGAGAGACTCCCCCAAATCCCTTTTCTGATGCTAACTACCTCACCTCTCCCCTCTCCCCCCAGGCTAATTCTCCACAGCCTCTCTACTAATATTGGTTCCACCATTCTCTTTCTAGTGGACCCCAGTATCTCACCTCAACCCAGAGCCCCAGTATGTTTCCTGTTTGAAGCTTCATACTCACCATTCTGCTTAGCAAAGAATCTGCCTCAGGAACTCCTCTCATTAAGCAGAGAGGCAACTGCTAGAACTTTCTTTCCCTCTGAAAAACAAGCCAGTGGAAGAAAGTGTGATCTTACCTATCAAATTATGTCAGAGGATTGATGATAAGAATGCCTGACAAAGATAATTGGGCTTTATTTAGTACGGGAGAGAAACTAGAGCAAGGTTTTATGTCAGAGAAATAACAGAATGAGTGTGGTGTTTCTGGAGAGAAACTATTTGAGTTTGTCAGAAATATCAGAAATGGGACCCTGAGTATTTGTGATTTGACCTTGAGAAAATTATTCTTTGTTTAAATTTTATTTCTCTGTCTTTACAATATGGAGAGAGGTTTGAGTTCAAAGATGAACTGAATGGTGAATCCCAAGGCTAGGGATGTCCATTTGGATGATTTAGCTATTTTTAAAAAATACAGGGATGTGAGATATATATGTGTGTGTGTGTGTGTGTGTGTGTGTGTGTGTGTGTGTGTGTAATGGAATATTACCCAGCGATCAAAAAGAATGAAATCTTGCCATTTGCAACAATGTGGATGGAACTAGTAGAGTGTATTATGCTAAGTGAAATAAGTTAGTCAGAGAAAGACAAATACTATATGATTTCACTCATAGGTGGAATTTAAAAAACAAAACAGAGAGCATATGGGAAGGAAAAATGAAAGAAGCAAACCATAAGAGACTCTTAACAGCAGAGAACAAACTGAGGGTTGACGGAAGGTGTGGGGGGGTTGGGCTAAAGGGGTGATGGGGATTAAGGAGGGCACTTGCTGTGATGCGCACTGGGTGTTATATGTAAGTGATGGATCACTAAATTCTCCTCTTGAAACAGATAGAACACTATATGTTAATTAACTAGAATTTAAATAAAAATTTGAAACAACAACCAAACATCACACTCTAGTTCCAAAGGACATTAATAAATGATTCAGAACCATAAGAAACAAAACAAAGCTAGATTAAAAAAAAATACATGTGTATATATATATAGTTGTAGTTACTATAAAAGCCAGGTAATAGGGGAGGATAAGAAGAAGAGGCTATGATAAGGATGGGGCCCATAAAAGGGGCTTTTCAAATAGGGAGCAACTATGTCTTGTCCTGGGCGGTTTAATGAAAATAATGTAATAATGATTAATTAAGCTATGCCTTTTATTTACATGGTTATCCAAATTTATATTTTATTTTACAACAGAAAGATAGTGAAAATTATCCAAAATCATCAGGATATTGGTGCTGTCGGTAGGATTTGAACCAAATGATGATCCTACAAGGATTCAGAAGTACTGTGCCATTTCTGGCAGTAAAAAGCTGTAGCTATTTATTATAAACTATGGCCAATGAAAGTTTAAGAAAACCTCCTGCATGTTCCTTATTAGTCTTCTTCAATTTCTAATTTGATTTCAGAAATGCAACATAAATAATCTTAATTTTAAAGACGAACTTGAAAAAAATAAAGGTGAACTTGAAGAATAAGAAGTAATGCTATTCAATTATGTACCTTGCGCACAAATTGAAAATAAATGAAAATGTCACATGCTCAAAATTATATTTGGAGTAAAATGACCCAAATAACATTCAATCACAATTCAATACCATTGGTCCCCACTGTTCCAGGATGTTAACTTTTTATTTGTATTCTGCTGGGCCTTTGGTTGGTTCATGACAAAGGGATCTAAGTGGCTTACATGCCTTTGTTTTGGGCCATTCTATCTTTTTTTTTACCCCAGTAAAGTTGTGCAAAGACCTTTATTTCATTTCTACACTGTACAGTGCTTGAGAGGGATTAAAAGTCAAGAGATTTTACATTCTGTTGAAATTCACGAGTGCCTTGCTGTTTAAAAAACATTTTTAATAAAGGAGACCATTAATTACTAGGATTCTGATTGTAATTGCCTGGTCTCAGAATTGATGAACAAAGCCATTTTGGAAAGCAATCAATTTGAAATCTAATTTGTTGGCGAAATGAACCATATAAACAAAATGCCACTTGCAGTTTGTCTAAAATGAGATGTGCTTAACGAGCCCATCATCTTCTGCGATCCTCATCACTGTGGGTCGAAGCCACCTCAAATGTCATCAGTTGGATCCAGCACACGGAAAGCTGAAACACAACACTGCACTACGAGCAGAGTAAAATGCAAAACAGATGGCTCTGCAATCCCTGCAGGGTGACTTTTGGGGGCAGTTCTGGGGTGAACACAGAGTGGCTACGGAAATGAACTAACTGTAGTAACAGACTCATCACCAAAAGTAGCTGGGATTGTTTGAGGTAATGCATTACATTCACATGTATCCAGAATACAAGTGATAAAAGTGTACGAAACTGAATGTGAGGGAAAGAATCTGAGTTACTTTTTATGAAATGTACACACACAATCATACATGTGTGCATACACAGAAAAAATACAATGCATGTATAAAACATACGTGTATACAGAGAGAGAGAGTGAGCAAAAGGTATCTGACAGGTTACACCCGGAATCTGTGCTTTGTACAAAATTTGACACAGCAGTCACTTGTTCTTTCATTATTTAAAGGGAAAATCTCATTTAAAAAGTCTTACTAGATGCCTGGATGGCTCAGTCAGTTAAGCATCTGCCTTTGGCTCAGGTCATGATCCCAGGGTACTGGGATTGAGCCCTGCATCGGGCTCTCTGCTCAGTGGGCTCCCTGCTCAGCTTCTCCCTCTGCCCCAACCCCACTCATGCTCACTCCTCTCTCTCTCTAAATAAATGAAAAATCTTTAAAAAATTAAAAAAAAGTCTTACTAATCATCTTTGCTGACTTATGACTGCACAATACTCAGACACTATAAATTCATGAGATGGGTCATAAAAGAACTATTAACATGTATGAGTTGAGGTTTTAGAGTTAGACTTGTCATCTAGTTATTTTAAATTTGACAGGCCATGTTTATCTTGGGGCTTATTTATTTATTTATTTATTTATACTCTGTTGGCATAAATAAGCCAGGAATTACTTGAAAATACAGTAACATCAGGGCTTTGTGAAGCTGAAATTATAAAACTGAAATCAACATGAAATTGTAAGTGATGAATCACTAAATTCTACTCCTGAAACCAGTATTACACTATATGTTAACAACTAGAATTTCAATAAAAATTTGAAACAAAACAAACAAACAAACATCATACCCTCGAGTCCTAAAGGTCATTTATAAATGATTCAGAACTGTAAAAATATATGTTTATATATAAAAATATAATTTTATATAAAATATTTTATATCTATAAAAATCTATAAATATAAGATACATAAATATATTCATATATTACATATAATTATATTTTATATATTAAATATTATATATCTTCATGTTTTATATATATAAAACATAAAGATAATCCCTCTTTAGGGATTAGATGAGAACTGGAAGACTGTAGGCCACTTAATTTTTTTTCTTTTTTTTTATATAGGCCACTTAATTTAAGTGGGGAAAAAACCCTTCTGAGTCAAGCAGTCCATGTTCATTGAAGATCAAGCAGGGGAGAGAGGAGGGGAAATTAGAGAGAGGCTTACATGTCTAGGTGATAATACTTGGCCACAAGAAGGGGGTTTCTGGTTTAGAAAGGTCCAGAGGGCAACAGCAGTTTTGGGGCCTTTTTTTTTTTTTAAGCAATGGAGTTTGTCTTATTCATGATTAGTTGTGTTAGGTGCAGTTTAATGGAGTATATGAAGGAGATAGGCTCTAAATGGCTAAAATTTGTTTTTGGACTATATTTAAAGCAATTGGATGTATGAGAATTTGAATTTGCCACTGACAGGCTTTGGGGTAATGGTCCTAGCCTGCTGTGCAGAAGGAAACAATGTGCGACATTTTAGGCTAATACACAGAGGACATCTCTGGACCATTTATAGAACAGATGGTGTCCGTAGTGTGGAAAGGTAGCATCAGTAGGATTTACTGGGAGCGTGCCTACATAAATGGGGGAGAGAAAAAGTAAGGATATCTTTGAGGTTTTTGGTTTGGACAACTGGGCAATGCTCTTTTCTGAGATAAGAAATATGACTCTGTGTGTGTTTGGTGTGCATGCGTGTATGTGTGTGTGTGCAGTAAAGACTTCAATTCTAGACATGTTAAGTTTATGATGAAGTTTTAAAAGATACCCTCTACTCATCACCTATGGTAATCTCAATCCTCCTGATCAGTAGAAGGGAATGGCGAACATAGGCTGCCCAACTTCTAAAACCCCAACCCAGCTCTGGCAAACATGCTGTGTCCCAGTCCAAAACTCTAACCTACTGGAGGGGAAGATGGGGCCTGGGAGTCTGTTCACACAAATATACTTACACTCAAAACACAGTGTCGGTGGGAGACATAATAGGCATGAGAGACACTCTAGAAGGTCTCAAGTGAGGTGACTTGGATTTGCACATTTAGATTAAATTAAAAACACTCTACGTTTTGTACAGTATCTGGCAAGAAAAGAAAAGAAAATACATGCAGATTGGAAATAAAGAACAAAAACTTGGTTTTAAATAGAGATGACATGATTGTCTGCAGAGACTATCTCAAAGAATTCATAGAAGAAGATAGAAGTGAGTTTAGTCACGCAGTAGAATACAAGGTCAGTGTACAAAATTAAGTCATATTTTTTCATGCTACCTGTGAACAACTGGAAATTGAAACAAAACCAACATCATTTGCAAGAACTCCTGAAAACAGAAGATACCTGGGGATAAATCTGACAAATATGTGACAGATTTGGATGTGGAAAACTGTCAAGCATTGCTGAGAAGAATACTAAAAACAAAACCCAAATCTGATGATCCCAAGTAATGTGAAGGATTCAGAGTAGAAGGAGCTTACACACCATGGGTGAGAATACAAAATAGTGCGGCTGCTTTGGAAAATAATTTTTTAGTTCCTTGTAAAGTTAAATATATACTGACCATATGACTCAGCAATTGCATTCCTAGATATCCACCCAAGCTACACTATAGCAACACCCACACAAAAATCTATATGTAAATATTTACAGCAGCTTTATTCATAGCCATTAAGACTGAAAATAACCTAAATGTTTATCAACTGGCCAATGTAGTAACAGATTGTGGTACAGTCATACAATGGAATATGACTCAGCAGTAAGAAGGAAAAAAACTAGTAATATATGCAGTGATGGGAATGAATATCAAAAGCATTATAAAAATGAAAGAAACCAGAATTAAAAGGCTGTATGATGCCATCTATATATCATTCTAGAAAAGGCAAAATTATAGGAAAGGAGATTCATGGGTTCATAGGAACTGTATTTTGGGGGCAGAGATTAACTAAAAAAGGCATAAGTCATTAAAATATAATTGTGATAGTCACCAAAGATTTACAGGGATTTGCTTTAAAGAGTTAAGTGGTTCTATGGGGCTTATTATGAACTAGTTACTTCTGACCACTCTCCATTTTTCTCTAACCAGAGGCAATCATTCTACATTTTGATTAATGTATCTATTTATTTCCATCACTCTGAATAATATGCCTCTATGTTTACTTCTTGATGTTTGTATTTGGGGTGTTTTCTATTTGCTATAGGTGATGAAATGACAGAGGATAAGGACTTGGCTATCTTTCACTCTGTCCATATACTTTTAAAAAAACACACATTTTCAGTCACCAACCTCACATCCTCCTACTTTGATTATATCCTAGTTACAAGTGGATTATTAATCACTGGCTGCAAAGGGGAACAGTCACAGGTGTAGTTGACTTCTCATCAGAAATCACAGGAGCCAGAAGTCAATGGAAACATATTTTAAAGCCTTGAAAGAATAGGAAAAAAAAAAATCAGTCAGCTTACATTTCACTTTCCAATAACAATATTCTTCAGAAATTAACACAATATGAAGAGCTTTTCTTTTGTTAGTATTACAGATACTTTAACTGCTTTGGCTTTGAACTGTTGCCTAAGAGTTTAAAGTACAAATAAATCACACATATTTTTCAAATCAATGCCTTTTAAGACTGAATTAAATGATGCATCAAGTGCTATGTCATATAATCATAAATTATTTCAGTAAGAACTTCAGAATTGGTAATCCAATACCTTCAAAATTTTTGTTTAGAATGTATTATCATATTCGGAGACTTTCCAAATATTTCAGGGCTGAGTTAAATAATACATAAAGATGGTAATGTCAGTATCTTCAGGTGCTCCAGTCCCTCTTTGGACTTTCCTAAGAGTTCAAAAGATATTTCACTCTAAGAAAATAAGTCAACCTCTCTTCCTCTGACAACCTTTCAGGTATTCACATATAGCTGTAGTACACTTGAACTGTTAAAGATGGCTGAAGTCAACTACACTAACATAGAAAAATTAGAAACACGTAAAACCTAAAATTTTTCTTGGGGCACCTGTGTGGCTCAGTGGGTTAGGGGTCTGCCTTCGGCTCAAGTCATGATCCTGGGGTCCTGGGATGAAGACCTGCATCAGCCTCTCTGCTGGGTGAGGAGCCTGCTTCTTCCTCTGCCTGCTGCTCCCCATGCTTGTGTTCTCTCCCTCTCTCAAATAAATAAATCTTAAAAAAAAAACTTTAAATTTTTCTTTAATTATTTGATAGATAAAGCAGAGGGCACATATAACATATATAACATATAACGAAGGGCACATATAATGCCATATAATGGAATTAATTGGAAATCCTGCAGATAAATTTGTTACCACAGTGCTTTTGAGAAAGCTGAATATTGGATTAGTGATTAACATTGTTGTGAAGGTAAGAAAGCCTGTTGAAGACTGTTAATACATCAGGTACCATAAAAGACCTTTTCATATAAACAAGGAGTGAGAAGAATTCATCACCAGCAAACCTGCTCTGGGAGGAATTCTTCAGTCTGAAGGGAAATGGTACTGGATAAAAATGTCAATCTCTAGGTAACAATGAAAAGCACCAGGACTCATAACTATTTAGGTAAAAATAAAATATATATATATATATATTTGTCTCTCAAGTTCTTTAAAAGGAAATTGAGTGTTTAAAGGAAAATAATAACATCGTATTTGGTTTATAATATACATAAAAGTAGAAAATATAGCAACAATAGTATGAATGAAAGGGTGGTTAAGTGGAATTATGTTATAATGTTTAATACCAAGTACTGTAGGAGGAGAAAAAAAGATGGCAGGGGGATAGAGGACCCTATTCTGGCGGGTCCCCTGAATTGAGCTGGATATCTACCAAACCACTCTGTATACCCATGAAATCAGACTGAGATGTAAGAAGATAGATCTGGATATCTACAAACAGAATATCACAGGTGGTTGGTTTTGAGGTATGAAGCACGGAGCTGTGATTCCACAGGCACATATCTGAAGATAAATGAAAAGGGGAGGGAGCCATTGGGATCCTGCACTGAGGTGAGCAATAGCCTCCCGCACTGGGGACGGGGCACAGACTCGCAGACCGGTAGCTGCGAAGAAAGGACTAGAGGGCAGCCCCCCGGTCGGAAACCCAGAGCGGCAGGGCCTCATGTGAACTGGGGGTGACTGGCGGTTTTAGAAGCACAAAGGGCAAAGACGTGCCCTGACCTGGAGGACTGGGAGTACTGCTGAGGAGAGCACAACCCAGGACGCTGCAGTTTATAGCAGCACAGACAAAAACAGAGATAGTGTGGCCTGGAGAGCTCACTGAAGAACAGAGTGCAATTTCTGTGTTCTGAGGCAGAGGGTTGGAAATGGTCTGTTCTACTCTGACTCTCGGAAGAGACATGGAAAGCCACCAGAAAACAAAAGCCCCCAAAACCTGTTTTTCACTGAGCCCATCCCCCACCCCCCACAGCAGGCAGGGCAACTCTGCCCAAACAGAATTGCCTGAGTAATAGCGTGGCAGGCTGGGAGAAAAAGAGGCCAGCAACCCTAAGGTCCCTATAAAACAGGTGCATCTAGCTTGGGTTGTGGTCAGTAATTTGGACTCTGTACACTCCCTCAACCACCCCTCAACAAAATGAGGAATCCCCAAAATAGGAAAGCCTCTGAGACTGTGACTTCTGCCACAGATTTACAAATGGATACAGATATAACCAAGATGTTGGAAATGGACTTCAGGGTAACAGTTATGAAGATGATAGCTAGAATGGAGAAATCGATTAATGGGAACATAGAATCTCTAAGGGCAGAAATGAAAGCTGAACTGGCAGAACTTAAAAATGCTATCAATGAGAGCCAATCTAATCTAGATAATCTAACAGCTAGGGTAAGTGAGGCAGAAGGACAAATTAATGATCTAGAAGACCAACTGATAGAAAAGAAGGAAAAAGAGGAGGCCAGGGAGAAACAGTTCAAAATCCATGAAATCAGAGAAATAAGTGACACCATGAAACGTTCCAATGTCAGAATTATTGGGATCCCTGAGGGGGTGGAGAGAGAGAGGACTAGAAGATATATTTGAGCAAATCGTAGCTGAGGACTTCCTTAATCTGGGGAATGAAATGCACATTCCTGTCACAGAGGCAGAGAGGACCCCTCCCAAGATCAAGGAAAACAGGCCAACGCCCCAGCATGTAATAGTAAAACTCCCAAATCTTAGAACCAAGGAAACCAGTTAGGGGGAAGAGATTCCTTACGTACAGAGGGAGGAACATCAGAATAACATGAGACCTATCCACAGAGACCTGGCAAGCCAGAAAGGGCTGGCAAGACATATTCAGGGTACTAAATGAAAAGAACGTGTAGCCAAGAATACTTTACCTGGCAAGGCTGTCATTTAGAATGGATGGAGAGATGCAGAGCTTCCAAGACACCAGAAACTGAAACAATATGTGACCACTAAGCCATCCCTGGAAGAAAAATTAAGGGGGTGGGGTTCTATAAAAGGAGAAAGACCCCAAGAATGATATATAGAACAGAAATTTACAGAGATAATCTATAGAAACAATGACTTCACAGGTAACATGATGAAAATAAATTCGTATCTTTCAATAATCACTCTCAATGTGAACGGCCTAATTGCTCCCATAAAATGGCACAAGGTTGCAGATTGGATAAAAAGACAGGACCCATCCATATGCTGTCTACAAGAGACTCATTTGAACCTAAAGATACAACTAGACTGAAAGTGAAGGGATGGAGATCCATCTTCCATGCCAAAGGACCTCAAAAGAAAGCTGGGGTAGCAATTCTTATATCAGACAAATTATATTTTAAGCTAAAGACTGTAGTTAGAGACACAGAAGGACATTATATCATTCTTAAAGGGTCTATCCAACAAGAAGATGTTGTAAATATCTACACCCCCAACAGGGGAGCAGACAACTACATGAGCCAACTGTTAACCAAAATAAAGAGTCATATTGACAATAATACGTTAATTGTAGGAGACCTCAATACTCCACTCTCAGCAATGGACAGATCATCTAAGCAGAAAATCATAAAGAAACAAGAGCTTTGAAGGACACACTGGACCAGATGGACTTCATAGATATATACAGAACATTCCCCCCTAAAACAACAGAATACTCATTCTTCTCGAGCACACATGGAACTTTCTCCAGAATAGACCACATACTGTGTCACAAATCAGGTCTCAACCGATACCAAAAGATTGAGATTATTCCCTGCATATTCTCAGACCATAATGCTTTAAAACTGGAACTCAATCACAAGACAAAATTTGGAAGAAATTCAAATACTTGGAAGCTAAAGACCACTCTGCTCAAGAATGTTTGGGTCAACCAAGAAATCAAAGAAGAACTTAAACAATTCATGGAAACCAATGAGAACGAAAACACATCGGTCCAAAACCTATGGGATACAGCAAAGGTGGTCCTAAGGGGGAAATACATAGCCATCCAAGTCTCACTCAAAAAAAATAGAAAAAATCCCAAATTCACCAACTAACTTTACACCTTAAAGAACTGGAGAAAAAGCTACAAACGATGCCTAAGCCATGCATTAGAAGAGAAATAATTAAGATTAGAGCAGAGATCAATGAATTAGAAACCAGAAACACAGTAGATCAGATCAACAAAACTAGAACCTGGTTCTTTGAAAGAATTAATAAGATTGATAAACCACTGGCCAAACTTACCCAAAAGAAAAGAGAAAGGACCCAAATTAATAAAATTATGAATGAAAGGGGAGAGATCATGACTAACACCATGGAAATAGAAACAATTATTAGAAATTATTATCAACAACTATATGCCAATAAACTGAGCAATCTGGATGAAATGGATGCCTTCCTGGAAACCTATAAGCTGCCAAGACTGAAACAGGAAAAAATTGACAACCTGAATAGGCCAATAACCAGTAACAAGATTGAAGCAGTGATCAAAAACCTTCCAAAAAAAAGAGTCCAGGGCCTGATGGATTCCCTGGGGAATTCTACCAAACATTCAAAGAAGAAATAATACCTATTCTCCTGAAGCTGTTTCAAAAAATAGAAACAGAAGGAAAGCTTCCAGACTCATTCTATGAGGTCAACATTACCTTAATCCCCAAACCAGGCAAAGACCCCATCAAAAAGGAGAATTTCAGACCGATATGCCTGATGAATATGGATTCCAAAATTCTTAACAAAATCCTAGCTAATAGGATCCAGCAATACATTAAAAGGATCATCTACCACGTTATCCCCGGGATGCAAGAATGGTTCAACATTCGCAAATCAATCAATGTGATAGAACACATTAATAAGAAGAGAGAGAAGAACCATATGGTCCTCTCAATTGATGCAGAAAAAGCATTTGACAAAATACAGCATCCTTTCCTGATTAAAACTCTTCAGAGTATAGGGAGAGAGGGAACATTACTCAATTTCAAAAAATCCATCTATGATAAATCCACAGCAATATCATCCTCAATGGGGAAAAGCTGAGAGCCTTTCCCTTAAGATCAGGAACATGACAAGGATGCCCACTCTTGCCACTACTGTTCAACATAGTACTAGAAGTCCTAGCAACAGCAATCAGACAACAAAAAGAAATAAAAGATATTCAAATTGGCAAAGAAGAAGTCAAACTCTCTCTCTTTGCAGATGACATGATACTTTATATGGAAAACCCAAAGGACTCCACCCCCAAATTACTAGAACTCATACAGTGATTCAGTAATGTGGCAGGATACAAAATCAATGCACGGAAGTCAGTTGCTTTCTTATACACTATCAATGCAACTGTAGAAAGAGAAATTAGAGAATTGATTCCATTTACAATAGCACCAAAAACCATAAGATACCTCGGAATAAACCTAACCAGAGAGGCAAAGGATCCATACTTTAGGAACTACAGAACACTCATGAAAGAAATTGAAGAAGACACAAAAAGATGGAAAAATATTCCAGGCTCATGGATTGGAAGAATAAACGTTGTTAAAATGTCTATGCTGCCCAGACAATCTATACCTTCAACGCCATCCTGGTCAAAATTCCAATGATATTTTTCAAAGTGCTGGAACAAACAATGCTAAAATTTGTATGGAATCAGAAAAGACCCCGAATCGCCAAGGAAATGTTGAAAAAGAAAAACAAAGCTGGGGACATCACATTGCCTGATTTTAAGCTATTATTACAAAACCATGATCACCAAGACAACATGGTACTGGCACAAAAACAGACATATAGACCAATGGAACAGAATAGAGAGCCCAGATATGGACCCTCAACTCTATGGTCAACTAGTCTTTGACAAAGCCGGAACAAATATGCAATGGAAAAAAGACAGTCTCTTCAATAAATGGTGCTGGGAAAATTAGACAGCTATATACAGAAGAATGAAACTCGACCATTCTCTAACACCATACACAGAGATAAACTCTAAATGGATGAAAGACCTATGTGAGACAGGAATCCAGAACATAGGCAGTAACTTCTTCGACATTGGCCACAGCAACATCTTTCAAGCTACATCTCCAAAGGCAAGTGAAACAAAAGGGAAAATGAACTTTTGGGACTTCTTCAAGATAAAAAGCTTCTGCACAGCAAAGGAAACAGTCAACAAAACAAAGAGGCAACCCACAGAATGGGAGAAGATATTTGCAAATGACACTACAAACAAAGAGCTGATATACAAGATCTATAAAGAACTTCTCAAACTCAACACCCAAAAAACAAATAAGTCATAAAATGGGCAGAAGACATGAACAGACACTTCTCAAAATAAGACATACAAATGGCTAACAGACATGAAAAAATGTTCATCATCATTAGCCATCAGGGAAATTCAAATCAAAACCACATTGAGATACCACCTTATACCAGTTAGAATGGCAAAAATTGACAAGGCAAGAAACAACAAATCTTAGAGAGGTTGTGGAGAAAGGGGAACCCTCTTACACTGTTGGTGGGAATGCAAGTTGGTACAGCCACTTTGGAAAACAGTGTGGAGGTGCCTCAAAAAATTAAAAATAGAGCTACCCTATGACCCAGCAATTGCACTACTGGGTATTTACCCCAAAGACGCAGATGTAGTGAAAAGAAGGGACATATGTTCATAGCAGCAATGTTCACAATAGCCAAACTGTGGAAAGAGCCGAGATGCCCTTCAACAGATGAATGGATAAAGAAGATGTGGTCCATATATACAATGGGATATTACTCAGCCATCAGAAAGGATGAATACCCAACTTTTAACATCAACATGGATGGGACTGGAGGAGATTATGGTAAGTGAAATAAGCAGAGAAAGTCAATTATCATATGGTTTCACTTATTTGTGGAACATAAGGAACAGCATGGAGGACATTAGGAGAAGGAAGGGAAAAATGAAGGGGGGGAAATCAGAGGGGAGATGGACCATGAGAGACTATGGACACCGAGAAACAAACTGAGGGTTCTAGAGGGGAGGGGGGTGGGGAGGATGTGTTAGCCTGGTGATGGGTATTAAGGAGGGCACGTACTGCATGGATGTTATACAAAAACAATGAATCATGGAACACTACATCAAAGACTAATGATGTACTGTATGGTGACTAACATAACAAATAAAATTAAATTAAAAAAAAGAAAATGCATTAAACACTAAAAAATCCCCCACAATGTACTATAATATTAATTCTAAACGAACTGTGATAATCTATATATGCATGCTGTAGTCTCTACAGCAACCACTAAAACTAATACAAAGTGAGGTTAAAAATTAAAAGTGAACTGTAAAAAAAAATGAAATGTGATCAAAGATTCATTCCTGAATATGCACATACCTAAATGCGCATGCATCTCATAACAGAGCTTCAAAGTACATGAAGCAAAAAGTGAGACAATTAAAGGGAGAAAAGACAGAAACTATAGTCATAGTTGGAAATTTTAACAACCATTTCTCATAAATTGATAAAACAAGCAGAAAAAAATCAAGAATGATAAAAAAAAGCTTGGAACAACACTACCAACCAACCCATACCCAATTGGCGCTTACAGGGAACTAAATATTTACTTCAACTACCACACACATATCCTTTTTATTTTTTTAAAGATTTTTAAAAAATTTATTATTTGAAATAGAGCGTGAGAGCATGAGTGGGAGGGAGGAGCAGAGGAAGAGGGAGAAGCGGACTCCCAGCTGAGCGGGGAGCCCATTACGTGGCTCGATCCCAGGACCCTGAGATCAGGACCCCAGCTGAAGGCAGACACTTAAGCGTCTGAGCCACCCCCGTCCGCACACACATCCTTTGCAAATATGCATGGAAGTTCACCAAAATACACCACATGCACAGCCATAAGTAAGTCTCAGTACATTTCAAAAGACTGAAATCTCACAGGATATGTTTTTTTGATCAAAATGGAAAAAAAATTTTTTTAAAGATTTTGTTTATTGAGAGAGAGAGAGCGCGCATGCCAGTGGGGAGAGGGACAGAGGGAGACGGAGAGAGAATCTCAAGCTGACTCCACACTGAGTGTGCAGCTAACCAAGGGCTCCATTTCATGACCCTGAGATCATGACCTGAGCCAAAATCAAGAGTTGGACACTTAACTGACTGAGCCACCCAGGCACCCCCAAAATGGAATTTATTTAAAAATCAATACAGTATCTAGAATATCCTCAAATGTTTCTACATTTCAATAAAACAAATGAATAAACAAACAAAAAGCAAGAAACAAATACACAAACAGTCCTTACCCCTCGCCCCCCTCCCCCACATACACTTCTAAATAACCAGTGGGTTTGGAAAGACACAATGGGTAAATTTGAAGTCATTTCAGAATGAATGACGATAAAAGCTCAGTGAAGGGGTAAAAAGTCTTCAGTCAGATCCTGAAGTTTCAGCTCCCAACATTGCAAATTTCTGACTATATAACCTTTGTCAACTTCCTTAATATTTCTGTAGTTTCTTCATTTGTAAAGTAGAGATAATGTGGTGACATTTTTCTGCTTTGATATTTGACTGTTGTATGTGTTATTTAAAGCTACTTTTCCAAATGCATAGTTTTATTTTTACTATTCTTTTGTTATAGATTTCTAACTTACAGTTTAGGCAAATAATATGGCCTATAAGTGTTTTCTTCGAAATATGTTGAGATTTGCTTTTTTATATTATGTGTGACCAATCTTGTAGATGTCTCCTGCAGGCTCGAGAAACATATGTATTCTCTAATTATGGGGACAGAATTCTACATATTTTCATTGTGTTCAAACCAACTATATACATGCTATTTTTTTTGTCTGCTAGAAACAAAATTATTGTTTGACAAACTTTCCTTGTAATATTGCTCTTTTTGGCTTATGTATTTTTTTAAGTTTATATAATTCTGTGCATAAAATTTAGCTAAACATCATCTTGATGAGTTAAATTTTTTGTATTATGTGTTGGCCTTACATTCCAAATAGTGCTTTTTGGCCTTACTTCCTATTTTGTCTGATAATAATATAGATGGACCATCTTTATGTTAGTAGTTATTCACTTATATTTTTTCACTTCCTTTCAATTTTTTTTTTTTGCATCCTGTACTTTTAGATCTGCCATTTGTGAATAGCATGTTGAATTTTTGCTATTTTATGTGCTATCTGAAAATCTGTGACCTCCAAGCATAGAATTCGGTCCATCAACATTTATTAGTCACCAATGTATTTGAACATATCTCTCTCTTTCTTGTTTTGTGTTTTTGATATGCTCTGCTTCATTTATGCATTGAAAAAAAAACCTCGTTTCCTGCCTTCTATTGCTGTGGTTGGGCTTTTAACTCAATTTTCTCCAAATATATTTATAATTTTAGAAGTTATGTACTTTATTATTTTATTGTTTATCTGAATGGTTTAATGTGCATATTTAACTTAAGTCTTATCTAAATAGATTTCTTAATATTATTTTTGTTCATTGAGTGAATCATCCTCCTTCTGAACAATACAAGATTATAGAATGCTTGAACTCCAGGCACCTTATCTGCCTTACATATTACATATATGTAACATTTTAGTTCTATCTCAATTGTTTTTAAGTATTTTACTTATTTATTTGAGAGAGAGAGAGAGAGAGCATGATCAGGGGGAGGGGTGGAGGAAGAGGGAGAAGCAGACTCCACGTTGAGCAGGGAGCCCGATGTGGGGCTTGATCCCAGGACCCGGAAATCATGACCTGAATCAGATGCTTAACTGACTGAGCCACCCAGGCACCCCTTCTATCTCAATTTTTTAATCCCCATATTGACTTAGTTAATTTTGTGTTATGCAGTCAATGTTTGTTTAGATTTATTTATATGTTTACCAGTTTCTTCACTAGCTATTAATTTTTTATATTTTGAAAATTCTTATTGAGATTCATTTGCCTTCATCTTGGTAGTACATTCTTCATGCTTTTTGGACAATAATCTCTCCGTTCCTTTTTTTCTGACTGCAAAGGCAATGACTTAGTTGGTATACAATGTTAGAGTTAGGGATATTCTGTTGTCATTGAGAATTCTGCGGTTTACTTTCTTTTTTATAACAAGGAATCACCTTTGTTTTTCTGACTGCTTTAAAAGTCATTTCTTTTTTTATGGCATTAAGCAAACTTATTAAGAGGAGTTGAAGAGTCGATTTTTATTTATTTCTTCTGCTGGGTGTTTTTTGTGCATCCCTGTTCTGATTTTTCTAAATCATCATCAATTCTTAAACTTTCTCATCTCTGATCCCTTCTGATATTACCTCTCTCACTCTTTCTATTCTGTCCTTTTGGAATTCCAGTTGAATGCATGTTAGTTTTTCAAAAATTCTTTCCTCCATCATTCTTTGTCTCTCCTCCACATATTTTATGTCTCTCCTTCCATGTTGCATTCTCTAGTTCTCTAGTTTCTTTAGATGTGTCTTTCACTTCAGTATTTCCTCAGCTGTGTCAAAGCTTTTATTTAAGCTCTATATTAAGATTTTAACTACAGTGTTGACATCTGTCATTTTTAGAAAAGTTATTTTTAAAATATGCCTTGTTATATTTTTACACTCCTTTGTTTCTTATTCAAATTTTGAATTCCATCTGTTATTTCTTTAAACATTTCAAGCACAGTTGCCTTATATTCTGGATCTGATAATTTTACTATTTGGAATCCCAGGGGTCTATTTTCATGATTTGTTTTTCTACTCATGGTAATTTCTTTTCTCATGAATCTTTAAGTTTTAGGTTTTAAGTTTTAAGTTAATACACCTCTGTGTGAATTGAATCCATAGAATTCTGTTTGGGTGTAGATTAAGGACAAACTCTTTCATTGAGAATGTGTACTTCTTTCTGCCTAGCAACTGGAGGTGTCTATATGAAGTCACTTTTTGGCATGGTTTTCTAGACCAAGTGTAATTATTACACTAGTAAATGTAATAGTATTTGAGGACAGTATATGATTTGTAATTTTCCTTCCAGTGTCATATTTTTTTTTACTTTCTTATGTCAAAGCCAATATAAAGAAGTGTGTTTGTCATCTTCCTTTGTGGGTAGTACACTTAGAAGTTCCAGACTGGTAAGGGGAGCTCCATTCTAACTCTATTTTGCCAGGACCGAAGTGTTCTCACAGGACATCAAACTGCTAGGCTCTAGGATTCTGGAATCAGCCAATACCTCTTGGTTGAACATTGTTTACATTCTTCCTGTACCATTCTTATCTCACTTCTTGGCTGTTTTTGGTGCCTAGCATTTCCTCAACTCCAACTTAGATGATTTTATCATATGAGGTGTCTTCAAGGTAAGTCCCTGCCCCATCCTCATTTTTAAGAAATAAATATAAATATTTGTATATAACATAATTTTAAATGTTATCTTTTTAGCTTCTTTCCTTGTTTCACTTGGTAATAGCATTCAAGCACTCTTCTAGGGACTGTGGAGGCTTTAAAGAAAAACATGGAGACCTTGTCCTTGAAGAATGTATCACAAGAATCACAATGTACTATAATGCAAAGTAGAAATTCAAGTACCACAAAAGGAGTCCAGATGGAGTGGGAACAAGGGGACATACCATTTGAGGAACGGGTCATGCAGAATTAGAAAAACTGTCACTACTTCCCTCTTCCTCAGAGCAGTGAAACCTCTGCCCATGACATCTACTCTCTTTTCATGGCTGGTTGCTCCCTCTACTCCTTGCCTAGTTAAAACCATTCTGCGGTTGGATCTTGGCTCCATCATCACTTCCAAATGGAAGCCTTCTGTGACATCCTTCGAAGGTCCAAGTTTTTGTTGTACACTCCTAACACTATGTGTTTCTCACTCACAGACCCTAACAGAGTTACAATTTTAGATTCATTTACGTGGTTAATTTTGATTTCTCCTCTGCAGTGTGCATTCTAAGAGGGCAGTGATAATATTGATTTTTGCTCATCATTGAATCCCTAGCACCTGGCATTGTACTTGGACAATATTTGATTCTCAATATGTATTTTTTGAGTGATTGAATGAACCCCTTCTATTTTATGCCATTTACTGATTATGTAGGTCTTTTGCTTATGGCTCTATCCAATTCATTGCTTAACATATAGCCTATTAGACAAAAGAAAGCTTCACTGGCCACATTTCTGGTAGCTGTCGCAACTGAGTGACCCAAGTTCAGACAACTTTGGAGGCTGTAGGATTGATGAGGTTGGAATAGTCTAGGGCTTTCTCTCCTTGCTGGCCTGTACTAATCCAACAATTCTTAGCCTCTGTGTCAGTTGAACTTAATGATTAATAAAAACCACAGAAGATAATGGCATACAGTTTAGAGTTGAACTAGTTAGAGATTTAAAAAGCCATTAACTTGTTCTGGACTACAGGGACCTCTTAGACATGCTCAGAAAATAAAATAGTTCTACCATAAAGACATTGTATCAGATTTTATTATATTTATACATTCCTTAGCTGTGGATATAGATACTTGTGAGACAAAATGGGAAGTAAAAATAAACTAAAATAGATCAAGATTTAGAAACAAAGAATAAAACTGTAAAAGTAAGTTGTGAGATGGTAGACCAGAGATGACATGGACTGGGTTAATTTTTATAGTTTCTTCAGACAGGTATATAAAAGGAGAACAATATTATCGTGGGAAGAAGAGAAATAGTTTTTCCTAGGCTTTCACGTGAGGCCCCTTAGTTAGGATATGCAGAATGAGAGTCTGCAAGGCTGGCGACAGGGCATAATCTGGCCATCAAGAGGATAGCGTCCTATCTGTGGCAGCATTCAGAGGTCTCCATTGAGTGTAAGACGGAACAGGGGAGCAAGTGGGGGACTGTAACCATTGAAGCGATATGTTAAAAATGGCAGCCAGGAGAGCAATTCTAGAAGTATTAGTCTGAGCTTTTGTCTCCAGGATAAGGGTCTTCCTGATTCTCCTGGATCATCCACAAAGCCTTCCATTGACTTCCCACTGCTGTCGAGGCCATTGAAGACTGTGTCTGTGGAAGGAGACTGAATACGAGGCAGTTAGACAAACACTGAGCTCTCCCTCCTGATGAGGCTGACTGTGCCAGGCTCTCAGAGGACGTAACGCGCTTGTTAAGGTTTGGTGAATAGCACCAGTCTCCACGGAGGACGATTTGGGTTCCCATAGAGAAGTCATCAACACAGGGTAAGAATTCAGCCAATTATGCCTCACCTCATCAGTCCTATTTAGATGGTAACCCCATGGGGCATGGACTATGTCTTTCCCTGTGTATTGTACAGTGTTGAGGAAACATTTGGCACTCAATAAATACCAGTAGAGAGCTTGTTTCTTGTCCCCCTCAGCCTCCCACTGAGCTGATCTGAGGAAGGAATTCCCTTTGAAGTCCCTTGTCCCCATGCTTTTTGATAAACAACACCGAGGCAGAGAGAGAGAGATGAGGCAACTCTCCAGTCCTAGAGCTGTTTTTGGTATCCATATATGACAAATGCTATCTCTGTAGTGATATGGCAGGGAGGGGAGGAGGTGGTGAGAGACATATCTAGTGGGACCATACAGTGAAAAAAGCCCATCTTCCATAAACATTTTCTTGCTTCTAGTTTCTCACAGATTCATGATTTGTGCTTTTCAGCCTCTATTAATAACACCCTAAGCTGTCTTACTGAGCTGAGAGGTAGAACCTTTATAAGTTTTTAGTTTATTTTAGTTCAGGAGTTTTACCATATAGAGAGAGGAAAGCAAAATATAGGTGAGTAAGAAATTAGAAGAGAAAAGATAAGAAAGGATTTTTCAAAAAAGGTAACCTGTAATAACTTTAATAAGCCTTGCCAAGGAGTTGCCTAAGGCATTGATGTGTCTCCATTGAAAAATGGCTTTGTTTTATATTGTAAAATATAACTTTTGTATCAGGGGAAAAATATTTAGAAATCTTTTATATATATATATAAATTCAGGAAAGAAAGCACAGAAAATAATATGCTACAAGTGAAATAAGGATCTTAATTAACATGTGCATATAATATGCATATATATGATCAAAGGAATGTACAATTTTCTTTACATATGGGAAAATCTCTCAAAGTGTTGTCTTAAACTACTAAGGCCAAGATATCTAATGTCATGAAAGGCAGGCCTAATTTAACCTAATGAGGTTAAATAATCCCTAGAAGATGAGGCCATGGGGTGAAATGATGACAGTTCTAACTTTTTTCATATACTCATAGTTCCGCCCCCCACTCTCTCCCTCTCTCTTTCTCTTCCCTCCCCCTCTTCCTTTCCCTTTTCCTTTCTCCCTCCACCTGAGTATTTTAATTATAAAAACTATTCCATCTGAAAACTTACATAGATGAAGATTTACTTTAGACTTTGATTTAGGAAGACACTTAGTGTCTCTTATCTTGAATAATAAACAGAATGAGAATAAGGCATGATGTAGCCATGATTTCAAAGAGAAGTGTCATACCTACTCATGTTTCTTTTGAAGATAAAGCAAAACAGCTAAATTATGCTCTAAAAGGTGTTACAGGTCTAAAAAGAATGATAGAAATTAGGAACATCTTGACCAAAAGGTAATAGAGATTGGGAGATTTTCTGTTCAAAAATTTCCCATTTTGTTGTTGGTTCTTTAAACTTAATCCACCCCTAAATTGAGCCCAAAAGGTAGGCACTAAGAGGATTCACTCAATGCACTGGGTATTTTGTCACCTTTGGACATGATAATGAGTTCTGAGATTGAAATCATGGACTTGAGATGTCTTGATTGAGGATGAAATTAGCCCTCTTCTGTGTGTGAGAATTATATCATAGCCAGAGTGCTGTGTTCAGTGTTCAATGCCATTAGACCTCAGGAGAGTGACTGACATATTGAAGGCAACTGAAGTCTAATATATTAATGAGAGGTTGAAGAAGCCATGAAATCTTTATTCAGAACAGAGAAGGCTGAAAAAGTAGGTGTGTTGGAAAAATTGCATCGATTAAGTCATCTTAAATTTCAAAACACATTTTTAAAACAACCACTTGGGGCCAGGGTGAGGTGGTGATTTTTTTTGGTGACAATCTTTTCTACTGTCACTGCTAAGGTTTGGGTGATGATAATGAGTAGGATGTTCACAGTGAATGTTGTGCTTTAGCTCAAGACCAAATAACAGTTAATGCCCCAAATCAGATCCATTCATTCAGTTAGTTTTTCCTTAAATAATTATTGATGTCATGTATTGGGTAAGACACTAAATAGCTGCTGAGAAATTGGGGGTTGAATGAAAACGATATGCTATCTGAACCTATGGATTTTAGTTTCTAGAAAGACAGTTTAATTAATCAACTACAAATTTGGTACTTAATTATATTGTGGTGAGCACTAAGACAAGTATAGAGTGCTGAGAGCATATGACAGAGGGGATCGAAGCTTAGCTGGTGGTAAGTGGGGAGGTCATGAAAGTCTTCACAGAAGAAATTATATTATTCTAAGATGTGGCTATAAAGAGAGCAAAGCAGAGATGGGCCAGGTAGACAGAAGAGCAAGTGTGAATAAGAACATGGGAAGAAGGTCCTAGGGAAGAAGCACTGTGACACATTTCAGAGAGTGGTAAGACACCTATATGACGAGGACTCAAAAGGGAGAGGGTGAGTGTCATGTGATGAGAAAGATGAAGCCTTGTAGGCTTTCATAAGGATTTGGGACTTTATTCCAAGAACAAGGAGATGATTCTAAAAAGCTTTGAGTAGGGAATTGGTATCACAAGATTCATATTTTTGCAAAGACATGTAGTAGTGTGGGGGAATCGTTTGGAAGGCTTCAGGGTCATACATGGGGACCTCTCCTTCCCCCAGCCATAATTCTTGTTACAGGCTGATGAAAAGCAGAATCTATCCAAAGAGAAATCCAAAGGCCATCTATCAGCAATGGGAACCTTTAACCTCTCCTTATCAGCATGAAATCACCAGGTTCGTCTTGCATAACCATGGCCTCAAATACTGGTTTTGTAGCCTGTTGGAGCTCCTTCTCCCTGGGAAAGGACAGATCTTAATTCATCCTACATATTGGAGTATGCTTGTCACTAAACATCACGGAAAAATTGTGAGACAGTATCATTATCATCCCCCAATTGCATTGTGGGACATTCTACAACTAGACCAGAAGAAAACAAAAATTGCAATTTTCCCATCAGGGAAAATTTGTTCTATTTTTATTTATTTATTTGTATTCTTTATGGGTTTCTATTTCTGTTAACATAGTCCCCATTTGTAATATGTTGCTTGATAGTAAATTGTGCTTAATTCTGGTTGGATTTCCATGAACATAAATATATCACCTATTGTTTGAACTATTGTGGGTGGTTAATCTCTTTAATTGGACTGCAGTTAAAATTGTGCCTTTGGGTTAGTATATTCACACCTTGCACTAGTCATCTTTTAATTTTCTTTGCATCAGTCCAGAGTTTTATTGTGATATAACTGACAATTAAATATTGTGTATATTTGGGGCACCTGCGTGGCTCAGTATGTTAAGCATCTGCCTTTAGCTCAGGTCATGATCCCAGGGTCCTGGGATAGAGCGCTTCACCAGGCTCCCTGCTCAGGGAGGAGTCTGCTTCTTCTTCTCTCTGCCCCTCCCCCCAGTTTATGCTTTCTCTCTCTCTCAAATAAAAAAATCTTTAAACATTGTTATATTTAAGGTGTACAACTTGATGATTCCATATATGTATATATTGTTAAATATTCACTGCAGTCAAGCTAATTAACATATCCATCACTTTACAGAGTTACCATTATTTGGGGGGGGAGTTGAGAACACTTAAGATTTACTCTCCTAGCAAATTTTAATGATATGATATAATATTGTTAACTATAGTCATATTGTACATTAGATCTCTAGAACTTACTTATCTTGCAAAAGTGAAACTTTGTGCCCTTGACCAAAGTGTCGCCATTTCCTCCTCCCTGCATCCCCTAATAATTACCATTCTGCTCACTTCTAGAATTTGATTATTTTAGGTTCTACATGTAAGTGAGATCATGCATCGTTTGCCTTTCTCTGGATGGCTTATCTTACCTAGCAAGGTGTCCTCTAGTTTCACCCATGCTATCACAAATGGCACGATTTCCTTTTTTTCTTTATGGCTGAATAATATTCTGTTGTAACAAATGTAACATATATAATAAGTAACATTATTGTATATAACTAGTAAATATAAATAATATATCTCTCACAACTTTTTTAGCCATTCATTCATCAATGGACATTTAGACTATTTCCATAACATGGCTATTGTGAATAATACTGAAATGAACATGGGAGTGCAGATATCTCTTCCAGAGACTGATTTCATTTCCTTTGCATATATACCCAAAAGTGGGATTGCTGGATCATATGGTAGTTCTCTTTTTAATTATTCAAGGAACCTCTATATTGTTTTCTATAATGTTTGTACCAATTTACATTTCTGCCAACAATGTACAAGGGTTCCCCTTTCTCCACATCCTCACCAACATTTGTTATCTCTTGTCTTTTTTATAATAGCCATTTTCACAGATGTAGGGTGATATCTCATTGGGGTCTTAATTTGCATTTCCTTGCTATTACTGAAGTTGAGCACATTTTCATATAGCTATTGTTTATTTGTATATCTTCTTTTGAAAAATGTCTATTCAGGTTCTTTGTCCATTTATTAAGCACATCGTGTGTTTGTTTTTGCTTTTGAGTTGTATGAGTTCCTTATATATTTTGGATATTAACTTTAGTTCTACTTATTCATTAATTCACAAAATATTAGTATCATCTATACATCGTGTGTGTGTGTGTGTATATCTATAATGGGTGGTGGTAAAGAAAATGAACATCACATCTACCTGCATGGAATTTACAGGCATTAAACAAATACATGTTATCATTTAATGAATATTGTCTACCGACTGTGTGTGAGCACTGCATTAGGGATAGCGCTAACCTACGTTATCTCTGCCCTTGTGGAATTTATGTAGACCAGTGGCAGAGAGAGATGATAAGTACAAGTTCAGTTAATGCTCTGAGGGAATTTCACGGGACCATGAGAGAGAATGATAGAGATTGGTGATCAAAGAAACCTGTTTGAGAAATGATGCTTAGTTGAGAGTTGAGTAATCAAAAGGGATTAGCCAGGCTCTATATCGATTATTTTGTATTCACTCTACTGCCTTATGTTTGCCTTTTAAGGTGTTCAAAGCATTTAAGAGAATTTTACATTTTTGACTTGAGAAGCATATACCTGATGTGAATGTCGGGGGATATTTAATTCATTAAATACATACAGTTTTGAGTTATGAGTTATGTAATAGTAATAAGTATTAATATTAAGAGAAATGTTAACTATATAATAATTAACAAACTAAACTTGGGAAAGAATAGTGTCTATTGCTCTTCGCACCCTAAAGTCTCTTCAGCACTAAAGTGAGAGTCATCTCCAAAAAGTTAACTAACAGAGGTCTTCCTCCTAGGAGCCTGTTCTCTTCTTCACATGCCTACATTTAATAGTAAATACTGCCTTGTGTACCTGTGCAGTGCAGTGTATCATTCATTTACTCCCTTTTATGCATTTGTCCATTCATTCAACTCATTCATATATCCATTAAGCATTTACTGAGTGCTTACTTTAAGCAAGGTACAATGATGACACTGAGTATGGAAAATCAGTTAAGACAGGAGCCTTGCTGTCAAGGAGCATTCAGACCAGAGGAACCCGGAGATAAAGTAATTTATCATCACAGAAAGTACAGTAAGTTCTGTAACAGAGCTAACCCAGAAGGGCACGGGAGCACAGTGGAGGGGCATCTTAGCCAAGAGGAAGAGGAAAGGCCTTCTGGAGGAAGGTGTGCTTGAATTAAATTTGTCCTTAAGAAGAACATTGCTGAGCAAGGCAAAAGGCATAGCTAAGGATCATAAAACAGCATTGGCACAGGCCATTCATGAAGTAACAAATAGGTTTGTTTTATTGGAGCAAAGGGCTTATTCATTTCAAGTCATCAGCACCTACTGTGGGCAACATTTTCTGGTAGGCATTAAAGGATACTGTGTTGCACAAGAAAAACAATGACCCTGTTCTCTTGGAGTAATAGAGTAGTAGGGGATGGCGAAGATGAATTAGAGTCAGGCAGGGATTGAATTATGAGGGACCTTATGTATTAAGCTAAAATATCTACATTTTATCCTGTTTATGTAAGAGAATTACAAGGTCAGTTAAACTTAATTTAAGAAAGATCAACCTGGTTGTAATATAGAACATGGATTGGGGAGGTGAAGATATTAGAGATTTGCATGAAAAGACTAATTAAGAGGCTATTTTAAGAAGTAAGGCAAAAACTGATGGATGCCTGGTAAGGCAGGAGGATGTTGTGGATGAGATTAATTTAGAGATATTAAGGAGGTAGGCTCTATAGCTAGTCAAAGGGAGTAAAAGAGACAAAGGAGTCAAGGGTGACTCCTGTTATTCTGCCTTGGGAGGGTCTATGAATATTGTTATAATTCCTCAAGGCTTGGATTACTAGAACACAGGTGTTGGAATGAATCCATAAGGTTATATATTTATGTATGTAAATATGTTCTCATGAAATTAGGAGCTCCTTGAAGATAGGAAGCTTTTCTTAGACCTTCCTTATAACTTTACTTATTCCTACACTATAAGCAGTCTTCCCATCTATAATTACGAATCATAGAAAAGTATAAAACAATCTTTCCTATCTCTATGTAAATACTGCTTTATATTTTTTCTGAAATACAAATCTCAAAAGGTTCCTAATTACTTAATAAAAATAATGATATTCTATATCACAATCCATAATCTGCCCCTATATTTTAATGATCCATGAACTAGGCAGGCAATTCTTCACAACCACACAGACTTTCTTCTCAGGAAGTCACCTCTCAATGAAAGAAGGAGAGGTATGCCTCTGTCAGGGTGATGCAGTATCCAAGTATTCCACAGGAAATTCTATCATTAATGTTGTATAGGAAAGAGTCAATGGGGATTACGGAAGCTCTCTGATGGAAAGTCAAGGTGAGCAATGAATGTTTCACTGATATCCAATGTCCTTGATGGGTTGCTGATGCAGAGTCTCCCACCTCTTTAAGACACACCCTCATTTGATTGAACTTATTCATCTACCTCCAATACCCTTCCTCCATTTGGGCCAATAGAGGAGACACTATCTCAAGCTGAGAAGAACTGGAGTATGCTCGGCAGCAAACTAATGGGAGAACAAACTCTCAGGAAGCTTGAGGCTGCAGGGGAGTCATATCAACCAACTAATATTTGTTGAATATTAAATCTGAGTAGTGCTATGCATTTGTGAAGATGAAGAAAACAGGTATGAGACAGAGAAATCACCTTCAAGGCACTGACAGTCTACATGCTGAGCCCAAATAAGTGGAAGGATAGTGAAATGCACTTTTGGAATCATTCTTATGAAAACATGATATAGAAAATTCTCTTGTACAGAGAGCTTAGTTGCCTGCCCCAAAGATGATGATGATTTTTATTTCTATTACATTTATTTCCGTAAGAGTTGGGAGGTAAGAGTCTAAAAAATATACAGTCTCTAAATTATAATAAAGACACTAAAATTGAAATGGGATCTCTGAAAGCTTTCATGTAACAGGACATCACAATGGTATAGCTCATACCACAGCCCATTTGATGTCACAGGGGAACCAAGTTTGCTTTTTTTAACCATCTAGAAATGAGCGTTGTGGCATGTGTTACAATTACAAGGATGCCTTTCAGAGAAAGGTTTTTTTGCAGAGACAGCCACAGCTTGATTTGGGGGCTCCCAGGCAAGAGAAAACATCAGAAGGTCCCCAGTCTGGGCGGAGCTGGACAATTCCACTGCTCTGCTCTGTGCGTTGGCGATGGCTAAGGAAGTGTGCCAAGGGCATTTCTGCACACAAGTCCAGCCTTTCCTCAATGAAGGTTTATGGGGCTTGTAATGTCAAGATTCATGAATTTCAGGGACTGCACTTGTCCTTGGATCAGATTTGGAAGCGGCTTTTGATCAGTGAAGTGAAACAATTAATTATAATAAATAATGCCACTAGGAGTCCTCACTCAGTCAGAAGGAGGGGGGGAGCCAGAGAAATAAAGCTCGTTACTGGCAGAACCTCATTGTCTGGCTGTCTGGATCAGATCCTGTTTGGCTACGGCATCCACAGCTCACTGGGCCATTGGTGAAAGGCACAGTTGCTCTATCTTCTCAGCCAGTGGGTACTATCAGGTTCTGGTGGGTAGTGGGGGTAGTAGAAGGAGGTCAAAAAAATCGAAGATAAATGCAAAATTTCTTTGTATTCATCTCTATTTGATTGCTTTGTGCCCTGAAGCACATGATTTAATTATTTTCATTATTGCCTCGGCCTCCTCAGCTACCAGTCTCATTGAAGGCAATAAAATTATTCAGCCTTTACAAAAAAATGCAGCCATAATAATTTTTGACTCGATGCATAGTTAAGGCTATAAAATCAGCTCCTTGGATGACCATGTCCAGTTGAAAACACCAACCTAGGATTTTCTCAACAGTTAAAGGAAAACATAACCTTATGTGAGATGGAAGTACTCTGCTTATGATTTTTATAGTAGATGCTTGTTATTCATTGCCTACAACTTACATTCACCATTTCTAATCCCCACGAGAGTCCTCTGCAGGCTTTTTTTCTGCAGCCTGAAAATGAGGAAAGTGATGCTCAGACCTTGACATCAGTTGGCTTCCCCCAAGGAAGTTCGAGAAAGCCCTGAACTCTTATGCTGAGTTGACACTGTAGGGTGTGGGGAAGGGGCAGGAGTGGAGCTAGGCGGAGGCCAGAAATGAGTGCTTGAGGTTGACAAGAGCAAATAAAAGGATAAAGCTGGAGCAGGAAATGCTACCAATGGAGTGGGATAGGGGCTCCCTTGCTCAGGCCAAAAATCATGAAGGCAGGTATGACAGCTGTCAGGAACTGGAGGACCCTGGGCTTCCTCTAAGAGTGTAATTTCCATGGAAGACCACAGCAGGAGATGCTGACTGTCTGGTACCCTGAGAGCCTTCCCTCTAGTTCGTATGTGCTTTTTAATATGTGGGTGTGTGTACATGTGCATCTCTATGTTTGTGATTTCTTTATTCAAAGGGCTTACAGGATTCAAATTGTAGCTTATTGTAAACTTCACCAAGTTAGTCCTAAGGCTCACTTTTCTCATCTGAAGCTGAGAACAATAAAAATGCATTTTTTTTTTTACACAGAGATGTTGCATGGAATAAATGGATGTGCAGCACTTAACACAATGCCTGTGTAAAGTAAGTATGTAGTAATTGTCAGTAGTTGTTTAATTGCTCACTTTCTCACTTCCGTAACCTCATCATGTTGCGAGGCTTTAGGTGATGTGTCATTCTGTGTTGCACAGGAACCATAATGTGGAAAGAATTGTATTAGAGAAATAGAGAAAGGACAGTGTGTGTGTGTGTGTGTGTGTGTGTGTGTGTGTGTATAGAGTGGGGCAGGTCTCGTTAAAGATACGCTTACCGTATAGCAGCAAAGTTGTTCCAAAAAAATGTAGCATATATCCAGTGACATTTCACTACACACATGAATTGTATGAAGGTGTATGGAGTGCCAGGTGGTCACCAGCAAAGACTTGAAGGAATTAGTGTCCTTGTCCAAACTATGAAGGAGTTGACGGGCTGACTGGTTTTGCCCAAAGTCATGGATGGACTGGCTTTTTTGTTAAACATCTGGCCAGAGGGGCATATTTCACTTATTCATAATAAACTGGTAGCTGAGAGATGTTAAGTTCCTTTTTGACTTCTATGTTATTAGTACCTCCGAAGTGCATGTTTGCTTTAGTAGAAAATGCATTCACTGTCACCCACCATGAAAGTGTTAACAATAGTCACCCCTATGGTTTCACTGTCTTTTAGAGTTTGCAGAGTCTTGCTGGGAGGCCCATCAATTCCTCAGTGTTGTGGGGCTGCTGACGGGGACTGATAAAGAGGACAGAGGTTTTAGTGTTGGATAGCATGGCTCTCAATCTTAATTTAACTACTTACCAGTTGTGTGACCTTGGGCAAATGACTTGATCTCACTGAGTCTGAGTTTCCTTATCTTAGGAAATTAATACCTGTCTCCCAGAGGTGCTGTGAAGATTAAATGGGGTGAAGCACATTAAGTGTCCATGACAGTATCTAGACCTGACTAACTGCATCATCAGTGTGAACCCAATTGCCAAGTCCCTCGAGATACTGAGGGCACATTCAAGCCTCAGTGAGGGGGTTGGATCAAATGAACTTTAAGTAACTGTCCAACACTAGATTCTATGACCCTAAGGTTACAAACTATGCAGCCACACTGAGAAATAATGTCTTCAATTGCAGGTATGCTGCCTCTCCCTGTCTTCTCCTGTAAATCATTGCATGGCTGGAAGCGCCAGTCACCTGACCTCTTAGGGCTTGACATTTTTCAAGTGTTAATGGGATGTTCCCATTTATATGATAACGGTGAGAAATGATTGCTGATATTTTGAAATAAAGGGCACTATATGTTCATAAGCAATTAATCTGGATGTTTTTGTCACATGAGAATGGATTGAAACTATCACGGGAAGATAGAATCCATGGTTCGAAGATGGCTATGTTCAAATTCCAGTTCCTCCAAGGGGCCAGTGACAAATAGCTTTAACTTGTACTTCCTTTATTAGTAAAACGGGGATGATAACCTCTACCCACTGGGTCTTATGAAGATTAAGTGAAATAAAGGACATAAAATACCTCCAATGAAAAGATATATAATAAAAATAAAGAAAAGGAAAAGAAGACGTACAATGTTCCTGCCAATGAAAATGATTATGATACTCAAAGAATGGATTAATAAAATAATTGTAGTTAGTAGGCATAACATAGCCATATTAGACACTGGAATTTCTCATTCTTGAAAGTTTTCTAATAATATCAGGAGAAAAAGTACTCAATATAAAATTTTGCTAGAGTTTAAATGTATTTCCTTCCTTTTCTTTTCTTTAGAATAGGATTCCACAAACTTTGTCTATAAAGGGCCAAACAGTAAATATTTTAGGTTTTGCTGGCCATATGGTCTCTGTTGAAAATGCTCAGTTCTGTTGTTGTATAAAAAAAGCCCTAACAATAGGTAATGAGTGGGTGTGGCTGTCTGCCAATAAAACTACGGGGGGATGGGTTAGCCTGGTGATGGGTATTAAAGAGGGCATGTACTGAATGGAGCACTGGGTGTTATATGCAAACAATGAATCGTGGAACACTACATCAAAAACTAATGATGTAATGCATGGTGATTAACATAACATAATAATAATAAAAAAAAACTACGCACAAAAGCAGGCAACAGGCTGGATTTGGCTTGTGGGCCATGGTTTGCCAATCCATACTTCAGAACACTGATTTATCTGACAGTATTTATCAAACGACAACATTGTTTAAAATGCTGTCTTTGAATTGTTCAAGGTGCAGAGATGAATCAGTATCTTACATGTGTCTTACAAAACACAAATTTAAAACCAAATCCAATTTTTAATACTAGAAAGTAACTGGCCAGAAGTAAGCTTTAAAAAAAGTTGAAAAGATAATAGCTAAGCGGCCATGTCCTGGGTTAAATCTTGATTGTTTGCCAATTTCTCACTATGTGCCTTGGGGCAAATTACTCAAGGGTTCTAAGCATCTGTTTGCTCTAGGTCTATTAAATGGAGATAACCGCTTTTACCTCCCAGAGTTTTGGGGAGAATTGAGATAAAGCCCACAGAGCACATAGCAAATTGACTAGCACATAGTAAACAGTAAATGCATGTTAGGTATTATTCAGAAGGTTGAAGGAGCAAGACTGGGCACTCCAAGCACACAATCCTTGCTCAAGCCTTAGTGGACTAAGCCATGCTCCAACTCTCTCTGGTCTACCTTCTTAAAATCCAGTCATCTTTAAGGATTGTGAGTACACATCTCTTTCTTTGGGAAGATTTCCCCACAGTCGGAATTGTTATAATGTGTTATCTGTACCTGTATCTTTTGACTCAATTTCCTGCCTATTTTTAGGCATCATCATCATCCTGAGCTTCCCTTTGCAGAACTCGTTCCTGCTTTCTACCACTCTCTCAGCACATTTTGTTCACTAATACAGGGCAGCTACATGGTTCTCAGCAGATGGCCGCCCTGTTGAGGCCTGACTCCGTAAGATGTGTCGCACTCCTGTCGTCCCACTCTGTCACAATACTCTTTTGCCTATCACCTTCACATTCTCTGTTGCTACTGGTCTGTAAAGGATATTGGGATATAATTGATGGATGGTAAGTGTTCTTAATATATATCCAGGATTCTTGTCAATAACACATCTTTATCAACTTAATCCTAAGTGGGTTTGCTCCCTAGAATGAAGTTCTGTAACATGTCTGCTCCTTATTTTGCTCAGCCTTTCAGTTCTGCTACCTAAAAGAAACACTGGTTTGCTTTCTCAGGCTCACTGACAATTGGAAACAAATTTTACCATTTCATTGTTGTTAGGTTGAACCATAAAATTTTCCATTTTTTGTAGGTCAAGTGGTCAATTTTTTGTAGGTCAAATTAAGAATTTCACATGGATCAACCTAAGGCTATTTTTATCGTTATTATTATATAGTGATAGCACTTTTTAGAATTATTTTTTTAAAATATTTTATTTATTTAGAGAGAGCATGAACAGGGGGAGGGGCAGAGGGAGAGAGAGAATCTCAAGCAGACTCCACACTGAGCAGGGCTTGATCTCACAACCTCAGATCATGATCTGAGCTAAAATCAAGGGTCAGAGGCTTACCCGACTGAGCCACCCAGGCTCCCTGTGATAGCACTTTTGATTAGAGTTTAAGCCGAAAATGAATTTCCATCATTGGGTAGAAGGGTTGATGGTATGATTCATATTGTGTCTTGCAAGTAAGTATCTAACTCTTTTAGCTCTAGTTGCAACAACTTAATCACTGTTTCATCATTTACACTCAATAATACATAGGTACTTTATATACAACTATAGTTAGTTTATTAGTTTAATAGGTACTATATAATATCTATAATACACCTTCATGTATTAATGCCAAGCTAAACAAAGGAAGGTCATGTGTTCTTGGAAGCACATAGTTGGTTAAAAAGTATGGAAGGCGGGAGAGCAGGGGTAAATTCTAGAAAAGCATATAGAGTAAGTCCACTAACTCATTCTAGAACAGTAAGGGTGGATTGAACAGATTAATTACATAAATGGCTCTGACTCACTCATTGGGGTCTTCATTCTTTGTGATATGACTTTGCAACTCCACCCAGCAAGGGGTGGAGTCTGTTCACCCCTTGATTTGGGGCTGGTCTTGTAACTTGTTTTGATCAAAAGAAGGCAGCAGAAGTCATGTTGTGTCAGCTTTGGATCCAGGCTTTGAGTGGCCTTTCCCACATATACTTGGTTTTGATGGGGCTCTGAACACACTGCCCCAAATTATGGCACCTTGGCATATTGAATATTTCAAGATGATGAAGTTTGAGAAAATGACAGAAGCAGAACTACACAGGTCTAACTATTTCTTTTGAGCCTTCATTTACTTATGAAGGCTCCCGTTTGACAAAAAACTAGTATTAAATAAATCTGTATGCTTTTCTCCTGTTAATCTGCCTTTGTTGATTTAATTGTCAGATCCAGCCAAGGACCCTAAGAGGGTGGAGGGAAACGTTTTCCTCCCCTACAATTTCATAGAATCTTGCTCAGTTTCCCTTTGTACAGCCCAGCCTGACCTACTAGAGGGTGAGAAACCATGAGGGGAGTATAACTGAGCATCCCAGAACCAGTTGCCCCCAGCTGATCTGGCCTAACAGTCAACTGCAGACAGAGTAATCCAATCATCCAGTTTAGCCCCACTTAAACTGCTGATCCACAAATCATGAGCCCAATGGGCACTGAAGTTTTGGGGCAATTTGTTAAACAGAAGATGATTATTGAGATACAGATTTCAGAGAGAAAGTTAGATTTCAGTGCATTCTTGAAATTAAAAAAAGAGATTGCCAGATTTAAGAAAAGGGGAGGAGGGAATAGGGAATTCAAGGCAGGACAAGCATTGTACAGACAGGCTTAGATTCAAAAGGCTTCTTTTTTCTAAGAAAGTGAGAAATCCAGTAAATCAGAATCATACTGATGATATAGAATATAGAAGGTATGCGAGTGTGTGTGTGTGTGTGCGCGTGCGCGCACGCGGGCACGCACAAGCATGGTTATACATGTTTGGGAAATTGGTAGGGTATGATGAGAAATGAATCTGGAAAAACAGGTTGGGACAAGACTGAAAAAAAAAAAACCCTTATAGAACAACCTTATGAAATGGGTTTTATCTCAGATGTTGTCCCTGCTTATCTGTAAACACTTTGATGTGGGCTGGGGAAGAATCGGAGGACGAAGAGAGAGAGCTACCAGTGATTGGGAGACTCTGCGTGCCAAATACTAGGATGGCAGACACTTTATACACCTGCCCTGTCCTAAAGCTTTCCTGTCACTTTTAGGAGTGTTAGGCTAATTTATGGAAAGAGAAGTCTTATAGGTCAGGAAACCATATGCCCTGGTTTGTCAAGATAGTCCTAATTTATACCTGTTGTCTCAGTGGACAACAGTGTCTCTTTCACTATCAAAAAGTCGGCCCTTGGATGACTTGTTACATTGTTACAAACTTAGAGCGTTTATAAATTGCCTGATTTTGCACAGTTGAATAAGTGGTAGACCTGATGTTTTGAATCTGCAGGGTGTATTAATATTAATTATTAAACTGACAATGGTTGGTGCATACAGATGTGTTAAATATTTGCTTAATATTTTGTTTTTATAGAGATTTGGGGATGAGTGTTTTTATCCTGTGGGATGTATCTCTGGCATGATAATTTGAGTTGGGAGAAAACTTGCCCCAATTTATAGAAAATCAAATGGCTATAAGAATGCATCTTTTATGGGGCATCTGGTTGGGTCAGTCGGTTAAGTGACTGACTCTTGATTTTGGCTCAGGTCATGATTTCAGGGTCATGAGATTGAGCTCCTCATTGGACTCCATGCTGAGCGTGGAGCCTGCTTAAGATTCTCTCTCCCCTCTGCCCCTTCCCCACTGCTCATGCATGCATATGTGTGTGTATATATATCTTTTATACAAATTCGGACTCATCTCTATTGACAAAAAAGAAGAAACTTTTAAAAATGATAGTACATGGCACATGAAACATCTATACAGATAGTGGTGTGGTGTGGGTAAAAGGGCTGAAAGGTCGACAATTTTCATCCATTCACATTTGAAGCCTTATGTTAAATCAGTAGATTTGGCATTATCCTTGCTCTTGAACCAGGTATCATTATCCTATCTGCCTTTCTCTGCCAACCAGCATAATTACCAGTCATACACAGTTTAGCTAAATCAATCAAAGGCAATTCTGACTCAGAGATTTAGAGAAGTGTCATGGTACCTGACTTAAGTTTTGAAAATATATCATATCCTTTTTCCCCGGTTGGGCCCCATGTATACCTCTCAGCAAACTTGATGTTAATTGCTTTGTTGTAGAGTGGGTCAAGTGTGCTGTCAGTTCTTTCTGATTATATTTTTCCTGGAGCTTTTTAGTATCCAAACTTGTCTTGCTCTATCACACACAATTGATGTTATACATGATCAGCAAATTAACATACAGCTCAAACAATTTCCTGTGGCTGTTAAGCAGTCTGATCAGAAGTTGTTTTGAGCTTCACCACAAATGAGTAAGTCTAATATAGAAAATATTTTTTAAAAAAGATATGAAGCAAAGCTTTCAGCTCTACAGTGTAGAATATAATGGTCCCTTTATTGTGAGGATATGTTGGACATGGCATACGTGTTTTTACACAAAGGATTATGATTCTGGGGCTGTGACCCTTAACCATGTGTGTTCTAAAAAATTTGTACATTGGGCTTACCAAATATTCACTGAGAATCTGCTGGGCTGTCCATGCTGCAGGCATAAGAATCAGAAACTACTCTTGTCTATATGCTAGTGAAAGCAGAACCAAATCCAACTAATCTGGGTTCAAATCCTACATTCCACACTTATCAAGGACAATTTACTGATTGGTTACTGAAGACTAAATTTTTGTTTTTCAGATTGTAAAAGGAAGACATTTAGAAATTTGAAAAATTTGGGGCACTGAGGTGGCTTAGTCAGTTAAGTGTCCGACCCTTGATTTCAGCTCAGGTCATGATCTCAAGGTCCTGGGATTGAGCCCTACATGGGGCTGCGTGCTCAGTGGGGAGTCTGCTTGAGAATCTCTCTCTCCCTCTCCCTCTTCCCCTTTCCCTGCTTGCGTGTGCATGCTTGTGCTCTATCTCTAAAATAAAAATAAATAAATCTTAAAAAAATTCGAAAAATTTGCAAAATTCAGAAAAGAATAGAGAAAAAAATCAGCATACCAACTTGGCAACCATTAACATGTTAGCTATTTCCTTTAAATGTTTTTTTCTGTTTGTACACATATGTATAATGATATCATACTTGTGTTTACAGTAGGTCTATATCATTTGTGCCTTGCTTTTTACCCCACAGCATTAAAAAATATGTGATGTTTCAAAGCTATTAATGTTCTTGAAAACATCTTACTGGCTTCATGCTTTTCAAATTTATATATGTGCCACCATGTATTTAATCCTTTTATTTATGTGCGTTTAGATTGTCTCCAATCTTTCTTGATTATTATTAACTCTCTGGGAAGCATATTAATGCATTTGTGTTTGTCTGCATCTCTGATTATTTCTTTTGTCTAGGTCTTAGAATTGCTATTTCTGGTTTTAAAATTATGAACTTAAGTTATTTTATATTTCTTAATACCTGTTCATAATTTTTAAATTTCAGTAACTCTGATGGTTTTATGATTAAAATATTATTAGACTTTTTTAAAACCAAGAGGAACCTAGTTTTCTTCTTAGAGGAAGTAACTTTTAAAAATGTTGTTGTTTCTTGTAGTATTTAACACCCTATCCTCTAATAACAAGTGTAGATTGCTATGTCCTAACTTTTCAGGATTGACATCATTTCTTGTCCTTCTACTATGAAAGACAAACATTTAGTTTTCTTAAATCTCTTTTCTTTCTCCTTACCATTTCCTCAAATATTTCTTTTCTTTTACTCACCCAATATAATTATGGCAAATAATGGTTAATTACATCACTATTCAGTGTTTATGGCATTATGATTGTGTAAATATTATTCACAGGTGAGCCAAAGTATATATGCTGGAATTCATTTCTTGTGAAACTTTTAATTTTTCCTGGAGCTCATAATTGCCTTTATTTTTAATTGGTGATTTTTCTATATACCTATTACAATTCATCTCCACATTCTCTAAGAAAATTATAGTATTCAAATATATAGTCAAATATATAAGAAAGTGTATAGCTTTTATATTTTATGTCTGTATCCCTCCTGGAGTCCTCTGACTACCTACTTTTAATAGGTTGTTCCAAGGCAACCCCAATTCTTGGCAACCACTAGTCTTTTCTTCTTCTCCACAATCCTGTCATTTCAAGAAGGCTATATAAATGGAATCATACAATACATAATCTTTTAATTTTTTCTTTTTTTAATCACTATATTTCCCTTGAGAACTATCTAAGTTGTGTGTGGATCAATACTTTGTTCCTTTTTTTTACTGAGTAGTATTCCATGGTATGGATACACCATAGTTTGTTGAACCATTTACCCATTGAAGGACATCTGGGTTTTCTGTTTTTGGCTGAATGACATTTATTTTCTGCAAAAATTGGCTTGATTTTTATCTCCAAAAGCAGTATCAAAGTTAAATATGTGCCTGCTCCCTCACTTAAGAGTGGGTTTTATAACCTATGAATGTCTGTGTCCTAGAACTTTGCATAGTTCTGCCATATGATAAATTCTAAGAATAAATTTGATTTCTGAACAACTGAGATGTGAGTAACAGAAGAGTGAGTAACTACTATAGGATTCCAGAGATCACTGGGTTTGAAGATTCTGTCTTAGCTTCCCAGAATAAAAGAGACTTCTGATACTACTGTCTGTTGAAGAGTAGATATGGTATGGTCAGGCAGTGGCATGCAATGGAAAAGTTGCCCCATTGCTTAATAAAAGCATCTAGCAAGGAAAGTATGTTAAAACAACTGAATGGATCGAGTTGGATAGAGTCGAGTTTGTGTAGATGAGTCAAGGGAAATAGGGTAGAAAGATACCTTGAAACCAGACTGAGCATGACCTGAATGTCCAGCTAAAGATTTTGACTTTTTTTCGTAGACTTTCAAAAGCCATGTCAGGTTTATGTTTAGAGAAGGACTGATGAAAGCTGCATTTTAGTAAGTGATTGGTGGTATTTGCTGCAATACTGTGGTTATTTATGTTCAGATGATATGTATATCCTTGCCTGGGGTTGGATAGATCTCAAGTGCTATACTGTTTTTGGATAAGCAATCACCACATCATGAAAGCTTTCTGTTACCAATTAGAGGGAGGAGGGTCTACAAAGGGGGAAGGAGTTCTAAAGGCAGTCACCAGAATCCTTATCAGGGAAGAATAGAGACTGAGACATTTCAGTTCCCGAAACCTGTAGCCATTTTTGCCTTCCTTCCTGTCCTCGCCGTCAAAGTCGGCGCCTGCATACTTTACTGCATACTTTACGTATGCAGTCCCCATGACTTTGGGTCCTTGCATGTAATTTACACATAATCTATCATTTAATCCTCACTGCAAGTTTGTGTGGAAGGTATTTTTACTTACCTTATAGAGAGGAAGTACCTTGGTCCTATGGATGTGTCTTGTGGGGCTACAAATAGGCCAAGAGAATACTACTTTTCAGAGGAAAAGTAGGAGAAAGAGATTACACCCACGAGAGAATTTGGAGGATCATCAAAAACCAAACTAGAGGAGTTCTGGTACCATCATTAAATCAAAATGGGAGCAATGATGCTATGCATGGAAGAAAATCAACTGTGCAGAGCACACAGAGAAAGGAAATTGGAGTGAAATAGAAGCAGATGACCGGGGGGAGGGACCTCTGAAAGCACTGCAGTGACGATGGTTATTTGCCTTACTGGCTCCTGATACACGTGTCCATTAGCGCAACTTAAACAGGATATATCCGTATCTATGTTGATAGCAATATAGAGATTGAGAGAGATGTTTATTTTAAGGAATTGGCACCTGCAATTGTGGGTGCTGGCAAATCTGAAAGCTGTAGGGCAGGACAGAAGGCTGGTGACTCAGAGAAGAGTTGATGTTGCAACCTTTAAGTCTGGAGGCCATCTGGAGGCCATCCAGAGGCTGTCCAGAGGCCATCTAGAGGCAGTCTGGAGGCTGTCTGGAGGCCATCTGGAGGCAGAATTCCTTCTTTATTGGGGAACTTCAGTCTTTTCTCTTAAGACTGTCAACTGTTTAAATGAGGCCCATCCACATTATGGAGGGTAATTTGCTTTACTTAAAGTCTACCCACTTCCCCTAGGTATTCTGGGCCTGGAAAAGTCAACATCTTTCAGATGGTTGGTGAGAAAAGGGTATTTAAATTCATCTTTGTCCATATGCTGCTTCGGTGGGAACAAGGCTCCCTAAAAACCTGGCCCTGCCCACTCCATACTTGTGTCTTGTGTCCACCGTTGAAAGATACACTGAGAGTTTATTTGGAATCGGGCAGTGCCCCACCAGAAGGGGTTAGCAGTTTTCCACTGACAGAAGCTAGGGAGAGACTTTTCAGGAGAAAAGGCAAGAAAAGTAAGGAAATTATTGATTGGCTGTAGCTTAAAGCCTAGTTGGCTGCTTGTGATTGGCTGTCCCTCGTGTTTTGGCTTCATAACCTTGAGGCATTTATGGGCTTAGATTTTGGTTTCTTCCATAGGCAACCAGGACCTTAGAGCCACATCAGTTTAATGGCCTCCTTGTTTAATGAATTTGACACCACCTCTAAACACATACTCTGATCACCCTGACCTTTTCCTCTTCCTGATCACATTAAGATACTTTGTAATCCTGACCTTCATCTATGTTATAGCTCCTCCCTGAAATACTCTCCTCCTAATGATCTACTTGGATAACTTCTGCTGATCCTTTCTGTGCAGTTGAAGAGTTTCTCTTCCCATGGGAAAACTTTTCTGACCTATATTACTACAGGGTTACCCATTTGTACTGTGCATTAAATACGTGCTCTATCAGAGCGTCCATGACATAGATGATTAGTTATCTATATGTTTGCCTATCCCGGTAGACAAAACTCTTAAAGACAGGAAGTGTGTTATTTATGGTAGCATCCCCATGTTTGATATCTAGTAGGGACCCAAAAAGCATTTGTTGAGTAAACAGGTGAATGAGTCTTTATTACTTGAAGGTAGTATTTTAATATGCTAGAGCAATTATTTTTTCCCAGATGTGTTATTCTCCCTAATGAGGTAATTAGCCTTTTGCCGATTTGTTAAAGTTTTCTTTTAAATAGCAGATTTATGCAAATTAATTTTAACACACAGTACTATGATTTTTAAAAAACGAAGCCAACGTTTATTTAGGAAACTCAAAAGAAAGGCTAAAGACTCAGTGAAGTATAAAAATTCGCCATAATAGTGGTACCTACCTCTGAATTATTTTTTTCACAAGGGAAAACCAAAACCAAAAATGAAACAGAAAACAAAGCATTTTTCATGAGACATTGAAATTTGACCTCCCAGCAAAGGAATAAATAACAAGAAAATAATGTAGAATTTGTTTTATAGATTAATTGTGAGTAATTAAAAAGGTATTCATTAAATAAGCAGCAATACAAATTGCAAAAATGTTAGATAAAAGAAAATATAATTAATGTTATGTCTATTGAATAATAAAATACGGTATTTGGAAGGCCAGTTATTGTGGTACTATTTAAAACACTACCATTAGCTAACTGTAAGTCTTTGGGAGGCATTCTTCTACTCTCTTGCTTCAATTTCTTAATCTATAAAATCGTTCCAAAAATGCTCTAAACTCTGAACTCTAAAATGACTCACGATTTAACTTTACCTATTTCTGTGTAAAAAAAAAAAAAAAAAAAAAAAAAAATCTAAGACGTGATACCCAAAATACCCACTAGATGGCAGGGTTCCCATTTCAAAGGAAGAGCTACTTTTCTTGTTCCAAAATAAGAGCCTGCAACAAACAGAATTTGAAATGTGTTTATTTGTATGGCTATAAAAATGGCACATCTGATCCAGTTTTCCACTGGGCTCCATGTTTTTCAGTGATTTGCAGCCAGTTTTTTTTTAAGGCAAATTGAGGAAGTTATTTGATATGCAGTCAAATTCTTTCCAAATAATCAAAGTTAATCCCTAGTTCTTCTTTTTAATCAGACATTACATGTCCACAGTGTCATTAGCTGATTTGAAAAAAAAAATATGGAGCCATTCATTAAATAGTTTGTGATTTTTGAGCACAGTTTCACAGAGCCCTCAGCAAGTGTAAGTGTGAACATCTCTGGAATTTCTTTTCAGTTCCAAAAAGCCAAAGCAACACCTGCTAAATTTCGTTAAATTCCTGACAGGATGCTCATTGCTGTTTAAAAACTATTCCTACCCTGGCCAGTTACGACTGGCTGAGACGGAATATTGCAAAGGTAAATTGAACTGAATTTCCGGACAAGTAAATGTGCTTTGATCAACTAAGTAAATGTATGTGGGTAATCTTTGCAAAACAAATGGATGCATACAAACAAAGTTATGTTTATTATTACCAATTATTATGATTATTATTGTTGCTGACTTGTTTTTTCTAAAACCTTCCCAGCAGTGTTTTCCAAGAAACTTAAGAAAAAGAGATGTATTTCTTCCAAATCTCACATAGCAGACCAACTGTGTCTCAAACAAAATAAATTTTTTCCACTTGCAAAGTTCATACTGAGTAACACTATTAAAGAGAAAAAGGAATCATCCAGACTTCTCTCAAAATTCCAGATTTTCCCATTCCCAATATTTTCCAGAAATTGCTAGACTTTCTAGCTTAAACGGATGAAAATTTTCCCAAGGCAGAGTTATCTGAAGCATTTATAACCCTGTCTTTCTGTTTGCAAAGCAACATAACACATTAAAAAGAATCCCTCTTAACATAAAACAAAATGATATATTGTGTGGTCTTCAGGGTAAAATATGAAACAAATACACAAAAGTGCTACCTCCCTCTACTTAAAAAAACAACAACAAAACCAGGTTATTCTTGACCCCTCCCCCCCCCCCCCCTTGTGATGGACAATAGAGTTTTTAAATCCTTCTCCAGCTCTGGGCAGTGTTTAGACACAAAGTATTTTCATATATCATGAGATCTCTGTCTTCCTGCCTAATCCTACTGTATCATAATGCCTCATAGCACAATGGAGATTCATGCATGCCTAATTTCCATAAATTACACAGCCCGACGTTTTCATAAAGACAAATTCCAATTGTAAACTATTAAACCCAATTCAGAGTCCTTTGATGTCTCTGAGAAAGACTGGGGGAAGTTTAAGCATTCCCACATGGGAACGTGTCCCCTGGAGTAGGTGAACACAAAGGAGGGAGGTGATATTTTGCCCCTCATATCTCTTCATTGACTTGGGTATGTTTCCCTCTAGAGAAACACTTAAAAAAATAAATTCTAAACGCTGGGGACAAACTAACGTATTATCACTTCTCCCAAAAGCAAAGCTCTAGATCTGAATCCATAGGGATTCTGTTTCTCTGACCCCCTGACTTGATTTCTCCCTCTCAGGTGGAAGCCCAGTCCAGCTTCCCCCTCAAGCAATTGTCTTACTCTTTAGATGATTTAATGTTAATTTTTTTTCTTTGTTTCTAGACTCTGTCCTTCCAAGATCCTTTGTAACTAGGTCCTGAGATCAAAGCCAACACCGGCCAGGACTTTGTGTTCAGGTACCGTCAGTTTTCATCATTTAGTTGTGGAATTTCCTCGACAGATCTTGTTCTCAGCATCCTGTTGACATGATTTCGCATGCAGGTTATAAAGAATTCTGTGAACCTTCTCCCTTCCTGTTTACTTTCACTCCTCAATGGAGCCTAGTGCTCAGAAGCGGCTCTTTTAAATCTGAAAGCCGGATCACCTCCCCCAAAGCAGGAAAGGTGTGAAAAGCAAACAGAGGAAAGCAAATACAGTGGCTTTCAACAGTTCCTCAGTGCTTGCTTTGGTCTGAGAGGTGATTCAGGGAGTGAGAATTCTGAGCAGGAGGCAGGATGGGGACCATGGATACATTTCTAGGTCCTGCTGAGTTAGTCCTTCACAGGGTGGCTTTGTTATGAGATGTGAAGTGTTATGGATTCCTGGCACCCCACACTGCACACTGGTGTGCAGTATGCAAATGTAAGTGCTTTTAAACACAAGAGAGGGGTCACCAACTAGAACCAGTGAGCTGGAAGCTTCCTTAGTCCTATAATTACTCCTGATAGGATAATCCACGTGTACCCCTGGGAAGAGGCTCTTTTCCCCCCCAGCTGTGTTGTCAGTGCTGTCTGGAAACCATGAGGGCCTGGCCAGCGATCTCCATTTGGGTAATCTCTGGTCCAAAGGAGTTGAAATGTCATAACAGAGAAGTAGCACCAGAAGGTCCTTTAACAACAACTTGAACTTCGGAAGCACAATACAAAGCAGCTGTTGATGGGCCCAGGCTTGTGGAATGAGGTGTTGGTGGGCAGGTGGGTGTGGGTCCACTGCCAGGGTGGCCCTGGCAGGCAGGCAGCCCAGAGGCCAGGCAGAGGAGGGGATCCTGTAGGCTCATGGCTACCAGGGAAGGAACGAAATTTCAGAGTAGCTAGGGCGACCTTCTCAGTTCCTGGTGCACCATGAAGATTTTCTTAAGTCTGTTTTTGACAAGCTAGCCGCAAAAATGCAGGCATCTGAACCAAGAGAGGGCAGGGGTGAATCAGCACCCAGTGTGGATTCAGGGTGTCTGAAAAGGAGCTTACACAAATTGCAATTTCATCAATTCAGTTCGTGACTTCTTTATAAATTCCTTTTGTTTTTTCAACTCACTCTTAGGTGACATTTTTCTGAAATGATCAACATCAAGTAAAAAACGGTATGCGCACACTCTTCCTTCCATGAAAACGGAAACTGTAATGTGGTTTTATTTTGCTACTTTCCACCCAAATCTCAATTTATTTTGTTTTTGTAATCTGGGATTTAAATTCCAGTCTGATAATAAATGTGCATTTTCTTATGTGATTATAATGTTATGAACACTGTAGGTACATAAATATTTATATATTATTTTAATTGATATTATATTTATAATACTTTGTGAAGAGTATTTTCTCATTTGCCTTAGGTGTATAAGCTTTAACAATAACTGTTCAGACTTACTCTACATGTAATTTGATTTCTCATTACCAGTTGTTTGTGATACCATGATGCCCCCCATACTTTTATGCCTACACTTTTATTCTTTCCTCAGTCGACTGTCACAAAAAATTTAATATGCTTTTCACAAAGGGTATGAGAGCAAAGTATATTCTCTAAATTCACATATGAGGTTGCCTTTCTGTTTTTCTTATAGCAGAACAACAATATGGCTTGTTGTAGAATTTTTGGTCAAAATTTGTCTACTTAAAACCCTGAAATTTCATTTATTCAGCCTATTTATTGAGCACCTACTATGTGCCAGCATGTCCCAGCGCTGCAGACAAGTGAAGAAGATTATAGCCTTTGACATTTTTGAACTTGCCTTTATTGGTGGCTGAAAGACATCTTTTACTTCCTTTCTCCTTTGAACTTGCCTTTTTTGGCTGCTGAAAGACATCTTTTACTTCCTTTCTCCCTCTGTGCCTTCTTTCTCTTCCTCTTATGTTGAATACATGCAAATAAGTGTTTTTTTCCTTTATTTTTGAAATTGAAAAATGTAATTGAGTATATTACTGTGAATGTGTAAGACGAGAGGATAAAATGAGACTGTGTCTCTTTTTACTAATTTTTCCTGGTCTTTGGATTACCTTCCAATATATGAATTGTTATGTTAAACACTCTTGCATCTTCATTTTTTTAAAAGACTTTATTTATTTATTTATTTGAGAGAGAGAGAGAGAGCACAAGCGGAGAAGAGAGGCAGAGGCAGAGGGAGAAGCATACCCCCCACTGAGCAGGGAGCCTGATGCGTCACTCGATCCCAGGACCCTGAGATCATGACCTGAGCCAAAGGCTGACGCTTAACCGACTGAGCCACCCAGGCGCCCCACATCTTCATGTTTTATTTTAATCTTATCTCTTATAGTTTTCATCTCTTTATGTTTTTATTCTGACATCTAGGATCATTTGTTCGGCTGGTTCTCTTCACTAATTTGTTCTTCGATTGTATTTGGTTACAATCCACATTGCAGTTTTTAGTTCAGCAATTATACATTTAATCTCTGAGTGTCCTTTCCCAATCTTAGATCATGCCCTCTTCAGGACAGCCTGTTCTAGGGGTTTTGCTTCTTTATGTAACTTCTCTAACTTAAGAACAAAATTCAGGTGTTTTCAAAAAATATCATTTCTTGCAGCAAATCTGTTCACTGACATGCATTTGCATCTTCCTCAGACTCTTCTCTTTCTTTTGAACCATGGTGTCTTTTCTACATCTGAACGTTTCTTTTTGCTTGTTTTTTGAAAGAGAGGGCTCTGCTTGTTTTCTATGGATGGTGTAGGTTGAAGTGAGTCCTGTCAGTGAGGTTTTCTGTCTGATTCTTACAGACCCGGATGAAGGGATAAAGGATCATGTGACTAGAAGGGGGCTTAATTTTGCATGTGCAACATCCTGCCTTTAAAAGGAAAGGAATTCATGTAGTCCTTTTTCTTTCCTGTTCAGTGAAATGTGCATGTGGTGGAAGGAGCTAGAACAGTCCCCTTAGGCATGAGATATGAACTGCATAGTAGGGATGGAAGAACAACAAGATAGAATAAGCCTGGGTTCTAGAAACACATGACTGTGTATCATACCTGGAATATGTATGCTGGGGCTGTCATGTAAGTGAGAAATAAACCTCTCCATTGTTTTAGTACTGTTATACTGGCCTTTACTTTGTGTGCCACCCTGCCTTGGGTTTCCAGCAGTGAGGTAAGCTTTTCCTTATTTTCTTCTTACGTTAATCATTTTCGTGGACTTTGGGAGGAGGAGACACCACCACCTGCTCCCATTCCTGAAATGATCTCAAAGACTGATAGAATTCTATATTAAGACAATCTCACTTGAGCTATGATTGGTTTCTCCCCTCCCTACCTGCTTTTTGCCATGCTACTATTGTAGTGCCAAGAGGTCATGCTTTTATTCATTGATGAAACACTTATTATTTAGAACCTACTACTATCCAGCTCTGCTAGGCACCAGAGATACTTTAGGACTTTTCAAAGACCTATCATTTAATAGAGAGAGACAGAAGTGTAAAAAAATAAGCACACTAAATCTTATAGGGAAGAATGTACAGGGGACCACGAGAGCATGGAGGACCGGGTGGCAATGACCTTTGACCCAACAGCATCTCTGCCGCTCCTATTTATGGGCTTTTAAAGGAATTTTTATCCCTTTAATATTTCATTTCCATGAGACTCCCAGCCATATATGCTGGTTTTTTTTCTCTCTTTGTTGTGAGGAATGAGTGGTAATTAGTTAATGAGCTTGAGATAATTGTTAATTAAGTTGTAAGCACGAGTAGTAGTATTGAGAAGTAACTTTAGTTGTACAACTCCAGAAATACTTGAGTACTAACATTATAGAATTCCTTCCCTTCTAACTCCTAGAGCAGAAGTTTTCCTTGTTATAAAGTTTGCTATAAATTATATGCTTAAGATAAGGCATAGACCTCTCAGGGCTAAGCAAAGTGTCAGACAAGGAATACAACCAGTGATCATTTGTTGAGGGAAGGGAGGAAAGAAGGAAGGATTAAATGAATGTATTATGGCATAGCCTGTCTTGCTGACTACATGATAAGAAACCACAACTTATATTTCTTATGCATGATGCTTGTTAAGTATGTCTGATGCATTATTTAAATTGTTATTATCAAAGAAAAAGTAAAAATGGGAAAACATAGGTAGTGGTGTCATTCATGTTGGTGTCCAGAGACTTAAGTTAGCCTCAAAGCTTGACAACTTACTAGCTTCGTGGTCCTTGGCATGATAATTGACCTCTATGTATCTCAAGTTCCTCATCTGTTATTTGAGCATTTTATTTATTCTGTAGTTTTTTTGTATCAATGAAATGGGATAGCTAAAAAACCTACTTGGTAAAGATCCAAATACATAGTAAATACCCAATAAATGTTAATGTAATGTGCATTTTAATAATATTATATTTTTTATTTGAAACATTTTAAATATACAGAAAAGTTTATATTTTTTTATATTTTATTTATTTATTTATTTGAGAATAGAGGTCGAGAGAGAGAGCATGAGCAGGGGGTTGGGGGACAGAGAGACAGGGAGAAGCAGGCTCCCCACTGAGCAGGGATCCCGACTCAGGGCTCAATCCCAGGACCCTGGGATCATGACCTGAGCTGAAGACAGACACTTAACCGACTAAGCCACCCAAATGCCCTGAAAAATTTATATTTTAAATAATAAATATCCATTTTAAAGATAAGCAGAAACTCATTGGAGGTAGGCATCATTTCTTATCTCTTTGAAATTATTTTCCCATTACAATTTACCCATATATCAACCCAATGTATTTTTATTTTGAAAGACTTCTATTGATTCACCAATTCCATTGCTGTAACAAAAATATGTAAAAAAAATGGAAATTAAAATTATTTTTTGTGGCCATAAAGCTCTAAATATTTTGTAGTTTCTTCTGGATGAGATTCTTAATTCAAAAATTGATATGTAATTGGCAAAAACAATATAAATATATTAAGATATTGCTAATAGAAATTAAATGTAAAAGGTAAAATTTTGTTGGAAATTCATTTCTTGTTGAGATGGGTGGGGCTGAAATTTCAAGTTTGGTTAATGAGGCTTGGCTGACATCCCTATTTGAACTGTCCTTTTGTTAAACAAACAAGAGGTTTCCCTTCTTTGGGGCAACTCATCATAGTTATATTATGATGAGGGTTTCTTCTTATTTTTAAGAAATCAAGGGTAAGTGCTTGTGAAACTGGAAGTGAAGAAAGAGATCTGACCAGTTACCTCCTCAGCTAGTTTAACACTAGGAATTATGACATATATTGAACATATGGAAAATGATTCCCAAAAAATGAACTGTGCAGATTTAACCTCGAGGTGGAGGCAGTTATGAAGAGGAAGCAAAGGTAAGTGAGACAAATGCGAGTTAAGGTATACCACATTGTCTTGTGTGTATATATATATATATATATATATATTTTAAAGATTTTATTTATTTATTTGAGAGAGAGAATGAGAGAGAGAGAGCCCAAGAGGGGGTAGGGTCAGAGGTAGAAGCAGACTCCCCGCTGAGCAGGGAGCCCGATGTGGGACTTGATCCCGGGACTCTAGGATCATGACCTGAGCCGAAGGCAGTCGCTTAACCAACTGAGCCACCCAGGCGCCCTGTCTTGTATATTTTTAAAATATTTTTTGTTTCTTTTTCTAAGTATAAAACATGCTAGTGGTGGAAATTTCTACTGTATAATAAATTTTAACAAACAATTGAGGTACAAACATTTACATATAAACTCAAGGTTCTTTGTTAAATACTATGATAAACACTATACTTTGTGTATTACACTTTTTAAGGTATTTCTATGAATTTATTTGCATTTTAAACATCTTTTATTATATACTGTATATTTGTAAACAGATCTTTCTTCCTAAGCTAAGCATTTAAATCTCTGTATTTCTATCAAAGAACAAAAATTTATATTTTTATTCATAATTATTTATGAATTATATAATTCATTATAATTCACTGTAATTTATATTTTTATTCATTATAATTCAGTTTAAAACATAATCTAATTCCCTGTGTGATTTATTTGACCCATGAAATTTGTACAAATAGGTTATTTTATTTCCAAGTAACTTAGGTTTCTTTTTAGTCAGCCCTTAGTATCTTTTTGTCTTCTCTCAAAACAGCAACCAGAATGATGCTATTAATATGTAAGTTGAGTCATTACAGTCCTCAAAGTTAAGTCAACATAAATTTTTACAAGACTCCATTATTTTATGTATGATTAAGTTGGAAAAAAAAATACCACATAATACAGCACTGATTGCAAGACGTATCTCTATTTCAGTGGTGTTAAAATGTGAAAAATAAAATGAAACCTACGACTTAGAATTGGTGAAATGTATTATTGTCTTCTCAGCTCAAAACTCATGACCTTTGACCTCTTAGCAGAATCCATAATAATTACAATAGTCTACAGCACCCTCCTGTAATCTCCCAGTCCCCCTCCCTGCCTTCCTGCCTCTCTCTCCCACATCCTGCTGCCTGCACCCCTGCTCATATAGCACTCCAGCCATTCCGAACTGGTTGTGCTCAGACTCCAGACATACTCCTACCTCATGGGCTTAGAAATATCCTATTTTTTTCCTGCTAAATGTCAATTCCCTGGCTGCCAAATTACCACGTGACTTATTCTTCCCCTTCTCGCAGGTGTTGGCTCCCACCTTCTCAATGAAGGTGACCTTCCTCAGCCACCCAGTTCAAACTTGCCAACACCTATTTCCTCTCCCACATCCCCGATCTTCCTTTCCCTTTTTCTTTCTGTCCACTGCACTTATCAGAATTTAACCTACTGCAGAAAAAACCTACGCACTATCTCCCAATTAATATTTTCTCAGTGGAATGCCTCTTGGTCGTTAAGGCCCAGACTTCCCAGGGTGTTTTTGGATACAATATTGTTTGGCCAGTTTTTAAAAAGAAAAAAAAATATGCCCACAGGTCTAAATACAAACAAAACAATGTGCATGAAAAGTCTTGACTTATATTCCAAACACAATTGGTAGAACATGAAAATTTCAGCAAGTGAGAGCTGAATCATCAACTAAGGAGATATCCGTTATGATACTACATAGCCAGAAGCTATTTGTAAACAGCATCAATCATTTGGTGAACAAAATCAGTGTTTTAAGTATTTTACATCCCGATATAAAGATGTCATTAATATTTAGGTATTTGATTGTATGTTAATTATGTTATAGGATATTCATTGGACTTAGGGGTTAATGTGTAATATTTCGTCATTTTCCTGATTTAAAGTAATAGAAGCTATGTTCCTATGAAGTTAGAATTTTCATGCAAAAACGACTTATTTTAAGGAACGGATGAGATGATTAGTGGATCTTACATGTAAGATTCATGTATGTATTTATGGATTTTACTTATTGTTTTATGATTGTTATTACTATTTTCCTCCAACAAAAGCCCCACAAAGGAAGGGTTGTTTGTTTGTTGTTGGTTTTTTTTTTGTCTGTTTTATTCACTGCTATATTATTAGAGCTAGAATAGAGCCTGAAACATGGTAGTTCAAAAAATATTTGCTGAATGGGTTTCTGGCCTTTTTGATTTTTCTTGCTTTTTTATATCACTTTGCAGATAGTCAACTAACTGAATTAATTTTTTTATTGCTTCTAAGAGTTTTTCAGGTGATTCTTACATGTTTTCTCAGTAGAATATAGAATTATTTATGAATGATGATTTTGTCTTCCCTTTTCTTATTTCATTGTCTAGAGCTTTGAGAAGACATTCAGTTTTGGTTTTTATATCAGGCTTAACTGCCTTAGTCTTAATTCTCATGGGTTATGCCTTTTCTTTTTTTTACATCATTAGTTTATAATATAGTGTTCCATGGTTCATTGTTTGTGCATAACACCCAGTGCTCCACGCAGAACGTGCCCTCTTTAATACCCATCAACAGGCTAACCCATCCCCCCAACCCCCTCCCCTCTAGAACCCTCAGTTTGTTTCTCAGAGTCCATCGTCTCTCATGGTTCGTCTCCCCCTTCGATTCCCCCCCATTCTTCCCCTCCTGCAGAAGGATCTGACCAGTTACCTCCTCAGCTAGTTTAACACTAGGAATTATGACATATATTGAACATATGGAAAATGATTCCCAAAAAATGAACTGTGCAGATTTAACCTCGAGGTGGAGGCAGTTGTGAAGAGGAAGCAAAGGTAAGTGAGACAAAAACCTTCTTTTTTTTTTCTTTTCTTAACATATATTTCTTTTTTTTTTTCTTAACATATATTGCATTATTTTTTTTTCTTCTTTTTTTTTTTCTTAACTTATATTGCATTATTTGTTTCAGAGGTACAGATCTGTGATTCAACAGTCCTGCACAATTCACAGTGCTCACCGTAGCACATACCCTCCCCAATGTCTATCATCCAACCACCCCATCCCTCCCATACCCACCACTCTAGCAACCCTCAGTTTGTATCCTGAGATTAAGAATTCCTCATATCAGTGACGTCATATGATACATGTCTTTCTCTGACTGACTTATTTCGCTCAGCATAACACCCTCCAGTTTTTTTTAATAGTATTTTTTTTTTAAGATTTTATTTGTTTATTTGAGAGAGAGAATGAGATAGAGGGAGCACGAGAGGGAAGAGGGTCAGAGGGAGAAGCAGATTCCCCGCTGAGCAGGGAGCCCGATGCGGGACTCCATCCCGGGACTCCAGGATCATGACCTGAGCCGAAGGCAGTCGCTTAACCAACTGAGCCACCCAGGCGCCCTAACACCCTCCAGTTTTATCCACGTCGTTGCAAATGGCAAGATTTCATTCCTTTTAATGGCTGCATAATATTCCATTGTATATATATATATATATATATATATATATATATATATACCGAATCTTCCTTATCCATTCATCTGTCGATGGACATCTTGGCTCTTTCCACAGTTTGGCTATTGTGGACATTGCTGCTATAAACATCGGGGTGCACGTACCCCTTCGGATCCCTACATTTGTATCTTTGGGGTAAATACCGAGTAGTGCAATTGCTCGGTCGTATGGTAGCTCTATTTTCAACTTTTTGAAGAACCTCCATACTGTTTTCCAGAGTGGCTACACCAGCTTGCATTCCCACCAACAGTGTAGGAGGGTTCCCCTTTCTCTGCATCCCCGCCAACTTCTATCGTTTCCTGACTTGTTAATTTTAGCCATTCTAACTGGTGTGAGGTGGTATCTCATTGAGGTTTTGATTTGGATTTCCCTGATGCCGAGCGATGTTGAGCACTTTTTCACGTGTCTGTTGGCCGTTTGGATGTCCTCCTTGGAAAAATGTCTGTTCTTGTCTTCTGCCCATTTCTTGATTGGATCATTTATTCTTTGGGTGTTGAGTTTAAGAAGTTCTTTATAGATTTTGGATACTAGCCCTTTATCTGATATGTCATTTGCAAATATCTTCTCCCATTCTGTCGGTTGTCTTTTGGTTTTGTTGACTGTTTCTTTTGCTGTGCAAAAGCTTTTTATCTTGATGAAATCCCAATAGTTCATTTTTGCCCTTGCTTCCCTTGCCTTTGGCGATGTTTCTAGGAAGAAGTTGCTGCGGCTGAGGTCAAAGAGGTTGCTACCTGTGTTCTCCTTTAGGATTTTGATGGACTCCTGTCTCACGTTTAGGTCTTTCAACCATTTTGAGTCTATTTTTGTGTGTGGTGTAAGGAAATGGTCCAGTTTCATCCTTCTGCATGAGGCTGTCCGATTTTCCCAACACCATTTGTTGAAGAGATTGTCTTTTTTCCACAGGACATTCTTTCCTGCTTTGTCAAAGATGAGTTGACCATAGAGTTGAGGGTCCATTTCTGGGCTCTGTATTCTGTTCCATTGATTTATGTGTCTGTTTTTGTGCCAGTACCATACTGTCTGGATGATGACAGCTTTGTAATAGAGCTTGAAGTCTGGAATTGTGATGCCGCCAGCTTTGCTTTTCTTTTTCAACATTCCTCTGGCTATTCGAGGTCTTTTCTGGTTCCATAGAAATTTTAGGATTATTTGTTCCATTTCTTTGAAAACAGTTGGTGGTATTTTGATGGGGATTGCATTGAATGTGTAGATTGCTCTACGTAGCATTGATTTCTTCACAATATTTGTTCTTCCAATGCATGAGCATGGAACATTTTTCCATTTCTTTGTGTCTTCCTCAATTTCTTTCATGAGTATTTTATAGTTTTCGGAGTACAGATTCTTTGCCTCTTTGGTTAGATTTATTATTAGGTATCTTATGTTTTTGGGTGCAATTGTAAATGGGATCGACTCCTTAATTTCTTTCTTTTGTCTTGTTGTTGGTGTATAGGAATGCCACTGATTTCTGTGCATTCATTTTATATCCTGCCACTTTACTGAATTCCTGTATGAGTTCTAGCAGTTTTGGGGTGGAGTATTTTGGGTTTTCACATAAAGTGTCATATCATCTGCAAAGAGTGAGTTTGACTTCTTCTTTGCCAATTTGGATGCCTTTGATTTCTTTTTGTTGTCTGATTGCTGTGGCTAGGACTTCTAATACTATGTTGAATAGCAGTGGTGATAGTGGACATCCCTGCCGCGTTCCTGACCTTAGGGGAAAAGCTCTGTTTTTCCCCATTGAGAATGATATTTGCAGTAGGTTTTTCATAGATGGCTTTTATGATACTGAGGTATGTACCCTCTATCCCTATACTCTGAAGAGTTTTGATCAAGAAAGGATGCTGTACTTTGTCAAATGCTATCTCTGCATCTATTGAGAGGATCATATGATTCTTGTTCTTTCTTTTGTTAATGTATTGTATCATGTTGATTGATTTGAGGATGTTGAACCAAACTTGCAGCTCAGGGATAAATCCCACTTGGTCGTGGTGAATAATCTTTTTAATGTACTGCTGGATCCTATTGGCTAGTGTTTTGGTGAGAATTTTTGCATCCATGTTCATCAAGGATATTGGTCTGTAATTCTCCTTTTTGATGGGGTCTTTGTTTGGTTTGGGGATCAAGGTAATGGTGGCTTCATAAAACGAGTTTGGAAATTTTCCTTCTATTTCTATTTTTTGGAACAGTTTCAGAAGAATAGGTATTAGTTCTTCTTGAAATGTTTGGTAGAATTCCCCTGGGAAGCCATCTGGCCCTGGGTTTTTGTTTGTTGGGAGATTTTCGATGACTGCTTCGATTTCCTTAGTGGTTATAGGTCTGTTCAGGTTTTCTATTTCTTCCTGGTTCAGTTTTGGTAGTTGATACATCTCTAGGAATGCCTCCATTACTTCCAAGTTATCTAATTTGCTGGCATATAATTGTTCATAATATGTTCTTATAGTTGTTTGTATTTCTTTGGTGTTGGTCGTGATCTCTCCTCTTTCATTCATGATTTTATTGATTTGGGTCATTTCTCTTTTCTTTTTGATAAGTCTGGCCAGGGGTTTATCAATTTTGTTCATTCTTTCAAAGAACCAGCTCCTAGTTTCGTTGATCTGTTCTACTGTTCTTTTGGTTTCTATTTCATTGGTTTCTGCTCTGATCTTTATTATTTCTTTTCTCCTGCTGGGTTTAGGCTTTATTTGCTCTTCTTTCTCCAGCCCCTTTAGGTGTAAGGTTAGGTTGTGTATTTGAGACCTTTCTTGTTTCTTGAGAAAGGTTTGTATTGCTATATACTTTCCTCTTAGGATTGCCTTTGCTGTATCCCAAAGATTTTGAACAGTTGTATTTTCATTTTCATTTGTTTCCATGAATTTTTAAATTTTTTTTTTTAATTTTCTGGTTGACCCATTCATTCGTTAGTAGGATGCTCTTTAGCCTCCATGTATTTGAGTTCTTTCCAACTTTCCTCTTGTGATTGAGTTCTAGTTTCAAAGCATTATGGTCTGAAAATATGCAGGGAATGATCCCAATCTTTTGGTACTGGTTGAGACCTGATTTGTGACCTAGGATGTGATCTATTCTGGAGAATGTTCCATGGGCACTAGAGAAGAATGTGTATTCTGTTGTTTTGGGATGGAATGTTCTGAATATATCTGTGAAGTCCATTTGGTCCAGTGTGTCATTTAAAGTCTTTATTTCCTTGTTGATCTTTTGCGTAGATGATCTGTCCATTTCAGTGAGGGGGCTGTTAATGTCCCCTACTATTATTGTACTGTTGTCAATGTGTTTCTTTGCTTTTGTTATTAAGTGGCTTATATAATTGGCTGCTCCCATGTTAGGGGCATAGATATTTACAATTGTTAGATTTTCTTGTTGGACAGACCCTTTATGTAGGATATAGTGTCCTTCCTCATCTCTTATTATATAGTCTTTGGTTTAAAATCTCATTTGTCTGATATAAGGATTGCCACCCCAGCTTTCTTTTGGTGTCCATTAGCATGGTAAATGGTTTTCCACCCTCTCACTGTCAATCTGGGGGTGTCTTTGGTTCTAAAATGAGTCTCTTGCAGACAGCCTATTGATGGGTCTTTTTTTTTAATCCAATCTGATAGCCTGTGTGTTTTGATTGGGGCATTTAGCCCATTTACATTCAGGGTAACTATTGAAAGATATGAATTTAGTGCCATGTATTGCCTGTAAGGTGAAGGTGACTGTAACTGTATATTATCTGTGTTACTTTCTTGTCTTTGTTGCTTTTGGGCTCTCTCTTTGCTTAGAGGACCCCTTTCAAGATTTCTTTTAGTGCTGGTTTTGTGTTTGCAAATTCCTTTAGTTTTTGTTTGTCCTGGAAGCTTTTTATCTCTCCTTCTATTTTCAATGACAGCCTAGCTGGATATAGTATTCTTGGCTGCATATTTTTCTCATTTAGTGCTTTGAAGATATCATGCCAGTCCTTTCTGGCCTGCCAGGTCTCTGTGGATAGGTTTGTTGCCAGTCTAATGTTTCTACCATTTTAGGTTACATATCTCTTGTCCCGAGCTGCTTCCAGGATTTTCTCTTTGTCTCTGAGACTCATAAGTTTAACTATTAGATGTTGGGATGTTGACCTCTTTTTATTGATTTTGAGAGAGGTTCTCTGTGCCTCCTGGATTTTAATGCCCATTTCTTTCCCCAAATTAGGGAAGTTCTTCGCTATAATTTGCTCCAATATGCCTTCTGTCCCCCCTTTCTTCTTCCTCTGGGATCCCAATTATTCTAATGTTGTTTTGTCTTATGGTATTGCTTATCTCTCGAATTCTGCCCCCGTGATCCAGTAGTTGTTTATCTCTCTTTTTCTCAGCTTCTTTATTTTCCATCATTTGGTCTTCTATATCACTAATTCTTTCTTATGTCTCATTTATCCTAGCAGTTAACACCCCCATTTTTGATTGCACCTCATTAATAACCTTTTTGATTTCGACTTCATTAGATTTTAGTACTTTTATTTCTCCAGAAAGCGTTTCTCTAATAACTTCTATGGTTTTTTTCAAGCCCAGCTAGTATCTTTAAAATCATCATTCTGAACTCTAGTTCTGACATCATACTAATGTCTGTATTGAGTATGTCCCTGGCAGTCAGTACTGCCTCTTGTTCTTTTTGTTGAGTTGATTTTTTCTGTCTTCTCATTTTGTCCAGAGGAGAATAGATGAATGAGAGAACAAAATGCTAATAGGGTAACAACGTCCCCAGATAATATATTCTAAACAAATCAGAAAAGACCTGAAACTGGGGGAAAAGAAAGGGAAAGAAAAGAAAAGAAAAAGAACAAAAAAGAAAAGAAAAAGATAAAAACAAACATAAACAGTACAAAACAAAAAAAAAAAACAGAATATGACTATATATGACCAGGCTGGTGTATAGATCAGTGCCACACACTAGATTTTGGGTGTATTTTGGTCTGTTAGAAGAAAGTGCCTCCCAAAATTTTAAAGAAAGAAAAACTTATATATGTACAAAAATAAGGGTTAATATGATGAAGGGATGGAATATGACTGTAAAGATGAAAATTATAAAAAATTTTATAAAAGGAATTGATAAGAAGTTGTTTGAAAGAAGAAAGAAGAGGATTTAAAAAAAAAGAAAAAAAGGGGGAGAATGTGATCAGGCAGGAGACTAGAACAAAGCCGTACACTAGAGATTTAGGGTATATTTTGATCTGTTAGAATAAACTGTATCTCAAAATTTTAAAGACAGAACAACTTATGTATATGCCAAAAATAGGGTTAACTACTATGAAAGGATAGAATATGACTCTAAAAATGAAAAATAAAAATGTTTTTTTAAAAAATGGATTGATAAGTTGTTGGTTGAGAAAGGGAAAAAGCAAAATTCAAAAAAAAAAAAAAGACAGTTAAAAAAAACTAACTTTTAAAGATTAAAGAATCATGGGAAAAAAAGCCATGAATTCTATGTGCAGTATTCCCCTAGCGCTGGAGTTCTCCCATTCTCCTTGATCGGTAAACTTGGTCTTGGCTTGCTGGCTGTTCGTGCTGATCTTCTGGGGGAAGGGCCTGTTGCCGTGGTTCCCAAATGTCTTTGCTGGAGGCGGAATTGCCCTGTCCTTGCCGGGGCGGGCTAAGTTATCTGCTCCGGTTTGTTCTCGGGAGCTTTTGTTCCCTGCAAGCTTTCCGTACAGCGTTGGAGGACGAGAGTGAAAATGGAGGCCTCCCAATCTCCGCCCTGGAGGAGCTGAGAACTCGGGGCCCTGCTCCTCAGTGAGCCCCAGAGAAAAGCAGTCAGTCACTTCCGTGTCCCCGGTCTCCATCGCACTCCGTGCTCACCCGGCCTGTGACCGAGCGTTTCTATCTCTGGCACCCGACCCCGTGTGGAGTCTCCAAACCCAGCAGATCCCTGCGGTGCGCTCCCGCGCCGCTCCTCCCGGGGGAGGAAGGGGAGTCTCCCCGGCTCTGACGCTTGTTGGGTCCCTGCTGCAGGAGCAGTGGCCCGACTGTGCCGCGGATCACGGTTTATGGCAACCCTGAGCCAAGAGCCCACTCCTCGGCTCCGTCTCTGCAGCCGGCTTCCCCGCTCCGATACCTGGGAGCTCTGCCGCACTCAGGCACCCCTGGTCTTTCTGTGACCCCGAGGGTCCTGAGACCACACTGTCCCGTGAGGGTTCCACCCCCCGCTTAGCCAATGGAGTGACGTCCCTCAGCGGAACCGACTTCTAAAAGTTCCAATTTTGTGCTCCGCGGCTCTATCACTTGCCAGAAGTGGCCGACAGAGGCCCCCTCCCCCGCCATCTATCCTCCCGAATATCGCCTTGGATTCACTTCTCTGCACGTCCTACCTTCCAGTAAGTGGTTGCTTTTCTGTTCAGAGAGTTGCTATTCTTTTCTTTGATCTCCTGTTGAGTTTGGAGGTGTTCAGAATGGTTTGATCCCTATCTAGCTGAATTCCTGGGACCAGATGAAATACAGGTCTCCTACTCCTCCGCTGTCTTGCTCTGCCTCTGGCCTTACGTATTATTTTTTAAATATTCTATCGAAATTGATTGGTATATCTGTCATATAAGCCAGATTATTTCTTGGTTAAAAACAATCTCAGATGTCAGTGATTTAAAACAACAAAGACTAGTTCTTAGCTTCACAAATTCTGCTTGAGTATACATAAGCCTCTGGAGCAACTTATTCTGCAAATGTTAGATCATTACTTTATCTGTGTCTGAACACAACTGCCTCAGTCTCCAGAGCAGGGGAAAAGAGAGGTGAAAAATGGGCACTGGTCATCCACTGATAGTACCCCAAAATTGTATTAATTTCTTCTTTTTTTTTTAAGATTTATTTATTTATTTGAGAGAAAGAGCATGCACAAGCAGTGGGGAGGGGCAGCAGGAGAGGGAGAGAGACAATCCCAAGCTGACTGCCTGCAGAGCAGGGAGCCATATACAGGGCTGGATCTCACAACCCTGAAATCACCACCTGACCCAAAATTAAAAGTCTGATGCTTAACAGACTGAGCCACCCAGGCACCCCAAAATCATATTAATTTCTGCTCACATTTCATTCGCTATAGAAACTCACATGGCCTTTGCTAAATTCAAGAAGACGTGGAAGTGAACTCCTTCCATGTGCCAAGAAAGAGGGGAAAAGGAATATTGGTGAATAGCAGTGAGTCTGCCACAGTGGGCTAGTATTTTATTGAGGGTGTTTATGTAGGCATTCTTAAGTAAAATTTTTGTGTAACTTTATTTCTTGTGCCATCTTTGTAAAATTTAATTATCGGGGATATGTTAGGATTCTAAAATGTGTCAATGCCAATGCAATGGTATTTGGATGGGGCCTTTGGCTGAGAGTTTGGTTTAGATGAGGTGAGGAGGGTGGGGTCCTCATGATGGGATTAGAGTCCTTAAAAGAAGAGACATCAGAGGGCTTGCTCTCCCTCTCTCTCTGCCATGTGAGCACACAGTGAGTAGGCAACTGTCTTCAACAAGGGAAGAGGCTCTCACCTGAACTCAGTCACACTGGCACTCTGATCTCAGACTTCAGCCTTCAGAACTGAGAGACAATACATTTCTGTTGCTTTAAGCCACTAAGTTTTTAATACTTTGTTATGGCTGCCCTAGGAAACTAAGACAGCATCCCTCTCCAAAAACTAAGGAAAAGCAGCATCTAGTATGCTTCTTTAGATATTAGTCTGCCTAGGCTGCTGTAACAAAATATTACAGACAGGTAGTTCAAACAATAGAAATTTCTCTCTCAGCAGTTCTGGAGGCTGAATGTCTCAGATCAAGGTGCTGGCAAGGTGGATTTCATTCTGAGGCTTCTTCCCTTGGCTTGTAGGTGCTGCTGGCTCACGGTGTGCTCACATGACTTATCTTTCCATTCAGCCCTATCAGACGAAGATCTAGGAATGTTGTTCCAGCCATATACTGAATGACACAGATACACTGTGTCACAGCTCTACTGAATGGCACATATACTAAATGACACAGCTTTGAGTGGGGCCTGGAGCAGGAAAGGACCCTGTAGCAAATCTAGGCCAAGAGACAATCAGCTCTCCTGTTGGGTCATACGACCCTGCAGGCTCTGTGGTGTTGGAGGTGTTCATAGTGGGCAAGGATGCAATGTGGGGTCTTTCTGGAAGAGCCTTCTTCCAGAAGTTCACATTTTGTGTGAAAGGGCAACTAATCATCACTACCTAGTTTGTCATAACCTCTGAATAGCACTTTCATGGTTACAATCACGTAAATATATTTAATCACGTTGGGAAGTAGGGGGTAATAAAACTATGTGAGTGTATGTGAGAGGGAGCTGCGTGCGTGCATGTATTTGCATGTGTGCGTGCGTGTTGGAGGCTGGCAAAGGAAACGGAGCCTAAATCTTCATCTTCCGTAGAGGAGTCTAGTATATTCCGACTGAAACCCAAGAGGCAAGTAATAGCGGTAAAAGCACAGTAGGAGGAAGCAAATAAGAATATCAGCTCAAAGAATTGAGAGTGGTTGCTCTGGGGAGAAGGGTATAGGTAGAGTAGGGTTACTCTTTGTTTTAAAAGAGGACATAGTCTGCCTTCTTAAATATGTGCATTCTTATTTATGACTGAAAACAACAAAAAAAGAAAATCTGATTGTCTACTGAGTAGTATAAATACTTCAGGGTGATTTTACTTCTTACTCCCTCACCTCACTTCCTCTTTATAATGAACAATTTAGGATTTTCTATTCAGTATTATTAGTGTTAAGTTATAAGTTGTAATATCTCTTATCTTCTGTTTCACCTTAAACTCTAATGATTTTGTAACTATATTAATAGTGTTTTAGATGTAGATTTCCGTTATTTCCTTCCTCCCCTCCCCTCCTTTTCCTCCACTTAATTTTGTCATTCTTCAGTTCTTTATTTTGGATTATCTCTGTGTAGGTAGACTAAACCTTTGGATATTTTTAAGAACACAGTCAGGGGAAGCAGATGGACACTTGCATCCTGGGATAAAATTCCAGAGACAGCATCTGACAAGGACGGGACAGCATAAAAAGTTCTGTATTTCAAGTGGTAATGATGTGCTCTGAAACTTGTGTTCTGTGGTGATGAAGGCTCTGATGTTGAATATGTACCTGAACAATTAGAAAAAAATAGATTCACAAAATATGAGTTGAAAAAGCAGTATTTTAGGGACGCCTGGGTAGCTCAGTTGGTTAAATGTTGGACTCTTGATTTCAGCTCAGGTCATGATCTTAGGGTCATGAGATGGAACCCCATGTGGGCTCCATGCTGGGCATGAAGCAAGCTTCTTAAGATTCTCTTTCTCCCTCTGCCCTTCAACCCCCCGGCCCCCGCGCTCTCTCTCTCTCTCTCTCTCAAAAAAAAAAAAAAAAAAAAAAAAAAAAAAAGAAAGAAAAGCAGTATTTTAAATTCAGACATTATTTATATAAAACATTTTATGTGAGTGCATAAGATATGATTTAATTATTAAAAGTGTGTCTTTAAGTATTTTGAACATATCCATAAAAATGTACAATATCAAATTTGCCAAAAATTTACCTTTGGGTATTCTCATTGAAGAAAATGTTCTCAGTCTTTATTGAGAGATACATGGTATTGACTCTTCAACCTTCAAATGACCCACTGAGTTACAGTCTTTACTATCCAGATGAACAAATGGAGGCTCAAAAGTTAAATTTATGCTCCATGTCACACAGTTAGTAGAGTGGAGAGATAGGATTTGAATCACCCAAGAAACTCTTAAGACATCTTAGTATTATTTATACCTATTCCTTTGTTTAGGGTAACCAGTGTTAAAATTGGAGCTGGGGATGGGAAAGTCTGGGCAGTCAGGGATTCGTGTACAGGACAGTCTTGGATGAAGGTTAGTAGGGGATCTGGGAAAAAAGAGCAGTACGCTGAGGAGGACAGCACTCAAGGGAGAGGTCATATGATAAAGTACAAGACACCTGTGGACAGATGGCACTTACCTTATCATTTTCTCATAAAGCAGTCCTTACCAGGGGTTCCACTTGTGCAGCACCCCGTCTTCTTTGTAACTGCCTAGAAGTTTCCTGCCCTTCCGCCAAAGCCTTCTCAAGTTTCTGCTCTGCTGGAGCACTTTCTCTGACCTATGTACTCCTTCCCTCTGAGCTCCCTTGTGCACACATCTGCCTTCGTTATCATCATCACCCAGTAAATTATATGGCAATTATTTCTTTGCATGTCTAGCTCCACACTGGATTGTAAGCTCCTTGAGGCAGTGTTTAAGTTCTTCAAAAGGCTTTCTCTGCACAGCCTAGCTGAATATCTGGAACATGATGCGTGACCAGTAGCGGAGCTGGGGTCTGAACCCAGCTGTGGTTATTACCTGAAAGAACAAGTGAATAATAAACAGATTCCCTTGCAGGTCTATGTGGGAAGTGGGGTTTGGGAGTACATTTGAAATGGTTTTTTCCTTGTTTTAGATATTTTTATCCTGGAGAAAAAAAAATCTGTAATCTTTCACAGAATGGTAGATTACGTTTCAGATCTGGGCATAATTTAATGTATGATCATCTATCATTCTGTAACTTGTTTTCCAAAGCTAGCTGTGTTTTTATCATCTTGAGTATTTGGACCTTACTCTGAGAACGTGAGGTACTGAGATACTAGGTTTGGCCATAAAGGAAGAGCAGCATATGGTCATGTGGGAGGGAGGGGGCACTCCTTCCCGTTACTCCCCCCATAAGACACAGAAATTTCTAGTGCTCTTAATTTGTAAGCTTTTAAACTTACAGAACCAACTTTCCTATGAGACACCTTGACATAATTGAGTGAAAAAGAAGTAATTGTATTAAGCTGATAGTAGAAAATGAGCCCCAGTCAATGACTCTATAGAGGAGCATGTTTTGAATTGTCAGGAAGCCATAGTGCAGCTAATAGTTCTTTGATCAATCAATCTGAAGAAGACACACGTTTACTTTGGAGACTGTTTCTTTTAGAAGAACTGACTGCTCAGTTGTTTGAGAACCAATGGAAGGGTAAGCTGGTGTTCCCCTGACAGGATGTGCTGTTCTTCCCATGGGCAGTCATTTCTATTTATGTTATAGTAACACAACCACTGACTAAAGGGTTTGTTCTAGGAAGTTAGTCCATTCTGCAGCAAACCAACATTTCTGCACTCTCCTATAGAGACATCGCAAGTGTGCTTTTCATCCCTCACACCTAATTTATGCAAAGATCTTCTGCCTTGGGGGCTGTTCTGTTCACTTTGATGACAAGTAAATGCGGCAGGTGTTTCAGGAAGCACAGATGACAGTTCATCCAGGGATAGTTCAACTTTAAAATTCTCTCACATGTGTAATATCTCCTGAGTCCAACATTTCAGTTGAAATGTGTAGATTTTGTTTCCTTTTTCATCTCTTTCCATCTGAGACATGGTATTGCTAACTTATGGTGGCCCTCATTGCTGGGCTGGAGGAGAGGAAAACTTTAGATTGCCTCTGCCAAAAAATAGCCACTTGACCCTGCTTATGTCACTGAGTAAACTCCGTGCTTCAGATTTAAAACCTATAAAATGGGTTGGTGGCAGTGGGGAGGGAGGGTTGGGTGAGATGATCTCTCCGTGGCTTCAAATACTACTTCTGTGCTAGCGATTTACACATATAGATCCTCAGCCCAGTTTTTGAAACATAGATGGGCATCTTCAATCGATATTCCCAAATACCTCAAGGCCATCAGGCAAAAACAAAACAAAACAAAAAAAACCCCCCAAAACTGAACCAAGCATTTTAGCAGTTCTCCTGTTGTCCTCTGTGGTTGTGAATAATGTCACCATCCCTTCAGGGACCCAGAAAGACACTGACACATCATCCTTGGCTTTATAACTACAGGTCTGTGGGAGGGTTTGCTCTAAATTTCTCCTCATTCCTGCCTCCTATGTTAGATTGGCCTTGATGAATCTGAATCTGAATCATTGTTTAATAAAAACAATATTTTCCTAATACTTACGGCACAGATATATTTCCCCTTTGAATAGCTATAGCTTTTTGCTGTTAAGACTAGATCATGAGACTGAAGTAAGACATGAGAGAGACATGACATAAGGAAACAGAAGAGAGAAAAGGAGACAAAGCAGCTCTCTTCTGGGTTGGGTTTCAGACAGGAAAAGGGGAATTGAAGGGCAAGGGGTGGGATGTCCACGTACTGTTCACCCCCTTTCAGAGGAGCATTATCCTCCACTCTTTATGGTATAGCCTGGGGTAATTCCAGCCTTGTATTTAGCAAGACATCAGTGTGTTCTGATGCATGGGAAGTAGTTTACACATGACAAGAAGACATCTAGAGGGATTTGGTGGTGTCTCAAATAAGAGGAGGCCTGGAGTTGGGATGAAGAGGTCACAGGGGCAGGTACTTTGGAACCCAAACCTAGAAACTTCGTACAACACAGATACCAACAGTAAGTAGGATGTAAACACAGGCAGAGATCTCTGCCTCATTTGCCTATTACTGTCCATTTGTAGAACCTAGATCATTGCCTGGTATATACTAGGTACCAATAAAATATTTATTGAATAAATAGGTATGACAAGATACCTAAAAGAATCAGATGTGATCAGCTAGACTTCTGTAGGCATTATCACAGGATATCCAGAGCCCAAGCAGGGTGATGGACACCTCTGGGAGATGGGAGAAGCCAATGATGCCAACACATGGTTCCAAAGCTGATGCCAGGTTGGTATGTAAGTTCCCTACTCCCACCTCAAAACTTAGTTCTTACATGAAGGGCAGGGGAAAGGGCAACAAACCGTGAATTATTTGTGCTTATACTGATAAAAAAAAAAGATTAAAAAAATTGAAGGCATATATTGTCCTTAATTGACTATTTTAATGTTTTGCTCCTATCTCTTGAGAGAAGATGAAATTTGTTATAGAAAAGGAAGTTAGTTGTAAGGTGTGACTTGGCCCTCACAGCAGCTGCTCTCATTTCCTGCCATCTCTCTGCTGCCAATTTTGTTCCTTTGTAAAACTCTTTAATGGCTCCATAACATGGGAGAAAGTTGAGCATTCAGACTCTACATGGCTTCACCAGCTCTTCAATCTTATCTCGTCTGCTCTGTATCTCTTCTGCATTCTGTGTTTCAAGGCCACCACATTAGGCAGCTAGCCGAAGGGAGAGTGACTGCAAATATCGGGTCCAGTTAGGGGCACTCTTTCCTGATTCACATCAAGGTGCCATAGGGGCTTAGTGATGGCTGGTCTTCTGTCGCCAGCACCTACCTGGAAACACATGCTGTCACTCTCTCTCTGAACTCTCCCTCTCTCTCAGTTCACACGCACACTAAATCCCATGTCATGTGGAACTATTTGCAGTTCCTTCCAAGGCCACCAAATCTGTAGTTATACTGGATCTCCGTCCACCCACCACCTCTTTACTCCTCCCTTCTGCTTTAATGAACATGTACGCATTAAAAAAGTTCTAACTAAAATGTTAACCTCCTCTGAGAATTCCTGCCCCCCTTTCCTGTGCCCACTGGCAAAATTAAGTGTTCTTTGTATCCATTTCTACCTTGCACATACTTCTAGCCCAGCAGCCATAACGCTTTGTTTCCTTTTGTTGTGCAAATAATTAGCATTGCAACCAGTTATTTAGAGCCATGGGTTGTGCTTTCTTCATCTTTGTATCTCTAGGACCTAGAATGATCTCTGGTCCATAATTGGACAAAATAATGTTTCTTCAATGAATGTTCTCTGCAGTTTGTTTCAGCTCTAATGAGCTGAGATTAAACAAAAAATGGATTTTAAGATTAAAAACACAATTGGATTGAGTTCCTAAAGAAACCCCTTGGACCTCAGGTTTTACCTGATATTGATGAAACTTCTCTTAGCATTTTCTAAGCCTGAGATAAGTCACATTAAGTTCCAGTGTAAAGAGGTGATACAATGGGCCGGACAGGACTAGATTTGAATTTCAGCTCTAATTTCAGCTACACTGTAGCTGTGCAACCTTGGGAAAGTCGCTGGACATGTCTGACTTCAATTTCTTCTTTCATTTAAGGAAAATGAATAGCTATCTTCAAATGGTGGTTAAACATTAAAAAATGTGCTAACGTGTGTGGCCGCTCTTAGGAGATTGTAAAGCAATATTGTTTCTCATGATAATACGTTTTGGGAAGTTTTTTTGTCCCCTTTTCCCTCCTTCTTCAAATCAGAAGCAGGAAAACAAGTCCTAGAATAGGAGTTGGAGGGTATTGATTGGGAGAATAAAATAAGAAACGTTTTTATAATAACTAGTGCTGCAATCATTGCTAAGATTGGCTCTCATTTTATAATGAAACATGATTCTGTGAAATAGTAGTTAGCTAAATGTCAAATGAAGGTTATTCCATTAAAATGCTGTTTTAGTCCAATCAAGCAAAGACATGCCTCTATTACTATTACAGAATACAGCTATTAGTGTTTTTTGTGTTTATGCAATTTTCTCTGGCTGGAGGAGTTTCTGCTCTTCTTTATTCAGCATTCCTGCAGTAGAACACTTTGGCTGGGAATCTTTGTGTTAATGAAAAATTACACATGCAATATATAATATTAAAGTAACTCGGTAGTGCGCCATGTGTGTGTTTGTGTGTATATATGTGTGTATAATCCTAACCTGTTATTTCAAAGTGGGACTGTGTGTTAAGGATTAAAAACCTATGCGCTGCTTTGTTTTCTTTAAAACCGGAAGCTGACTATTTGTCTTAGGTACTACATTAACAAATGAGTTTGAGAAAATAATGTAAACTTTAGGAGGCTCAGTTTGCCTGTCCATAAAATTAAAAATAGTGATAGTGCCTCAACCTTATTAGCTCTTGCTTGTTGTAAGGTGAAAAGTAAATAATGAAGTAAAAAAAGCATTTAAAATGAAGTGTACAGTAGTAGGTGAAATAAAAGGTATTATGATGAAGCCCAGAGCATAGCCTTTGGGGCAGAGATATGGGGCTCGTATTGTGTCTCTACCAATTATTAACTGGATGAAATTTAGGCTGGTCACTTAGAACAGTCTTCTGTGGCCCCATTTGTTAAAATGGGAAAAGGGTTGTGTCTTACAAAGTTGTTGTGAGGAATCTATGGGGTGCCATTTGTAAAAGGTCTTGTATATGATAGACATGCAAATATTAGCCATCCCAGGATCCGCCCCCTTCAACTGTGCCTCTAAATCCAAAGAAATCAAGCTTTTTTAGTTTTCTGGAAAAATTGGTTGAATTCATTCTCATTTGTAATGCTCATAACCTGTTTCTGATCATAGTTGTGGGATTTCTTTTGTTTTTTTGTTTTGTTTTGTTTTTAAGAAACGAGGTACCTGTGCTTGAATCTTGATAATTTGTGAACTGCCTCTCCCACTCATTCTTCTGTCACATCGACTTCACAAATGAGTCAGTGCAGATGAGTCAGAGGCTCTCTTGAAGTCACATGCTAGTGTACTTTCCCAGTGTAGGCCTTTATGAAAAATGAAGAAAAGCTTACTTTTATTTCTTACTATTTTATTTTGTTTTATTTAGGAAGAATTTAGGGGCTAGAAGAATCTGATAAAATATATGAACACAACACAAAATATGTTTATTGCTAATCCATCACATTTTAGCTCTGTTCTCCTTGCTGACAAGTACAGAGCAATGGCTCCACCAGTAGAGTCATGATAAATACCTTAAAAGGGGCCAATTATTTTGTCTTTTCAGCACATAAATGGAAAACCTGTTTTATTTCAACTGAATGGAGTTAGCTTCATTTCTACCACATCTCTTTGTCTCCTTTCTCATTTTTTTGTTCTTTTAAAGCTTCTATTTCTTGAATATAATATACATATGTAAAAGCATGTGTACATATATGCATATTTAAATACATGAGTATACATGTGTGTGCATACGTGAAATACACAAGTATATATTTGTATACATATATGTACGTGTAGATATATATAGATATGTGTGTGTATGTATACACACACACACGTATTCATATGTGTGGAGATTTCTATATACATATCTCCTGAGAACCACTGCTCAGTATAATTTAGGGTTTCTTACACACACAATTCTAGAATTTTAGACTTGGCAGGGAATATTGGTAGGTGCTGTTTTCTTCTTTCATAAATATCCTTTTCAGAATGTTCTCTAATACAACCCACTGGTAGGTGTGAACTCTGCTTTATTACCAGCTACCATGGCAAATGACTGTTAATGTTGTGCCATGGAATTTCCTTCTTAATTTCTTCTTGTTTGAAGAAATAATATATATTGTGTCCAAATTATCCATGGAAGGATGCAACATAGACCTAGCCATTTCCAGAGCCAGAGGAACACTTAGAGGATTTCTGTGTAACTTCACTTCAGAGTTCAGAGGAAGAAATAGAGGCACTGGAGACTTCTGTGGGTTGGCCAGTGTACAATATGCTGAATCCCAGAGTTCCAGCCGGTGCTGCCAGCAACAATTACTTTTTATTTTTAAAGCTTTTTTTTTCTGTAATTTTGCTCATATTTCTAATTTCTAATTAAAAATATTTTTTAAAGTGAAAATATTTGTAGCTGATGACAACTGCTTATATGGATAGTTTAATTCATCCTGAATGTCATAAGACCTATGCCTTGGCAGAAAGGGGATTAGTTTATTAGTCATGTGAGCCTGTGACCGTCCATTCATCCATCCGACCACCCATCCAATAAACTTACTGAACATTTGTCACGAGTAAAAATCTGTGCTAGGTTTGAGAATGAATAGAATGAAGACCTAACCCATGCCCTAAAGGTGATTACAGCTTCCTGGAGGCTAAAAGACAACCACAGAATGGGTAATTCAGGGTAAAATACAGTTAGTGTCTTGAGAGTGGCATGGAAAATTACCATTGGGGTTTGGAGAAGGAAATGTTACTTCTAGCTGGGGCTCAGCCTCAAGCAAGAAGTATGCCTTGAACCAAACACTAAATAGGGAAGATAGTTAATTCTGAGAACAAACTGGATAAACATACAGAGATTGGACAAATAATGAAGAATGAGGTGTGCTGAAGGGTTTCATGCATGAAGGAGATAGTGGGAGGTAAAGCTAGAGAATTAGTATGGGATATTATCTTGCAGGGCATTGAATGCCAGGGCATAGAGTTTGATTATGAAGCAGTGGGGGATCATGGGATGTTCCATGCATAATGGCTTGGGAGAAAATGAGTCATTCAAACTACTGTCTGGAGGGGAAAAGTGTCATTATATATGAGCTGAGGTAGTAGGGAATTTTAAGTAAAAGGTGGTCAGCAAACCTTACGAATAAGGTTGGCAGGGTGAAAACACACACACAAACATTGGAACAAGTGACTAGAATGTAACATGTGTGAATGTAGTTAATTGGAGTGATGATGGTAGAAGTCACATTGAAGTAAGTCAGGTTGTGTGAAACAGTGACTAATTGGTCCGTAAGTAGTAGATAAAAAAAACTTGAGAAATATTTTGAGAAATTTGCCAGTGTTCTGCCAGTGTCTACCATGGTGCCTACCACATTGTAAGACTTCAGTCAATATTTGTGGAGTGAATCCAGTAAAAAATACATAAATCTTGATAAGCCACACATTTTCTCTTTGTGGAATTAGCTATAGCTACATTTAACACGTACATAAAGCCAGCCATCTGGTTCATTAAGAACAACACATCTGCATGTCTGACAATTTCGAAGTGTATATCTAAATTTGAAAATATGTATAGAAATTACAGAAAATTAATGTAGTAAGGAGAAAAGAGTCAGGCTATCTGAGTTTTAGTATTTGCTCTCCTTTAGGCAAGTTTTTTTTAACCTCTCTGCCTCAGTTTCCTTCATTCTGTAGAAAGAGAGGACATAGCAATGTAATGAAGATAATGCATTAATACATATAAAGTGCTTAGAAGCAACTCTTTCACATGACACAGATGATACTAGCTTTTAAACATTATTATTATTACTCAAGAATGTACTTTTTAGAACTGGCATCATCCCTTGTATTCCCACCTTAAAATTTACCAGCTGTTTACATTCAGATCTTAATGTATTCCTTCATCCCACTTCCATCATTTTCACATTGTCAGTGAGGAAACTTAGAATCTGTCTGGCCAGTTGACCTGCCTAGGATGGAATTAAATCCCAAACCTAAATCTTTTAGTGATGGCCATTAATTTCTCAATGGTCATTGTGTACCAGGCATCGTTTTGAGAACTTTGTCAAAATAATTTCATTTACTTTTTATTAAGCTGGTGTAGGAAACAGGGAATCGGAGAGGCTCAGTGCCTTACTTAAAGCCACACAGCTAGTAAGTCATGGGGGGAGAATTCAAGTCAGGTCCCACGTCTTCAAAGCTCATGCTCTTAGTCATCACATCGTAAGTGTCCTAATGTGGAGTGGGAGGAAGGGAATAATCCTCTAGTAAAGGTGGAGGAAAGGCACCGCTAAGTGTGCGCGGTGGACTAAGTCTTCTCAGCTTCTCTAGGATCTTGGTTCAGGATTCCTGCTGGTGCTGCTGCCTCGTCTAAGTTCCGACATGCCAGAGCTCAGTTCTTCCTCCACCTTCATTTCTGGGGCCCATTGCTTTGACGCCCCTGGCCCTGCTCTACCTGGGCCCTGAGTAAACAACCACAACCGTAAACCCTTCATGTAGGAGCAGAGAAGAGCTGCTTTTCATCAGGTCAGTGTAGGCAGTGTGGGCTGCCAACTTCCCATCAAAGCCTCATAAACCCGTTCATGAGGCCCGTAAAGCGCTGCCTACTCCTGCTAGGAAGAAGAGGACAGCCATCAGACTCGAATCATGCTGCTTTCAATGGCTTCATTTCCATACATCAGACTCTTTGGAAAACCAGATGCTAGTCCCGGCCAAATAAGAAAGTGGTCTTTGTGTTCCTGTGGTGTTCCTTTACTAGGCCCCCCATGTCCTGTGGTACACAGTAGTGTTTGATGACCCTGGAGAGCAGTTCTGGGTGGTGGGGTAAGCAGCAGGCATTGCAGGGAACCACGTCTCCCATTCAGAGCTGAACAAGTATGGACTGCCAAGTGGGTTCTGTTTTCTCTGCATGGACATTTAGAGAGAACACTACCTGACAGTCTCTCACGGTTTCTCCTCTGCAGTTGGACATAGAATCTGCCCCTATTTGTATCTGTGTTTCTGGCATGGATTGTAGTTGCCAAAAGAAAAGATAACCACCTTGTTAATTAGGTTCCTGGAGTTGCCCAGCCTCCAGGGTTTTCTTATCTAACTGCCTTACGTAATGCTTCATCTTTTCTGCTTTGCCATAGAGAACCAGCCAATTTTAGAATGCAGTAATGGGAATATAGTCAGAAGGCAATTTTCAGGTTATCTAATTTTCCAGTGAGTGGGTATTTTAATCTCACTATGCTGTAAACTCCCTTTAGGGACAGGTATACTTCTATTTCCTATTTTATTTATTCATTATTCATTTGAGAGAGAGAGTGAGCATGAGGGTGGGGGACAGAGGAAGAGGGAGAAGCAGACGCCTTGCTGAATCCCCCATGTGGGGCTCCATCCCAGGACTCTGAGCTCATGATGAGCTGAAGGCAGCTGCTTAACCTACTGAGCCACCCAGGTGCCCCTAGTATCTACTCTTCCGCCTGGCATATATAGAGAGTGCAAAACTGTCAATAAATGAATCACTATTACTACATATATCAATGTATGTGGTAACAAACAGAAAATTGAAGGTTTATTTCTCATTTTTTTTTAAGATTTTATTTATTTATTTGAGACAGAGAGAGAGCATGGGCAGAGGGAGAGGGAGAAGCAAACTCCCCACTGAGGAGGGAGCCTGTCTCGGGGCTCCATCCCAGGACCCTGGGATCATGACCTGAGCTGAAGATAGATGCTTAACGACTGAGTCACCCAGGCGCCCCTTTATTTCTCATTTTTGCCGTAAGTTCATCTCAAGATGGTTTTTCGGTACCATCTTTACTCTGAGATCCATACAATTGCAGCAGTTTCTATCTGGAATGTGCCTGATTTCTTGGCAGAGGGAAAAGAGGTCAGTGATATGAACCACATGCTGGCTTGAAAATTTCTGCTTGAGAGTGAGACACCTTACTTCCTCTCAGATTTCATTGACCAGTTCAAATGAAGACCAACTCTGCGGGGGGCTGGGAAATTAAAATTAAAATTAAATATTAAAATTAAATAAATAAAATTAAATTTAAATTCTCCCACACTTAGTCCCTTTCTTAATCTTTTTTATGTCTTCTCAGAGTTTAATATTTACTTGTAAAAGTTGATGCCCCTAAAATGTAGTTTAGGGCACACAATATTTCACTGTAATTTTAAACAGGCTGAACTAATTTGAAAACTACAATAGCAGATATATTTCTGACACTTGAGGATAAAGCAGTGACAAGACAACAAACCAATATTGATGATTTGGAGCAGAAAAGCTTCATATGTTTTGTGCTTAGCAGCCCAGTCTCCTACATCTATAGTCCTGTATTAGAAAGATCAATGCCCAGAACAGCAATGCCTCTAGCGCTGGAATGATCTTCAATCATTAAAGACAACTTCTGTTATTGCTATCAGCTTATAGTTACTAAGGCAAAGCAAAAACTTGATACATCTTAGGAAGGTTTTCAACAAAAAATAATTGAAATAAACAAACACAAAAAGGTTTCCTGTTGAGGCCACTTTTCAATTCCTACAGGAATACGGGGAGGCACAAGAACATCACATTCAAGAGTGGTTTTATTCTAATTTTTATATTATTCTGTGCAGGAAACCATTCCTTCAAGTAAGTGACCTGCAGTAAGATTATAACTGAGGTTGAAAGAGTTGGCTAATAGACTAGAAAGGGGAAGATAAAAATGAAATTAAAAATGAAGTCCTTAGTAATAAAATAAAAAAACAAGGTATTCTGAGAGAGACTGCACTCTAAGTCAGTTTTGAGGATTGGGGAGGAAAGAGAGAAATTAATGTTGACTACAATTTAGTGTCTGCACAATATAGTACTGCATGCTTTTTACGTATGGGATTTTGTAATAAACAACTCCATGTAAGAGTTACCTCCTATGGGAAAGCTCTCCCTTTACCCTTCAAAGTCAGGTAATGATTAAATATAGTAATAGCTAATATGTGTTAGAAATTTACTATGTGCTAGCTCAGTGGTTCTCAATCACCTGTGTGTCCTCATTTTGCTCCCAGGAGACGTTTGGCTATGTCTGGAGACATTTTTGGTTGTCACAACTGGTCGGGGAGGTTGGAGGGGGTTGTGCTACTGGCATCTAGTGGGTCAAGGCTAGGGCTCCTTGAAACATCTGACAATGTAAAGGACAGTCCCCCTACAAAGAATCATTTGCCCATGGTGTTAGCAGTGCTGAGATTGAGAAATCCTATGCTGAAGTTCTAAGAATTTGCATTAATAAATATTAGATAGCTAATTTTGTTAACTAATTTAATCCTCACAGTAGTCCTATGAACATACAGTGTTTTTTTTTTACCTGTTACAGGTGAGAAAACTGAGGTTAAAAAGTAAGTAACTTCCCCAAGATTATATAGGGGCTTGTGTCTGAAGATAGGTAGCTAGGCTCCAGATTCTTCACCACTGTCCTGAGTCTTTCCACTATCATATGAGTTTTATGAGAGTAGGAATCCTGTATATTTGCTCTTGTTTTCTACCAGCCTTCAGTACAGTGCCCATAGTTGTGGGGTAAATGAATGAACTGAGGAGTTCATTCTCATTGTTTACCAGGTGGGTGCTAGTTAGTTAAGACAATTGCTCCCAATTTTCAGTCTTAAAGAATCTTTCATTGAGTATCTTCTATAGATACTAAGAAAATTTTTGTCCAAAAATCATACATAATTTATTCAGTAATAATACATTTATTTTCACTCAGTGTGAACCTGTGGTCAATATGAGGTGAAGTTATGGTTCATTCATGGTATTTATTGAGTATTCATTATGTAGTTCGTGGCAGGCAGAGTTTCTAACCTTGCCTATACCCCTTCATCCCCAGGCAAAGACTCCATGTCCTAATCCCTAGAATTTGTGAATATGATGAGGTGTCACTCCCATGATTATGTTAAGCTATAAGGCACAGGTTGACCTTAAAATAGGGAGGTTCTTTGGTTGGGCTCAGTGTATTCACATGAGTCTTTAAAAGCAGAGAGCTTTCTCTGTTGGTGGATAAAGAAGTCTGAGGGATTCAAAGCGTGAGGAGGGTTTGATATATCAGTGATGGCTTGAAGAAAAGGGGCTACCAGAGAAAGAATGCAGATGGTCCTGAGGAGCTGAAATAGGCCCTGGCTGTGAGCCAGCAAGGAAAAGTCCTCAGCCTTAAAATCACAAAGAACTGAATTCTGCCAGTACTAGGAGTGAGGAAGAATGAGCCCGGAAGTAGATTCTTTCCCAGTCTCCAGATAACAGTCCAGTCTAGCCAAGATTTTGATGGCAGTCTTGTGATGCTCTGAACATAGATCTCAGTGGGTTATGACCTATAGAGCTAACGGGCTAATTCATGATGTTATTATTAGCCACTAAATTTATTCATTCTGTATTACGGAGTTAGATTATGATGGAGATACGGTACATAGTAGTTGCCGCATGAATATTTTTTGAACAAGTAGATGAATATTCAGTATTTATTAACTACTACAATTAACACAATTTTGACTATGTGCAAGTACTGTTATAAGTACTTTACCTGTTTGTAATCATTTAATCTTCACACAACCCTGTGTAGCGGGTTACTACTATTATCTCCATTTTAAAGATGAGGGCACAGCACAGAGAAGTAAACAACTTGTCAGAGTTTGCAGAGCTAATAATTTTAGAGCTGATATTTAATCCTAGGCAGTCTGGTGTTAGAGTCTGGGATATTAACAACTACTCCAAAAGGCTTATCAACTGTGATAAGTGACATAAAGGAGAAATAGCAGGGTGGAGGGGGGGAAGAGTAGGGAGGGGAGATGACCAAGCCTGGGGCGTTGGGAAATGCCTTTTTTGGGTAAAGTTTTAAGCTAAGTTTTGAGCCGTCAATAGAAATTAGGAAAAAGAGTATGAAAAAATATTCCAGAAGGAAAAATTTGGGGGCATTCTAGTCAAAAGCATAAGAGACTACCATTTCTATTAGTCTGTGCATGCTAGATAAAAGGATTATTTTCATCAGATTTTAATAATGGAAAGAGTTTAAGGACATCCAAAAATCTGGTTTTCCCAGATTAGGAACCACTGAATGATAACAATAGAGAACTCTGCTGGTTTGATAGCCACATAGGGAAAGGGAAAACAGAGTAAAACAAATCAAAACACCTTTTTATTCTCCTAGAACCGGAGTTGAAAGCTGTAATTCACAGGCCAAATCTGGCCCACTCACTTTTTGTAAATAAAGTTTTATTGGAACACAGCCATGCTCTTTTGTTTACATGTTGTCTGTGGCTGCTTCCGCACTGTAAGAGCAGAGTTGAGTACTTGTGACAGAGACCATATGGAACGCAAAGCCTAAATATTTACTATCTGGACATTTCCAAAAAATATTTGCCGACTTCCGTAACAGAAAAATGCTGCCAATACTTGAAAAATAATATTATTGTGTCAATTACATGGTCCAGTATTAATTTTTTTTCCAGGAGGAATATCCAGACCTAGTCTGTTGGCTTTGGAAAGTATAAAGAATCTGGCAGTTGGGCTTTTGTTTGCATAGAGATTATCTGAATGACTGTGGCTATAAGCCTGATAAATCAGTGCACCTGCTCTACTGGATAAGTGGAAGGTTTTTTGGAAGCTCAAAAATATGGCTATATACTTTTATACATAAATGAAAATGCTTAAAAAAATTCTAGGAGGTTTAATTTCTGCCAGACTTCCCATGAAAAATAAACCAACATTTTTTAAAGCAGCATGCAAACAAACCTAAAAGAGATCTATAATTAGTTGTTATTGCATAATGATTTCAGCACAAATGAGATAAAATAATATCAAGATGACCAGAGTTCATTGCTAGTGTTTTTCTCTATAGCACATATTTTTGTTCATAAGTTTTTTTTTCTCCAAACAAAACCAAAGACAGTTTATTGAGATAAGTGGCAATGTTTTATCTTTTACAAATTTCCTTAATGTCTACCTTAATAGGAGACAGCTGGATTTTTATATCTTCCTAGGCATTTACTCTGTTATCACACATCACAGAGCCCCTAGAAAACTCTACCGTGCACTACTGAGAGAATGACAGTGAAAAAGGCAAATGACTTTCTCCCCCTCTTCCCCTTCCCCACCCCCTTCCTCCATCTTTTTCTTCTTCCTAAATTAATTTGTATCATAGTTTGAGAACTGCTGTCAATAAGAAGATTTACTCAGTCTCTAAGATTCAGATGATTTCCTTTTCCTTAGCCAATTAGAATCAGGCAGTATGGTAAATATAATATAATTTATGGTATGTTACAGTCAGCTTGCTTAAGTTTGACTGCTCTCTTGCTCTATGACCCTGATTAAGTCACTCTACATCTCACTTTTATCATTTATAAAATGGATTGTTCCTAAGTTTTTATATAATCTTTAAACCTTTCACATTATTTAGATCCTCCTAATGAATAATTCTTTAAAATGTAAGTCCTGTGATTTTGCCATAATGGCTTTTTCCAAGGATTGGATATAGAAAATGAATATAGAGAGAGGCTATTTTTACAACTGTATATTGAAGTACAATGTATGTTCAGAAAAATGCACCAATAATATGTCCAGTTCAATGTATTCTTGAAAAGTGAACACATCTGTGTAAAGAGCACTGAGATCAAGAAACAGAAAGGCACCAGAAGCCCTCTTCTGCCTATTTTAAGTCAAAATCCAACACAGTGTAACCCCTGTACTCACTTCTAACACAACATGTTTTGCCTGCTTGTATTACTCTTTTGTGTCTTGCTCAACCTCTTGTCTGTAAGATTCATCTACGTTATTACATATAGTGCTAATATCTTTGTTCTCATGACTGTAAAGTATTCCATTGGGAGAATATATAATTTTTATTCATTCTATTGTTGAGGTGCATTTGGTAGTTTCTAGACTGAGACTATTATGAGTAGTGTTCCAGTGAACATTCTAATACATGCCTTTTGTTGAACATATATATACATTTCTTATCCGTTTTCCCAGTGGAAGTATTTTATGTGTAAACACATACACACACACACACACACACACACACATATATACATATATGTATATGTATTTGTTGAGCCTGTGTAAAATGAATTATATTTCTTTAATATTTTATTTCTTGCCCCAGATGAAAGAGACTGGTTCATTTGAAATTATTCTTGATAATGAATTTAAAAATCCGTTGTCATGGAATCATTAAATCTCATACTTGGAAGAACTTCAGAGGTCATCTCCAGGTCATCTCCAGCATTAATTTGATTGATGTGTCACTTCTCTTACTATTCTCAACAAATAGGCAATTAGCTTCAGTTTATTTACCTCCAGGTAGAAGAAACTCACTTCCTGAAGAGGAAGCTACATCAGTTTTCACAAAGCTCAAATATTTAGGAAATTTTTCCTTATATTAAGCTGAAATACAGATTAGGATATCTTTTTTTTTTTTAAGGCTATCTTTTGATACTAGTTCCGCTTTCAAAAGTCATTTGGATTTGAGTTTAATTTATCTTCTGCATGGTGATCTTGTGGATATCAAAAGTTAGTCATTGTGCCTTTGAAAAATGTCATTTTTTCCTCTTTTCACGTGGATAATTGTTTCTAGATTCTTCACCATCATGTAAACATTACATTGACACAGTCTAGGCTGTCATCATCTCTTTTAAATATTGATGCTCACTTAGAAAAAGAGAGAGGGAGACGGAGTGGAAAACAGTTGCAAAAATAATCAACAGATGTTATTTTGGGATACCAGGAAAACAGATAATTTAAATAATTTTTTACTTATGTTTCTCCTAGTTCTAAGATGGACTTAAAAATTTGGAAAAATTAAAAAAGCCATAAAAAATATGGTGTTCCTTATGGCAAAAAAATCCCCTAGAGAATTACTGACCCAGTGCAGAACAGAAGACCACTATTTTCTCTCTTATACTGAACCTAATTTTTCTATAAACACAGTTTAATTATGTTGCTTTTGACAAACAAGATGTGGTTAACGAAAGGCTTGTGATAACTCTCACTTCTTCATTCAGCAGTTATTTCTTACACATCTATTGATCAAATAACATGAGTTATTCGAGTCTCTCCTCTTACAGAGCCTGTAGCTGGTGAGGGAAGATAGAGCTGTAGATCTCCCAGTACAAAGCATATGCTGTTAGGTGCAACACAGGTGACCACCAAGTAGCACATAAAAGGTACACCTGGCCCATTTCAGAGACTTGTTTCATGGAATACTGAGCCCTCAGGTGAAGATGCTCCAGGCTTCTAGAGAGTAGGGACATTATAGGCACAACATGCCCAGAAGGGAAGAGAGTGGGTATAATGCGATCCAGGAAGAGGGAGATGAGATGTGTGGATTAGACAGGAGGCTGAAGGGTCAACCGGAGACCAGATTCTTTTTTTTTTTCTTCAAAGATTTATTTATTTTGGAGAGAGAGAGAGAGTGAGAGAGAGAGAGCATGCACATGAGTAGGAAGGGCAGAGGGAGAGGGAGAGAGAATCTCAAGCAGATTTCACACTAAAGGCGGAGCTCAGCGTGGGGCCTGATCTCATGACCCTGAAGTCAATAGTCAGACACTTAACTGACTACACCACCCAGGCACCCAGAGACCAGATTCTTAAAGGCTCTCTGAAAGGTATCTTGACTTTATGGAGGCATCAATAAAACATTTATGCAGGGAAGTGACATCAGACTGGCTGTATGCAAACACCCATTCTGGCTGCGTACCACTCACTGTACAGTCAGTTTTACATGAGTGTAATTTATCCTCACTAATTTCAATTTAGGTGGAAGTTTCATCATCGAATAAATGGCATTTCTGTAGTCAATATATAGTTAACTTTAAACAGTCAGGGAGAAACTAGTGAAAAAGATTTTTTTTTTTTCTTTCCTAAACCAGATTTGAAATTTTCATTTTTCCTGGCTCTCTCATAGATGCTAACTTCAGACTTCAAATATTTATTTAATTTTACTGGTGTTGGTGGATTTACTATCTTTGAAAACCAAGTGTGACATAACTTTATTTCATATTAATAATGCTGTCTGAGCTTGGTTTCTATGACTTTTGGATACTATTTGGAATATAAAGACGATCTGCTGGAAGTGGAATAAGACCTTTGCAGCTGTGCTTGTGTTAAGCGGTTTCAGTCCAAAAATAATCATGCTCTTGTATTACCATAGGGCACTGGGCTTTCTTTTGTGTTCAACATTGATTCGGATCTGTAAAATTTAGTATGCCAAGTTTGTCATCAAATCCTTGGAACTCAGGCGAGAGAATGGAGTTTGAGGTTAGTTTTGTAGGAACAGAGCTTTTTATTAATATTGGAAAATAGCCACATTGATTCAAGGAAGGGTGGAAAAGCAGTACTGTGTCTCTTTCAGTTTGAAACAACATGCAATCTCTTGCTAAGGGCTGCTTAGCCAAAGGGCTGAAAACATCTATAGTGTTGGGCTGCCTGAAAATCAGCACTGGAAGGAAGAGAAATAATTGAATGATGTCTTTCCTCCAGAAAAATGTCAAGCTCTTTCTTTGCCTGAGCAGGCTCATTTGCCCACTGCGCTTTGACATCCATCAAATCCAGCTCTTTAACATCAATCAGATTGTCCAGGTGATAAGCACAGAATTTGTTCTAGCCAATGGGTCTGTGCCTGCATTTTCACATTTGGCTTGGTTGGCCTAGGCTCCCTCAGCAGGCTGTGTCATTGGAGTGAGTACGCTAGGCTGTTGGTGCCTGAAATAAGAGAAACTTGGTTTGCCAAGCCCCTCCCTGAAAAAATCCTGCCTGGTTGGCACCTTTCTTTTATTGATTCTGTAACTCTGTTTTATAGGTTGAATTGTTTCCCCCCAAAAATGTTGAAGTCTTAACCCTCACTACCTCCATGCTGAGTCCTAACCCTCACTACCACAGAATATGACCTGGTTTGGAAATAGGGTTTTTGCAAATATAATTAGTTAAGATGAGGTCATACTATAGTAGAGTGGACCCATAATCCAATATGACTGTATCCTTATCAGAAGGGGAAGTTTGGACAGAGACACACACAGGGAAAACCCCAAGTGAAGATTGGAGGGGTGCTGCCCCAAGGCAAGGGACTTCCAGAAGCTAGGAGAGAGGCCTGGAACAGACACTTTCCTAGTGTTTTCAGAGGGAGCATGGTCCTGCTGACACCGTGATCTTGAAATTCTAGCCTCCAGAACTGTGACACAGTTTATTTCTGTGGCTTAAACCAATCAGTTTGTGATACTTTGTTAGGGCAGCTCTGGCAAACTAATACACTCTGTTTATGTAACTAATAATCTATCTTAAAAACAAATAAACAAACACCTTTGTTTCATGAGTGTACCTACTGAGCTGAAGGTAGATTTGACATCTTGGTACCCTGGCCTGAAGAGAGTCTGGGCTTCCTCTAGAGATTGCTCTGCCTTGAACTGTTCTAATATAATTGCTGTATTTAATAAAATCTGAGACTAACACCCAGACTCATTATCAACCAGCTAAGGGGCAGCCTTGCCCAGTTTGTCCTAGGTGACCTGAAGAAGTGATTATCCCTCCAAAATCTAGTGGTAGGCGGCAATGGTAGACTCTTCCCATGCCAGGATAGATGGACCATATTAAAAAGACTTTTGGCATAGCCCGGAAATTACTTCCACTGGCCAAACTAGTGCCATAATTCATTTTTAATACATAGGTTCTTTATTCTTTCCTTAACTCTGGAAATAAAATTTGCCAATTTGGAATGTTAGAATTATTTTAGAAGTGGCTTTAGAACTATAATGGTAATTTAAGATGAGGTTAACCATATTCCTATGGAGGAAGTCAGTAACCAAACTTGAAATCTTCCAAAATTCTTTCTGTGGTGTATCCAACAGACACGTTTGAATATTAACCATGTATAGTGCATTGTGTGGAAGGTACAAACGTGATTATTTAAAAAGTGAGCTGCTCAATATGTCTAACTTAATAAATATTTATTAAGTGAGAATAAGTTAGGTCATTCTGCAATTATTTGGAACTCACTATGTGCTTGGCGTTGTGCTGTGCCTTGTAGATGCAGTATTGGGTAAGATAAAACGGACTCCTCAGGAACTTTCCATTGTAAGACAGCAAGGAATACGCACTCTGGAAGGGAGATGAGATAAAAGCAGAGGTGACTATATTAAAATCAGATGTGAATAAAATGACTTGAGTGCTTTCCACACCTGAATGCCTTCCCTTCTTCCTTTATTTCACCTTTGCAATCTCAGAAACATACTCTTTACCCAAGATAATTGGTAAATTTATAATGGCACAGACAATAAACTATTATTAGACAATTTCTGAACTCATTAGCATAAAAACACAATTATACACCTTTTGCTATACAGTGGAGGGGTGAGTGGGGCAACATGGGCATGTGCATTTCTTCTTACTGATGGTCACTGGAAAGGGAGGGAATGTTAATTTATTTGAGGGAATCTGCTCCAAACTGCTATACCATTATGTGCTATTATAATTAAAATTGCTGGTCTTAACTACTGTAGAAGTAGGATCAATTTGGAAAAAAATGTTCTAAAATAGAAAAAAATTTTTTTCAAGATTTTAATTTCTCTGTATGCCAATGCAGTTAATTACCAGTAATGATGCATCTAACATGTAAGCATGTGCAGTGGTAGGAAGTAAATGGGGAGCATGAAGTCCTTGGGTTCTAATTTTTGTTGTGCTACCAACTTCTATGCCGTTATGGGTAAAACATGTTCTCCCTCTGAGGATTATTTTTAGAATCAGGTGACTTGGCCTACATGATCATTACATTTCCTTTCAGTGTTGAGATTCCATTTTACCAAATTAGCTCAATTAGAGCAAGAGACCCATGAGGTACATGTTGTGGGTTCTCTGTAGCTGGATGTGGGCCAGCTGCTCTTGCCTGCTTAAAGCTTAGCCATCTCCAGTAATGTAAGCTATTGAGGAAATAGCTAGTAGTAATAGGGAACATTTGTGCCAGACACTATGCCAAGGGTCTTACTGTCTCTAATGTGTCATTTTTCGTCACAAACCAGGACATCAGTGCTTATACTATCCACATTTTGTAGATGAGAAAAGTGTTCTGGGTCATGAAGTTGGGAAGGGTAGACTAGATTTGCACCCAGGTGTACCTGACTCCACAGAGTCTGGGTTCTTGAGCTCCAGGCTTCTGGAGGGGGTTGAATGGTCACCCTCCAAAAGATATGTCCCACACCTGGAACCTGTGAATATGACCTTATTTAGAAAAAGGCTCTTTGTGAATGAAATTAAGAATCTCAAAATGAGATCATCCTTGTTTTAGGGTAACGACATATGCCCTTCTAAGAGACAGACAAAGGGACACAACACAGAGACATGCCAGGAAGCAGGCAATGGAAAAGCCAAGGAAGAGACTGAGTGAAGCGACTCCAAGTCAGTGAGCATCTGGAGCCACTCGAAACTGGAAGAGGAAGGGGAGATTCTCCCCTGGAGCTTTGAGAGGGAATGTGGCGCTAATAACATCTTGAGTTTGGCCTTCTGGCCTCTAGAACTGTGGGAGAATAGATTTCTGTTGTTTAGATCAGCAAATTTGTGATAATTTTCTTATGGAGACCCTAGGAAACTAACATAGCTTCCAATCTGATAGATCTTTAAAATCATAGGAAGCACTTCTTAAATGCATATAGGAGTGCTTGGACCAGATAAACTGAATGAAGATGATACTTGTATATGAGACATTTAGTTGCCACTAACCCACAGAAAACTGTACTCTGGGAATGGCAGCCTCCCCCCCCAACCTGCTGTATAGCAGCAGGACTCTCACCTGTGTCAGGGTGTCTGCAGTTAGCATGCACTGGACAAATGCTTCAGTAAGAGATCTAGAATTTCATACCAAGAGTTCCCTCGATTTTCCTCAGGCTTCTTGTTGCTCAGAAATCACTGACAGGGGCCCCTGGGTGGCTCAGTTGGTTAAGCCTCTGACTCTTGTTTCGGCTCAGGTCATGATCTCAGACTTGTGAGATTGAGCCCTGCCTCGGGCTCTGCGCTCAGCGTGGAGTCTGCTTGAAGATTCTCTTCCTCTGCCCCTTCCCCTGCTTACATGCGTGCACCCTCTCTCTCAAATTAATAAATAAATCTTTTTTTTTTAAAGAAATCACTGACAAAAATCATAGTGGTTCAGTACAATTTTTATTTGAACTTTAAAAATCAACAAAACCCAAAATTGAATATCAACAAAACTCAAAATTAAAGGGTTGTTTACAGTGCTAATGTCACTGCTCCTTTCCCTTGTCATCTGAAAGGTGAGATCACACTTCTTTAGCAGGATAGTGTAGGAGTTAGGTTGTAACTCAGGTAAACTCTCCAATTTCAAATCTCAGAATGTCCATGTATTTATTGTTTGGCTTAATCATACATATTTGGTTCTGTGGAATAATCCTTTGTAGAAATGCAATCTTGGCTAAAAAGCAGACTTGTACTCTCTGTAAAATTAGAAGCCACCATATATGTATATATATATATATAATGGAAATTATGCAGCCATCAAAAAAAATGAAATCTTGCCATTTGCAATGATGTGGATGGAACTAGAGGGTATTAGGCTAAGCAAAATACGTCAATCAGAGAAAGACAAGTATCATATGATCTCACTGATGTGAGGAATTTGAGAAACAAGACAGAGGATCATAGGGGAAGGGAGGGAAAAATGAAACAAGACAAAACTGGAGGGGGAGACAAACCACAAGAGACTCTTAATCTCAGGAAACAAACTGAGGGTTACTGGAGTGGAGGGGGGTGGGAGGGATGGGGTGGCTGGGTGATGGGCATTGGGGAGGGCGTGTGCTATGGTGAGCGCTGTGAATTGTGTAAGGCTGTTGAATCACAGACCTGTACCTCTGAAACAAATAATACATTATGTTAATTAAAAAAATAAATAAAAATTAGAAGCCACCAGTTTTTGACAAAGCTCTATGCAAAGAGGGTTTTCCTTTTGGGAAATCCCACAAAAAGCTTAAGATGTAAGTATCATGAGACTATAAATCTACATGTATCACAGAAAATAATCTCAGAGGTATAGTTTCCTAGTCAGTAAAAAGATAATAGGATTGACACATAACTTGCAGGAACCTTTGCAAGATAACTTTGAGAGTAAGATGGTACCTAACACAGTGAGTGCTTGGCACTGGTAGGCGTGGCCCGTATTTTTATTTTTGCTATAAAAATAAACTTGAGATTGAGTTTTTCTTTCAATCTCATCTGCTTTATGTTTTCCTTTTAACAAACTTGAGATTGATTTTTTTCTTTCAATCTCATCTGCTTTATGTTTTCCTAAGGATATGTTTTTCATAAATAACTTTTTAGCAAGACATTATCCTAGAGTCTTCTATATTTATTAATACACGCTCAGGAATTTTTGTTAGGTGTTTATTTAGAAAAGATGTGTAGTCATTGTTTAATGGAGTAGTCATAAAGGCAAGACTCTAAATAAGGAAAGGTAATGCACTATGGTTAAGTAATTATTTTATCTCCGTACATGCTTAATTGAATCAATAATACTTTTATTTTGGGGGGATGTGTGCCTGGGTGGCTCAGTCGGTTAAGTGTCCAACTCTTGATGTCAGCTCAGGTCATGATCTCAGGGTCGTTGGATCAAGCCCCCATATCAGGCTCCCTGCTCGGTGGGGAATCTGCTTGAGATTCTCTCCCTCTCCCTCTGCGCCTCTCCCACCCCGCCCCCCACCGCGTGCACATGCACTCACTCTCTCTAAAATAAATAAATAAATCTTTTAAAAAAAGAGGAATACTTTTATTTGGTTCCATATAGAAAAGAAAGAGGAAAATCCCAAGAATTAAAAGCGACTGAATATTATTACCGACTTTCTAATTTTGCTGAGCTCTTCAGCAGAGTCTATTTTGTTTGGATTTGAGGAAAGGAGTTGTTCCCGAAGAAAGAAAGATGTTTTTGACTTGTTTTGCCCTGATTTTGTGGTAACAGTAACATTTAATTAGTTAAAGATTTGCAAAACCAGCTTTTTTTCTTCCTTTGCCCTATAGCTTCCTTCTCTTTTAAGTATCACTGAAGGTCCTTTTGATAATTCAGCAGAGTCTATGAATCACAGATTCCTGAAAAATTATTAGATTTACCTATTTCACTAGAAGACAGGAAGTAATGTTCAAGAAATTGTATCAGCACAGTGTCATTTAGGTCTACAACCTTAGGCTGTGTATTGGTATAAATTGGTTTAATAGGTAACGGAATTCCTTTAAAAATGTTATAATGTGAGTTAAGGAGCACTTGGGTGGCTCAGTCTGTTAAGCATCCAGCTCTTGATTTAGGCTCAGGTCATGATCTCAGGGTCATCAGATCGAGCCCCATGTCAGGCTCTGTGGTGGATGTAGAGCTGCTTAAGATTCTCTCTCTCCCTCTCCCTCTGCCCCTCCCCACTTGCACACTCTCTCTTTCTCGCTCTCTCTTAAAACAAACAAACAAACAAATAAGAAAACAATAATATGAGTTTATATTTACTGAATGCTTTGTGTAGTCTGAGAATTGTACTGATATTTCGCAGACATTTTCCCATGTCATCTTCTTCCTATGTCCAGTTAAAACGCGAGGAAATTGAAGCTCAGAGAAATTATATAATTTGCCTAAGGTTTAGCAGTAATAGGTATTGATTGTTAATAATAGCTCCTAACAGTAGTACAGTAGTGATAGGCAAACTTCTAGCATAGCATGGTATCTATTAATGAGCCAAAGGGTCAAGACAATACATATTTTATTATTGTCACTATGTGCTCAATCAAAGATATTTCACAATAAATTGCATGGTAGTTTTCCCCATGCGTGTTTTGGTTAAGCATGTTTGGTTAAGCTGAGTGTTATGGTTAAGTTTCATTGACTCAGAATTATAGCAATATAATCAATTAAAGCAAAACATTTAGTATTAAATCGAGAGCTGGCAGAAGAAACGGGCAAACCCTTATATTAGTTAATCTATTTCTGCATAAAAATGAAAACAAACTTAGGGACCTGAAGTAACAAACACTTATCTTCTCACAGTATTTGTAGGTCAGTAATCTGTGCAAAGCTTTCTTGGGTCCTTTGCTTTAGGATCTCTCATGAGGCTCCATTCAAGGTGTCAGCAGGGTTGGGGTGTCATATGAAAACTCTACTGGGGAAGGATCTGCTTCCAAGCTCACTAATGTGGCTGTTTGCGAAATTTTGATCCTTTTGGGCTCTTGGACTGGGGACCAGAGTTTCTAGCTGACTTTTGACAGGAGACGGTCCTCAGTTCCTTGCCACATGGGCCTTCCCAACATGGCAATTTGCTTCATTAGGCAAGGGAGAGAGTCTGCTACCAAGGTGGAAGTCAGAATTTATAATCTAATCATGGAAATAACATCAACTTACTCTGAAATATTCTACTGGTTACTGAAGGTAGGGAATTATGAAAGATTGTAGATGTCAGGTGGCAGGAACCATGAGCGCCATCTTAGAAGCAACTTATTCTTTCCTCCTTTTTTTTTTTTTCTTCTGCCATTTTGCTATGTTGGGATTCTGTCTTGTAGTACTCTTGATGCCTTGCAGGAAATAATTAAAGAGGAAGCATGGTTCTTAAATTGGGTTGCCTGTCCCTGAAGTCTCCTTTCTGGTGCCTGTGATATAATTTGTCTGGCTCTCTACCTTTTTGGATTCTATGACTCCCTGTGTATTCATTGGCTATAGACAATGCCTCCTATTGTCACATCAAAGTATGTATTTTGTTTTTTTAATAAACTTTTTTTTCTAGAGCAGTATTGGGTTCACAGAAGAAAATGAGCAGAAAATACAGAGAGTTTCCATATACCCTCTGACTACCCACCCCCCCCCCCCCCCTCCACAGCTTCTGCCACTGTCAATATCCCACAGCCCTTGTTACAAATGATGGACCTACATTGATACATCATCATCACCCTGGATTGAGAGGGCTGGAAAAGAACCCAATTATTCTGTAGTATGGAGCTGGAAATGAGATTAAGAGATTATATAGCAGAAAGAGAGATGGAATCCTGAAGGTTATGGCTAGAGAGGGGTGGTGAGGAGAACAGGCTTTTATTTTGGTCTTAGTTGTTTGATGTGCAACGCAAACTGTTCTTCATTTATCACAAGCTTTTTCAGTAAACTCCAGTAAGTCTGCCTTGCTCATAAGTAGTTTGATAAAAGGATATGCTTTGAGGGGAGAACATGCAGGACTGAATCCTTTTTAAAAGACTGGCTTGGTATGAAAACAAAGGCTCCCCATTAAAAAAAACAGGCATATATTAACAAATAACTGAACTTCTCTGGTATACCTGGTAATGTGCTCCCTGCTGAGGATACAGAACTGAGTATGGCATGGACCCTGCCTTCACAGGAGCCACAGTCTTCAAGACAGCATGTCTTATAAATCTCATAGTGGGCTACTTGGCAACCTGTTTAAAGAGATACTGATAAATGTTCCTTCAAAAAAGATTCCTTGGTTAAAGATGTTTGGAAAATGCCACATGCCATAACTCCTCTTGGAGATTCCCAAAGCTCTTTAGTACATTAAAGATTGAGAAGTCTGTAATTCAGTGTACTCACAGTCACATGGACTTATTTAAGTTTATGTAAGCCAGTCTTTTCCAAATGTATTTGCCTCTGGAACTCATTTTTTTTTAAAGAACTTCCTTATTACCTCCTCTTAGACAATGTTCCCTGAGAAAATCGCATTTAGAAAATACAACTTTAGCAGGAGAAATAGGCACAAAATGTTATTTTTTTTTTTTATAAGGGGCATGAATTTGTTAACATTACAGCGTGTTGGAAAAAGCTATCATTCTCTTTGAAGTTCTTTGAGAATTCTGTTAGGTCACTGTATAAGTTAGGGTAAAGAACAAGAGCTGCTGTGACAAACACTTTCTAAATCTCAGTGACTCGGGATAATAAAGGTTTATTTCTTGCTTATGCCACAGTTACAATGTTGGTTGGCAGGGAGCATTGCTCTGTGGAGTCATTTGGTGAGTCAGGCTTCCTCCAGCATGTGGCTCCTCCTCTAAGTCATTCAGTGAGTAGTGCTTTATGATATTCTGATGATATTCTGAAGCATCAGAGGCCTTCACTTGATCCCATGCATCCAGTTGGCATATGAGGAAAAGAGATTCCTCACAGAGAATCATGCAGACAGTTTTGGGGGCCAGGCCTAGAAATGACAGACATTAACTTCTGCCCATATTTCATTGTCTGGAACTTGGTCATGTGGCCTTATGTCTCTTACTGAGCCATGTGAGAAGAAGACAGCACAGATACGGGTGAGTATTTGCAATTCGTATAATTTGGAAAGTGTGTAGAAGTTTATTAGTGGGATAGAGTAGGTAAGGGTATTTTAGACACAAGGAGCCACATGCATAAAGGGCATAGATTCATAAAATGGAAGGAGGTCTTGAAGAACTGTGAGAAGTCCAAGTGGCGGATGATTCTGGAGGGACAGTTTGGGAAAAGAGTATAAAGAATTTTAAGACCTATAATAATTTTGGACTTTGTATTGTAAATGATTGGGAATCAATGGGGGTTTTCAAGGTGAGTGGATAAACGTGTTTATTTCATAAAAGCAGCTCTGATAAGAGTGTACAAGATGGACTGGAGAGAGGGGAGACTTGTAGAAATAGGGGACATTAGACAGGAAGCTGTTGTACTTGCTTGGAAGAGAGGGTTCAAATTCATGATGAAGATTGCATTAGCGATAAAGAGGACAAGCTAAATTGGAGAGATAGATAGTTTCTTGGAAAAATCAGTAAGATTTGATGAAGTGGTTGTTGTGGTGGAGGACTGGAAGAGAGAAATGCTTTTAAAATATCTGTGCTTTGACCTTGAGAGGATGGTGTCATCATTTATCACATATCATCTTGGAGCTGAACCAGATTTGGGGGTAAAAATAGTTATATTTTTTTCATATTGCATTTAATGTGATTATTGAAGGTATGTGGCTGGAGTTTGAAAGAGAACAAACTATTGCTTGGAGAGAAATAAGCACATAGACTCAAGCTGAAATCTTGAGAATCGGTGAAGTCACCCATGGATCACAATGAGGAAAAAAAAAAGTGGGAAGGGAGCCAAAAGGAGAGAACTCTGGACAAGGCTGAGAGTTAAATGATGGGTAGAGAAGGAAAACACTGTGAAGTTGCCTTAAAGATCAGAAATGAAAGTTTATCCAGAGTAGCATGGTGTCCAGGAGGAAAAAAAAAATGCCCTTGCATAAAACGTGATATCCAAGAACTCTCGTTTCTTGAGTAGCACAGACATTTTTGTCAATGTCAAATAGAAAAGTAAAATGCATTACTATTGGGAGTAAAAAAACAAACTGCTCTGACCATTACTTAAAACATGTTTCCGAACTTGTTGCTTGACTAATAGAAAGCATTTGTGTTGAAAACATGGCAGCTAATATCATTTTTCTCCACCGAATCAATATTTGGTAAATGTTGAATTTCATTGGAAAAATAAGGGAAAGCAATTTCAGTATCCATAATGCATGTTATGGACTAAGTGACAGTATGGGAAGTCAGAATTCTCCAGTCCTATCTGACCACTGATACTTGCATGCTGACTTTGTGGGAAGATGGAAATGATTGGCACAGTTTTATTTACTTAAAGAAAGAAATAAGAAATGAGTTCCATGACAAATGCATATCCAAGAGATATTTCTGTGCAGGAGAAAAGAAATGGCTGCTAAGTGGATCCTGATTTTGGTCATAATCAAAGCTTGACAATTTTTATATTTATTTATTTGTGAATGTTTCCTTTGTGGACTTTTAAATGGACATTTATAAAAGGTTTAGTATTTTTGGCAGGGGAAATGCATAAAGAACATGTTGTCATCTTGGAATGTGAATAAGGAAACAAGAAATACATTAGTCTATTCATTTTCTTACTTTGTTTAAAGAAAGAGAAGGATATTGAGCATTAGCTAATATTATTAAATTAGGGCTCCCTATGGATCTGTGTATTATCCAACCAGATGTATGTACGGTGTGTGCCTCTTTGCTCTAAACATTATTGTCTTTCTCTTACTGTCTCCCTTGCTTCTAGACAAAGTGAATCAGCAGTGTTCCAAAAGATTGAGAGTGGTATGGAATAAAGAAAAATATGGAGAGAATTTTATCTGTTCTTGGCACAACGTAGCCAAACTTCAAAAATTTGCTATAGTCACAGCTCATTTCGGTTCCCTCTGGCTTAGGCACTTTCCTACTCCTACATTCCACTGAAACACCTCCGAGCAAGGCTGCCAGTGGTCTCTCCAGCGGCTGGTACCAGGGGCTTTACGCATCCAACCATTGGACAGCTCTCTTGTTTTGCTGCTTTAGCTTCCATGAAACCACCCACTGCTAGTTCTTTTCTTACTCTCTGGCCCCTCCCTCATTTTTCTGTTCCACACCTCTGCAGGAGACGCAAGTGTGGTTTGTCTCCAGATTGTCGTCCTTAAGGCTCTTTGCTGCAGACTCTGTACCGATTTCCTCTGTATGGGCTCATGGCATTACAAAATTAGAAATACGAGTTTGGAGATCATGTTCAAGTGGATTAAAAGACTCAAAACAACGTTCAAAAATCATTAATAATTATGATACAGCTCAAACATATATCATGATGTAAGAAAAATCCACAGTCATCACACTCCTTGAATGGACTTCCTCCACATGGGTTAGGTAAAGTTGTTGTCTGGTTGTTAACATTCTCGCTGACTAACCAGATAAACTTCTAAAACATTTCATCAATGGCCTGGTCATTCATTCTTTGTCACTGGCCCAACATTAGAATAGACTTGTACATATAGCATATCATAAACTCACCCTCCAAAATATCACACAGTCCATTCAGATCAGTGTTCTGCCTCTTACCGTACTCCACTGCAGCCAAATAGGTTTTACTTATTTATTTATTTATCTTTTGCCAAATAGGTTTTATACAGAGATGAAAATACAGCAGACCTGTGGAGGAGGTTTTGGGGTTTATGTATCTCACGGGACTCCCTGCTTGATTTTCATGCTCCTGCTGGTAACATTCTCAGCAGTGGTCAGGGACCTGCACGTCTTTCTAAGTGCCAGTGATTCCCGAAGATTATTTCCATCTGTCTAGTTAGAATTTCTAAATAATAGTTTTGCATCCACATCAGGCAAAGGTTGGGTCCTTACTTTTCACCAGCTCCCCCTCACGTACCGCCTGTATTCCTGATTCACTATCACCCAGCTGAGTGTGCACTGAGAAATTGGGTTGTCATTTTAATCCTTTCTTTATCTTTTAATAACCTCTGCTTTTTACTCCCCTCTCTTTATCCTGCTCACCCTCTGCCTAGTCATGTACCAGTTAATAAGTCTTATCAGTTGTGCCCTATAAATAATGCCTAATTCAGTGCCCTGGTTTCTGTATTCAATATATACAGGTAACTGACAAAGTCAGTTGTCTTTTATGACAGAGATAAGATTATATCCATGAGATTCCCTACATTTCCCATCCTCCTTATGGTTAGGTGGGTGGCACAGAATGGCCAGTGGGCTTTGAGTGGAAGTGACACATATGCCTAAGAAATTTAAAAATAGAAATGATTTCTCCATGCTCATTTTTCTCCTGCCCCAGCAACCTTTGAGGTCAAATGTCCCAGATGTTGTACCTTCAAGATGGCTGAGGAGTTGACCATGGATCAGAGGTGGGAAGGAACAATCCCTGAGATCCCAGAGCTTGTTATAAGGCATAGTTCAGCACATCCTGACTAATACATTTTGTGACTGTTCTTCTGTTGCCAGTGGTTTGCCTTTCTGGCCCACTCTGCACTATTACCACCTTTCTTTCTAAATGTACCTCACTCACTTCTCATTTTAGGATTGATTGATCCCTGATGTCTATAAAGCATATAGGCTTTGATAGCACACGCAGAGTCCTTCAGGATATGGCCATGATTACCTGAAGGCTCTGGTCTTCTACAAGCTCATCATACATTTACTCTCCACTTACAACAAACGGTACATTGGAGCTCAGCTGTTTCTTTTTTTGAGCATATGCTGTTTCTTTTTATGCAAGTAATAGATAAATGTATTCTTATGGTGACAAGTTAAACAGTATAGGAGTACATAAAGCAAAATGTAAAACTTTCCTTTTCTCTTCTTTTTACATTCATTTCCATCCTCAGAATTAGAAACCACGGTCCATCAACCCGTTGGGCTGCATTCTTTTAGTCTGAGGTCCATGTCCTTACTCATGTAAATGTACGTACTCACATGTATCTCTTTCTAAAAACAAGTGGTATTCTATTTATATACGATTCTGCAGTTATACGCTTACTGTCTGTTATTTCCACAGCTTAGAAGCTCCTGTCCTTACTCTGTGGAATATGAGTTTGTCTTTCAAGATGCAGCTCAATCATCAACTTTTGGGCAAAGTCCTTCCCTAAACTCTGGCCTGTAGGATGGGTTCTGTTACACCTTATTCCTTCCATATGCCTTCATCAGAGCTCTTAATGCATAGAAGTGTAATTATGGCTGTAAAATACGTGAATCGTTTAGTGATTTTTCTTGCATGTAGTAGATACTTACCAAATACCTACATGGATGAAGTTTGTTATACATTCAATGAACCTTCGAAAATCTTTGCTTTTACTTAGCACCATGTCTAGTGTTAGGGGGAATTCTCTTAAAATTGAGCTTAAAGTCAACACAGATTTGAGCAACTTGGACTAGAATGTGGAAATTCAAAGGAAAAAAATAAGAACTCAATAACTGGTGTAACATTTTTTTTCTTTCTCTCTTTATCCTCTTCAGTGTGTTTCCTCCCTAGCTGGAGCTGTAGTCATTTCATTTCTCTAAAGTCAGAACTTTTCCATCTTCTGCTTATAACTCTTTAGTGGACCCCCTGCTCGCAAGCAGACTCCAAATTCTTTTGGAGTTTTATGATCTAGCCTCTTTCTGTATTTACCTCTTACCGTTCTATAGTACCTTGAACTTACACTTACCTTGGTGTTGGACACACTGCACTGAAGTTACCTACTTATCTGTCTTGTGCACTGGAATAGGAATACCATCCAGAATAGGATACCATCTTGCTCATGGATATAGCCCAAAGGCCTAGTGAGAACATAATAAATGCATAAGATAGTTTTTTGATGAGTTAGAATATACTTTTATTGTACATTATTAAATAGCTGATGACTTGTTGAATGCTTATTGTGTGCCAGATAAAGAGCTAACTCCTTTACAAATACAGTCTCATTTAACTCTCATACCAATTCTGTGATGAAGACACTACATCCATTTAACAGATGATGAAGTTGAGCCTTACTGAGGTCAAATAAATTGGTTGGCAGTACATAGCTCATAAGTAAAAAACCCAGCCCCCCCCATCCCTAACTCTAATTCAAACCTTATTACCCCTGCACTGCACTTGGTGGTGGCATGTAATTTGTTCTGCTCTCTTTTCTACTTTGAAAAGATTGTTTTTCAAACGTGTTGTTGTAGCCTGAATGTTTGTGTCTTCCCACCCACCTCCCCAGTTTATAAATCGAAACTCTGCTCCCCAGTGTAGTGATATTAAGAGGTAGGGCCTTTGGGATATAATTAGGATGAGATGAGGTCATGAGGGTGGGGCCTTCATGAATGGAATTAGTTCCCTTATAAGAGTCATGAGAGAGCTTGCTTCCCCTCTTTGCTCTTTTTTTTTTTTTTTAAAGATTTTATTTATTTATTTATTAGAGAACAAGGGAGAGAGAAACAGCATGAGAGGGGAGAGGGTCAGAGGGAGAAGCAGGCTCCCCGCCGAGCCGGGAGCCCGATGTGGGACTCGATCTCAGGGCTCCGGGATCATGACCTGAGCTGAAGGCAGTCGCTTAACCAACTGAGCCACCCAGGCACCCCCCCTCTTTGCTCTTTGCCATATGAGAATACAAGGAGAAATCAGCAGTCTGCAACCCAGTAGACGGTCCTCAACAGAATCCAGCTATGCCGACACCTTAATTTCAGACTCTCAGCCCCCAGAACTGTGAAAAGTAAAAAAATAAATTCTGTTGTTTATGAGCCACTCAATCTATGGTGCTTTGTTATAGCAGCTGGAACTGACTAAGACATGTGTTTTTCCCTAATAGCCCCCAATTTTTCTTCTGCCCTCTGTCCCTTCTTTCCTTGTTTTTTGTCTTCCTTCCATTTTACTTTTCTCATTCATTGAAACTTTAAAGATCGTGCTAGGCAACTTCTGTGCAAAAGCATGGTTCCAAGAGGATTCAAGCTTTATTGGCTACATCTGAAGTTTTAGGGAGAGACAATCCACGGCCATTTTAGTGTGTCTCCAAGGCCCCTTTACAGTGACTGAGCCTAAACATGTACATTTATCTTCTTTTCTCCTTTCCACGCATCCCAGAGATCCAGGCTGCTCTTCTTTCTCTTGGATTCTGCCACCACTCACTATATTCTTTGGGTTTCCCCCCACACATACCTGGTTGCAGGGAGCGTGATTTTTTAATTTAATTTTATTTTTTTTAAAAGGATTTTATTTATTTATTTGACAGAGAGAGACACAGAGAGAGAGGGAACACAAGCAGGTGGAGTGGGAGAGGGAGAAGCAGGCTTCCTGCGGAGCAGGGAGCCTGATGCGGGGCTCAATCCCAGGACCCTGGGATCATGACCTGAGCTGAAGGCAGACGCTTAACGACTCAGCCACCCAGGCACCAAGAGTGATTTTTTTTTAAATGCTTCTCTTTCTAGCTTCTCTGAAGACATATGTAGAATTATTGTTTAAAATCTCTTTTTTAGATTTCAAAACCATTTTTTTCCAGCGCTGCTGAAATTAGTCTAAGGATTCAGTTTCTTCTAGTGCCCCAGTATTTGCATTTCTTTATTAATGGGTACTATGGACAGAGACTCCCAAGTGACTGGAGGAAACCTGGAGTCAGTTTCTCTGGGGCTATTGCTACAGAACTCTTAATAGGAGATCTTAAACTCCAAGCCTACAAGTAAATAAAAGCTACCAGGTTTCTTTTCATGCATACAGAATACTTTGCTCCCAAATTGGCAAACAAAAAACACAAGACACTGGCTCCCCTGGGGCAGAGAATGAAGGCACATTTGTTCATGTGGTGGGTGCTAAATACTGTTGATTATCTGCTTCTGGGAGTGAGTATATATGTATTATTCCTCATACATATTATTCATTTATTTAGTCAGCAGAAAGTGTTTATTGGGCAATGCACATTCTTCTAGAAGCTCATACTTTATGGAAGACTTACCCCAGTCCCAGACTTCCCCTTTTATCCTGGTTAGCAATTACTGATAGTCACTCTTGGAGAAACAAGCTTGTACCACATCAATTGGTGATAATAGTTCCGAACAAAATTAACCACTTCTTACGTTGAATTGAACTATCTATGAGCCCATCTGCTGTTGGAGGGGCCACAGTATTCTTAGGTACTGGTGTCACTCCTTGCTTAAAGAACATCAGAGCATCAGTGACTCACCTTTGCCTTCCGGACTAAATGTGAACTCTGTATCATGGTGCAGGAGGTGCTATAATGACTTAACCTGTCACCATACTCTGGTTTGTGCATTACCCACTAACAAAATGAGACCACTAGAAGTTCCTTCCACACATCAACATGTTTCTCATTTCCTTTAATTCCTCTCTACCTGTAATGTTTTCCTGCTTCCATGACTGCTTTCTCCTTCCCAACCCCATTTTGGTACAACACCTCAAACCAGTGAATTCCTAATCATCTTTATTGGTTCAGTTTGCCATGACTGCACAAGAAACTGTCCCTAGCCCCAGGGATTAGATTTTGGTACTCTTTTTCTGGATTCCCTAAATGCTTTTTTTTTTGCACTCATTTGCCCCTCTGCAATTTTAACAACCCATTTCTGTGTCCAACTGCCCACTAACTAGACTGTGACCTTCTTAAAGGCAAGACTTATGCCTTAATCTTCTTTTATACATCAAGGTTCTTGCATAGTACCTGACACATAGCCTAAATGAATGAACTAATGAATAAATAAATGCAAGAATAGTGAGGTGTAGTTTTGTTTCCAGTTTGGAATGTGTCTGTATTGAGTAGTAGATCCTAGTACCTAGAAAATAGTGGTTCTCATATAATAGAATGTAGGTGGTCCCGCACTGGTATAAGTGTTCCACACATGTCTTCAGTGGTCCAGGCTCCTTTGTTTGTTTATTTATTTATTTATTTTAAAAGATTTTATTTATTTATTTGACAGAGAGAGACACAGCGAGAGAGGGAACACAAGCAGGGGGAGTGGGAGAGGGAGAAGCAGGCTTCCCGCGGAGCAGGGAGCCCGATGTGGGGCTCGATCCCAGGACCCTGAGATCATGACCTGAGCCGAAGGCAGATGCTTAATGACTGAGCCACCCAGGCGCCCCTCCTCTGTTTTTTAAGTCTTCATTGTAAATGATATCTTTCAGATGTTCTCATGGTCACAAGGTGACTGCATAGCTCCAGTCATCACGTCTGCATCCTAGGCAGGAAGAAGCAGGAAAAGTGAGTGCAGTTACTTGGCAATTGAGTAAACTAATTTTGGGTACTTTCCCGAAAGGCATACCAACCGTTAATCTCATTAGCCAGAATTTAATCACGTGACCACTAACACCTTCAACTGAACCTGGGCTAGTTAAGAATTTTAGTTAGATAAATTGTCACATTCAACAAGTCAAGGTTCTATTAGGATAAAAAAGAGGAGAATGGATATTGTCTGTCCCAGACAATAAAAAACATTGGCATGTCTAATGTTATGAGTTGATGTAAATGAAGGCTCTAATGAAATATCTAAAATATTTGTGTGGCCATTTGTGAAGTAAGCCCTAGTTAGGGAAAGAGATCCTGTGGTTCAACATGAGAGCATGAATACAGGCGTTTTAGAAAAGTTAAAAGGCCAAATAGGGCACTAAGAGGCAACCGAAGTCTTGATAATATGAGGAAGTGCAACCACCCTCCCCCAGTATAGGTGACCTAGTGTGAGGAGGTGGTGCTACTAGGGTCTAGGAGCCAAGGATATGCACAGGGATCCTGGACATTAGTGGAAATAGCCTGGAGGACTCTGGTACCATAGCAGAGATACAGCCATTACCAGACACAAGGTAGAGACAGTGAATTAGTCTAGATTCTACCTCCTTCCTGCCTTTAATCTCTGCCAGTGCCTCCCAGTCACTGCACACAGAAGCCTGTTGACAAGGCAGCTTGGGAAGGTTTGCAGGGTCAGCCTACTGTGACCAGGGAATGGATCTGAAAGAAAATGGGTAAATGTCTGGCACAGACACTATGGTAGTGGGGCAAAGAACAACCTCTACTTAAATACAACTTTTCATAAATCTATAGGGGAAGAAATATATGGTAGTGGAGCATGTACTAACTTGTATTCAGAAGTACATTTAGGTACTAGCTCCTCCACTTAACCAGCTATAGGACTTTTAGCAAAGCCACATAACCTCCATGAGCCTCGGCTTCTTAATTAAAAAAATGGAGATGTTAAAATCTTGTCTACTTTCCTCAAGAGGTATCTATGAATGTTTAGGAGATTATATATGGAAAACCACCTATATATGCATACATTATAAAGGATATTTTTGAAGATGATTTATTAAGCATCTAATATGTGCCAGGTACTGTCTCTGTGCTTTCCCTACATCATCTCATTTAACCTTCACAGCAGTATAGGTAGGAATAAATAGAGCCATTTATAGTTGAAATTGAAGAGCATGGTAAGATTTGAGGCTAGAGAGGTTGATAGGGACTCAATTTAAAAAAGCCTTTTAGAGTCTTGGTAGCCTTTGAAACAAATGAGAGACATAAATTTGATCACAAATGAGATCTAAAGTTTAGAAATTCCAACATGGGTGTCAGGGAGCAGGGTTGATTAGGAGTGGAAGGAGGTGGTGGAATGGAGACAGCAGGATCAATAATACAACACTTGCTTAATTCTTTTTCATATCCACTTTAATCCTGCATTTCAAATTATTAGGATTTCTTTTTTTTTATCATCTGAGAGGAAAAGCATGCTATATACAGATTTTGAAATAAATGTTTCCTGAGAAGATTTGCTAAACCTTGATCAAAATTGATATCCAAGGAAGGATTAAGGTTAGAATTTCCTTGGAACTTTTGCTGATTTGTTTTGCTGGTTAAGCTCTAATGCCTTTATGCTGCTAAAAGGTTTGGATTTGACTTAGAGCCACGTTCGTCCTGATTAGTACAGAATTTGTGATTGGAATCGGTGTGGGGTATGATGTGTGTCTGCCGGCTTCTGGGCTCGTGTAGGTTTACATGTTTTCCTACCTGGTCCCCTGCACCTGTTTCCATATGTCTCATCTTGTGTCTATAACAAATACATTCTCAGAGGATGCTGGAGTGGGCAAAAGGAACACCTGTCATCCCTGGAAAATGTGCACTACTTTAGAGGAATCATACATTGATCTTTTTAGAATCAAAATTGCAAATAGATCTACTTACTTTTATTATTTTATTTGAAAATATTAATTGATGTAAGCCAACGTATGGTCTCTTTCGCTGGGAATACCTCATGCGCTGGATTATGGGATGGTCCTTAGCACCATTCCCAGTGTCCCTCTTGTGCCCTCCTTGGGGCCTCCAGGGCTAGAAGACCAGGAACTACATTCCCCAGCATTTCTTACTATGTCTTTCTGGTTTGCTTTCCTCTAATAATTGACACTGTATTCGTCTTGGGAGGTAGAAGGGAACAGAAGCCATGATACTTCTTTGTCAATGACGGCACCTGGGCTTCAGCAGATAATGAGGTTCAGCATTAACTGTGGCTTCTGGGGACACTTGGAACATCATTTGCCTCAACATTCCAGGCAGCAGTGCCCATTTGACAGTGGTTTCCTGGAGTTCCTGACCTGGTTGAAACTTGATTCTCAGAAGGCAGGTCAGGTGAACCTGAGAACTAGGTAGTTGGCCTAATGGCTAGTTAGTCAGTGCCACTGTCACTGGCACTAAATTCTAGGTATTAAATCCTTTCCTGCTTGAAATACCTAGAGCAGCTCCTGTTTTATTTTCCAAACCTGACTAACATACCCCATGGATACTGGTGCCCCATGTGACTTAGAAACCTAAGGAGAAAAATGCTTTTTTTTTTTTTTTTTGATATCTCATTACTCATATCAGCACTCATGGTAGACTAAAGGACAATTTGAGTGACAAAATCAGGTGCATATACTGAGACATTCTTCCTTTCCACCATGGCACACATTTTGTGAACCAGACCTTTGAAAATTCAAGATTTCTTGAGTATGGCTTCCGTACTCCAGAGGTCATTTCTTTTCCTTGTAGAAAACAACTTCTTACAGGCCTTGTCTGTAACTCCTCTAGACAAGTACATAAGAATTCTAGGTTGAAAACAATGAAAATGTCACCTGAGAATTCTCTTACATATGTCCGAACAGTATATTAAAGAAGTATAACTCAGGGCTTCATCAGACATACCCGTATGTTGGTCTTCCTCCATGTTTTTACTGAATCTTAGATAAAACAGTCTGATTGTCACTTTAAAAAATAAATACTACTTTAACTCAGAAATTTGATGGCTAGTGTAGATTATTAATTAAAACTTTGACCATGATTTAGTGTCAGTCTTCTCCCTTCCTCAAGCTGTAACCTGCCTCAGGGTAGGTAAGCCCGTAATTGGTTGTCTTCTGTCTTACTGCTCTGCCTGCTTCTCCTCCTTCACTCCCATTGGTTTGCTTCCCAGATTCTGAGAGCTTCAAGTTTAAAGGAAGTGGTAACATAAAAAGGACATAACTTTAATCTGTTCTTATGTAACTGGCTTTATGATCTCTGGTCCTTTTTTTTTTTAAGATCTTGTTTATTTATTAGAGAGAGAGAACAAACAGGAAGAAGGGGCAGAAGCAGAGGAAGAAGCAGACTCCCCGCTGAGCAGGGAAGCCAACATGGGGCTGGATCCCAGGACCCTGGGATCATGACCTGAGCCGAAGGCCATTGCTTAACTGACTGAGTCACCCAGGCACCCCTGTTCTGTTTTGTGTTTAAAGCTAAGTCTTTCTTTATCATAGGGTTACTGTTTTGGCCTTTTTAAAGGTCTCTCTCAGACTCTTCTAACTGTAGTCCCCTTGACCTAGGTGCAGGTGCATCTCTAGTCCAGCTTTTTGGTTCCTTGTGAACCCCTCACACACCAGTGTTAACATAACATGTAGCTTCTGGATGCTGGGTTCCCTCTGTTCCTATGAACTGAATTATTGGAAAGGTACTAAAATGATCACAAGTCAGCTCTCTGTCTCTTGATTTGCCCACATCAGGTCTATGAGAAACACCCATGAATCCTTTTTCACTGACAAACTCAGGGACCACAGCCATCCACCCCTCTTCCTTCTAATTTTTCCTGATACATGTGATCTTCCCTGCCCCTCCTTTTCCGTGAACATCTATGATGATTTTTTCTTTATTCTTCATTTGAGCCTTTATATTTCAATGCCTTTGTTCAATTATATTGAATCTGAGTATTGTTTTCTACTCCCATGTAGGGATTTTTTATTTTATTTGATAATCTTGTTCTGATTTCTAGAACCTCTTTGTCACTCTCTTTCATAATAGAATTGTTAGATCTTGATTTTTGGAGCCAGAACAGTCTTTCTCTGCACTTCACCAGCTGTATGACCTTGGGCCAGTTATTTAACCTCCCTGTGCCTTACTTTCCTCATCTATAACATGGGGATAAGAATCGTGTCCAAAACATAGTTTCTTGTGCAAAATAAGTGGTATGACCTGTGTGAAGTCTTTATTTAGTACAATGCCTTGTGCTCAATAAATGTTAGCTATTTTGCTCTAATGATCTATCTCTAGTTACACTTTTACTTCCTGTTATGACACCTCTTAATAGTTACCTTCTCAAAATAACAATTGTGGTGGAGTAATCTAATCCCCTTCTAATATTAAGGGGTCACAAGCATGATAACATGAACTTGCCTAGAGGGAGGACATGACGGAAACACCAATATGGAGGAGGTAATACACAGGACCGACAGCAAGCCTTGGAGTTGAGTGGAGGAGAAGGAACTAGCAAGGTAAACAAACAAATAAGCAAATGAACAGTTGTTAATGTCACATAAGAAATAGAAAAACTCAGTATGCAAATTGTGAAATGAGAGATGTGTTCCAAAGAAAGGATGTCCGTATTTTCATCACAGTAGAAAGGTTAAGGAAATCAACTACTTCCGTAAGAACTTTAACTGTGTTAAGTGAAGAGGTGTCTGCTGTGCACTAAGCACTGCTCCAGGCCATGGCTCCAAGACAAACCTAGCAGATCCAAACCATGTCCTCAGATTTACAACCAAGAAAATCATTTCTTAAAGATATTAAAAAGAAAACTATTTGCGTCCTGTGTGAGCAGTGGTTCTCAACCTAGGGAACTTAAAAAAATGCCTGTGCCTGGGTTTCACCACCGCCCCCCAAGATTCTTATTTAATTGGTCTGAGTAGTCTGGCATGTTAGAAAACTTCCACGTGACTTCTAATTTTCAGTCAAAGTTAGGAATCATGTTCTAGAGAATGGCTCTCAAAGTATGGCTTGGACTAGCAGAATCGGCATCGCCTTTCAATTTGTTGGAAATGTGAATTCTCTGGCCACTCCCCACACATACTGAATTAGAAATACTGTGAGTGGGCCTAACATTTCATCCAAGCTCTCCAGATGATTCTGATGCACACTAATGCAATGAGAACCATTGCATTAGTATAGAGTTTCGGTGGTGTATTTGGAGGAAGGAAGGCTAGATTGTCAGCTTTGCACAGAAGCTGTGTGATAAGAAAATGAAGGTGAGGATGGATACCTCCACAGGTCAGTGATAAAGGGTGGTTGTGCTGATCCGCCTCATCTCCTCCTTTTCCTCCTGTGTCTGCTTCCATTTTGTCTTTGTCTGCTCCTGGTATATACAGCTTTGTCCTTTTTATTCAGTTGTTAACCTTGTATTCCTTAGACACTGCAGATAAGCTGAACTGCCATACACACCATATTCCTGGTTGGAAAACTCTGTGAAATTTGATGTAGAAGCTGGAATGAATCGGAAGGGGAAAGTGAACATGTGTGTCAGTGCTCAGAAAGGTTAAGTAACCTGCCCACTATAATGGGATTAGAATGTAGGGCTATTTCTCTCTAAAATACATGCTTTTTCTCCCTACTATTGCACTAAGCTGTCTCTTCTTCCTAGACACACTTCTAGGCTATGTTCCCCTGTCTTTCTTGCTTTGTGATGTGGGCATGCAACTAGTACTAGTTGTGCACCACTTTAAGGACTGGCTTATAAAATACCACATATTTTTATTCTCCATGCTCTTTCTCTTTCTGGTAACTTCATGCAGATATGTCTGTTAACCTTGTTTGTAAAGATAGTGTAGCAAATAAGATGGTAGGAGCCTAGGTCCCTGAATCACCTGCTGGGAAGACATGTGTCAGGCTTTGGACTTCACATGAGAGGTAAATAAACTTATGAAATTTGAGTGGTTATTGAAAAAGAAGCTGGCACAACCTTAACACACCCCAACTCTGCAATGACTGTCACTCAGGACACTCCTGCATTGGTGTTAACCATGTCTTCCTCTTTATCCTTCCTGCTCACTGTCACACCTACTTCCTTTAGAAACTTTCTAGCAGGGCTAAAATAGTCTGAGTCTTTGTGCTTCGCTTGCTTTGGCTGTGACTGATTAATTTCTGCCTATAATTTATTTGCTTTGTGTGAATTTAGGAGTGAGACTTTTGTCTCCAGGATAGGATTCTAGGAGGAGTCAGCATTGCCCTCAGCAGTTAAAGCATGGCCAGTAACCTAGCAAGTGAGCCAATGTTTGAACAATCATCTGACTAGGCTCTGTTAGAGATGCTCTCTGCTTCCATGCTGCTGTTCTTTGATTCAGAACTCCCATTTCCTTCAGATGTATTGTTGGACAAAGCTTGGAGAGAAAATTAATCCCCAGGGGCCTTTCTGGAAATCAGCAAAACAGAGTTTTGAGCCCATGATACATTCTTCAACAACATTCATGAGGTTAGCGTCATTAGAAAGAAAATTCAGATTATCTGTCTTCCTATGTATTTTTAAATGCACTTTGACTAAATAGAGTTTGATGCTACAACTGGTTCTCATTATGCACTAATTACTTGCTAAATTTGATTCAGAAGAACAAAGAAATTTTGAGTTATTCAAGGACAAAAAAGTCTCCAATTCTCAAAAATACACATTTTTTACATTCCTACTACTCAAAAATAGCTAACACATATTTCTTCATGTTTGAGGGGAAAGTCTCCCAGGCTAAGGAATTTGTTCCAAGTTTTGTCAAGGAAAGAATTTATGCTTTAATTTGGTGCCTTAAAATAGAAGAATGTTGGAATAAGTCTATCTCTCCTTAGTTCTAAAGGAGAGAGAATTTAATAGTATATTTAGCGTAATTTTGACTTTGACTTTTTAGTGTGACTTTGACTTTCCCAAAGTGTTGTGACTCCCGATAATCTATTAACAACGGTTTTTTTTTTTTAAAGAAAATTCTTATGAAAAACTTTCCATGCCATGTACCTTCTTTGAAATTTGCAGTGTTACCAACATATTGAAAGTTCTGGCATGTCCTTCTGTAAAGACAGCCCCCTGATCCCCTGGCCAAATGTTGTTTCATAAAAAATTTGCTTCCCAAATATGTTTAGCCACTTCTATGTTTTTGTATACTTGCCCCAGAAATTCTTTCTGTAAAAACACAGTTCTGCTGGTTCCTTGGCTAATTTCACCTGTTTCTCTCAAGGTAAGTCCTATGACATCAATATGATTCTAACACATTTGATTCCTGTCATTTATATTGTTCGTTATTCCCTTCATTATGTAGCATAGTGCTATGTTAGGCACTCGATGCATATTTCTTTAAAACCTGACCGCAGAAAAAAACCAGGTGAGAGAAATGTGTAAAAATTCTGCTTCATTTCCCTACATAAAATGTGACATTTCTCAAGTTGCTTTGGATTTCTCTGTTGATGTTTGACCTGTTTGGATAAGGCTATAATATAGTCAGTCTGGGACATCACCATATAATTGGGAAAAATACGTTATCAATAAATATGTTATTTTGGTATTGATTGTTGGGAAGAGGATTTAGAAGACTAGAGGTTGGTGAAGGAGAGACTCTTTTCAATATAGATGCAGTCTTTATTGTTTCACCAAAAACAAATTGGAATAGACACACCAAGCTGGCTAATGATTAATGATCAAAAACTCATATTCTTTTAACACTTGTTAAACTTTTATTTAGTGGGGAAAACTGATAGTGTATTTAAAATATGAAAACAACAAAATACTCAAATACTAATTTCAGTACTTTTTTTTCAAATTTTTATTTTTTTAATTAAAAATTTAAACATTATACTTGAAAACTACAATAACGTGTCACTTGATCACATTAAATAGCACCATGATAAGCTTTATTCAGCTTCTGAATCTCTGCTTAAGTGAACAGCTAATGAAGTAACAACAGTGAGAGTCACAAATTCGCGGATACTGAGTCAGTGCTCTAAAGAACATTACCACTCAGAAGCATTGTAGGAATTCCAATACTTTCACCAATTCATCTTTTTAAAAAAACACTTTAATATTTAATCTGGCAGGGATGAGGCTAATTTTACCTTTTATGTTTATAAAGCCATGACTGTCCATGCTCTGTTCAGTCCCTAAAATGGTGGACTTGGCCCAACTCTATATTTTGGTCTTGACTCTTAGCTGTCAAATACTTAAGGGGATCATATACTTTAAGGCCTGTTTGAAAATTTCCTTTCTCTTCCATGCTCCTACAACTCCAGATTTCTAAGACTTGCTTTCTTCCATCTCTCTATCATAGCATTCTTTCATGAATATCATCTACCTTGCCCATATGGCCTGAAAATAGGGTAGCCCTCCTCAGAGATCAGGGAAGAAAGAGAAGTTATGTGAGAAGAACAAGGAAAAGGCTGTGGCCCCTGGTATATTGATGACTTTCCACATCATATCAATTTCTCCTGTTTATTCCTGTGATGTTTCCAGACAGGAGAAAAATATGCTGGTTTCCCTGCTGGTTGCTGCTAATCTGTGAATCTGTGTGTTCTGATTGGGTGCATGGGGACTGTGAGGTTATGGCTTGGAATGAAGCAGATGGAGCATCAGTAGACATACTCCAGTGACACACCCTTGTTACCAATGACCCATTGCTAAAATCATCATTTTAGTTTATATTTTTATATTTTAATACAAATAATAAAATTTGGGAAATGCTCTCTGGAAAATTATAGGAATTTTGAGAATATTTTTGCCAATATTTTTATTTTTCCTAACACCCTACAACTTGTAAGTTTTCAGCATGTTCATTTCTAATAATAAAACTCTTAGAAAAGTGGAATTTTAAGACCGTTGGAGTCACTGGCTTTCCTGGTCCCTGAGATCTCACAAAGAGGCCTGACTCCCACATTGATGGCCGAGGTGGACACATTGGTAACAAAGATATGGGGAAAGAGATGAGCAATGAGGGGATGTTAAAACATTTGCTTCTTTGACCTCTGAAAGGGTGGGGAAAAACATGGACTTTGAAGATGGGCATATTAGTTGGAAAAAAAGTGCTCCGTTGTTTTCCTTTTTAAAACTGAGAACAATGATAATTATTCTTTAGAGTTGAAAGGAACCTAAGGGTGCCTCATACTCCTTAGGTATGCTGTAGATTGGAACTGTTATTCTACAGCAATATATAGGAAATCTTATTCTTAGCTCAGGCAGTATAGATCTATTTTCCCACATTAAAGGTAGCCTTTTGATGTGCATCATTCACAACCCCATCGAACATTCAGTCTTTAATTTCTGCCTTCAGCTCCCTTTTCCACCATCATCTCTGTAATTAGAACCATAAGAGAATTTATGTGTTGGGCTAATTACACTTCCAAGGTTAAGATATAAGAACTAAGTAAAACAACTTTACCAAAAAATCTTGGTAAACCTTTTGAGGGCTGAAGTTTTCATCTGATATTCTGATTCTGTGGTCTTGGTGGGAATTGGAGGAATGTGCTAAGTGACTTTTGTAATCAGGAGGATGACTATTCCACATTCTGAATGAACCAGAATATAAACTGCCTAGGGAGGAAAGAATTATCACTGAAGTACACATCTGGTTGTTTTTTAACATCGGGTGGCAACTGATTTCTCATCTGTGTATATTAGTCAATAACATCTACAATATTGGATTTCCTTTCCTCTGTAATGCGGAGATAACACATCAGTGGTTAAGAGCGTGGGCTTTGGATACAATGATTAGCTTTATTTGAGGATTAAGAGAGGCTAAATAATGTAATAGAGGAGACAGAAATTAAAATTATAAGATGCATTTATATAAAAGTCATTGTTACGTAAAGAGACGTAAGGGTGTGTGTGTGTGTGTGTGTGTGTGTGTGTGTGTGTGTGTGTGTGCTTTTGGTTAGCTTAGGTCTTATATTAAACTTCGCAAATGCTCAGGGTACTACTATTAAAAATTGTGCCCACCAGAAACCCATTCTACTAGACATAAGGATTTAATATGTTCTAATGAAGGTATAACACATTCATGAAGAAATGAAAGATTACTTAATAAATTATATTGGCACAATTGGCAAGCTTTTTGAAACAATGGCTGATTTATTTCCTTATCTATAGGAATATTTGTCATTTTTTGGCAACTCATCTTTTGAACACCCATGTTATGCTTGGAGAGCTTCCCACATTATAAATTCCACTCTTTCAAAGTCAAAATTTTGAACTGTCTCCCAGCCTCCTTCAAAGGTATATCAGAGCATTTGACCTTGGCTTCAAAAATTATTATCTACTACCTCATGACTTAGGTCATAAACTAGTAAGTGAAGAAGTGGGTGGTGCTTAGATTTGATCTTTTGGCAGAGATGGTGGCAGGGACACCTGACTTTTTCTTTGTAATCATGATCCCTAACTGATACATCATTTCGCCCTGTAGACCAAAAGAAATTTCAGATGGATTAAAGAGTTACATTTTAAAATTTATATTTTTAAAGTATATGTCAAAAGTGAAAGTGAATTGCTGTCAAATCTAGGAATGAAAAATCATTTTCACTTTAAAAAGAAATGTAAAAAAATCACAAAAGGAAAATCAACATAGGAAATTGTTTTCTATCTCTATAAATATTTCCAACAAATACAATATGCCATAGCTTAATTGCTTTATTATATAATAAACTCATATAAGACCTATGAGAAAACAAATATTGTTGCTGAAAGCTTGAGTTAAATAGAGAATTGAGAAGAGAATTTATAGAGTAAAAAACAAAACAAAAAAAGGGTAATAAACATTTGAGTAAAATGTTCAAATTCATTGGAAATGAAAGAAATTTAAATTAAAGCTGTGATGAAACGTAATTTGTTGGCCATGTAATCAGTAATATTTTCATTTTTAATAGAAATCCCTCATGCTGATGAGTATATATAGAAAAGTGGTATACTCATATACTAGTGGAGAGAGTTCAAATTGATACAACCTTTTTTGGGGAAACATTTAAAAAATATATATCAAAATATTTATGTTTTCTGAACTAGTAGTTCTACTCTGAGAAATATTTTGCTTAAGGAAATAATCCGAAATATCCATAAAGATTTATGCATAGGATACTTATTGAAGCAGTAGTTATTAAAGTATAGAAGTTAAAATATTAAAGTATGAAAGCAAACCTTAAACAGTACAGAAATGGTTAAGTACATATGAACAATTCATATAAGTGAATATTACAACATTGTTAAAATTATGTTTCTGAAGAGTTTTCAATAATATGAAAAATACACATATTATAATTTAAATGAAAATTGAGGTAACAAAATTATCTCTGTAGTCTGTCTTGAAGGATGTCAGCAATGAATTCCTCTGAGGGGTGATTTGATAATTTGATTTTTTTCCCTTTTTAAATATATTTATACTTCCAAATTAAAAATTTTTATTTATAATAAAGAAAATTTCCCTAAAATTAATTTTGTGCACAAGAAAAACCAGTTTGACTGAATTTGCTTTAAAAAATAAAATGTAAAATTAAATTAAACAGCCCTTTTTGAAAACAACTTGTTTGATGGAAAAATTTGTTTTTCAGTTTTCCACCGCCAAGATCATTTCAGACAGTGCTTTTATCTTGTGCCCTGGTTGGAAACCTCATTGGCTCCCTGTTTCTTATGCCTTCAAGTCGAAATCTCTTTGACGGCTTTTCAAGGCCTTCTATAATTCTGTTCCATCAAAAATTATTCCCCCTTACTCTGCCTTCTGCTTGTGTATGTTCCAACTTGTATTAAAATCATCCTTGAAACTCCATACTTGTTCGTGAAACACACACACACACATGCACGCATGCACGCATGCACGCATGCGTTCTTAGACTGTTAATCAGTCTGAGAGACTCATATTACTTATTCACTCTTTCAACAAATATCAACAAGTATCTGAGTTTCTACTCTGGACTGCTGTAGGTGCTTGTAGGTGCTGCTGTAGGTCCTGGGGATACACAGTTAAAAAGGCTCAGGAGTCTGTTCCCATGGAAAATTTTGCCCAGAGGAAACATTATTTGATCCTCGAAAGGCCAAGAGGTACATGGACTCCTCTGCAAATTTGAGGTCTAGCCATGGACCTTAACTTTGGCACCAGAATTCTGCATATTGGGTCACATTATCTTGTACTTTGGAGGGAAGAAAACCTTCACTGATTTCTATCTTTATTTATTATCCCTCTTCCCCATTTTTTACAAGAAACAACTATGTAAAATGTACTATTGTATGTGCTATAAAGAAAATGCTGTTGAGGGCATTATTCCTTTATGTCATTCTGTTCCACCTTATAAGGTTTATGTGGCCAGCTTTTTTTTTAATGTATTACTAAAGAAAGTTTTGTTTCCTCTGAGGAGTTAGTTTGCTTCCTCCTTTCTGATAAGGGTAAGGATATGACACATCCCATTTCTCTTTTTACCCTCCCAGGAAGACTGGTGCCATATTCTTAAATTGCAGTGACATCTTCAAGTATTGGCATATTTGCCTTAGTAGTATTTTCAGGTATTGATTTCTTATTTCTAATTATATAGCTTTCTTTTATTGCCTGTAACTTCTTGTAAGGAGGCCCAAACTCCTGTGGAAAGAGAAAAGGGAGTCATCCAGAGGCTGCATGCTAGACTGAGGTACTCATTCTCAGCCGCTTGGAGTAGTGGTGGGATTTCAGATGGATTAAAGAGTTACATTTTAAAATTTAATTTAATTTAAAAATCCCTATGATGGCCCACATCCAATACCTGGTTGACTGAGGCAGGAGTAGAAAGGCCCAGTTCCTTTTTCTCAAGGAAGGATAATGCTAAAGGGTATCCTAGTTCAACCGCATGGCATTCAACTTCTCCCTCAGCCCAACCTTGCATCTCTCACCTTCAGAGATGTTGTTCTCTTGAGTACTCACCAGAACCTCTCATTCATGCAAATTTTGCAAATTTTGCAAATTTTGCACTCAGTATCTTTTCCAGGACGTCCTACCTACAATAACTGGATTAAAAAAAAAATGAAAATGTTAATATCCCTGATGGTTACCCATAGATACTCTCTGCAGGGTCGGGTCAGTAACCTCACTGCTCTCAACCCCATACTTCACATTTTATCCATGACACCACCATTGGTCATTGAGCTCCCTTCTGCCGTGAACTTCTGTGGGTCTTAGAGTTAGAGCCACATTTCTTAGCACTTAATCCTTTATTGACTTCTGTTTTTGCTGTTGTTTCAGAATGTTTTAGGCATATGGTTGTACTTAACACCCTCTCTCACTGATCCTTACCTTTTTTTGTGTGAGCATAGTAAACTTTCAAGTGCGAGAAACTGGCAGTGCCTTTGAAGAGCTTAAATTGCCCTCATAGCTACTGTGCTACTTATTCACTTTTCAGCCTGTTTCACTACTTGTGCAGGGAATATAATTTTATTGTCTGGACATTGCGGTTTTATATTCACAAGAGGCAAAGCTCTATAGTCCATACATGCCATTTGTGGTGCTGCTTGAAAATTATGATCTGCTTTATGCCTAGAATTAAAATCAAGGTTGTTCTAGTTTGTTAAGTCTTCTGAAATAAATTACCACTCACTTGGTGGCTTAAAACAAAAATTTAATCTCTCATAGTTCTAAAGGTCAAAAATCCCCAGTCAAGGAATTGGCAGAGCCATGTTTTCTCTGAAAGCTCTAGGGAAGGATCCTTCTTCTTCTTCTTTTTTTAAAGATTTTATTTATTCATTAGAGAGAGAGAGAGAGAGAGCATACAAGCAGGGGGAGAGGGAGAGGGAGAAGCAGACTCCCTGTTGAGCTGGGAGCCTGACATGGGGCTCCATCCCAGGACTTGGAGACCATGACCTGAGCTGAAGGTAGACTCTTAACCATCTGAGCCACCCAGGTGCCCGAGGAAGGATCCTTTTTTACTGCTTCTGAGCTTCTACTGGTTGCTGGCAATCCTTAGAATTTCTTGGCTTGTCAACTCATCACTTTAATCTCTGTCTCCATCTTCACGTGGCTTTCTCCTTGTGTGTCTCTGTGTCCAAATTTCCCTCTTCTTAAAGGGCACCTGTAATATTGGATCAGGACCTACCCTAATCCAGTATTCCCTCATCTTAACCTGATTGTATCTTCAAAGATGTATTTCCAAATAAGGTCCTATTTATAAACACTGCAAGTTAGGACTTGAACATATCTTTTTGAAAGACACAACTTAGCCTATAACAAATGTATACTTTGCTCTACCCTTAGCTTTCTCATCCAAGACCAACGTGACAGATGCTACTGTCATACTAAGTAAGCATCCTCAGTTGAGGAAAATTGCTTTTACTTATTGGTTGACATGTGCCATCACACCTAAGAAAAGTTCACAATGCATCATGTTAAATACTGATAGAGCCCCTGTAGGCATCGGGTGCGCCTTCTAAGTTTATCTGATGACTTCCTCATCCCTTTCTCTGCCTGTGCCTACCTCTCCTTTGCCTAAGGTATGCAGGGTGCAACATTCACCAGAATTCTATAATTTCCTAATTGTGCCCTCTGCCTCAAACCTTTTCTTTATCTTTCTTTCCTCTTATCCAACTTTCCTGTCTTGTGTATCAGTCTGCTGATTGTATAAAATGATGGGAGTCATTTGGATGGATCCTCCTTTTCTAAACTTTCTATATTAACTTCTGAAATGAAATAAATATGGAACATTAATTCAGGCAGATGTTGAGATATTTTTAAAAATGTGAAGAGAAACTACTCCATGGACAACTAAATTTAGGAGACATTGTGTACTAAATTTCTCATAGTTCTGGAGGCCAAAAATTCAAAATCCACATTTCTAGTTTTGCAAGGTCTTTAGAATATTTAGGTTTGTGAGAATTCCCATAAGCAAACAAAAACAACAAAACATGTTTAGCTTGGTTTAAGTCAGCCTTTCCCAAATGTATTTAATCATGACACACACTGAGGAGAGCCAAGTTGTAGAACTTTTTCATAGCCTCTGTATGGGAAACAAAATAAAACTGTCATCATCTTGGAATGTCTCTCTACACAGAAGGCTTTTCTAGATTAGTCAATGACCCAAACTGATTACAGCTAGTAATGAGAACCTCAGACAAAGCACTGGTTTCGAAGGGAAAGGCTCATCCCCTTTAGGGATGTATTTTAGCGTAGATATTAAAAATACAGGTTCCAGAATCACATTGCCTGGAATTTAAATTACTTCTCCACAAGTACAAACTCTTCGTCTTTGACTAAATTAATATCTCTTAGCTCAGTTTCCTCATTTATAAAATGATTATAATGACAATAATGCCTACTCCCAGCATGATTACAGAGCTGGAATAGTCCATGTGAAATGCCTGGCATAGTCCTCAGCACACACTTCAGTCTCAACCTGAAGTCCCTGCCCCCTGCCATTCTCTAACACGCACACATTACTAATACTAAAATCATATTGAATGGTGGCTGCCTCACCCAGTGTTCCATCTTACTGCTTTTTGCTTTTTGGCTTTGGAAAGGACACCACACTGGGTATCAGGCTATCAGAGTGGTAGCTCCAGTTCTGGGACTGCCCATTTGAGAGGCCCCGGGGAATCGGTTCTCTCCAGCTTTTATATTCTTTACCTGTGAAATGCGCACAAGATGCAAAAGGTCTCCTCTTGTCCAAAACTTGGAAAATCAACTTTAAAAAATTCAGCAATGGTATAATGGGCATCTTGTTGCCATGAATAAACATTTTTATTTCCACGTGCTGCATAACACTTTCCCTTATTGCAGTAGTTCTTTCTTTATGCTAGTTGCTGCCACCGCCCCAAATTTCACAGAGAGTCACAGTAAGATGATCTTACAGGATGTCTAAAAGATTTCAAGAAAAACACTGAAATGTTTGAAATACGTTGACCATGGTTTCATAGAATCTGCTGATTTCACTGGGGACTTAGATATCAGGCAGCCCAGTGTAGGGTTAAGGCCATGGATCTGGAGTCACGAGACTGACATAATTATCTTGGTTCTACCCCTTTTCACTTGCTTAAGCCCTTTGTCCTGTTTCCTCATCTGTAAAATGGCGTCTCTACCTTCGTAGAGATACTGTAAGATAATATGTGTTAAGCAGTTAAAAACAATGTCTATTGTATAGTAGGCACTCGCTATACTTTGCTCTTCTAATTCCTAGGTTATCCAGCATTTTAACAGATGAGAAAACTAAGACTCAGAGATTAAAATGCCTGACCTGGAAGTTCCAGAAAATTAATGATAGAGCAGCAACTGGATTCAGGTTTTGAGCCTGATTATCCCTCCCTTTCCTCAACAATTTCGTTCCAGAGAATGGTGTAAAACCACTTAGTTGCTTTAGTCATCCCGTTTAATTACTCTCAAAAGCCCTAAGTCACTTTGGCTTACTTTTCAAATTAAATTAATTTTTAAACAAAATCCATTGAGTCAGTGATTTTTCTGGTAGGTGAGAAATAACAGAAGTTTTCTGTGTAGATGAAATAAAAATCAATTTAATCCAATTCTGAAGATATTTATTAATTATTATGTAAAGGAAGAAAATGTATATCATTTTATTTTAGGCTCTTTTAGGGGAAAACCTCTGCCCTTCCTTCTTGTTTTTCATGAGGAGATTTTATTATTATTTTTTTGGCAGACCTCAGCATATGGACATTTATCCATGCAATGATATTTATTTGAAATCTATATTCCAGATGCTGTTCTAGGTAGAGAGGAGAGAGTAGTAGTGAGTAGTGAGGTAGTGAGCAAGACAGGCAAATTCTACTTTCATGAAGGCAATGTTTTAGATAGGGGTCAGCAAACTATGGCCTCCATCCAAATCTGGCTGCTGCTTGTTTCTGAAAATAAAGTTAAATTGGAACACAGCTGTGCTAATTCATTTCTATTTGCCTGTGACTGCTACTGCACTGCAATGGTGGAGTTGGGAAGCTTCAGCAGAGACCCTGTAGACCTCAAAGCCTAGTATATTTTTACCATCTGGACCTTTACAACAAATGTGTGTCCATCCCATCCAGTAGGATAAGCCATTCAATAAATAAGTAAATAAACAAACAAATATTTTAGATACTATGAATAAAAAAAAACAGATTGTGTAATAGAAGCAATGAAATCTTTATATGTGAGTGATTATTGAAGGTTTTTCTGAGGTGGTTTGAACTGTGACTGGGACCCTAAGAAGTAAGTCATGTCAAGAACCAGGTGGTGAAGTGTTTCTGGAAACACCAACAGCAAGTACAAAGAACTTACAGAACCATCATTGGTGGTATGTTGTGAGCAAAGGCAAGGTGGAAAAAGGGAAAGTCAGAGAATATGCAGGGGCTGAATCACAGGGGCCCCTATTTGAGGGAGAGTGGCATTTGACCTGGAAAATTGGGGAAAACTTGACATCTGTTAGGTCATCACACATACCTCCTCTCTCTTCTATACCTACCACAAGGGTGTAGGGCACAATCATCTTTTCCTGTATGGATAAAAGTCTTCATATTTCTGTTTTCTTTTGACTTCTCCTCTTGCCATTGGGTAGACAGCTCTGAGTGCTTTTGGTTTGAAATCCTAGGTTCTGAGAAGGACACAGCCTCGTTTTATCAGTAATAAAGTTGCACTATATTTTAGTTTTGATTTGGCTTATTGTATGTCCCTAACTGGCTATAACCCAGAGAGGAAAGAAAAAGAGATTCATTAGCAGCCTCATAGGCAGATTTCTTTCAGGTAAGTGTCATGGCTTTGATATCACAACATAGAGTCCGGTGCAAATTTTCATGAATAAAATACAATTTACATACAGAATAAATGAACCATCTAGGCAATATAGAGTCTAACATCATATTCTAAAATGCAAATGAGATCTTCCTGTGATCTGCATTTTAAACTGTAATTGTCTATGTAAGTCAGGGCAAATGAGCAAAGAATAATTAAAATGCGGAACACTGTATAGGTAACTATAGCTGATCTCTGTTAGGAGAACCGGGAAAACCAACTTACAAGTTGTAAGAACTGTCCTAGTAACCCTGAGAGAGTACTTCACTCGGTAGTATACTTAGATCGAATTTGCTTTCATCCAAGGCATTCTTAACTTACTTTACTCATATACTCATTGTGATAACCCTATTATTAGTAGTGTTTCCTAATAATCATTAGCATTAATATATTGATAATATTAAATAAATTAAATGATAATGCTTATAATTATTAATTCATACAGTCGTATTTAGTGGCAGAATTGGGATCCCAACCAAAGCCATCTGATTCCAGAGCCCATGCTCTTAAGACATGGTCCTCACATTGATGATGGGGATTTCTGTGGAGCAGGCTGTTTGCTTGAGAAAGTGCATGGGCTTTGCAGTCATATGGATCTAAATTCAAACCTGGGGTCTGTTTCTCATGAGTTGCATGATTTGGAGGACCTCATTCATGTAGCTATTCAATCTGGTTTCCTCAGCTTTAAGTTGTGGGTAAAACACATAGCTCATAGGATTGTTTGGAGGGTTAAATGAAGTGAAATGAGAGCATCACATACAGCGCCTCCCACACAGTAGGCACCCTGTCAGGAAAAGCCATTTTTATAGCTGTTGTAGTCACATAGCAATAGAGTGAACTCCAGTTCAAAATAGTAATATGTTAACAATTGCCTGGTCAAACTTGGTTTGAATATCTGAAACATAACTGATTTTTTAAAAAAATTAAAACTGAAATTTATAATTTGCAGACATAGGAGTTGAGAATCCATGCAGATTGATTTATCACAGCTCTGGTACCCACGTGGACTCACAGCAGGGGCATGAGGTCGTGGGCGAGGGTCACAGACATGATCAGTGGAGGACACAGAGTCACATATCAAAAGACGTAGAGAACTCAAACCAGAAACAGGGAGTTCCTCATATAACCATGTTGTAAGCAGTTTATCCTATCATGTGGTGTCGCCTCTTCCTCAGGGAATACTTCTGTAGGTTTTATGTACTGCCAAGTTGGATAAATCCAAGCAGTTATGTTTAATACAAGAAACTCATACTTGTTTAATTCAGTTACTTACAGTCACTTCCTGTGCCTGGAGTGAAAAGGTCCAATGAACAGCATCCCTAGAAACGTAGACCAAGACAGGGTATGTTTTTGCTTCCACGTTTTCCTTTTATATTGGGGTTCTGGGTAAAATCAGGATCAAAATTCACCTCTCCATTGTAGAATTTTCTTTTATTATGAACAAATTTTATACCAGCTATCATTTATACAGTACTTTTGCATGCTAGGTGATTCCCTATTCTTCTATTTTTATCTGATTTTTTTATTGAAGTGTAGTTGACACAGTGTTACATTAGTTTCAGGTATACAACACAGTGAATTGACATTGACTGTACTATGCTCACCACAAGTGTAGCTACCATGTGTCACCATATAATGCTGTTATAATATTGTGCACCATATTCCCTATGCTGTACCTTACTTATTCATTCCATAATGGGAAACCTGTACCTCCCACTCTCCTTCATCCATTTTGCCCATCTCCTCACCCTCTTCCCTCTGGCAAACACCAATTTGTTTTCTGTGTTTATGGGCCTGTTTCTGCTTTTTCCTTTATTCATTTGATTTGTTTTTAGATTCTACACATAAGTGAAATCATATGTATTTGCCTTTCTTGGTCTGACTTATTTTACTTAGTATAATACCTTCTAAATCCATCCATGTTGTTGTAAAATGGCACAATCTGATCCTTTTCCAAGGCTGCATAATATTCCTGTGTGTCAGGGAGGGTGTATATACACCACATCTTCTTTATTCTTTATCTATTCATCTGTTGATGGACTTGGGTTACTTTCATATCTTGGCTATTATAAATAATGCTACAATAAACATAGAAGTGCATGTATCTTTTTGAATTAGTGTTTTCATTTTGTTTGGGTAAATACCCAGTAGCAGAATTACTGGATCATATGGTAGTTCTATTTTTATTTTTTGAGGAGTCTCCATACTGTTTTCACAGTGGCTGCACCAGTTTGCATTCCCACCAACAGTGTAAGAGGGTTCCTTTTTCTCCACATCCTCACCAACACTTGTTATTTCTTGTGTTTTTGATTTTAGACATTCTGACAGGTTTAAGGTGACATCTCATTGTGGTTTTGATTGCATTTCCCTGATGAATAGTGGTGTTGAGCATCTTTTCATATGTCTGTTGGCCATCTGTATGTCTTCTTTGAAAAAATGTCTATTCAGTTCTTCTGACCATTTTTTAATCAGATTTGTTTTATTGTTTTGGTGCTGAGTTATGTAAGTTCTTTAGGTATTTTGGGGTATTAATCCCTTATTAGATATATCATTTGCAAATATTTTCTCCCATTCAGTGGGTTGGCTTTTCATTCTGTTGATAGTTTCCTTCACTGTGCAAACCTTTTTATTTTGGTGTAATCCCAGTAGTTTACTTTTGATTCCTTATTCTTTTAGATTTGTTTCTAATCCTTTCAGAAAGCTCTTAGGATACTGTTAGGGAACCTAAGGTTTAGGACATTAATTATCTCACAAGGGTTACACATCTGGCATAAAAGTAGCGAAGTCTGTGCCCTGCTCAGTATGCCATGCTTCTTTCTACACGCAGCTGATGAACAACAAACACTTTGACCTATCAGTAAGACTTCAAAGTTATCTAGAGCTTGCCACTTGAGTCCTCTATGAGCTGATCTAGGTTTCAGCTCATATTTCTATAGCACATTTCTCATAGGCAGGTAAAACAAATGGAATCAGAATATATGTTTCCAATTCTCTGTCTTCCTCCCCATATCTCTGGGTGGGGGGAGAAAAAAAAAACAACAACAAAGAAAACCTAAACAAATAAAACCCACCTGATGGTATCATCGAAGGAGCTAGCATTAGAAATTCAGAGACTTTATTAAGTTATATTTTCTTAGCATCAAAATATCTTATCTATTTGATCAAAACTTTTGCCAGTTCACTAGAAAAAATTACCTAAGGCAGCTATTTGTCATTTAATCATCTAAATATTTGCTAACCAAATATTGGTGTGTTAGAAGGGGAACGCTATAATCTCAAAGACTTTTATCTTGTGTCTACACAGACTATTACTTTTGGTTCTCTAAATCAAGGTGAAGGCCTCGACTTGGAAGAAAGATTAGAGCAAAATGAAGCCAAAAATTTTTATTCTAAAAGTTAATTTCTCTAAGCAAATTCTCTCAAGTGGAAGGAAATCTGTTGAGTGGTCACTGTGGAAATTTATTTAATATGATCCTTTATTTTTGACTTAGCACCTCTGGCATATATCTAGATAACTTTTTTTTTTTTTTTTCATTTGGTAAAAGAAAGAAATGGTGAGTCATTTTAAAAAAAGGGATAACAGAGGGGCGCCTGGGTGGCTCAGTCGGTTAAGCATCCAACTCGTGGTTTTGGCTCAGGTCATGATCTCATGGGTCGATAGATCCTTACATTGGGCTCTGTGCTCAGCAGGGCGTCTGCTTGAGGATTCGCTCCCTCTGCCCCTCCCACAGTTCTCTCTCTCTCTCAAATAAATAAATAAATCTTAAAAAAAAGGGATAGCAGAAAAAACACCTGTTCTGTTTAATTTTAAAAATGATACATTTTTATGTTTATTTTTAAAACCATGCAAATGGAAAAACACATAGTCTAATTTTATTCACTCACTATGGAAATTTTAATGAGTAGAGATTCTGAGCTTAAAAATATACAATGCTATTCACCTGGACTAAGCTGTGGTCTGAATTCCACAGCATCTACCTTGGGCCATATGGAGAATGTGGCTTATGTGCAGAATTCAAACCCACATCACTGAAGGTTGTGCTTTTAAAACAACACTATGATGTTGGGGAGAGGAATTTGAGACTACAAGGAAAATTAAGGCCTCTGGTAAACCCATGAAATCTGTTAGGGAAGTCCATCTGGGGACTTTTGGCTGCCCTCATGCTATTTTCCTTCCTCTGATTTCTCACTAAGGAACTCTCGTTTCCCATTCTACAGTCTTGCTGGAAACCATCAATCAAGATGCCACTTTTCCCCTGGTGAAAGGTGTACATGTGTTCTAAGCTCTGGTTAGCTAGTGTAGTTCCCAGAAAAGTAGGTCATAAGGGGCAGCTGGGTGGCTCAGTCAGTTAAGTGTCTGCCTTCAGCTCAGTCATGGTCCCGGGGTCCTGGGATTGAGCCCTGCATTGGGCTCCCTGCTCTCTCTCTCCCCCTGCTGCTCCCCCTGCTTGTGCTCTCTCACTCTCTCTCTGTCAAATAAATAAATAAAATCTTAAAAAAAAGCCGGTCCTAAACCATTTGATCCAAACATGTATTCCGTAGGCAGTTCACCTAGGAAAATTTCATTATTTCCTTCTACCCTCCCACCCCCATTACTGCTTCGTTAAGGAATGTTTTTCATCCTTCCCTTTGATTCTATGAGAGACCTCAAATTCTCAGTGTGCTCTTTTAAATCTCTCTTTTTAAAAAAAATTTTATTATTGTTATGTTAATCACCATACATTACATCATTAGTTTTTGATGTAGTGCTCCATGATTCATTGTTTGTGTAGAACACCCAGTGCTCCATGCAGAATGTGCCCTCCTTAATACCCATCCCCCCACCCCCCTCCCCTCTAGAACCCTCAGTTTGTTTCTCAGAGTCCATAGTCTCTCATGGTTTGTGAGATCTTACTCTCTTTCACTTTGGTTAGTCAGATTTAGTCTCTGTCGCTTGCAACCAAAGAACCCTAACAAACACACATTTTAAAAATTTATTTAAATATACAAGGACACACATTAAATAAAAAGTTACAGCATTGCTATTTTATGTATTTATAATACATAATTGCTATTGAAATAGCAGTAATACAATGGTCCTATTAATTTTTAATGTTCATCCCTTAGTCCTTGGACAGATTTCAGGATCTCTCTCTCTTACCAGTTTCAATGCAGTTGACTTGGGAGATAGACATGAACAATGCTGAGTTTTCAGGTTTTGAGAAAGAGAATAGTTAGAGGCTGAAGGGTACTGGAGGGAAGTTTATTAAGCTGCTTTAAAGCATAGATTGAGATAAATAGTTACATATACATTTATTTTGTTTTGTTGTAGCTAAAATGCAAAAAGACCCCCCCTTTTTTTTTAAAGATTTTATTTATTTATTTGACAGAGAGAGACACACTAAGAGAGGGAACACAAGCAGGGGGAGCAGGAGAGGGAGAAGCAAGCTTCCCACGGAGCAGGGAGCCGATGCAGGGCTCAATCCCAGGACCCTGGGATCATGACTCAAGCCGAAGGCAGATGCCTAATGACTGAGCCACCCAGGTGCACCCAAAAAGACCTTTTTTTATACCTGATCCTTCATTAAGTGTTTAACACCTAAAATATTGACTTGACAATTACATAAATTACCATCTTGATCTTTTGGTTCTTCTCACAGTTGAGGAAAGGATATAGAAATATAAATCCCCACCTAGAAGAATTTCATTGAAGTGTAATTTGGGGAGAGGTTACTATATCTATTTCAGGACTCAAATGCATTTTTTGGACAAACCATATAAATTTTTAAAGTCGTGTTTATGGGCCTCTGTTGCTGGGCGAATCATGGAATTGGCTCGGGAGATGTTTTGTCCCCTTCATTTCAGATTTGGGCCACTTATATCCCTTTCTCACTGCAAGCGATCAGAGTTCACATGGAACATGGGTTTCCTCGTTATCAGGGGGAAAGAGACATAACAGCTGAAGATGCCTGGGAGAGATTGCGTTCTCTCCCACAGAAGAATCCATAATGGTATAATTTCAGATATAATGATACCTCTGGAGGCTTTGCATTTTAGAAAACAGAGAGAAATTTACATGAGGTAAGGAACCCCTGACTATTGATACCCATAGGGCACTTTGTTTTCGGGAAGCTCCTAATTTTATTCTCACACCAGTCTTGGGAATCAGATTCATTTTAGAAATGAACAAACTGAGGCTAAGGATTTAAGTGAGATTCACTCAATTGCCCCAGATGGGAAATGTAGGAGTTTAGATTATAATCTTGCCCTTTGTCACCAGAGCCCACATTCTTTGCATTGAACACAGTGCCTTTCTAAATGCTCTTTAAGCCAGGCTGGCTCAGCAAGCCTGTCACAGCTCAGCTCTCCTCCTCATCTCTGTCAGCCAGGCCCTTCATAATTCTCAGTTCATTTTATAAAAGAAAAAAGAGCAGACTCATGTTTTGCACATTTTTAGCCAAAAGTGCCCTATCCCCTTTTACAATTTATCTTGTTATAGGTGAGAGAACATGAATACATAAGTACTAAACCTCCAGTCTTCAAACTAACCCAAACCATAGAGGAGATGAGAAATATAAATACCAAGTTACAATTTCAGTGAACCGTAGAATCCAAGATTGGAAGGAATCTTAAATCGTCAGATTCAATCTTGGTTATTTCTGAAGTTACACTGTATAATAGGTGCTTGCGTAAGACTGATGTTGTTTCAGAAAATTATGTGCCACATAATCACAGTGGAGATTTATTCAGTGTTTCCCATTTGTGCCAAATAGTGTTATAAGTGAATTACCCATAATAGTCCTATAATAATCATAGCCCATTGTTTGTGTGTGTGTGTGTGTGTGTGTGTGTGTGTGTGTGTGTATAGAGCGCCACAGCCTATATTAATCCATATAAAACCCATGTAGCCTTCACAATAACTCTTTGAAGTATTTTTTAAATTATTCCACTTTAGAAATGAGGAAACAAGCATAGGCTTATTTATTTTTTATTATTTTAAATATTTATTTATTTGAGAAAGACAGCACAAGTGGTGGGGGGAGGGCAGAGGGAAAGAATCTCAAGCAGACTCCCTGCTGAGCACGGACCCTGATCCCACTACCCTGAGATCAACAGCTGAGCCGAAATCAAGAATCAGACACTTAATGGCCTGAGCCACCCAGGCTCCTGGGATAGGCTTATTTAATTTCCTTAAAGTCACACAGCTAGTAAGCAGTAGTTGGAATTTGAGTGCAGAGGTGTGGCTCCAGCACTATGGGATTACACTTCCTCATTGGATCTGGGGATAGACCGCTCGCCTTCTGCAAGGGTCCTAGCACTGCTCCTGCACCGCAGAGATGATGACTTTGTGAATGATGTTTTCATTATCTCTTCGAACTTCCTTTTCTTGTTCTGTAGGAAAGCTATTGATTTTTATACATTTACTTTGCTATTGGGTAACTTACTGACTTAATTATTAGTTGTAATAGCTTTTTAGTGTTGCCTGCTGAGTTTTCTAGGTGTACAATCATAGCATCTACAAATAAGCGTGCTTTTTCTTCTTCCATTCCAGTTGTTATAACCCATGTCTTTTTCTTGCTTTAATAGATTGGGTATAATGTAGGTCTTTGTACAAATTAGTTGGAATGATGAAAATGCTGTGGAATTTTGGAGACTCGATAAGGAGCTAAGAAGCTTTTCAGGTATAATGTAATAATAATGGTCTGGCCTGAATAATGGTGTGGTAAAATCAATATCTATTAGAGAGGAATTTTATATTAAAAATTGACTAAACTTAGGGATATGGCCTGGGAAACACTAAAAGTTTTTGAACCTGAAGCATGCAAGTCTAATTGATAATGATCAGGAAATTGACTTTATTTTAATAGCTGCTGAATTCCAGTAATCTGTTCATCTGAAATAAAGTGACTAGAAAAAAAAATTAGAATTTTCAGTTTATAAACAGTTCTAGGAATGTGTCCTTAAGAGAAATTAACATATATATTGTTTTTATTTTTACAGCCTCTCCATAGTCTGATATTTGCTCTAACTACCCAGAAAATATATTTTACAAATTTAACATAATGCTTATCTAGTTTATAAAGTAACCTGAAAAGCAATATACTGATTCATTTAGCCTTTTAGAACCCTATACTGGTTTTTCAGATTTAGCCCACTTCAAAATCATTAGGATAGCTCTTCAGAAAGGTTGTTACCAGGAGATTCATAATTTTATTAGTTGGGAGCAAAGCCCAAAAATCTACATGTTTAGCTGTCAGTCCAGGTACTCCTGATACTTTGAGAAAACCCTGGTCTTGGGCTTTACAGTTAGTACCTGCACTTTGAATTTGTGTGCTGTATTTGGTACACACATCCCTGTCATTCACACACCACATTTCAATACCATCTCATGCTTCTTTGAACATGGCATGTTGTTAAATTTTTCCATATCCTTGTCCATATGGTCTGACTTCTGAGAGTGTCCTGATTTTCCTACCAGAATAACAGCCAAGTTACCCTTCTCAGCTCTATTTAGATTCAGGAAAGTCTTGGTTTTCTTTCTCAGGGTGGTGAGACCGAGGGTCTGCATGCCCCTCACCAGTGGGGAAGGCAGCCAAGTGATTCTTTTTCTAGTGGGACTGAGCAGGTGGGGGCACAGGTGATGCAGCATTCCTGCACAGATAAGGAAGCCTCTAGGGCAGTCGCCAGCCTATGCAAAAATCCTAGCCTTTAGGGAGTTTGCTGTCACAACCAAATGAGGATTAAACGAAAGCAAAATTTTTAAAAAGCACTTTTATTACTCCTACCTATTTTACTTAGCCTCAAGGAGGAGGTAGGACAATATTTAATATGGCCTACTCTATAAAAATAAAAGAAGATGCTATATACATGCAAGTATAAGGAAATAAAAAATCTGAATGCACAGTGCTTTTATCTACCTGAAGTAATTACCTATAAAGAAAAGGGGGAAAGGCTAAAAATACACTACCACTAAAATTTAGGATTTCCATTAACTGCAAGAGCAACAGAGATGGATTAAAAACAGAATAGTGGGGGGCGCCTGGGTGGCTCAGTTGGTTAAGCGACTGCCTTCGGCTCGGGTCATGATCCCAGGGTCCTGGGATCGAGTCCCACATCGGGCTCCCAGCTCAGCGGGGAGCCTGCTTCTCCCTCTGACCCTCTCCCCTCTCATGCTGTTTCTCTCTCTCTCTCTCAAATAAATAAATAAAATCTTTAAAAAAAAAACAAAACAAAACAGAATAGTGGGGGCGCCTGGGTGGCTCAGTCGGTTAAGCGGCTGCCTTCGGCTCAGGTCATGATTCTGGGGTCTTGGGATCAAGCCTGCTTCTCCCTCTCTGCCTGCCTCTCTGCTTACCTGTGTTCTCTATCGCTCTGTCAAATAAATAAAATAAAATCTTAAAAAAAATAAAAACAGAATAGTGAACCAGAAATACGATGATACCAAACATCTTGAGCCTGTTTACTTGAAAGTAGGTAGAAATATCCTGCCTGATTTTTGTTCAAAACCCAAATTAAATCTAACTGGGAAGACTGATGAGCCAACACTCTGAGATACTTGGAAAGGAAGGAAGACTGGTGGTGTGTGGCAGGAACTATATATCTCATGAAGAAACTTCTGGAATTGGGACTGAAATACAAAAAGAAGGTCCCAGTGGTGATTGGTGAGTTGAGGCGACTTACTGCCTCTGACTGCATGAGTGCCGGACTGTTATGGATTGGTTCTAGAAGAGCCTCCTCAGGCCAGAGTCTCAGAATTCAACCATGGGCTCTGTATTGCACATCACTGTAATGGTTTATTTATTTAAGAATAAAAAACACAATAAATATATCCTACCACACAAACCCACCCACCCACCAATATACTGCAGAGCAAGAGAAAGAACATTAGCATCCTGAAGACAATCCTCGCAGAAGGTATCCCAAGCTGCATCAGTCAGTGGCAGCATCTTTGGGTTACGTTTATACTTCCAGGACCAAATGTGACCGAGGCAGCGCTCATTTCAATGGAGAGTTTCCAAAATATTCATATAGAAATAGTTTCAGTGTATTAGAATTTACATAATTTGCAAGATTTTTTGCATTCTCTCTCTTTTTTTCCCCCGTGGAAAGAAAGGGGGAGCCCCATCTCTTCTGATTCCTCGTAGGTGGTCCTGTTGTTCCTTCATGGGAGCAGAAAGGGTGTGATTTTTTTCTTCTTTCAAAGATCGTAAGTGGAGGTTATTGCTCCGCCTTTATTGTCTGTTGCATTCCCAGGACTGCCGCTTCTAGGAGTTTGTGTAAGAGCCCAGCAGGGGGCTTTCATTATCTTTTTTCTAAGTGTGGTCTTCCTTGCCTTCCCCCCTTGTTTCCTTTCTTTCTGCAGGTATCTTCATTTTCATTTCACTGGGATGTTTCTTTGAAAAAGAAGAAAGTTGTGTGCTCCTTTAGAAGTATTTCTCATTCAAAACAGAGATTAATAAATTGAGAGGAAGGAGATGAATCGAGAAAGTTACAACTCAAAACGCTGCAATTGTGGGAGAGAGAAAGGGAAAGAATAGTAGATAGGGTGAAACAATCTGAGGCAGAACACTGAAAACCGCTATTCAGAAATGCCACAAATCGGACATTCCCTTTCGTCTGTCAATCTCCTATTCTCAATTCTTATATACCATCTCTTTCTCCTGATGCTCAGTCTGAAGTATTTCCTCTCATGAAGAGAATAGAGTTTTTCAAACTCAAGAGCCTAATTAGGAACAAGGTTTTCCATCCTTTCACGATTGCCTTGTAAGTTCAGCTTCTCTTTCCTGCACTATTTACAATGGAGGCATTTATAATAAAGGGTGTCACAGTAGGATACTGCTGTCATTGGTAGTATCGAAATGAGAACTATGGAGAGCAAATAGACATAAGTTCAAGTACTGCAGTGTCTATTCTTTGTGAGTGCTTCTGTCTCATGCACTCACAAGTAGGCACATACCATATTGGGGTGACACCAAGTGGGTTGTGAGGCGCCTCAGCCCTGTCATTACATTGCCACAGCCATATGGAATAAGCCTCACAGTTAGTATTAGGGAAAGGTTGCTCACTTCCAAATTCTGACACCACGCTTATGGGCTGCTTTCATTTAGCCTTCAGGCAGGAGTGCGACGAGAAATGGATGAGAGGAAGGAGGACTTTTCTTGGGAGGGATGTGCAGGATCTTGGTTTTAATCACAGGCAACAGTGCTTCTCACACTTCAGCATGTGTGAGAATCAACTGGAGAGCAAGATTCCTAGACGTTGCCACTAGATGTTCTGCGAAGGAGCCTAGGGATTTTAATTTCCGGTATACTTCTTGTTGATGCCAGAGCTTCCAGTAATTTCCTGGACCACAGTTGGAGTAGCAGGGATGTCAGGCACAATGTTTCTGGGGAGAAAAATCCAAATAGGAGATCTCTGAAATTTTGAAATTATCCTTGACTCTTTCACTCACACATTTCCTACTCCCCTGAGCTCTCTTGCCCTCCGCCACAATTTCTAGTCACTGGTCTTATAATTTCCACCCTTAAATTACCTCTTTAGTGCACCCCCACATATCCACCCCCCACTTTAATTCAAACCCGAATTGTTTTTCTCCTGAGTCTTCAATAGTATCTTGAATGACCCCCCCCAACCTCCACTTCAGTCTTGTCTCAATTTAATCTAGCCTCCATGTAACTTTCTTTTTAAAATAAAATCTGATCAAACTGTTCCTCTGATTAAAATCCAATGAAGGCCTCCAATTCTGTATGGAGTGAAGTCCAAGCTTCTTAGCATTGCATATTAGTCCTTTCTGATCTCTCCCTCATCCATCTGTCCAGTTTTCTCTCTAGCAGTTCTCCATCCCATCCCCTCAAGCAACGCTTTATTTATCTGACAGCCATGTTGAGCTACTTATGGATTCCTGAACAAAGCTATAAATCTCTCCCTCTGAAATATCTTTCATTTTCAATTGGGGGGAATTTCCATTTGTCATTCAAAATCCAACTTGGCATGACTCCTCTGTGAAATTTTAACTTGACCCTTCAGAGCCAGCTGCATAAAACCCGCCCTTACATGGTCACTTGTCAACTTGTAGTTATTATTTGCTTATTTTCTTCTCCTTCTAAATAGTATGATTTCCTTGAAAGCAGGGTGCAAAATGTGACTTGTGCAGCATCTCGTACAATGATGTTTACTCAATTAAGTTGATTTTAAGATAGATCAAATCACATTTGGAGGTTTCCATTCTTCAGATACAGAACAAAAATAAAGGAATTGTGTGGCAGCCTCTAAAATAGGGCTACAGAGTGATGTGATGTCTTTGCTAAAACGAGACAGTTCAGTCAAATAGGATTTCTGTCTTATTAAGAGGCTTATGCCGATCATTGTAAGGACCACAAACACTTAGAAAGCAGTGAGTATGTCTATCTTTGTTTCAAACCTTATGCTTTAAGTGCATTGTTTAAATACTCAGTAAAAACAGCACCAATTGTATATAGAGCATGCAAATTGCTAATACTTGGGTTATTTTATTCCAACTGTGCTGTCCTTTGAAAAACTATTGGATATCCTTTATCTCATTAAACACGAAGCCTATAGCTTGTCTGAAGATTTACAGGGTATCTATTTTCCTATTAACCAAGAGGAAAAAATAGCCTTTATACAGTACAACACAACAGAACACTCTCCCACTAACCTCGATTCGCATTCTCTGCTTGTATACACTAGCCAGAGTCAAGGAAACTGGGGTTACCAACAAGTTATGTTACATTCTTACATTTCTCTAAGGCCAGGGGCAACTCTTAAAGATTTCAAGGCTAAGAGGGAATACAAGTTATAAAACTAAACAATTCTGGCCCTAAACACTACATAAATAGGCCAAGGAACATTCATTGGGGTGGGTAGCCTAGACTTATGCTGGCAGAGGGAGGAGAGCAATAGACCAAGACAGAGACCCAAGAGAGGTGGGACTTTGAAAAGTGCTGGTTTCTGAAAGGTGTGACCTGGAGTTGTGGTTCTCCATAGGGCTCCAAGACCATCTACGGAAGGGAAGTCTCCTAGCGAACCTGTCACATTTTTTTGTTTTTCATAGCCTAAATTCTCATAGATCAGTGACTCACATATATGACTCACTCTCCAGCTGGCTTCAGTCTATTAAAGCACTTGGCTTTCAACATGAGCTCTGGTCTGAGAGGAAGAGGAGGAAGAGGGGATTGTTGAGCTGATTCTGGGCTCTGATTTTATACGGGACTCAGCTTTGTGCTAGTCATGATGCCACTGCACAAGTGTCGTTGGGGGAGCATCCTGTTTCCTTTGGTTCCTTTGACCTAGATCCTCTTTCTAAACCGCCCTCTAAACAATCTAAACAATCCCTACTATCACATAATGCAGAAACAAATTCACATTTGCATTTTGACCCAGAAGAGTCCTTAAGGTAGCCCTGATGTTGCCATTGGAGAATACACCAACAATTGTAACCTTTGAGAGTATACTGTGCTCTTGGTTGCCACGGAAATCAAGAGAACAGAGCCCGCCTGGTGCAATTTTATTGTCTGTTTCAGGAACTGTAGCCTCCAGATGGAGGAGATAAAATACAGCCTGTGGGTCATTTATGTGATAGTTTTATTCTCTCTCTCCAGATTCTCACCTCTATGCTTGAATCTTGTCTGCATCATCCTTGGGAAGTGGCCATACATTCTAAGCATAAACAACCGTAGTGATGGAGGAATTCACTACTTCTAGAGAGAACACTTGCCTAGTGATAGACTCTGATTTTTAATTCTCAGAACAAGTACAATCTACTTTCAAACTAAAGGTTGTTTGGTATTGGAAAATATTACCAATGCTCCTAGTTCCTTTTTGATGTTATTTCTCTTTAACTTCTTGGTTACTCTCCTCTGAATATTTCCCAAATTTTAAATTTTATTACATTTTGTGAAATTTATGTAAAATTCAATGTTGACTTAATTCTTAATGATTAGGTGTTTTATTATGTGTTAATTGTTAAAATATAGAAAATTTCATAGTTTTAAAAACATTTAAAGTTTTCCAAACAGAATAAGGTTTTAAATTCTTAGTATATATATGTATAAAAATATAAAGGTATTTATAGATTATGTCTGAATGGGAGAGAGACATATTTTGAGGGCCTCATAGCAAGATTGTCACTTTTCATATGTTAGTTTTTCATACTTTAATGTAGTATAAAACTATCAAAACCTTAAGTTGGACTTGTTTTTATTTTCTTAAGTTGGAGTTTATAAATATTTCTGTATATTAGGTTTGCCATGCAAGGAACAACCCAAAGGTTGTTTTATTTCTTTAAAAAAAGAAATATATATACATATATATATATATCTTATACCTGTATGTTTTTGACCTTAGTAATTAATACTTTACATAACCTGTATCCATCTTGTTAGTGTCATTATGAATCTTGCTATTTGTCATTAGCATACTGGTGACCTTGAACTCTACCGCTTTGTTCCAGCTGCTGATTTAAAGGTGGAACAGAATAGGCTACACTGTGCTCAATCTTCCCGGATGAGAATTTAATTTTCACAAATGAAATATATGTAAATATAATATATGTTTATGTGTGTGTATATATCTCATGATAAAGTGAAGTTTATCCTAGGAATCTGATGATTGTTCAGCATTTGAAAATTAATCAGTATAAATTATCACATCAACAATCTAAAGAAGAAAAATCATTTGATCCTCCCAGAAGATGCAGAAAATGACTTTATCAAAATTCGATATCCATTCATGATAAAAACTTATAGCAAAGTAGGAACAGAAGGAAACTTCCTCAACATGATAAAAGGCATCTATAGAAAAAGATAGCTAACTTCTTAATGGTGGAAAACTGAATGCTTGTCTATTAAGACAGAGAACAAGACAAGTTTGCCCACTCTTAATGCTTTCATGAATATCATACTCTAGGTTTTAATTAATTCATACTGATAGGAAATAAAGAAAGAAGTAAAACAATCTCTATTTTCAGACAATATAATTATCTATTTGGAGAATACTAAAGAATTTACAAAAAAAACTACTGGAACTAAAAAGTGAGTTTAGTATTGATTGCAGGATATAAAGTCAATGTACAAAACTAATCACATTTCTATATATTAAAATTATTTATTTATTTATTATTTATTAATTTATTTGAAATAAGAAAACAGAATTTTTCAAAAATTTCTGGGGTACTTGAACTACTTAATTTTAAGACTTATAGCTACAGTATTCAAAGCAGTGTGGTGTTGGTAAAATTACTGATACATAGATCAAAGGGACAGAGTATGGAGTCCAGAAGTAGACCCAAGGTATAGGATCAATGGAATTTTAACAAAGGAGTAAAGGTAATTCATAGTTGAAATGACCAGTGATTTTCATAGCCTAAATTCTCATAGATCAGTGACTCACATATATGTGCTGTCCTTTGAAAAACTATTGGATATCCTTTATCTCATTAAACACGAAGCCTATAGCTTGTCTGAAGATTTACAGGGTATCTATTTTCAACCAGTGATCCTAGAACAATTGGACATCCATATACCAAAAACAAAACAAAAACTTTGATCCTTAAACTCAGAATGGGTCATATACCTAAAAATAAATTCTAAAAATGTAAAATTTTTAGAAAATAACATAGGAGAAAAATCTTTGTGACCCTGGATAGACAAAGCTTTCTTTGGTTAGACCACAAGAACACAATAAAAAAAGAAAAAAAATGATATATTGGAATTTATCAACACAGAGAATTTCAAAACTGCTGCTCTTCGAAAGACACTCTTAAGAAAATAAAAATACAAGTGATAGGGATGCCTGGGTACAGTGTCTGACTCTTGGTTTCGGCTCGGGTTGTGATCTCAGGGTTGTGAGATAGAGCCCTGCATCAGGCTGTGCACTCAGTGCAGAGTCTGCTTAAGACTCTTTCTGTCCCTCCCTCACTCTCTCTCCCCCACCAAAATAAATAAATCTTTAAAAAAATATACAAATCATAGACTGAAAGAAAAATTTTTTTTATCACATATCTGATAAGGAATCTGTATCTAGGATAAATAAAGAACACCTAGAACTCAATGGGAAGAAAACAAACAATAATTGAAATATGTTTTTGAAAAAATTTTAAACTGATACTTTACCAAAGAAGATATAAATATGCACATATGCACATGCAAAAATTCTAAACATCATTAATCATGAGGAAAATATAAATTAAAAGCATGATGAGATACTACTATTAACATGGCAAAGATTTTTTAACTGATAATACATTGTGTTTGTGAGGATAGAGAGCAGTTGGAATGTGCATAATTGGCTGTTGAAGATGCAAAATTGTGCAATAACTGTGGAAAACAGGTTGGTAATATCTTATAAAGTTAAATATCCACTTACCATCCCTTTCTGGGAATATAGCCACATGAAACAAATAGTTTTTTAATGTAAAAATCATATGTAAACATCTGTGTTAACTTTATTCATAAATGACAAAAACTGAAAATAACTTGTCCATTAACAGGTGAATGGATAAACTGTGGCACATCACACTATGGAATATTACTCAACAAAGTAAAGGAACCAACTACTGATACTCGCTCGATGTGGGTGAATCTTGGCTGTGTTACAGTAAGTGAAAGAAGCTAGCTCCCAAAGGCTATATACTGTGTGATTCCATGTATTGGACATCCTGGAAAATACCAACCTATAGACCCCCAAAATGGTTCAATTATTGTCAGAGCCTAGGTGGGATAAGAGGGAAGGATGATGACATGGGAATGGGGGAGGTTCGTTTTTTGCATTAATGGAATTTTTCTATATTTTGATTTTAGTGATTTAGTATGACTATGCATTTGCAAAACTCAGAGCATCTGTTATATACAAAAAATAGGAATTTTACTCTGTAATTTATACCTTAATAAAAGATAATTAATATAAAGAGGAGTTAAAAAAGAAATAATGGGGACGCCTGGGTGGCTCAGTTGGTTAAGCGTCCAGCTCTTGATTTCGGCTCAGGTCATGATCTCAGGGTTGTGGGACCAAGCCTTGCATCAGGCTCTGCACTCAGTGGGGAGTCTGCTTCTCTGCCTCTTTCTCTCTCCCTCTGTGCCTCCAGTGCACGCTTTCTCTCTCTCTCTAAAATAAATAAATAAATCTTTAAAAAATTAAAAAAAAAATAAAAAGAAATAATGCAAGTCACATAGGGTTAAGTTTGAGCCCAGATGATATAGATTGTAAATGTTATGGGAGTTTAAAGGAGTGAATCACTGTAGTGATCGACTGGAAGATCAGAAGGAGTGTATAGTATTTTATTCGGGTCTTGAAAAAGTCCATTGGTGAAAGGAGGGAAAGGGGGCGAGTTCAGAATGGTGAGGGGAACTGTTTGAACAAAATTGTGGTCACTTTGTGCCATGATGATGTATTTTTCGTTTTGTCTGAAGACGTGGAAAAGGCAACCAAATATAACAAAAGATTTAAATCCCTGCTTTATTATGAATCAGTTATATGATTTTGGATAAATTACTCAAAATATCTGATTCTTTATTTTGATATCCTTAGAAATAACAGGAATAATAATTCCCAGGATCCAACCAACCAACCAACCAACCAACCTACCATTTACTTAGCCCCTAAATAATTCCAGATGTGGCTCTAACAACTTCTAGCTGAAGGACCAGGTGTAAGTTACTTAACCTTTCTGAACTTCTTGTCTCTTCTCTAAAAAGAGAATGGTGATGATACTTACATGCTACGGTTGTTGAGATAATGTGGTCAGTGGTGCTCAGCTTGTTTGTACTTGCTTTATTTTTTTTAAGATTTATTTATTTATTTGAGAGAAAGAGAGCACACATGTCCATGCACGTTGGGGCGGGGGAAGGAGCAGAGGGAGAAGAGAATCTTAAGCAGATTCTCTGCTGAGTGTGGAACTGCATGCGGGGCTTGATCTCAGGACCCAGAGATCACAATCCTAAAATCATTACCCGAGCTGAAAGCAAGAGTTGGTCACTTAACCACTTGCACCATCCAGGCTCCCCTGTACTGGTTTTGGATCAAATATATACTTAAGTGGACACAGGCTGGGCAGGGAGCACACAATATTCAAAGCCAAGAAATGAAGAGAAAATCTGATGCATTCAGGAAACTGAAATAGTTAGACGTAGCTGACAATCAAGCTTTAAGGGAGAGGAATCGTGAGAGAAAAGATGAGCACTGGCTAAATCACAAAGAGCTATGTGTGTTCTGGCCTTTATTTTTTCCTAATTATGAGACTAGCAATGGAGAAGTGTTGACTTATTTGAGAAATACTTGGGGTACAGAGTTTACAGTGTTTAGTGACAAACTGGGATGGGAAATGAGGGACAAAAAGAAATGTAGGAGATCTCATCCATTTCTGGCATAAGTGACTAGGATGTTTGTTATGTTAGTACCTACCTAGGAAATGAAAGTCCAAAAAGTGTACATGTGTGCGTGTGTCTGTATATGTGTGTGCATGTGGGTGTGCATATTGGATTGGAGGGTGAGAATGGTTGAAGTTTGATTTTAGAAATGTTGGGTTTGGGGAGGTAATGGGTAACAACTAGAAATTTTCAAAAAGCAGCTATATATTTTGATCTGTAGTTTAGAAGAGAGGCATGAGCCTGAATTTGTGAATTTTAAGAACATAGGTGATAGTTGCAGGTATGGAAATGAAAGAAATAAAATATGTTGAATATATACATTACACAGAGAAGAGAGCCAAATACATAACTCCAGGAAATACAAGTATTTCATGTGTAGGATGAAGAATGGAGTTCAATGTGGAGACTCAGAGGGAGAGACTGGTCGATTCTGACAATAAAAATAGTAAAGGCTAGTTAACACTGAGTGCTCATTATATAATACTCTGTGCCAAATAACATGCTATTATGCTCTCACTTTATATATGGGGAAATGAAGGTTTAGGGAGAATAAATGATTCCCAGGGCACACAGCTACAAGTGATGGATGTGGGTTTGAAGCTCAGGATGTCTGACTGCAGAGCTTGAGTTCTTATAAAGTAAATCCAACTTGGAGAATTGTTAGAAAAGTGAGGAGAGTTGTTAGAAAAGTGGGAAGAGAGAAGGGAGAGTTTAGCTGTGTTAAAAAAATATTTGTACATTTTGCACTGCATTTAATAACTAGGAAGAGAAGCCATAAGTGATCTTGAAAAGAAACATTCCATGTAGATGGCAGGAGGTGAAGCCAGATTACAGAACATTGAACAGGTGGAGCAAGGACAATAGTAAATATAATCTTAGTGGTGATGGCAAGATCACTTTTTCAATAATCATAGCCCTTTGGGTTTACGGAATAACTTTAAGAAGATGAAGAACTGACCAGTTGGTGGAAAATTTAAAGATTTTTAACAAGTGTGTATGTGCCACACAAAGGCTGTGAGGGAAGTAAAACTACTATGTTAAATAAGTGACTCCCTTTTTAGCAACAACACCCCCTACTGTCCATTCAAACCCAATTTTTGGGACTGGTTCTTCTGTCCACCGGAGTAAAAAAGTTAGCTGAAGTCCGGACTCATGAATCTTCTGTTCACTCTCAGATAACGAAAAGTTCTTTGTAACTTCTTCCCACAAAGGAGTATCAATTCAGTCATTAATTTGTCCAGTATAGCATCATAATCAAAATCTTAAAACTTTGTTTGAGGGCCAGCTTTCCCATTCCACCTCTTAGCTAGAGCCTGATTCAAGCTGATTGTGTGCAGGAATAGGGGTAGGACTCCAAAGAGTGCTTCCCTTTACGCTACCAGAACTTTTGTTCTTCCAGCGGTTTCTGACCAGTGAAACTTGGGAAATTTTCAGCAATGGAGGCGTATCTTTATGTAAGGACCAGGGAAATTCCATCATTCCAGAAAGTAACGTGAATGGGCTGGGTTTGGTGCTCTCTGGGTCTAGGAGCTATTTGAAAAGTTGACTCATTCACTTATTGGGAAGTTTCCTGAGTTCTTTTTAGACCCTTTTCTCCTCACTGGGAACTCTCTAATCTAATTCTCTAAACGGAGAAGGGTATTAAGTTATTGCCTGGTCATTTGTGACTTTTTCCTGAGTTTGGGTGGCAGAAAATACAATTCTTGTTTTCAGGGGATCTTCTGAGGTCCTTTGCCTATACATGTGTGGGAGAAGGAAACTCACTCTGTGTCACGTCTGCTATGGGAACCAGCTACTTTGGCTCATCTTCTTAGGCAATGCAATTGATTCCCAAACTGCTGTTTCCATGGTGCTGTTTCAAGTGGCCTCTTTGAGTCGGTTTGTCCCTCTTTATATTTTTCAGGCAAGAGACATAAGCGAGTCCACTCTGTTTCCCAAGTTGCCAGGACATATCATAAATGCCCTGAGTGTTCATTGGAAACTCCTTTCCCTAGTTTTGAGGTGAAGGGCAGGCGCTCTCATCCCTGATCTCTTAGGGATGGAAGGACTTAAAACATCCCAGTGGCTTTCCTAAAATTCCTCCTTAATCTCCTAACTCCTCAACATTTTATACTTTCTATGTGGAAGAAGTGTTGAAGACTGTGAGTTAGTTTTGTTATAAAATCTTGGGTAGTCTTGAACCTGAATGTGGAATGATGTGGCTAATTTCTTTAGGTCTTTGCCTAAATTGATTCTAAAATAATTTATTTAAATTGATTATGACTTGAAACTAAGAGGATTTTTGTTCTCATTTGCATGAAGTCCTCTCTAAAAAGAAAAGCATGTTGAAGAAAGAGTTCAAAGCACTGACCCATGCGTGGAGATGCTGGTGTTGTATCTCTGGATGAATAAATTCAGTTGAGCATTAATTAAAATAGCAACACAGTAAATTAGCACAGCTTTCTTGTGCAACATAATGATCAATAAAGGAAAGACACAGGTGCTTTGGAGAAAAATTTAACCCAAGTGCAAATCTTTTATTCATAAGTTTCAAATTAAATCTTCTTGACTTTTGAAAGCTCCATTCAAACATTAATAAGTGTTTTCATATCAAAGGGGGAAAACGCCACACTTCTTTTGTAAACTAAAATGCATATGATTTTACATGTTCCCAAATGAAAAACATGAGTCGAGCACAATGTATAAATGAGAAAAATATTAAAATGAGTTTATTGTAAGCAGAAGCTCCAGTACAAGTTATGTACACAATTGCAAGGTGTGGTTATGAACAGTAATCTTGTCATACATTTATGTTTGTCAAATAAAAGAGTATTCTTGCCTAAAGAATTTAATTTATGTTAAAGCAACAAATTCAATTCAAGTATTTTACAATCACAAGTGCTAAACAGGTCTCTGTAAAGAGTGTTGCCATTAAAGCAAGATTAACATGGGAAAAAAAAAAAAGACTAGTCACTCTCCTTATGAACAATAGTTGCTTATAAGGCTGACCTGAGAATGGTCCAAAGAGACCCAGCAAGGCCCCCACGTCCAGTGGTACATTCACACGTGTTCTCATAGTTTAAAGCATTATGTTTTACAAAAAGATAAAATGGAAACCTGACTCTTGGGCTCATGGTACGTGGAATGGCTGATTTTATTCTGTGAAGGCAAAGGACCCTAGTTAAGACCATTTTCAAAATATATGCAGTGTATTCTCTGAGGACTTCCCACTGAAGAATAAACACAGAGCACTTAAGAGAAAAGAATTAAATTACCAAAGATAGCTCCAGTTTGGGAACCAATATAAATTCTGGTTCTCACTTTGGATTGTTTTAGAGATGTGCAGATTAATTTCTTGGACTTCTGGTGAGTCAGCAGTGTTTTCTTTTCTTTTTCTTTCTTTCTTTCTTTTTTGGTAAAGATTTTATTTGTTTGACAGAGAGAGATATAGCGAGAGAGGGAACACAAGCAGGGGGAGTGGGAGAGGGAGAAGCAGGCCTCCTGCTGAGCAGGGAGCCCGATGCGGGGCTCGATCCCAGGACCCTGGGATCATGACCTGAGCTGAAGGCAGATGCTTAACAACTGAGCCACCCAGGTGCCCCATCAGCAGTATTTTAAGTTAAGATCATGTTAGTATGATCATGAGATGAAAGCAGAAAATAAAGTGAAATAAAATAAAGTCTCTAATTTACAGAATCCTCCCCTCTCCCCACTATCACAAGGGGAATGGTAGCGATGTAAGAGTATTCATAATAGATCTGATTGTGAACTGACTGTATGGTGGCTAATAATGTGAGTTTGGGGAGTCATATGACCGGGATTCTAATTCTGGGTTTACAATTAATGCATTTTCTATAGGCTAAAAATGAACAAGGTTGGTGGAAGGTTATCTTTGCATGAGGAATGCTTTAAAGAAACCCAAAGATGAGGGAGCAGGTGGTGTAACTGAAATCTTAAAGTCGTTTCCTGACGCATTTCCACCTTTGGCTTCCATCGTGTTAGATTATACATCCTAAAACATTACTTTGATCATCTCATGTTCTGTTGAGGAAATTACTTCACTGCTTTTCCTCCAAACCCCCATCTCCCTCCCCACCAAAATTCTAGCCTCTCCAACTAAAGACTTTCAGTATCATACACCAATCTACTTTTCCAGATCTTTCAACATTTTATATTCTACATCATGTTTGTCTGTCCATCAAACTAGGTACTTAACTTTCCTTTGGAAAATCTTAAACATTCTTCCTTTCACTGTTCTTATTTGTCCCTATCTGCAGTGTTGCCCCCATCCCACTCCACCTCCCTTAAATACCAGCTCACAGCCCAAAATCTCACCTCCTTTACAAAACTGTCTATGACAGTTTCAAGATGAAATGAACTCTCCTTTTTTAAAATGTTGGCAGTGCATCCTGGATACCTTTCAGTGTATTTACACATCTACCTGTAGTACCCTCGAAGTGCTGGACTTAGGAGTGCAAACAGAAATCAGTTCACTTCTTTCCTTGTCACTCACTTTGCTACATCACCCGCCCCCCCTTCCCAGCCCAGTACAGATCTTCCTTGACTTACAATGGGGTTACCTCCCAATAAACCATCATAAGTTGAAAATATTGTAGGTAGAAAATTCACGAGGTATACTTAACCTACCAAACATCATACCTCAGCCTAGTCTACCTTAAATGTAGTCAGCACACTTATATTAGCCTACAGTTGGGCAAAAGTATCTAAAAGCACAAAGCCTATATGATAATAGCGTTCAATGTCTCATGTAATTTATTGACTACTGTACTGAAAGTGAAAAACACAGTGGTTGTATGGGAACATAATGGTTGTCAGTGTGTTGGTTCCTTACCCTCTTGATTACTGGCTGACTGAGAGCTGTGGGTCACCGCCCCTGCCCAGCATCGCAAGAGAGTATGTGTACTGCATATTGCTCGCCTGGGAAGAGATAAAAGGTTAAAATTTGAAGTATAGTTTCTACTGGATGCATATTCCTTTCATACCATCATAAAGCCAAACAAATCTTAAGTCAAACCATTGTAAGTTGGGCATCTGTTTTTGAACTGATTTATAGCTTTTTTGGCCATTTTCATATATAAACAAAGTTTCATTTCTAGATATTTTTAAAAGTCCAGTCAGGCCTACATTAAGACTTCAATCTCTTTGCTCTTTGCAGTGCAGTTCTAAGCAGCTCCAGCCAGGTTTAGATGTAAGCTTTCCAAAGAGAGTGTCTGTCACCAAATCCTTTTGCCTTACCAAAGATGCTAGTCAAAGTTTGCAAAAAAACCATTCAATATGTTCTGACTTAGTAACAGAATAAGATGGGTCTGTGAAATTCTATAGCTTAGCAAATTAAAGCCTGATGTCAGTATCCCTTCTGACAAGTGCACCAATATCTCAGTGGAGTACCCTTCTGGCTTTCTACATTTGAGCTTGGGTTGGGGAAACCTAGTAAGTAGTATTGGAGGGAAAACTAATATGGCACCCATTTCCCAGCTCCTCCCTTGGGACAGAAAGAAGAGAGTGGAATCAATCAATATAATACACCACATTAACTGAAGGAAGGGGAGGAAAAAACCTCCTACGTGATCATCTCATTTGATGCAGAGAAAGCATTTGGTGAAAGTCAACACCTTTTATAAAAACTCAAAAAATTAGGCATAGAAGGAGACTACCTCAAGAGAATAAAGGCCATATATGAGAACTCACAGCTAACTTCACACTCAGTGGTGAAAGACAAAGCTCTTCCTCCAAGATCAGGAATGAGACAAGGGTGTCTGCTTTTGCCACTTCTCTTCAACATAGTACTGGACATCCTAGAAGGAGCAATTAGGCAAAATGAAATAAAAATGAATCCAAATTGGAATGGAAAAAGTTATATTTCTGTTTGCAGCAACATGATCTTATATGTTGAAATCCATAGAGATTCCACACATACAAAAAACAAAACACAACCTGTTAGAACTAATAAAAGAATTCAGCAAAGTTGTAGGATAAAAAATCAATACACAAAATCAGTTGAAATTCTTTATACTATATATCGTAATATACACTAACAGTGAACAATCTGAAAAGGAAATTAAAAAAAAACAATTTCATTTACAAAGCATCAAAAGGAATAAAATACCTAGGAGTAAACTTAACCATCAAGGCAAAAGATCTACAGAAAACTACAAAATATTAAATAAATTAAAGAAGACACAAATAAATGGAAAAGCATCCTGTGCTAATGGATTGGGAGACTTAATGAGACTTAATATTGTTAAGGTTTCTATACCACCCAAAACAATTTGCAGATTTTTTGTAATCCCTATCAAAATCCCAATAACATTTTTTTTTTTTTTTTTTGCAAATAGGATTGCAAAATCTACCTTAAAATTCAGATGGAATCTCAAGGGGCCCCAAAAGGCCAAAACAATCTTGAAAAAATGTAGAGTTGATGGTCTTACACTTGTCAATTCAAAAGTTATTATCAAGCTAAAGTAATCAAAATAGCATTGTTAGTGGTGAAAACCATACATATATAGACCAAAAGAATAGAATAGAAAGCCCAGAAATAAGCCCTCACATATATGGTCAAATGATCTTCAACAAACATGACAAAACTATTCAATGGGGACAGAACAGTCTTTTCAACAAATGGTGCTAGGAAAACTGAATAGCCACATGTAAAACAATGAAGTTGCACCCTTACCAAACACCATATACAAAAATTAACTGAAAATGGGTTAAAGACCTGAACATAAAAGCTAAAATTACCAAACTCTTAGAAGGAAACACAGGTCTTCTGCCCATTTTTTGACTTGATTATTAGTTTTTTGGGTGTTGAGTTTGAGTGGTTCTTTATAGATCTTGGATACCAGCCCTTTATCTGTAGTGTCATTTGCAAATATCTTTTCCCATTCTGTCGGTTGTCTCTGTATTGTTGACTGTCTCCTTTGCTGTGCAGAAGGTTTTTATCTTGATGAAGTCCCAAAAGTTCATTTTCTCTTTTGTTCCCCTTGCCTTTGGAGACGTGTTTTGAGAGAAGTTGCTGCAGCCGATGTCAAAAAGGTTACTTCCTGTGTTCTCCTCTAGGATTTTGATGGATTCCTGTCTCACATTGAGGGCTTTCATCCATTTAGAGTTTATCTTTGTGTATGGTGTAAAAGAATGGTCCAGTTTCATTTTTCTGTATGTAGCTGACCAATTTTCCCAGCACCGTTTATTGAAGAGACTATCTCTTTTCCATTGGATATTTTTTCCTGCTTTGTCGAAGATTAGTTGACCGTTGAGTTGAGGGTCCATATCTGGGCTCTCTATTCTGTTCCATTGATCTGTGTGTCTGTTTTTGTGCCAGTACCATGCTGGTGATCACAGTTTTGTAATATAGCTTTATATTGGTGATCACAGCACTATAATATAGCTTTAAATCAGGCAACGTGATGCCCCCACCTTTGTTTTTCTTTTTCAATATTTCCTTGGTGATTCGGGGTCTTTTCTGGTTCCATACAAATTTTAGGATTGTTTGTTTCAGCACTCTGAAACATTGATCGGGATGATGTTGAAAGTATAGATTGCTCTGGGCAGCATTGACATTTTAGCAATGTTTATTCTTCCGATCCATGAGCATGGAATGTTTTTCCATCTTTTTGTGTCTTCTTCAATTTCCTTCATAAGTGTTCTGTAGTTTCTAGAGTATAGATCCTTTACCTCTTTGGTTAGGTTTATTACAAGGTATCTTAAGATATTTAGTGCTATTGTAAATGCAATCAATTCCCTAATTTCTCTTTCTACAGTTACATTGTTAGTGTAGAGGAAAGCAACTGATTTCTGTGCAACAGACACTTCTCCAAAGAAGACTTACAAATGGCTAACAGACACATGAAAAAATGTTCAACATCATTAGCCATCAGGGAAATTCATATCAAAACCACACTGAGATACCACCTTACACCAGTTAGAATGGCAAAAACTGACAAGACAAAAAACAACAAATGTTGGAGAGGTTGTGGAGAAAGGGGAGCCCTCTTACACCGTTGGTGGGAGTGCAAGGTGGTACAGCCACTTTGGAAAACAGTGTGGAGGTTCCTCAAAAAATTAAAAATAGAGCTACCCTGTGACCCAGCAATTGCACTATTGGGTATTTACCCCAAAGATACAGATGTAGTGAAAAGAAGGGCCATATGCACCCCAATGTTCATAGCAGCAATGTCCACAATAACCAAACTGTGGAAGGAGCCGAGATGCCCTTCAACAGATGAATGGATAAAGAAGATGTAGTCCATATATACAATGGAATATTACTCAGCCATCAGGAAGGATGAATACCCAACATTTGCATCAACATGGATAGAACTGGAGGAGATTGTGCTAAGTGAAATAAGTCCAACAGAGAAAGACAATGATCATATGGTTTCACTTATTTGTGGAACATAAGGAACAGCATGGAGGACATTAGGAGAAGGAAGGGAAAAATGAAGGGAAATCAGAGGGGGGGATGAACCATGGGAGACTATGGACTCTGGGAATCAAACTCAGGGTTTTAGAGGAGAGGGGTTGGGGGGTGGGTGAGCCCAGTGTTGGGTATTAAGGAGGGCACGTATTGCTTGGAGCACTGGGTGTTATACGCAAACAATGAATCATGGAATACTACATCAAAAACTAATGATGAGTATACTGTATGGTGACTAACATAACATAATAATAATAAAAAAAAGAAAACACAGGGAAAAAGCTTCATGACATTGGTTTTGGCCATGATTCATTGGATATAACACCAAAAGCACAAGCAACAAAAGTAAAAATAGATACATTAACCTACATCAATATTAAAAACTTATGTGCATCAAAGTACAAAATCAATAGAGTGAACAGGTAGCCTCTGGAATGGGAGAAGATATTTATAAATTATATATCTGAGGGGTTATATTGAGCCCTTATATAAGGGGTTAATATCCAGAATATGTAGTGGACTCCTACAACTCAACAACAAAAGCAAATGGGCTTTTACAAAATGTACAAAGGACTTGAATACACATTTTTCCAAAGAAGATATGCAAATGGCCACAAAAGACATGACAAAATAATCAACATCACTAATCTGTGGAAACATAAAATCAAACCACAATGAGATACTACCTCACATCCATTAGGATGGCTGCTCTGAAAATCAAACAAAGAAACAGGTAAAAAATACCCTGGAAAATAATAAATGTTTGCAAGGATGTGGAGAAATTGATACCCTTGTGCACTTTTGGTCAGAATGTAAAATGATGCAGTCACTCTGGAAAATCGTATGGGTTTTTTTTCACAAAACTGAACAAAAAATTACCAGGTGATCCATCCAATTCCACTTGTGGATACATACTCAAAAGAATTGAAAGCCAAGTTCTTAGAGATATGTTTATAGCAGTGCTACTTGCAACAGCCAAAAGGTAGAAGCAACCAAAGTGTCCATCTGATGAGTGAATAAACAAAATGTGATATTAAAGATAAAATTATTCTGACACTTGTTGAAACAGTAATGTAGACTTAAATTCAAGACTACTGCAATAGGAGCATTCAATAGGGAAAGAGATCAGGAATATAGGGACAAGTGGGGATTTATAGTCAATAAGCAGAGTGTGGTAGTCAGTGAGTTATGAAAGAGGAGGCATCAAGGGAGGGTATTCTTGCTTAGCCAATTTAGACTTAGCAGGATTCATGCTGAAAGGAGGCCAAAGGCTAAAATATCAGGGTGGGGGATGAGGAACTTAATCAGATACCAAGAGTGACAGGATATCAAGAGTTGAGTATTATATCCATATTAACTTAGCAGGATTCTTGCTAAGACTGGGCTGTGCAGCCTGAGCAAGGACAGAGGCCAAGGTTGAGGCCTATTTGAGAATAGGGCTCAGAGGAGCCTAAGTAAAGTTTGGTGAAGTCGAGAGTCTTTGTTAGTGGTATTGTGAAAATTATTAAAGGGAAACCACACTAAAGTGGAGTTGGCAGGCTAGGAGGAGCCATACCACTTGACATCAGTTACAGGAAGAATTGTCAGTTACAAGACCCCACCAGAAGAATCATCAAAGGAAAAGAATCATCAGTTATAGAACTCAACAGGGAAAGATGTATATTCCATCTCCTACAAGGAGTCAGATACCCCTAGCCAATGAGAAACTGTTATCACTCTGAACTCCAGTGGACTTTCATTTAAACCAGTCCCTCACAACTTTCTTATTTCTTCCTAAAATAATGTTTCTCTCCTTTGTTTGTTGGACTTGCCTATGATTTTGCCATAGCTTGCTTGCCCCAAATTGCAATTCTCTGCTATACTCAAATAAACCCATTTTTTTTCTGGTAGAATAACTGACAGGTTTTTTTTTTTAATTTTATTTTATCATGTTATGTTAATCACCATACATAACATCATTAGTTTTTGATGTAGTGTTCCATGATTCATTGTTTGCGTATAACACCCAGTGCTCCATTCAATACGTGCCCTCTTTAATACCCATCACCAGGCTAACCCATCCCCCCACTCTCCTCCCCTCTAGAACCCTCAGTTTATTTCTCAGAGTCCATAGTCTCTCATGGTTCGTCTCCCCCTCCGATTTCCCCCCCTTCATTTTTCCCTTCCTACTATCTTCTTCTTCTTTTTTTTTAAACGTATAATGTATTATTTGTTTCAGAGGTACAGGTCTGTGATTCAACAGTCTTACACAATTCACAGCGCTCACCATAGAACGTACGCTCCCCAAAGTCTATCACCCAGCCACCCCATCCCTCCCACCCCCCACCACTCCAGCAACCCTCAGTTTGTTTCCTGAGATTAAGAATTCCTCATATCAGTGAGATCTTGTGATACATGTCTTTCTCTGATTGACTTATTTCACTTAGCATAATACCCTCTGGTTCCATCCACGTCATTGCAAATGGGAAGATTTCTTTTTTTTGATGGCTGCATAATATTCCATTTTATATATATACCATATCTTCTTTATCCATTCGTCTGTTGGTGGACATCTTGGCTCTTTTCACAGTTTGACTATTGTGGACATTGTTGCTATAAACATCGGGGTGCAAGTACCCCTTCAGATCACTATATTTGTATCTTTGGGGTAAAAACCAGTAGTGCAATTGCTGGGTCGTACAATAGCTCTATTTTCAACTTTTTGAGGAACCTCCATACTGTTTTCCAGAGTGGCTGCACCAGCTTACATTCCCACCAACAGTGTAGGAGGGTTCCCCTTTCTCCGCATCCTCACCAACATCTGTCATTTCTTGACTTGTTAATTTTAGCCATTCTGACTGGTGTGAGGTGGTATCTCACTGAGGTTTTGATTTGGATTTCCCTGATGCTGAGCGATGTTGAGTACTTTTTCATGTGTCTGTTGGCCATTTGGATGTCTTCTTTGGAAAAATGTCTGTTCATGTCTTCTCCCCATTTCTTGATTGGATTATTTGTTCTATGGGTGTTGAGTTTGATAAGTTCTTTATAGATTTTGGTTACTAGCCCTTTATCTGATATGTCATTTGCAAATATCTTCTTCCATTCTGTCAGTTGTCTTTTGGTTTTGTTGACTTTCTTTTGCTGTGCAAAAGCTTTTTATCTTGATGAAGTCCCAATAGTTCATTTTTGCCCTTGCTTCCCTTGCCTTTGGTGATGTTTCTAGGAAGAAGTTGCTGCAGCTGAGGTCGAGGAGGTTGCTGCCTGTGTTCTCCTCTAGGATTTTGATGATGGATTCCTGTATCACATTTAGGTCTTCATCCATTTTGTGTCTGTTTTTGTGTGTGGTGTCAGGAAATGGTCCAGTTTCATTCTTCTGCATGTGGCTGTCCAATTTTCCCAACACCATTTGTTGAAGAGACTGTCTTTTTGCCACTGGACATTCTTTCCTGCTTTGTCGAAGATGAGTTGACCATAGAGTTGAGGGCCCATTTCTGGGCTCTCTATTTTGTTCCATTGATCTATGTGTCTGTTTTTGTGCCAGGACCATACTGTCCTGATGATGACAGCTTTGTAATAGAGCTTGAAGTCCGGAATTGTGATGCTGCCAGCTTTGCTTTTCTTTTTCAACATTCCTCTGGCGATTCAGGGTCTTTTCTGGTTCCATACAAATTTTAGGATTATTTGTTCCATTTCCTTGAAAAAAGTGGATGGTATTTTGATGGGGATTGCATTAAATGTGTAGATTGCTCTAGGTACCATTGACATCTTCACAATATTTGTTCTTCCAATACGTGAGCATGGAACGTTTTCCCATTTCTTTGTGTCTTCCTCAATTTCTTTCATGAGTATTTTATAGTTTTCAGAGTACAGATTCTTTGCCTCTTTGGTTAGATTTATTCCTAGGTATCTTATGGTTTTGGGTGCCATTGTAAATAGGATCAACTCCTTAATTTCTCTTTCTTCTGTCTTCTTGGTGTATAGGAATGCCACTGATTTCTGTGCATTGATTTTATATCCTGCCACTTCACCAAATTCCTGTATGAGTTCTAGCAGTTTTGGGGTGGAGTCTTTTGGGTTTTCCACATAAAGTGTCATATCATCTCCAAAGAGTGAGAGTTTGACTTCTTCTTTGCCTATTCGGTTACCTTTTCTTTCTTTTTGTTTTCTGATTGCTGAGGCTAGGACTTCTAGTGCTATGTTGAATAGCAGTGGTGACAGTGGACATTCCTGCCGTGTTCCTGACTTTAGGGGGAAAGCTCTCAGTTTTTCCCCATTGAGAATGATATTTGCTGTGGGTTTTCCATAGATGGCTTTTATGATATTGAGGTATGTACGCTCTATCCCTATACTCTGAAGAGTTTTGATCAGGAAAGGATGCTGTACTTTGTCAAATGCTTTTTCTGCATCTATTGAGAGGATCATGTGGTTCTTGTTCTTTCTTTTATTAATGTATTGTATCACACTGATTGATTTGCGGATGTTGAACCAACCTTGCAGCCCAGGAATAAATCCCACTTGGTCATTGAGAATAATCCTGTTAATGTCCTGTTGGATCCTACTGGCTAGTATTTTGGTGAGAATTTTTGCATCCATGTTCATCAGGGATATTGGTCTGTAATTCTCCTTTTTGATGGGGTCTTTGTCAGATTTTGGGTTCAAGGTAATGCTGGCTTCATAAGCGAGTTTGGAAGTTTTCCTTCCATTTCTATTTTTTGGAACAGTTTCAGAAGAATAGGTATTAGTTCTTCTTGAAATGTTTGGTAGAATTCCCCTGGGAAGCCATTTAGCCCTGGGCTCTTGTTTGTTGAGATATTTTTGATTACTGCTTCAATTTCCTTAGTGGTTATACGTCTGTTCAGGTTTTCTATTTCTTCTTGGTTCAGTTTTGGTAGTTTATACATCTCTAGGAATGCATCCATTTCCTCCAGTTTATCTAATTTGCTGGCATATAGTTGCTCATAATATGTTCTTATAGTTGTTTGTATTTCTTTGGTGTTGGTTGTGATCTCTCCGCTTTCATTCATGATTTTGTTGATTTGGGTCATTTCTCTTTTCTTTATAATAAGTCTGGCCAGGGGTTTATCTATCTTGTTCATTCTTTCAAAGAACCAACTCCGAGTTTCATTGATGTGTTCTACTGTTCTTTTGGTTTCTATTTCATTGGTTTCTGCTCTGATCTTTATGATTTCTCTTCTCCTGCTGGATTTAGGCTTTATTTGCTGTTCTTTCTCCAGCTTCTTTAGGTGTAGGGTTAGGTTGTGTATTTGAAACCTTTCTTGTTTCTTGAGACAGGCTTGTATTGCTATATACTTTCCACTAAGAACTACCTTTGCTGCATCCCAAAGATTTTGAACAGTTGCGTTTTCATTTTCATTTGTTTCCATGAATTTTTAAAATTCTTTTTTAATTTCCTGGTTGACCCATTCATTCTTTAGTAGGATGCTCTTTAGCCTCCATGTTTTTGATTTCTTTCCAACTTTCCTCTTGTGATTGAGTTCTAGTTTCAAAGCATTGTGGTCTGAAAATATGCAGGGAATGATCCCAATCTTTTGGTACTGGTTGTGACCTAGGATGTGATCTATTCTGGAGAATGTTCCATGGGCACTAGAGAAGAATATGTATTCTGTTGCTTTGGGATGGAATGTTTGATTATATCTGTGAAGTCCATTTGGTCCAGTGTGTCATTTAAAGTCTTTATTTCCTTGTTGATCTTTTGCGTAGATGATCTGTCCATTTCAGTGAGGGGGTGTTAAAGTCCTCTACTATTATTTTATTGTTGTCAATGTGTTTCTTTGCTTTTGTTATTCATTGGCGTATATAATTGGCTGCTCCCATGTTAAGGGCATAGATATTTACAATTGTTAGATTTTCTTGTTGGATAGTCCCTTTTTGTATGATACAGTGTCCTTCCTCATCTCTTATTATAGTTTTTGGTTTAAAATCTAATTTGTCTGATATAAGGATTACCACCCCAGCTTTCTTTTGGTGTCCATTAGCATGGTAAATGTTTTTCCACCCCCTCACTTTCAATCTGGAGGTGGCTTTGGGTCTAAAATGAGTTTCTTACAAACAGCATATCGATGGGTCTTGTTTTTTTGTCCAATCTGATACCCTGTGTCTTTTGATTGGGGCACTTAGCCCATTTACATTCAGGGTAAATTGAAAGATATGAATATAGTGCCTTTGTATTGCCTATAAGGTGACTGTTACTGTATATTGTCTCTGTTCCTTTCTGGTCTATGTTACTTTTAGGCTCTCTCTTGTTTAGAAGACTCCTTTCAATATTTCTTGTAGGGCTGGTTTCATGTTTGCAAGTTCCTTTAATTTTTGTTTGTCCTGGAAGCTTTTTATCTCTCCTTCTATTTTCAATGACAGCCTAGCTGGATATAGTATTCTCGGCTGCATATTTTTCTCATTTAGTGCTCTGAATAATCATGCCAGTCCTTTCTGGCCTGCCAGGTCTCTGTGGATAGGTCTGTTGCCAATCTAATGTTTCTACCATTGTAGGTTATAGACCTCTTGTTCCGAGCTGCTTTCAGGATTTTCTCTTTGTCTCTGAGACTCGTAAGTTTTATTATTAGTTGTTGGGCTGTTGACCTATTTTTATTGATTTTGAGGGGGGTTCTCTGCACCTTGTGGATTTTGATGCCTGTTTCCTTCCCCACATTAGGGAAGTTCTCTGCTATAATTTGCTCCAATATACCTTCTGCCCCTCTCTCTCTTTCTTCTTCTTCTGGGATCGCAATTATTCTTTTTTTTTTTTTTTAAGATTTTATTTATTTATCTGAGAGAGAGAGAATGAGAGACAGAGAGCACGAGAAGGAAGATGGTCAGAGGGAGAAGCAGATTCCCTGCCGAGCGGGGAGCCCGATGCGGGACTCGATCCTGGGACTCCAGGATCATGACCTGAGCCGAAGACAGTTGCTTTACCACCTGAGCCACCCAGGCGCCCGATCCCAATTATTCTAATATTATTTTGTCTTATGGTATCACTTATCTCTGGAATTCTGCCCTTGTGATCCAGTAGTTGTTTATCTCTGTTTTTCTCAGCTTCTTTATTTTCCATCATTTGGTCTTCTATATCACTAATTCTCTCTTCTGCCTCATTTATCCTAGCAGTTAGAGCCTCCATTTTTGATTGCACCTCATTAATAGCCTTTTGGATTTTGACTTGGTTAGATTTTAGTTCTTTTATTTCTCCAGAAAGGATTTCTCTAGTATGTTCCATGCTTTTTTCAAGCCCAGCTAGTATCTTTATAATCGTCATTCTGAACTCTAATTACGACATCTTACTAATGTCCGTATTGATTAGGTCCCTGGCAGTAGGTACTGCCTCTTGTTTTTTTTTTTTTTTTGAGGTAATTTTTTCCATCTTGTCATTTTGTCCAGAGAATAGATGAATAAGAGAACAAAATGCTAACAGGCAATAACGACCCCAGAAAAATATACACTAAACAAATCAGAAGAGACCTGAAGCTGTGGGAAAAGAAAAGTAAAGAAAGAAAGAAAAAAAAAAAGAATATGATCAAATATGATCATGCTGGTCAATAGATCAGTGCCATACACTAGATCTTGGGTGTATTTTGGTCGATTAGAAGAAACTGCCTCCCAAACTTTTAAAGAAAGAAAAACTATGTATGTACAAAAATAAGGATAAATATGATGAAAGAATGGAATATGACTGTAAAGATGAAAATTACAAAATATTTTATGAAAGGAATTGATAAGAAGTTGGTTGAAAAAAGAAAGAAAAGAAATTAAAAAAAAAAAAAGGAACGAATGTGAGCAGACAGGAGACCAAAACAAAGCCATATAGTAGAGATTTAGGGTACATTTTGGTCTGTTAGAAGCAACTGGATCTCAGAATTTAAAGAGAGAACAACTTATATATATACCAAAAATAAGGTTAACTAGTATGAGGGGATAGAATATGACTCTAAAAATGATAAAATATGTTTTTGAGAAAAGGATTGATAAGATGTTGGTTGAAAAAGGAAAAAGAAAAATTAAAAAAAATAGAAAAGAAAAAAAATTAAAAAAATTAACTTTGAAAGACTAAAGAATCAGTGGGAAAAAAGCCACGAATTCTATGTGCTGTAGTCCCCTAGTGCTGGAGTTCTGTCGTTCTCATTGATGTGTAAACTTGGTCTTGCCTGGCTGTTCTTTCTGATCTTCTGGGCGAGGGGCCTCTTGCAGTGATTCTCAAATGTCTTTGCCAGAGGCGGAATTGCCCCGCCCTTGCCTCATCCCAGCTAAATAATCTGCTTGGGTTTGCTTTCGGGAGCTTTTGTTCCCTGCAAGCTTTCGGTACAGCTTTGGAGGACGAGGGTCAAAATGGTGGCCTCCCAATCTCCTCTCCAGAGGAGCCGAGAACTCGGGGCCCCACTCCTCAGTGAGCCCCCATAGAAAAGCAGTCAATCACTCCTGTCTCCCTGGTCTCTGGCTGCACTCTGTTCTCACCTGACCTTTGACCTAGCATTTCTATCCCTGTCACATGACCCCGTTTGGGTCTCCAAACCCAGCAGATTCCTGGGGTGTGCTCCCATTACACTTCTCCCGGAGTAGGAAGGGGCGTCTCCCCGCATCTGCTTTGTTGGGCCCTTGCTTCGAGAAAGTGGTCACTTTTCTGTTCAGAGAGTTGCTGCTATTCTTTTCTTCGATCTCCTGTTGAGTTCATAGGTGTTCAAAATGGTTTGATCCCTATCTAGCTGAGTTCCTGGGACCAGACGAAATTTAGGTCTCCTACTCTTTCACCATCTTGCTCCTCCTCCGACAGTTTTATATTTAAGGTTAATAGCAGATACATATAATGGAATCTTATTCAGCTTTCAAAGGAAGGAAAATCTGATCCATGCTTTAGCATGTATGAACCTTGAGGACATTATGCTATGTGAAACAAGCCAGTCATAGGAAGACAAGTATAGTATGATTCCACTTATATGAGGTCCCTAGCATAGTCAAATTAATAGAGACAGAAATTAGGATGGTGGTTGCCAGGGTCTGGGGAGAAGGGGAGGTGAATTATTTAATGGGTATAAACTTTTAGTTTTGTAAGATGAAAGAGTTAAGTTGGTTGCACAGCATTGTGTATGTACTTAACACTACTAAACTGTACACCTACAAAGGTTAAGATAGTAATTTTTTTGTTATATTTAATCATAATAACAAATAAATTTATTTTTCAACAGTGTAAATGCTTCTCATTGCTATCCATCATCAGTTAGATTTTAGAAATTTTGAGCCTTAGACCTATTACTTTAAAAGTCATCATATGTGACCTACATTGAAATTTATTGCATTGAAATGTATTTACTGTAACTGAATCTTCTTAATTCTGATAGCCTTTTTTAAAAAACAACATCTGTTGGAATACTTTAATCAGATATTTAATGAATGGAATCCATGAAACTTCAGATTTTGACACTTTCATTGAATTATAACTATTGAAAACAAAGCTTGCAAATGAGAAGTCAATGACATTAATCGCAACAAAATCAAAGTAGGAATTTAAACAAATTGAAGAATGAGTGCTCAAATATGTGTAAGATACAATTTTGAAATTCCCTATTTGTGCTTTGCAACATCTTGGTAAAAAAAAAAAAAAAATATATATATATATATATATATATATATATATATATATATATATATATATATATATTCATTGGAGGGGTGCCTGGGTGGCTCAGTAGGTTAAGCGTCTTCCTTCAGCTCAGGTCACCATCCCAGGGTCCTGGGATGGAGCCCTGCATTGGGCTCCCTGCTTAGTGGGAGTCTTCTTCTCCCTCTGCCCCTCCCCCCACTTATGCTCTCTCTCGTGTGCTTTCTCTCTTTCTCAAATAACCAAACTTTAAAAAAAATCTTCATTAGAGTTGTTATTGGTTGAAATCATATTTAATAACAGAATGAAACACATTTATAAGGCCTAATTTTACAGGATGTGATTTTGAAACATTAAAAAATTTGAGTAAATTATTTGATGAGTTTTACCCTGTTAAAATATTTGTTGAGGAAATATATTCTGAATGGAGAATAAAACAATACCTGGGAGAAAATTTGAGTTTTAATTTGTGTAGTTTAACATACAAAAAATAATTGAGAATATTCTTCATTTTGTAGAATTTACTCTGAATTTTCCAGTTATCTCGGTACCTACAGTAAGAATAGTCTTTCAAATACAAATATCAGAGTCTACATAGAGGAATTTAAAGGTTTTAGCAGTTTCAAATTTATGAACCACAAAATATAACTTTGAGACAAATTTCAGGCATATCCTCTCCAATAGTTAATATCATTGGACTTCAATTTTTAATATTTTTAATGTATTAAATGGTGTCTCATGGTGGAAAAACGTACATTCTTGGAGATTTATTTCTATTTTATCATGTTGTGAAGTCATATTTTTAAAATTGAATTTTCTGATTCTTTACTGCTGATGTGTAATTTAAAAAAACTGGGGCTGGAGATAAGGTTCTTGGATTGCAGATTTTTTCCCACAGTAAAATATAAATGTGATTTCATGTTTTCTTCTTGTGAAATTGCATTTGAGAAGTTACAGTTTGGGCAAGAAACTACCAAAACACGCCTAAGTGGATCACCTGGGTGCCCCACCTGTTCCTCTCTGCCCCCATTTTGTGACAGCAGTCTCACCTCTCCTTGATAATCATTCAGTAACTTCTGCCAAGATGGTGATTCCTTTCCTTCAATGCTGGTCCCTGGACAAAGGGTCCCAGTGTGCCCAGGCACCTGTTGTAGCCAGTGGTTCCATAGGACCTTTGCTGTGTCTCCTGAAGAAAATGTGCTCTCTTTGGGTAACAGGTCCTGATGATGTTCCACCTGCCACAGGGGGGCTATCCTCCTTGGCAGCTGGGCATCAAGTGATCCATCTCCAGAACCCCTCACAGTACCTGCTTTCTCAGACCACTTTCAGCATCAGTTCTTGGTGGTTGGCATCACTGGACATAGACGCTACGATGGGGTTTAGCCTGCAGGATATTTATTAGGCATCAACTCCTTCGGAAGAGAATGGAGGAAAACAAAATCGGGTCAAAGGCGACATTGAATCATGTGCAAGGCCTGACAAAGCCTCTCCCAACCTTGAAAGGAGCTCTGGAACAAACACGGACCATCAGAATGGTCTAATGTTGGGCCCAAATGGATGGGCCTTAATACCCAAGTACTGATTAGTCATTAGATGTGGACAGCCCCAAGGACGGTTGGCCCTGGATCTCTGCAGCTGTAGCAAATCCTGAAGGGACTTATAGCTGGATCAATTAAGAAAGAGCTAGGTGGATGACCTCTGTGTCTACCACAGGGATCTAGACTCTGAATTTCCCCTCATTGTCTTCAGTGTTTCAGATTTTTATATTTTGCTCTGTGATTTTTGATATTTCATTTATTCATTCTAAGATCAGTAATAAAGCTTTCTATGTGGAAGAAGAGGTGGGTGCTGCCTCCACTGAAAGGAGCCAAGAAGACCCTGTAGCTAATGTTGCAGCTCCCTGGACTCTCAGAGCCAGAACTTTCTCCACTCATTCACATTGTGGTTTCTGTCTTGACCATTTCCTAAGACTGTTGATCATCACATTTTTTCTGATTAAAAAAACTCCAAGTAATTATTATACTTCTTTTCATTCATACCCATTTAGACTCCCTGTGGCAATGCATGGGGAAGCTGTAAGGATTGTTCTGAAAATCATTTTAGCTCTTTGAGACTCAGTTTCCTCTTCTGAGATTTTACTCCATGAGGAAATCATTCTCTATCGTGATTATTTCTAGCACTGCCTACACAAGAAAAAATGGCTTGATAGATAACTGCAGTGCATCATTGTTAGGGGAAGAAAGTTTCCAGAATCCGACTTGAGTTTGAATCTCAGCTGTGTCGTTTATCAGGCCTAGATGCTGGGTGCGTGATTTAATTAAAATAGGACTTAATTCATGTTCCTTAAAAAGTGTTTTTAAATTGCCTTGGAATTTAGTTTTGTTGCTTAGCAATGATTATTTATATATACTACCTTATTTCGTATGGCTTGAACTTGAACTCGAACTCACGACTATCCGATTCTTAGAACTTTTTTTTTTCTACTCCATAAAAGAAGGTATTTATTATAATGTAATGGTATTCCAAAAAAATGTTACTGATTGTCACAGAAATTTGAATTTAATTTTCCCATGACACAAAATATTATTCCTTTTAAAATTTTCTGACCATTTAAAAATGTTAGCAAATGTAGGTCAACAAGATATTGTTCAATTGTACTACATTATAACTGGTTGGAACTGAGGGATGAGTGGAGATGAAAGAGAGATAAATGATGTGGGTGAGCGAGGAGGACGTAGAGAGACACAGAGATAGAATAGAGACTGAAGTTAGAGAGAGACAAAGGCACATATACACAAAGAAGGAAGAAGAGGGAGAGAAAGAGAAGACTTTGGCCTTGTGCTTTCCTTAAAGGGTAGTACTCCAACCCAATCCGATTTGTGGGCAAGATAAGCTAACTCTTGCTGACACCTTTGGATATGGATATACTCAAGAAGACTCGACCCTTTATTTTGTCACTAACTAGAGTTAGTTTATATTAGGGTTTACCAAAGTACAGTGCACCAAATCCAGTCTGCCACCCATTTTGTACTGACCTGCAAGCTCAGAATATTTTTACATTTTTTAGATTACTACAAAAATAAAAATTAATTTTTGTGACATGTGAAAATGAGAGGAAATTCAAAATGCATCATCATTCATAAACTTTATTGGAACACAAGGTATACCCGTTTGTGTAAATACTGTATTTATCCGCTTCCATGCAACAAGACACAGGCAATTATGACAGAGACTGTATGGCCTGCAGTCTCTGATATTTACAGTCTGGTCCTGGTGTGTGGTGTCGAGGCTCTATGGCCTGCAGAGTCTCTGATATTTACAGGCTGGTCCTGGTGTGTGGTGTCGAGACTGTATGGCCTGCAGAGTCTCTGATAGTTACAGGCTGGTGCTGATGTGTGGTGTCGAGACTGTATGGTCTGCAGAGTCTCTGATATTTATAGTCTGGTGTGGGTGTGTGGTATCGAGACTGTATGGCCTGCAGAGTCTCTGGTATTTACAGTCTGGTCTTGATGTTTGGTGTCAAGACAGTATGGCCTGCAGAGTCTCTGATATTTACAGTCTGGTGCTGGTGTGTGGTGTTGAGACTGTATGGCCTGCAGAGTCTCTATTTACAGGCTGGTGCTGGTGTGTGGCGTCGAGACCGTATGGCCTGCAGAGTCTGTGATATTTACAGTCTGGTCCTGGTGTGTGGTGTCGAGACTGTATGGCCTGCAGAGTCTCTGATATTTACAGGCTGGTGCTGGTGTTTGGTGTTGAGACTGTATGGCCTGCAGAGTCTCTGATATTTACAGTCTGGTCCTGGTGTGTGGTGTCGAGACTGTATGGCCTGCAGAGTCTCTGATATTTACAGGCTGGTGCTGGTGTTTGGTGTTGAGACTGTATGGCCTGCAGAGTCTCTGATATTTACAGTCTGGTCCTGGTGTGTGGTGTCGAGACTCTATGGCCTGCAGAGTCTCTGATATTTACAGTCTGGTCCTGGTGTGTGGTGTCGAGACTGTATGGCCTGCAGAGTCTCTGATATTTACAGTCTGGTCCTGGTGTGTGGTGTCGAGACTCTATGGCCTGCAGAGTCTCTGATATTTACAGTCTGGTCCTGGTGTGTGGTGTCGAGACTGTATGGCCTGCAGAGTCTCTGATATTTACAGTCTGGTCCTGGTGTGTGGTGTCGAGACTGTATGGCCTGCAGAGTCTCTGATATTTACAGGCTGGTGCTGGTGTGTGGTGTCTCTCGGTTTGTAGCTATACTCCTGGGGATCCAAATTCTGGTTTATAATTTTCAGAAATTTTGGACACATGTGACCCATTTCTACTGTCACGGAAAGCCTCTGATGACAGGTGCTGACAACAGCTGTCTGAGAAGTGACATCAATAAGGTTTCAGAGTCAGCAGGTGTAGGAACACACAGTTTCCTGCCTGCCATGTGAGCCAAATTCGTAAATGTCCAAGTAGGTTACACTCTGGGTCTCGCTTTGTGCCTGGAACCTCTTGGCAGTTATCAAACCGCTTCATTAAACACACTCATTCTCTATCATACACTTCTCACTTTCTGTTTAATTGTATTTTTGCTTTTCTCTAAATACTTCTGTAGATTCATCTGCTTATCTTATTTCTAACATCTTGCTGAGCTGTACCTGGAGGTTAACATTTAGTTAAACGGAAGGGTGGTTCAAACCACAATTAAAAAAAATGTTATTACAGAGTTTTTCCAAAGAGCTGTGGGGGCCTTCATTCAACACATGCTGTATCCCAAATTAAGCTTTCTTTTGCCTTGTTTCTAAGGATTTGTTTTTTATTTATTTATTTATTTATTTATTTCACTGATTTCAGCATTCAGTTATCTTCTGTGTTTTTTTCCTTTCATTGATCTTCTTGGTTACTCCCTTCAGGTGTGTCCCTTCTTTTTCTTTATAGTAACAAAAAGTAAAACAGTAGAAAAAGAAAATAATTTTTAACTGATTTCTTTTTTAAAACAGCTTTATCAAGGTATAATTGATATACAAAGAACTACATCTATTTAATATATACAATTTGATGAGTTTGGACATATGCTAACACCTCTGGTATCATGACCACAATCAAAATAAGATACATATAGAACACCTTCCAGAATGTTCTTGTGTCCCTTTGTTTTTTGTTTTCATCTTTTCTTTTTTATGAGTTGTTGATCAGTGAGTATTAAGTTTCAGTAATGCTAGATGAATTATTTCTGGAGATTTTTGGTGCAGCATATTGCATCTAGTTAACAATATGGCATTGTATACTTCAAAATTTGTTAAGAGAGTAGATTTCATGTGAAGTGTTCTTATCAACACACACACACACACACACACACACACACACACACACACACACATTCCTGTGATTTCTTAGGTTGAAACAGTAAGGTGAAAGTAAAGGAAGCTTAGGATAATCTAATTTTCTATTGCAATGATTGGGATGAGCACCTCACCCTAATGGTTATTAGAACTTAAATGCAAGTGTCTATATTTTTGCTTGTATCACCTTATATCTTCTCATCTACAAAAGGTTGAATAATGCATCCTTATAAAGGCAATACCTTCATAGCTCATAGTCAAATGGAGACCCAGTACGTATTATGAAATATCAAATTAGAGAAATCATGGAAAATAATCTTCCTCTGACTAAATCCCAGCTGCATTTTGTCCTGCACTACATTTTTGTGGACCTGTCTAGATAAATGTATGACTTCACAAATTTTCTTAAAGTGTCTGAGAAAGACAGGGCTCACTGAGCTGACAGGATCTTGAAAGACTTTGACATCAGTTGCTTTGGCTACTTTCACCTGAGTCAATTTTTTTATAACCTGATATTAGTTGACATCATGTGTGAATATATCATGGGGGGAAATAGTCCACAAGCTGACATGGTCCTGACCCAGAAACTTCTCTGGGAGCAAGAATTCCACTTGAATCCATCTATTGCAATTTTTCTCAACCTAAGGAATAAATGTGTTGACATATATATGCTTGTTCACCCAGCCAACATTTATTGAGCACCAGCGATAAGTTAAGGTCTCAGATATAATGATGAATTAAGACATCTTTAACCCCCTCAAGGTGTTCAAAGTCTGCTATAGAGACAACCTTATAAATCATACTACAAGGGGATGTAACATGCACTATGACAGAAGCATGTACATGTGAAGAAAGAGAGATTTCTCAGAGAAGGGAGAATTGTGCTAAGAACCCAGGGATGTGTAGGAGTAACCAGCACAACAAGGACATCCAATTCCAGACAGAGAAGGGTGGGTAATATCTGGTTTCCAAAGATCTCTCCTGAGATCATGAGCCATACCTCGTGGTATTCCTGCCTTTGTGCAGTCCCCAGTCCTTGCATCTGGGCTGGCCCTTTGATTCACTCTTGGTCACGCAACTGTGGCAGAATTGGTGCTAACTTCTGCGGCTAGATCTTAAGAAACCTTACACTTCCACCCGGCCCCCTCAGAACTCTTGCTTTTAGGGTGTTCCCTCTGGTAACGAATCTCAGAAGAAAACCTACTTGAAGCCCCCATGTGGTGAGAAGCCTGAGCCCTGGGGAGACACTCAGAAGATGGGACGTCACACTGAGAACGGGAGGCCAGGGAGCCATATGCCAAGACACCAGATGTGCACATGAAGTGACTGTCTTAGAAGCATGTCTTCTAGCCCCAGATACCTTACCTGAAGCCACATGAAGCCAGGCCATTTCTAAATTCCTGATTCTCAATAAATAGAGCAAAATAAAAGATTGTTTTAAGCCACTAAGTTTTGGAGTAGTTTGCTATACAGCAGTCAATAACTGGAATAGAGGGTATATGTGCAAGATGCAGAGGTAGGTATGAAAAAATCCATTCTAACCCAACGAGCGAGTAGTTTAATAGCTTAGTGTGGCTGAAGAAAGAATGCTAGGGGAACTATATTAGTTAGAACACTTGTGCGAATACTAAGTGTGGTAATACTAATGCAGTCTGAGTCCAGAAGTGGAACTGACTTTAAGCATGAAAGGGACGGATGATCCCAGTGAAGTCTCTAGGTCTGTGTCTTTCTCCTTTTCCCCTTCTTGTGCCCTCCCACTCCTTTTTCTTCTCTCTTTCTCCAGCACTATACTTGTCACTCTTTTCTACATAGTGGAGAAAATGATGGTAAGCCGCTTGCAGTTTACCTTAATGTATCTTGCGATCTTTTTACTTCCAGCTCCAAACTGAATAACCCAAGAGAAAGACTCATTGGCTCAACATAGTTCATTTGTCCATGCGTGGATCAAACACTGTGGCTAGTAAAATGGGCTATTATGATTCATTAAGTCCAGGGCAAATTTTCTGCTCAGGAGTGGAGGGTGCTTATGGGTAGTGGGTAGTTGTAATCAAATCAAATTAATGAAGTTAGAAAGAAGCTATTTCCCCAAGGAACAGGGAATGTTAGACAAAAGTTGTTCACTACAGAGAGAATAGCAGGAAAAGGGAACATATTTCAGCAGGCGTCTGTCATAGCAAGTTTTATATTTGGAGTGCAGCGATAGCCAGAATTTTTACCAAAATGTGTCGCGTAGCCACTGTAGCTGTAACTGATGTGTTCTCTTGGCTATATTGTTTGCCAGAGCTGTGTGCATTTCTTTATCCCTGCATCTAGCTGTATTTTTTTTTTACCAAAAAATATGAATATGTAGGAAAAATATTGATATATTATAAAAATTGAGTTTTCCTTCCAATTATACAGATGGTTTGTGTCAAGAGAAACATATTCTCTTATTTAGTCCCTCTCTTACTCATCTGTGACATTCTGTTTCAAGTTACTTATTGAGGGACATTAGTCTATAACTATGGTATCAATTCCTTCCTTTCTTCCTTCGTTCACAAAATGTTTAGTGAAATGGTTCTTTCCTGGATTAGATTGATGATGGATGGATGGATGGATGGACGGATAGAAAGAATTGACCTTCAGTTTTTCAGTGACCAAAAAACATGGGATGCATACACAAAGATAGCCAGTTAGACCAGTTTTGATTTCTTTCCAAAAGAAAACATAAAACTGAAGCTTTTTCCAGCAATCAAAGAAGGCATTTCTCATATGAGATGACACAAAAATAATAAGAGAGGTCCTTAACAGTATCTTTAATTACATCTTTCTTACAGAGAAAACAATTCAAACGTTTTCTGAAACAAATAAGTGACAGCCCCTACCCTCAATCACTTATACAATAGTGTAAGAAAGAGGTATAATCATGAAGCACGGCAGTCTTTGTGATATAATTGTTCTGTAGTGAGCATGTTTGGGTGCTATCAAAACAAAAAGGGTATGTTGTTAACACAGCTGGGTCCCAGTGGGTTAAGTTCTCCCTGTGGACACACACCTGCTATGGAAATTTGGCCACCCTGTTGTGGGATGCGCTGGAAGCAACTCAGGAGCAGATATGGACTGGGTAGATTGGCAAGGCTCTTAGGTGCCCCTTTAATGACTCTAGATAGGGCTGTGGGAGCAGGAGAGAGGTTTCATGGGAACATGGGATAGGATATGGGCACCTACCTCAGGTGCCTACCTAAGGCACCAACCTTAGAAAAGGCTGACTGACTTCTTCCCAGATGTCTTGGCCTGCCTCTTTAAGCACGAAGTCAGAGAGGTGAGATAAATGTTATTTTAAGGATTTCCCCTGCAAAGAAGAAACTGACATATTCTTCCATTTTAATTAGTTACTCTCTTTGACAGCGATCTGAAATATTATTCAGTGTTGCTATGCTGTATATAGTGATGTTAGGAAAAGCAAAAGGAGTAAGAAAGAGTCTTTCCTGACAGTAGTAAAGGAGGGCTAATTAAGATATGCATGAGGGAGAGTAGGAGTAGTGGTTAAGAGAACAGACTCTGAAGATGGATTTGGTGGGTGTGAATACTGACACCACTACTTGCTAACTCTATGACCTTGAAGGAGTTAGTCCCTGGCTCAGTGTCCTCATTTGTAAAATGGAGATAATTATACATAACTTATGGAATTGTTGAAATGATTAAAAGAATTCATATAAAGTGGTTGGAACACAACTGACACACAGAACACTCTATATATGTAAATTGCCATTATTGCTTGTTTAGCATATTAATAATAGCAGTGCCTTGGATACCTTCTCTTATCATACCTATCCCTATCTGCCCGCCTGCCTATCTCTCTCTCTGGCTCTCTATCTATCATCTATCTATCATCTTTCTACTCTGACTACCCATCTCTCTGAACCATTTATCTATTTTTACACATAGATATATAATCTCCATCTCGTAGGCGTGCCAACTGAGGCAGAGAGAACTCTCAGCAACTCTGCCAGCAGATCTGATTCAGTTGTTTTAACTGAAAAACAAACAACAACAACAACAACAAAGAACTGGTCCAGAATATATCAATCAAGCTTATACTGAGGTTAATTTCACTAACTGAGTCTGAAGACGCAAGCTAAATGTGTCATGAACTATGTTTAAAACACTAATCTTTCCAGTAGCAGCCACCCCCTTGCGTACTAGTCTGTTCTTTTAAGGGGTGCACTTTGCATTCACAAACACTCCATGTACTGTTGTATCATGGCAAGCAGTGCTTCTTCATAAGGTAGGGAAAAGAGAAATGAAACCTGGTTCTGGAATGTTTTCAGTCTACACAAATCAAGCACCTGAAACCTCCAAGTTAACAAAACACCCCAGGGGCACATTCGTTTAGAGCACAGGCTCCGCAGTCAGGCTGCCTAGGAACGAATCTTGGCTCAGAAACGTCCTTGCTGTGTGATCTTCAGCAAGTTCATTAACCTCTCTTTGTCCAGATTCCTCATCTGTGGGTAATCACAGTTCCCACCTCACAGGATTGTGGTGAGGATTAAATAAATTAACATATGAAAGGCAATTAGGACAGCACCTGACAAACACTAAGAACTCAGGTTTTGCTATAAACTTGTTTCAGTGAAGTTAAATAATAGGTAATCCTTTAGACAGGTGCTCCAAGGTCATTGCCCCCCACCAAGCTCCCTTTGTGCCTCTCTTCATCTCACTCCTTAGCACCAACAATACTGCATTCTTTCTGGTCCTCCAACATGTGACTTCTTTCTAATGTCATGATTTTAGTGTTGGCTACTTTCCTTGCCTGAGATTCTCTTCCCCTGGTCTTCTTACCCTTCAGTGGAATGTCAACAGTTCAAAATGGAGATCCCGGACTCTTCTCCCGCCCAAGCTTCTCCTTCACCAGGAGCCTGTGATCCCTGACTTCAGCACCCCGTTTCCCTCATTATCACGTATCACAACGCAGTTACCTCATTGTTTGTTTTGTTTCTTCTGTCTCCTCTATTAAGTTATAAGCTCCATGAAGGCAGAAACCTTATCTGTCCTTTTCACTGTTCAGAAATGAGTAGATAAAATCCACGTATATATCACAGGATAAGACAGAACCTGACTAGATTCATTTTCCCTTGGAGCTGACTGTCACAGTTCTAGACCCTGGCATTATATGATTTTTAATCCATTGTCCAGAAGGGTTTTTGTAATAGTGGTATAACTCACCTCAGGGTCTCTGAGCACATCATTTTCGATGCCTAAGCACAGATTCATAAGACCTCAGAGGTAAAAGAGAGCTTAGAAATCTCATAGCCCAATGTGACCATATTACTGATGACAGCGTGGGGTCTTGTAGTGGAGGAATGACTTGTCTCGTGCCATACAGTTTATCTGAGCAAGAGTTGGAAAAAAAGTTAGATCTGCTTTCTCCTCATCCAGTGCTTTTTTTTCAAACCATCACAGTGTCTTTTTCTATTTTCACAGGTAATTGTCTTTCATTACTTTCAACCAGAATCCCTTCACTAGGTGTCTAACCTGTCTACCGGACCACACACTCCAGAGATACCTTAGAGAGGTTCCTACTCTCAAGAAGCATGCATTTGATAGACACACAGTTTTACAGGATAATTACAATTATTCAGAGACAGCTATGCAAGGTCAGAATAACAGCTCTCTGCTGATTGCTTACTGTGATTTACATCCTACAATGCTTTTTTTTTTTTTTTCTCGGACTCGATCTCAGCTAATCATTAAAAACCTGGTAGATTAGATATTTCTGGTTTTGACTTGCAGATAGAAAAATTGACTCAGACATTTTATGATTAAGTCTGCAGGGTGGTATGGCTGGGGCTTCCGTACATGTCTTCTTACAATTAAGTTTCAGTCAGAATGGTCAGAAGCAAGGCATAGGAAGTCAGATGATAGGGGATTGTATTCAGACTCTACTGCTTATTAGCTGTCCCGTTCCCGTTCACTATCTCAGTGTTTTCATCTGTGAAATGGGGAATAATAATTCCTATGACAAACCAGTGCTTATGTGAAATGTTAGCCCAGTGCTGGCAATTTGCAAATGCTCTCCAAATGGTGGTGATGATGATGAAGATTTTTTATAGTCAGCTATTGCTCCATTGTCCTTGGGTAGGTTAAATTTCCAATTTAGCCTGGAATTAAAGTATGTGAATCTGGAATGACAAATGTGAAATGCTCTCAAAAGTAATATCTATTTCCTTTCATTATACCAGAACTGAGTAAATTTTCCTATGCCTTTCTTTGGCTCTAAAATATTGAGATTGTTTTTTGATCCTGAGAGATGCAGATTTATGTCAGGATTGGATTTTGGGTCATAAGAGGTTATTTTATGATCAATGGTGACATTTACCCCTGTCTTGCTTTCCCATATGATTTTATGAAAGCTGGTCATATTTTATATTACTGGTAAATATTCATGTACCATGTGGGACAGATTTGAAGAGTGATCCAAAGGTGCATGTTTTCATATGCATTTTTCTTGTTTTTTAACTAACAGTGCTAAACAAACCTACTGTATATTTTTGGTCTTTGATTTTACACGCTTATGTATTCTTAAAGACTTCCTCTAGACTAGAGCAGGGCTTCTTAGTTTTAACATGTATAGGAATCATTTGGGGATTTTGTGAAATTACAAATTCTGATCCTACAGGTTTGCTATGAGATCCAGCATTTCTATTAAGTATCCAATCTTTGGGTAACAAGGTTCCGATAATTCCTTAAACTGAGACCAAGAGCTTTTGAAATATATGCATTCCTGGGTCCTACTCTCAGAGATTCTGATTCAGTAAAACTGGAATCAGATATCTATATTTTTAAGTATTTACATAGGTAATTCTGATAATATGTCTTATTTTAGAACTGTCAAACTATATCCCAATTATGAATGTTTTGATTAATCTGGGTCCAGTCTATCTTTGCAATCTACCCTTCTATGCCCTGTTCTTTGTCTAGCTACAGCCACATCAAGTTACTTAAATTCTCTGAATATGCTATGTCTTCATGTGCTGTTTCCTTTGCTTTTAAAAAAATCACATATTTTCATTCTATTTATTGAAGAATGACTACTTATTCTTAAAGATCCATCTCTGGTGTAACCCCCTCTGGGTAACTTTCTCTGATGCTGTAGCCTGGTGGTTCTCAAATGGGGGCAGTTTTGTCTCCTTTTCCCCTTAGGGACAATTATTAATGCCTGAAGACATTTTTGGTTGTCACAGCTTGGGTGGGGGGTTGCTTTTGACATCTAGTGGACGGAGATCAGGGGATGATGCTAAACATTCTGTAATACATAAAACAGCCCTCACAACAAAGAATTGTGTAGCCCCAAATGTTAATAGTATTGAGGTTGAGAAACCCTGCTCTAGGCTGGGTTAGATGTCCCTCTTTTATTTTCCTTTTGATTGCTTCTGTGTTATTACTTATCACATTTAATTTTTTTATTATATATATTTATGTCCCCCCATTAGCTTGTTATGTCCTTGGATGAGAGATTGCTTCTTTCATCTCTATTTCTTCACAACCAGTAGATTGATATGTATATTTACTCTATAAATATCAAAGAAAATAAATTGATAAATATCTCTTTGAATATGTAACTGCACTTACAAATAAACTCATATGCAGTGTTTTGTACTGTGGGTGGATGGGCTAACCCAAGATCTAGATAGATTCATGGACTCTGGCTGGGGGTGAGATGTTACTCTGGCTTGAAAGGCGTAATATCAAGTCATCAATCACCAACTGTAGAGTCGACCTCCTGAGAAAAAAACTCCATTTATCGTTTTGTCAATTGGAAGGAATACAATTGACTGGAACCAGCTGGCTTTGACCTCTCCAAAAGGCTATGACCCATTTAATCAGTTTGGAATGCATCCATAACTTTGAAGGTAGATCAGGAAGGATGGCAAGCATAGACAGAGTCAGCTAAGACCAGCAATCTCCCCATTTCAGTGTTTGATGTAGAGACACAATAATTAAAAAAGAAAAAGGTATGAGTGAGGTCAGGGGTAAAGGTAGGAAGATGGGTCATTCTTTATGATTTTGAAAACTGACAAACTGTGTTTAGTTTGGAAAGACCTGAAAAACCTCACATAACTCATCCTGGGCTCCATTTCATCAACAGGGTGGGGAAATAACAAAATCTGCAGTTTCTGCTTTCTATCTGTCATCTAAACCATTCCAGGGACAATAATCCTGGGCAGTGTCTTTCAGTTGGAGCCATTTCCCTGGAGAAATGGAGTTATTAATAAGACATACATTGAAAACTCATATGCTTTCTCCTACCTGCTTTTGATTTTCCCTCTTCCTAATGCAATTTCACTAATCTCTTGGAAACTAGACAAACAAGGGAAGTTCTTCACTGTGCATGCTTCCTGAGTGTGCTCCCCAAATTGAAACGCTATACCATGTGCAAAATTCGGATCTAGGAGACTGGAAATAATCTCTCACATTTTATGTGATTTTCCTTTGGAAGAGCATTATTACATTTGCTTTATTTTATCTTCACCTCACTAAACTGATTCACTTGCCTTTCCTTATTTTCCAAAGTGGCAACGCCTCCATAATTTTAATGTCAAGCATCTTCTTTCTCCTCATGCCTTTTATGTTCATTCCCTTTAACTTAATATTTCCTGAAGCCCACTAAGATGTGGAATCCCCTGATACTTTATTTTCCTGACACTCTTCCCCTCGTGACCTCACTTAATTGGCATTGATTCCAAGGTCAATTATTCATAACTTTTATGCCCCCTCGGCTTCTCTGCCATTCTTTCCGTTTATTACATTTGTCTGGCGGAACACCCATCCTGGTTAATTCCAGATCTCTTCTTCCATACATGTATCTGAACAGTCAAAGATATCTGGAGAGAACGCCCCTTCCCCCCTCCCACCCCCACATACGCACACTGTCACATCCATATTTACCACTCTTCCTTCAAATTTGTGACCATAACCTTGTGACTCTTAACACGGCTTCAAAATCCAACTCAACTCTAGATCAGGGGTCGGTAAATGTTTTCTGTAGAGGGCCAGCTAGCCAGTATTTTAAGCTTTGGGAGCCATACGGTTTCTGTCAAACTTTGGCTATCTGATCAGGAGAGCAGCCATAGATAGGACATAAATAAATGGGTGTGGCTGTCTTCCAACAAAAGTATTTATAAAAACAAGCAGAGGGCTGGATTCAGTGTGTAAGCTGTAGCTTCGTGGCCCTTCTCCAGGCCAATCTTCTGCTGTCCTGGGTGACTATTTTACATCTTCTTTCTTTCCTCAACCCTTCTACACATACTCCCCACCCCATGCCAAGCCTTTGCTGATTAACTTTGCTCTCTGTGTTTTTTTTTTAAATATCAAAAGAAATCAGAAAGGAAGAATCACATCTTCTGTCCTCTCTGGGTGTGAGCCCATGTTACCCTGCGTTTTCTCCCATCACTATGGATGAAATATCCATGTTTCTCTTTGAAGCCAAGGGCACCCCTTGTGTGCTGGATCCTGAACCCTCTTCTTTACTTCAGGGAAAGTTGCAACAATCCTTTCCTCTCTTTCCTGTACTATTAATTTTTCTCTCTTTGATGAATTGTTCATATAAGCATATAAATATGCTGTAATTTGCCATCTAATAAGGAGAGAAGAAGAAGAAAAAAACACTCCTTGACCTCATATTCGTCTTTAGCCAAAGGTCCATTTCTCTGCTCCCCTTACAGCAAACCTCAGTGAGTTATTTATACTCATTCTCTTCCCTCCCTCTCCTCTGTCCTTTCTTGAACCCACTCCCATCAGATTCTATCCTCATCATTCCATTACAGCAACTCATTACAACTCATTACAGCAACATTACAGTTGACCTACCCCAGTTACCTTTTCATTGTCAGCTCCTATATGTATTATTAGTCTGTATCTCAGCAACATTTAAGAAAATTGATAACTGCATCCTCTTTGCTATATCACCTTCGTGGGGCTCCTGGGACTCTCTCTTGTTGCCTCCTATGTCTTTGGCTGCTTCTTCTCTGCCTCGTGATTTCATGACCTACAGGTTAAATGTCATCTTTTCAGAGAATTTCCCTGATCACCCTAGATAAAGAGTGACCCCACCACAATGTTCCCTTTCCCCCTTAACCTGCTTTATTTTCCCCTAGCACTTATCACCATAAAACTCATCATATATTTACGTATGTTTGTGTTTATTGCCTTTGCCTCCCTCCACTAGAAAATTTCTACCCTTTGATCTACATCTTCCCATTTTCCTTTCCACCAGTCCTGGCAACCACCATTCTGTTTCTTTCTATACTCTGTTTCTATGAAACTGGCTTAAAAAAAATTTTTTTTTGGATTCCACATATAAGCGATACCAGGCAATTTTTGTCTTTCTCTGTCTAGCTTATTTCACTTAGCATAAAGCCCTCCACATTCATGCATGTTTTTGCAAATGGGCAGATTTCTTTTTCTTTTTTTTTATGGCTGAACAATATTCCAATATATGTGTGTGTGTGTGTGTGTGTGTGCATGCACACACGTGTGTGTGTGTGTATATCACCAACTAGACATTTTTCCAAAGAAAACATACAAATGGCTAGGTATATGAAAATTTGCTTAACTAATCATCATAATCATCAGGAACATGCAAATCAAAACCACAATAAGATACTACCTCACACCTGTTAGGATGGCTATTATCAAAAAGACAAGAGAAAACAAATGTTGGCAAGGATGTAGAGGAAAGGGAATCCATGTGAACTGCTAGTGGGAATATAAATTGGTACAGCCATTATGGAAAACAATATGGTGATTCTTAAAAAAAAAAATTAAAAATAGAACTACAGTATGATCCAGCAATCCCATTTCTGCGTATGCATTCAAAGGAAATAAAATCAGTATCTCGAAGATATCTGCATACCCATGTTCATTGAAATATGATTCACAGTAGACAAGATAGGGAAACAACATAATTGTCCTTTGATGGATGAATGGGTAGAGAAAATGTGGCAACTGCAGCTTTTAAACATGAGAACATTGACTACCCAGACCCACATCCGCTTGACTTTAATGACCCCGCTCTTAACTACTGTGTCACACTCGCAATAATTTTGAATGAAGGAAGGAAAAACTAAGCAAACAGAATTAATGAAATTCCATATCCATTTTTCCCCATTATATCTAGCCTGTCCTGCTTTAGAAACAGCATAATTATGTTCATTCTATAAATAATGACCTTGTCAATCCTTGTGGAGGGCAACTGTAATCCTATCAGATGTCTTCTGCAAACTGTCTTGGCCACTGCTGGGCTCCATGACTTCCAGCTGATTAGTATTTCCAGACCTCTGAATTGGGAGTCTGTGCACCTAGGTGTGTGATCTCACTGCATTGGGTCTGAGGTCAAAGAGTGTAGTACTAGTGGCCAGGAGGAGCCTGGGTATCCTTGAGTGATCCTGGCTCCAGCACCCACTGGCTTTCTGCTTTTCACCTCTATGTGAATCAGTTTGTTCATCTGTAAAATGGGGTTGATAAGGTACCTCAAAGACTGTGAAGAGGATTGAAATAGTTACTATCAGTAGAGACCTTAGAAAAGCACCTAGTGCATAGTAAACTAATGAATTATTTGCTAAACAATACCAATTGCTCTTTGCCTCTCCTGAGTCTGACTTTAGCAAAGCAGTGAAAATGCCACTGAACTTTGTGGTGGGTGATTTTAACCTTCCCTTGGACAGAGCATAGAGAAACAATTTAGGCTTTGTCTCCCTGGGGCTGGCAGTTTCTTCTGACTGATTTGACAGTAGAGAAAAAGGGGGAAAAAGATTACCAAACACCTAGTCAGTTCAGTTAAACATCCATTTGGCTGATTATTTTACATTTAGCTGACTGGCAGTTTGCCTGAGGAGATCAGAATGGCTTGTTTTGGCATCACCTGGCACAGGCTGAGAGCTGACAAATGACTTTTGAATTTAGGGAAATGGAGTCTGTGATGATTGTCCAAGGTTACAACCGTGCCCAGGGTCATGACTCCAGGGCACGAAGAGGAAATTATGAGGCTAATTAGATTCCCGCTGGTGGCCAAACATTATTACTCCTGGCTTTGGAGGCCTGAACTGGTTTTGCTTTCTGCATTTTGGCATACTGTCCCAGATCTAGGTTTGCCTGGCTGCTGCATAGCTGTGTGGACCCGGGGGACATTATTGCTGTTCTCTATCAATAACATTGAGAAAGCTTCCCATCTGAACTTTGTCACCTCTATCTTCTGTGATTCTTCTCCCCAGCGTACTTTGTAAAGGTTCAGTTAATGTGTTCCGAGTGAAGGCTGAGTGGTGGTGTATAATGAACATGCATTAAACCAGACTAAGGCTCAGAGGTTAGACAAGATCCAATTGAGAGGCATGGGTAATCCAAAAATAGACTCACTTCTTTAGGGTAACAGTATACAGTTGACCTTTGAACAACATGGGCTTGAACTCTGTGGGTCCATTTATAGGCAGATTTTTTTTTCAATAAATACAATATTGTAAATAAATTTTCTCTTCCTTAAGATTTTCTTAATAAAATTTGCTTTTCTCTAGGTTACTTTATTGCAAGAATAGAGTATATAATACATATAACATACACATATGTGTTAATCAACTTCATGTGTTATCAGTAAGGCTTCTCAACAGTAGGTTGTTAGTAGTCAAGTTTCGGGGGAGTTAGTAGTTACATGTGGATTTTCAATGGGGAGTTGCTGCCTCTAACTCCCACATTGTTCAAGGGCCAACTATATTTAAGAAGGTCAGGGTTGTTTCGTTTTAGAGTTCTTAGATAGAGCCCAGTGACGTTACCAATATAGGGCCTCCTGATGGGGAGATTTGGCAATTTGCAGCTGAGAAATGCAGAACAGGCGAGGTAGGAAAACCCCCCAGGCCCACCCCTTCCCCCCACCTCCATTTAAAGGACATACTGAAGTGTGTGCATCTGTGTGTGTTTTTAAAGATTTTATTTATTTATTTGACAGAAAGAGAGAGAGACAGAGAGAGCACAAGCAAAGGGAGAAGCATAGGCAGAGGGAGAAGCAGACTCCCCACTGAGCAGGGAGCCTGATGTGGGACTTGATCCTAGGACCCCGGGATCATGACCTGAGAGCCACCCAGGCACCTGTGCATTTGTGTGTTTAATGGTTTCTGGCCTCAAATCACTATAATTAGGTGCCATAAGGTATTAATACCGACCAGCTAGTTCCTCTGCTGATAAACACTCCAAACCTGAGACGACTTCATCTCCCCCTCCCTACCCCCAGTATTCAAACCAGTGCACAGTCCCTGCTCTGAGGTTGTGGTCACTGTGTCCTATGGTGAGGGGTGGAACCCCAGCAGTGGGAGTGGAGTGTGCAGAAGCCTACATGGAAGCCTCCATCCATCTCCTCTCCTTTGCCCCCTCATCTCACGCCTTTCTCTGAGCACGTCCTTCTTGTGTTTCCTTCCTAGTGATGTATGTAGTAACCTTGCTACTCTTGGTGTGGTCCCACGAACAGCAGCATGACCATCACCTGGGAGCCCGTCAGAAATGCAGAGCCTCAGGGTCTACCCCAAACTTATGGAGTGAGAATCCTCATTTTCACCAGACCCCCAGATGATTCAAATGCACTTCAGAGTTTGAGAAGCACTGTACTAGAACAGTAGTATTTCCAACCAAATTCTTGATGGGGTTACAGAAGTTGGTTTTTAGGTAATAAGTTAGATAGTTGTTGGTTTCTTAGGAATCCAGCTTTATATAATAGTAAATAACATTGCAGTGATGTTATTCTCTTTCCAACTTTTTTCCTCCTGTGTAGAGAATCTAAATTCTAAGTTAGATGTTTTTTTTTCTTTTTTAAAAATTTTTTATTGTTATGTTAATCACCATATATTACATCATTTGTTTTGGTGTAGTGTTCCATGATTCATTGTTTGTTCATAACACCCAGTGCTCCATTCAGTACGTGCCCTCTTTAGTACCCATCACCAGGCTAACCCATCCCCCTACCCTCCTCCCCTCTAGAACCCTCAGTTTGTTTTTCAGAGTCCATCATCTCTCCTGGTTCGTCTCCCCCTCTGACTTACACCCCTTCATTCTTCCTCTCCTGCTATCTTCTTCTTTTTCTTTTTTCTTAAAATATGTTGCGTTATTTGTTTCAGAAGTACAGATCTGTGATTCATCAGTCTTACACAATTCACAGCGCTCACCGTAGCACATACCCTCCCCAATGTCTATCACCCAGCCACCCCATCCCTCCCACCCCCGACTACTCCAGCAACCCTCAGTTTGTTCCTGAGATCTAAGTTAGATGTTTTAATACTTCTTCAATACCTGCACCTCTCCCTTTTCAAAAAGGAAATGCTGGCTCAGCAATCTTTGGCAGCCAACAATATCTAGCTATAATTTAGCAATGTTGCTTACTTTTCATTAGGTTTTTATGCATATTCTTGCAAATTGAGTTGTTTTTGCTTCAATGGAATTGGTATACAGTTTAATCTATAAGCAAATTTATTTCTGTTCAAAATGTTAGTTGGGTGGCACCTGGGTGGCTCAGTCTGTTAAGCGTCTGCCTTCAGCTCAGGTCATGATCCCAGGGTCCTGGGATCGAGTCCCATGTCAGGCTCCCTGCTTAGCGGGAGGCCTGCTTCTCCCTCTCGCTCTGCCCTTCCTCCCTGCTCATGCTTGTTCTTTCTCTCATAAATAAATAAATAAATAAAATCTTAAAAAAAATGTGACTTGGATTCATAATGGAAATTTTAAGTACATAATAGTAACTGTGATGTATGGAGAGGAAAAAATTCATGCAGATGATATTTAAACAACTGTAGTTAAGCCAGCATAGATTTCATGGTCTGAAATTAGAGTACGGCGTATAGCATATGTCCCTGCCTCGCAAGTACTGCGCTGTCAGTGTACAGTGGTCTGGCTTCTCCTCCCCTTCATCTGCTTTCAGTCTCAACTCAAGTAGCATCTCCTCCAGAAAGTCTTCCCCCAACACCAGCCTGGATGAGTTAGATGCTCCTCTTTCTCAATGTTTCCAAAATACCCTGTGAATAATTTTATCTCTGCCTTCTCACATTGTTCTATCATTTTGTGCATACGTACAGTTTTGTATTTCCAGTGCTTTGCAAAATGCTTGTTGACATAGTGAGCACAGGTTAAATGTGGACAGAATACATGAATAAGAGAGATGGTGCCCTCTCTAATTTCATCTCTAATTTCCTGCTCTTGACCAGTAAGTTTCAGGATGCTCAGAGCATCCTGAAGGAGTACAGGGGCCACCCCTGCTGCCGGTGTCCTGGATGGCTACTGAAGATGCTCCCAGAACACCAGCTGCTTCTTCCAAGTCTGTGGGGTGGTCACCGCCTGGGCCCTCCTTGGGCTTCTCCTCTGAAGGCCTGGCCCCTGAGTGCAGCAAGCCTGCCTGTTTCCCTTGTCCTGTCTCCGCACCTCTCTGGGACAGCTGTCTGTTTCAGTTTTTTGTGGGTTTTGATTATATAAATCATATTCTACTTGCAGACCGATCTGTGCAGGCCTTATGAGGAACCTTAGGTTTTGAATGTGAAATTCTGTAACATTATCAAACAATAAAGAAATCCTTAGATACGGCCGATTCAGGTATCTCACTAGATACTTACTGAAGGTCCAGGAAGGCAGTGGGGGATGGTTTTCAGCTGCCTTCTGAGCAAGGCTTGAGATACAAATTCAGAAGTATTTAAAAGAAAAAAAATGCTTAAAGTAATATATGTTCATTTGAAGGAGCCTAAGGAAAGGCACAAAGAATAAAATAATAATTGCCATGTTATTGCCCAGAGATAGTTATTGTTACTATTTGGATATATCTCTGTTAAATCTCCTTTTTCTACAGAAGAGTTATGTGTGTTGTGTATTTTTTCTTGAAATCAAAGCATATACAATTTGACTTTCATTTTTCATCTATCATTATGTATCTTCAGACTTTGTACCCATGTGATGAAATAATCTTTTCAAACATACTTTTTTTAAAAGATTTTTTTATTTATTCGTGAGAGACAGAGACAGAGAGAGGAGGAGGCAGAGGGAGAAGCAGGCTCCTCACTGAGCAGGGAGCCCAATGCAGGACTCGATCCTAGGACCCTAGGATCATGACCTGAGCCGAAGGCAGATGCTTAACAGACTGAGCCACCCAGGTACCCTCAAACATACTTTTTGTTAGCAGTATAAGAGTCTGTCATAAAGCAGGATTTCTAAACATCAGCATTATTGAAATTTTGGGCTGGATAATTCTTTATTGTGGGGGCCTTTCCTGTGCATTGTAGAATGTTTAGCAACATCCCTAGAGTCTGGCCACTTGATCTCTCTGTCCCTCAGATGGGACAAACAAAAACATCTCTGGACATTGCCAAATGTCCCATGGGGTGCAAAATTGCCCTCAGTTGAGAACCACTGATGAAGAGGAACCATAATGCACATATCCTTCCTCTGTTTTTGGTAGAATATATTCAGCCTCAGAGAAAATCTGTCTTTTCTCTCCCTCCCTCTTTCTTTTTCTCTCTGTTTTACTCTCTCTTTTTGCCTTACTCTCTTTTAATTTTTTTTTTTTTGTATTTGAGAGAGAGAGCATGAGCAGGAGCAGAGGGAGAGAGACAAGCCGACTCTCTGTGAGCAGGGAGCCGGACATAGGGCTCAATTCCAGGACCCTGGGATCACTACCCACACCGAAGGCAGATGCTTAACTGACTGAGCCACCCAGGTGTCCCTGCCTTAATCTCTTTCAATTGTCCTTGGCCTAGTAATTTCTAAGTGACTGAGTGAAAAGGATGCCCACGCTTAAGAAGAGTAACTGATGAAGCCAGTGTGGGTAGGAGGACTGACCGTTTGGGACAGAAAGCTTTGCAGTATGGCGAAGTATAGAGGAAACTGCTCTATTTGAGAATGTCTGACTCAGAAGAAATAGTTCCGGGATACCTATGCACCAACCTGTGTTATAATTCTTATCCTTCTCATATTTCCCTCACCGTGATCTATCACTTAATAGTATATGTTTTCTAAGCTTCTATTTTTTATCTGTAAAATAGCAATAATAAGAGTACCTAATTTAAAAATTAGTATTAAATGCATGTTGCAAGGATTAAATGAAAAAAAAATACCTGTAGAGTATTTTATTACAACACCTGGAACAATAAATAGTAACGGGCAGACAAATAAGCTCTATTTAAGGATGGGAAGGAGGCTAGTATAGTTGGAAAGTTGTGGATGAAGGGAAGGAAGGAAGAAGGTGTGGCAGTAGATGGAGCCAGGGGCCAGGTCCTATAGTCTTGTAGAAGAGGACAGTTTGGATTTTAAATGTAATGAAAACTAACTGGAAGGTTTGAAGCCAAAGTGTGACATGATCTGATCTGTGGATTAGAATGATCGGCCTTGCGCAGAGAGTGGGGAGTATGAGTGCCACAAGTCGAGGCTCAGAGACTAGTTACAGGCACCCATGTGGTAGGTGGTGGGGCTTGCGCTAGGGTGTTGGCAGGGACAATCCCAAGGAGCAGTCAGATGCTGACCATTCCAGAGACAATGTTGATAGCATTTGCTGAGAGGTTGCTGGGCTATGGAAAAGAGAGAAAGGAATCAAGAATGACTCTCAGGCCAAGTTAGTGAGTGAGTGGACAGGGCGCCATTGACTGAAATGGAGAAACTGGGAAGAAGCCCATTTCGGAAAGCTAATCAGTAATTTTGTTTAGGCATACAAAGTTTGGAATGTGTATTAGATATATAAGAAGAGATATCGAGAAAGTATAGCGTCTGAAGCTTGGAGAGCAGGTGAGACCTTGGGATTCACAATTAGGAATCATGAGTATTTAGATGCTACTTTATGTCCTGCCACTGAAGATCTTCTAAGATGGGAGTATCGACAGAGAAGAGAACGCCTGTTGGTGAATTCCTGTACACCGTGTTATGGAGGAGTGCACAGAGTAGGTATACTGAAGAGGGGGATGTATACCTCTTAGGATAACATCTGAGGATGTGGCAGCCCCTGGGAGGGACACCAGGGAGGACAAATTCGGTGTCCAGGACTCCCAACTAAGTCAAAGATTTCTGCCTCAATCTTGGCAGAGAAACCAAACCGATAGATCCCTGCGCGAAGAGGCATCTGAGCGGGAGGGAGTGAGGATAGGCAATAGGCCACTAAAGATGCCCACCTGACACCTCAGCATTGAATATGTCCCTGATCTGGACACAGCCCCAGCAGGTAGAATGTGCCCTTCAAGTGCCCTTGGCCCTTCAAAGATGTGATGTGCCAGGAAGAGCTGTAATTCTTCATGCGCTAGGCAAGGAATGGGGCAATTAAACCAAACTAAGCTGATCTAAAGAAAATAATGAAATAAGATTTGTTTCATGTGGCCTGAGATTTGCACCTGCTATGCCCTGATTCTGGTCACTGGTAGTGCAAATGCATTTCCCTCATTAACAGAAAGGTTTGGGGTTTTTGGTATTTTTTGTTGTTGTTCATGCTTTTCTCATTCCCAGGAACTGGGTGTACTTGCCCAGTGTACCAGTTTGGGAAGATGATCTTTAAAAAAATATACTTTCTGCAGCGGGATGAATTAAGGAAGTATCTCTCTCTGCCTGGAGTCGTGAACCTGACACAGTTAACACAGTGAATTCTGCTGTACATTTAATCAGAGATAGTTAATTTGATTTTCTAAAATTAAGCACAGCGTCAGTTTGTCATTAGCCCCCAGAATTATTGCGTTTCTGAAGTCACTCTGCATACCTCAAAAGGGCTTTATTGGATATGAGTAATAACAACCTACAAATACATTGATGATAATGAGCATCCAAATGTCCTATAAGGAAAAAAGAAAAGAAAAAAAAACCCTGACAAGCATGAATGGTGACTCATGATGGCCAGAATTTTTTAAATTTATGATCATTACAACATGAAAAAATAATTATGAATAATAAAAATCTGTTACGATAATTAGCTGTAATGAATACTCGTGGTGAGCTAAATGAACTGGAACAATTTAAGGCAGTAGCACGTAATTTGCATTTTGTGTTATGTCAGATCATTTTATCATTAGAAAGAGAACGAGGGAGAAGAGAGAAAGATAGAATGAAAGGAGACAAAAGGGAAGCTAGTGAATAAGAGGAAGTAAAACAAACTGTCCAGCTTTCTATATTCCTGTTTTCTAAAAAAAAGGTGAAAAATGCTGTGTATTGCATTTTTTCACTTTAGTTTGGCATCAGTTCCAACTTATTCTTGGAAAGTGTCAATAATGAGAGAGAGTAAAAAAATAATCAGTGTAGCAGATATTCAAATCCGACACACGTGAGTTTGAAACTCCACCTGCTTTTTCATACAAACATTATGTAACATAGGCAGTCACAGCTGCATTTGTAAAATGGGCTAATAAAAGGCACCTGGATGGCTCAGTCGGTTAAGTGTCTGACTCTTGGTTTCAGCTCAGGTCATGATCTCAGGGTCATGAGATCGAGTCCTGTGTCAGGTACCGTGCTCAGTGCAGAGTCTGCTGGTCCCTCTCCCTCTGCTCCTCCCCCGGCTCTCTCTTTCTCTCTCTCTCTCAAATAAATAAATAAAATCTTTTAAAAAATGAGCTAATAATAGATACTGCCTAAAGTTATGGTGAGGAGTGTCTATGTCGTATTACCAGCTAACTCTTAGTAGATACTCATTATGCACCTGGCATTCTCCTGGATACCTTCACACGAACTGAGTCCTTTAGTCCTTCTGACAAACGTAATCATAAGTGCTGTGATGATCTCTCTTACAGATGAGAAAACAAGACCCAAATGATGGAATATAGATTATAGTAAGTGATGGAGTGGGATTCGGGACCCAGGCGGGTACCCAGCAGCAGGGCTACAGCATCCACATCTTCCCCTGTGGCTCTCAGTGGCTTCCGCCAGCCAGTATCCATACTGGGCCTGCGACACAACTTCATAAAGGTCAGACAGCACTGTTTTTCATATCACCTTTGTGTGCGCAGGAGAGAAATGTGCATTTGCATTTGCGAGTGGGCTTTGTTGCAATTAATTCAGTTCTGCAGCCTGAAAGGCACCGCCTGGGGATGGCTTTCAAATTCCTTCAGTGCAGCCCAGTCCCGTCCAGTAGGACCCCCTGCACTGTGAGGTGGCAGGGTTACCGAAAAGCGACTTTCTCTGGTGGAGGGTGGTGAGCAGTTCCCACAGGGAGGTTCTTCGTGACATGAAGCAACATTGAGGGGCCAGTACTCACCATCTCATCATCCTCTCTTTGACTCAGCTGGTCGAGCCTTCCCTGGTCCCTGAATTCAGGGCCTCTCTAGGTGTGAGGCCCAGGATAGTGGTTAGGGCTGGAGGGGGGTTAGTTCTATGCCCCTGGAGCAGAGAGGTGGAGACCTAATTTGGCCATGCCTGCTCTTCTCTGCTTGGGCATTATTTGCAAATGAAGTTAAATGTACACTCCTGATCTGTGTCTGCTTGGATAATATTGGAAGAGGTGCTTATTACGTCCTTTCAGTGTTTTAACATGAGCATTGAAAATAGAGCCCATTTTTATCACCCTATTCTGTGACTTCATTTCCTAGGATAGCAGGAGCTTTGTCAAATGGGAATGCCTTGGATTTTCCGTGTCAGTGAGAAGACTGGCATGGTTTATACGGAGTTAAAAGTGTAGGCACTGTCCAGATGCAGATGGCCGGCCCCTCTCCATTGTATTGAGACATAAAATAAATGCAAACCCCAAACATAGAATAAGCAGACGTTAAGTGGGATTCCTCACCCTGTACATTGGCCCCTTTTCCTGGATGTGCATTTTGTTTTCAAAAGAAATACAGTGACCTGGGACCCCAGCCCCTGTCCCCTCCTCTCCTGTCCCCACAGCATAACTCCCTTTTCTTCCCCAGGTGCCCTCCTCACCTGCCGCCCCCAAGCGTCTGTTTGCCCTTTGGTGGTCTGTCTGCTGGAGGTTATCAAATGGCTGTGCACACAGCTGGAAGCTTCCCCCCTGCTCCCCCACCCCCAGTCAGTTCCCTCATCTCTTTCTGGAATCCTCCAGGGCAAGGGGGTGGCTTATTTCTCTCTTTCTGCCTTCTGAAGCTGTGCCTCCACTTGTCAGACAAATGCCTCCAGGCTAAGCAGGGGTCAGCAGGAATTTGCTTTTAAAGAAAAGAGAGAAGACAAGAGGGTGAAAAGTTCTTTTTAAAAAGCATTTCTCCTTCGGGCAACGGCTCCAGCTGAGGTTCCCCAGGCAGAGCCACAGGGCTGAGTTTAAGGCACCATATCGTTTTCTTCTGTGGACGTCAAGTCAGATTGGAAACTTGTCTGGGATTTGGATGATCTGGCCCACTGAAAGGGCATATTTGTTGCCCAGTGGTTGCTAAAATCTCATCTATGAAATATTTTTTTTTGTTTGATTATAATCAGAAAGGATTTGATTTCTTTAGCATGCACAAGGGGCCTTACTCACAGTTGAGGTTAGCTTCAGGCAAAACAGAAATGTGGGGAAAAACAGCGAGGGTTGCCAATTATTTCAGGTCTCTAACAAGAATTGTTCTGCTCTCATTTTCTTGTCAGTTGCTTTGCTAAAGGAGAGAGAGAGGGAGAGAGAGAGTGGGAGAGAGAGAGGCATTCGCTTAACTGCTTAAGATTTTTAGTCAAGCGATGTGGACATTTATCTTTGCTGAAGCAATGGATTTTAGTGATCTTTCAGGGACCAAAAGAACACTCAAGATTCAACTTCTAGATCTTCCATTTTCTCAGAGGACCTAGTGAAACAGTTTTTTTTTTTCCCCCTTTTACAAATTGGGGTTTCTTAAAAGAGCAATATATGGTCAGGTTGTTTGAACTGCCTTTAATCGAAGAGTTCAAAGTCCCCTATTCCAAGGCCTAGATTTGTTGTTTTTACATTAATTGTGCATGTTTGTCATTTCTGGGTCAAAGTAAATTTTTGTCTAAACCAAATACTTTCATGTAAGACAAGGACAGTTGGACATCAAAATATATATTCCCCCAGGAATGGCTTCAAACTATTTCTTTTGATAACATTCTGCCTGACATGTTCAGTGCACCCATCACATCAAAGCTGATTCCATCTTAAAAACCAAAACAACAACAAAAAAAAACCCCAAAAACAAAAACAACAAGGAAGAAGCTTTTTAATTTTGTTTTTCTTAGAAAATGCATGTTTCAGTTTTCTCTGCATGTGTATTTTTAAAACCATTGATGCACTTTCAAAAGAGGATTTTCAGTAACCTTGAGTAGAGATGTAGAATGCACAATTCTTATTTTGAACACATAGAACCTGACAGATTTAGGAAAGGTTGTTAGGGGAGGTCACTTTGGGGGCAGTTCTATAAAATGTTTAATGCTGACCTCAGTGTCCACGAACAGAATGAAAGCCTTCAAATTACCTTCTCTTCTTGGTTGGTGATAAGTTGACACAGTGCTTAGAGTACACAGTCTTTTCTGTTGTCATTGCCAAAGTCCTGGGCTCTGGCTTTCCGATGTACCGGAGCTGTCCATCACACAAGGTCTCCTGTTGCACAAGAGATGGATTGCTGATATCAGGAGCTAAGGACCTTCTTGGAAGGATCCACAAAGTACTGATTAAAATGTTATCATTAAGGGAAACGCATTATGGAAGAAAAATGCACAGATTGAATGTAGGTTTATGGCCCTTTATACTTTGCCTTTAAATGCCTTTAGAAAGTTGATTTGAGGGGCGCCTGGGTGGCTCAGTCGTTAAGTGTCTGCCTTTGGCTCAGGTCATGATCCCAGGGTCCTGGGATCGAGCCCTGCATGGGGCTCTCTGCTTGGCGGGAAGCCTGCTTCTCCCTCTCTACTCCCCCTGCTTGTGTTCCCTCTCTCACTGTCTCTCTCTGTCAAATAAATAAATAAAGTCTTAAAAAAAAAAAAAAAAAAGAAAGTTGATTTGGAAGTGGGATTTTAAGGACTGCTGAAATATTGGCGTGCTCTGATGAAACTAGTGGTAATAGCTATGGTAAAGTAAAGATACACTTACAAGATTTCGTGTACTTACTTGTTTCATAACAGTTCTTTGAACATCCAATAAATGCCAGATGAATAGTGGGGATACTGAGATAAATGCTATATCTACTGCCCTTATGGAGCAAAAACATCTGCTGGGATAGGCAGAGTAGAAATCCTCAACCCTTCTAATAGAGGTACATGCTCAAAGGATGAGCACCCAAGGAAGAGAGGAGTGATAAGGAGTACGGATGTCAGGGAAGAGGAAACCAGTTTACAAAAAAGAGTTTACTTTACCTGTGAAGTATCTTTGGGGAGAACAATATATTAGAAATTTCATAAGGTTGTCCAGTGTCAGCCATTGTGCTCAGCAAGCTCAATTCTTCCTTTTAGCTAAAACTGTCCCAACTCTAGCATGAAATCTGGGAAAGATGCCTGGGCTTTTTGTGGTGTGCCCTTTTTGGACTAGGAATAGTATAGGACCCAAGAACTCTTAATGTTGAAAAGTTTGTGAGCTTGATTCGGGGCCCCCTTCTCATCCTCCCTCTTTGTTCTTGCCTATGTTACCTCCTGTACCTTCAGTCATTGCACACAAATTATTCCTCTAGCCCACACTTTTCTTCTAAATTCCAGACTGACCTACTCTCTTGTCTACTTCTCTTCTTCTCTAGAAGGTCTTGGAGAAATCTCTGAAATCAAGTAGGAACTCATTTTGATGAGTGTCACTATAGTCCAAATAGGTATAACCAGAAACTCTATGTTTTAACTTAACTCAATCATGCCTAGGCTCCCTCCACATTTAATCTATGACCAAGTTCTGTTGATTCTTCTTTTTTAAACTTCTTTCAAATATGGCCATTTCCTTTCAAGTCTATCACTAAAAATTTTCCCCAAACTACAATAAACTTTTGTTGGTTCATTACAAAATTATTTTTTTGTCCCTGTATCAATCAGGGTTTTCAGGATTTTCTGGGGAAAATGGGTATCTATAGATATCTATAGATAGTCTATATCTACAGATGTTCTATAGATCTATCTATCTATCTATCTATCATCTATCTTATATTTTTCCTACCATATGGTGAATTGCTTTGAAGTTGAAGATCCTAACCACAAAATTTCTAAATCAAAGATACTGAATCTATCTTCTATATGAATAAATAGATGAAAAGACATTATCTTTAAAATTTCAGCATAGCTTATTATCTGCCAGTTATTTTTCTAAGTGATTTTAATCTGTTAAACTAATTCACAGAGTCTGCTTTTGAATTGCAATCTAGGGGTTTCTGGATTCCTAAAATGGTAATGTTTTCACGAGGTTTTGTCTCTTCAGGGAAGCTAGGTTTAAATCATAACTCTGTGCTTTATTTGTTTTGACATTGGGTGTTGTTAGGGTTCTTCAGATAAACAGAATCAATAATCAATAATCAATCTATTTCTATGTGAGTATATATATATAGGTGTATGTATATATGTATATATATGTGTATATATATATATTTCTATGTGAGTATATATATATAGGTGTATGTATATATGTATATATATGTGTATATATATATATTTCTATGTGACTATATATATATAGGTGTGTATATATATATGTATATATAGACACATAGCTATATAGAAAGAGATTTATTATGAGGGATTGGCTTGTGTGATTATGGAGGCTGAGAAGTCCCACAGTCTGCTAGCTGGAAGCTGGAGGCCAGAGAAGATGTTGGTGTGGTACTATTTCAAACCCAAAGACCCAAGAACCAGAAACAACAATGTCTGAGGGTAGGAGAGATGGATGTCCTAGCTCAAGAAAGGGAGAAAAAAATGACCCTTTCTTTGCCTTTTTGTTCAATTCAGTCCCTCTATGGATTGGATGAGGCTACCTACACTGGTAAGGGTGATCTTTATGCAGTCTACCAATTAGATGCTCATCTCTTTTGGAAACCCTCACAGATCCACCAAGAAATAACGTTTTATTAGCTATCTGGGCATCCCTTAGCTCAGTGAAGTTGACACAAAATGTAATCATTGCATTGGGCAAGTCACTTAATCCCATGAGGACCAGTTTTCTCTCAAATAAAATGAGGATTGAGTCATCCACTTCTCAGCATGCTGGGGAGATAGAACTGTTTTTTTCCCAGCTCTTTGTGCCAGTGGGGAATATTATAAATCCTTAACACTTTTCACCTTCTTTTTTTCAAATCAATGTAATAGTACGATAAAAGAAGGGGGAGACAAAAGATTTCAGGTTAGTATAAGGAAGAAATTGCCTATAATTATTGAGCCCTTCAAGGAGAAGAAAGAGAGTGTAAGGTCAATGGATTTAAGTCATGGTGCTACATAAGGATTAATAGAGTTGGAATACCAGAGTAAGTTGGAAAGAAAGGAGATGGTGGTCAAAGAGGGGTATGCATGGAATGAAGACATGGAATAGTCACCATACTTGGAAATGAGAAGGTTGAGGTGGAGTCATGGAATGAGTTACTGTGGTAGGTGAGTTGGCATCAACCCTGGAGGAGAGTTATACAGGAATTGAGAGGCCAAGAAGGGGGGAAGAATAATCTACACAAGCATATTGGAATTGTCTAGCACATAAAGCAGATCTAGTGTGTTAAAGAGAGAATAAGTAGCCCAGAAGTTAAAGGGGTCAAAAAATGACCTCCATATTTCCACTGGAAGATTACATTATGGAGTCAAAAGTCGTGAATCTTACTTTCTATGCTGCCAGTTACTAGTTATGTAACATTGTAAAAATTCTTTTTCTGAGTGTTAAATTTCTCATTTTTAAAATGAATATAAGAAGAACTGTCCTGTATTCCAGAATTTTTTTTGAGATGATTATAAGAAATAATCATATGAAAACTATCTGGTTTAAAGGTCATTTTGACCTTTATGTCTCAACCTTCATTTTTCAGATCAATGCAACAGTTACAAATTTCATCTGACCCTGGGGACACTCAATCTGTGGTATAGAAAAGTAAGGGGCACCCATCTTTTTAACTCTTTTAAATGGGAGGTTGGATGACATTTGGAACTGCTTTATTCACTTTCCTAATTCATTATCTATTTTCAAACACCTCACTCTGATCAATAAACATGGCAGATGGTTTTATTCAATAAATATTTATAGAACATCTGTTGGATGCCAAGAACATATTTACTGTATGAGATATCTTATATCCCAGTTTACTTTATGATGAGTTTTTCCATTTTAAAATATCCCCCCCAAAAATATATTTTTTCCCCTGTGTTCAGGAAAATACTCAAATTTTCCAACAACCTAGATAATTTTTCATTGGCAAGAAATTCTATAGTGTCCCAGATTCAAGACTATACCCTTTTCCCCAACCATAAAACGCTGATGGAGTTAATTAACTAAAATGGAAAAAAGCAAGCAAGTAAATAGACAAACAAAACAAAATTAACTGGAAGATTTGAACCTGCATGTGTACTTATAACTAATTATAAAAAGACCTTAAGTTGTGTACAACTTTATATTATGTTAGAATTGTATACTTTGAGTCAAAGATCAATAGAATTAATCTTGTTTTTGTAATAATAATTACTAATAGTTTTGAACACTTTTAGAGAGAGAACCAAATATGTAATAACCCTTCTCTAATGATAATTGCAGTTCTTTAATTTGTCTATATTTGACAATAGACGTAAATTCTTAGAGAACGAGGGGTGTGCCATTTTTGTATTTTTATTCCCAGGGCCTAGCACACAGTAAGTCTTTAGTAAATATTAATTGCTTTTAGTTAAATTAAAGACAGATGGAATTTATGCAGAATAAAATGATCATAAAATGAATTACAAACCGAAACCAAAACAAGTTAACATTTTCAAGTGTGAAAATAAGTATTTTTAAGTTGATCCATACAAGTCCTAAATCAAAACTGAATATCTCAAATATGTTTATCTTTGGTTTTTAAGCAAGCAACAGCTATGAAAAATGCTTCTGGATGTGAAGAACATGTTTGTGTAGGGTAAGTAATTTACCATGTCGACACTGAACAGTAGTTTAACTGACCCCTTCACCCTTCAAACATCTGGTATGTCTTTAATAAATAGTGCAGCATAAAAGGTAATATAGAAGAAAAACTTGCTCAAGGGTTTAGAGATATAAGCTTGGTGGGCTGTGGGATTATGGATGTATATGCTTTTAATCATGGAAGATTATGAACATACAATCAGAACTTTTTATTAAAACATAAATAGCTTCTGAACAACCATTGGAATTTGAAATTGAAGCAGTGAGCTCCAAGGGCAATGTAATTTTCTTAACAATAACAGCTTCTATTTGATGAGAATTTTTATTTTGCCAGGCACGGTGATAGGCAAATTGAGTTCATTACCTTTCATCCTTGAAACCATCCTAAGAAATAGGTATGGTCCTCATTTTAATTATGAAGAAACTAAAGTGCAAATTGTTGAACAAACTAGCTGCAGGTCACAAAATAGAAACTAGTGGAACAAGATCTGACTTCAGGTCTCACAGACACTAAGGCACATGCTCTTTTGGCTCCCTACCTCTTAGAGTTGTCATGAGACCAAAATAGTGATAATGTAAACACTTTACCTTTATTGCCATATTTAATCCTTACAGCCACCCAGTGAGGAAAATGAAGAACAGAGAAGTTATCAGACTTGGCCAAGGGCAAGCAGCTGACATGTGAGACCAGGCTCTAAAGTACAGAACTACACCATCTTCTTTAAGTAAGATGAATCATGGGTAGCCCCTACTTCAAAGCATGACACATATTAAGCACCAAATAAACACAGGCTCATTCGCTCCTTCCTTCCTTCCTTCCTTCCTTCCTTCCTTCCTTCCTTCCTTCCTTCCTTCCTTCTTTCCTTTTGAGCTTAAAACAACAGAAGTTTATTTTCTCAGTTCTGGAGTCTAGAAGTCTGAAAATTAAGATGTCAATAAGGTTACGCTCTCTTCAAGGGCTCCAGGGAAGAATCCTTTCTTGTTTCTTCCAGCTTCTGGTTGCCCCAATTGTTCTTTAGCTTTTGACAGCCTAACTCTAATCTCTGCGTCCATCTTCACACAGCCATCTTCCTGTCTAGCTGTTTTTGTGTCTCTTCTCTTCTCATAAGGCCACTAATCATTTTGAATTAGCCCATCCTAATGACCTTACCTTGATCACATCTGTAAAGAACATATTTCCAAATGAAGTCATATTTATGGGGGGGATATCTTTTGAGGGGACATGGTCAGCCTATAATAGCCATGGCTTACTCTTAATTAAAAAATAACTATTTAATATGCAGCTTTCTACAAAACAATGTCCCTGGTCTCTTTCTCCATATTTCTAATGCCTTCCATAGACTGGATATTTACTATCTTGTTGAATGAATCATGAAAATGATAACATGTGTACTATATATAGATATATCCAAAAACAAATACTAGATAGGTGGAGGATAGCTCTCAAGCTATTGTTTTATTTGACATTTCAGCCCTCCCATTTATAAGAGAGTTATTATTTTCTGCCTTTAGGTTTATAGAAATATCAGGTACAGTCATCACTTTTGGGTTATATCTGTTTTGTAAACTCTTGTAGTCAGAGCATTTTCATCTAAATGCCAGGCAATTTGTGATTACTCTTTGTTTTATGACCTTTCAGTTAGTGTGCAATCTATTTGACAGTGGTCATTCAACACCTATAGCAATTTTGCTTAATATGAGAGCAAATTTTCCTGATACACTAACTTGGGCCTGAATAAATCAAATATAATCCAATACTTCTTCAATGCTCTTCAATCGACTTATCTTCAAATGGTACAACAAAGAGAGTCATGTTTTCTGGCATGATTTGTTTCTTTGAAAATCTATGCTAATTCCAGCTCATAGTCTAGTGTTTTCTCTTACCAGGCTATTTTCATGAACAGAAAGTTCATCATTCTAATGAAGCTAAAAATAAATATGCTTATGGAGAGAAGAATTTTTACACCACCATCATATGGCAGACCATTGAACTTCAACATTTGCCTTCATGAATTTAGATGAAATTGGTAAAGAGACCATTAGGGGATGTTTATTTGGGTTTTAGTAATTTTTTCCCCCCACCTACCACACACAATTGGGCATTTATGTGTAAACTCTTTCCCTCCATTTAACTAGGATATCTGTTTTTGAGAGCCAGAAGTAATGATTTTTATGACTGTTTTATTACCTTTAGTAATAAATGTCCAGTACGATTAAGAGACACATAGTTGGTGTATGTTCTCAGTCACCTGAGAAAGGAAGGGTACAAAGTTATGGTTAACTGTTCATGAACTGACATCATATAAAACTTGAGTCTAATCTTCTTTGACTCCTACTGGCTGTGTAATTTTGGACAAGTTATTTAATCTTTAGCTTTTCACCTGTGCATTGGGACCAATAATAATTTTTACCTTGTGGGATCAAGATGTGGTTGGCACATTGTATGCATTGAAATATTATTGGCATTAGTTATTTTTTTAAATATTTATTGAACACCTACTATAAGTCAATTAGGACCTGAGCTAAGGGTTAGGGAAATCAAGTTTTTTACTTTAGGGAGACCAGGAAATGCCAAGATACATAACAGGAAATGATAAGCATTATAATCCATTATGTGAAAATCTGGCACAGCAAGTATCTAGATGCCTAAAAAAATCAAGAAGAATTCAGAAAGAAGTATATGTTCTGATACCTGAAGTTGAATCAGATCAAAGCAGGGAAATCACAGGCATTTAAGTATATGATTAAAAAGCTCTTTGATAAGTACTTTCACAAAATTTGCATGTTTACAGGTGTACTAGGGTTCTCCAGAGAAACAGAACTAGTAGGATCTGTTAAAAAACAGAATTCAACCAAGTAAATTTGATGATAAAATTGGCTTTATTAAGCAATTCATGAACTGGGCAGCATCCCATCCACCTAGTAGAGAGATATTCTGAGGAGGTGTACATAATAGAAGGTTTTATAGGCAGGAGGTGGGGCAAGAAGTTATTAGCAAAAGAAAAGAAAGGATTGTTTCAGGTCAAGACCTCTTTTTGGGGGGAAGGCAAGGACAGAGTTTTTATTATGCAGATGACCTCACTAGTACTGATTAGGAAATTTCAGATTGACTGTTAAAAGGTCGCCTTTGGGGCACCTGGGTGGCTCAGTCCTTAAGCATCTGCCTTCAGCTCAGTTCATGATCCCAGGGTCCTGGGATTGAGCCCCGCATCGGGCTCCCTGCTCAGCGGGAAGCCTGCTTCTCCCTCTCCCACTCCCCCTGCTTGTGTTCCCTCTCTCGCTGTGTCTCTCTCTCTCTCTCTCTGTCAAATAAATAAATAAAATCTTAAAAAGAAAATAGAAGGTCACCTTTCTGGGATAGGCTGAAACTCTAAGTTTGTCTTGGTTTGCTCTTCTGGGGGGCAAATGATTCCATTTGGGGCTTTTTTCTTTTTTAATACATCTATATCTGTGTCCTAAGATAGAGATACAAATGGAGATTTCTTATGAGGAATTGTCTCACCTGATTCTGGAGGCTGAGAGCTTCCAGGATCTGCCATCTGCAAGCCGTAGACCCAGGAAAGCTACCTCAGTTCAAATGTGAAGACCCAAGAACTGGAGGAGCCACTGGTGTATGAGGGCCACAGAAGATGAGATGAGATGAGATGACACAGATCAGTCAGTGAGGCAGGAAAGAGGGGTGAATTCCTCCTTCCTCCACTTTTGGTTCTACCCTAGCCTTCAAGGGATTCGATGATGTCCACCATATGAGGGGAGGTGATCCATGATTCAAATGCTAATCTCATCTGGAAACACCCTCACAGACACACCCAGAAATAATGTTAAATTTGGGCACTGGAAGGAGGAAAGACGACAGAGAGAAGAAACTTCCTTTTAGGACACTACCCAGGAGTTGAACACATCACTTCCATCACAATTAGCTGGCTCAGCTGGCTAGAATTTAGTCATGGGGTCTTAACTAGTTGCAAGGGAGTCTGGGATCTATAATCTTTAATCAGGAGGCTAGTGCTCTGCTAAAACCCAGAGGCTTAATTATTAAAATAGGAAAGGAAGAATGGATACTGGAGAATAATTACTAATCTGTATCACATGCATGTCATTGCAACAATTCTCTAAGGGTGATCTTATTGTCTACATTCAGTGGATAGGATAGTTGAAATTCAAGAGAGAAGAGATTACTTGTCAAAAGTCACTTAAATATGTAGATCGAGGAAGAAGAATGATTATAATCAAGGCAGCAGCACTATACTAGGTTCTCAGCTATGAAAGAGAAGAAAAATAAATAGCTACTTAATGTTGTTTTGCAACCCATCAGAAACCAGGCAGCTGCAGTGTTCATGTGACATTGGCAAGTCTGTTTTGCAGGCTATCTTGTGGGAGATGACATAACAGGAAGAAAATTAAATCACTGAAAGTAGTAGCTAGAGTTAAGCCCTTGGGGGTGGGGGGAGCACGATTTGTTTTCAATTATTTGATTATGTGATTATACAGGTCTCAAAGATTCTCCCTGGGTAGTTAAAATCTCCATTTTTAAAACTATCAGCTTTAGTTGAATTTTCAGTTTGTGAGAACAACCCTGGGAACACAAGTAATATAAGTTTACACATAAAACAAATTCAACCCTGAAAATATGGGGATGACAAGATAATAAAAAATGTAGTAGTGAAAACATTGAACAAGCCAATCAATTTGCCAACATTTTGAGGTCAGAGGTCCATGAGCCATGAAATTGTTTAAAAATTGTTCTGGATAAATAAATGTGTGTTTGGAAGGATTGCTTACACAATAATTTTTGAGCTTTTTCCCTAGAAAAATAATAAGTAAAAAGTTAGGTGAGAGGGAAAATGCTTTAGGGCCAGTGACAACCGTGAATGCTAGGGAATATATGCATGCATCAAGATGACATATTCAGCAGTACATAATCACTGCTTTTACTCTTCCTATTTATGGGGAGAAATTTCTAAACAGTCTCAATTATTGTAAAACAACCTTAAAAACTTTCAGGCATTAAAAGTGTTAAATCAACTATCTAACATTAGAGTTACTTCCTTTTAAAATACTTTTGACTTTTTTATTATATTAGAAAGACTCAGAGTCCACTGGTTTTTGCACTCCCTTAAATTTTTTTTTTTTTTAAGATTTGTTTATTTTAGATAGAGAGACAGAGAGAGTGTGCATGAGGGACAGAAGAGGCAGTGAGAATCTTAAGTGGACTCCACGCTGAGTGCAGAGCCTGATGGATGTGGGGCTTGACCTTACCTTTGAAGAGAGCTTGATAGGAGGCAACAAATACCCCGCACTGAGAACCTAAAATTTGAAAATAGGAGATGTGCCTGTATGTTGAGCATCTGGTTAAGAAGAGAATCTCAGTCGATTTCTTTGGTGAAATTAATTGATCAATAGGAGCAACAACACAAAGAGTGCTATACCCTCAGCATCTCACAGTATAGCCAACCCCTCTATAGATTCCTCATCCTCTTAGTGCCCCAACCCACCAAAAGTTGATGAATAAATTCAGAATCCTAGTTTAAGTAGCTCTTGGAAAGTTTTCTCTCTTTGGTCATCAGTCAATATTTGAGTAATAAACAGTGAACCCTGTAGTATATTAAATTTCTAGTGTGCAGAATTAAGCAACATTTTTAATTATGGTAATAGAAAAATGGAATTAGACTTTATGTCGATTAATTTGAAGAGTTTATAAAATCCACATACTTGTATGTTCTATTGATCCTGTCTTCAGGAATGTCTGAAATTCCCACCATTGTATCCAGGCCTTTGGGTAATGCTGTATATTAGTGTGTTCGGTCTACCGTGACAGTGTAGGGGGTCAAGGGCAGACTGCCCCAAGATGGGCCATTTAGGCATGAAGATTATTTTGAGTCCAGAGCAGTCAAACCCCAGCAATTTCAGGTAAAGCTCTGAACATCTCCTTCAACTACCTAAATTTACATTGGAAAGGAGAACCTGTACCAGAAAGAGAGCTATTAACAGAGATTCCCTTTTACCTAAGAAACTTAGCTGTTTAACAGGGCAACCTTTGTTTTTCAGACATCTTGTTTTACCTTTCTGCTAATGGTCTTCCTCCGCTTTGAGACCCCTACTCTTCTCCTTAGCTCAGGACGTCATGTAAGCCTCCTTTGGCTGACCGTCTTTGGAATTTCATGCCTCTGTGGATTGCTTATATATGGGAAACTAAATTTGATTTTCTCCTGTTCATCTGTTTCGTGCAAATGTAATACTTAGTCCAGTTAAAAGAACCTTGGACAGAGGAAAATTTCTTTCTCCCCAGTAACAGAATACCACAGATTGGGTGGCTTCAACAATAGAAATTTATTTTTTAACAGTACTAGAGGCTTGAAGTCCAATATCAAGGTGCTGGCAAGGTTGGTGTCTGGTGAGACCTTTCTTCTTGGGTTGGAAGAAGGCTGCCTTCTTGTTGTGTCCTTACATGGCCTGCCTTCTGTGTATGCATGAGGGGTAGGGTGAGAGAGAGAGAGAGAGAAATCTCCACATTAAGAACTCATTTAATTTAAGGTTAAATGTCCTATCTCCAAATACAGTCACATTGGGAGTTAGAGCTTCAATATAGGAATTTTGAGGGAATACATTTCAGTCCATATCAAGCTGTGTCTGCCCTCCCCTGAAACACTATGGGAAAACAAATCTATATCCTGAGTGCAGAGGGAGGCCAGAGACTTAAAATCTCTTCAACATGGGCAGCTTTAACATATTTATCAGCTGTCATTTTAGAAATCACAAAGCAGGGTTTTGGTAGTGTGGGACATGGTTGTGGTATAATAACCTAGGAAAAGACGATATACAGGTAGGTAGGAAAGGTCTCATGGGGCACAGGTAGTTGAAAGTTGAAATGAGGAACAGGGATGCGAAATGGGCTATAGGAATTATGTTTGTCCCATTCGTGTTTTTCTAGCGTAAGCCATCTCCATTTCTACTCTTTGCTAACAAAAAGTTCTTAGTAATACCCTTTCGTGATTTACTGTCACTATCTTGATCCCCTTGTTGGACATTACTGTCTGGTTGTCCTCATTGTTGTTGACCTCTGACATTCCATCCCAATCATGGTTCTCATTCCTCGCACATGTTGACAGAAGCTCCTGTTAGATGTAATATTAAAATAATAACTGTATATGCTCTTCTAAGTACAGTAGTTGATACTGTTGTACACTTACCTGTAAAAACATTAGCTGACACTTCCTGAGAACTTAGAATGTGCTAAGCATTTTACATTAATCTTTCCATTGTAGTCTCATAACAGCTCCAACATTATTTTCTTTATTAGCTCTATTCTCTTCGGGTATTGAACGTAGAGCACTCCATTAGCCAGTGTCCCTTGTTATATTGCCATATTCTTGTCTCACAATCAGAGATGGTACCTATCCTTTATGATATAACTTAGGATATAAAATTACGGAGACAGAGAATGGAAGATTGTCTCAAACCTGAGTCCTTATGACACAAGAGTACCACAGCAGGTGGCCAATTCAGTGGTAAACTTCTATCAGACCCATTTGTTTGGTGCTGAGTAATGAAGACAACTGCTTGATAGGGTGGATTTTTCACTTGACATTAGGTTGTTTTTTACCATTGTAAGGAACATGGTACATGAGTGTTTCTGCAGACCTGTCGTCTCCCCTAAGGGCACCTTTAACCTGGGCAGGGCAGTCTGCTCATCTGTCTTACTGTGGCTCTACATCAAGGGCTCCTTTTCTCTTGAGTACCCAGGAATTTTACTGTTAAACAACCGTTTGGAATGAAAGAGTGTTTTAGACATATAATTGTGCTTTCAAATTCTTAATCTCTTTTGAACACTTTTTGTTACTCATTTAATGTAGCTTGAATTAGATTATTTTAAAGTTGATTCAATTAAATGTAAACTACAAATTATTTTAAGCAACTATTATATTAATGTACAATAATTATGTTGAATGAGTGCCTAATATATGCCTGGCATTATACTAAAATGAGAGACTATGTAAAACATAATCTCTAACAACAGTCTGAATGTTAAATATTTGTTACCTCCATTTAAAGATGCAGAGAATGAGGCACAGAAAGGTTAAATATCTTTTCCAGGGCTACAGAACTTATAAATGGCAGACAAAGTTGGGATTTGAAACCATGGCTGACAAACTGCATTTCTGATACATTTCAGTGTTATTCTGTGGTTTCTGAAAAGAGTTTGACTTTCCCACAGGTGACCACAGCCACTAGAGTCAGTTTTTATCCTGCTGTATATAAAAGATTTATTTGTTCTCACTTTTTCATCTATTTTCTATAACACCCAAATTGCTTTATATGTTTGTGATATAAGTAAAAATCATGCCTCCTTTGTATATAATATTAGAAGAAGTTTTCCTTGTCTTGAATAAAAGAATACCAGAGACAAATCCAGGTTAGAAGTTTCCTGAACCATGTTAAAGAAAAAATAGAAGGTATTAATTTTTGTTTGGCATTTTAACTTTAATGACACTTTATGCTCTTGAATGTTAGGGATTTGGCTTAAACCCCTGGTCCTGCTTTTCATCCCTAGGCCTGTCTACGACCTCAGGATCCCTGCAAATATTGTGAATGGGCATACTTGGGTGTTTTTTTGGGGGGATATGTTTTCTAGTCTGAGCTTCATATCTGTATTCCCGAATGAGTATGCATTTCTGTATGAGTATATGCAAGTCTATTTTTTTTTCCCTGCAGAGATGGTTTTATTTCCAATGAGGTCTGTAATGAATTTGGGGTAGTGTCTGATATTTAAGAGAATTAAAATCCTGCTTCAAGAGAATTTAACATTAGCTCTTCTATTTGTCAATATTCTCCCATCCCCAGGTCCCTCTGCCCACTTATTTTCTGACTAAAACTATAAGCACCCTCAGAGCCAATTTTCAAAAATTTTACTTTGAAATTTTTATTTGATCAGCAGCCTCAAGATCTGAAGGGGATTACATTTTCCCCCTTTTCTTGTTTCTGGAACTAGCATAAATAATCCTCTTTGTGATAATACCCTGTCTCCCAGAGCGCTTGTTTATCATAAGAGGACTCTTGTTTCCATGGACTAATGCACTCAGAAGCTTGGCTGACTTTCTGATGCAAATGTCAGACAGGAACCATGTCTTTGCTTTTCTAGCCAAATTGCTTCGTTTTTACAACACTATGTTTGATTTATAGGGGTCTTTGAAATATTGAAATTGCCCCCTGCACTAAAAAAAATGCAATATGTAGGCATTTTAGTATAGCAGCATTAATAAGAATAATTTATAGGGGAAATGGGTTGCAGTGTTTTGGAAAATACTCAACTCTTTGAGCAAAATATGGAAGTGTCAATGAACAACACTGACATTCTAAAGGGAGGTACATATATTGAGGAGTAACCAGAGCCAATCCCAAGAGAATGTCATAATTTCTTAGTTTAGATTTAAATAACACTTATAGAACTAGCAAAGAAAAGGAATGTAAGAAATCAATTTATTTTTATTTTCCTTGTAGTATGCTTAATTTTTTTTTATTGACAAATGGTCCAAAGTGACCATCAACCACATGCTTACTAAAAAATAGGGTTTCTATCAGTCAGACATTTAACTGAAGACCATAGCTGTGTCTGTATAGGAAGTGGAGAGGATGGAGAAAGGAGCTAATTCATTGTACATACTCAGCATGCCAGGAATAGGGAAAGACAGCTTACATGTCTTTTTAAATTCCATTCCTTCCATATGACCTGAGGAATGGGTGTTAATGGTGACATGTCATTGCTATGAGTCAGAGAGGTAAAAGGACATGCCTAATGTCTCATGGTCAGAAAACCTTGGGTCAGATATGCAATTCAGAGAACATGTTGGTGAAAAGAAGAAAATAGAGTAAAACAATGGATTAGCTTGAAGACATATTTATCTTATATATAGTTTTAGAATAGCAAAATACTACTTCATCCAGTAAGTCAAAAATTATATTTTTCCAAATGCATGATACTATTTCAACCCCTGTTGGTATGTTGGTGTTGTGGGGATAGGGAGTAGGTCTGGAAATGTGATTTACATCGCTCTTCAGAGTAGTTTCTCATGGTTTTATGTACAGTTAATTGGTTTTATGACCATTTAAAGGTCAGAGGGAATCTTTCAAGATGCTTTCAACAAGGACCATGTTTGACAATAGCTGCATGACAATAAAAATTAAAATAGGGTAAGAAAAGCATAGAAATGCAATGGAAGAACAACAACAACAAAAAACCCAGGAAAATTGAGGGACAGGAGGAAGAAATGTTGATTAAATCCAGTGCCCTAAAGACACAGACCGCTCTGGATAATTTTACTCATTTGTGTTTGATTAATTTGTGAACACTTACTATGTACCAGACTTTGTTCTGGATGGTGAAGACAGAGTTCCATGACCTCAAGGAGCTGACAGCCTAGTGGGCATGACAACCAAAGAAATTTGCGATGGTGCCACCATGGGGATAATTGGGAGTCACCATGGGAGTACAGTGGAGGGCCCCTAACCCCAGTTGAAAATGTCCGGAAAGGCTTCTAAATGGAAGTGGCAGTTGGATGGGGTAAGACTAGAGGGGTAAGAAAGAGGCAAAGATGGGGAGCTTTGGGCAGGGGACAGAAAAGTATTCCAGGCATATTCTTTGATGTACGGTTGCCCTTAAGCAAGCACGAAATGGTACATTGTGGGGGATGTAAGTAGTTGGAATTCTTGGAGTACAGAGTGAGAGGACACAGGAAGTAGGGAGTAGGGTTAATGAGTAGACTAAGAGGCTATGGATTCTGTCTTTGATTAAAGCAAACATCATTATCCCCACTGCCATCATTATGTCATTCATCTATTTACTATTCACAAACATTTGTTATAAAGCAGATGCTCTGCTATGTAATGTGGCAGAAGAGTTTGTCCTAGAGGAGTTTGGAAAAACATTCCTGTGTTTCTTTTTTACTCTCATACTCAATACTGCTGAAACCAGATGTGTGGATGTTTTACACATCAACTAATACTCTGTGACACCAGCTGGGTGTCCTTATAATTCAGTTCAATTTTGACTGACTGGCTATAGTTTGGGGTTCCCATGACCCCCTCCATAGATTCAGTAATTTGTTAGAATGGCTCAAAGAATTCAAGGAAACACTGAATTATGTTTATCATTTTACTATAAAAGATAGAATAAAGGATACAGATGAACAGGGAGACGAAGAGATGCATAGGGTGAGGTCCAGAGGTGTCTCTAGCACAGGAGCTTCTGTCCCCAGGGAGTTACAGCACGTGGATGTGTTCATCAACCTGGAAGATCTCTGAACCCTGTGCTTTTGGGATTTTTATGAGGTCCTCATCACATCGGTATGATCAGTCAGCTCAGTCTCCAGTCCCACTCCCCTCCCATGGAGGTGGGGGGATAAGATGGAAAGTTCTAAGCTTCTAATCATGGTTGGTCTTTCTGGTGACCAACTCCCATCCTGAAGCAATCCAGGAGCCTACCAAGAGTTGCCTCAGTAGAACAAAAGATTCTCCTGTCACCCAGGGCATTCCAAGGAATTTAGGAGCTTTGTATCAGGAACCAGGGCCAAGGAAAAATATTAGAACAAAAGATTCAAACAAAAGATGTTCCTACTCTTCTTATTTTTCAGGAAATTACAAGGGTTTTAGGAGCTCTGTTCAAAGAACTGGGGCCAGAGATCAACATATTTTTCATATTATTTCACACTTTATTTATTTATCCCTGTATTCTCCATGATAGCTCAAAATTTCACTGTGTGTAGAAGTTGTTAGTATATACATATTAGATACTTACTAAATTGTCTTGATGTTGTAACTGATTCTAGGTAGCAGCTAAGTGTCAGAAAAGATTTAAAACTACATGAGGAAAATAAGAAAATATTTATAGTAGCGTCAAGAAGAATAAATTCATTAAGAATAAACTAGAATAAAAGAAGTATAAGACTTGTACATTGAAAAATATAAAACATCATTGAAAGAAATTTTAAAGGACCCAGATAAGTAGAAAGACATTATATTCATGGATTGAAAGATTTAATATTGTTAAGATGGCAATACTCCCAAAATTAATCTACAAATTCAAAGTAATTCCTATCAATTCCTAGCTGCCTTTTTTTGCAGAAATTGACAAGCTGTTCCAAAATTCATATGACAATGTAAGGGACCCAGAAGAGGCAAAACAATTCTGTAAAAAGGAAACAAAGTCAGGAGACTAGCACTATACAATTTCAAATTTTATTACAAAGCTGCAGTAATCAGTTTAGTGTGGTACTGCCGTAGAGATTTATAACAATGGAATGGAATTGAGATTCTAGAAATAAACTCCTACATTCATGGTCAGTTGGTTTTTGATAAGGGTTCAAGACAATTACCTGAGAGAAAGAATGGTTTTTAAAGGTGCAAACATCCAGTTATAAATAAGCCACAAGAATGAAAAGTACAGCATAGGAAACACAGTCAATGCTATTATAATAACGTTGCACGGTGACAGATGGTAACTACACTTACCCCGGTGAGCATAGTATAATGTATAGAATTGTCCAATCACTATTTTGCATACCTGAAACTAATATAACTCTGTATGTCAACTATACTTCAATTAAAAAAATAGTTTTTTCAATATTTGGTTCTGGAACAACTGGATATCCATGTGCAAATAAATAAAATTGGACCCCCACCTCATTACAATATATAAAAATTAACTCAAAGTAAATCAAAAACACAGTGTAAGAGCTGAAACTAGAAGAAAACATGGGAGTAAGTCTTCCTGACCTTTAAGTAGGCAATGGGTTCTTAAATATGACTCCAAAAGTAAAATTGGATAAATTGGATTCAATGAAAATTTAAAACACTTTTGTGCTTCAAAGGATACAACCAAGAAAATGAAAAGACGACCAATGCATGGGTGAAGATATTTGCAAATTATATCTTTGGTAAGGGACTCATATACAGAATATATATGTGTGTGTGTGTGTGTGTGTGTGTGTGTGTGTGTGTGTGTATACATATATATATATAAAATCTTTTATAAGTTAACTATACAAATATAAATAACCCAATTAAATAGGATCAAAGGACTTAAATAGGTGTTTCCTCAAAGAAGATATAGAAATGGCAAGAAGCACACGAAAAGAGGCTAGGCATGGTTATTGATCAGGGAAATGGAAATTAAAACCACAGTGAGTTACTGTCTACCCACTAGGATGGCTGTAGTAAAAAAGATAATAAGTATTGGTGAAGAATAATAGTAAGTGATGTGGGGAAATCAGAACCCACATAAACTGCACATGGGACTGTAAGACAGTGCAGCTCCTCTGGACAATAGTCTGGCAATTCCTAAAACAGTGAAACATTCCATTCTAAGGTGTGTATGTGTATCTGTGTGTGTGTCTATGTCTGTATATATATATCTCTAAGAGATATGAAAACATGTCTACACAAAAACTTCTACATGCATGCTTATTTGAACATGACTTAAATTAGGGAAAAAGTAGATACAATCTAAATGTCTTACCAACTGATGAATGATAAACAATGATGAATGGATAAACAAAATGCAGTGTACTTATACAATGGGATATTATTTAGCCATAAAAAGGAATAAAGCACTTAAACATGCTGTAATACAGATGATCCTTGAAAGTGTTCTGCTAAATGAAAGAAGACAAATACAAAATACATATTGTGTGATTCCATTTATGTGAAATGTCAGAATAGACAAATTCATAAAGACAGAAAGGAGATTAGTGAAAGAGTAAAGGAGGATGATTTGGAAGTCTCTTCTCTCTGTCCCCAGCAAAAGGCCACATTATACACAGTGTCTTAGGCCCATGATAATTTTTACTGCAGTCTCACTGAAGAATATACTCTTGATATCTATCTTTACACAAATAGAATAATAGAAATTTTTTTTTAGTGGAGGAAGGGGCCAACAAGCGAAATGTGGGATAGGGCCTTCCAAAGTCATAATGAGATCCTTCCTGCTTCACTCGAAGACTTCCTCACCCCATCCTACCTACAAGGAAGAGATTCCTGGGATGAAACAGAAGCCACATATCTTTGTGGTAAATTGCAAAATGGCCATCATACTTTGCAGTGTTGCCAGTCAAGGAGTGGGTTCAGTTTCCCCGAGCCTTGTATCTGGTCAAACCTTTGATCAGGAGAATGTGCAAATGTGACATTGCAACAGTTTCAAGCCTACACCACAAGAGGTCTTGCAGTTTCCAGCCTCATGCCTTTGGAACTACCCACGTGGACTAGCCTGGGCTAGCCTGCTGGAGGATGACCGGGCAGGTGGAGAGAGGACCCAGTCATCACATAGGACCTAGGAACCCATTTTAAACCAGCAAGCCCAATCTGCCTGACACCAGATATCAGGCACACACCTGATGGCAGAGATTAGCCTTAAAAGCTTACAATAACAGCCCAATGTAGTCACTTACATTTTAATGTTTGACTCCAATTTTGATATGTTAGTTCACAAAAACTAATTTAAAAAATCACAATTTTAAAGTATTTATTCTTGAGTTTGGTTATGTTCATTTGACCTAGCTGGAATATCTATCTGGAATATTTCTCTTTTCTTCAGTGGAATTTAGAAGATTATGCCCTTCCCCTGATTTCAGAAGGATTAGCATTTAACATTATGTTGTGAGGCAGAACAGTCTGTAGATTAAAATATGTGATCCTGGCAGGAGCAGGGAACTGAAATACAATTTTTTATTCTTGGCTCTACCTCAGACATCACACGTAGGCTCTTTTTCTTGCAAAGCAACATGATAATTTACTTTATTCAATTATTTAGAAGCACTAATAACAACAACAAAAAATAAAAGTGCTAAAAAGAATATGGAAACAGTAAGAGCGTACAACACGTTGGGTTTTTGAACACATAGCCTCAGGGTCCAGCCAATGGTGGTTTTCATAACTTAAAAACACAATTTTGGAAGAGCGAAACATACTCTTCACTTGCATTCTGAAGTTAGGTGGTTGGACAAATAAAGGCTCTCCCTCTTAGTTTGACTCTGAAACAAACTGGTTATTATTTTCTCCACAACAAAAGTAATTTTACGCCTTAAGTTGCAGCACAGCATGAAACAAACCCCAGATAGTTGCAGGATTAAATAAAAAGGAATGAAACAGATACAAATATACTTTTATCTGTAAGATGGGTTGAGAAGACTTTCTCATCATAAAAGCAGGGGGAAAATATCAGATACGATGCTTTTGAAATATTTTGTCTGTGAAAAGATCATAAAATTAAAATGCAAACAGAAAACTAGAAAAATACTGCATGCAACATACATGACAAATTAAAAGTTAATATCATTTATACATAAAGTTCATACTGATCAAAAAGGAAAAAGTCCCATAATTCATCAGAAATTAATTAAATGTTTTATCAACTTCAGAAAATCACTTCTAATCAAAGACGTACTAAATAAAATAAGTAGACTGAATAGTAATCTTATTTTCACCCATCAGTAATTCAACAAACAGACTGAATCCCTGCTTTCGCTGGGTACTGTTGCTAGGTATTACTTTTACAAAACTAAATAAATCATCTTCCATTTTTGGGGGGAGGAAGGGGCTCAGTTATGTGGAGAAAAATAGACCAATAGTTCCATTATGCATGGTTGTGCAGGTTGTGCACTACATGAAGTGCTCAGTTTCAGATGCAAATGGGTTCCTAAAGACCATGCAGTGCACCACCCCATCAATCCATAAACCCTGGTATGAACTACATCTATTTAGTAAAATTAGGTATTACAGATTTTTTGTAGGCTAGTAGAAGCTCAACATGCATGTACACACATATAGAAAATATAAGTGTAATATGGTAACCACAAAAGGACATTTTTAGAGTTCTCTGAGACCACAGTCTGGTGTTTAAGGACAGGATTCTGGGAGGAGAGGTTGTGAGCAGTGTCCTGAAAAGTAAACTGAGATTGATGTCATGAATAAACATGCATAGAGAACAGAAACTGTAATGTTTTAGAAGTGAAAGAATGCATGGCACATTTAGCATGACTGGATTTTAGTGAGTGAAGAGAGTGTCCTTGAGGGTTGAGGCTGGGAAATAAGGAAGAAATAAGGAAGAAAAAGATAGGAAGGACTATATATAACATATTAGGAGCTTGGCGATTATCCTAAAGGTAACAGTAGAGAATCATGGACAAGTTACCAAGCAGGAAAATGGCCATTTGAGTTTTAGGGAAATTAATCTGGCTACACTATGGAGAATAGATTGATAATGGTCTTGGAAAAGGATTAAGTCTGGCAAGGTTCTCTGTTCCTCTGTGTATCTGCTCTCTAGACCTACCAGTCTTACTATAGTACTAGACCCGAGTCCTCTGAAATGCCTGTCCACCCCAAATAGACATTCTTTCCCCACCCTACTCCCGTTCTTCTACATTGTGTAATATGACAGTGTCACAGTTAATGAATGTGTATGTTATAGGTCCAGGTACACACAGAATTTGAGTCTGACCCATATTATTATTCTTCTGAACCCCAGATTTCTGGGAAAGGAAAGATGGTCAGTTTAGACAGTGTTGGATGATTTGCTGAGTTTAACAACCATGACTTGGTGCTCAGAGTCACGCATTATAAAGTGGTGTGCTGGCCTTCCTTGCTCCAGGGAATGAGGATGGGGAAATTCCTAGGAAAGGGGAGGAATTTTGAATTCATTTTGACACCTCTAAAATATATGGTACTAAATCGGAGAAGGCTGATATTTTAAATACAGGCCAGGAAAGTTGGCCTTAAAGGGGGAGTTGGAAGGGAGTAGGAGGAACATCAGGAAAATGGCAGATATATTTATAAAATCTAGTTATTGAAAGCTGTCTGAAATGTATCAAAAACCTTAATTAACATCATTTATACCTTTGACCTAGCAATTTCCCTTCTAGTATTCCAGGTGCTCTGGATATATCAGGTGTTCTAAATTGCTGGAGTCTCTTTACTTCCTCTCTGCTTTCTTCTAGAAAAATCTGGCACTTAATGATCTATTCTCTGTGCTTCAGCACCTTTAATACACTTGGATGTTGTCTACTCCTAGATGGCAGTTTTTGATGTCTGAGCTCATTCTTATGCATTCTTTTTTGCTTGAAACATCTCTTTGTGAACTTTTTCTGTATATTTTTTCCCCATCATTTTAAGGAACCAACCCAGACATCAAATCCTGCAGGAATTATTTATATTTCAGGGTGGATTGGGTATTCTTCTCCTAAGACACTTTCCACGCCACTCTCATTTCGCTTATTTCTATGAACAGGAAAGACCTTTTTGTATAACTCTATCAGAAGACTGCTCATTCTTAGAGGATATAGACCATGTCTTATTCATCTTTATAAGCTAAAAGAATACTGGAGTGCTTTGTTGAATGCATTTAATAAAAAAGATGACTATAGTCAAAGATATTGAGGAGGAGCAGGAGAAAGATATTGATTAATGTTGTCTTTGTTTAAAAAATTGACATGTTACAATGGAGATAAAATGAGGAAATAAAAAGAAATACTTTCTGATCTAATAAAGGGAGGAGAAAGTCATAAGAAAAAAATTAATATTAGTTATTCAAATGCTTGCTCAAAAAGAGGAAAGATAAAGAACCATAGGAGATGTAGAATAAATAGAAAGCAAAACAGGAAATAGAACTAAATGCAAATGTATCAGTAATCAAAATGAATGTAATCTCCAGTTAATAGACAATGATATTGAGTAAGGGCTTAAAAAAAAAAAAAATCCAGCTACAAGGCAATTACAAAAGGCATAACAAAGTGAGAGCTCACAACTAAACGAATTGAAAATAACACTAAGCAAATACTTTTTAATACTTAAAAAACTTCTAATTCTTTTAAATATTTATAGCTTAGCATTATTTGCAATAAAAGTTGTAATACTAGAAACCTGGGGAAAAATATTCATGATGACAAAGTGAATAAATAAATTATGATAAAATAATGCAGCTCATACTAAACAGGAGTGAAAACAAATGAATTTAGACACATATATCAATAACGATGAATATAAAAATCATGAGGACAAGCCTAAAAGCAAGTCTCACCCCCCAAAATTATTGTTTTTTAAAGATTTATTTATTTTATTTTTTTTTAAGATTTTATTTATTTATTAGAGAGAGAGCGAGAGAGCACAAGTGGGGTTAGGGGCAGAGGGAGGAGAAGAGAGAGAAGCAGATTCCCCGCTGAGCAGAGAGCCCGACGTGGGACTCGATCCCAGGACCCTGAGATCACGACCTAAGCCAAAGGCAGGCGCTTAACTGACTGAGCCACCCAGGCACCCCTATTTTATTTATTTTAGAGAGAGATCACACACGTGAGAGCATGCATGAGCAGCAGGAGGGGGAGGAGAGGGTGAGAATATCAAGCGGACTCCCCGCTGACTGGGCACTTGATGTGGGGCTCAATCACACAACCCTGAAATCATGACCTGAGCTGAAATTAAGAGTTGGATGCTTAATTGACTGAGCCATCTAGGCACCCCCAAAACATTATTTTTTTAATATAAAGTTTAAAACATGCAAACTTACGCAATGCATTCTTTAGGGAATACAAACATGACAAAGACAATAAGAAAGTGCAAATGATAATAAACACAGAATTAATGACAGAGGTTACCTTTGGTATGGAAGGAGAAGATGGAAGTTTATTGGTGATTTTCTACTTTGTGGGTACACTGGTAATCTATTCAATATCATTCCTTAAGCCCAAACCTATAGATTTTAAATACACACACACACACACACACACACACACACACACACACATACAGTTACATAAAGAGTTTTGTGTTAATTTATTTCAAAATTAAAATGAAACACAGAACTCGAATATATTTTGTGAAATTTTGCAAATATTTATTGAAAATAGTAGAAAAGCACCTACATGTTAGAGATTTGACAGGAATCAACAGATTTTATATATCTACATGATGAAATATGCAACCATTAAATGATTTATAATTCATTTTAATGTCAGAGAAGTCATTTATGATGTAATAATGAGCTAAAATATATTAACAAGCTGGAAAATGCTGAGAATAATGGTTTCCATTATGTAAAATACATTTAATAGGGCTGAAAAAGAAATAAGAAATAAATAAGAAATCCAAGCAGTGGTGGATCCAATTGGTAGATTGTAGATACATTCTTTTTTCTCTCACTTCCCAAATATGGTACATATTTGGTTCCCTGGAGTGTAGGTGAGTATATGTTATTTTTATGATTTAAAAACACAATCAATCATAATCAATAGCAAAAGGATTTTAAGAATAAATACCAGCAAGTGGCCAAGCATATTTTTCTGTATAGGCTTTTGATTAAGAACGCATTTTCGCCTTTTGCTAGTTCACCTGGAAATCTGATAATAATGAGTTATTAGTATTTATAGTAAAGACATCATCTGATTGGTACATGACAGTGGACTGGGTGCATTATAAATATGTGATAGGAACCATACCTTGGGTTCCCTTGAGTGTAAGTACATCTTGTAATTGAGCACATTTCTTGGGGGAATCCCTTGGGCTATAATGCGATATTGGCTTTTGTGAAGAATGAGACTTCTGTGACAAAGTAGCTCCCACACTTGCCCAATGTGAATCTCTGCCCTTACATTTTAACTGGTATCTATTGGAGACAAAGAGGGTAACTCCTGTGCAGGTCTGAGGATGGCTGCCTGTTCTCCTGTGAACATTCTCACTCAAGAGAAATGTCTAATTCTGCTCTGCTGGAAAGGTGGACTTCCTATCCTAGATTCTTGCAAATGAATGTGAGGCCAATTCTGGCCACTGGGTTGACATAGGGCAAACCATTAACAAGTATTTTCTAAATTAAAAGCCAAAAATGCCTATGCAATTAAAAAATGTAATAGCTTATTCTGAATTTCTAATGGTATTTTAAAATAATTGATGAATTTTATTACTTTTTCATCTTATTAAGAATCTCAAGAATTGGCTGATGTTTTTCTCTTCCTGAGCCTAGGCAAAACTGTTGAGTAGGTGATATCAATATTTGATGCTGTCAGTTATAACTGCTCATGAAAGTCTTTCATGTACCAGTACTCTCTTATTCATTTCATATATTTAAAAAAATGCTTAAAGTAAAAAATACAACAACCATTTATAATCAATTTTTAGTGAGTATCAAACCTTATTTCTGATTGTGGCATACAACCAACCTCTCTTCTTTCCTTCCTTCCTTCCTTCTTTTACCTCCCTGCCCTTCCCTCCCTTTTTCCTTTCCTTTCTTTAAATCAAATGGGTGAACATATTAGAGATTTGAGTGGGTAAGAAAGCCTCCTGGAAACTATGAAATCATCGCTAAAACCAAAATTAGATTTTGTACTTCCTATCAAATAATTGAGTATTTATTTTTTTTTAAAGATTTATTTATCTATTTTAAAGATCGAAAGAGAGCGTGCAAGCACAAGCAGCAGGGGCAGAGGGAGAGAGAATCTCAAGCAAACTCAGTGCTTAGCGTGAGGCCACACGTGGGGCTTGAGCTCAGGACCCTGAGATCACGACCTGAGCCAAAACCAAGAGTCGGACACTTAACTTGAGTGCACCCTCCAGGCGCCCCTTGAGTACTTATATTTAATGCCAATCTTGTTTACATGCATATTTGGGAGAGATCACAGTACTGATTATTAAAAAGGTTAAAATGTTTTAAGAAAGCCTGTGGTTATTTACAGGGTGCCTGGGTGGCTCAGTTGGTTAACCATCGGACTCTTGATTTTGGCTCAGGTCATGATCTCAGAGTAGTGAGATGGAGTCCTACTTTGGCTTGGAGTCTGCTTAAGATTCTCTCTCTCCCTCTGCCCTTCCCCCCCCTCAAGTGTGCTCATGCCCATGCATGTGTATGCACTCTCTCTCTCTCTCTCAAAAAAAAAAAAAAAAAAAAAAAAGCCTATGGTTTTTGAATGTTGTGGCCTAGGAATTATCTTGGAACTAAATATCATTTTGTTTTTTATGCTGTGTCTTCAAGTAACATAAGAGAGTGTCAAAGTCAATAAAGAAATTCAAGATTGTTTGCCTCAGGACAGCATTTAGAGGATGTGTTATTTCTTCTGTTTCTGATTTGAAGCACAAAAGTAATAAATATCACGTTTTGGTATAAATACTATATTTTTAAAAATATCTTTACAGTTTATTTAAATATACTTACAGAACAATTCCTGCATAAGTTATATTTCAGACATCCAATTCAAGTCATTTCCACTTCTGTAAGACAAATAATGATAGTCTCAACAGAGAAGTACATACAATTTCAAATTTGCTTCATTATTTGGCTATCTTTGCCATAAACTACAGGCTAACAATTGAGATTTTGACATGGACACTGTGGGAATTGTATTTAAGAAGTTCAATTTTGGGGGGGTGCCTGGGTGGCTCATGCGGTTAAGTGTCTGCCTTTGGCTCTGGTCCTGATATCAGGGTCCTGGGATTGAGCCCCGCGTTGGGCTCTCTGCTCAGCAGGGAGTCTGCTTCTCCCTCTCCCTCTCCTGTGATCTCTGTCTCTTGCTCTGGCTCTTTCTGAAATAATTAAAATCTTAAAAAAAAAAAAAAGTTCAGTTTTGGGGGATGCCTCGATGGCTCAGTCGGTTAACCATCTGACTCGATTTTGGTTCAGGTCATGATTTCAGGGTTGTGAGATTGAGCCCACCACCCCGCAACCATCAGGCTCTGCTCTGGGCGTGGAGCCTGCTTAAGATTCCCCCTCTCTCTCCTTTAGCCCCTCTCCCCTCACGCTAGCCCTCTCTCCCTCTCTCTCTCTCAAAAAAAAAGTTCAATTTTGCAAATAGAATGAATTTTAAATAGTCCAAATATTTCTGCCTCATATTTTCAGTTTTATAAGCAGATTTTGATTTTTGGATATTGTAATATTTGTTAAATGCAAAAATGTGATTTCTTGGGAAATTGGATACTGTAGCTTTTACCAAAGACAGCTGTTATGACAAGGAACCATGAACTTATTCAAAAGGACATACAGTTCTAGCCAATTTTGTTTATGATCCCGGAAACACTCAATACTGACTCAGTAAATTACCACAATTCCTACCTTGTTACTTGATGTGGTGGGTTGGTGGTACTGAAGGCTATTGTTCTATCCAGAACAAAGGTAGCAGATAAGAGAGGACACTCTATTATCATGCAAAGCTTGAAATCTAGTTTCGTATCAGCCCCAACACCTAGACATGCATTACGTGGGACGGATTAACTTGTGATTTAGTACCCATCTAAAAGAAAATAATTTTTTCTTTCTTTCTTTATTCTTTGTTGAAAATGTAAGCTTATAAATAGGAATAAATAAGAACCATAGAGTTTATTGTTTCCAAAAGAGATTTGTAAGTGGCTGACTTCTTTTGTCTAAATTTTGTTGGTTTGAAATAACCAGCATGATGAATGCACTCAGTGATTAAAACTGGTATCTTAAGACCCTTATTATGATCTAAAATACTTGGTTGGAATTACTATTCAGTATAGATACATCTCAATTAAAGTGATTAAATATGCATTTCTTCCCAACCTGTTCTCTTCTGAGAATAAATATTACCATATCTGGCTTCAGAAGAACATCAGAGGGGCTTTGGACAAGATTACCTTCACTCATCATAAGTTTTTTAAAATGAAATTATGATATCTCTCAAAAGAGAGCAAGCTGTTATTCTAGGACTGAAAAGGCAACATGTCTTTTGATACTTTGGTATTCCCATTCCCTTACCAGAACACTGTCAGAAAGTCCTTAAAATAAAATTGAATTATTATAAAGATAATTAAAATTTTTATCTGTCAATTGATCTGTATTTTGCATATATGTTTACATATTTGCATATATACAAATATACATATAGAGTAGTGAAGTTTCTTTCAATAAACAGTATGCTTGAAACTTTGAAATAAAGACGAATGAATCCATGCCTGGACTCTCTAATACATTGTTGGTAGAGAAAGAATCGAGTTTTCCCAGCTGCATCAATTTGTCACTTTTGTTGACAGACTGGGTACAATAAATTTCCATCCAAAGCAAATCGCTCAGAGGCTCATCTCATCCAGAAAATGTCTGCGATTCTTTTTATACATAGTGTTTGCCATGAACTGAAGAAGAAATTTTGGGTGATATCTGCATCTTTCAGCTGGAGCTTTTTTTCTTTTGACTTTCTTTAGAACAGAGGTGCAAGGAGAGAATAGGAAGAGGCTAGGAAGAGATAGAAAGTATTAATGCTCTGGGTATGGTTAAATCTAAATGGGGTGGAACGGGACATCCATCCTGAAAATAACAAAAACAGCAGAAGTAGGAGACCTGTGTATCTAGAAACCACATACCTGATAATAACCTTTAAAATAAATCGTGTACAATGTGATGTATAAATCAGATTGCAGAAACCATCACCTGGACTTGCCTGTATAGCTACGAGTTGCTTGAGATCAGGGTAGTGAACCTGGTTTATATATAGCATAATGATAACACATACAGAAGATTCTGTCTGAACTAGTAAAATGAATTCAACTTTTGTAGATGTGTGGTGTCTTAGTTGAGGCATGCAGACTAGTGAAAAAAGTTACTTATGTTTCCAGTTGAATGTTTGAGTTACTCTGCATCTTTGAGTGTATGATTTCTGAACCAAGAATATAAGGACTAATATGTTTCCCTCTTTTCTACCCATTGTCAAGTTATAAAATTCTCCCAGAAATTATAGATTTGACTTGAAGAGAGGGGAGTGATTTTCTTGAGTTCACAGCTAGTAAGAACAGGAATTGGACCCGAACCTGTGTCTTTTGGTGTTTAAATCTTTCAACAAATATGCTGCTTTTTTGTAAGGCTCCTACCAAACTTAGTGTTCATGATACTGATATGTATCAATTCCAGTTAATTGCTGGAGGCACATTGCAAAAACTTGTATTCCAAATTAGATCTATAAGAGATGAAAAGACTGCATACAACTGGTTACTTTGGTCTTTGCATTTACTATGCAATTTGATATATGCTATCTCTGAACTGCATTTATCTATGGCATTATTTCCATATCCAGATTCAATATTGTATGTGGAAATCTTTTTAAAAATTCCATGGATATACATGTGTGTGTGTTTGTGCATGTGTATGTATAAAATGCCAACTAGTAATATTATTATCAGCATCATTATCATTTTATGATACTATTAATTTAAACCTTTATTCAGCATAGTAGTTTGTGCAAACCAAAAGAGAAACACTCTTGGTAATTTATTCAATATGAACTCTTTCCTTTGACCTTTAAATTCCAAGTTTATCTGGAGAATTCATTTCAGTGGCCTTAAACATAGCACTCTCCTGGAAATCAGAACATTTTCAGCTCAATCACAATATCTGGTTTTGGTTTTAAGTTGAATACATTTTTTTTAAAAATATGACTGACTGATAAAAGTTATTTGATCTTCCAGACATTTGTAAATAGGACCCTGAGCCATTTAAGACATTTCCTCCAAAAAGACCTTAACAAAATCATTCTCAAATAGTTATAAAATATTTAAATTTTTATATGGAATCCATATAACTTATTTTATTTTATTTTATTTTAAAGATTTTATTTATTCATGAGAGACAGAGAGAGAAAGAGAGAGAGAGGCAGAGGGAGAAGCAGGCTCCCAAGGAGCAGGGAGCCTGATGCAGGACTCGATCCCAGGACCCTGGGATCATGACCTGAGCCGAAGGCAGACGCTTAACCATCTGAGCCACCCAGGTGCCCTCATATAACTTATTTTAGCAGCTAAAATATATCAATTATTATTTTTTAAAGATTTTATTTATTTATTTGACAGTGAGAGAGGGAACACAAGCAGGGGGAGTGGGAGAGGGAAAAGCTGGCTTCCCGCTGAGCAGGGAGCCCGATGCAGGGCTCGATCCCAGGACCCTGAGGCCATGACCTAAGCCTAAGGCAGACGCTTAACCAACTGAGCCACCCAGGAGGCCCTAACATATATCACTTATTATAAATAGCCTAGCCCTTAGGTGAAAACTATTTTTTGTTTGTTTGTTTGTTTGTTTGTTTGTTTTAGAGAGAGAGAGAATTTGGAGAGGGGCGAAGAGAGGGAGAGAAAGAATCCCAAGCAGGCTCCACTCCCAGCGCAGAGCCCGAAGCAGGGCTCGATCTCACAAACCTGAGATCATGACCTGAGCTGAAATCAAGAGTCAGAAGCTTAACCAACTGAGCCAGCCAGGTGCCCCCAAACTACTTTCTTAAATAACAAAAAAGGAACTTTGGAAGAAATAATTATATGAATCATATTGAAATCCTTCCTTTTCAAGTGTGAGTATGTAGGTTTTTTTGGATTTCTTATTTCTATTCTTAAGTTTTTAAATGTTTTTGTACTCATCTTGCTTAATCATTTTGATGAGTAGTTTTCTTTATGGGAAGATCTTGTAGATAGTGTAAGTTCTCATATTTCTACATAAATAGGTCTAATGCTCTGGCAAATACGTAATTTTTGAAGCTTGTCTGAATGCCTTGTGGACTCTAAATATTCACTTCTACTTGTGGTGGCCCGCACAGTGGTCGGCCGAAGGGTTCCGTGTCCTAATTCCCTCAACCTATGTTATCTTATGTGATGAAAGGGACCTTGCAGTTGTGATTATGAGGATTGTGAGATATGAAGATTATCCTGGACTATCTAGATGGGTCTGATGTAATCACGTGTGCCCTTAGTAGAGGGAGGCAGAGGGAGATTTGACCATAGAAGGAAAAGAGGAGAGGATGATGGAAACATAGGATGAAGTGATACATTTTAAGATGGAGGAAGGGGGCATGAGTCAAGAAGTGCAAGCAGCCTCTAGAAGATAAAAAAACAAAAAAACAATAAAACGGATTCTCCTCTGAATCCTCCAGAAAGAGCATAGTTCTGCCAGCACATTGATTTTAGACTTCTGACCTCTAGAACTATGAGAATGTATTTGTATTATTTTAAGCCAATAAATTTTGGTTATTTTTTACAATGGCAGTAGGAAACTAATACACCACTGTGGTGAATAACTGAAATTCTGTATGTTTTTGTCCTACCTTCTTTAAATAAAATGTTAGTTGAGGAAAATGACAAATCTGGAATTTGACAGTTTTCAGAGAAGACAACTAAGGAATTTTATAATAGTTGTGATGCTCTGATCTGTGGGTATAGGTTAAAAAAAGAGGGGGAGAAGATGGAGTGAAAACATCCTACTTAACTGGTGGTTACTTTGAGTGGAATTGTTTTAACAAATGAGGTGGTCAGTGCCTCCCTTTGCAAAAGCAACAGATCTCTTCAGCTGCTATTAATAAATGATACTGGCAGTGATACTAGGTCATGTATCCGTGTTCTTCCCAATCTTCACATTCTCCATATCTTAGATCTTTTCACTCATTCATGAACACTGCCTAATGCACCAGAACATTGCATTAAGTGGCTATCTGGCACTCTATATAAGCATTAAAATAAAAGAGTCATCAGGAAGAAAAAAAAAGATTATAGTAGAAAGAAAGGCCTTTTGTAAATTGCTTTCCAAGAGCTAGGCACCGTTCCAGGAAAATGAAGGGCACTTTCAATTGACTTTAACTTTCTCCCTTTGGTGGTATTAAAAGACCTTCTTTGGGACGTTATACAAGCCAATGGTGAATATTTTGCCAGAAATTTTCCATTAAAATTGTAATCACTTAATACTTTAAGGTTAGCCAAAGAGATTTTATTATATAGAGAGTGATCTTAAAATTTGCATTTTAAGTTAATTACTATTAACAGAATAAGCTTGTCAAATATTTCTCCTTCTGGGAATCATCCAAATATATTTTATTTTTTTCCATATATTTGTGCCAAAATATCAAGAATTCCTATTGAGGAAAAGAAAAAGCAGTTCTTTTAAGCAGAAAACCTATGTTTTCAATATTATGATTCTGTGGAAAAATAAATATTCCTGACAGGTTAAAAGTGATAGAAATTTTGACATTAGAACCTAAACATTCCATATACCTTGCTTATCATGAGCATTTAAAACTTAACGAGAGGAGGGCGCCTGGGTGGCTCAGTTGGTTAAGCGACTGCCTTCGGCTCAGGTCATGATCCTGGAGTCCCGGGATCGAGTCCCACATCAGGCTCCCTGCTCAGCGGGCGGTCTGTTTCTCCCTCTGACCCTCTTCCCTCTCATGCTCTCTGTCTTTCATTCTCTCTCTCTCAAATAAATAAATAAAATCTTTAAAAAAAAAAACTTAACGAGAGGAAACATGAAAGAAATGTTAAATAGTGTGGGTTGAAGTGAAATATAAAGAGAGAAATGTAAAATATGTGATTATACCATATTCACTTATGAATTATAGGTGTAGAACCAAATTAGATAAGTTTATGTGTAGGTTCAGCTATAGTCTATGATCACTCTTCATCTCATTCTTTCTCTAATAAGGTAATTGGCATGAAATAAGGCTTAGAAAAGAAGAGAGTAAGCTTGCATATCTACTATCTGCCATGCACATGTGTGTACTGCCTATCTCATTTACACCATTTGGGTTAACTGCATTTCATAAACTACAGGAAAACTGAATACTTGGGAGGTAACTTACTTAGGACTTTGTAGGTAGTACATGAAGCAGGTAAGATGGGAACTTAAGTCTTTTAATGCAAAGATTGCTCTTTACTCAGATGGGGGAGCATTCTGATAAATGGGTGTCAAAGGGGAAAGGGAATGTTCAGTTGAACATTCTTAATGCAGTTGATGTAGAAGGGATGGTATTGTTGAGGTTTGTTGAATTGTGTGAGTTTTTGTTCTTTGTATGTGTGTGTACATGCACACACATATGTGTATGTGTAGCTCATCTGCATCTGGTAGCTAGCTCATCTGCATCTGTCAATGGAGAGATTCATTCACCCCAGCTTTCTTTTCACAATCCCCTGGAATGGTTTTGCCAAGAAGTAGTTAAAATGGATCTGTGATCATATTGACAGTCTGATATTTATAGAAACACAGAACCAATAAGTAAATTACATGTGTATTCTTTTTGCCAATTGCTATCTAATCTTATCTGGGAGAAAAGTTGTGTAATTATCATTTTGCAATGCCCAGAAATATTTTTGATTGACCTATGGAGATAGTATAGTATACAAAACATATAGAAATAATGGTAGAAAACATACATTTATTTATTTATTTATTTATTTATTTATTTATTTATTTATTTATGGAGATAGTATACTATACAAAACATATAGAAATAATGGTAGAAAACATGTATTTATTTATTTATTTATTTATTTATTTATTTATTTATTTATAGAAAGAGAGAAAGAGAGCATATGTGTATGTGAGGGGACAGGGGCAGAGGAAGAGAGAAAGAAAGAATCTTAAGCATGCTCCATGCCCAGCATAGAGCCCAACAAGGCATTTGATCCCACGACCCTGAGATCATGATTTGAGCAGAAATTAAGAGTCAGATGCTTAACTGACTGAGCCACCCAGGCACCCTAAAAATGGTAAAAAACATTTAATAAGTGTTCTGTGCCAGATACCCTTTTAATTTTTTTTTAATGCATGCCAACACAATCCTGACAATTACCTTATGAAGTAGGTGCTATTGTGGTCTCCATTTTACAGATTGAAGAACTGAAGCACACTGAGGTAAAGTAACTTGTACAACGTCTCTCTGATAATAAGAGGTATAATTGGGATTCAATGACATCCTTGCTGAAGAGCCCATATGATTCAATATTTAATTTCTAATAGGAGTTGAACAGATTTTCTTAAGATAATAAAAAACAAAGGGGAAGAAAGGGAAGGAATAGAAAAACAAAACTTCCTAGAGCTAAATTATGATGTGAATCATCCACACACAAGAGTCCATGAAGGACAAAGCAGGATGAATGGAAAATTCCCAGCTAGACACATCCCTCATAAAATTTCAGAGCAGAAAAGAGATTTAAAAGTTTCCAAAAATACACAGAGACCAAACAACAAGCTGGTTACTCACAAAGAAATGAGAATTAGAATGGTATTTGACTTCTCGTCCGCAAAACTGAATGTGACAGTGGGGGGGAAAAAGTCATTTTAAGTTCCAAAGGAAAAGGCGATTCCTTGCCAAAATATTAAGGGCAAGTACAACAGAGACACATATTTGGATATGCATGGACTCCTAAAGTTTACCACTAACCTCCTAAAGTGATTTTCTAGAATGTACTCCAGCAAACTTAAGACAAAATACAGGAAAGAGGAAGACATGGGATGCAAAACACATCATGTAAAACTTGAGTAAAATTTAAAAAATCCAGCTGTTAACAGTGCAATTGGCTTAGAAAATAAATGAACTGAAGTAGAACAGCAAGTCTAAAGTTTAAAGATGAAAGACATGAAAGAAGAAAGTCGATTCACTGTAATAATAAAATAATATGGAAGTTATATGACCTTGGTGCAGTTTTTCTCAATCTTGACATTTGGGGTTGGATAATTCTTTAGTGTGGGGGGCTGTCCTGTGAATTATAGGATTTTAGCAGCAACTTGAAACTTGATGAAATACTGTTATCCTTGTGTTGCATAGTATGTTCAATAAATATTTGTTAATTGTTAATTGAACTCAGTTTACAGTAACAAAAAGAATAAATGTCAGAAGCATTTATGGAAAATGGTGAATAAAACATAGACATACATGGGGCATTGTATTAGCTAACATCATGAAAAATAAAGAAATAATGTCTTCAGTGGATAGGTTATAAAACAAAATTTTAGTAAATATGCAAATTTATATAAATAATGAATAGGGAAGCTGGAAATAAAATTTGGCATAATTTGGGAAGAATGGGGAATATGAAAAGCACAACAGGAGGTAATTGAATCATAACCACCATATTTTATATTAGGAAAACAATATTGTATCAAGTGGAAAATCAGCAATAGCTATATGAACATTTTGTGTATGGTTTTGGAGATAATTTCCAGGATGATGAAAAAAATAAAATAACACAAAAATGCAGTAAACAAAAGCCAACATATTAGAGTCAACAATTGGGAAAATCAGTGCATTTATATCTTTTACTCTCTTAATACTATTTAATTTTGGGGCACCTGGGTGGCTCAGTAGTTGATCGTCTGCCTTTGGCTCAGGTCATGATCCAGGGGTCCTGGGATCGAGTCCCACATTGGGCTCCCTGCTCCGCGGGAAGCCTGCTTCTCCTCCCACTTCCCCTGCTTGTGTTCTGTCTCTCGCTGCGTCTCTCTCTCAAATAAATAAATAAAATATTTAAAAAAAATACTATTTAATTTGTACATTTTAATTTGCTTTCCTTAAAGCAAAAATTACATAGTTTATGGACAAGCTTTGAGAAAATAACAGAATGGCTTCACCAAATAATGGGCTAGTTGTTTTATGTGAATTCCTCTTCAAGATCATTGAATGGACATTGAGAAATTGGTAGAAAAGCAGTGAGGAGATGCCCCTATAGAACATTCCAGACCAAGGGATGGCACAATAAGGCTTACATTTTAAAAAGTATACACTTTCAGGGTTGAATGGATAATGGATCAAAGAGGTAATAGAGACAAAAATTCAATTAGGAGTTATTTTCAATTAAAAGGTTAAGAATAATGGTGACTTGAACTCGGAAGCAGCTATGGATTGGATAGAAGCCTAATCATCTGATGAGAAACTTGGGAAAAGGAGAGACAGGAGAAAGGAGCAAATTATCATATGAGATAAAGGAAAAGAGAATGTCTAGTATAACCTCTGTGGTGTTCCACTGAAGACTGGATGAATGGTGATACCATTCTCTACCAGAGGAGAGGAGGAGAAAGAGCTTTATTTGGGAGAAAGGAAAAATGAATTTAATTTTGGAATATGTTGACTCTGCGGGCCTATTGTTAATTCATGAAGATGCTGGAAATACAGGACTGAGGACTCAAAGAAGTGAATTGGAGATAGAAATGTGTTCATCGTCTTTAATCCAGTGCTATTGTCTTCAAGATCATATCAATGGGGGAAACAGTATGCTAGTCAGTGCTCTTGCATTTAGTTGTGTGAGCTTGAAGAAATTGTGTCTTCTCTCTACCAATATAGTGGGGCAAAAGTAGGATAAGATAATGTTAAAGATATCTTGAGATATTGGGAACTTGTCAAACCTGCTTATTGAAATTTTCTAATATTGATGGTTAAGTTTGTAATGTCAAGAGAATTTTACTAGATACAAAAAGACTGAGTTGTAGTCTATGTTCCACAGAGCAATGTGCATTCTAATCAGCTTCCCTCTATTTTTGATTTTTTCTCCCAAGAACCTGGGAAGAAATTGAATGCTGTATTGAGGCAGAAATTTTCACAGCTGCACATCTCTGACATAATGCCATTCACTTTTGTTTTATTATTGTGCTCACGGGTTATATCTCATGTAGTGATGCTGAATATGTTCCCGATTTTAAGCAAAACATTTCTCTTATTTTCAATCAATTTATAATTATCATATTGTTGTTAATTTAAAAAATACCTTTAGGGGAGCTTGTTGAGTTAGGAAGGGATGTGCTGTGGGATTCTGGGGCATCTTTCAAGGATAATGCACATGTTTCTGGATAGAGAAATGGAATTTTGGACTGAGCACATTTTTGTGGTTCAGAATGATGTGATGTTGTTCAGTTTATATTTCTTGATTTTATATCCTGATTCTTCAAAACACAGTTAATTTTTTCCTTGTTCTTTCTCTGTGCCTCTCTGGTCTGGAATGGAAATATATCTTCTCTAAGCATTTGGGAAATAGCCCAATATGAAACTCCTTTATCAAATCCTCCATGCAGCATTTCTCTGGGACAAATGCCAAAATTGACCACTTATGCCAGATAGGGAAAACTCAGCAGGTTTTCCAAATTTGAACACTATGATTCTTCAAGCAAAGATTTTTGAAAGCCAAGATACAGTTTGCGTATTTTGGTTTACGGTACTCAAACTGAAATTTGATTCACCTTGCTTTTCACTAAGTACCAGGAAGAGGCTTTTCCTAGAACTCAGCATAATCTTCTTCCAACTGTATTCTCTGAATTTAAAAGCATTTCACATGATTAAAAAATAACTTTGGATCTGTAATTTAACCACAGTGCACATGATCAGAAGACAGCTGACTTAAATCACATGTTATCTTATAGATAAATGACCCTCTCTTGTGAGTAGGGAGGAGAATTTTAGATTTATAAAATTGAAGATTAAAAATGAGCAAATTCCAGGTTCTATTCTAAAGCCAACATTTTGGAAAAATGCTTTCTACTTAATGCTAGTGGATTATACAGAGAGTGACACACATTAAACTAGTTTAAGGATTTGTTCTTTGAGTTGATAGTTTTGTTTTTTAGTGACATAGCTTAATACTTTATGTTAGAATCCACATTATTAGTGCTATAGATTAATTGAAAATTAAATATTTTTATCACTCATTGTTAATATCAAGTGAAAACTTTACATAACATAAAAACTGATGCACTAGGGAGAGGGATAGGATTAGTTCATGGTCTCTCACACAAATTACATGTGTTTGTGTCTTCTTGGGTACACCTAGGGAAGCTATATTGTACTGAAATCTTAGAAGTCCAAAACAGAAAGAGCTAGTAGACTATTTAGCTCTGTGTTAGAGAAACATTAGAATAAGCTCCAGAACTTCAAGCGGTTTTATGGACAATAAAAATCTCATCTTTTGCGCTGGAATCACCTATACTTAAAACAATCAGATATTTTTTTTAAAGTTTAGCTTTTTTTAAAGTTTCTTAAACTTTAAAAAACTTAGTTTTAAAAACTTTTTTAAAGTTTTAACCTTCCCTTGATAACAATGTGCATTACTAAAAGAAATGCAAATACAATAAAATCTGGATTTGTTGCTCTGTATATCTCAAAGATAAATAAAATTTGAAAAATATATTTTTTCTTTTTTTTTAAGATTTTATTTATTAGAGAGAGAGAGAGAGAGCACAAGCCCGGGGGGGGGGGCGGGGCAGAGGAAGAGGGAGGAGCAGACTCCTCGCTGAGCAGAGTCCAATGTGGGGCGCGATCCCAGGACCCTGGGATCCTGACCTGAGCCGAAGGCAGACACCTACCCGACTGAGCCACACAGGCTCCCCTGAAGAATATTTTTCTAATGGCTTTATTCTCTTTCACTTTTAATTAAATTTTGTATGTGGGTAGTAGTTACAAATATAAATATCCTATTTGCATGGCAATTGATAGTGTACCTGTTTGAATAGCCCAGAATCTCTTTTCAAAAATAGATATAACCACTGAGATAATAAATCAGTAATATTATAGATAACATCTTGTATGAAAACTATTCCTTTGTGGGGTCACACCAAAAACAGCAATAAGAACTGTATGATTTCAACAAATCTGCAAGAGAAAGCAGAAACAGGGAATAATCTTCAAATGTCCCTGAGCACTGAAGAATCCAGAGATTGCCCCATTTGTTGTAGAAAACCTGATGGGCAAATCTTTTTTTTTTTTTTAAAGATTTTATTTATTTATTCTGATGGGCAAATCTTAAGCAGCTGAACTAGAAGAGTGTCTACAGAGGTTTAACTTTGCAAGGAAATTAATGGTGACCGAAGGAATTTCAGACAAAGTTGAGGTAGTCTAATCACTATGAAGCCTTATGGTTAATGAAATACTTTTAGAATGAAGTACCAGATTTAGGTAAAATTGCAGTGACTAGAATCCACACTGAGCAGAGGAACATAGATATTAAGCACAAAGGATGGAGATAGTTCATATAAAAGACAGCAAAGGGAGCAGAGCCAGCACATCTCAGAAAATATAAAGTCATGTTTTTGAATCTTATAACAATGGAGAAAATTGCTCTAGAGTTATGTGATTAGAAGGTATTTTAGCTTCCCCTCCCCTTCTAGGAGTCCAGGGAAACCTATTCCGCTTAGAAATCAGCTATTGAAATATACTGTAATGGAATTCTATTACATTTTGATAAGAAAAGAGTAAAATGAGCAAAATAACATACCTATAGACATTTAAGTCTTTCCAGAAAGACATGCACAAAAACAGATAAAACCTATGTTAGTATTTGAAATCAGCCACAAAGGAATTAAGGAAACAATGGAAATCAGAATTAGAAGAGCTTGGTGATAATCCATTCAACAAATGAAAATACGAATGAAGAACTAAAAGAATTCATAAAATAATTAGAAATGAAAGAAAAAAGAGACTTTCAGAATCAAAGTTTAAATAGGAAAGAAGACTACACATCATGTCATAGGGATATAGGTAGTGGAAAGACAAAAAGGAGAGAAAATATAAAGAAAGAGAAAAAAGGTTTTGAGATAATAGTATAAAAATAGGTAATGGTGGCAACATGTATATAATGGTAGTAATAGCAGTAGAAGGAGAAGAAGAAACAAATACTAGAAAGCAGAATTCAACTGAATTTTCCTGGAATAAGAAATTACTTGAAACTACATATTGAAAGAATACACTATATCCCTTTAAAAATTGACCCATGAAGATTAATTTTTAGCATAATTATGGGCTTTAGAAAGACAACATTTTTTTTTAGGCATCATCCCCAAAAGGTGGAGTCATTTACAAGAAAAATAATATAAAATGGTTATCAGAATTTTATGCAAGTCTTATTTTGTGCCAGAAGACAATGTAGTAAAATATGGGTGGCATTGTAGAAAAGAAAAGATAAGCCAACAGTTGCATCCAAACTGATGTTAAAATGTAAATAAATTTTACATAATGCTCACATCCTCTTATTAACATGCATAATGTCAGTTAATATTTTGTGAGTCCTTCATAAGAAATATACTAAAGAGAGGGATCTTAAGATAATGAAAAAGTCTAAAGAAGTACTTTCATAAATATTTACAGTAAGCATTGAATATAATTTTATCAATAGAACTAAAATCAGTTTCGGAAGAATGGGGAGAGAAAGGAAAGCATTCGAATGAGTTTATGGATTGCCTTATGGATATAAACTGGGAGTTAAAGTATATTTCCTCCAATTAAGTACAAGGAGAGAGAAGGGAGCGAAAGAAGTTCTACCTAAAACACTTGCTTATAGCAGAAAACAGACAACACTACATTATAGTAGAAAACAAAAAGAGATAAAAAGAATGAGTATAGTGTAAAGAAAGTAGTATAAAGGTAACTATTACAAAATAATACAGACTTGTTTAAATACTAAAGACATGCAGAGGGCGCCTGGGTAGCTCAGTCGTTAAGCGTCTGCCTTTGGCTCAGGTCATGGTCCCAGGATCTTGGGATCGAGCCCCACATCGGGCTCCCTGCTTGGCGGGAAGCCTGCTTCTCCCTCTCCCACTCCCCCTGCTTGTGTTCCCTCTCTCACTGTGTCTCTCTCTGTCAAGTAAATAAATAAAATTAAAAAAAATAAAGATATGCAGAGAGAACAAGAGTGAGAATAGAATGAAAGAGGAGAGAGAGGTGGGAGAGAGACAGAGATGAGGGGAGAGAGACTATAGTAAAAGGACATTTAGAGGTAAACATAATATGAAAAATATCACAGAAATCAGAAGGCCGAATCAATTATTGAACGTCAAGTTTTCATCAGGAAGACAGAAGCTACTCTCTGTATTCAGATCTAATTGTTTTAATGTAGAATAGGGTTTTAAATATCTGTTGGAAGAGGTAGAGGGACAGAGATCAGGGAAGCTCCTACTGAAAGTCAGAGGGTCTCCTGCAAGTCAGAGGAGTCAACACTGACATCCTAACCTGAGGTACCGAAGTGGATCATTCTCAAACTGGAAGCTGCTGCTTTTCTTGAGCATCTGAGAATTCCCCACCAAATATCTCAACCTGTAGGGGAGATGCAGGTAACTCTTAAGAGTTGCCAGGAATTTCTCATTGCCCATAGGTCCAGCTGCAACTGCCTTAGAAGAATGTCTTCTCTTTCATTTTGATCTTTTAAATTCGTATAACATCCTCTTGGTGGTGGTCTTTTACCTAGAACCATGTGGAGAAGGGGATTCTGGGAAATGCATCAGGGAGGAGTGGGATCAAGATGATGCTGACTTGACAACATAGCATCACAGTTAGCCAAGAAAGTCATACAGTATGACATATACAAGAAATGCATCTGTAACAAAGAGGTTCTGAACTGTTTAAAATGAAATAGTGGACAAAGGTGTACTAGACAATTGCAAATTAAAAAGAAAAAAAGAACGGGGTCATAATTTTGGTATTTGACAAAATTGAATGAGACCAAGAAACGTAAAGAGAGACCAATAAGAACACTTTATAATGTTAAAGGCTATATTTAATAATAAAGACATGAGTTATTAAATATGCATGCATCCAATAACACAGTGATGACTCACATAAAAATAAAATACAAGGGATACTAGAAAAATAAAATGCAGAAATAATGTAAATGGCATTCCCTCACTATAGATATTAATAGCAACATTAAAAAGGGTATCACATGGATATAGCTTTGAACTGTCGTTAATAATTCAGGCAAAACCGGGGCGCCTGGGTGGCTCACTCGTTAAGTGTCTGCCTTCGGCTCAGGTCATGATCCCGGGCTCCTGGGATCGAGCCCCGCGACAGGCTCCCTGCTCAGCCAGGAGCCTGCTTCTCCCTCTCCCACTCCCTCTGCTTGTGTTCCCTCTCTCTCTGTCAAATAAATAAATAAAATCTTAAAAAATGATAATAATTCAGGCAAAACATAATATTTTATTGTATTTAATTATATATATATTTATAACTAAAATTATATATATATCCTTTTAAATTTCGAATTCTGTGACCTGTTCATGCCTTTTGTGTATTATATCTGTTGGTTTGTCTATTTGTAAAAGGTTCATGGAAGATTTTTGATATTGCATACTGATACCCTTGGTCTGAGTGTATTACAAGATTGTATCATAGAACTTGAGCAGCTCCATACACCCAGTTGAGTCCACTTGAGCCACAGTTGAATATACTTAGCCTCTTCTTATAATTGAGTTCTGGCTGCTGTGTAATTGGACCTCTCCATTCCTAGGGCTTCTGGCTGCAATTAATTATGCAGTCTAATGCATTACATATCCCTTCTAGGTGTCTTTCATTTATCACCATTACTTAATATTTACAACTAAGGTTGCAGCTGATTCTCTTCACCTCTTGATTTGATTCAGCCTATGCTTTTACTGCCTCACTGGATTCTTTATTGTTTTCAGATTTTTCTATCTGGCCGTAGGCTTCAATTTTATAGTCATTTTATTGACACTCTTTATTTCAGAATGATTTCCACACTGGTAAAAGTGTATTTCTTAATGTATGAATGTCAGTGCTTAGAAATATCCCATTATGTGAATCTCATTCCTCACTGAGAGTGGAAAAATGTGTTTATGGGATGGGTGAGTTTGGTCATGACAACATTTCCATTTCTCTCCCACAGGTGAGGAAAATCAGTGAAAAAACTAAACTGCAAGCCTCAGTGAAAATGTTCAATTATCTTGTCATGCAGACTCAACCCTCAGATTCCCCTCTCTTTTTACCTGTTTCAGAGAAATAGAAACACATGGATTGTGCTACTCTTTGTTCCTCTTTATTCTCCCTTCATAGGGAGCCAAGTTTTGTCTCTAAAGTCTAAACAAGTGTCTAGGGCTGTAGTACACCAGGAACAGATGTTCTGCGTAATGACTTTATCTAGCAGATTCTTATTTTGGGAACACTGATGCATACCGATGTTAGGTTATTTGGACACTATATCCTGTTGACCTCACTAGATTTTTTCAATCATATCTATCCTAATTAGACATGATTCAGATCAAATATTATTTCTATCTACTCCATTCAACCCGCCAAACTTTTTCCTCAACTTTCATACCATAAGTATCCTATATTTGCCCTAGATTATGTGCTTTAATTATCTTATTCTATTTTTTAAAAGATTTTATTTATTTATTTGTCAGTGATAGAGCAAATGTGAACACAAGCAGGGGGGAGTGTCAGGCAGAGGGAGAGGTAGGCTCCCCCCTGAGCAAGGAGCCTGATGGGGGGCTCAATTCCAGGACCCTGAGATCATGACCTGAGCCAAAGGCAGACGCTTAACCGACTGGGCCACCCAGGCATCCCTATTATCATATTCTAAAGTTTCTATCTTAGGATATGAAAAGAGCAATCAGTTTTCAAATTTCAAGGGACAAGGAGATCTTGAAGGATGAGGAGGGTTGAGGCAAGCAGGAAGAGGGGAAACAATATTCAAAGAACATAAGAATAATTTTAAATTAGATATAGGTACCTGTATATACAATATTTCATGCATAATGTAAATATTTCACACATAGATTATTGCTTATGTTATAACAGCTTAAACATTAAATGCATACATCATAATTCCATCAAACACATATTATACCATAAGAAATTTTGGATGATAATTTCAGTGATTCATGATTATGAGTATGTTTTCTCCTTACTCTTATCTATCTAGCAGCTGTGAAGATACGTTAAGAACATAGACTCTGGAAGCAGATTTTCTAGTTTGCTTTGTGTCTCTTCTACTTGCAGTATAGTCTTTGTCAAGGAACTTAAACTTTCTCCGCTTCATTTGGCTCATTTATGAAAAGGCCATATTAATGCTGCACCTACGTCCTAGGGCTATTGTAATGATAAAATGAATCTGTATATGTTAATGGCTTAGAACAGTGCCTGGCATCATTGCAAGGGATGTGAAACAAACAAAAAACTCGGCAGGAGGCGATAGCAGACATGGACTAGGGCCATTTCAAACTGTTTGTTTTTTTTTTTAATTAGATTTTTTTGTTCCTTCTATTTCCATTTCTAGTCCTGTCTATTACATCTTAGGTTGCCCATGTCTTAAAGTATCAAGGAAGTTCTAAACTATAAACTAGGAGATAATACTTGCAAATCAAAACAAGGTCTTACCATCTTGTCTTCCGACAGCTCAAAGGCCACTGCTCTAGGTTATCCTAAGAGAGTCTACAGAGCTTCCCTGCAAAACAAGCCACAGCCAAATAACACACTAATAATTTAACTACCCCTTGAAATTTAAGATAATTTCAGAGGGTTTTAGATTGGTTTAGCGAAGAAAAGATTAAAGGAGAGAAATCGTATATTTTGATTAATGATTCAAGAAAAGATGATATAAGTTGCCTCAAAATACTCCATTTATTTTTACCCAGCTTGATTCATTATCCAAAACTCTTCAAATATTTAAGCACTGTATTTGGAATTAGATATCAGGCACTTACTCCAGCAATTTTAATATTAATATTTATCTTTGTTGAAAGCTGTATTTGTATATAACAACATTTATAGAGATTAAAGAGACTTTTCATGTCTTTGAGGATTTATGCTATGTAACCAAGTTAAGAGAACATTAAGCAGGCCTTTACATGCCAAAGAGATCTGCTGTTTATAAGGAAAACAGTTCTGTTATCTATTGTACTGTGTTCCCAGTCTTTAAGTACTGAAGATAAAGTTGATAAAAATGAATGAACTGACACATAGAACAATGGAACAGAATAGAAAGCCCCAAAATAGTCCCACCCAAATGTGGTCAATTGATTTTTGACAAAGGTGCAAAAAGTATTGAAGAGAGAAAGAATAACCTTTTCAAAAAATGATGTTGAAACAATTGGACATTTATTTGCAACAAAAGGAGAGAAAGAAAAAAGAAAAAGAAAAAGAAACTCAACCTATACCTCTCTTCCATGGATGATTTGACCTGAGCAGCTAGAAAGTTTGAACTGCCATTAAATGAGATGAAGAAGACTGCAGGGGAAGCAAGTCTGCTGGGTAAGGGAAGAAAAATAAGCTTGCCACTTTTAGAAACATTTGGTTTGAAGTCTTATGAGTCTAGTGTCCTATGGAGAGACTTGGATGGAGCTGTCAGACTGGAGAGGATATTATTCAAAAACTTGAGTTTGGAAGAGATCACTTAGCGAATGAGTATAGATAGAATAGAAATCTGAGTATTGACACCCACCCCTCTCCATTGCTTAGAGATCAGGATATGTTGAGAAACAAAGGTAAGTGAAAAGAAGCTGCCAGTGATGTCGAAAGAGAACCAAGTGAGAGAGCTATCCCTGCAAGTAAGTGAATAAATGAGTTTCAAGAAGACATTGATAAATTATATCGGGTATAGCTGGTAGATAAAGTAATATGTGGGCTTATAATTGAAAGAGCAGTTTCAGTGGATGATGAGTTGAAAGCTTGATCAGATTGGGTTCAGAGAAGAGTGGGAGATACTTGGGAACATAACATACATGTGCCTTTCTTGAGGAGGTTTTCTATATAGAAGAATATAAGCTAGAAGGCATTGAAGAGTCAAAGGCGAGTTTGCTGTTTGTTTTAACTTGAGAGTGATTACATTTTCTTTTATATGCTAACGAGCACGATCCAAGAAAGAGTAAAAGGTTGATGATTTACAAGTGGGTGGGAGAGGAATTCAAGTGCACCACAGCTGGGGCTGGCCTTGGCACATAGACAGTGCATCTATCATAAGTGGAATGAAGTAGGACTATGTAGATGCAAAAGTAGTTTTGTTGTAGGTATTTTGGTCACAGCATGTTGATATGCCTTCTAATTGTTCCCATTTTGTCAATGAAATGTGATCCTAGGACATAAGCTGAGAATGAGTGTGGTGGAGGTGTTGGAGTTTGAGGAGAGAGAAACTGTGAAAGTTACCAGGAAAATAGAAGAGAGAATAAATTTATACTAAAATTTCTTGGTATCCATAATGGCTTGTGTGAAGTTAGAGTTGAGGCATTTAAAGCAAATCTACCTAGCATGGTTTTATCTGAACAAATTTAGTGCATGAGTGTAGGTGGGGAGCTGGAGCTTTGCCAGGTATGTACAACACAGAGAGGGTCAAGAGAGTGACAGTTTATACAAGAGTATCATTAAAATCATGGGTCTTATTTGAGGTCACAGGGCAAATGCTCCATTGTACATTCCGCCAATCTGACCTTGATCCATGGTACGAAGCTTCCAATACAAAAGGCGCTGGCAGCGCTTTTGTTATATAGATGAATGTGCATTAAAATAGACCTACATCTTTCATTGATAGTCTAGCTAGAGAGAGATTCACATTGATTCCTGTGAATTTCACTTCCTAGAGTGATACCTGATGGGGACTAGACAGGTTCCAAACAGATTAAGGAGTTGAAGTCAGAGAGGAAAGTGCCTTGCCCAAGGCACCAGACAGTGACTGAGCTGGGATCAGATCTATTGCAACCTTTTACATGAGCTGTGCCCTAACTTCTAACTCTACACTGCATCAGCCTGCGCCTCAGGTCATATTTAATTCCATGTGTTAGTTTTAATTCTGGTTTGGAGCAACTGTTACCTGACTTGCAATTTCCTTTGTATCCATTAGCGGAAAGGTCAAAAGTTTTGACGAACCAAAACCCACCTCGAGGAGACGGCAGGATTTTTTTTTTTTTAATTTTTATTTTTTTGCTTAGTCTCAAAGCAGTAGGATGCAGAACTCAAAAGCCTCTCTTTATGCAATACAAATTACATATGGCATTAGAGAACTGAGAGAGTTTTGGAAACTAAATCTCAAAGGCAAATATAAGGTAATTAAATAACTTATTTTTAGGGTCAGTGTTTATTTTCTCATAAAATGTGAATCACTCAAGGAAATAAAAATTAAGCAAATATCTTTTATCGAAACACCAAGTGGAAATTTAATTTTAAGAGGAAGAGATTGGTCTGTTTTTCACCATGGTGGCTAAGCTCTGGAGAATTGCTCCACTGAAACTGTGATGTGTTCCTTATACCTGCACTGCTTCCTAATGAAAGAACACAAACAGAAGCATTTGTCTGTACTTTGCTCATATTAAACCATTTAGAAATAAATTACTTTGATTTGGAACTACTGTAGTTCAGTTATTGAAATGCTGAGAGTATGCTGTTTACTAATGTGTTGACATTTCTTTACTATGCTAGGGTCTGAACTTTCTCATGCTCACATGGCATTCTGAGAGAGGGTTGCAAATGATGGCATTTTAAATGTGTCTCCATTCAACTCCATACCTACCATGCAATTGTGTGTTCCACAAGCATCTGAAATGGAACATTTTGCTACGGATCCTATTTTTTTTCCTCCCATCAGACAGCACCTTCTCCAGATTTTCTTGTCATCTACTAGGCGGTCCAAGCAAGATGTCTGGAATTTATCCCAGGCCCCATAGCCTAATGGGTAAAAATTCAGACTCTAGAGCCAGATAGATGTACATTCAGATCTGGACTCTATATCTACTTAAGGCTGTTTTAACATGCTATTTAGCCTTCCCAAACACCACATCTCTCATCTTTAAAAATAAGACATAATAGTGGCTAATCCATAGGGTTATTTTGAAGGGTAAAAAAAATAATACACTTAGTAAATATTTACTGAGCTCCTACTGTCTAGCATTGTGTGGATACATAATACATGCAAGGTTAATCCTTTAATTGGCTAAACATACTAGTTGAGAAAAAAGATATTAAACCAATGTACCAATAAACAAGCATGATTATATCAAGTAATAAATGCCATGATAGATCTGAGAGAGATTGGGGCATTAGATTGACAGAATAGGGAGGTGAAAATAAAGTACAGGGGGGAGAAAATAAAATCCCACCAATGTAGAGATCTGGGGGCAGGATTTCAGTCCAAGGGAGGGGGCAATTATTACAAAAGCATTAAGGTGAGAGTGGTGTTCTCTGCGTTGGTGTTCAACAATAGAAAATAGGCCAGTATCATCAGGAGGAATGAAAAAGAAGCAGGAAGATGCAGATGACATCAGAAAGATTGGCAGAGAAGAAGTAATATAACATTTTAAATACTTGAAAATCAATGACAATGAAGAATATAACATATCAAGGTTTGTGGATTAAAGGTAAGGCAGGGCTTAGGGAAAACTATGTTTTTAAGTGCCTACATTAGAAAAGAAGGAAAATGGAAAATTAATGACAAATTTACCTTAAAATCTAGAAAAAGAAGGGCAAACTTAACCAAATGAAGTAGAAGGAAAACAATAATAAAGAACAGACATCAAAGAAATATAAAGCAAACAATGTAAAAAAAAATTTACAAAGCCAATATGTACTTATTTTAAAAGATCAAAAAATTGATTAACCTCTAATAGACTATTTAAAAAGAGAAACAGAGAGAGATGAGGTGGGAGGAGAAACATTACAAATATCCAGAATGAAAAGAAGTTATTATCTCAGGTCCTAGACATTAAGAAGATAATAAGAGAATACTATGAATAAATTTATGTGAACAAATTTGATGACTTGGATGATAAAATTTCTTCAAAAATATAATGTATCAAAATAACTACACCCTCCCTTGAAAAATCAAAGTCTCTTTATACCTATTAAATAAATCAGATTTGTTATTTATAAAAATTCTCAAAAGTAAATTTCCAGGACCAGAAACTCCAGTGAAGTTTAACAAACATATCATGATAAAATAACACCGAATTTTACACACCCATTTTCAGAATGTGGAGGAGGAAGGATCAGTCCCCAAATCATTTTATGAGGCCAATATAACCCTAATAACTGAAAAAAAATTAGAGAAGTAAAGATCCATATCCCTCATGAACATATATGCTAATTTCTTAGAAACACATTAGCAAATCAGATCCAACAATAAGATAATACATCATGAACAAGTAGAGTTTATCTTAAATTTGTGAGATTGGTTTATTCTTTGAAAATCAATCAATGTAATTAACCATATTAACAAAAAAGGATGAGAACATTTAAAAAATATGATTGAAATGTGAAAATGGAATATAATTATTTTAGATGTTGCAGTAAAACCATTTGAGAAAATTGAACATCTATTCAAGATAAAAACCAACAGTAAATTAGGAATAGTATGAAACTTTCTCAATGATAAAGGGCATCTGTGAAAATTCCACAACTGATATTATACTTACTAGTGAAAGACTTAATCTCTTCCCCCTGAGACAGGAAACAAGACAAGGATGTTACTACTGCCATAATTATTTAACATTATGCTGGAGATGCTAAGCATAGCAATAAGGTAAGAAAAAAATTCAGTGCAAAGTTTGGAAAGAAAGAAGTTAAATTCTTCCTATCTTCAAGTGATATGATTGTTTACACAGAAAATCCCAAGGAGCTTAATAACAATTCCTAAAACTAATAATAATTTTTCAAAGTTTTAGATACAAAGTTAATATAAAATATAATGTATACTTGTATTTACTAGAAGGAGAAAACAATTGGAAAATAAAACTTTAAAAATCCCTTTGACAACAGCACCAAAATCACAAAATACTGAAGGATAGTTCTAACAAAACATAGCCAAATTCTCCATACTGAAAATGACAAAACATGAATAAAATCAATGTAGACATAAATAAGAGCCCTATGGTACTCATGAATTGGAATGCTCATAATTATTAAAATGACAAAACATGAATAAAATCAATGTAGACATAAATGATAGATCTATGGTACTCATGAATTGGAATGCTCATAATTATTAAAATGACAAAACATGAATAAAATCAATGTAGACATAAATGATAGATCTATGGTACTCATGAATTGGAATGCTCATAATTATTAAGATGTCAAATTTTTAAATTATTCTAAGGAATCATTACAATGATAAAGTTATAGCACCTGTTTTTCTTTTATAAGAAAAAGCTGGTCCTAAAATCTATATGGAAATGCAAAGGATTTAGAATAGCCAGAACAATTAAAGGCCTTATCTGAGTTACAAATCATAGACCTAATTATAAATCTAAGAGAATAAAACATCTAAAATAAAACAGAGGTTAAAATCTTTGCTAGCCCCACACTGGCAAAGATTTCTTAGATAGAACATGACATAAAAAATAATTTGTTGGATCTCACTAAAATTTAAGAATTGCTATTGAAAGATTTAAGATAAAAAAAGAAAGGTTATATACTGGTACAAAATATTTACCACAAATATGAGACAAAAGACTTGTTGCCAGAATACATAAAGAATGTTTACAACTCAATAAGATAAAGCATTCAATGTATATTGGGCAAAATATTGGACACTTTACAAGAGAAGAGATAGAATGGCAAATAAGTGTGTAAAATGATACTCAATATCATTAATTATCAGGTAAATGCAAATTAAATCACAATGAGATACCACTATATATCCATTAGATGATCTAAAATGAAAAAGAATGAGCACACCAGGCATTGACTAGGATTTGGAATAACTGGAGCTCTCAAATATTACTGGTAGAAATATAAAATTGTACTACCACTTTGCAAAATAGTTTGGCTATTTCTTAAAACATTAAATGTATACCTTCCTTGTGACTCAGTTTTACATAAGGATAACAAAAACATGTATATGAATAATGACTTCTAAATGAATGTTCCTAGAAGTTTTATCTGTAATGGATTCAAAATGAAAATGACTCAAATGTGCACAAATATGTGAATGGATACTTAACCTTTAAAAGGAATGAACTGTGGATACATAGAACATAACTCTCACAAATACACTGGGTGAAAGAAACAAGGCAAGAGTTTATACTTCATGATTCCATGAATATAAAATGCTAGACCATATAAACTAATTTATACTGTCACAAAACCCATCAGTTGCTTCCTAGAGACAGTAGTGGAGTAGAGAATGTATTGCATATGGGTGCAAGGAAACTTTAGGTGATGATGGAAACGTTCATTATCTTGATTTTGTGGTTGATTTCATATGTGTATACAAATGTCAAAACCATTCAAGTTGTACTATTGAAATATATGCTATTTACTTCAATGATACCTCAATAATGTCATCAGAGTTTTAAAAAAAATCTGACAGTAACAAACATTTAGGGAAATAGGATCATCATCCTCAGCTACTGAGAATTTAAATAGACACATTTTATAAATAAATAAAACTTAAAAAAATAAAGATAAAAAAGACATTTTATAACTTGACATATCCTGATAAAATTGAAAATAAGCATATGTGAGCTCATATATTCCAATTATGCAAAGGAAAACTTTCCTGCATTTGCACAGAAATATCTAGAGGGGTCGTCTGCAGCATTGTCTATAATGGGTAAGATGTTTAAATTAGCAAAATATTCATCATTAGGTGGATGGATGAATAAAATATGTAATAGTCATAGTGAAATACTGTGAATACTGAAATAAACTAGATCTGTAAATACAAGTATAGGTGGATGTACAAAACATCATAACTGAGTGAAAAAGTAATAGAAGATTATGCAATATGATATAATCCATGGAAATTAAACATACATCAAAACTATTTTTATGTATATCTATATGTATAAATTTATGAAAATGGACATATATGAACTATTAATATATACAAATGCACTAAATCCATTATGCATTTTTTCTCGATGGTCCAGATAGTATACAGGGAAATGAAGGGATCTTAGAGCTTCAGGGGGATTTACCTTTATCTGAAATGTGTCACTGCCTGAAAAACCTTGAACAAATATCATAAAACATTAATAGCTATTAATTCTGTGTTTGGGATACAGACATTTGCTATATTATTCTTAATATTTTTAAAAGCTTCTCAAACACATACAAACAACAATTTATATTGTAACAATAAGTAACAGTTTTTATATATGCCTGAAATGTAGATCTGAAAGGATATAAACAAAAATTATAATAGTTTGTTACTTTAGAAGAAGGGAATAGGATTTAAAACCAGTAATTTGCAGTAGTGGGGTGAGGGTAAGTTAGTCCACGGAGTTTTTGCCTTTATTTCTGTCATACATTGCATTTAAAATAAATGCTTCTTGAAATGAAATTAATAATAAAATGGGAAGCCACTGGGCCAAGTTATCTGGTAGAAGCAAATATCTGCTGCTTTCAGAATACTGAGAAAGGATAGTTATGGAGGTAGAGAATAGTTTAAAAACTTCTTATTCTGGAAAGGTGATTCCTAAATAGAATCTAGAATTTAATCTGGGTGTTTAATTCGGGAGTCCACTAATTTGGACTGGAAAAATATACATCTTTAATTCCACCAGCATCTAACTGAAATTTAGCATTCCCATCACTATGAATGAGAACAACAGATCTCAGTGGTACTGGCAGATCTGTGACTCTGTGGCTGATAAAAGCCATAGTATTTTTTTTAATCATATTATAGCTCTTACGGAAATAGCAAAATATAACTTAACTCATCGCTAATTGAAAATTATAGGAGTAATTAGATTTGCTGCAAGATCTTGCTATTTAAGAAGTTAATACAGAAGAAAAAATGTATTTTAAATCTATTTTAAAAAATGTCAATGACTAGCTTCCTTTGTTTTATATGTATATACTTATATATAACTGGCTTATATATATAAAAATTCCTTTAATCTATCTATCTATCTATCTGTCTAATAGTTTTAAAGGTTATTCTGAGACGAAATAAATAAGCTTCACTAGACTGCCAAAGGGGTTTACAACATACACAAAAGTGTTAGGAACCTCTGATCTAGAAGAATGAATCATGCAAGGATTGGTGAAGGGTGGGGATGGACTGGGGCACCTAGAGGGAGAGGGGATCAGAGTAGGCAAAGGAAGCTGAGTGTGGGCCTGAGAGCATGAGGGAATATGGCACCATAGGATTTTTTATGTTGCAAATGCTATTTCTTTCTGTAGTTACCCTGAGGGGAAAAAAAATCTACTCTTATCAATCTAATCAGCAAGTGGTTTGGTTAAGGAAGTGAATAACTTTGGAGCATGAAAGCATATCATGGAAAAAAAAATGCTTCTCAGAGTCTATACTTGATGCTGCTTTACATGAGAAAATTATTATCTTCAGGGTTTTAAACATGTGTTCATAGTTCATAATTACCACCAGGTACACTGTTGAAAAAAGAATTCTGTGAGATACCTGTGGTTAAACTTGATCTGATTAGAAAACTTGGGTGTCTCCATGATTACCAACATCCAAATGGAAAATGAAAAACCCAGAGAAACATTGCACATTTTGTCTAGATCAGTAGAATTATTGCTTTCAAATAAAATTTTACTTGGAGGTATAATGGGTAAAAACAAAGCAAAGCTGCTCTATTATTGAGCTAATAGGAAAGCAAGGATTCTGCCTACTTTTTGTCTACCTTGTCCATCATGGCAACCGAGGGAGGCTACTTCACCACAACCTCAGGCTCCACATACCTCAACATCTAGATATTTGAAAGCACCCATTGTTTTCCCTGAAATTTTTCACTTTAATGTATACTTTTGACATTGTATAGCCTCAGGTCTATGCTTCTAAAATACTGTCATTATCATTCTTTATTCTTTGTACATCTGTATATCAAAAATGTTAGAATTTCAGTGTTGGCATTGTGATTTCCATCTCTTATTTTCTGAGGGGGCGGGAAGGCAAAAATCCTATCTGTTGTCTCTTCCATTCATTTTATCTTCTGGGTCATTGGCCCTGAAAAAGTTCCTAGAGCCCCTTGTAATCATATCCTTAATTTCATTTCAATAATATTTTGCTTAGTTCATTATCATTTTCTCTACCATACATCAGTTTTTTCTTAACTGTAATACTTTCCAGTCTTGAGTGATTATTCATTGTGTACATTAGAGATTGACACCTATAAATTGACCTTCGTATGCTGAGTTTCAACCTTGCTATAACAAATGACAAGTGAAAATTTCAGAATATTCCATGGTGTTGTTAGCTATCAGTCAGTAGTTCTACCTTGGAAACCTCACAGGGATATATTTAATTATGTAAATTTAATACTAAATTTTATTTTGTTTTGCTTTATCATTTTTATAAAAATGGGGAGAAAAACAAAGGATTCTTATTACATTATAATTAATTACAGTTATAAATAATCTATTGGTATGTCAAAGGCACAAGTCTCATTTTGGATTGGCTGGGTACTTGTGGAAGATAAGCCTGTTCATATAGGTTCGATTATGATGAGAGCACTTTTATGAACTAATTGAATCTCCACCACATAGCGTATCTATTCCTCAACTGACAAGTTTTGCTTTTTCACAAATTTTAGAGATAACAAAGTAAGGAGCCTTTTTGTTCAGTTTCTCGCTTCCAGCCCTCTGTGTATAATAGTGATTCTGCTTGCTGATGGTGCTTTAGGCTCTGTAACTTTGTGCAAATCACTTGAACCTTCTGAACCTATTTCCTCATTCACAAAATGGCAAGGGTTTGACTAGCTGATCTCTAAAGTCCCTTCCAAAGCCATTGTTATAAGATTTAATATTTACTGGATTGAGGCAAGATACAGTCCTGGCTTTCTCCCAGTCATTACATAAAACTGGAATTAACCCACACCTCCAGCCAGCTGTCTCTGACATCTCACACACCATATTTTGGTGTATTGATTGGATGATAACCTTTTCAAAACAAGACATCTAGTGCACTGCTCTTTTATATCACAAGTTGTCTTTGATGCTTTCAAAGCCATGTATTCTCTTTAGATAAAGTATAAACTTATTATGTCTGAGAATTCTGGCATTAAAGGAAAAAGGATTCCAGAATAAAATCAATAGGCATCAACTTTCCTCAACATGTTGCTTTAAAATTAAATGCCAACTGGTAATTTAGTCCCAGATCTGTTCATGACTTTACCATAACTGAAAGTAGCTTGAGATGATTATTTTTTCCAGCTAGGAAATTGATCTCATACATTACATCTAAATAGTTTAAATCTGTGCGCTATTAGTAAACTGCCTAAGGAGGTCTCCAGTCTGTATAATATTAATTCAGATAAGCTTGAGATTTGTTAGCATAATAATGAGGTAATAGTTTGTTTAATTTAATCTTGACACAGTGATATGTGACACTTCAATAATAGCTAATGTGACCTTAAAGGTTAATGATGGCATCACTCATCTGAAGTGACAGACTACTTCAAGTTCTCCTGCAGTCGATCTTAATTCTTTTTTTTTTTTTTTATTAGGTTACTGGTATAGTAATGAAGCTTCAGTGAACTGTTATCTGGAATTGCAAACTTGGCCAAATTAGTTCCAGAGGTCACATGATTAGACATTTCATTGTAATAGCAAATGGCGTATGATAATGGACATGAGGAGGTAGAAATGTTTCTACATAGGTCATAAAATGAGGAACTCTTCAGAGATGATTCCGGGTATGGAATTTTCTCCACTAATGAGATGAAGCTTTCTCAGGCTATTGTAGTATCATTCACCACCCGCCTCCCCTTACAGAGCCATAAATCTGGCTGCCACCCTGTATAAACCACAGTGTTTGGCTCTGTGGAGAAAACAGAGATGAATCAAAATATAAACCAGACTGCAAGAAGTTTAAAATATGCTCAGGGAAAGATAACAGACAAATTGCAGGTGATCTATAACAGAAGGTAATAAACACAATTGCCTAATGAGAGAAAAAAAAAATACAGTGCTCTTAGATTCATAGGAGGACGTGAGAAATTCCTATGCACTAGAGGCCTAAGGAAGGCCATTTCCTGGCTCATCCTCAAGCAGGAGAATTCAGAAATGTTCTGATTAAAATATACTTTGTTTTTCTGCAGCCTCCCCGACCTTCTGCATCTTCTGTTACTCTACTGTGTTGGACACTGGAGAGAGATGGAGGGGTGAAGAATGAATGTGATGAGTATGGATATAGAGGTGGATGGCATGGAATTGAGAAAGGTGGTTTTCGGTCATCAAGATGTAGAGGGACTAGCTTCGAAAAAATGGCGGTCTAAGGCAACTTGAAAAAGGAAATCTAGGTGAATGATCTTGAATGTTGAGGCTTGTGTGTAGATTTCTCTGATCCATATATAGGAGGTGCAATAGAGAGAGAATTTCTTCAGTGTGAGAAGTTTAGAAACCCTTGGAGAGTTAGATTAATTTTCTGCTTCAGATACTCTCTGAGGTGATCTTCTTTTTGACCTCTCTTACTTCAGTTTTTGAAAATTCAGCCTGTCTCTTCAATGCTAATAGAGCCGAGGAAGGATTTATCCTGGGTCAGGAAACAAATGTATCTTAAGTCTCCCACTGTGTTTGTTTGTCAGATTGGGGGAGGCCCTCATGTTCGGATTCCCCTCACACACACCCCGCCGTCCTGTACAGTTCCTGGATAATTAGAAACATACAGTAGGGTGTTGGTTAAAGAGAAATGAAATGATTGGACTGAATTATTCCATGTGGCTGCTATGTGATCTTCAGCCACTGTTGCATGCATTTTTGTAGAAAACTCCATTCATTTGTGTAATGTATCAGTTCCCTCTTGTGACTCTCCAGCAGCCAATTTGACAAAGAGGAAATAAAGGTACCTTGTGTCTACTTCCATTTCCTTAGTAGAGCGTTAGGAGAAGGTTGTTCAAGGATAATCATTCTCATGCAAAGAAAAACTCAAGTTATGGAAATGAGTGTAAGAATAGGACCCTTTATGCTCTGACTCCAAAGACCTCTTCTTACTCATGGTTCATTCTTTAAAGACCCCATCTGTATACGTGTTAGCTGAGTGAATACCCTACCAACCATTGCATACCCTAGGTGTGTAATGTAGCTCAGATTATGACAGGTGAGATCAAATAAATATATCAAGAATACTATGGCATGCCATGTATTTTCTAATGCTAATATCTTCCATAGACCTCTAAGACCATCTGAAGTCATTTTCTCTAAATATAAAATAAAATAAAATAGAAATAATAGAGAAGTTGTTCCAGTCATCAGCTCTTAATCTGTTTCTTTGTCATCTATGTCTTTTAAAGTATTCCTCTCATCTTAATGAACTCTAATCCATTCTGTTTTGGTAAATAACTATAGCTAATTTTGCAGTTTGTGCATAATTTTCTTAAGTCTTTTCTCATTTGCCCCTTGTGTTTAGCCTGGGAGGTAGATGCTGTTGGCATTCTCCTTTGGCATAGACAGGGGCTCTGGAAGTGGGAATCTCAGGAAGTTCATTCTCAACTAATAAATGGTGGAGCTGAACTGAAAGCCCAGCCTTGAGACCTGATTTTCTTACTCTAGGACCAGTCTCTTTTGTTTACCCAAGTGTTCTCAAAGAGTTTAAAGAGCCATCTGCTATTATCAAATCAAGGCCAGCAGGGCACTTGTAAACTGCAAAATCGTGCCCACACCAGACTTATTTAATCAGAACCTCTGGCTTCTGTTGTTGTTCCTAACCCATTTTGCTTTCTGTATATATTTCTTTGTCGTGTCTTCATGTCTTTCAACTTCTTTAAAAAAAAATTCCTTAAACTGAGCTTAATGCCATTATTAAATATCCATCCATATAGCTATGTTAATAAATATTTACTGAACTCCTACTATGTGCCACACACAGAGCCCCAAGATACGAGGACAGATGAATAAATTATAATAGTTGACATCCTAGCTTGCATTGTCACTGGGGAAATCAGCCATGAGGCTGATTAGTCTTATTATTGGATCTGGATGTGCAGGAGGCATTCAAATTGAGAAGTGTGAGAAGTGCGAGGAAGAAGACCTCAGGTAGTCCTGAAACAACACTTAGGGAGTCTTCAGCAGAAAGCTGACAGGTCAACAGTCCACTTAAAACCATCTCACTGTGTATCCGACTATCCAGCCCATTCCCTTCGGCCCCCACTGGTTTCCTTTGAAAGGAACTCCCCGTGTAAGCAGGTGAGGGAATTTGTAACAGAGCATGATCAAAAGCAAATTGGGTAAGCTAGGGAAAGCAATTACACAGAGAGATCATTAATTGGAGGGCTTATCTCTTCAGTGAGTTTGGAATGTGTAAACTGCAGTGTTGTGAATTGAATTTCACGCACTCCTATTGTTCGTGAAGAGCTGGCTGTGTGTGGGAGGTGCTGAGTGATTTGCCAAAAGTGTTGTAAGAACACCAGCAATCAGAAAGCCACTGGGCTCTGAAGAGCCTGGAATTGAGTGAAGGTGCAAAGGCACAAGGCCGAGGTGAACTGGGACTTTTTCCTGAAATAGACCTTGAAACTAAGGAAGTACAATCAGTTACAAAGGGTAGTTTAGAGAAAGGCAGGGCAGAGGGGATTGGAAAAGGTCTTGCTAAGATTCCATTTCATCCATCAGATTTAATCTCCTACTGGGACAGGGTCTACCTTGAAGTTCATAAAGCTTATAAAAAAGAGCCTGTTAGGAATCCTACACATATATTCAAGAGAAGTAAGTCATTTTAAACCATTCACGTATCTAGACAGGAAACAGAAGGAAGCAGGAGGCCCAGTTACTTTCAATCCTGACATTCCATTCCTGGCTCTGGCGCGCTCACCTGCTCCGACCCTGTGCACCCTTGCCGCCTTCCAGGGAGCTACGTCACCTCTAACCTCTGTTTCCTTTGCCCGGATTTTTTTCTGACCTAAGTTGCCGCAACCCAACTCTCACATCCTGGCTCTGATATTAATTCCTCTTTGAAATGATTCTAGGTTAAGAATACTTTAGGATGGCAGAGTAGCAACTGTCTAAGCACATGGCCCCTGTCTAAACTCAGCAGCCACACCTCATGCTTTTCTACCTTTCCTTTGGTTTCTTCAGTCCATGCACCTTCATACATTCTGTGATGCCTTTCTTGAAGACTGTGAATCCCTCTTCATCCTTTAGATCTTTCTCTAAATGCCAGTCCCCTGGGGCAACATTTTCTGGTCCTCGGGTTAAAGAGTCTAAAAGCAGCCTACCCCTCTCCTTTGAAATACAGATGTTTTGGTGTTTATCTTCCTTATGAAATTATAAACTCAGTGAGGTTAGGGCCAGATCTATACTGGTCTCTGGTGTGTTACTGCCTTCCGGCACTGTGCCTGGCATTTATGAGGCCCCAACCACTGTGTATTGTCTTTATTCTTTCTTCTCTGTGGATTGTGAAGTCCTTCAGTCTTTGAGAGACTCCGTCTTAGATTTTTTTCCCTTAGTTTATAACAAATTACCGGGTGCATAACAGACGTTAAATAAATGTGTGTTAAATGAATAAAACCTGGAAGAAAATATCTGTAGCAGGATTTCTCAACCTAGTCACTATGGACATTTGGGCTATGCGGTTCTTTCTTGTGGAGGGCCATTCAGTAGGATGTTCATCAGCATCCCTGGTCTCCACCCACCCGATGCCAGCTCTTCTCAAAGTTGTGGAAACGAAAAATTTCTCCAGACAGTGTTAAATATTCCCACCGGGGGTGGGGCAGTGGGCATGGGTGTGCAGAATCACCCCAAGCTGAGAACCACTATCAAGAGTACATATTTTTAAATTATCCAAACTGTAAACATGAACTGCCAGCTTTTGCAAAGCACAACAAAACAAAACAAAACAAAACAAAACAAAAAAAACCCCCAAAAACAAAAAAATAAAGTGATCCGTGGACAATAGATAAAAATTATCAAATTTATTTAGGATTATTTCAAGATAACTTAATCGATGCAGGCTAACAGCCCCAGCTGTTTAGGGAGCCAAATTTTATGTAGGCAGATAAAGGATTTAGTAAGTTTTCTCAGAATATTCCTACTAAGGATTAAATAAGATATTGCACATGGAAGTATCCAAGCTCAGTGACCAGCTCATAGTAGCACTTCAGTTAATGTGATTTCCTTTTGTTGATCTATTCAGAGCATTTGGTTTCAGTTAATCACAGGTAACAATAAAAAATTGGGAAGAGTTTGATCAAATGAAAAACATACACACACAGACACACACACACACACACACACAATCTATTTAGTTAATTTTTTTTATGGCAAAACTTCTTGACTGGTTGATTGACTGAGTTCTTTGTTAGGGGACTGGTGTGTTGACACAAAGAGAGGGTTATTTTTTTTCCTGCTGGGTAACACTAAATTGCATCCCACCAACTTAAGCTCCCCTGGAGTGACTCACACAGTGGCGGACATTAGAGTTCACCTAGGGTGAAAGTTGGGGCTATATGAGGTCAGGTTTTCTCCACGAAGCAGGACAAGCAAAAATTTATAATGCCAGGCTTCTTGCTATAATTTCCAAAAGTAGACGGCCACTGGTTTTTCCCTCCCCCAACTCTTTCCTGGAAAGAAAGTGTAGGAATTATCCCCAGAGGCTCTGGAAGATGGAGCGTTTCTGGGTAAGTAGATTTTTTCTTCCATACTCAGGAGGATTCATGGCTGACTGAGTAGTAAATTCACTCTCAGTGTTTCAGCTCACAAATAAAGAAGTAATACAAGAAGCTCTGCATGTGCATTGGCTGAAATGGAGAATGGACAATAAGCAACAGGAGTTTGTAAGAAAATACATCCTGCTTGAAAAATGTGATTGCTATTTTGGAAAGAATTGCAAAATTGGAAGGTACAGGGAAGTATAGATGTCATACACTTCAAACTGAGGTCAACGTTGGGTATAACAGTTTATGAAATGAGATTTGCAAGAACAAACAGTTGATTTAGATTGCAGTGTGGCTATAAGCCTGGGAGGGAGTGTGAGGATTTTGGAGGTGGAGAAGGGAGGTCTGTGGATGTGTCTGCAGAACACCTAGGATTATTATGGCTGTATTTCAGTTAGCTTTATTCCTGTATTTGGGCTTGGACTAAAATTGCTTGCTTAGCCATAGCTTCCCTAATGTGAAATACTTTGTGTAGTATACAGAAAATCCATAATGCATTTTTGTTTCCTGTAGTATATGAACTGAATTTTCCTCATGATTTCCAAACTGAAAGCTAAACAAAACAATAGTTTCATACTTCTTTCCCTTTTCCAACCTAAGATTCCTTTCCTGTAAGACACATGCACATAAATATAATGTCTTTAGATAGCTATGTGATCTTAGGACAGTCATAATCACTGGGCTCAGTTTCCATATTTGGGGGAGGAAGGATTTGGCAACTTAATAAAGTTTTCTTCTACTTGACTCCTTTCTGCTTGAATCCAAATCCATTTTCTTTTGCTTACTTCAGTTTAAAATGAATTCAGACTGGAAAATGGGTGTTTGGGCTTCCCTGTGATTGTCCCAGTCTGGTTAGGACTTGGTATCTGATGAAAGGGCATAGATTCTTATATTGAGTGAGAAATATTAGAGAATAATGTCAACCCACAGCCAGTAGCCTATGAGCCAACATTAGGAATATGTCAATAGGACCTAACAGGCTAGAAAACTGCAGGAAATAAATGAGGTGTCTACTACATACTGGCTCTGTGATCTTGGACACCTTACTCCTCGTCTTTAGTTTATTTGTAAAGTAGAATTTTCCATTCTTTCCATCAAAGTTTTCTAGAAAGACTTAAAGAGTCTGAGTCTATAAAAGAAAGAAGATGCAATATTCACAGTTATGGCAGAGGAGGATAAAGGGCTCATGAAAAGATTCATGAAAAGATTCATAATGGAAGATGAGGCTGCTCAGAGGAATTCTTCTTCTGCATCTTGGAATGTCATAGATTTATTTCACCACAGTTACTCTGATCTACCTGGTGGACCGACATCATCATGCTGGGTTGCAGCAGTCCCTCTGTGACTGGGTATGGAATTTTACAAAAACTAATTACCACCTGTCTCCTTACCTGACTATTTTGGTCTGCCCTGGCTGCCATAACAAAATGCCAGATTGGGTGGCTTAAACAACGGAAATTTATTTTAGCACAGTTCTTGAGGCTTGAAGTCCAAAATCAAAGTGCCCGCAGGGTTGGCCCCTGGTGAAGCTTCTCTCTGTAGGTTGTAGATGGTCCCTTCTCCCTGTGTTTTCTCCTGGTCTTTTCTCTGTGCATGCACACAGAGTTCTCCAGTGTCTCTTCCTCTGATAAGGTTACCATTTCTATCAGATTCGGGCCCCACACTTATGACCTCATTTAACCTTAATACCTCCCTAAAGGCTTTCTCTCTAAATATAGCCACATCGAGGGTTAAGGCTTCAACATGAGAATTTGGTCGGGGAGCACAATTAAGCTCATTACTCCCATCATCTATTCAGTCTCTTTGGTACCTGTGGGCTCCATGGGAAAGATGCTTGAGGAAAGATAGAATAGCAGGAGTTTCTCGATTAAGTTATTTGTAGATCCCAGAACTGTTTGGATCTATGGTTTGGAACTTTTGCTGATTCCCCCTTATACATCCATCTATCTGGAGTAATACACCAAAAATTCTCAACCAGCCATGTGAAAATAGCATTGGACTTTGTGTTGCATATTTTAATTTTGTTATTTACTCTGTGGCCTTGGAAAACTTACTTCTGACCAATCTGAACTTCAGTTTTCCAATCTGTAAATAGGAATAATAAGGTACTATCCCTGCTTGAATACAAACTACTACTAATATAACTACTACTATTTTTACATGTGTCCTCTATCTTCCTGTTACTCTTTACTCTTTCTAAAATTCCTTCCCTGTTTTGTGATCAGCCCATGTTGTACCCCTTTCATGAAGATTTCTATGTTATCCTAAAGTATTCTTTCCTATTAGTAATCCAATGAGATTTCAATCATACCTCCAATTAATGACTTGTTCCAGAGGTCTTTATGTACACCCCCACCAAATGTTGAGGGCAGTCTCCGTCATTTTTAATTTTATTCCTCTTTTTTAACAAGCCTCTGAACATTTTATAAGTGCAATTACTATTTCTTAAACTAATTTCTTAAATTAAGTTTAGTTTAAGAAACAAATATTATAGAAAAAAGAAGAAATGAGCCCAAGAAATCCTTCAAAGCTACCCTTGGCTGATTTTTGTGACTGTCGCCGTGGCATCTGTCATAAAACCTGATACTCACTTCTCTAATTGTTCATTTACTTACTCTGCTCTCCACAAATTCTGAGATCATAGGTGACAGGGACTCTACCTATTTCTTGTCTGTGCCTTAGGGCTATATGCTGCCAATTTGATTATAGGTTTTTGATATATTGAATGGAGGTATATAATTGAAAGACAGGGATTTAACTCAACTTTTATATTTTTCCACCAATTAAATATTTATTTTGCTAGTAGCTTAGACCAGGGGCTGGTATCCTTTCACTGGTTAAACAAACATTTATGGAATACCTACAGTGTGTTAAGGTCTCTAGTAGACAAGATGGATTTACAGACAAGAAAGACCCAGGTCCTAATTTTAATACTTCAGTCCTGTAGAAGAGGTCCACCAGGAAACAAAAAAAATTATACTACAGTGTGAAAGACACACTGGGATAGAAGGAAGCCCAGAGGTTCCAGAGCCCAGAGGAAGCCCAGCTGTCTCCATGCGCTCTCTTCCCTCATACACACCGGAGACTTTCCCACCTCAAGGCCTCCACACATGTGCTTCCTGTGCCCAGAACATACTTTTTCTGCTGTCCATATGATTGGACTCCTACTAATTATTCATGTTTCAGCTTGAATGTCACCTCAAAAGAAAGACATTTTGGATATTCTGACTTTCAGGTCAGCTTCTATTAAATTTTTTTCACATTACCTTTGTTTTCTTTATAACATTTATGAAATTCCACATTGGACTTATATAATTTGTTTATTTACTTGTATGTCTTTCTTGCCCCATTGGACTATGCACTCTATGAAGGGAACATCTGTGTCTTTCTTGTTCAACACTGTTTGAAGCAATGATACCAGTCCTGGCAATAACATAACAGCTCAGTAAACATCAGTTTAATAAATGCAAGTATGAGTGAGTGGAGAATGTCCAGCCCCAAAGGAACCAGTGAGGAGAGGGCACTAGAATAGCTATCAAGTAATGTTTGTTTAAGATTATTCCACAATTCAAAGTGCTTAGATCTTCCCCTCTGTGCATTTGTATAAGCAACATTTTGCCAATGAGAAAATCTGAAACATAGAGCTAAGTCCCTCGCACAGAGATAGACAAGCAAAAAGTAATACATGGTGGTCTACAAGCCCATGGTCAGGTTTATTTTGGACCCGAATCCTCTACTTGTCTATGAATTATGACAGTATCTCAAGCAGCTACAGGAATTACTGTTCTCAACCATTAATTTCCTTCTGAGGAGGCAAATTCTTTACTACTCCCAAGTATCTTATAAATACAACATGTCCAGGGTTCAGAGAGATGGATAAAGGAGTTTCTGTTGTTTCCTTTTAAGTCCCACAGACTTTTTCATTTCTGCCTCTGGAATCTCTTCTCTTCTTTTAATGTTCATGGTATTTTATTTTACGTTACTTTGGCCCTGTTGTCATCCAGATAAGGAATATTAAATTTATGAGAGCATCTTGCATCTCCATGCACCTTGCATATTCTGCAGCAATTGCTTTGTTCACTGTTAATTCTTTGCTTCACCAGAGTTAATTCTTTTATTAACAACCTTAGGTTTTCAATTCTCTGTCTCACCAACATCTCCTAATTTCTTCTTCCACTTCCCTATATGTATTATTGAATTCTCCAAGTGAATTATTTAACTCTGCATAGCATTTTGGGATGTGATTTGCATGAAACATGTTGTACAAACTAAAAGCATATCATATTAAAACGTCTATAATTGCTTGAAGAAAATGTCCCCTGGGAATACATTGTGCTGTATATATTGGCTGAGGGGAAATTTTGAGCTCTATTATGACAGCAAAATGAAACAAACAAAGAAGAGTGACATAGTTACATGGGAAGATTTGACGTGCATTTAAGTAGATAAAATGTGTTTATGTGCCAACTAGGCTCTTTTTGTTTTGTTTTAAATTTTCTTTTTCCCTTTGACTTTAAAGGCAATGGAAAGAACAAAAGGGGGATTTTCCCCTTAACTAATCCCTACAACAGTTTTGTAGAGTGAGTATTACTGTCTCCATAATAGATGAGTCAAAGATTTATCTGTGGCAGATAAAGCTGTTCGTTGACATAAAGGTCTTCCAGTTTTCCAAAGTTTCTAGCCTTTGTCTTGGTTCCTACTTTTTTTTTTTTTTTAGGATTTTATTTCCTTGAGAGAGAGTGAGAGATAGCGAGAGCACAGAAGGAGAGGGAGAAGCAGACTCCCCACTGAGCAGAGAGCCCGATGCGGGGCTCGATCCCAGGACTCCAAGACCACAACCAGAGAATCTTAGGCAGATGACAATTCCTCCTTGTTAAGAGTATATGACAGAGGATACAGTTTAACTGAATGGACTGAACTCTGCCGTTAATGACTCTTGTCACAGAGCTGAGCAAGGAATGAGTTGGGTTTAAGAGAACAGGTATGTTGGCAAGACAGAGAGTATTTTCTTGTAGAACATTTTTCTAGAAATTGAGCCTGGAAGTCAGGGCCTTCTAAATATACCATCTCTGAAGTGGTAGTAGCTCTGGTTGTTGCCCAGGTGCTTATATTCAAACTTCTTTGTTTGACTCTAAAAGCCCTTAACAATCTAGACCCACCTATGACCCCACTTAATTCCCATTGTTTTCTCATTTTTCTCTAGTCAGAGGACTTATCACTAACTTTGAAACACTCTTATTTCAATTCCATTTACATGTATTTCTAGATAGTGGAATAAATTGGTATATATTCCTCACCCCATTTTCTCAGGAGGAGGGACAGGGAGAAAAATACGTCCTCATCTAGCAACCACTGTTCTTCTAGAGTAACAAAGAGACAACAGATGGCAAATGTTGATTATCTTTGTTTAGTCAGGTCAGGGTACTATAACAAAATGCCAAAACTGGTGACTTAACAACCAAATGGTATTTCTCATAGTCCTAGAAGCTGAAACTCCAGATGAAGGCACCAGAAGATACGGTGTCTGGTGAGGGCCAGCTACCTGGTTCTTAGATGGCCATCTTCTTGCTGTGTCCTCAACATGGCAGCAGAGAGAGAAGAAGCAAATGCTCTTATGACTCCTCTAAGGGCACTAATCCCATTCCTGAGGGCTCTACTTTTCATGACCTCATCTAATTTTAGTTATTTTCCATAGGCACATATCCTAATATCATTCCATTGGAGAGTAGGTCTTCAAAATATGAATTTTAGGGGAACACACACATTCAGTCTGTAACAATGTTTAATTCTTTCTAGGCAATAGAATAAATCTCAGCTAATAGAATAAGTGCCCTTTCATCGATATGGGGTTGCACTGTGCCAGCTCAGAGGAAAATTTATGTTTATCTTAACAGAGTCTGCTCATCTCAGGGGAAATATGGTCAGTAGGTTCTGTGAGGCCCATATTCAAACCAGTTCATGCAATTAGAACATGTTTCTTCTCCAGGAATTGGGCCATCAAGTGCACAAGCTCAGGCTGTGGTGATGTTTGGATCTGCAAACCAGGAGGAGACAAGGGAGGATGAAAGCTCCTCCTGTGGGAAGAGAAAAAGCTAAATGTGTAAGAGAGGGGCTTCCCTGATCTGAGAAACTTAAGCTGAGTTTTGAAGAAATCGTACAAAGTTGACTGGTGATGGTGGGGTTGGGAGTGTGATGCTGAGAGTGAGGGCTGGGTGCAAGGGGAATCCATGCAGGACAAACCTTTTGCAAAGGCATATTATGCAAGGTAGAGCCTAACTCCAACACACACACACACACAGATTTGTTTGGTTCTCTGTGAATCTGTATCACAAAGAATTTCCATATATGCATTCTAAATGAGAGTGTTTGCTCTGATGGAGGCAGTTGGGTCTGAATGGCTTGTGGTGGGTCAAGTATGAACCCAATATCAGGAAATAGAACTTTCGACCTGGGCGACACATAGAAGATTCCAGGCCCTACAGAGAACAAAACTGATTTTTGAATTGCTCTATGTAAGCTCATAACGTATATCAGAAGTCACTGTTGGGGAACTAAACTGAAGAGGGTTATATTACCTTTAAAAATTTGCCACATGAGTTATGTTAACTTTCAAAGTGTATGTCAGATGTCAGTGCTTCTTGAAGTAGTTCGAATTCTTCCTAGCCAGGACTGAGCATTTTGTTATTTTCTAACTTTCTCATCATTTACATATGATTCATTGAGTATGTACTTTATGCCAGGAAATGTGTGAGGCTTTAAAGATGCCAAATCGAGCAGGCTGGCATGAGCACATGCATCAAGATTCCACACAGAAAGATGACCAGTCTAAACCTGGAGGTAAAAGGCCTTCCTGGTGAACGGAAACCACTGTTTCCATTCTAGCTTTTTGGTATTTGGTGCCCCAAATGATTTGAGTTGCTAAATGCAATGCAAAGTGTTCTCTTTTTTAAAAATTATATTCCACTCTTTAGAAAAATCCATTCTTCTCAAGGAAGAATTTTGTAAAATTGGGTTTGCCCAATCCAAGGAGAAACTGGGTATCATAAGGAATTAATCCTGTTTTGCAGATCTTGACCCCCCAAATCTTTATTATGATTGTCACATGAATGTTGACATTCAAATACTAACATAAAAGTAACACTTGGGTACTAGTATGTTCTATTCTTAAGAAATTTCATATTGCAAAATTGCATTATAAATACAAATCATTGTGGGAGTATGGTTTGAGAGGTTTAGATTCCCATTAAAAAAAAAAGCAGCCATTATGCAGCGGTTTCAATTTAAAGTGTTTTTTTTTTTTTAAAGAATATAAATGCTTCACTATCAAATCTTAAGATGAATTAAAAAATTCAAAATTTGATTACATCGTGCTCTTGACCAATACTAACGATCTCACAATATTTATAATCACATCCTTTGTGTATTACTTTCATACATTCATATAATTTTATCATCTTCACTTCTCATTATTACAACAAACAGTACATAAAGCCAGTGGGTCATGAGGAATAATTTCTTCATGATCATGTCACTAGTTTGTGATCATTATCAGCATGATTCAAACCACATTCTCAAAAACAATGACAGCTATCATTTGTTAAATTCTTACTCTTTTCCACATATCTCATAAGCACCTTTATTTTTTATTTTTTTTTAAGAGTTTATTTATTTATTTGACAGAGAGAGACACAACAAGAGAGGGAAGACAAGCAGGGGGAGTGGGGGAAGGAGAAGCAGGCTTCCTGCGGAGCAGGGAGCCCGATGCTTGATCCCAGGACCCCGGAATCATGACCTGAGCTGAAGACAGACACTTAAGGGCTGAGCCACCCAGGTGCCCCTCATAAGCACCTTTATATAAAATATTTAATTTATCATCACAACAGCTGTGTGAGATTGATACGGACTTTAATCCCCCATTATTAAAGATAAAGTGGCTTCTGAGTCAGTAAATAGTTGCACTGGGATTTGAGCCCTGGTAATGGTGTCTCCACAGCCCGTAGTCTTAACCAATCCACCTTGCTACCACCCCTCATTAATCAAAGGGCATTTTGAAAATGAGAGCTATAGAAATACTTTAGTTTATCAAGACAATATAAGTTGTAGGGAGAAATGAGCATATTGTGCTATATATAATAAATTTGAACATAATATATATTAGAAGAAATATATGTGGTAATGGAGTTCTGTTATAAATTTCCAGTTACTTCTTACTCAAGTATTGACCATTCTGACCTACCATGTCTAAGAAACACATCTCTTTTGTGGCTTAAATTACCTTTCTTCTTTCCATTTTTTTCTTTAAGCTTATTTCACAATTTCCATGCTGCATCATCTACTTCGTGCTTTGGTACTCTTTTATCATCAGCAAAAAAAGTTCATTTGTTTATGCACTAGGCCAAGTTGTATTCTTTCTTTCTTTCTTTTTTTATTTTTTATTTATTTTTTTTAAAGATTTTATTTATTTATTTGAGAGAGAGAGAGAATGAGAGATAGAGAGCACGAGAGGGAAGAGGGTCAGAGGGAGAAGCAGACTCCCCGCCGAGCAGGGAGCCCGATGTGGGACTCGATCCTGGGACTCCAGGATCATGACCTGAGCCGAAGGCAGTCGCCCAACCAACTGAGCCACCCAGGCGCCCTCTTTCTTTATTTTTTTAAAGATTTTATTTATTTATTTGACAGAGAGAGACACAGCGAGACAGGGAACACAAGCAGGGGGCGTGGGAGAGGGAGAAGCAGGCTTCCCGCGGAGCAGGGAGCTCGATGCGGGGCTCGATCCCAGGACCCTGGGATCATGACCTGAGCCAAAGGCAGATGCTTAAAGACTGAGCCACCCAGGTGCCCCTAAGTTGTATTCTTTAAATAGTATTTCCTTATTAGTTGAGAGTTGTTTTCTAAAAGAGGACTTTGCTTCCTAATAATGGGTCATGCATAGTGCTGGTGGTTTGCCTGCCTTATTGATTAAGGAATACAGACATATGTTGTCATTCTCTCTCTCACCTGAGTATTCTGGGCCAATAGTCTATATATTGATAGTGCTTATTTATTTATTTATTGCCAATGACTATAGGAGTGAATTTTAAAAACTTAAAAACTGATACAAACATTGTCAATTTGTAGTCTCAGCTAAAAATAGATTTTTTCCCATGAGTTAGCACCCTGACATAACCTATGCAATGAAGTTTAATATTTATCGCTCTTAAAGAGTTGTGCCTCAAGCTATGACTACTTATTGCATGTCCAATATCATATAGACTGTCATTCAACTTGTACAGTGGATCAGTATGAGACCTGCCAGCTGGATTGCTGTGAATGAGTTACTTAACCTCTTAAAACTCAGTTTGTTAACTTGTAAGTTATGAGTAAGATGAGACTTGGACTTAATTTGTAGTACACTACCTGCAACAGAATAAGAGCTGCATAAATGTCTGATTCCTTTTATTAAGTTGAGGGTGTTCCCTTGTCTTCCTATTTTGCTGAGAATTTTCATCATGAATGAATGATAAATTTTGTCAAATGTTTTTTTTTCTGTATGAATTGACATGACCATATGGTTTTTCTTCTTTAGACTGTTGGTATGGTGTACTAGCTGAGGTCCTATATGATCTACTTTCCATCTCATATTCCAATATTATCCTCCAATGTTCTCCCTTTCTCCTTCTCTGGTCTAGGCACATTACATCCTTTCCATTTCTTGGACAGTTTGTGCCTTTGGACTTTTGCACTTCTTGCTCATCTAGCCTTTTCCCAAGATAGCCACATGGTTAATATCTTTATTTACCTGAAAGTTTTGCTCAGATTTTATCTTGAGTCATTCTAGTCAATAATGTAACCTGAACCTGCTACCTTTTGAACCCCCTCAATATGAATTATTTTTTATGTAACATTTATCACCTTCTAATATATAACTTACTTTTCATTGAGTTTATTGAGTATTTTTCTATTCCTCCCTTCTATTTCTTCCTCTCTCTCTTTCTCTCTCTCTCATTTTCTCTCTCTCTCTAGCTCCTTCCCTACAAAAAAATATAAGCTCCATGAAAGCAAGGGCTTTTATTTCTTTTTATTTTATTTTTTATGTTTTATGTTTTTATGTTTTTTGACATATTCCCAGTATGTAGAACTGGCTCATAGTAGGTACCATATCCATATTAGTTCAATGAATGACTGGTTCATAGAATGAATACTTGCATGGGTTCTGCTTTTGTCTTAGTTAGCTCATTCTCACCTATTGTAAGTTGGTTTTCTCGTGTGACTGAGGGAGAAGTGGGGTACAGTCATAGGAAGCACCATCCTTACATAATATTACCTTAGGGAATCCATGGAAAGACAGATGAGCAAGGGATAGAGAAGAGATTCAGAAAAGATTTATGAGAATTGTGATGGGTCAAGCTTGGCTTGTGTTTCTAAACTTGTTCTCAGGAGTTGTATGAGAAAGGGTCTCTCCCCAGAATCAGAACCATGTGGATCTAGGATTAGAGTAGGAGCAAGTCACTTATCCAGAGAAAGTAATGTGCTTTATAAAATCCACACACATTCACCACGGTCTTTATTTTGATGTGACACCTCTACAAAATATTTCTCGAGGAAAGGGCCAAAGTGACCAGATATTAGGAGTCCACTTTAAATCGTCTTGAAGTAGGAGACTCAAAAGCTGGCACGAGCTAACTCTTCCAAGTTACTTTCTTAACCATCGAAAATTCAGAAAATTTTGTTTACATTGTTCTTTGCTCCCAAACCTTTTCAACTAACCACATTGTTAGTTCTTTCTAAATACACACAAAGAGGGCTCTTGGGTAGCCACAAACCTTATGTTTATTTTAAAGAAAATTGCTTTAGTCAGCAAAGATAACTTTTCCATATTGACAAAGCTCTCCACAACTTATAGCAATTATGGAAAGATACAGAGTTGAGAAAGGATACCACAAATGAAAACAAACATGACATATTATAATGGATATAGTAATGTTGAAGAAACACTTCAAAAAGGAAAGTTATTGAAAATATGAAGTTTCCCATAGCATCTTACATTTGCCTGTGTCTGAGAAGTAAAATCTTGTAGAGTGAAACAAAATATCAATTACATTATATTATTTAACAATTAATATTTAAGTATTTTATTTAATATTATTTAATATTTAATATATTATTTAAAACTCCTCATCACAACACTAACAGACACGAATTGTCTTATTTTACAGATAAAGAAACCAAATTCTCAATTCTTTAAGTAATTTATTTAGCATCAACCATGAGGATGTGGGGAATCGGACTGACCTAGAGTTATCTGATTCTAAACTTCAATTTTCTGTATCAGACAACAATAATATTCTCCCAAGAGACTTGAGTCTATTTTTTTCTAATTCATAATATCGTATAATTTACTGAACTGTTATAAGTAAGGGTGATGATACAAGGCTGAGTCAAGCCCATTAGGTTCAAAATCTCTGTGCATTAATTTTGTACAAATCCAAGATCCAAAACATTGAAATGAACGTGAGCTCACACCCTGCTTCTTTTGCATGTTATTAACACAGGCCCATGGTTCAGAATAGAAGTCAATCAGTGAAATGCAGACGTGAAAACGCATATTTAAGCCTATCTTTATTATTTGAAGGTTGATGCTTATAGTAAGAACAGTTAATTACAATTCAAGAAAGTATTCCAGATGAAAAGCATTTTATTTATACCATAACTATAACATCATGTAGTAAATATAAGAACTTCTATTATACTGTCATTTTTAGCATAGGTTTCAAGTGATTAAATACTCAGTTTATTTTTGTAACAATGAAATGTTCAAGAAGAATGTTATTTTCTGTTGCTTGAACTAAGATAACACCAGAAACCATGAAACCCAGTAAAGTAAAGGGAAATAAGCAGCTGATTATTTTTGAAGAATGGATACCTATTTACTAAGGAGAAGTATTCCTATGATAACTCTATATATTGTGATATCTATTAATACTTTCACCTCTAGTAGTAAGCAGCATTGGACTTCCAGTTAGACACCTTATAAGAGGTCCTATTGGTTGATACTTCTTCTACTAACTTGTTGGGTGAACTTGGGCAAGTCATTTAGCTTCTCTGACTCACTGAGCCTTCATTTGTTAAATATGAATGCCCTTTTCACAAATACTTTATTAGAATACAGTAGGACCACACACACACACACACACAAATACACAGTAAATTGTAAAGTCCAAAGCACATAAAAGCTATCGTTCTTAATAAATTAGTAGTCACTCTAAAAAAATTTCAACAGTTTTATCACTGTTTCCATTGACTGAAAGTTCTTGTAACCAAAACTTGTCTTACTAAACAGAAAACCAAGGGGGAGCTGGAATGGGGGAGGGGTATTATTTGTACAATATCTTTGAAATGTTTTTGCTAGTTAAAACTCGAACACTTACCTTTATAGATGTAGCAATTAATGAAAACATTATTTGTCAGGCGCCTGGGTGGCTCAGTCGGTTAAGCTTCTGCCTTCAGCTCAGGTCATGATCCCAGGGTCCTGGGATGGAGGGGATCGAGTCCCATGTCGGGGCTCCCTGCTCAGTGGCGATGGCTTCTCTGCCCCTCCCCTGGCTCATGCTCTCTCTCTCTCTCTCAAATAAATAAATAAAATCTTTAAAAACAAAAAAGAAAACATTATTTGTCTCTGTGTGTGAGTGAGTGTATTTTAAGGAAAGGGTTGGAATTGGTAAGAAATATGTAGCTGCAGCATTGGGAATTTTATTATAAAATTACTAACCAGAAAACATGCAATGGTAATTATTTTTTAAATAAACTTTGAATAACATATTCAGTATTTATTTAAAGAAATAGTTACCATGGCATCCTTGCAGAAAAACACAAATACCTGAAAACAAAAATAGCAGTTTAATATTGTTCTTTAAACTAGAAAATATGCATATATAGAAACAGCACTTGGGGTTAATATTATAAAAGCATGACCATGTGTGCTTTAGAATATATATTCCAATTGGGAGACTTCTTCGGGGAAAAAGTACCTGAAAACAAAATAGCAGTTTAATATTGTTCTTTAAACTAGAAAATATGCATATATAGAAACAGCACTTGGGGTTAATATTATAAAAGCATGACCATGTGTGCTTTAGAATATATATTCCAATTGGGAGACTTCTTCGGGGAAAAAAATAGTTAAATGAAACTTTGTTTATAAACTGTATCATTTTTATTTATACAGCTAGGTAATTACATTTATGTAAATAAAGATGAGATAACTTTTTTGGAGAAAATAAAATCACATGTCCCTTGATAAGCCTGCATTTATCTTTATTTCTACACCTTCCCTGTAGGCTCTGTGGCCTCTGACTTGCCACATTATTTACGTTTCTCAGAATGTGAATTCCTGCAACAGGCAAAGTTCTTTCATGATTTTTGTTTTATACAATGACTTCATTTGACTTACATAACCTTCCTACATCTCACAATACTGCTCCTTGGTGCACTCTGTCCATCCTTTAAAATTTAGCTAAAAAGTGTTCATGTTTTGAACTTTCCTCTGCTACCTGGTAAAATTAAGAACTTCTTTGTGTCTTTATAATTATTTTCATTTACTTCTGCTCCTTAAGAAAAAGTTTCACAAAGAAAAGGATTAATAGATTAAGGATTATTTATTCATTCATTCTTTATTTCAACAAATATTTATAGAGCATTTGCCACATGTCACGCAAGCAACTGTCAGTAAAAATCCTAGTCCTTGCCTTCATCAAATTTACATGGAACGCTCTGGCTTAGGGCAGGCAGGCATTTATCAAGCACTCTTATAGAATCAAGTTTATTTTTATAACCGTTGTAAATTCTATGAGGGTAATGGTATAGTGCTAGGATACCTCTAGGAAGATTTTGACATGTCCAGCAGATCAGTAAAAGCATCCTAGGGAGAGACCTTGAGATGAGTGGTAGAACCAATATAAGGCTGATATGGCTAGACATAGCAAAAGGAAACTTTGTGGGAGGTGAGCTGAGAGAGAGGTAAAGACCAGACCTACCTGGAGTTCTGTCTCTGTTCTAAGAGAAATAGAAAATTGCTAGAAGCTTTTTTTTTTTTAAGATTTATTTATTTATCTGAGAGAGAGAGAGAGGGTTGGGGTGGGGGGCAAAGGGAGAGAGAGAGAATCCCAAGCAGATTCCCTGCTGAGCACAGAGTCCAACCTGGGCCCTGATCTCATGACCCCAAGATCATGACCTGAGCCAAAATCAAGAGTCAGAGGCTTAACCGACTGAGGCACTCAGGTGCCCTGAAAATTGCTAGCAGCTTTAAAGGGGGGTGGCAACATCAGCAAAGAACAAGATTATATTGTCTTCAGTTTGTGTGAGTCAACTGGCAAATGCTGTGTGGTGCCCAGGTGAGAGGTGATGGTAATTTGGACTAGATAGAGAATAAGTCAGATTTGCGAGAACTTGAGCAGGTGATACTAATGAGACTTTCTGGTGAATTAAGAGGTTTGGGGGATTGAAGGGAGTGCCAGACGTCAAGGATGCTGTCCAAATTTCTGGCTTGAGTCCCTTCAGCTCCCAGTCTTAGACTGGGAGCTCCTGGAGGCAGAAGGTAGCTCTGATTCAACCTGGTAGCCTCTTTATGGCCATGCCCTTAGCACCCTGAACACTAACTTGAGTGTTTATGTTTTAGTGTTTGAAACAGTTACTATGATCATGATACTATTTCTGGGATTTTTTGTTTTGTTTTGTTTTTGTTTTTTAAATTAAAAGTAAGGCAGAATTCCTTCCCTTGAGATACTTACTATGGCTCAGTTAGGGACAGAACTATTTTATATAGTCTCTCATTCTCTTATGGTGTATTCCAGATATGATGATTAAAGAAGGTGTTCTGGGATCACAAAGAAGTAAACTTACTACTAATAGAAAAATGTGAGAAGAAAAAATATCATGGAAATCATAAAATTTCAGTATGGCCTTAAGAGATGAGTATGATTTTGAAAGGTAGCTATGGGTATTCTGGCAGAATAAACATCTTAATGCATGGACGTGAGAATATGGAGCAGAGGCACCCAGAAATAATGAACAGTCTGGTTTGGTGGGGGCACAGAGTGTTTGAGACAAAGATAGAAGGAGAGCACTGGAGAGGTTGATTTGGATTTTGATTGATGATAGGATTATTTGCTTAATAGTAAGTAGAAAGCTTTATGAATTAGATACAATAATTAGTAAGAATTGGACTGGGAGAGACATAGGATGCAGGAAAATACTAGGTAACTCAGAAAAATATTTCCTTTGTGTATGGTCAGCATGATTTATGGTTGAATTTGAAACATAAAGGGTCAGAAAGAAAGAAAGTTTGACATACTAAGAAAAATGATGCTAGCTTCTATAACAAGTAGGCTCCAAATTGCCAACGTTTGATAAAACTGAGCTTTACTTCTCATACAACTTTCCAAAGCAAATGTGACTTAGGGACCCCAAATGCACCATCTTCTGGTTCTTCCATGCTCTAATGCCCTGGAATTCTTTCATCCAGCTGACAGAGGGGAAATAGAGCATGTAAGAGGAAGAGATACTTCCTAAAAGCTCAGCCTGAAAATTACACATATAACTTCTACTTCCATTGCATTCTGTATCAGTCACATAGCCAAAATTAGAATACAAAGAAGGCAGGGAAATATAATTGAGTCACATGTCCAGGCAAAGAAGAGGAGAACAGGTTTTAAGAGACAGCTAGCTCTCTCTTTCACAGATGGTTTTGAGGATTCTAACATGTAACTGCATAGGTGTCGGTGTCACCAGCTCATATAAACAAACCACAGAAAGAAGAGTGATGCCAAACATGTTTAACGTGACGTTCTGTAGGCCATTCTACTGAAGATTTCTGGCAGAAATTTGGTTCACAGGTCTGAAATTTGGAGAAAACTTTTGATTTGCTTTTTTTGTTTGTTTTGTTTTGTTTTGTTTTGTTTTTGAAAGATTTTGTGTATTTGACAGAGAGAGAGAGAGAGAGAGCACAAGCAGGGGGAGCGGCAGGCAGAGGGAGAGGGAGAAGCAGACTCCCCACTGAGCAGGGAGCCTGTCTCGGGGCTCCATCCCAGAACCCTGGGATCATGACCTGAGCTGAAGGCAGAAGCTTAACCGACTGAGCCACCCAGCCGCCCCTTGATTTGCTTTTTGAATATGGGGGGGAGAATTTATAGGCTAAGCTGTTATAGAATGTATTCAATCAATAAAAATATTTTGGTGCTAGAAATAAAATGATGGATGAAAGAGATATTATCCCTTTTCTTTAGTGAAGAGAAAAGGAATTAAGAAATTGACAAAAGAGCAGTACAGATCAACACTGTCCAATGGAAGACTCTGTGATGATGGCTATATTCTATATCTGTTCTGGTCGATACGGTAACCGCTAGCTACATATGACTGTTGAACACTAGAGAAATATGGCCAGTGTGACTAAGGAACCAAATTTTTCTTTTTATTTAATTGTAATTAATTTAAATTTAATTCTAAATAGATTGAAAGTCCTCATGGACAAAGCCTATGTGTTGACTCAATTGAACAATAACAATCAATAGCAATGATGACAAATACCTCTGGAGCACTTACCCTGTTTCGAGCACAATTAAAAGCACTTTGCATGGATTAACCAACTTAATCTTTACAACAACCTATTAGATTAGTCATATCATGATAATTATCATTTTTATGGTAAGGAAACCAAGATGCAGAGTTGTGAGATATATCTCCTACTCTTAGAAAATATACAGTCCAATGCAAGAAATAGATGAACAGATCATTCTATTGCCGTGGTGGTAAGAGCAATGAAGAAAACCAGTAAGCATCCATAATGAGCCAGAAGCAAAGACTGGAATTCACCCAGTGAAGGAGATGAAGATGCTACTATAGAAATGGAGCTAATGAAATCTCTTTTAAAAGCACCCATGCCGCCTCCCTCCTTTTCTCTCTCCTAGAATTATAGGATGTTCAAATTACTCTTGTACTCACATGGCAGAAACCCCCTTGTCTTTTGACTTGAATCCTACTCTGATGCCAGCATGTGGAGCCCTGACAATATGGAAATACTGAAATATCAAAACTGAAAGGAACTCTTCGCCCTCCCCTGACCTCTGGTTTCAGTTGGCCTGACTCTCAGTCTGTTTACAGCTGGAGGTGGCGGCCATGGCCTGCCTGCCCTTTCCTCAGGATGGAACAGGTCAGCCGCCTGGAGCTGAGCTCAGCCCATTTCCATGCATCATTAAGGCTGAATAATGATTAGCTAAATTATTCCTTCTCTAAGCCTAATGAGCCTTGAGGTGATACATTTGTGGTTCAGTCTAAAAGATATAAAGTAGATGAAGTTTTTGCCCAGAAAATCTTCCTCTAGAAACCATCAACTTGGTTCTTTCTTTGTCATCTTAGAGAAATGTGTCCCACAGGCAACCCAGATCATGTATGAACTATTATCAACTTTGGGACAATAACAGGGTGTTTTTCTTAGTTTTATCCTGTATATATGTGTACGTATGGGTATATCTGTTTTTTTAAAAATGTGACAGTGGAGGGTCCCAGAGGTCTCTCAATTGGAACAGTAATAAATATTTTTCTTATTTTGTTGTTCTTTTCACTTTTCTTTTTTTTTTTTAAGATTTCATTTATTTGAGTGGGTGGGGAGAGATAGCACAGTTGGCAGGGGGAGAGGGAGAAGCAGACTCCCGCTGAGCAGGGAGCCTGATGCGGGGCTCGATCCCAGGACCCCAGGATTATGACCTGAGCCAAGGGCAGATGCTTAACCGACTGAGCCACCCAGACACACCTTCACTTTCCTTTTGAATGTGAATGTGTTTATGACTTGCTGGTATGCTTATATAGATTTGTCTTTGATCTCAATTTATGTAATAGTTCTGAAAGTGAGATCACCGTCTTATCTTTGAATGAAGAAACTGTGTTTAAAGGAGTTGTATGTGCATCATCATGAGTGACTGTGGGTATTTAAATCTGCATAAATGGAATTTGACCTACTATAAAGAAACTCACAGCTAGATTTACTGATGTCACGTTTTGTTCCGGAAACTCTGTGTGTGTGTTAGGGTAGGCCCAGATGTGGAGACGAAAGTGTCAGTGGCTCGACAAAATGGAAGCGTATTTCTTCCTCACGTAACTGTACTAGAAGATTGTTCAGGTAGAGAGAGAGCAACTCTCCTCCCCTCAGTCCTGCTGTGACCCAGTCCCTCTCTAGCTTGGGACTGTACCATCCCTTGGGACAGAGGAGAGAAAATGTGGAAGTGGCACTTCAGCTTTAAAAATTCTGACCAAGAATTTCCCCATATCATTCCTACCCACATTCCAATGGAGAGACCCCAGTTGTGTGACCTAACAAGAGAGGTTGGGACATTTAGTCTAGATTTGTATCTAGCTGTGATCTCCATTCTGATGGAAGGAGAGAGTTGATTTTGGTGAGCAGGTGCATTTCTGCCACATTTTGGCTGGGTAAAATATTGTTCAGATCCGAGTGGCATATTTTCCACTTTTTAAATACAAAAATATAACTTTCTTTCTTCATATGTTCAAAATGTATCCTGTTGTCTCCCGATTTCCCTGGCTTCTTCTGACTTCTTTATTTATGTGTGTGTGTGTGTGTGTGTGTGTGTGTGTGTGTGTATATATCATATATATATATTTCATTTATCTGCTCTTGAAATGCTTTGAGTCCTTCAGTTCACCCCAGGCTCCAAACCATCCACATAGAAGTAGATCAGTCTTTGTAATGTTTAACCCAGTTTACCTTCTTTAATATTCTTGCTACCACTGCCTTTCAGACCTTGAGTCCATCTTAACTAAACTTTGTTACCAGCTTCGCAGGGAGACTTCTGGCCTTTTGTCTTTCTCTCTTCAAATCCATCTTACACACTGCTTCTAGGTTAAATCTGCACAACCCCCTGTCCCCCAAAATCCCTAGCTCAAAATTTATGATGATTTTTCACTATAATTTTGAATTTAGATCTGCTTTACCCCAGGAATCAAGGTGCCTCTCACCATGATACCAATTTGCCTTCCGTGTACTGGCCTGAAATCTATAGAACACACTGTGATTCAGTCATTTCCCACAATCTATGTTTATTACTTTTCTATTGCTACTGTGCCAAATTGCCCCAAATTTAGTAGTTAAAGATTAGACAAATTTATTCTCTTACAGTTCTGGAGATCAAAACTTCAAATGGTTCTCACTGGACTAAAATCAAGGTGTCATCCTGTCTGTGTTTCTTTCTGGAGGCTGGAGGAGAGAATCCATTTTTCTGCCCTTTCCAGCTTTTAGAAAGGCCCATATTCCTTGGCTCGTGGCCTCCTTCCTCCAGCTTCAAAACCTGCAATTGCATCACACCTGCTGTGCTTCCTTTGTCATCTCTTTCTGTCTGTGATTACATTGAGAACACCCACATAGTCCAGGATAATGTCCCTATCTTAAAGACAGGTGCTTGGTTGCATTAATTCCATCCACAACCTTAATTCCCTTTGCTATGGAACCTGACATACTCACATGTTCTGGGTATTAGGACAGGGACATCTTTCAAAGGGGGCATAAATCTGCTTAGGATACCATGTTTTTTTCTCTCTTGATTCCTGCTTATTTTTTTCTTTCTTTTATCCTTTTTCCCACCTCAGAATATTCTCTCTAAGCCCCTTCACCCTTTGAAGGCCTACTTATCATTCATTCTCAAAGTTCATCACTTATTCAACTTCTCCAGATTCTACTCACTGGAAGAATATGCATCCATTCTTGGTATTTTGTCACCTTTTAAACATACTGCCTCATTTAAATAGAGTTTGAACAAACAAACACAAAAAAAATGATTGCATTTTGAGTTATCTCTGTGGGTTGATTGCACTTTTCTTGGGGGGAAGGCACTATGCTTGTTCATTTTTTAGTGACCTTCATAGACTCTCAGAATGCTCTTATGTGTAGTAACCACACATGTAATTTTTGTTGCATTAAATAGAATTTACTCATTAACCACCAGCAACCAAGGGGCACAGTAGCATAAGTAATCCTTAAGAGCGGGCAACCCACAACTAACTTGCATATGTTTTAGGAATGCTTCTTATGTGGCTTTTCCAAGAGATGGCTAGTTAAATTTTCCTCCTATACTGATTTTATTTCATATAGTTTCTCTCCTGTATGGACTCATGAGTAAACATGAAGATATCACCTTTGACAGCATGCTTACCCACACTGATCACATTTATTGGCCTTGTCCCTGAAATGGATTCTCCGGAGAAATCAGATTTAGACATTTGTCTGAAGGTTTTCTCACAACAGAAAAGCTTACAGTTTCCCCCTGTGTAGGTTCCCTGATGAATGACAAAGTTGATTTCCAAACTCATTTTTTCTATAAGTATCCAAAGTATAGATTTTCTTCCCGTGGGGACCCCTTGGTTGGCCTTTTGGCAAACTAGCTTTCTCAGCCTTTTACCCTGATGTGGATTTTGTCTTATGCTTTGATCAAATGTTGATTTAGAAGCTTACTTAAATCTCATTTTCAGTCACAGTCTTTAATTATTTTCCTTACTTGAGGGCTTTTCTGTAAATACTAGGTTACCTATATCTTCCAGATTTTGACAATATACATCATTAACTTTTTTTTTACTGAAGTTTTATTGAAACCCTTCTTAAAGATGGGCTCTTTAATTCAAAACTGAATCTCAAATTGACATAGAATATCCTAAGAGCATGTGTTTTGTGAGGCCAGTTGCTTCCTCTTGTTTTGCTGGGATAGGGGCTGTGGAATGCATGGCCTAATAAGAAATGTCACTTGGGCTAGATAACTGGTTCTCCAACTTGAGTTGCATCACATGCCTCAGAATCACCTGGACAACTTGTCAAACCAGGAAGTGTGGGGGCCTCCCTCCCCGAGTTTCTGGGATGCCCTGTGAATTTGCATTTTTCTCAAGTTCTCAGGTGATGCTGTGGGAACCACACTTTGAGAAACACCAGTGTAGGTAGTACTCCACCTGAAGAGGCAATCTAAGAGTAAGAAAATGCATTCATTTAGTCCCTAACTTGTTCATTCATTGAAAAATTTTTATTGTGTGCTTATTGTATTTGATTCCAAAGCTTATATTCTTATCTTTATATTCATTTTATCTATTCAGAAGGAAATATAGAAGTGTCTTATATTTTGCATAAATTAATATTTAAGATAATTTATATAAATGTATTGAGACATTAACATCTAATGCATGGGTTGCTTCTTATAAAATATAACTCAGTTCAGTGATTATTTATTGAGTGCCTGCATTCTATAAAGCTTTATACTAGCAACAGAAAATAAAATAGAAATTAAAAAAATATTAGATATATTAAAATGCTTTTTCTATTTCTTGGACTTTCCAATGCATCATGTGTGGATTTGTAAATTTTGCTATTGGCCCTACTATAATAAAATTGATAATCAGTTTAAACTTGTATGCTATCGTTATGTATTGTGCTAGCCAAATTTCGTTTGGCTTTCCTTTTCATTTTAAGTTTTGTTGTTAGAGGCAAATTGAGAAAAAACACTGCTGAGTGCAGAAATATGAAGTGTATGAAAATCCTATATTAAATCTATATTCATTTTTATTTATTTTAGTTGTATTTATACCCATAGGATTTCATTTATTATTGAAACATTATAGTAAACTAAAAAAGAACTTTTGACAGGAAAATAGATGACTCAAAATTCAAAACCCTAAGTTCATTAATGTCTCTGTTGTGTGTGTGTGTGTGTGTGTGTGTGTGTGTGTGTGTGTGTGTGTGTGTGTGTGCATGCACCCTCCAGTATTGCCTGCTGGCTCTTGTCTGTACATGTATTTCTTATAATCTTGAGGTGTTCATAATTTTTATTTTGCCTTTTTTACTTATAAACTATTCCCCATTTTTACAATCTTCATAATTACTTAAATGGCTCCATAAATTTTTATTTAGATAAAATTGCACAGCATTTCTCTTCATTTTATACATATAAATCCTTCTATTTCTCTAATTTAGAAAAATTTTGGAATAATATTCTTAAGAACTATCCCTAGCAGAGATGTTCTGTGGTCAAAGTTATGAGTATTTTTGTGACATTTTAAATGAAAATCTTATTAATATATAATATAAATAGTAGTATATGGAGATAATGGTTTTTCAAAAGTTTGTCATTTTGGGAATTTATGATTTTTAGTCATTTGATAGGTATTAAATGTGATTTTTATCTTTAATTTACATGAGTTTTATTACCAATGAATTTAATCATTCTGTTCTGTTGATATATAATTTTTTCTTCCTGTTCTTTGATAAACAGGTCTTTTGAGTCAATAGAATATGCTGGATTTATTTATCTATTTAATTTTGGTGGATAAGACTGCTGCTTTTTATAACTGTGGACCCTGAGCATAAACTATAACCTCATTTAAAGTTGCTACAAACACTAAATAGAAACTGCACATTTGACTAAAATAAGTTGCAACTACATTTTCAAATGAAATGAACATTTTTCTTATCAGACTTCTAGAATTAAGAAAGCAAACGCATCCATAATTTGACCACTCCAAAAAGTAATTCACATTAGTAGTAATATAAGAAATTACTAAAGAGCTTTGATAATGTAAAAATCCATACCAAATAGCATTACCATGACATATTTTATTGTCTGTTAGAGTACTTGGTGAAACTACTGTGGGAATGCTTGAAAAAAAATTTCTTACTGTATTAATGCTATGGATTGAATAGCAACGCCCAAATTCATATGTTGAAGCCCTAACCCTCAAAGTGACTATATCTGGAGATAGGGTTTTTAGGAACTAATTAAGGTTAAATGAAGTGATAAGGGTGGGGTCTTAATCCAGTAGGACTGATGACCTTAAGAGGAAGAGCTCTCTTTCTCTCTCCACATGTGTGCATCAAGGAAAGGCACAGCAAGAAGGTGGCCATCTACAAGCCAGAAAAGAGCTGTCACTATAACCTGACCATGCTGACACCCTCCTTTTGGACTTTTAGGTTCCAGAACTTCGAGATAGTAAATTTCTATTGTTTAAGCTACCCAATCTGTGGAATTTTGTTTCGGCAGCCTGAGTAGATTAAGACATATAATTAATAATTATTATAATCATGTAATTAAAAATATAGTAATAATGATAACACATGTACTTATATGACTGTATATTTCCTATTCCTCAAGGGAAAAATATTCATTGGAGACAAATGCAGAACTTTGTTTTGGAACAGCCCAGAAAATGTGATTCCAGGTTCTGCCAGGATTTTCCCAATTGTGTTTATATAAATAATTACCTCTTTCTTACTTTTCTTTTGTTCCCCACAAGCAGTTACTATGTTGTTGTACATGAAAGTGGCTTACCAGCAGAAAAACACTATAGAAAGAAAAATGGATTATTGAATGATTAAATCCATAGGTATATACCTATTGAGCATCTGCTGTATTATCAGGACCATTTTCTTTTTATCATGATCTACATCATCAGAATTATCTGCTCCAATACAAATTACAACATAATAAAGAAAAAATAAATGAAATGGATTTTGGATACATCCATGGACAGATACTTTATAGTCAGAAGTGGTCTGAAGTTCTAATCTGGTTCTTAAATTGAGGAATCTGGCATTTTTAACAAGACAGCTTCTGAATACACTTACATTCTATTGCCCTTAATACCACAGTGTGAGGGAATACTTTCAAAGGGCACATTTTGGAAAATGGATGACTTGTTTGTAACTTGTTCTATTTGTAGAAAGTGGGGAGCATTGGTTTAGCTGAATCATCGCTCTCTGTTCTATGCCTGACATAGAACCACAGGAACCTGGAAATGCACACAAGTTTTTCACCTTCTCCACCCCTCCCAGTCTCGCAGCACATGCTGTCAATTTTGCTATGTAAATAAACTTAGCAAAATATGTAATTTCTGGGGAAGACTGTTATCTGAGATGAAGGAAACAATGTCAGCTAAACTAGGGACAAAAACCTTACATCTTCTAGTTTTAGATTTATATAGTCCAGAATCACTACCAAAAACTATTTTGTCTGCATTAGCAAGATTTCATATCCCTGGAGCTAGAAGGTTACAATGAATATTTATCATGGCCCAGGGTCTTGTTCACATTTTTTACATGTGCTTGTTTTTGTTGCTGTTATGTAACCGGGAAAGTTTGCTGGCATAGAACAGTCAGGCCAGGACACCTGGCATATGGCAGGCTCTTAAAGATGTATTTGTGAATCAGATGCGTTTTCTTGTTATCAAAACTTCAGGTAAAATCCTAGATTTACTTATTTACTAACACTGTAGCCTTGTACCTGTTACTTTTATTCTCTGAATCTCATTTGACAAATGGGCAAAACCATAGCTACCCAGGTTTGATGTGAAGATTAAGAAATTAAGTACATATAAAGTCATACTTATAAAGTGGATGACCTGGGTCTGGGACATATTAGTTACTCCTTTTGTGTTAGATATCCTATCTTACCATATTTAAAAAAGAGAACTAAAGAAGATTTTATTGTTATTTTTATTAAATCATCTCATGAGAACCTCTTAAAAACTAAAGACATATTCCACAAAATTTAAAAATGGGGGGCAGTTTTTCACATCTAACATCTATAGAAAATTCAGAACAAGAATTAGTTACTTTTTTCTTCTATTACCTGGATAACTGCCTCAGGTGAGAGTTTTTATTTTCAGACGGCATTGCACTTTTCAAAGCCACTTTTCCATAGAATATCTCATTTGTTTCTCATGGTAAAACTTGGAGGATAGAGCAATTATCAGTCTTGTTTTACAAATTGGAAAATATAATAAAGATAAGTAAACACTCACCTGAATTTAAACAAGCTCTGTCTCAACCCCCCAAACCTGTTCCTCTACAGTTCGTACCATCTCAATTAATCATAATTATGTAACTATTAAAGACTACAACCTAGCAAGTATATTTTCTGCATTTCTTCTTCTCCCTCACATCCAGTACTGCTGCCAGTTCCATTGCCCCTGCTTCTAAGGCATATTCTGAGTCCATCTAATTTTTCACCATTACACTTTCATTCCCTTAATCATGATCATCATTACATATTATCTAGCATTTGTGTGATGATAAGAAGGAAATAGAAAAAAAAATTTACCAAAAAGTCAAAAACAAATGCTTGTTTTTTTTTTAATTGAGGTTTTAGGGGTTCAACAAATAATGCTGTACCTGAATTCTTAGCCAGTAAGAAAAGAGAGATGGCAATTTGACAAAGAGATAAAAATATCACCTTTTATATTGCAGTTCAACACTTTCTTTTATTCATTAGTGAAACCTATTGTGAAATCTCTCTTATTCCACCCATGAGCTGGGTGTTCTAAATCTCCCCCATTATTTGATTCTCCCTTAAGTCATGAACAATCAGGTTAGAGTTATTCTGCTTTATACGAATTGGAGGGCTGACAGTGAAATGAACTGCCAGACCACGGTGATGCCTACCAGGCTTCCTTTAGGTCTTTGCCTTTTTCCAGGTGTGGTCTTGTAGCACAGCATTCCTGCCCCACCAAAGGAGGCTGCCATTCTCTCTGTTTTGTGGATGACTTAAAGTGAGACTTGCCTGAGATCTTTTCAGTTTTATACTTTTTCATCTTAGCATCATCTTACATGTAATGTCTAATCTCTGCCTCACTGGCTTCTGCAGAGCTCAAAGTCACAATCTTATAGTTCAAGATCAAAGCTGTGCCTTTACATAGTCAAGGCCTAACGTGGACTGCTCAATAAGGTAGAGCTACCCACGTTTGCTAAGGTCCTTGCAAGGCTTGTTGCCAAAGATCTATATTTTCTATGAGCGCTGCCTGCTAAAAATAGCCCTACCTATATCAGTGAAGTCAGTTAGCTGTGAACAAAGCCTTCATAAACCATAATGATCCACCAAGGACAAAATTCTACTTGGGCCACAATTACTAAAGCCTTAAGAATAAAGCTGTCAGCCATTCTCTCTCTCTCTCTCTAGTATTTTGTTCCCCAAAGCTACTCCTTACATTTTCTCAAGGTTTCTAACCAAGTTAATGCATGCAAATACTGGAGTTTGGGGGGAACTTAATAAGTAACGACTTTATTTCTAAGTTAAGAACAAAATGAAATCCAGGAGACAGAGACATGGAGAATCAGGGTATCTATTTTATTGATATTAAGGTGAATGTAGACCCTGGCTATACATCTCTGTGCACGAGGGCTTGTTAATACTTTATTCCCAAATTGAGCAGACATATTCACCTTGTCACAGGCAGTATTGCATGACTGAAGACTTTGTCTAACATGGCAGAGTCCACCCACTACATTGGCTCCGTGGAAGAGGAGGTTGCATCTCTATGTGGGCAGAAAGACTCCAGAGAGAACAGAGGAAGATACCATGGTCAGAACGGTCAACTTGTGTTCCTAACCACACCAGCAAGCAGGCTGATTTCTCCTAGAACCAGAAGGAGTATGATGGGTGGGGACAAAGTTCATTTAGCTGAAGTTTCGTCACCTGGAAGCACAAGGGGTAGAGAATTACTATTCTGTGACTAACAGATATCATCATGATTCTGAACTTAATTTCTCAAATGATGAGACAAACACTGAGAACTTAAATGATCTGAGAAGCTAATGTTCATTAATTGCATACTGATATCAAAGAGAGAAGAGATGCTCATATAAATATGCAGCTGGTATGATTTTTTTCTCAGTCTACTTATTTTGATGGTGATGATGATGATTAGCATATGCTAGTTGCTTAGGGTAATAAACAGACCTTCCTTATGAAGCACTATCTTTTAAAAATACTTGGTGCTTTTTTTGGACCAATGCTTCTAAGTATGTGGTAGTAAGGAGTGTGGTCACAAATTAGAATGAAGGGAAGGGGAGGGCCCTTTTCAGACTAAGTTAGGCAGACAGAGTTCTGGTATTTAACTCTACCATCTCCAGTTGAGAATCTATTTTCAAGTGAGCTACAGAGCAGTGGCTTTGGAGATCAGCATTTTTTTTTTAATTAATTAATTAATTTTTTGAAAATTTTATTTTATTATGTTACGTTAGTCACCACACATTACATCATTAGTTTTTGATGTCGTGTTCCATGATTCATTGGTTGCATATAACACCCAGTGCTCCATGCAGTACGTGCCCTCCTTAATACCCATCACTGGGCTAACCCATCCCCCTGCCCTCCCTTCCCTCTAAAACCCTCAGTTTGTTTCTCAGAGTCCATAGTCTCTCATGGTTCATCTCCCCCTCCGATTTCCCCCCTTCATTTTCCCCTTCCTACTATTTCTTCTTCTTTTGTTTTTTAACATATAATGTATTATTTCTTTCATGGGTACAGATCTGTGATTCATCAGTCTTACAAAATTCACAGTGCTCACCATAGCACATACCCTCCCCAATGTCTATCACCCAGCCACCCCATCCCTCCCACCCCCCACCACTCCAGCAACCCTCGGTTTGTTTCCTGAGATTAAGACTTCCTCATATCACTGAGGTCATATGATACATGTCTTTCTCTGATCGACTTATTTCGCTCAGCATTATACCCTCCAGTTCCATCCAGGTCATTGCAAATGGCAAGATTTCATTTTTTTGATGGCTGCATAATATTCCATTGTATATATATACCACATCTTCTTTATCCATTTGAGATCATCATGTTTTATTCCTCAGATCACTGGACCTGAAAAACTTTGAAGACCATTACTTTAGAGTCATGTTAATTTCTCACTACCCAGCCTATGTGTAGCCCCACTAGGCCCTCCACTGGCCTGACACTGGGACCCTTAACTTAGCTTCTTCTCATTACCCTCCAGCTACCTAAGGACTCTTGTGAATCTTTCCTCCCATACTTTTCCCTCTTCTTCCCCCATCCCACATAAGGATGCTCTGCTTAGCCTATTAGAAAAGGTGCCTGAATTGTAAATCTTATCACAGAGCAAAGCTTTCAAGTAATCCAATCTTTCATACATCCATTTAATCCTAAAATAGTTATGGGCATTTCTGTGAGCCAGACCCCATACAAGAGCTCAGGTTGCTAGGGTGGGGAAGACACAAAAATGGCCTTTAGGACCTTAGGTTGCAGGCAGAGATGTATTTCCCTAATTATTATTCTTACAACCTTGCTACTCAAAGTGTGGTTCCCCATGGCATTGTGTTACAAATGCTGAATCTTAGGTCCCATCCCTGACATATTAAATCAGAATATTTTAACAAGAGCCACAGGCCTTGGGTATATTCATTAAACTTTGAGAAATATTACTTTATATTTTTTATTTTTTAAAATTTCTTGTGGGTAATCTTTTTAAGGTTTTATTTAAATTCTACTTAGTTGGCATATAGTATAATTATTGGTTTCAGGAGTAGAATTTAGTGATTCATCACTTATGTATAACACCCAGGGCTCATCACAAGTGCCCTCCTTAGTATCACCCATTTATCCCAACCCCTGGCCACCTCCCCTCTAGCAGCTCTTAGTTTGTTCTCTATAGTTAAGAGTCTCTCATAGTTTGCCTCCCTCTTTTTTTATTTCCCTTCCCTTATGTTCATCTGTTTTGTTTCTTAAATTCCACATAGGAGTGAAATCATATGTATTTTTCTTTCTCTGACTAACTTATCTCACTTAGCATAATACCCTCTAGCTCCAAGCACATCATTGCAAATGGCAAGATTTCATTCTTTTTGATGGCTGAGTAATATTCCATCACACACACACACACACACACACACACACACACACACACACACACACACATATATCCCACATACAATTTATTTTTCCATTCATCCAGAATATTTAATGGAACCAGGGTTTTACAAAATGCCTTTTGAAAATTTTGAGTCACATGGTTTTTGTTTTGTTTTTTGCTTTTCTCCTTTAGCTTTTATATTTTTAGAAGTTTTCATCTCATTTTTATACTCTTATTATAACAAATGCCCTTCTCTCCAGCATACTTTCTTTTAGTAATAGAAATAATTTCTGGCATTTAAAATCATCACCTCTTATCTTAGTCTATGTGGCTTGGTAAGATTAACTCATCCTAGGCATAGTTGAGCATGTGACTTAGGACTGGCTGATCTTGAGTGGTTTTGGTTCAAGAATAGGCATACATCCACTATGCTGGGCCAGTGAAGTTAGTGGGGGAATATTCTGAAAGAGAGAGAAAGGGGGAGAGAAGGGGAGAGAGAACATGAGATAACACTTGCCTTGATGACGTAGTACCGTATAGGCATGGAGATTGGAACATGGACTTCCACTGTTTTAAATTTAACTTATTTGGCATTAGGATTCTATCTTTATCAACAGTGAGAGGCCTATTTCATGCATCTAGTCCATTTAATACATAGTTGGGTCAGATATTGGGCCTTTTCAAAGGATCTGTGCTCTGGTTGGCAGCCAGTGCTCCTTATGTAGATGTATCTTATCTGATGTAGATGCTGGGGTTAAGGCCCATCCTGGGGACAAGGCTGTTGCCTCTGGCAATGGTCTTTGGTGTTCTGGAGAAAAATGTTTAGTATCCCTGAAAATCTCTTTAAAAGTGATTGTCAGATCTGGTACTCCTCAGAATCATCTGGAAATCTTGCTGCATATATATAATTTTGGACAAATACAGTTATATTTTGGAGTTCTTGGGGTGGGATCCAGGAGGCTGTGTTGTAACAACTTCCTATCTATTGATTCCTAGTGTAGCCAGCCTGGCATTGGTTCATGGACAGGACTAGAACAACCTCCCACTCTGCTCTGCCCAACAAAAGATCTTTGCGTCCTCCTGGCTTGGGTATTCTCTGCTGAGAGTTAGTTCTTTCCAAAGTAGCCGCAGATAGAGCCTTCCACCTACTGAGGAACAATTTCTTGGGAGGAAATCAACATTAGGACTCTGTATTAAGTCCTCCCTGAGTATTTTTTCCTGTTTTGGAAGGATTAGCTATATTTACCATCTTATTTTGTTGATTGATTGATTAACTGATTTAATTGGTATATATTTTTAAGTAGGCTCCGTGCCCGGCGTGGAGCCCAACATGAGGCTTGAACTCGCGCCCTTGAGATCAAAACCCAAGCTGAGATCAAGAGTCAGATGCTTACACAACTGAGCCATGAAAGTGCCCCTTTATTTACCATTTTATCTTTATTTTATTTATATTTTTTAAAGATTTTATTTATTTATTTGTCAGAGAGAGAGGGAGAGAGAGACAGAGTGTAAGCAACAGCAGCGGGAGCAGCAGCCAGAGGGAGAAGCAGGCTCCCTGCAGAGCAAGAAGCCCAATGTGGGATTCGATCCCAGGACTCTGGGATCATGACCCGAGCCAAAGGCAGCCGCTTAACCAGCACAGCCACCCAGGCATCCCTTTATTTACCATTTTAATGTGTTATGTCAGAATGTCAAAATGTTTAACTACATTTGCATGCATTATCTCACTTAATCACCTTCTAGAATTGCCCAGTAAAATACATAATGCTTGGTTAAATTTGAGATAAACAATGAATATCTTTTTCATGTATGTCCCAAATATTGCATGGGTCATACTTATGCTAAAAATGTATTTGTTTTTTATCTGAATTCCAAACTTACCTGGGCTTCCTGTATTTGCTAAATCTGGTAACCCTATGACCTCATAACAACCTATGAGAGAGGCAGAGCAAGTATTTTTTTTTAATTTGGTTTTGTAGATGAGGAAATTGATATTCTGCAAATCTGTGGCTTTTTTCCATGTCACACAGTTATTGAGCTGTGAAGCAGAAACCACATCTAGGTTTACTCACTGCTGGTCCAGGATTCTATCTTTCACTGTTTCAGTTTGAGGGATGATTCAAGAAGAATTGTACTATACTCCTACCCGCTATAGTTAATTTCATTTAACATTATTTTAGCATGTATTGGGGGTAGAAGGGTTACAAGTATGTTCCCTGCCTTTAAACTGATGTCAGATTATTAAAAATAGTTTGGGAGAGAGAAACTATATATTTGTGTAAACTAGTGGATTCCCATATAACTGGAAGAAAGTGTATCTATTCAAATATTGGCTAAATAGGAGCCTCTTTAGGTCATGGACAAAGTCCAGTGAACATAGTGTAATCCATAACATGAATAAAAACTAAATATAAATCTTTATTTGGTTAAGGAATAGGAGGCTGTCTCCCCTGGTCGAGTTGGGGAAGTAGGAATTAATATAATGGTCCACGTGTTAAGACCTTAGACTTTGTAGTCAAATTGCCTGGGTTCAAACCCGGTTCTATCTATCCTACTCTGTGCCCTTAGGCAAGTTGCTTACAGTATCTATGACTCAGTTTCTCACCTGTAAAATGGAGCTAAATCTTATAAACATCTCAAGTTGTGATGAGGGTTAATTAATTTAATTCAAGTCAAGGGCTTTACAACAGCGACTGGCAAGTAGTAAACACTCCATAAACTTAAGCTGCAATGATTATTATTATTTTTCTTCTGCAGCTGCTGCTACCAGCTTGTGCCATGATTATTCCAGGTTTCTTCTTGCCCCAGATTGCCTTCCTTACTGGTTCCATTAACAGCAACAATAAGTCATTTAAATTCAAACAAATGTTTGCCTCAAACACTCTGTTTATTAATAGACTATAGTGGCTATAAATGGTGAAAGCCTAGAGTGTTGCCCCTGCTGTCAAAATCTTCCCCTAATTCTTTTTTTTTTTTTTTTAACTTAGAATAAACTAATTAACAAATGCAGTTAATTCTAGCTAAGTCTCTGGGACATTTAAGGCATCAGAATCATGTAGGGTGCTCCTACAAACAAGACACCCCACTCCATCCACTGAGTCATGATATCAGGAGATAGTTATTTCCCTTCTAAGATAGGTATTTCCCTTCCAAGTACTCGCTTTTATCACCGACAGTATGATTTTATTTGACTGTCGCCTAGCTTTTCAAGGTAGAGATAATTCGGGCAAGGGCTCACTTTGAAAACATAATCTGTCATATGTTCAAGCTTTATTTCTTATCTTCATTTAGTTAATCAGTAGAATATGGGAAATTCAAAGCAGTAAGATATACAGACAATTTCGAGTTTGAGCCTGAGCATGTCAGACTAGGGTTTACGTTCTTTGGACACGTACTCCTTAAAATGAGTCTGGTTGTTGTAGCCAACGTCTGCAGCCCAGCGTATTTCCCTTCATCTGCCAAGAGTCTGAGCATTTGATAGGTCTGTGCCCTTTCTCCAGCTGATTGCACTGCCCCATTACTGATGACTTTAGAATACTCAAACCACTAATGTAATATGCAGCACCTGCAAATACTGTGAAATGTTAGCAGAGTGGTAATGAAAATTGACTGCAAGTATAATGACAACAGGTGAAATTATTCATAGCCTGCTCATGTAGCAAACTTAAGATATAAACTCAAAGAGTGTAAATGGAATACGTTCATGACAAATATGAAAATATCCCAAACTGCTAAAGTAATAAAAGTAAATATAATAAATCTTCCCTGCAAATATAATAAGGTCCCTAACTGCAAATGCAATAAAACTTATCAACAGCTGCAGTATATTTGGAACATATTATATAGCTTTACAAAGAATTATACCCCTGCTGGTCTGGCCTCAACAATGTCATGCTTTGTCTTTTTCCAGGGAGTACAAGTCTAGCGGACTACGTGTTGCCCAGTATATATTAAGTATGACAGAGCGTTAATACAACCAGGTTTGGATTGAAAATGAAATGCTCAATCCAGATGTGCTCTTTGGCCATTCTGCAAACATAGCCAGAGGCTGTGGATCTCCCACCAGGGGCTGAAATGTAGCCAGGAAAGCTAAGCATGGGAGGTGAGGAATTGATGAATTGCTGGATAACCTTTTTGTTGTTTGGCTATGGTATCTGACTCAGGAAAATGAGTAGTATGCAGGACTAAGGGAATGGGGGCAGGAGGACTGGAGTGGGAAAGGGATGTCGGGGTGATACTGTTCTGTAAAGATCATCCATGTGACAGGTGCTCTGCCAGGGATCTTGGATCTTTTCACCTTCCTCCCTTTATCCTTCTTTCTTCCCACAATTCAGCACATATCTGTTGAATACCTATTAGTTTATAGCTACTGAATATAATAAAGTCATTGTCCCTGGGCCACGTGAGGCCCTTAAGTCTTAAGGGAGAACCAGAAAGTAACAAGGTGATTCTAATACAGTACAGTTACATCTGTCACGAGCCAAGAGAAGAGGATCTGGGGCAGAAGGCTGAGGAATCCCAACCTTTAAGGGATGGGTGGTTGGCTTAAATTTCTCTTTTCACATTCCATCTCATGTTCAGCCAGGTCCTTTTATAGTTTTTATGGTTTTTATTAAATATAATACTAAGAACAGAGCAGAAACAGATTACCAACAATGGCAATAGGAGATCGTGACTTATGAATCTCAAACTTTGCAAACCTATAAACCCTATAGCCTCTTCTCAACAAAATGTACATTTTTCTTTTAAACCTAATTCTTTTCTCAAATATTAAAAAAGTTAGTTCATTACAACTACTGAGGCAGTTTAACCCCCTACCCACCCCGGGTAGCCTAACCTACAGTAACCAGTGGTAACACCCTGGTTGATGTTGTGCCAGGTCTAACTCCTTGCTTGTGGAAGCTCTGATACATATATAAGGGTTTTGTAGTTTTGTTGTTGTTTTTTAGATGGGGCCCCGGCAGAGAGACAGAGGTGGGGAGGGGCAGAGGGAAAAGGAGAGAATCTGAAACAGGCTCCACACCCGGCGCAGAGATGGAAGTGGGACTCGATCTCATAACCCTGAGATCATGACCTGAGCTGAAATCAAGAGTCGGATACTTAACTGACTGAGCCACCCAGGCACCCCAAGGGTTTTGTAGTTTTTTTTATATACACATTACTTTTTGTCTTGCTTTACTCTCTTAATAATATAGCACGGACATCTCTTTAGGTCAATAAATACAGAATGAACTCATTTTTAAATACTGCATAATATTTCATGCAATGAACTGTCAGTTAACCAACATTTGGATTTTTTTTCAGTTGTTTTCTCTTTATTCCTGTTTCCTTTTTTTGCCAGCATGTCCCCCCCGCCCCATACCACAATAGGTATCTCTACATATTTCTTTGCATATCTGAGCTTTCATTCTGTGATACTGAAAACCAAAGGGAACATGTAAGGGCTAAGGAGCTTGTGTTTTTAATCAATATTGACACGTTACTCTCAAAAATGCACTAGTGACTAACATTCTTACTAGCAGCTATGTGGCTGCCCGTTTACCAGATCTAGTCACTAAAACGAGGCTTTATTTTATTTTACATTATTTTTTAATTTGAGAGGTGAAATACGGTTTTTCATCCTGTCTTCAGCTTCTAACTGCCAGGGAGGCTGATGATCTTTGTGTTTATTGGCCATTTGGATTTCTTATTCTGTCAATTGCCTATTCATATAATTTCCTTATGTTTCTACTTTTCTCATCATTATGGGAGAGTTTTATATATATTTGAGATAGCAATCATTTATCTACCATATGAGTTACAAATATTTTATTTTACTTGACTTTGTTCATGGAATTCTTTTTATGTCCATTTTCCTTTGTGATATCTGGGCTTCCTCTCACTTTGGTGGGTTTATTCTTTCCCAGAAGAGTTGTATGAGACCTCCTACGTTTTTCTTTTTTTTTTTTTTTTTTAAAGATTTTATTTATTTATTTGAGAGAGAGAGAATGAGAGATAGAGAGCATGAGAGGGAAGAGGGTCAGAGGGAGAAGCAGACTCCCTGCTGAGCAGGGAGCCCGATGTGGGACTCGATCCCGGGACTCCAGGATCATGACCTGAGCCAAAGGCAGTCGCTTAACCAACTGAGCCACCCAGGCATCCCCCTCCTACGTTTTTCTAATATATTGTTTTATTTTAAATTATTTTAAGTATATGCACAAAGTTATCAGATATACAGAGGCATCATTATTCATTATGACTTTTTATTTAGATGTACTTATATAACAATTATTTTTATATTAATTATACATCAAAGTAGTCTGTAAGAAATTTAATTATTTATTATTATTATTTTTCTAAAAATTATTTATTTATTTATTTGACAGAGAGAGAGAGGCACATATGCATGAGCGCAAGTAGAGGGAGCAGAGGGAGAGGGAGAGGGAAAAGCAGGCAACACTGGGCTCGATCCCAGGACCCCAGGATCATGACCTGAACCAAAGGCAGATGCTTAACCAACTGAGCCACTCAGGCACCCCAGAAATTTATTTTTTTATGTGGCCTGTGCTTGGTTTTCTTACTGATGGCTCACCACTTATGTTGGCTATGAAATAAACCTGTTTTACTACCTTATTGAACTATAACTTGTCATTCATCCAGTCATACTTTCAGGTGGATCTATTTTGAACTATTCTTTTTTTAAAATTTTTTATGTTTTTAAGATTTTATTTATTTATTTGACAGAGAGAGACACAGCGAGAGAGAGAACACAGCAGGGGGAGTGGGAGAGGGAGAAGCAGGCTTCCCACAGAGCAGGGAGCCTGATGGCGGGGCTTGATCTCAGGACCCTGGTATCATGACCTCAGCCGAAGGCAGATGTTTAACGACTGAGCCACCCAGGCGCCCCTGAACTAGTTATTCTGATCAGGCAGTTGTCTGTACTATTCAATTGCCCCATTACTTTTATTATAATTGGTTTATTGTAAGTTTTGGTATCTACTCAAACAAACTTCCTTCCATATTCCTCTTGGTTTTCTTTTCTTTTTTTTTTTTTTTGGTTTTGTTTGTTTGTGTGGTTTGTTTTGCTTTGTTTTGTTTGTCATATTCAAATATATACCCTTTCATATGGACTTCAACATCACCATATCCACTTCTAAAATAGTAACTTGATGTTCTGATCTTATTTACAATGCATTCATTTTATAATAATGGAAAGATTTACACTTTCATATAGTTTTCCTATCGAAATACATGGTTGCTACATTTCAATAAATATTTGCTATTTTCTTCATCTAAGAGTCTTATACAATTTTTTTGCAAATTTTTAGTAAGTATTCTGTCATTTAACATCACTTTTATTTTATTTTATTTTTTTAAAGATTTAATTTACTTATTTGAGAGAGAGCGAGAGTGAGAGAGCATGAGCAGGGTGAAGGAGGGAGAAGCAGACCCCCTGCTGAGCAGGGAGACCTATGTGGGGGGCTCGATTGCGGGACTCTGGGATCATAACCTGAGCCGAAGGCAGACGCTTAACCAACTGAGCCACCCAGGCGCCCCTCACATCACTTTTATAAGCAGAATTTTTCTTCATTTTTTATTCTAACTGGTTCTGACAATAAAAATATACTTGGAGTATTTATTATCTTCTAATTTTGATGGTTCATCGTTGTATGTGAGTGTTTATGTGCAGGTGTGTTATTTTATTTAAACTAGATCTTTTGGGGCACATGGGTGGCTCAGTTGGTTAAGCGTCTGCATTTGGCTCAGGTCATGATCCCAGCGTCCTGGGATCCAGTCCTGCATTGGGCTCCCCGCTGCTTTTCCCTCTCCTCCTGCCTGCCATTCTGCCTACTTGTGATCTCTCTCTGTCAAATAAATAAATAAAATCTTTATTAAAAAAAACTAGATTCTTTTGATGATTCTAAGTGTGCAAACATATCCATAAAAAGAGACGATTTTCTTGTTCAACAGTCAGTGGACTTAGGTATGTAACTTTATTTTTGACTTACTGTATTAACTAGTGTCTCTATGGTAATATACAATTATAATGTCTTTTTCCTAATTTTAATGGAAATGACATTGCATCTAATGATTTAGAATGGTCTTTTCTGTTTGTTTGAATAGTATTTTGTCCCCTCTTTAGCTAATAAATTTTGATTAAAAGTGATGAATTGCATCAATATAGCAATTATATCAAATGCATTTTAAAATATATTACTCTAAGAATTTATTTTTTCTCTCCAGTATATTGATTTGATGTACAATACCGTATATACATACATCCTCACATTCTTTGGATAATTTAACTTGATTTTATTATGCCGTATTATTATTTTGTAATATAGGGTTCAACTTTTTTTTAGATCTGATTTTTTAGAGCAGTTTTAGGTTCACAGCAAAATTAAGCAGAAGGTACACAGATTTCTCAATTTCCAATTTCTAATTTGGAAATTGGGCATTATTATTCAAAATTTGATTGGCGTAAAGTTTTTGAAATCTTTTTATCTTGATATTAAAATGTTTAGGTTCTATTAATTTCTAAAAATGGAATGAGGAACTTTCAATCTTTTGTGACCCAAAAAAGTTTTTAATAACACTGGTTTACATGTCACTAAACAAAAAAAGATTATACAGAACTCATCTGTTAAAGAATCTAGACTAATAACTTTATAAATGGTAAAATACTTAATTTATTCCACCATCTTTTCTATAGTTATTTGTCTATTTAAGTTCCCTACTTTCTTTGGCATCAATTTTGACAGTTTATACTTTGCTAGGTATTCATTCATTTTTCTTCAACTACTCCAATTAGTTGCCCTAATTTTGCACACAGTATTTGTATTCAAATATTTTAAGCTCTTTGAATATGTGATTATGCCTCCTTTCTCATTTCTAATAATTGCATTTGGTTTTTTTCTTAATTAGAATTTTGCCAATTTTGTGATTTTTTAAAAATAAAACACTGTAGAGTTCTATTTTTATTTATTTATTTTAAAGATTTTATTTATTTATTTGACAGAGAGAATACAAGCAGGGGGAGAGGGAGAAGCAGGCCCCCCGCCGAGCAGGGAGCCTGTTGCGGGGCTAGATTCCAGGACCCTGGGATCATGACCTAAGCCGAGCTGAAGGCAGACGCTTAACAACTGAGCCACCCAGGCGCCCCTGTTTTATTATTTTTTTAGATTTTATTTTTTTGAGCAATCTCTACACCCAGCGTGGGGCTCAAACTCACAACCCTGAGATCAAGAGTCACATGCTCCACCAACTGAGCCAGCCAGGTGCCCCTCACAACTGTAGAGTTTTAAATATAATTTCTACAATTAATTCTTGTTTTCTATATTTCAATAATCTTGTGTTTTTGTAAATTATTTTCTTTTGTTTTTTAAGGACACTAGACAATAACTAAGGTCTTGCAAATATAAAAATCATTCGTAAATATTATAGCCTCTCTAAATATTACTCTAATTATTCAGATAAATTTTGTCTAGTTGCTATGATCTCATATTCAATTTTTTGTCTTCACTTCCCCTGTATTGTTGAATTATTTATTTTTTCAACTCTATGTGTGTCTCTTAATTTTCATGTCTAACGTACATAAAATACAATTAGATTAATTTATAAGATTCTAACCATTTATATCCTTTTCTCTTCTTGCCTTCACTTGTTTATGAGTTGAAACTGCTCCCAATTATCAGAAATAACATACAGTACGCCAATAAACATTATTGCCTCAGTATTTTTTTTTTATGTTGAATTACTTCCTTGGGGTATATTTCCTGATATGCTTTTAGCAGACAGAATCTTAAGGTGGTTCCCACGATCTTTACCTTCTGTTATTCACAGTCTTATGTAATTCCCTCCCTTTAAGTGTGGTGGTGGCCCTTCATTTACTTTGAGATGATAGATTATGACAAAGGTGATGGGATATATGTAATTATGTGTACACGATTATGTTATGTGAGATTATAATGCCCATCTTGCTAGAGTCTGTCCCTTGCTGGCTTTAAGGAAGAAGTCAGCTATGTTGGGGAGCCCCATATGGCAAGGAACAGTCTGTGGCCTCTAGCAGGTAAGGGCACGGCCACAAAGAACCAATCTGCCAACAACTCAAGTGAACTTGAAGTGAATCATTTTCCAGTCAAGTCCCAGATGAGACCCCAGTGCCTGGCTGACACTTTGAGCCTTGTGAGATCCTAGGAAGGGCCCAGATGCCTCAGCTCAGCCATGCCAACTCCTAACCCACAGAAAGTATGATACAATAAATATATGTTGTTTTAAGCTACTACTTTGTAGAAAAATCATCATGCAGCAATAGAAATACCCCATTATTATGTCATCTAGTAGCATCACTCCAATATAGTAATACATTTTTAAATTATTTTACAGAAAGATTGTGTGCCCTAAGTGCAATCAAAATATGTCCATTTCATCACAGCTTTTTAGATGTTGAGAATATCTATTTGCTAATGTTTTGCTATCATTTCTTGATTTAATTTATATGTATATATATACACACGTAAGTATATACACATATTTACATATATGTATGTATCATTTATGCATACATATGTATGTACACACATAATTTTTATTAATGAGGCTGAACAATTCTTGTGATTTCACTGTTATTTATCCTGCCTCTGGTGTGAACTACCAGCTCCTCTCTTTTGCCTTTCAGTTATTGAAGTTTGGGAATTAATTTAGTAGAGTTTTTTTTTTAATCTGCTATGATATATTTTGGAGTATAAATCTTTATCATGGCAATGAAAAAACTTTCCTCTATCCAGACCATTTTTAAATCATGCAACTCTTTTCTTCACTTTCAATAGTTTTTCTCCATGTACCCAACAAATACAGAGTCCAATTATTTTTTAATGTAAAACTACCATTTATTGAGCACTCACTATTTGGCAGACAGTTTCTGCATGATACAGAAATGTGACCTGTCCATGACTGAGTCCCCAGCATTGTACACAGTGACTGACATATAATAGTTGCTCAATAATTATTAGATTAAAAATAATATTTAATTGAGTAATTAATAAGTACAGTCAGAGAAGAACCAACTTGAAGGTGAATGAAGAAGAGAACACATATAGAAACCTCTGAGTACATGATCCACTAAAATACTGTTTCTTGCATGGAAATTATCTTGCACTATACTTCTGTGTGTTCTTTTGTAGTCTGAGAAGCACTTCCATTTGATTCTTTCCAAAGCCTGGTGAAGTTGGCAGAACAAGTGTATTTATCTGAACTCAAAAATCTGAGAGTTCAAGTAACTTGTATGTCATGGAGGTACTGCGTGTCAGAATTGGGGAAGAATCCAAACTTCTGACTCAAGCCCTCTTTTCACTATTTGCAAGCTATGTTAAACTGTTTATTTTAGCATGTTCTCCTGTGGAATGAAATGTCTTGTATTGCTCTTTTACATTATTGCTTTTTCTCATATATTATGCTCTGTCTCCCCAGCAAAAGATCATGAGTTTTATTATTTTGAGTACTTGGCCTTGTGTCTCTATTCAAGGTAACATGGAACTTAGTAAGTTCTCACTGAATAGGTGTTGAGGGATAGCATAAATGACATTCCTGGTGACTCAGCTGACCACACACACATGTCTTTGAATATCTCAATCCCTTTGTCCACCTTCAACCATAGACATTATGCAGCCAAATGTGGTGTTAGGCTCTGCTAATGATGTGGAACATGAAAAGTACACTCTTTGCAATCTCCATATGACAGAACAGAAATGGATGGGTCATGCTTTGATCTGTATAGTGCCTTTGGCTAGGCCATACACGTTGTCTTTCTAAGTCCCTAGACTATAAAACACAGCCTAGAAAATTCAGAGGCAGTCATACATCAGTGGGAATGACTATAATTTCCTACTGGAGCAGTTAAGGAAAGATGTATCTGTGATCCTCCCTCATACAGTTACCTTGAAGACTTTATGAAAGGTTACATTTCTTACATGATCTTTGTCTAAATATCGTATTTCAGTGTCTTTGGAATCATTCTTACATATTTTGAAAGTGAATCCTCATCTTTTGAAGGTAGATCTTTGTGAAGGAAACTAACACAGGGTTTTGTTTCCTTGAGAGTGCTGGGGAATAAATAAGTATTTTCCAGGGCTCTAGGAAGACATAAAGTGGGAGAGATATAAAGATATCAAGAGTGCCCTTGAACAAACTGAACCAGCACATGCAGGGATATAGAGACATGTTTAGGGAAATTCAAGAAGTTGTACCTCTGGGGTGGAAGATGGGGGTAGAGAAATTGAGATAGCAGAGGAGGAAAACACGAAGAACACTGAAAGCCACTTGAGGAAGTGTCAACCTTCTACAAAAGGCAAAGGAGAATCATCAAAAGCCAACAGAATGACATAATCCCTTGGTGACTGGATGTAACTGAAGTGAGAAATATGAAATTAGAAGCAGAAGCGTCTGTTAATAAATTAAAGAGGCTTTGGGGAAAGGCAGAAAAGAAGAGGAATAATACAGTTTTAGATCATATTTACATTTGAATTTGAGTGCATCAGAATCCATCAGCGACTTGGTTTATAAGAGCCTTGGTTTATAAATTTGTAACATGGGAATAGTGTCTTTTTCAAAATAGAGTTCTTTTGATGAAATACAAAAGCATATAATCATATATGGGAGTAGAGTAGGCATCCGGTAATTGATATTATTACTGTTGTTGTTACTTAACGTAGCACAGAAGATGCTGCATGACTTGACCTCTGCTTCCCCTGTGCCTTTGTTTTTGCCTCCTGTACTTTTACCTCTCCTCATTTCCCGCTCCCCAAATGTAAAGTTTCAGCAGCCAATCGTTGCAAATCTGCATTTTCTTACCCCACCGCAGAATATATATATTGAATATAGCTCGCAGTATCCAGGATCCTTGCTAGTTCTGCCTATTTGCTCTGGAATATTTTCTCTGTGGCATTTCCTTTTCCTCCTTGAAATCTCCCCACTGGGGGGCTTTCAAGTTTCCTTCACTTTCTCATTTGCTTTTTGTGTGTATCTTTAACATACCTTGTGAGAATGTTCTCTCTGCGTCTCTAGCTCTTTCACCTAGATATGATCTCGTGGGAGTCTGTGGGCACGCTGTACCCATCATTTGATTCCCAGCACTTAGTGTGTACCTTACCATAACAGCCAATAATTGCTGAGTTTAGAAAGGTAGATGATTATTTAATAAAAACTAGTAAAAGTGGTTGTGCAGATGAAAAAGCCATTTAAATAAGTATGTATATCTGGAGCTGAGGAGGAAGTAAAAGCTTAAACAAACACCTAGCAGATGAAATAGAGAACATTTGGTGATCCCTTTAACATCGTCATTAAATACAATGAGAGGGAGGGGTCCAAGTTTAGCTCATGCTTTTTGATGTGGAGGAAGAGTTACTCACGGTGCCTTTGCCCGAGATGGGGAATCCAGATGGAGGAGCACATATGCAGGGCTGCGGATGAGGGATGCTCGTGAGACATCTGAGAACGTACAGGATTTAGATGGAAATGCATCATAATCAGAGTTCAGTAATGTGATTTGCATTCACTTCTCATTCTGCCTGCAGAGTCCTTCCTCCCATTCTTCATCTTGGTAATTGCTGCCTGTTTGCAAATTTGACCCAGGTCCCTGTCCTCCAGGGAGCTCTGCCTAACCTGTGGGTTCTCTCCCACATGCACATCTCACTTTTCTCTGGCATAGGACTTATCACACTGTCTCAGAGGAGATGCTCAGCACTTATTCATTTATTTTTTAATGAAGACTTATGGAATCAATAAGACTAGCCTCTTTTGAAAATAAAATAATTTTTTTTTTAGTTCCACAGCACTAAAAATTAGCCCTTACTATAAAAATGTAAAAGAAACAATATACCCCAACAACCTGGAAAGCACCAATCTTTATTAAGGCCAGATGGATTTTTTTCCCCCTCAAATGAAAGCCTGCTACAGCACAACATTAGAGAAGATATCACTTTACTTTTAATTTGTATTCCCCATTTCAGAATTACGAGAGTTAAATCTTCAGATTATGCTAAACTAAATTTGTTCTGCATTAATTTTTTAAATAAAGATTCTTGCTTGGGGGAGTTCACTGAGTTGGTTGGAAGGAAATTCAGGACACAGCCAACATAAACCTACCAACACTGAGGAAATGGTTGTTCTTCTTGAAAAAACGTTTTGAAGTTGTGTCAGGTGGTCCTCACTTTAGAAAGTAACAGTGCTAGAAAGAACATATCAGAAATAAAACTTGTCAAGTGCCACTCAGGAAAAGATGAGGCCCACTCTGGGCCTGAAAATTTCACTGTCATGGTTTTGAGTGCATCTATCTGGTTTCAAAATCTTTCCATAACAGGCAGGTGGGTGTTGTTCAAAGGGGATTTAGGAAGATAGAGGGGTTACTTAAGAAAACTGAACACTTGTCCAAACCGTATACAATTTCCCGCACATCTAGACAGAGATATTGTTAGCTGTAAGGAATATATCATAGGGATTCCAAGCAAACATCAATTTCCATTTATTTATTTATTTATTTATTTATTTATTTATTTATTTATTTATAAAACTTCATTTATTTATTTGACAGAGAAAGAGAGAGAGAGCACATGCAGGGGTGGGAGAGGGAGAGGCAGAGGGAGAAGCAGGCTCCCCGCTGAGCAGGGAGCCTGACGCAGGGCTCATCCCAGGACCCTGGGATCATGACCTGAGCCGAAGGCAGATGCTTGACCGACTGAACCACCCAGGAGCCCCCAAACATCAAATTTTAAAACTTTCACTAAATATAGCTGGGTAATTGTTCAGCAAGGGTCAGATTTCATTTCTTTCTTTTTAGTTTCATGTATCCTACTGAGGGTGAGACTCAGGCATTATCTACCCACACCTATGTGGTATTAATGAGAATCATAGCATTCAAATTATATAAGTCAAAGTATCACATTTTGCAGTGCCTGGCCAAAGGTACGCGTTCAATAAATATTCTTTCCTATACTTTTCTGCTTCAACACCCCCATGATACATTAGTGACTACTTTGTGAATGTGATAAAGTGCTATTTAGGTTTTTGGTAAATAGCTTCACACAGTAGTTTTTCTTTCATTGTGGTATCACTATAAAATGTAAGTGAGAAGATTTAAGCTCTAGCCAATCGTGGAGATCTATATATCTGCTAGCTATCGATCCAGCTATGGAAAGGCACAGAGAGTCTCAATTGTGCTGACCAAGTGGATTTTTTAACACAATTGTATTTCTTTGACTAGAGGCTCTGGTACAGTAATTACTTTTCTTCAAAAGAAACTTCTTAGCCCATCACAATGGCAACAGACCTAATAAAGCCAAATAGATCCCAGAAGTTATTGGAGCTGATCTTCTAGCTGATAGAAGCTATTTCCTTTAGTGTGAAAACGAACACATCTCTGGCCTTCATTTTCTTGTTATAAAATTCAAATAAAGTATCTGGTAGCTTTTTGCTACCAAACGCAGCATGCTCTGTCTCTTTCATGCATTTCTAAATGTTCTTACATGTTCTTTGATTTTTAGAGTAAATTGCCCATTGAACTTTAATTTGTCCTCATTGTTGTGTACGAGACTGAAAGTGTTTTAGACTACTTTATAAACTGAATGGAATTGAGTGTAGGGTGTATGAGAATCTTGCTACCACATTGCAGAGACTGTTGGGACTAGTATCCTGAAAACACCCATTACCCGAGTAGGGTCCTCAGCTCAGGAATTCCACTTGCTATAGAGGCTGATAATGGAAAAGGAACTTGGAAGATGAAGTACAGAGTTTGCCAGGTTTATCAGGGCCTGCCCTGGAGTGAAGGCAAGTGAGACAACTAGGGTGCCACCTTTAAGGAGATACTCTCTCCAGGGTCACCCAAGTCCTTCGCTGGCTTCACCCCAGAGCCGACCAATTTACCGAGACTTTTCCTAATGTAGTCAATCAAAAATGGAAGGTGTTTCAATCTAAAAGTTACAATAACAAAAATTAATATTCATTTAGGTGTACCTTATAAATAAAGCCCTACCCTAAGTGTTTTATTTTTCATTATCTTATTGGATCCTCCTACAACAAATATGAGATGGGTTCTAATAGCTCTAATAGGTTCTAGTCCATCATTTTAAAGCTGAGCTAACTGAGGCACAGAGAAAGAAAGTAATATGCTGGAGGTCTCACTGTAAGTAGACACAACCCACTGGAGAACTGGGCTTCAAACCCAGGTTGTAGGACTGACTGTCATTTCAAAGGAAACTCTAAAGCACCTTCGCTGTGTAAACGGGAGGCTTCCAGTGACAGTCTGGGACGCTGGGCTTGGTTTAAGATCAGGACAAGGTTGGTCGGTGGAAGCTGAGTATGTAATTAAAAGAAGTCGAAAGACTATTATGAAGATGGTAGAACTGGCCCTATATTTGCTAGGGCTACTTAACAATATACCATAGGCTGGATGGCTTAGCCAACAGATATTTATGTGCTCACAGTTCTGGAGGCTGGAAATCCAAGATCAAGGTGTAGGCAGGTGTGGTTTCTCCTGAGGCCTCTCTCTTGGCTTGCAGACTGCTGCCTTCTTACTGTGTCCTCATGTGGCCACACCTGTGCCTTTTCCCCTGCATGTGTGTGCCTCCCTGGCATCTCTTTTTCTTATAAGGACGCCAGTCCTATTGGAATAGGGCCCCACCCTTATGACCTGATTTCACATTAATTACCTCTCTACTAAAGTCCCTGTCTCTAAATACAGTCACAATGGGGTCACGGCTTCAATCTATGAATTTGGGGTGGAGGCCATACAATCCATACGAGGTACACAAAGGTGATTCGACTCCTATTGTCCCAAAGGGATGTATCAGCCAGGCAGGGTAGGCTAGGATCTGACGTAGTAACAAGCAATCTTACATTCTTAGTGAGTTAATACAATAAATGCTAATTTCTTAGTCAGGTTGTAGGCATAGTATGGCTAGGCAGAGGCTTTTTGTGTTCTCTCAGGGTCCCAGGATGTCGGGGGCTTATCTGGACACATGCTTTTACCCTGTGGAGAATGGGGAAAAAAAAAAAAGAAAAAGACAGGAACTTGGAAAATTGTGCATTGGTTTTTAAAACTTGCACCTGCAGGTGACGCATATCACTTCCTTTCACATCCCAGTGGCTGAACCAAACCATAAACTATGCCTAAATTGAAAGGAAGTAGAAAGTACAATCCTGCTACTGTAGGCCTGGAAGGAGTGCAGGTTGCTAGTTGGGAAGTGAGAATCAGATCTTGAGCAAATGTCTTTTATTTCCTTGATGAGGAGGCAGCTTTAAGGATGTAGGCTGTTTCAAATATTTTTTGTTTATTTGATTTGGTTTGGGCTTTGGTTTAGAGGGGCAATTTAATTCTCTACTTTGTATTGTGAGATATTTGGCATTTCTGGGCATACCCAATAAAAGCCAGTAACTCTTCTCCACCTCATTATGAGAACAAAAAACATCCCTTAAATTTTCAAAACCCCTCTAGGGAGGGAGCTGTGGGCTGGAAGAACCAACTACTGGGAATACAAAGTGTTGTAATTTAGGAATGTTCCCTAACACCCAAGACTCATTCCTCAGTCCCAGACCTTAGGTCTGTTTGTCAGTAAAGGCAACAACACATTCACTTGCTCCCAAACACCCCTCATTTTCTGAGCACAAGAAATGGAAATGGAGTGAAGATACTGAAATTTGTTCACCCCGGGTCAGGCACTGGGGCATAAATAATTCTGTAAAAGATACAATGTCAGGGAAACCAACAAGAGGAAGAAAGAGATATAGACCGAAGGACACAAAGCCAGGAGTTGGTGTCGCCCTCACATCTGCAGAATTTGCAGGGAGAAATTTGCCTAAATGCCTGTAATATTTGGACTCAAGAAGCAGACCTAAATATTAATTACAACAAATCATAAATACAAAAATTTGCAGAAACCATGTGGAAATACTCAGTTGGGTGTGTTATGGTCTGCATGCATAAGTAGGGAAACATATTGCTGACCATGGCCAACGTCAAAACTAGTGAAATGTACAGATTTTAATACCTCATTTCACTGTTGTTTTGCAGCAGTAAAATACTTTTGCAATTATGTAGCTTCCAGTATTTCTTGTGGAAAATTACTTTTTCTCAACATAATGACCTTTTAAGTTGTGGTAATACTTCATTTTAATTTCAAAACTATTTATACCTCTTACAGTTAGTGCCATATGATTTAGAACTTTATTTTATGGTCTCTCATTCTCCACTCTTTTGTTGCATAAATATTTCCTACTTAATATGACTTTTTAAAAATGATGCTGGTATAAATATGTCAAAGGAGGAGGTAAAATTAGTATCTTTTGTGTTTCTACACATTTCAAGAACACAACAATGAAAAGAAATACAGAAAATATAACAAAATTAAGGAATTTATTTAGGTAGTTCAAAAATTGATATATGAAACATTAACATCTTTCCTGTATTAAAAAAAAAAACAGTAAGAGTCATAATAGAAGGAAAGTACCCGTATATAAGAATGATTAAAAAAAAGAGATGAACTGCTTTGAAATGGACTTAAGAAATATGCATGATTTATATAGATAAATTTTTTTAAATTCTATTGAGCATAAGTGAAGTTTTAAATAACTGAACACTCTTGTATTGAAACACTCAATATAAGTTTAAATTCACCCAAAATTCATCTATAAACTCAGTATGACCCAAATTAAAATACATATAGATTTCACTGAAAATCAACATGGGATAATAGCTTGGAAAATAATGAAAAAGAATACTAAGGAAAATGTATCGAACTAGATATTAAGACTTGTTATAAAGGTATGGTAATTAAAACAGTTTTCTCCTGATGAGAGTATCATGCAGGATGAACTAGGATATTCTGTAGCAAAAAAAATCTCAACATCTTCATGACCTAGAAGAACAAATGTTTAGCTTTTTGCTCATTCTGCAGACCATTACACTCTAAGGTGGCCTTAGAGCTCTGTACACATTTCCTGACTCAAGGATTCAGGCTAATGAAACAGTATCATCTTGAGCATTACAGGTTATCATAGCAGATAGATAAAAGAGTGCAAAGTAGCTTGCATTAATGATGAAATACTTCAGCACCTAGCATTTCTGTTTGTAGCTCATTGGACAGAAATGACCCCATTTAACTACAAGGGGGCCTGGTGACTGGACTCCCGCCATGCACCTGGAAGACAGGGAGCCAGAAATATTGGGTGATCAGCAGTAATGACTAGCCCAATTAGAAATAAGCAGATAGATAAAGCAGACAGAAGTATCCAAAGATAGACTATATAAGAATGAAGTTTCTAATAGAGTTTGAAATATAATACTGAAATTATACGTTTGCATGTTGTGTATGCACACACATGTATTCTTTACTAAATGACGAATCATTCATCCAAGAAAGATTTACCTTTTTACCTTGTGCCTACAATATGCTAGGAGCTATTATAGGTCTGGGGATATACTGGAGAAAACAAACAAACAAAATCCCTGCCTTTACTTTGCTTACTGACATACAGACCTGAGAGATACATGACCCGTGCCCTCACAGATCATAACCTATCCATGAGAAAAGTGGATGCTACTGAGAACATACAACATTTTGCATGAATATTTTAATTACATGTGCATTACCCTTCTAAGTAGATTGGATACTTGTTTTAATTCTCCATTTCTCCTTAGGCTTTAATGTCCTGTTCTCATTAAGCTAATTTTTTTAACACAGGAATTTATGCCTTGTTTTTTTATTTGTTTGTTTTTTTTTCTTTTACTTTTAGGTCAGAGACTATAAATCAAATGTGTCTATTTATACACTTTAGTTTCAAAAAATTTATGTTCATTATTTTACATAAAATGCATAATTATGTGCATGGATTACATAAACCCTTAATAAAACTAAATGAGACAGAAGAAAATAATTTCTTATACTCTGCCACCTGTAGATGTCTACTTCTAATATTTTGATGTATCTTTATTCCTTTCTTCCATATTGTAACTACCATATAGGAAGTAGGTGTTCCTTTAAAGCTTGAAAAAGCTGAGTAAACTGTGAGCTCTTTTTGGTTTTTAAACTTTTTTAAACAGATTTTCTTTCTTTCTTTCTTTCTTTCTTTCTTTCTTTCTTTCTTTCTTTCTTTCTTTCTTTCTTTCTTTCTTTCTTTCTTTCTTTCTTTCTTTCTTTCTTTCTTTTTCTTTCAGAGAGTGAGAGCGAGTGTGGGTGGGGGAGGAGCAGAGGGAGAGGGACAAGCAGACTGAGCACCAACCTTATGCAGGGCTCAGTCTCACAACCCTGAGATCATGACTGGAGCTGAAATCAAGAGGGGGATGCTCAACTGACTTGAGCCACCCAGGAGCCCCCAGTTTTTAATCTTAATATCAAATAATTATTTGATAACCTATTCAAATTTTTTCTATGTATTTTTCTGTTAAGGTCTTCTATTTCTTTTTGGAGAGATTTTGTTACGTATTACCTTGGAAATAATCTGTTTTAAGAATACGTAAAACTTATGATATCTTCCATATCAGTTATATCCTCCCCCCTTTAAAATAGACTCTTTTTATTTATTTTTATTTTTATTTTTTTAGAGTAGCTTTAGATTCATAGCAAAAGTGAGGAATATAGAGTTCCCATATAAAACTTTCACCACTATGAACATTCCTCATCACAGTGGTATCTTTGTTACCCTTGAAGAACCTACATTGACACATTATTATCATTCCAAGTCTATAGTTTATATTAGGGTTCATTTTTGGTGTTATGTAGTCTATGGGTTTTGACAAATGAATAATGCCGTGTATCTACCATTACAGTATCATACAGAATAGTATCACTACTCTAAAAATCCTCCTATTCATCCCTCCCTCTCTCCCAGCCCTAGAAATCATTAAACTTTTTACTGTCTGTATAGTTTTTGCCTTTTCCAGAATGTCATATAGTTGTACTCATACAGTGTGCAGCCTTTTCAGATTAACTTCTTTCATTTAATAATATACAGTTAAGTTTCCTTATGTCTTTTCATGGCTTGATGACTCATTTCTTTTTAGTACTAAATAATATTCCATTGTCTGGTTGTATCACTGTTTATTTATCCATTCACTTACTGAACAATGACTTAGTTGCTTCCAAATTTTGGCAATCATGAATAAAGCTGTTATAAACATTTGTGCAGAGATTTTGTATGGACATAAGTTTTCAATTCCTTTGGGTAAATGCCAAGAAGTATGATTGCTGGAGCATATGGTAAGAGTATATTTAGTTTTCTAAGAAATTGCCGAACTGTCTTCCAAAGTGGCTGTACCACTTTCCATTCCCGCCAGCAGTGTGTAAGAGTTCCTGTTGCTCCACATCATCACCAGCACTTGGGTTGACTGTGTGCTGGATTTTGGCCGTTCTAACAGGAATGTGGTGGTATTTCATTGTGCTTTAATTTCTAATTCCCTAATGACATATGATATTAGATATCTTTTCATATGCTTATTTGCCGTCTGTATATCTTCTTTGGTCAGGTGTCTATTCAGGTCTTTTGACCCCCCCTTTTTTTTAAGTGGGTTATTCATTTTCTTCCTGTTTAAGTGTTCTTTGTATATTTTGGTTAATAGTCCTTAGTCAGATATGTCTTTTGTAAGTATTTTATCCCAGTCTATGGCTTGTGTTTTCATCTTGACTGCCTTTCACAGAGAAATTTTTAATTTTAGTGAAATCCAACTTATCAATTATTTCTTTCCTGGTTTGTGCCTTTGGTTTGTATCTAAAGTCATGGTGTTACTCAAGAACATCTAGATTTGCTCCTGTGTTATCTTCCGGGAGCTTTATATTTTGCATTTTATATTTAGGTCTGTGACTCATTTTTTTATTATTATTTTATGTTAATCACCATGCATTACATCATTAGTTTTTGATGTAGTGTTCCATGATTCATTGTTTGCATATAACACCCAATGCTCCATGCAGAACATGCCCTCTTTAATACCCATCACCAGGCTAACCCAACCCCCCACCCCTCTCCCCTCTAGAACCCTCGTTTGTTTTTCAGAGTCCATCGTCTCTCATGGTTCTTTTCCACCTCCAATTTCCCCCACACTTCATTCTTCCCCTCCTGCTACTTCTTTTTTTTTTTTTAACATATATTATATTATTTGTTTCAAGGGAGCAGATCTGTGATTCAACAGTCTTGCACAACTCACAGCGCTCACCATAGCACATACCCTCCCCAATGTCTATCACCCAGCCACCCCATCCCTCCCACCCCCCACCACTCCAACAACCCTCAGTTTGTTTCCTGAGATTAAGAATTCCTCATATCGACGAACCATTAGAGACAATGGACTATGAAAAACAAACTGACGGTTCTAGAGGGGAGGAGGGTGGGGGGATGGGTTAGCCTGGTGATGGGTATTAAAGAGGGCACATTCTGCGTGGAGCACTGGGTGTTATGCACAAACAATGAATCATGGAACACTACATCAAAAACTAATGATGTAATGTATGGTGATTAACATAACAATAAAAAATTATTAAAAAACCTCATATCAGTGAGGTCATATGATACATGTCTTTCTCTGATTGACTTATTTCGCTCAGCATAACACCCTCCAGTTCCATCCACGTCGTTGCAAATGGCAAGTTTTCATTCCTTTTGATGGTGACATAATATTCCATTGTGTATATATATATATATATATATATATATATATATATATATATATATACTGAATCTTCTTTATTCATTCATCTGTCGATGGACATCTTGGCTCTTTCCACAGTTTGGCTATTGTGGACATTGCTGCTATAAACATCAGGGTGCACATACCCATTTGGATCCCTACATTTGTATCTTTGTGGTAAATACCCAGTAGTGCAATTGCTGGGTCATACGGTAACTCTATTTTCAACTTTTTGAGGAACCTCCATACTGTTTTCCAGAATGGCTGCACCAGCTTGCATTCCCACCAACAGTGTAGGAGGGTTCCCCTTTCTCTGCATCCTCACCAACATCTGTCATTTCCTGACATGTTAATTTTAGCCATTCTGACTGGTGTGAGGTGGTATCTCATTGAGGTTTTGATTTGGATTACCCTGACACTGAGCAATGTTGAGCACTTTCTCATGTGTCTGTTGGCCATTTGGATGTCTTCTTTGGAAAAATGTCTGTTCATGTCTTCTGCCCATTTCTTGATTGGATCATTTGTTCTTTGGGTGTTGAATTTGATAAGTTCTTTATAGATTTTGGACACTAGCCCTTTATCTGATATGTCATTTGCAAATATCTTCTCCCATTCTGTCAGTTGTCTTTTGGTTTTGTTGACTATTTCTTTTGCTGTGCAAAAGCTTTTTATCTTGATGAAATCCAAATAGTTCATTTTTGCCCTTGCTTCCCTTGCCTTTGGCGATGTTTCTAGGAAGAAGTTGCTGTGGCTGAGGTCGAAGAGGTTGCTGCCTGTGTTCGCCTTTAGGTTTTTGATGGACTCCTGTCTCACACTGAGGTCTTTCAACCATTTGGAGTCTATTTTTGTGTGTGGTGTAAGGAAATGGTCCAGTTTCATTCTTCTGCATGTGGCTGTCCATTTTCCCAAACCATTTGTTGAAGAGACTGTCTTTTTTTCATTGGACATTCTTTCCTGCTTTGTCGAAGATTAGTTGACCAGAGTTGAGGGTCCATTTCCGGGCTCTCTATTCTGTTCCACTAATCTATGTGTCTGTTTTTGTGCCAGGACCATACTGTCCTGATGATGACAGCTTTGTAATAGAGCTTGAAGTCCGGAATTGTGATGCCACCAGCTTTGCTTTTCTTTTTCAACATTCCTCTGGCTATTCAGGGTCTTTTCTGGTTCCATACAAATTTTAGGATTATTTGTTCCATTTCTTTGAAAAAAGTGGATGGCATTTTGATAGGGATGGCATTAAATGTGTAGATTGCTCTAGGTAGCATTGACATCTTCACAATATTTGTTCTTCCAATCCATGAGCATGGAACATTTTTCCATTTCTTTGTGTCTTCCTCAATTTCTTTCATGAGTATTTTATAGTTTTCTGAGTACAGATTCTTTGCCTCTTTGGTTAGATTTATTCCTAGGTGTCTTATGATTTTAGGGTGCCATTGTGAAGGGGATCGACTCCTTAATTTCTCTTTCTTCTGTCTTGTTGGTGTATAGGAATGCCAATGATTTCTGTGCATTGATTTTATATCCTCTCACTTTACTGAATTCCTATATGAGTTCTAGCAGTTTTGGGGTGGAGTCTTTTGGGTTTTCTACATAAAATATCATATCATCTGCAAAGAGTGAGAGTTTGACTTCTTTGCCGATTTGGATGCCTTTGATTTCTTTTTGTTGTCTGATTGCTGTGGCTAGGACTTCTAGTACTATGTTGAATAGCAGTGGTGATAGTGGACATCCCTGCCGCGTTCCTGACCTTAGGGGAAAAGCTCTGTTTTTCCCCATTGAGAATGATATTAGCTGTGGGTTTTTCATAGATGGCTTTTATGATGTTGAGGTATGTACCCTCTATCCCTATACTCTGAAGAGTTTTGATCAAAAAAGGATGCTGTACTTTGTCAAATGCTTTGTCTGCATCTATTGAGAGGATCATATGGTTCTTGTTCTTGTTCTTTATTAATGTATTGTATCACATTGATTGATTTGCAGATGTTGAATCAACCTTGCAGCCCAGGGATAAATCCCAATTGGTCGTGGTGAATAATCCTTTTAATGTACTGTTGGATCCTATTGGCTAGTATTTTAGTGAGAATTTTTGCATCCATATTCATCAAGGATATTGGTCTGTAATTCTCCTTTTTGATAGGGTCTTTGTTTGGTTTGGGGATCAAGGTAATGGTGGCCTCATAAAACGAGTTTGGAAGTTTTCCTTCCATTTCTATTTTTTGGAACAGTTTCAGAAGAATAGGTATTAATTCTTTAAATGTTTGGTAGAATTCCCCTGGGAAGCCATCTGGCCCTGGGCTTTTGTTTGTTGGGAGATTTTTGATGACTGCTTCAATTTCCTTAGTGGTTATAGGTCTGTTCAGGTTTTCTGTTTCTTCCTGGTTCAGTTTTGGTATTTGATACATCTCTAGGAATGCATCCATTTCTTCCAGATTATCTAATATGCTGGCATAGAGTTGCTCATAATATGTTCTTATAATTGTTTGTATTTCTTTGGTGTTGGTTGTGATCTCTCCTCTTTCATTCATGATTTTGTTGATTTGGGTCATTTCTCTTTTCTTTTTGATAAGTCTGGCCAGGGGTATATCAATCTTGTTCATTCTTTCAAAGAACCAGCTCCTAGTTTCATTGATCTGTTCTACTGTTTTTTGGTTTCTCTTTCATTGATTTGTGCTCTGATCTTTATGATTTCTTTTCTCCTGCTGGGTTTAGGCTTTATTTGATGTTCTTTCTCCAGCACCTTTAGGTGCAGGGTAGTTTGTGTATTTGAGACCTTTCTTGTTTCTTGAGAAAGGCTTGTATTGCTATATACTTTCCTCTTAGGACTGCCTTTGCTGCATCCCAAAGATTTTGAACAGTTGTGTTTTCATTTTTATTTGTTTCCATGAATTTTTAAAATACTTCTTTAATGTCCTGGTTGGCCCATTCATTCTTTAGTAGGATGCTCTTTAGCCTCCATGTATTTGAGTTTTTTCCCCACTTTCCTCTTGTGATTGATTTCTGGTTTCAAAGCATTGTGATCTGAAAATATGCAGGGAATGATCCCAATATTTTGGTACCAGTTGAGACCTGATTTGTGACCTATGATGTGATCTATTCTGGAGAATGTTCCATGGACACTAGAGAAGAATTTGTATTCTGTTGCTTTGGAATGAAATGTTCTGAATATATCTGTGAAGTCCATTTGGTCCAGTGTGTCATTTAAGGTCTTTATTTCCTTATTGATCTTTTGCTTAGATGATCTGTCCATATCAGTGAAGGGGGTGTTAAAGTCTCCCTCTATTATTGTATTGTAGTAAATGTGTTTCTTTGCTCTTATTATTAACTGTCTTATATAATTGGCTGCTACCATGTTAGGGGCATAGATATTTACAATTGTTAGATCTTCTTGTTGGATAGACCCTTTAAGTGGGATACAGTGTCCTTCCTCATCTCTTATTATAGTCTTTGGTTTAAAATCTCATTTGTCTGATATAAGGATTGCCAGCCCAGCTTTCTTTTGGTGTCCATTAGCCTGGTAAATGGTTTTCCACCCCCTCACTTTCAATCTGGGGGTGTCTTTGGGCCTAAAATGAGTCTCTTGCAGACAGCCTATTGATGGTTCTTGTTTTTTTTAATCCAATGTGATAGGCTGTGTCTTTTGATTGGGGCATTTAGCCCATTTACATTCAGGGTAACTATTGAAAGATATGAATTTAGTGCCATTATATTGCCTGTAAGGTGACTGTTACTGTACATTGTCTGTATTCCATTCTAGTCTATGTTACCTTTAGGCTTTCTTTGCTTAGGGGACCCCTTTCAATATTTCTTGGAGGGCTGGTTTTGTGTTTGCAAATTCCTTTAGTTTTTGTTTGTCCTGGAAGCTTTTTATCTCTCCTTCTATTTTCAATGACAGCCTAGCTGGATATAGTATTCTCGGCTGCATATTTTTCTCATTTAGTGCTCTGAATATATCATGCCTGTCCTTTCTGGCCTGCCAGGTCTCTCTGGATAGGTCTGTTGCCAGTCTAATGTTTCCACCATTGTAGGTTACATATCTCTTGTCCCAAGCTGTTTTCAGGGTTTTCTCTTTGTCTCTGAGGCTCATAAGTTTTACTATTAGATGTTGGGGTGTTGACCTCTTTTTATTGATTTTGAGAGGGGTTCTCTGTGCCTCCTGGATTTTGATGCCTGTTTCTTTCCCCAAATTAGGGAAGTTCTTTGCTATAATTTGCTCCAAAATGCCTTCTGTCCCCCTGTCTCTCTTCTTCTTCTGGGATCCCAATTATTCTAATGCTGTTTCATCTTATGGTGTCACTTATCTCTCAAATTCTGCCCCCATGGTCCGGTAGTTCTTTATCTCTCTTTTTCTCAGCTTCTTTATTTTACATCATCTGGTCTTCTATATCACTAATTTTCTCTCCTGCCTCATTTATCCTAGCAGTTAGAGCCTCCATTTTTGACTGCACCTCATTAATAGCCTTTTTGATTTTGACTTGGTTAGATTTTAGTTCTTTTATTTCTCCAGAAATGGTTTCTCTAATAACTTCCATGCTTTTTTCAAGCCCAGCTAGTATCTTTAAAATCATCATTCTGAACTCTAGTTCTGACATCTTACTAATGTCCATATTGATTAGGTCCCTGGCAGTCGGTACTGCCTCTTGTTCTTTTTGTTGAGGTGTTTTTTCCATCTTGTTCTTTTGTCCAGAGGAGAATAGATGAATGAGAGAACAAAGTGCTAACAGGGTAAAAACGTCCCCAGAAAATATACACTAAACAAATCAGAAAAGACCTGAAACCAGGGGAAAAGAACGGGAAAGAAAGAAAAAAGAAAAAAGAAAAAGAAAAAGAGAAAAACAAACAAAAACAAAACAAAAGAAAGAAAACCAGAATATGATCAAATATGATCAGGCTGGTGCATAGATCAGTGCCACACACTAGATTTTGGGCATATTTTGGTCTGTTAGAAGAATGTGCCTCCCATAATTTTAAAGAAAGAAAAACTTATAGATGTACAAAAATAAGGGTAAATATGATGAAGGGATGGAATATGACTGTAATGATGAAAATTATAAAAGATTTTATAAAAGGAATTGATAAGATAAGTTGTTTGAACAAAGAAAGAAGAGGATTTAAAAAAAATAAAAAGGGAGAGAATGTGATCAGGCAGGAAACTAGAACAAAGCCATACACTAGAGATTTAAGGTATATTTTGATGTTAGAAGAAACTGTATCTCAAAATTTTAAGGAGAGAACAACTTACATATATATACCAAAAATAAGGGTAACTACTATGAAGGGACAGAATATGACTGTAAAAATGAAAACTAAAGAATATTTTTTAAAAAAGGGACTGATAATATGTCGGTTGAGAAAGGGAAAAAGAAAAATTAAAAAAAAAAAGACAGTTAAAAAAATTAACTTGAAAGACTAAAGAATCATGGTAAAAAAGCCATGAATTCTATGTGCAGTATTCCCCTAGCACTGGAGTTCTGCCATTCTCATGGTAAACTTGTTTTTGGCTGGCTGTTCTTGCTGATCTTCTGGGGAAAGGATGGGGGCCTGTTGCTGGGGTTCCCAAATGTCTTTGTGGGAGGCGGAATTGCCCCACCCTTGCCCTTCCGGGCTAAGTAATCTGTTCGGGTTTGCTCTTGGGAGCTTTTGTTCCCTGCAAGCTTTCTGTACAGCTTTGGAGGATGGGAGTGAAATTGGCGGCCTCCCAGTCTCTGTCCTGGAGGAGCTGAGAACTTGGGGCCCCACTCCTCAGTGAGTCCCAGAGGAAAGCAATCACTCCCTTCTCCCCTGTCTCTGGCCACACTCTGTGCTCACCTGGCCTGTGACCGAACATTTCTATCTCTGGCACATGACCCCGTATGGAGTCTCCAAACCCAGCAGATCCCTGTGGTGTGCTCATGCACTGCTCCTCCCCAGGGAGGAAGGGGGTGTCCCCGGATCTGCAGCTTGTTGGGTCCCTGCTGGAGGAGCAGTGGCCCGACTGTGCCATGGATCATGGTTTATGGCAACCCCGAGCTGAGAGCCCACTCCTTGGCTCCATCTCTGAAGCCGGTTTTCCTGCTCTAATACCTGGGAGCTCTGCCACACTCAGACACCCCCGGTCTTTCTGTGACCCCGAGGGTCCTGAGACCACACTGTCCCAGTGACGGTTCCACCCCCGCATAGCCACTGGAGCGACGTCCCTCAGCGGAGCCAACTTCTAAAAGTTCTGACTTTGTGCTCCGCGGCTCTATCACTTGCCAGAAGCCGCGGATGGAGGCCCCCTCCCCCGCCGTCTATCCTCCCGAATATCGCCTCGGATTCACTTCTCTGCACGTCCTACCTTCCAGAAAGTGGTCGCTTTTCCGTTCAAAGAGTTGTGGCTATTCTTTTCTTTGATCTCCTGTTGAGTTGTTGGTGTTCAGAATGGTTTGATCCCTATCTAGCTGAATTCCTGAGACCAGACAAAATCCAGGTCTCCTACTCCTCCGTCATCTTGCTCCTCCTCCAGTCTGTGACCCATTTTGAGTTAATTTGTGTGAGGGTTGTATCTACACTTGATTTAGAGTCATTTGTTTGCATGTGGATTCCAGTTGTTCCAGTACCATTTGTTGAAAAAATTATCTTTTTTTAAAAGATTTTATTTATTTATTTGAAAGAGAGCAAGCAAGCGAGTGGGGGGAGGAGCAGAGGGAGAGAAAGAATCCCAAGCAGACTCCCTTCTGAATGTGGAGCCCAATGCAGAGCTCTATCCCTAGGACCTTGAGATCATGACCTGAGCAGAAATCAAGAATCAGACGCTTAACCGACTGAGCCACCCAGGTGCCCCCAAAAAGTTGTCTTTTCTCCATTCTATTGCCTTAGTTCGTTTGTCAAAGGTCAGTTGACTATATTTGTGTGGATTTGTTTCTAAGCTTTCTCTTCCATTATATGGATCTCTTTGTCTATTCTTTCAACAATACCATAGTGTCTTGATTACTGTAATTTTATAGTAATTCTTGAAGTCGGGTAGCATCAGTCCTCCAACTTTGTTCTTCCCCTTTAATAATGTATTGGCTTATTTTGGATCTTTTGTCTCTCCATATAAATTTCAGAATCAGTTTATTGATATCCAAAAAATAACTTGCTGAGATTCTGATTGAGATTACATTGAATCCATACAACAAGTTGAGAAGAACTGACATTTTGACAATATTGAGTCTTTCTATTCATTCATATGGAATATCTCTTCACTTATTTAGTTGTTTGATTTTATTTATCAGTTTTGTAATTTTTCTCATATAGATCTTATACGTATTTTGTTAAATTTATACTTAAGCATTTCATGTTTGGGGATGCTAATAAGAATGGCATTTATTTTAAATTTCAAATTCTACTTGATTATTGCTGATGTATAGAAAAGTGATTGTGTTTTGAATATTAACCTTGAATCCTGCAATCTTGCTATAATCACTTACTAGTTTCAGTAATCTTATCCTTTTTCATTAAATTTGTATTTTTTTAATTATTTTTTTTCAGAGTTCCTAATCTAAAATTTTAATCTAAAATTTTGGTTTTAGGCATTTATAAAATTCGTACTCAGTGTTCTAATTCACTAATTACTATTGTTTTCTATCTTGAACTATTTTTCTTACATTGTTCTTTCATTGATCTTATGTTAATTTTACTTAAATTTTGACTTGCATGATTACATTCAGATTTTTTTCCTGTTTTCTTTAATTATAAAGGTATCTGTGCTGCTTGATTTGACACTGAAGACAATTTTTATATGTATTTTATTCCTAGGCTGTAACAAGGGGTAGGCTGTGGTGTCATATGGTTGCAAAACTTACTAGCTTGTGCCACTGGGCATGTGAAATGAGACAATAATAGTATCTTCCACAGAAAGTAGTTGTCATAATTAAAAGAACTAATCGATGGAAAAGACTGAACAGAATCTCAGGTATATAATAACACATTATTTTCAAATTTTAATGAAATAGGAAAGTTGATTATTACTAATATTTTTATATAATTGACATATATTTTTGGATATATATTTATTTAGTTTTAACATTTTAGAAGGCTTTATTAAAACATACTTATAAGTAAAAAAAAACAAAAAAAACAAAAAACAAAAAAAATGGGGCACCCGAGTGGCTCATTCGTTAAGCGTCTGCCTTTGGCTCAGGTCATGATCCCAGGGTCCTGGGATCGAGCCCCGCATCAGGCTCCCTCCTCCTCAGGAGGCCTGCTTCTCCCTCTCCCGCTCCCCCTGCTTGTGTTCCCTCTCTCACTATGTTGGCTATTTTGGATAGCTCTCTGTCAAATAAATAAATAAAATCTTTAAAAAAACATTTTGGATAGCTATTTTGGATAGCTCTCTGTCAAATAAATAAATAAAATCTTTAAAAAAAACATACTTGTAAGTTATTTTATTCAAATTATTTGTCTTTATTTTTGAAAATAAATGATAAACAGGCCATATAAACTACTTTCTTTGAGTTTTGTTAAAATTGAAAATTTTCCCAAATGAGAAACCCCTGGCTCCCCCACCACAATGCTGATTTTGGAATATCACCAATATCTTAAGGGGTTTTAGAACATTTTAAAACATGGTCAAGAGACAGCTGATTTGAAATAAGTTTAATTTACAAAATAAATACGTGAAATATAGCAATTTTAGGAGACCCTATGATATGACGTTCAGTTAAACAAACAGAAAAATCAAATAACCGCAGAGTCAGGCAACTTGAACTCAAAGAACAATAGATAGTATTTACTGGAGGAAAAAAACACTTTTTGTAACATACTTTCTTAAACTCTGTGCAAAATCAGAGCACTTACTGTCTCTTTTTGATTCTTCTGGCACACAATCATCTTAGGTCTATTGTATTTTTGTCATCTTGCTGTCTAACTCCTGGATCGTTAACTATTGATGCGATAATATTTTAAAAAGTAGATTCAGACTTCTTGAAACAAGGGGCCAAGTTTTTTCTCTGAGCAAATTCTCCAGCCTAGAAATGTAATAAAACAGAAATAGAATCATCCTAGATACTATTTACAATCCCCATTACTTGCTTATGTCTTATAAACAACCTCTTTGCGGCTGGCTTCCTTGTGAGATGGATATGTCAGTGAGAAAGCACAATCCCTTCCTTCAAGGAGCTTCCATTCTAGTGGAGAAGTTAGAACACATATGAGTACACAAATAGACATTTTTATAAGTAGTGGTAAAGAGCCAAGGAAACAGAAATGGAAACAGTGGTCATATAGTGTGATAGTGACAGTAGACCCGGCAAGTTCAGAGTGAGTGCTCAAGAATGCAGAGATCCAATCATGAAAAGGGGCCAGCCTCAGGAGGATAAGAAGACAGCATGTTTCAGACACAGTGAGTAGTAAGTGTAAGGTCTCTGAGGCAAGAATCAGATCTACCTACTCCAGAAATGGCCAGAGTTTGCTGTGGCTTGAGCAAGGTTCTAAAGGGCCGGGAGCAGCTATTGGAGATGCATATGAGGAGGGCATTGGACTGTTTTAAACCAGTAAGTAAAATCTGATTTTCACTCTAAAAGATAATTTTAGCTGCTCTGTAGAAAATGTATGTAAGGACGCAAAAAATGAAAACATGGAGACTAAGGGGGGCTATTATTAAGAGTCTTGGTCAGAGGCGCCTGGGGGTTCAGTTGGTTAAGCATCTGCCTTCTACTCAGGTCACGATCCCAGAGTCCTGGGATCGAGTCCTGCATCGGGCTCCCAGCTCTGCGGGGAGCCTGCTTCTCCCTCTGTCTCTGCCTCTCGCTCTTTCTCTCTGTCTCTCATGAATAAATAAATAAAATCTTAAAAAAAAAAAAAGAGTCTTGGTTAGAAATAAAGGTGGCTTGAATGTCAGTAATTTCAGCTCTAGGTTTAGAGCAAGGTGGTAGGCCAGGGTATGTTTTGGGAAAAGAGCTTTGTAAATCTTATTGCACTATGGAAATGTAATGTAGTATTATTATAGTTACTAAATAATTTTAATATCCAATTCAACAATTAATTACTCAAGCCTTTCTTTCTCTATCTCCCTCTCTCCCTACCTCCCTCCTTCCTTCCTTCCTCCTCCCTCCCTCCCTTCCTCCTCCCCCCTCCCTGCCTCCCTTTCCTTCCTATCAGCTCACCACTATGCACGTTGCTGTACTATAACAATTTTTCCCCAGTCCTTTTTCCATATAAGAAACTAGCTTCTGATAAAATAAGATCCAGGCACATAGTTGATACTTGATAAATATTTGCCATATTAATGACTGCATAAATAAAATATGACAGACCTGCTACAAAGCTTTTGGGTCAAGGAGATATTTGAATGAATGAAACATAGATTGAAGGAGTTTATTGCTACAAATTAAAATCAGTTGACAGTCTCTTCATTTCAAGATGGGAATTTTACAATGTCACTGACCCTGGGATATGTTTTTACATGAAATTTCTTGGCAACATTAGCTTAGTCTGTTAGCATGAAATAATGTATATAAATGGGCTTTGAGAAGAACAAAGCTTTGTGTCAACAATACTAAGAATTGCTATCATTTATTTTCTGACCCCTATGTGTCAGGTCTCATGCTAGGCATTTGCACATACATTACCTTGTTTAATTCTCACAAATACCATAGAGGAAGGACATTATTCCTTTGTTTTAAATTTGAGGGATCTGTTTGTTACTCAGAAATGTTATTTAACAGCTGGATGAAGGATGTAGCTTTCAAATCCTGATCTGACTCATTCCATTGCCTCAGTAAAAGAGGACATTACTGTCTTGATTTTGAAATAAATATTAACACGCAGATATCTAATACATTGTTGATTTCTTTGGAGAATGTCTTAGAAATTATACTATATATCCTCCAAAAATCATTGTATTTATAGATTTTAGAAATTGAGAGATAGATCTGTAAGTGACCAGATAGTTCTTCATATATAATTCTTTGTCTGACTTTCATGTGCTCAAGGTCAATGGAAAGCAAAGCTAGGATTCAAATCCAATTTGGTGCTCTTCAGACCATAGCATGCTGATTCAGAATTTGACATTTTGTTCATCTCTATGTTTATAAGAAGACTAAGATAAAAGACCCAGAGAAATCTTTGAAAGGGCTCATCTTGCCATTGGTGAAAAGAATTTGTGGTTTACTTGAAAGAAAAAGACGGCATGATAGGAGTAACAAATAGCTTTGGCTTTAAAAAATATGATGCCCTACAAAATGCCTAAAAATAATGAAACAAGGGTGCTTAGCATTATCATGAGTGTAGTGTGTCAGTGTAGAGAAATATAGAGATGAAATGGAAGCTGTTGGATATCAAAGGCAAGCTTTGCCAACATCAGTGGGGTCAGACACCTCTGGAACTCATGACAGGAAAAGTGGGAAGATGTGGCAGATGACAGATTACCGCATGGAGCGTTCTAGAGATTACTCAACTGAAGAAAGGATTTTCATATTCCTGGTCCTTCAGCTCAGAATGGCTCCCAAATGACAAATACTCAGGCTGCTTTTTTCCTTCTTCCTCCAGTACTATGACCTCTGAATCAAAAAGAACACCTACAAAGAACAGAGAACTTAAACCTGGAGGGGGTGGGGGGGGAGTGAGTCCAACCAGCTAGGACATATACTCTAAATGTTTACTCTGAACCCATGCATAACAGCAAACTCAGAACCCACCCCCAGATTCCTCAGAAGTGACTAAAGTCTATACATGTAATTTAGGTAACTGATGTCTCAGAAAATTATGGTTGCACCGAGTTCAAGAAAATTACAATTTTCTTTTAGTGAGGGTTGGTTCTTATTTCTCTTAGATATACAAACACTCGGTTTTGTCATGGGTTTCAAATGAATCCAGAGTCTCCACTGACATCACCAGAAACTCTGGATATTAATCACATTCATGATGATATAAAAGAATGGAGTGGAAATATATGAGAAATAAGGTCATTTCAATAGGCTATAACTTATAATTGGCCACAACATTAGGAGCTAGAACCCTCAGCTGGCATGTCTTTTTTGGATTTTCCATACTATTTGTCATATGGATGGTTAAAAGTGAATTGCAATTCCTCAACTGGAAGTGAGATAAGATGTCATGAGAGTTGTACAGATTACTCTTTGGGAGAGTTGGGTTGAAAAGACCATGAAAGTTTACATGTTTATATTGACTTAAGTGCTTCCCCACTATATATTGGGATTCAGCCATAGCTCAGTGTTTACTTTGTTCCAGTCACTCACAGGACTTGGAGAGCCTTCAACCCATTGGGAGAAGAAATGTAAAGGTGTTTTCAAATAAGTAGATTTAATGTATGAAACAAAAAAAAGGATCATAGAAATAAGAGTCAGAAGAAATTAAAAAAGACCCAAAGCAGTGGTTTTCAATGGAAGATACATCTGAATCACCTTAAGGCACTGTCCCCAAACTATTTTATTATGCCTCCTATGCCTAGTCAAAAGCAGAATGTACCCTACTATTTTTCTATGTAGCAACCATCACAGTATAATGAAATAAGTTTTAGCTTTTAATATTTTTAACTTCTTTGCTTGATATCAGAGCCAATTATAAGCTGTAAGAAACTTTAGAGAATAATTTGTTTCTACATTGTTTTCTGTCTGAATACATCAGCTAGAAAAGCCTTTCACACATAAGAGATATATAGTAGGTATTTGTTGAATGAATGAATGAATGAATGCATATTCTTACATTGTGCCCTCCAAATGGTATCTTCTAACATTGAGTTTGAATGGACTGAATCATACATATTTTCATAAGTTCTTCAAGCATTTCTGCTAAGAATTACTGGCCTGGGGGATTTTCACTTTACCCTGGTCTCCATGCCCTGATTTCTCCAAGCTTCTGCCTATAAGATGAGGGCTGGATCATTGCCTAAACTGTCAGGGCCAAAGTATATATATCAAATTCCATCATTCCCTTCATTTCTTTTTCAAAAAAAATTTACTCGCACTATGTTTTAGGACCATACCTATAACTGATAACACAAGATGGGTGATCTGGGCCTTTTTTTTTTCTTTTAAAGATTTTAATTTTTAAAATAATCTCTACACCAAACATGGGACTCGAACTTATAACCCAGAGATCAAGTGTCACATCTTCTACCGACTGAACCAGCCCAGGTGCCCAGATGTGGGCCTTGTTTACAAGGACCTCTAGTGTGTCTGGTGGGTGAGACAGATTAACAGCCTGTAGTTAACACTATTGCCATTAGAGAAGGACACAGAAACTTTTGGGAGCCCAGAGGAGAGCACCTAGGTGTCTTGCAGGTGAGTCTCTATTGAGACTTCTTGCACCCTTCCTTCCATCCCTCACCATACCGTTCTGGTAGTGCTTGGGGTGAGTTACCCTCCAATGCATTATTTCCTGGCCCAACCATACTCTTTCTCCACCTTCCTCCCCACCCCAGGTGTTGGGTACAAACCATACTAAGTATCTCTTTTGATAAGATTTCTGTTCATTGTGTCCCATATCAGAGACTGGTCTCCAGGCTTCTTTTATGTCTCAACCTAAACTCTGTCCACTTGACTGGTACTCTAATTCACAGAGCCTCACACAGTAAGTGTTTAATAAAAATGTATTGTTCAGAATACTAATGTCTGAGGATCAGCTGCCTAGATTCCTTCTTGCTGAGACGCATTCCTGAAACCTAAACTCTCCCATCCTTCGAACCTTTGGAATTTTAAGCTCACTATGAGTGTTAGAGGCTAGCAGTTTGGGGTGATACAGATTTTCACATGATTTTAATTTCAAATTTTATATAAGTTTAATGAATCCTTTGACTAATACTGATATTTCTTTGGGAAAAAATTATTTGGAAAAATAAAATCTTATGCAAAATTCTCCCCCCCCCCACCGCCCATAATCTCTCTACTGCTTCCCTCTCAAAGCAAAGCAAGAGTTATGTCAGTATTTCCAGGTGATCTACAGAGCACCTGTCATGATGAATGATAAACAATAACACACACGAGTTGAGCCTTCTGCTAGTTTCTTGCCATAAAAATCTCTCCAAATACTTACTTCTCACCCGTAAATTAGCTGTTATGCTTATCTTCATTTTACAGAAATGGGGGGAAACTAAGTTTAACAGAATTTCAATGATTTGCCTTAGGTCATATAGCAGGTAAGCTTCAGGTGAGCAGAGTGAATGATTTGATTTCAGTTCTGATTCTCTCCCAAAGCTCCTACTCTTAGAGAAATAGAATCAAGTGGTTGAGAAACATATTTGGATTTGGATTCAGTCTGGATATAGTTCCAGGCCCAGCTCTTCCATGTGACCCTCAGATAAGGGAATGCTACAGAGTCCTCCCCGAGCACTAGTCTCATTATCAATAAAAATGGGAGTAAAAATGACTAAACGATTAAATTAGCTGTTAAGTGTGCTAAATAAGTCATAGTAAGAGCTAATGTTTATCCAGCAGTTATCATATGCTGGGCACTGCTTAAAGCATATGATATATATTAACTCATTTACTAATAACCATATGGCTTAGGGGCAAATATTATGCCTATTTTATAGTTCCAGAAACTGAGTTATACAGAGTTTAAGAGATTTCCCTGCCAAAGATCTTATAGCAAGAAGTAGAATAGCAGGACTTTGTAGCCAGGCAAGCCGGCTCCATAAACTTATTTATCTTTATGCTACATAGCATGTGCGAGTGTACAGGTGCGTGTATTAGGTCATAATAAGCCCTCAAAGACTGTTAGTCTCCCTTACTCTATTTATTGCTGTAGACTCAAGTGATAAATATGCCACCTGACATCAACTTACTGTGAACTAGTTCGATGTTGTCTTTAAGACTATAGCAAAGTGTAAGTAAAATGAAGATATTCAAATCAATACCGATGGATTAGAAATCAGTAAAATGTTTTAACTCCTGGAGATACGTACATTCACAATTTATCTCTATTTGGCAGGGTTTTCAGAGTAACACTTTTTCATAGAGTGTGCAAAGGTAATAACAGTCAAGATCTGGGCTCCTGGGTGGCTCAGTTGGTTAAGCGACTGCCTTCGGCTCGGGTCATGATCCTGGAGTCCCGGGATCGAGTCCCACATCGGTCTCCCTGCTCAGCGGGGAATCTGCTTCTCCCCCTGACCCTCTTCCCTCTCGTGCTCTCTATCTCTCATTCTCTCTCTCTCAAATAAATAAATAAAATCTTAAAAAAAAAAAAGTCAAGATCTGACTTGGCAACTACTCCCACCCTCATATCTATGTTGATTGAGGAAATCTACACTTCACTATCTAGCTTTCTCCTACTTCTTGGTTCATGTATTTTAAAAGCTATTGGTGAGTTCTGATTGCAAATAAGTTATTTGGGGGGTCCTGTGGAGCCATTACTATGGAGCTACCATGGCTAACAGGGATGACCTGACGACCATTCCATGGTGAGTCTCCAGGGAATGACAGCTTGAGATAGAGCATATGTGCTTGGGGAGCTTTGGAGGGACAGTAGACTGCATTTCTGGCCTTACTGTTTCAGAATGCCAAGGCATCATGGGGACATGACTATTAACAATGGAGCCTGCCATTGTTTTGCTCTTAGTTTTTCTCAAGGCTCTCTGAGTGACAGTCCCTGCAGAGAGTGAATTATCATCCCTAACTTGTAACTTAACTGCTCCTTTTGTCATTCTGCATAATTGCTGTCACCCAGGTAAAACTAAATGGTTTTTCTCCCTGGTAAATTCTCCCACACTCAGCTTGGAGCCCTTCAGGCAAGACAGGCAGTGGGGAACCTGGGCAGATAATGTGGTGATCTGAAATGATGCCTGGAAGAGGAGAGTCTTTGAAAGGTTTTGTCTCTGAAAACAAATGCCAAGCACAGTGAAGACACTGGTTTAAATAACTGACGTTGCGATTTATTTAGCAGTGACAAAAATACGTATTAAAATAGAATGTACTACATAGAGCAGTTGTGAAGAATAGATTAGTTGATACATTAAAAGTGCCTAGCTCAGTGTGTGGCATAAAATAAGAGCTCGGTAAGTGTTAGTTGTCATTACCTTGTGACATTATGTGTTTAATTTTTACAACAGCTTTCAAGGTAGTTATTATTAGTTCCATTATATAGACAAGAAAAGTGAACTTTATTGGAGCTCGAATTTCAAAATAGGTGTGCTTTATTCTAAAGCAGACATCCTTAACTTGCAGAATGGCTCTCCGATTTCCTTGGTGACTTGTGTCAAGTGAGATTATCAGGATAGTTGGGCTCCTTCCTTGGTATGGCCAGTGAAGAATCTTTAGGGCTGATTATACACTTTCACGTTTATCAGTTACCAGTTTAACCATTATTTGAGTGAATTACTTCATTTTTTCATAAATCTCTATTTTCATAAAGCTAATAGAATCAGCTAAATACAATAATTTATTTTGAAAAATAACTGCTTTGATACTTGTTTGTTGCTGTTTTCATGGACTTGAAACATTGACAATAATATTTACCCCAAGAGTAATAGCAATCACAATATTAGCAAGAATAAGATAATGATAGTATTTGGTTACTTACTGTTTATTGAGAACTTACTATGTGCCAAGCATTGTTCTAAGAACTTAATTATCTCATTTAATCCTCACTAGGCAGGTGCTGTTATTATCTCTGATTTATATATTACAAAACTGAGATTCAGAGAGGTAAAGTAACAGACTAAAAGTCGCAGTTATTAAATGGGTGAGGCAGGCTTTAAATCCAGGCAGACTTCTGAGTGTGCTCTCTTACATAGGTAGTAAATGATAACTTGAGACTCAAATCTGACACTTCCTTTCTCACATGCTCACAATATTTCCTCCTTATTCAAATCCATGCTGAGCATGGATGCCTCTTGAATCCATCTTTTGCTATACCCACAGTGATTAGATTTGCTACACAGCTAGGCAACACATACCCATTCAGTTTTAGAAAGCGAAATTTTCTTAGACTTCAGTATAATACATGGGCAATGCCCAAATAACTGAACCAGAGTATATAATATAAGACTGAGTCCCCTGATTATTTAGATGATTCTCAGTCAGTCGGAAGGGCAAGAGAAATGGCACAGGATATGGGTACAGTTAGGGGCTGGAGCCTGGAGAATGAAAGAAGTCTCTTTGGAACTATGTCAGTATTTCTAGAAAAGGGATGTGTAATGTTTATAGCAGGAATGTCCACAATAGCTTAATTATGGTAAGAGCCTAGCTGTCCATCAACAGATGAATGGGTAAAGAAGATGTGAGATACACACACACACACACACACACACACACACACACACACACACACACAATGGAATATTATGCAGCCATCAAAAAAATGAAATCTTGTCATTTGCAATGACATGGATGGAACTAGAGGGTATTATGCTGAGTGAAAGAAGTCAATCAGAGAAAGACAATTATCATATCTCACTGATGTGAGGAATTTGAGAAACAAGACAGAGGATCATAGGGGAAAGGAGGGAAAAATGAAACAAGACAAAACCGGAGGGGGAGACAAACCATAAGAGACTCTTAATCTCAGGAAATAAACTGAGGGTTGCTGGAGTGGTGGGGGTGAGAGGGATGGGTGGCTGGGTGATGGACATTGGGGAGGGTGTGTGCTATGGTGAGTGCTGTGAATTGTGTAAGACTGATCAATCACAGAACTGTACCCCTGAAACAAATAATACATTATATGGTAATAAAAAAAAAGAAAAGGGATGTGTACATTGCAAAACACACTCATGTGACCATTGTTTTCTCTGTATACAAACTACAGAGAGTAAAGCTAACCAAAATCTCTGCTGGTGTGTGTAGCGTAACAAGGGTTAAGAAGAGAAGCTGAATGACATTGAACTGCCTGAAAGTGTGTCTGTATGTTTGTGTGTTTTTTTTTAAACTTTTTTTAAAAAAGTATGTTTTTACTCACACATACCTGAGTTTCAGAGAGATGCGTGCTTAAGGACTGATGACATCGTGGAGCTAGTTATTTCCCGAGCCTCAACTTCATCAACTTTAAAACAGGGCTTTCGATACTTTCCTTGCAGATACAGTTTCTAGCACGTGGTAGAAACTCTATAACTGGAATCTGTCATTGTTATTATTACTGTTATCATCATCATCATCATGGTCATCTGTTTTAATAACAAGGGTAAGGTAATATTCAATGGCAAAAAGGTCTATAGTTTTGATAAATTCATATCCACATTAATTTTATTCTTGATGCCCCATTATCTACTATCTCTTTCCCTAAGCATGGTAATTGTACATATACTCTACCTTGTTCTCTACTTACCTCTTTCTCTTTCTGACAGAATCTCTCTGATCTCTCTTTCAAATCAAGTTATCTCTTCAGTTTATGCTTCATGACTTTTCTCCCTAAGGTACTCAGGACAAGAGATTGCAGTTTTCACAGCATACGTATTTTGTACTAAAACAAAAAACAAAGAACAGTTTTAACTCCTGACCTGATCATGTTCACCGAGAAAAAGCAGGTATTGTGATTTGTTTATCCTTTGGTGGAATTCCTCATACATGGTCTTAAAACATACCAAAGCCTGGTTCCAAATTGATGGGCTTTTAAAATATGTGCGAAGACCAGCTTGTCCCCTCCAAAGATACACCAAGTTGCAAATTCTAGCTACATTCTTTGAGGGGCTGAAGTCGTTGTGAGGAGTGTCCCTGAGAACAAATCATCCAGTGATCAGTTGGTGGTGATACTGCCACTTTCTCATGGTCCGGACCTTACTCCCCAGGGTCAGGTATTTTACAGCTGCCCTGGCAGATGGAGGGAGGAGTTGATGATATTTAACCCAGGATATCAGCCAAGAATTATTTATCTGTCAAAACACTTCAAATGCAAGTCAGTGTTACTGGGCCTGCTGAGCCCAAGACTATCTGCCTCTCCAGGAGGAAGGTCCTCAGATAATTTCTGTAAAGGCAGGAGAGAGCAGCCTCATCTCCAGAACTCCACGGTAAAAAGGAAGAGAGATGCAACCCCTCTTCTCTTCCACTGCAAACAAACAAATGTCCTTGGACTTTTGTCTCCACAAGGAGCAACCCTGAATTTTGAGTCAGGAAAAACAATTCCTCCCTTCCCAGGCTCCTCTCACAGGACCTTTGGATTCCAAAAGTTGGCTTCGAAGCACCTGGTTTTCCAGGAGTTTGCAGTGTGCAGCTTGTTGTAACTCAGACCTGCTTAGACACTTCTTTCAAGGGTAGGAACACTGACCTCTTCCATGCACCTCCCATGTTCCTTGTCATGTCCAAACTGCAGCCCAGACAGGGCTTGCTGCTCCTCTCTCAATCCTGAAGCCCTCGGTTTGAACAGAACAATGGGGCGATGTCTGGTTTGCAGAAGACCGCAGAATAGCGCTCGCCTTCAGTTCAGTTCTATACAGATTTTCTCCTGAGATCAAGTTTGTTTAGGGGGAGGGAGGGCAAAGAAAAAGGAAACTTGGGGTGTGTGTGTGTGTGTGTGTGTGTGTGTGTGTGTGTGTGTGTGTGTGTGTGTGTGTGTGTGTGTGTGTGGTGTTGTGGGAGGTGGAAGTATACTTACAGCCAGGCTGCTGATAAAAAACAGCAGATATTTGGAAGCACATTACAGTTTTATTTTTCAACCAAACCACAGTGCTGAGGGATTTGACTGCTGGGAGAAAAGAGGGCACATTTGTCAGACTTCTCACTTCTGTGTATGCTTGTGGAGTTGGTAAATAAAATATCGGAGCAGATATGAATTGCTTTGGTGTCCAGTGGCTTTAGGGCTAAGGGCTTACCTAATGGTATTGCGAGTCCTCCTGCTGGCTGAGAACAGCTTTGTATTGAGTGAAGATATTTGAAACCCATTACCCTATAGAAAGCCAGATGAAAAATCAATTTTGTTTGCTGAAAAATGAGCTCACAGGTATGAGGAGAAAAATTCAATCAACGTCAATAGATGAGTTTTGGAAAAATTTGGTATTTCTGCCTATTGTGTGATTTCAGTGCAAATTCCAGGACATAGGAGGTGCCTGATAATTGCTAGATGAAGGAATGCATGTACTATGCTATGTTTATATAACATGTGTTGCGTAATAGTTTACTATTCTTCTCTTGATCCAAGTAATGGGTTGATGTGATGTTTAAAAAAAATAGAAGCCAGATGGAAAAGACACCAACCCAACTTAGGTGTTCTATACATGTTGGTTGGATAAATTAAAAATTCCCTGCTAAAAAATATCACCAGTAAAGTAAATTTATGTTGCCTTTTTCCTCAAGGCTATGGGATCTGGGATATAAGCAGATTATACATTAAACATGTATTTATGGTAAACTCTTTCCATTCCTTTTAGAAAAAGAATTCCCATAGCAATCTATTTCTGGATTTGTCCAGAACAGTTGTTTAAGTCATAATTAAAACATTTTCCTTGGTTTGGAAGGGAAGAGGAATTGAGCCCTTGACTGCCCAGCTGAGAAGAACAGCCCTTCATGGACAAGTAGGTGACATTCTTTCCCTCCATAAATCAGTGCCTTAATCCTTAGCAACAGACCTAATCATTGCTCCAGGCTTTCCAGCTGAGTTAAACCAACATCATGATATGAGGAGAGTTAAGGAAATCTCTTGTTGTTCACATACTGTTTAGATTCTATATGCCATCACTCCATTTTTAAGGTGAAAATTAATAGAAGTTGGGAAACTCTCCCAGCATCTTCAAATGACTAAATGTTTAATCATGGGAGAAAGAATAGCCTAAGTCTGCTGCTAGACACGCAGCCTGATATGTCTGTTTAAGAGTCCTTTGTCTTACTTTGTACGATAGTGTCCCTTATGGTGAGCTGCTTTTAGAAAATTTCCTGGGAAAGATTTGCCACCTCTTGAATAACATCAGTTGATTTCTTTTTATCAGACCTCAGTATCTTTGTGCCTTATGATGTTTTCCTCCTCAGTTTGGCTTAGAAGGAGCACAGAGTCAAATTTCTCACTCTGCTACACACTTCATAAAGACCAAATATTTTTCATACTATTTATTCCCTTTTGCTTGCTGAAGGCTTTATGTGTATAACATTTAAATGCCATTTTCCTCTATTTAACAGTCGTGTGTGTGTGTGTGTGTGTGTGTGTGTGTGTTGCAAACCATCACACACTTCTTTTGGCATGATGTGATCTATTAATAAAACATTGTGGATTATAAATTTAATCACAAACTATACTAAAATCATTACTAGCTATGCCATAGCCTTTGGCAAGTTTCAAAACTCTTCCGTGCTTTCATTTTATCTGTAAAATGGGGATAATAATATGTATCTTTCAATGTTGTGATGACGATCAAGTGAATTAATAGTGCAAAACTGACTCTGGGTTCCTTGATACCTTAGGAAATAATTTAATTAGTTTTAGATTCCCAGGCCCTTAGGCCACACCTGGAATTCATCTCTTTGGCCTTTGGCCATGGGATCTTCTAGGCCTGGGATGGCCTTGTATCTTCCTCAAACACCTATTTAACTTCACCTTTACAATGTCTTCCCACTTCCTACCAGCCTAAATAATTCCTGTTCATCATTACTCTGCTATTCTGTATGTACCAGCATTTCTCCACTTTGGCACTATTGATATTTGGGGCTGGATAATGCTTTGTTGTGGGTGTCTATCCTGTTCCTTGTAAGATATTGATCAGCAGGGCGCCTGGGTGGCTCAGTCGTTAAGCGTCTGCCTTCGGCTCAGGTCATGATCCCAGGGTCCTGGGATCGAGTCCCACATCGGGCTCCCTCCTCGGCGGGAAGCCTGCTTCTCCCTCTCCCACTCCCCCTGCTTGTGTTCCCTCTCTCGCTGTCTCTCTCTCTCTGTCAAATAAATAAATAAAATCTTAAAAAAAAAAAAGGTATTGATCAGCGTGCCTAACCTCTACCTACTAGATTCTGGCAACATCCTCTCAGTATGGCAAACAAAAATGTCTCCAGCTATTACCAAATATCCTCTGCTGGGCAAAACTACCCTGGTTGAGAAGCAATGGTGAATATATCTGCCATACCACTTATAACATTTTGTGGTACTTATTTAATACGTGTTTATGTGGTACATATAAATATCAGATATTTTTCTAAGAGTAATGTGAATAAATTATTATTAACATTTGTGAGTTAGGGGCTAGTGTCATATCAGTCTACAGTGGAGGAAAAAGAGGCACAGAGAAGCTAACGTTAACTTCTCCAAGACTGGGGATTCACGCCTGGGCAGTTTGTATCCAGAGCCCATGGTCCCAACCATTGTGCTGTGCTTTTTCTCTCATGAATGAATTTACCTCTACCCTGGACTTGTGTGAGAGAATGGGGAGAGGACTTGGGGACAATCATTATCTTTGTAATTATCTTTGATTCCAGAGTATGAAGCACAGTATAAAGGTTAAGCTAGATGAATGAGTGCTTGTCAGTAAATCTACCTCTTCACCAAAGAATGTTTTATATCACAGAGGGTGGGCCAAGGTTTGGAGTCTAATGTACTGAATCATTTCCAGAGGAGGAAACCGAGACTAGGAGATTAAATGACTGCCCAAGATTATAAGGCTGGGGAATGGCAGAGGCAGGCCTGGATTTAAGGTCTTCTAACACACAGTGCAATGTTCTTTTACCATTTCCATGCTGAGTTCCTTTTTGGGGCTAATCTACATGTATATGTGTCAAGATCATCTTCATCTTCTCCTTCATTATCATCAGCACCATCCAGGTTTCATTGTTAGTTCATTTACTTATTTTTAAAGATTTATTTATTCATTTTAGAGAGAGAGGGAGAGACAGAGACAGAGTGCAAGCGTGGGGTGGAGGGGCAGAAGGAGAGGGAGAGAGAGCATCTCAAGCAGATTCTGTGCTGAGCGCAGAGCCCTAGGTGGGGCTTGATCTCACGACCCTGAGATCATGACCCGAGCCAAAACCAAGAGTCGGATGCTTAACGACTGTGCCACCCAGATGCCCCTAGGTTTCATTGCTTATTTATGCTTTCCTAAAACTGTTTGGATATTTATTAAAAACTCACAGTGTATGGCTTACTTACTGTACTTTTTTCCATCCATGACAGAAATTCAAAGATCAAAATGTTTAACGCCTCCACTAATGACTCCCTTCCCAACAGCACTATTGTTCAAATCATTCTATGCCAATTATATCTCAGTAAAGCTGGAAAAAAATCATTCTAAGATCTTTGATTATGATTAGTAGGTTTTGTTCCCTTCATACCCAAGCTTCTTGAAGATCTGCATAGATGATGTTTGATTTATCAACATGAGGAATTATCAATTGCTGACTTTTAAGATGTCAAATATAGTGGTAGAACTATTATAGAATCTTTAGAGCTTTTCATGCTTTCACACTACACCCCATGGTCCCTTATGCAATTGTCCTTTGGTCTGCCAATGATTGTGATGACGGAAAGTAATGGTACAGATGCTGTTCTGACTCACAGCCAGAAAAGAGCCAGAAAAGAATTTTAAATTATTTAGGAATTTAAATATGTATGCTATTACTAATAAGGTGGGGTCATAGCTGAACGACATCATCAAACTAAATCTTACATGTAAGTAGGTACTCTTCAGCTAAATTTCATCTGATTTGTGGAACACCCAGAAGGTTCTTTTGCTTTCTTTAAATATCCACCTACTCAAAGTCTGTAATGTCTTAAATTCCAGCATTAATGAATGCGTCCTTTTACTTGCTATGTTATTTTAAAAGCCAATAGCCCTGGGAAGGAAGCACTAATTAAAATTAATTCCCACTGAGGTATTAATAGCAGGGCATAGTGGGGAAAATTTCTAGACACAGAGTTAAAAGACTTAACTAACTTGCCTTGTTACTTTGAACAAGTCACTTAACCTCTCTCAGCTTGAGTTTCTTTATCTGGAAATCAGAGATGATGGGTTGACTCACAGATTCCTATTGTGAACATTAAATAATGAAATCAAGTGAAAACATGTTTTAAAGGCTAATAGTGCTATTTTTTCCCCAGCTTTTGTGACATTCTTCTAACTAAAAAACCAGGACATAAGACCACTGAATGCTTAGGATGGAGACTTTTAAAGTGGATGCCCTGGACTTTAAAGTTTTAGCCACAGTGATTCGTGTGTGTGTGTGTGTGTGTGTGTGTGTGTGTGTGTGTTTAAATAATGAGCCTGCAGGATTTCTGGAGTGTCTGAGAGAAATTTGAAGGCCAACTGACTAATATTGGAACTGTGACGAGATTTCTCAAATGACCAGCTGCTTTTCGGATACTACACTCCCTACCGGTCACTCATGACCCTTCCAGACTCCTGGCTGTCCCCCTTGCATTTGAAAAAACAAGGAGTCATTCAGCATCTGACTAGACTTTATAAGTCCAAAGTGGAAGTTATATCACTATATCATTTTAAGGAACTGTTATTGAAAACTGTCTATTATGAGGATAAACCAATGTGTAAATCAACCAGTCTGAGTGGAGGGATGGAAACTATGCTTTTGGATACCAATATATGAGTGTCTTGGTAACCACCAACCTAAATTTTAACAGTAGAGGAAGATGGCTATTGCATTCAGGGCTAGTCACCTGAAAACTGTGCTTGTCAAGGATCTGGGAAGTTCCTACCTGCCCTCCCTTATCTAAAATCTCACTATTAGAGACAGCATATTCTCACTAGGCATTGTTAAAATACCATTACCTTGTGGAGTGGTTAAAGCAAACAAATGGTGGCCTATCTAGACTAGGAACAGTGAACTGTCAATCACTTTCCTCTAGATTCATAGTCATGTGCCATTCCTGGCCACTCTGCTCTGCCAGGCTTGTTACAAATTTTATCTAATTTAATTTTTTCCAGCAAAGAAGTGAGGGAAATAAGTATTCTCCCCCTCTCTGTGTTGCTGATACAGTTACTGAATCTATAGAAGTTAAGTGTGTGAGGGTCAGATGTGGAGCTGAGATTCAAACTTTGATGTTCTTGCTTTAAGTAAGCCCTTTGTACCACACACACAACCACGGAATAAATAAACCTTAATATATCACATGGTCAAGTCCTAACAATACTTCAAAGCTCAGCATAAATGCCTGGTCTTTATCTAACTGCAAATTAAAACCTCTATGGTTCTTTATTCAAACCTCTTACTGCTTTTATATTTATTTTAAATATCAGAACCATTCATAAGCCTCTCCCCTACTAAAATGAATGTTGTGGTATTTCCTACAATTCCAAGTTTTTCATCTTTCCATCGTGTTTTTTCATTCATTCATTCATTCATTCATTCATTCATTCATCCATAGCTCCCATGTTTGAGCTCTAGGAATACAGAAATAAATACAATGGACATGACCCAGTGGTTCTCATTCCAACTTTTGTTAAATGAATGAAATACAGGCCTCCTTGACTATTTTAGTTACTTCCCCAAATCCCTGGAGATAGAAATTATCCTTTCATAGTGCTTCACTCACACATGTTTTTTATTTTAGAGTTTCTTTTTTTTTTTTTTTTCTACTGAGTATGTATGTCTAACAAGTGATACTCAGGGTCTGGGAAGTAAGTTCGCACATGGTGGAATCTTTTGTCACCTATTTCAAAGACAAAATCCACGTTTCTCCTTCATCTCACTTTTGCTTTTACAGCCGTAAACTTGTCTGTATTCATTATAATCGTGGTCGCTGACACAGATAATCAGCCCAGTATGTGAAGGGGGTTACAGAGTTTTCTCAAGGCTGGAGAAGAGTTCGCTGGGTGAAATTTACCCAGGTCCACACAACATTCTTGTGCTTGTATATAATATATTTTTGGGCTTTTATTTTCTAAGATATTCACGCCTGTGAACAGCATCCCACATCTACTTTTTTTTAAATATTCCTGTCATTGTTTTTTTAAAAAAATAGTTTTTGTTTTCATAATGCTTTTAGATTTACAGAAGCCTTGCAAAGATAATGTAGTGAGTTCCCATATATACTTCACCTCGTTTTCCTGATTGTTAACACCTGATCTATCCATGATACACTTAAAAATCTAAGAAATTGACATTGGTACATCACTATTACCTAAAGTCCAGACTCAATTTTGATGTTAGCAGTTTTTCCATTATCCCCCTTCTTCCCTGGTATGCGATTCAGGACACCACATGGCATTTAGCTCTCCCCACAGTCCTTCTAGTCTATAATAGTCTTTTTCCGTTTGTCATGACTTCGACTGTTTGGAGGACCTGGGGCCAGATATCTTGTAGAATTTCCCTCATCTGGGCTTGTCTGATAATTTTCACACGATTAGACTGGAGATACGGGTTTGGGGAAGAAGACCACAGAAGTGAAGTGCCATTTTCACCCCATCCCGTTGGGATCCTGTACACGACTTCCACGTGACATTGCCAGCGATTTTAACCTTCATTAGTTGTTTGATGTAGTGTTTCTCGGTTTCCTCCTCGTGCAGTTATCAGCTTTCCTTTCCCCTGTGCTCTTCTTTGGAAAGAACTACTAGGTCTAGCATTTTCTCAAGGGAGATGGAGGGAATCTAAACTTTGCCTGTCTGATAATTGGAATCAGAATTATTCTGGAAAAAAGTTCTGTTGCTTCACCACATTTATTTATTCAGTACTTTATATCACATGGACTCATGCATTTATTTTCTACTTTGGGTTACAGTCCAGTGCTACATTATTCATTATGTTGCTCAGATTGTTCCAGCTCTGGCCATTGGACACTGTTTTAGGTTCTGCCACTGCTTTTTATTTTGTGTGCTAAAAGAAGTAAATTTGCCAACTACTGTCTATTTTGAGAATTAATATAGTCAGTACTTGGTTAACCAGCTGTAAAACAACATGAAAAAGTACTCAAAAAAAAAAAAAATAAAACTGCTGTCCCATGGGGACAGCAACTGTGGTTCACTCCTGGGCCTCAGTACTTAGAACAGTACTAACAGTAAACACTCACTCCATGACTCTCTGTGAATTGATTGTTTAAGAACACTGTATCCCTTTAAATTGCTTGATAAAAGCTAATTTTCTTTTACAACTGTACTATTTTTTGCTGTCCTTTTTTAGCTAAATTATGTCACATGAGTATACATGCTGTACATGTAAGTACATGTGCGCACAGGTAGATATAACCCTACTGAGACAGGGTCCGTTTTCACTTTCTGCCACCTACCTTTTCTCTTCTCCTCATCATTTACTCTTGCCAACCTCAGAGTCCTTAGTCTAGTCTTTTCCAATCTTATCCCATCCCACTGTTCTTACCTTAATTCAGTGTAACCGCTGTTTTACTCACCACCTGTGGAGGGAACGATTAACGGTGAGGACAGTATCTTTTAGAAATATATAAATTGGATTGTAGGGAAAGGATGAGCCATAGCCCGGGAGACAAAAGTGGCTTGTCACCATAAGGGACTCTTAATCTCAGGAAACAAACTGCGGGTTGCTGGAGTTGGGGGGGTGCTGGGAGGCATGGGGTAGTTGGGTGATGGACACTGGGGAGGGTATGTGCTATGGTGAGCGCTGTGAATTATGTAAGACTGATGAATCACAGAACTGTACCCCTGAAACAAATAATACATTATATGTTAATAAAATTTTTTTTTAAAAAGTGGCTTAGCAAAAGAGTTAAATATATAGGTACTCTCAAAAATACATTCTATGCTTTATTCTTTCATTCATCATTTATCCAACAAACGTGTGTTGAGTACCACCAAGTGCTATGAACTGTTATTATGCAAAAGGAGACTCAGCCTGCCACCAACCTTCCCGCCAAGAAATTTGTAGGAGTTGACTGAACTGGTGGTTTCCAGATTAAGGTTATCATAGTTACTAATTATACAAAGTTAAATTCCTTTAAAGGTTGTTGAGTGACTTTTCAATAACAGAGTTGGAAACTTCTTTACCAGCAGACAGCAAGCAATAGTGTCCATGTACATTCTTGCTGTTCCATCAACTTCCAAGGAACAACATTCCCTTCATACCTTGTGTTATTTCATTAATGAAATTAGGAGTCTAGCCTCAACTATTTCAAAAGTCCTGCTGGTTAAAAAAAATTCTATTTTCTAATGGGAAGCATAATCACTTTTTAAAGAAGATCTTATTTATTTATTTGAGACAGAGAGAGAGAGAGAGACAGAGCACAAGCAGGGAGGAGGATCAGAGGGAGAGGGAGAAGCAGATTTCCCCACCGAGCAGCTAGCCCCATGTGGGGCTTGATCCCAGGACCCTGAGATCATGACCTGAGCAGAAGGCAGACGCTTAACTGACTGAGCCACCCAGGTGCCCCATGGAAGAACAATCACTTTGAGTCAGTAGACTTGGACTTGAATTCTAATTCCATTATTATAGGCAAATTACCTAACATCTCTGAGACTCAATTTCCTGATCAGTAGAAATTGATTGAATATAACAATTTCTCACATGGTTTTGGAATATATAAAATGTATAATTAAAAATGTGCCTTCAATAAGTGCCATTTCCCTTCTTGTCTTTAGACTTCTCATAGTCCGAAGAAAACTTTGAATTAGTAGACGTGGCCTTAAATTCTGATTCCATCCTTAGGCAAATTACATTACTTCTCTGGGTATTCAGTTTCCTCACTTGTAGGAATGGAACTGATATGATGATTCTTTTATTATTATTTTCTTGATGAATAAGATTATGTATGGGAAACATCTGATTCAAATACATCATCAATATACATTAGTGCTTTCCTCTCTTTAGACCCCAACATGATTTTGGTTGTGTTTGCCCAAAAGAAGAGACAGAAATCTGTTCCAATAGAGAGAGCATGAGCTTTGGAGTCAAGGAGATTCAAGAGTGAATCCTGGCTTAATGACTCATTAATGCTTGAAATGTACCTTCAGGCTCTTTGTTTCCCCGTTTGTAAAATAGTGCAAGTAATGTTGAGAAGATTAAACCATGTCATGCATTCGGAGATGGTGGTGTTTCTTTTTTGAGGTAAGGCCACTAAAAAAATATGATACCTTTGGTACAGAAGTAGAGTGAATCAGATTTTTGCTTCATTATAGAAATCCTATTTTCAATATGGATTTCTGAAATTATAACTGGGGTAACATCATCCTTGAGGTACAGCTGTGAATAATCATGAGAAATGTTCTGGGTAATAATGTCATTAGCCCCTTTATGGATCTGGTATCTTATTTGTTATTCAACTAGTATTGACTGAACACCTACTATTTACTTGTCTCTCTTCTGGTTGTTCTTTGTTTTAGGTTCTCTGGAAGCATTGTTCCCCATAAAATTTTAGGTGAGGCAATGAAAAAAAGTCATCAAGCTAGGCAATTATGTAATTGTTCATATTTGGTTATCAGACTATTACATTGTGAGCTATACTTGATATAAAAGATGACATATAAAAAAGACATTTCAGGACAGTAAACATGGAATTTTCAAGTATGCCAACCAAAAGTTGAGTGCTGCTTTCTGTCTGGAGAAGAGTGATCCTTCATAAATGACAGATGATATGCCTCACATAAGCCACAACAGCATTGAAAATGTCTGTGAAAAGCATCTGAAAAGTGCCTGGATTTTCTACAAGCTTTATAGATATTTTTCCTTGAGTTTGAAAAAAACAGGTTCTAATTCTACAGAAGGATCCTAGCAATAGGTTGATGCGTGTCCTACCTCTGCTGTCTATCAAACTAGCCCTCCTCACAGACTCCTAGAACTCTGAGGCCATGCCTTTGTTCCAAAAAAGACCTAATTGTGTGCTTCTTAACCAACTGAGCCACCCAGGCGCCCCTAATTGTGTACTTCTTATTAACATGTGTGCGTGTCAACAGTAATTCTCTTTGGAAAATTAGCCTAAAATGGGCTTGATACCTGAGGACCAGCAGACCTTTTGAATTCTCAAGGTATGATTATTCATGTGCTAGGTAATGTAACAGTAGAAAAAAGTAAATGTATACATGCTTGGGACAAAAAGACAGGAACTATACAATAGAATTTTGATTGGTGACATGTGACATATAGCGTAATGATTAGAGCTGCAGTTTCCAAAGTCAAACACATTGGTTTTTACCCAGAGACTACCATTTCCTGATGATTTGACCTTGGGAGAATTTCAGTAACTCTTCTCAAACTGGGCTTCCTCCTCTAGCAACAGGATTGAGTTGATTCCCTAACTTACTGGGTTGCCATTAGAATTACCTTACATGAGGCATCTGAAGTGCTTAGTGCAGAGGTTTGTGCACCTTAAGTGCTCACTGAATGGTTGCTATTTTGGTTATTTTTAGTATTATTATTATTATTGTAATTGATGACAGTGTTGATGATGGGCTCAGAGCCATAAGAAGAAAGGAGATTTCCCAGATATCCTCCATTCTTTCCAGTTTAGTAGCTGGTTTAATCTCTAGCCATTTCCAGAGTATTCTCCCTTTCTTTGACCATTTCCATTCCCCACTTGCTCTTGTAGTGTGGCTCACATGGAGATTGTTCTTTGCAGAGAATATAAGGGGGAGTTTGTTGTACAGGGATAAGAAAGCATCAGCAAAAGTAAAGACAAGATGGCTTGTTTGGTGGAAGCCACCTGAGCTTTGGAGTCAAAGAGAGCTGGGTTCGGATTGCCCTCTGGCATTTGCTCTCTCTACGACCTTGCACACATCTCTTAGTCTCCTGCTCCTCTGATTCTCCGGTAAAGGAGGAAAATCACACTCATGTCCTGGGGTTAATATGAAAGTTCAGGAAGATAAAGAATCCACAAGAATCAAGACAATGAAAGGCAAAAAATTCAAATAGAACGATGAGCAAAAGACATGAGCAGACATTTCCCAAAAGAAGAAACACAAATGACTGTTAAATATATTATGAGATTTTCAGTTTCGCTAGTAATCTGGAAAATGGCAAATAAAACTGTAATAAGATAACATTTTACCTATCATATTGGCAAATATATATCAATCTGACAATATTAAATGCTGGTAAAATGTGGAGGAGTAGGAGCTCTCATCCAAAATGATGAAAGAATAAACCAATACAACTATTTTGGGAAACAATGTGTCATTAATTAATAGAGCTAAAGGTTTGCAGATACTAGGACCTAACAGTGTTGTTACCCAATCTTTACATAAAGGAAATATTTTGGAAAAATAGAGGGTATGCAGTTGATTGACATTTTGTATCACCATCTATATGCCAAGGGCCTTCCAATGTCTTTTATTCTCTCAGAGATTCTATAATGTGGCTCTTAACTCCAGATAAAATATTCATGTGGCACAATCCTTGCAGATCATACTCTAGAGCACCATTTATAATTTTATGATTTGATTAAGTACTGGCCTGTCTACATACATATGTACAATGTATCAGTTTATTCATCTAGGGGACCAATCAAACACCATTGTCAAAAGGACAAGGCAGAGGAATCAGTGAACATACCTGCTTTACAGCCCATCTCAGGTCTAAATGAAATGCAGGTTCCAGCCTCTGCCGCAGCTTAGCCAGTGGTTGGCCTTTCCGACGAAGTTTATAAATTAGTCTTCAAATAAACTCTATTCATAAATCACTAGTTTCTAGTTACATATATCTGGGGACTTGTACTTCAGATCCCAGACTTTTTTCTGCCTTTCTTTGCAAGACACCATTCTACTTGGTGATAGGAGATGAGTACACATGAAATTATTAATATGTTACCATATGTTTCCAAAATAAAATACTTCAAAATAGTCTGTCTTAACCAAGCTCCACGTAGTAGATGCATCAGACAAAAAAACCCCTGTACAGTATAAGACATCCTGACATCCACAACACTGAGTACTCAGCAGAAGTCTCCTCTCTGGTTTGGTGAGACGCTGGTCCTCTACTTGCCGAGCTGTAACTTATCAGAGCCAGTTTCCTTTGATTCCCAATGGGATTATGTCAGTATTTCTTGTCGTTATACTTACCTAATTTGATTAAATATTATATAAATTGAGTTAAACAAAAGTGTGAAAGGAGTATAAAGGAGTATTATTCATAATAATAATAAAAACTATGTTGAAAGACTCAATAAAGAGAATTCGTTAAAAGTACTCTGGAATTAGGTGTAGGTGAGACCTAGATGAGACAAGGTAGGGAAAACAATCATAAAATTCTAGGGTGAATGCAACAGACTGATATGTTTCTTGTGTGCCTCAAAATTCTTGCTTTAATTTAAAGATATTGGAATTGGAGGGGCGCCTGGGTGGCTTGGTTGGTTAAGCGACCAACTTTTTGTTTCGGCTCAGGTCGGGATCTCATGGGTCATGAGATCAAGCCCTGAGTGGGGCTCCGAGCTCAGCCGGGAGTTTGCTTGAAGATTCTCTATCTCTGCCCTTTCCCCCACTTGCACATGCACACGTGTGCATGTGTGCACTCTCTCCCATCCCACTCTCTCTAATAAATAAATAAGTCTTAAAAAAAATGAAGATACTGAAATTGGAAATTCTATAAGATGCATTATGGATGAAATTTATGTAACGAAAATGAAGTGCAAAGATGGACATAAGCATGTCATTTTCATATGTTTTAGGTTAAAATTGTTATGTTTTCCTGCTGTATTCAACCTTTTTAATTAATTGATTACCTATCCTGATCAAGTTTGATAAATGAATTCGACAGTAGTGATAAAGTTTCCATATTTAATTCAGACTATTAGAAACAAAAAAGCCAACACTAGGCAGTATTGCATGTCCAGAAAGTATAGAAAGACAATTTTCTTAGCTAATTCTAAAATAATAGGCACCTAGAGTGGTGCAAATCCTCATTACTGGAGGTGTTTTGAACTAAGGGACTCTCCATCCAGGTTGCTGGAGAAGTTAATCCTACTTTTACTTGGGGATCAGACAATGTATTCTAAGGTGTTTATGCATTCAATAAAAACTTGTTCATCTGAAAGCCTAAATTCAAGAATTTTATTTTATTTTATTTTTTAGAGAGAGAGAGAGCATGTGAGTGGGGCAGAGGGAGAGGCAGAGGGAGAAGGAGAATCTCAAGCAGACTCACTGCTGAACGCAAAGCCAGACACAGACCTTGATCTCATGAGCCTGAGATCGTGACCTGAGCCAAAATCAAGAGTCAGATGCTCAACCGGCTGAGCCACCCAGGTCCGGCGGGGAGGAAGGATCTTTATTCTCTGTCTAGTTATAGGAAGTGAACTGTTCACTGACTGCCTAAGTCAGGCTACAGCTGAGATAATACTGACAATGGCCACCAACCATTCTTGTCAAGTTAAATACGGTACCCACAGAAATTTTCATATATTCTTGACATTTGCTCTCCTGGTACCATGATGGGCTGATTAGCAGCTCTGCTCTTTCAAAAGGACCATCATTCAGGCTTCTGTCTCTTTGACCATTCCCAGTTTTCATAATGATTCATATTGCTATGTAGGGGTGGACTTTTACCCTGCAATCAGTCATGTTCGACTTTGTGTAAATGGAACAGCCGCATTTAAGAAGGTGCAAGATGGTTATGGCTTATAATAGAATGGGTTATAGGCACGAAGAATAAAAAAATCTTAGAAATGCAGTGGAGATCATACAAAGTGAAAAGGGTGGAGTGGCAGTTCCGTGACCCCTTTCCAATCAGTTTGCAATTTTCTGGTGTCTTTACTAGTAGTTCACTGGAGCCATTTGAGCTCCTGAATCACTGATCAAAGTCAGTCCTTCACTCCTCCTCCACTCTAATAAAAATAATAGTTAACATATATCGAAACCATGTTATATACCAGGAGCCATACCAAAGGCTTCACATTTTATTTAATGCTTTCAGTCAGTGTATATCAAACATTAATGTGCATAAGAATCTCCAGGAGAGCTGTTAAAATACAGATTCTTAGCTAACACTTCCCCTTCCTGCAATTCTAATTCAGATTTCTGGGGTAGGACCCAATGTTTGCATTCCTAGCAAGCTCCTATGTGACTTGACAAGATGCTGCTGGTCTAATTACCACATGTGGAATGGCTCTGCAGATGATTGTCTGAGTCAGCTACTACTATAGTTATCCCCATTTATCCAGGAGAAAACCTAGCCTCATTTCCCCAAGATTAAGATATAGGAAATGATGGAGCTGGGACTTGAATTTGACAACAAAATCCACTATCTTAACTTCTGTGTCTATTTTATCTTGACTCTCAGTTCTACTTCCTCTTCAATTTGTTTTGTGAATTAGGTCCTTGATGTGCCTGAGCGAGTTTGACCTACAAACCAGACTCCTGTGATTAGTAGAACTGGGGGAAAATATTCTTACTGAGGTAGAGGAAGAAAAATAATGTTCCCCTCTAATTTTGTAGGTTCTTGGCTGAGGCAGGACCTATATTAAAACACAGATTAGGGGTGGCTCAGTCGGTTAAACGTCTGCCTTTGGCTCAGCTCATGATCTTGTGATCCTGGGATCGAGTCCAGCATCGGGCTCCCTGCTCAGCGGGGAGTCTGCTTCTCCCTCTGCCCCCCACCCTGCTCGGGCTCTCTCTCTCTAAAAAAATAAATAAAATCTTAAAAAATAAAACACAGATTAGCAGGAGAAAACAAGTTTAATAACGTGCACACCTCCTGTATATATGGGAGATATCCAAGAAAACTGAGCAACTCCGTAAAATGGCCCAAGCCCCCACCTTAAAAACCATCTCCAGCCAAAGACAAAAGATGATGTTGGGGGGAGGTTTGGGAAAGCCAGTCTTAAGGAGGTTTTGAGACAAAGCACAATAAACAAGGATATGGTTGTTATGCAAATTTAAGTCCTGGCCTTCTTCACTGGTAAGTTTTCTAGAGATTTAGTCATCCTCTTCCTGGTACAGAGAGGGAAACACCCTTACCAAAGGAGATTTTCCTTAGAAATGTCACTGTCTCTTACAAAAGGGTAATTTCCACTCAGTTTTCAGAGCTTTTCTTATGTCTGCTGTTTCTTAAAAATAATCAGCCTAAAAAAATCTTTATGCCAAAGAGCCAGATTTTGGGGTGGCAACTTCTGCTCCCCTTTGCTGGATTCTATTTCCCCAAAAGAACAGAGTGGCTGTAAAGAATAGAGAAATGAAATCCTGGTAATATCTTCTGGTTATCTAAATGTGTAGAGTTTCATACTCAGGTTGCCAGGGTTTGTGAATAGTAGCTGAGCCATTGGCAACATCCCAGAATCTCAGCAGGACTAGAGATTCTGAATGGACAATATTTCTTTGTTGAATTCCTAAAACTAAAATTAATCATGACTGGGCATTGTTTAGAAATTGTCTGGGTGTATACTTTCCAGTAATTGATTTGTTTCCACATGGACACCTTGTTTTCGTTGCAAATGGTGTTCTTTGATGGGTTGATTTTATTCCTCTTTGTGTATGCCAGGAGACAGTGTGATGTAACTATAGTGATCATGTGTTTCTTGAGGCCATGTTACTTTATTTTTCCTTCTGACAGGAAGGCTACAGCCTGCAGCCTACAGGAGGATGGAGGATAGGACATTCTCTGACTCTTAGTTTAGCCTAGCTTCTGAAACCATCTTATCTTGTGCCGGCATTTGCTTCTCAAATACTGTATTTCACTAGCCCAGGAAGCCTTAGCAAATCTGACTTTTGGAGGGTAGCTTTATTAGCAAGAAGGTAACCCGATAGTATATAGTAGAAATTGTACAAAGTTAGTGTTGATTATCTATTTAGACATTAGAATGAGATGAAGGCAAAGCAAAGTGGAATCTAGCACTAATATTAATTCGTTAATAAGATATTGTAGAGTGGGATTACAAGAGAATTTAATCACCTTTCAGGACTTTGCAATAGCCACTTAGGACAATAGGTCTTGCCTATTTTAGGCACTCCAAGTACTCAGTCCTTGAGATTCGGGGTCATCGTGGGAAAAAGACATTTGTCTTGTGGATTGAGAGCTCTCTATCCAGCTGATGTATTTTATCATGATGGCAGTCATCTTTCTTTGAGCCCACACGGGACATGCACAAGGCAAGTCTATTTGTCCTTATTAATATTTGGCCTTTGAGAACCCCCTAGCCCATGAATTGAAATTGATGTGAGCACAAAGCCCTTCTTTACATTCACTAACATCATGTGACAATTGAGTGTACAGACGCCTGAAGTCCGAGTGCCTGGGTTTAAACACCATCTCTGCCTTTTACTAGCTGTATGACCTTGGGCAACTGAGTTATCCTGTCTGGCCTCAGTTTTCTCATCTATGAAATGAGGTCCATAGGGTCAATGAGAGGATCAAATGAGTTAATATATGTAAAACATTTAAAAAGTACCTGCTACCTAGTAAATACTATATCAAAGATAATTGTTAATTATTTGGTGACCACAAAGTCAAGAAAACATCAGGTTGCTGAGCCACTAGGGCCTCTTTTCTTCGTTCTTTACCCTGATTGCCCTTGCCAGCCTCACAAACCATAGATGAAAGCATCCTACAGAAAGACAGCAGCTCCACTAAGCACTCTGTATTAGGTCTTTTGGCTCTGGGCTCCACACTAGTTTCTGCTTAGAAAAGGGTTCCTCTGAAGGGAAATCTGTTCCAGGCCTGTCTTGCTGCAGCAAATCTAAAAGAGAAACATTGCAAAGAGGAAAGCATTTGTTCAGTGGAAAAGGGGTTTTAAAAATTTCTGTATTCTTCTTTCTCAAGATTTTGGTCCCTAGTCTCTTGGCTTACTATTTCTCCTAGGGCTAAGTTTGTCTCTAATAGATACCTCTTCTCCATTTCTTCCTGGATGGTGGCAGAGACCCAGAAGAGGACCCATTTGAGGTTACTTTCATATCAAAATACAGTCCTTGAAGGGCATGGCCAAGATTGTAGTATGTACTGGCTGTACATACTACAGTGTAATGGCTACGTTGCTATGGTGACAGATCTTGTCAGATCTTGGTTACTCCTTAGATTTTGTTTGTTATTGTTGTTGTTATTTTAATGATACAAATTTTAGTTCTTATAATTCCATTGCATCATATATCTGACAGATTTTTTCCTTTGCTTTATTATATTTTATCAACCCAAAAGAAATTCATGTGTTAAATCTTTAGTATCACAGTTATCATATTGTCATTACCCTTCCCCTTTTTTCCAGCTTATTGAGATATAATTAACATATAACATTGTGTAAGTGTAAGGTGTACACTGTGTTGGTTTGATACATATCACAAAAAGATTACTATCATAACATTCTCATAACATGACCTCCATTGTGTCACATAAATACCATTTCCTTTTTGTGATGAGATCATTTAAGATCCCCAGAACTTATTTATCTTATAACTGGAAATTTGTACCCTATGACCAGCATCTCCCCACTTCTCTTGCCCTCCAGTCCCTAGTAACCACCATTCTACTCTGTTTTATGAATTTGACTTTTTTTAAATTTAAATTCCACACGTAAGTGGAATTTATCTTTCTCTATCTGACTTATTTCACTTAGCACAATGCCCTCAAATTTCATCCATGTTGTGGCAAACAGCAGAACCTCCTTCTTTCTCATGGCTGAATAATATTCCATTGTGTATATATACCACCTCTTTTTTATCCAGTCACCTGTTGAGGGACACTTAGGTGGTTTCCATGTCTTGGCTATTGTGAATAATGCTGCGATGAACATAGGAGTGCAGATACCTTTTTGAGATCCTACTTTAATTTCCTTTGGATATATACCCAGAAGGGGCATCGTTGGGTCATATGGTTGCTCTGTTTTTAATTTTTTGAGGAACCTCTATACTATTTTTCATAGTGGCTCTACAAATTTACATTCCCATCTATAGTGAGGGGTTCCTTTTGCTTCGCATCTTTGCCAACACTTGTTATCTTTTGTCTTTCTTATGATAGTCCCTTGTGACATTTCATTGTGCTTTTGATTTGCATTTCCCTGTGACTAGTGATGTCCAGCACCCTTTCATGTACCAGTTGGCCATTTGTATGTCTTCTTTGGGAAAAATATCTATTTAGTTCCTCTGTCCATTTGTTTTTAAAGATTTTATTTATTTATTTATTTGACAGAGAGAGAGAGAGAGAGAGAGACAGCGAGAGAGGGAACACAAGCAAGGGGAGTGGGAGAGGGGGAAGCAGGCTTCCCACCGAGCAGAGAGCCCGATGTGGGGCTCGATCCCAGGACCCTGGGATCATGATCTGAGCCGAAGGCAGACGCTTAACGACTGAGCCACCCAGGCGCCCCCCTCTGTCCATTTTTAAATCAGATTGTTTGTTTTATTGCTATTGAGTTGCATAAGCTCTTTATATATTTTGGATGCTAACTCCTTATCAGATATATGATTTGCAGACATTTTTGCCCACTCCATAGGTTGCCTTTTCATTTTGCCATTGTTTCTTTTTCTCTGTAGAAACTTTTTAGTTTGCTGTAGTTCCACTTCTTAATTCTTGCTTTTGTTGCTTGTGCTTTTGCTGTCACATCCAAAAAAAAATCATTGCCAAGACCAATGTCAAGAAACTTTTCCCTATATTTTTTTCTAGGAGTTTTATGGTTTTAGTTCATATGTTTGTGTATTTAATCCATTTCAAGTTAATTTTGTAAATGGTATAGGTAGTGGTACCATTTTGTTCTTTTGCATCTGGTTATCCGTTTTCCAAAAATATTTATCAAAGAGTCTGTCCAGTTCCTATAAAAGTCTTCTTGGCCCCCTTGTCAACTACTAGTTGAACATATATATGAGGATTTATTTCTCAACTCATGAGGCTGTTTCATTGGTGTATGTGTTTATTTTTATGGCACCACCGTACTGTTTTTATTACTGTATCTTTATAATATAGCATGAAATCAGGAAGTGTGATGCCTCCGACTTTGTTCTTCTTTCTCAGGATTACTTTGGCTATCCAGGGTCTTTTGTATATTCATACAAATTTTAAGATTGTTCTATGAAAAATGCCACTGGCATTTTGATAGAGATTGCATTGAATCTATAGAAAGCGTTGGGTAGTATGGACATTTTAACAATATTAATTCTTTTGATCCATGGACACAAGATATATTTCCATTTATTTTTGATTTATGTCTTTTTTTAATTTCCTTCATCAAAGTCTTATAGTTTTCAATGTGTAGATCTTTTATCTCCTTGGTTAAATGTATACCTAAGAGTTTTAGTTTTTTATGTTATTGTGGGTAAGATTGTTTCCTTTATTTCTTTTACAAATATTTCATTATTAGTGTATAAAAACATAACTGTTATCTATATGCTGATTTTGTACTAAGGAACTTTATTGGATTTGATTTGTTCTAACAGGTTTTTTTTTTTTTTGATGGGGTCTTTAGGACTTTCTATATATAACATATCATTTGCAAAGACAATTTTACTTCTTCCTTTCCAATTTGGATGCCTTGTATTTCTTTATCTTGACTGATTGTTCTGATTGCTTTAGTATCCAGGTAATTTTAGTCTTATGGAATGAGTTTGGGAGTCTTCCCTCCTCTTCTATTTTCTGGAAGAGTATGAGAAAAATTGCCGTGAGTTCTTCCTTAAATGTTTGGTAGAATTCACCAGAGACACCATCTGGTCCTGGGATTCTTTTTTGGTGTGGGTTGGCCACCCTACTTTGAATTAGGCAGGGTCAAAACCTTTTTCCAGCCATATCTACATTCCAGAAATCTGTTTTTCCTTCATCTTGGGAGAAACCTGACTAAATCAGAAGTCTAGGAGACCGAAGAAATTATAGATCAATGCTTGTGCTATACTCTTAAGGCATGTAAAAAGAAGAAAGTGTGGAACGCGACATGGCATTAGAGAAGCAGTTGACCGCTGCTGAATGCAGTATGCAAGGTTTGTAGTTTAAAGGCCCTCTCGAGGAATTCTTAAATACCCCTAAGTTAAGGACAGGATGCCATGGTTTCAGGAGTACAGTAAAGGGTGTAGTTATCTGTGGCTAACTGATTACTGGTTACCGCAAATGATCGTACTACTCCCATTATATTAATGCAATTCATTGTAATTCAGTTTACCAGATCCCATTCCAGTGATCAAATTTCTATTGCAATCATCAAAAGCACCCCCTTTTATAATCAGTCAGAGCACCTCTTTTCGTGTGGTCAAAGGATCTGCAAAGTCAGGTTGAAAGCATTTCAAAAAGGTCAAAAATGTTATGAAATGCAGTTTATTATTTAAATATATTCTGATCATTCAGAAGTCTGGCACAATTTTGGAATCCTTATTCTCCCTTAAAATCACCTGTTGAATATTGAAAGATAGAATAATTTTGTGACCAGATCAATCATTGCATTGAGTATAAAACCTTTTGAAACTGTTTTTATTTCTCAAATTGTTCATCAAAGTGTGTGTGTGGAGGTGTGGGGGTGTGTGTACTTAAAATCAGATGAAAGAAGCAAGGTAACCTGCTGTTTTATTTAACAGACATCCTGAACAAGATCAAAGCAACATCTCCATCCCATATGGGATAAGGTCTTTCTTGTGATCGTATTATGTTTTGCTTGCCATAGGTTTTAAGTAAAACTATATTGGTAAACTTAGAAATGGTGGAATAAAGATGATTCAAGGACGATTGAAAACAGTCTTTCAAAGGGCCTCTGATAAGTATTTAATGTTTCCTATGCTTCCTTTCTCTACTGAACTCAGAAATTTGTAACTCAGAAATTTGTACAAATATTCAAAAATACTTTCCAATATGCCATAGTGTTTTTTAACAGTGCCTGAGTCAGTGTCCAAAGAAACACATTATCTGCCATGACACAGAAAATAGTGTATTCATATATTTTCTACCAAACAGTTTTCCTAACTGGAGACACTGTGTTTTCCAAGGAAATAAAACCCCTAAATGTCAATATGAATAAATTACTAATAACGAACTCTTCACTTATCTTTAATGCTTTGCCAAACACCAGCTTGATTGAAATGCTGATATTTAGTAGAAAGAAGAAAGGGGCTATCTTGGGGAAGAATCAAACTAACTAGAGTAGTGGAGTAGAGCATTTCTGTGTCAAATTCCATCTGAACAATCCTGTTTTTTTAAAGGTCGGAAGCCCATACATACTTGGAATTTTTGCTCTCTGCCTTTGATTTAAAGCACAAAATCAAAAGCCTGTTCTATGAAAAGAAGTGCACTTGAGCAACCCAGGAATGTGCTGAAGCCTTTCTACAAATTAATCTCTTCTTTAGTGAAGTGAAACATCGGGACCATTCAGGGACAGTGGGAGGGGCTCGGGGGCTTGAATCGGAGCCAAGCTTAATGAGACAGAGTTGGAGGCAAAATGGAATTGAACTGTACCTTGTTAACTGGTGAAAGCTGTGAACGAGGTGGACTTACTGGCCAAGAATTCTTTCCCTTTGTTGAAATTAACTACAGGGGATTTTGAGGTAGTTTTCATAATCTTTAAAGATCATGGGATATTTTTAAAACTTTATATTTAAAAAAAAAAAACTTTGAGATAATTCTCTAATTCTGATTGCCAAATTTCCTGCCACCTTGAAGAACAAACCCTTGTTTGTTTGGCCAGTTTATTAGGCATCTATGTTGCTAGCCACTCTGTCAGGTGCTGGAGAAAAAGCGATGATAATCTGATAATCACAGTCCCTGGCCCAGAGTGACTCACATTCCGGTGAGAAGGGCTTGAAACTTTCAGCCCCAGTGGGAAAAGCAGAAATCAAGAGGCCAGGCATACATCAGGCATTCAGCTTAAGTTCTTGGAGCAAATCATTTCTCTTAGGGATCATGACATATCTTTTCCAGAGAGACTGTTCTGTGGTGCCATGCTGGTTTATTCCGTAAATTTCTTCTATAAAAAATTTGCTAGGTAGGAAGCCTGGTATCTTGAGATTGAATGTTCAACCAGAACACAGGAAACCTGAGTTTTATGACAGAGAAAGATCATCTTGAACCGGTTCCTAAAACATTCTATGCCTTAGTTTCCTATTTTGTAAAATGGAGATGAGACCTCTTCTGTGAGGTTACTGGAACAGAATGCTGACCACACTTAGCAATGGCTTAACATGTTTCTCAAACACAAGTTATTTGTTTAGCATCTTCTGATCATTCAGAAAATCCTAATTTTGGTGTGTATGCTCTCTTAGCCTGACTGCTAAAATGTTCATGGGATAGAATAATACTGTGCCTAGAATGGACATTGGGTTAAGTGTAGAATCCTGTCTTTTAAGGGGCTCTGCGGAGTGAATGAGTCTCCAAAACCATGAGTAAAATGGGTAAGTAATATGTGCTTAGGGGTAAGAGAGAAAATCTTAAACTCTGTTCTCATCTGTCATTACTTTCCACAATTATGTGTTTCATAATACGTGTAAAATATTAGAATTGTCAATATATATACTTTATTAATAAGTACACATATATTAGCAGTGCATGGTCAGCTTTTCCTTATTGACAGAGTTTATGGTCAACAAAGTTAGGAGATTCCTGTTTTAGAGGTAGAACAACTAGTTATTGGAAATATATTTCTCTCCAGGCAAAAGTTGATAAAGTGTCCAAAACAAGTTTAATTCCAAATCTTTTTAATAGGAACCTAGGAAACTCCATAGATATAAAAACAGAACCAGTTTCTGTTGTTATTTTTCTATTTTAATATGTTTACACTCTGAAACTCTGACTTGGAGAGGTTCTCTGAAAGCTGAAAGTCTGTTTTTAGCACCAGATTTCAGGATTCTTGTATAGCATGGGAAAGGCTACAAAAATGAAACACATCGATGCATTGTTCAGAGCATTTCTTGACTCTGCAGGATATTTGCATCCCAGATCGACCCTCCTAACTTCCCACCTTATTGTAAGCTCTGGGGAAGCTGGCCACAGTGACTGTATCATCTAAGTCAGAGAACTTCTGGTTTCTGTTTGCACTTGGACAATGAGAATCCTTGTTAATGTACAGAGAGTGGAAGAAGAGAAAGCGTGGGGTAAGATGACCCCAGCTCCCTCCTGACAAGATGGCAAGTTGGCAGTGGTTTAATGGCCACAACCTCTGTCCAGCAGACCTCTACTAGAGGCGCAGCTCGCCTGGTTCCTGGTGCTGCTCCCTCCTGTTGCTTGTTCAGGTTGACAAAGAGTAAGAGCAATCTTGCTATTGCTGTGTCCTCTGTTGTTGGTTTCCTAAACCTTGCCCCTGGGTTGTAAATAGATCCATCATTGAAATCTCTTTAATTGCCCCTTTTGGTTTACATCAATTTCCTATCAGGACCCTGATTGAGTCTCCAGTTGAACTCAGCTCTCTTACTAAACTGCAGGAGATACAGAGGTGGATAACATATGGCCCTAAATCTGGCTATGTTCCAAGTTTATTGGTTCTTACATTCAAAGAAGGTTTTTGATGTTGTTCTCATCAAAGCAGAGTTGTTGGGATGCCTGGGTGGCTCAGTTGGTTAAACATCTGCCTTCGGCTCAGGTCATGATCCCAGAGTCCTGGGATCGAGTCTCGCATCCCCCCTGCTCAGTGAGGAGCCTGCTTCTCTTTCTGTCTGCTGCTCCCCCTGCTTGTGCTCTCTCTCTCTCTCTCTGACAAATAAAATCTTAAAAAAAAAGCAGAATTGTTGTTTTTCTTAACAATATATGCAATAGTCAACATTCAGCAGAAAATACTATGCTCATGGTTTTTCTTTCCTGGTGCATTCATAGAGAAGGAAGCCAGTATCTACTGAGACAGTTGCCTTACAGGAAGTCACACAAACAAGGTAAATGAGGTAAAGAAAATTACAACTTACTGTGATTATATGCTTAATAGAATAAGATGGTGAGTTTATTTGGAAACCAAGTGCCAGGCCTGTCCTTGGTGGAGTGAGCTGACCTCTCAGGGAATGCATATAGTTTATTATAATTTAGAAACATAGAGATATAAATTTAGGAGAAAAATATGCCTTGTATTAAGTTTAGATTTTTGAAATAATCTAATAGTGCTACTACTACTAGGAGTAATACCTAACATTTATTGAGTGCTTTGTATGTGTTTTGCATGTATTAACATATTTAATTCACATAACTACCCATAAAGTAGGTACTATTGCCATCCTTGGTTTTGTTTTGTGTTTTTTGTTTGTTAAAGAAAGTGAAGAATACAAGAAGTTCACCTAAGATGGGAATCTATGCAATCTAGCTCCACATATGAGCTGATCATTTTACAAATAATGTTGACTTAACAAAAATTATTTTATGAATGAAAATAATTTTTTCCTCCTCCCCACCATATAATACATCTGCCTCATTATTAGAATAACAAAAAGAGTTTTACTGTTAGACTTCTTTCTTCATTCTGGGAAGTCCTTTTCAGCAGTTACAATTGGATTATTTCAGAAAGAGAAAAAGGAATTCTATACTTCCTGTGAGATATATTTAAAGGGATACATTTTTTAACAGAGAGCATTTTGGCTTTTCAATAGTTAGAACATTAGTGTGAAAGTCCTTTTAGAAGGAATAAAAGTACTCTTTAAAGTCAAGACCAAATTGTCCAAAGCTTCTCCCAGGCTGGTCACATATCAGTGTCTTTGTTGTCAACCAATAGTCTGGGATGCATAAGGAGCAGAGAGTAGTATTTCAACTTAAGTTTACCATTAGAAATCTACTTGGAAGTCTACTCCCTTTGAGAAGCTGTGAAATCTCCTGGATGTTTAAAATATGTCACATTGGCTGTTTTTTATCACCTTCAACTGTGAGTTTCACCTAGGAGGAAACAGATCTGGTTGGCAAACCATGGCCCCAACCATGGTTGGGATATGTGATTTATCCTGCGTGGAGCAAGTGGGAGGGGCCAGAGTGCTCTGGGTTCTGGTCTGCTCTGATGCTGAGCAGGCCCTGGCCTTGCTCCTGAAATCTGCCTTGCGGATGTCTTTTGGGCCAGGCTATATTGTAGATCAAATACATTCCATCAGAAGATCTCTTACTAACCTCCTAGGATTACCCTGCTTTTCTGAGACTAAAATTCAGAGTCTGTAGAAATAGCATTTCCCATAGAATGCACAGTGTAAGATTGATCAAAAGAGTAAAAGAAGAAGAAAAAAAAAGGAATGCATGTCACGTGAGATCATTATTAAAAAAGAGAATGATTTTCTGATGGAAAATTCCAAGCTCCCTTTGAACAACTGCCTTGGAGAATGTCCTTAGGAAACAGAGGTCTTACATCTAATATGTCATTAACTATGCTTATGATTTCCTCTGCGTGTTTATAGGTGGGAGTCAGGGTGTGGAATGTGCAAATATTACACAAAAATTACAGTACAGTGATTACTTCCTTTGCCAGTCCACTTTCCGGAAAGTCATGAAACACTGCAATGGCATCTCTGGTATGTACGGAAACTTAAGCTTTTACCTTTATTTAACCTCACAAATTAGGTCTGACCCAGAGTCTGCATCATGTGCATACTAAGACAAACATTTTGAGTGAATTTGGAAATTCAGGGCATGCGTGTTGTGGACAAGATTAAAGTCTCTCTTTCCCAGAAAGATCTTCTGCAGCTCTACTCCTGCTTGACAACGAGGAAGAGACATCGTCTGTGGAAAAGAAACCAAAAAGAATGTTAGGTTGGGCCCTGAGCTGTAATCCACATTACCCATTGCTGGTTTGTCCACTGAAGCTGTGGAGCTCTTGCATGCTAAGTTGGTGAGAGTCCAGTACTAATGGGGCCGAAGGTCAATGGTCTGGCTTAGTTCTTGTGGCTGTCATAACTCCACCCCATCTGCACAGTTATGCCCTCTCCCATCAGGTTATAGGGTTCTCAGAACTGACATGGAGCCTGGAGGAGCAAGCCTGATATTCCAATCAGGTGACTGATTTCTGGTATAAGCTCAGCTGTTCTTTGCTCTGAGACCTTGAACAATATGTTTAGGTTCTATCTTGGCCTCAGTTTCCTTTTCCAAAGGGCTTTTGGAAACATCATAATTTCACCATCAAAATTCTTAGCCCATTGATGATAGTTACTACAGTTTACATTTCTCCTGTTTCCCATGTGGTGCCTTTTATTAAGACAGAATTAGAGAAGATTACATACACACACACACACACACACACACACACACATGTGTGTGTGTATATATATATACACACACACACATATAAAGACAGATATAAAGACAGAATTAGAAATATAGAGACAGAATTAGAGAAGTTCATATTGATTTATACTGGGCCACAAGGATAGACTGAATGATGGCAAATTTCCTCTAGAATATCAAATAATAAAGATAATAATAGTAGTATAGTAGTAGAGCTGGTAATGTGTGTCAACTGCATGACATTTTTCAAAGGTTAGTATCTGTTTTGATCCTCACTACAACCCTCTGAATCAGGTATTATTACCATATCTAATTTATGGCTGAGGAAACAGAATAAGAACACTCAAGTTACTTGGCCAAGATCAATAATAAAGTGAGAACCGGAAATTGCTTAAAGGTTCCATAGTTGATGTCATTTAACCACTACAAACCTTCCTGGATTTGGACACCCAGACATTTCTAATAATTGGAAGTATTTTTTCTTCTCTCTGTTTGATAACTGTAGAGTATTTCCACACATGCAGATTGGTCTATTAGAAAATCAAGGGTTAACTAATGTGTAGAGAAAGTAGAAATAGAGTATGACTCTACTTGACTGTTTGCCTTATCACTAGCCTCCTACCATGACAGTTTCAGAAGTTGAGAAAATGTAAAGCTTTCCAGCACCTATTTCTTTGGTCTCCTTTATAAACAAAGTAAATCGGATTCCCCTGGGTTTATTTATACTCTTTGGGAAAAGATCTAATTTGCTCTCATTTAGATTTTTGGGTTAAAGCTGGTTTTTATCCAAAGGTAGATTGGTAAATTAAAAAACTGAAACTGCAAGCAACTCCTCAAACTAACCACATTCCTGAGTAAAAGGAATACTTCTAACTCCTTTCATTGTCAAGGATCAATTTCACCTGTGGTCCATCATACCTTTAGGGCACTATTGATCCAGCTTTCTACTCCACCAGATCTTTACTTACTCAAAGCTGCCTAAAAAAAACTTTTCCATCTGTCTCTGTAACTGGGAGACCAGGAAGGACCCTACCTATTGGGAAAGTTTAGTAATTTTTTATTTTTTATTTTTTAATTTTTATTTTATTATTTTTTTAATGACACCTTTTAAATCAGTGATGTTGGTGCTATGGATCAAATTTTGCAACCCTCTCCTCTGCCTTCATGTTGAAGTTTAACCTCCCATATGATCGTTTTTGGAGATAGGGCTTTGAGGGAGTAATAAAGGTTAAATGAGATCTTGAGGCTGGGGCCCTAATCCAATAGGATTCAGGGCTTTAGGAGAAGAGGGGAAGATATTTTTCCCTGCTCCCCCCATCCTCCTCTCTCCTTATTGTCTTGCTTTCCCTTGAACACAGCTAGGAAAGGCTATGTGAGCACATGGAGTGATTGCAGCTATATATACACAAGCCAGGAAGAGAGTGCTTACCAGTACCTGAGTATACTGGCACCCTGATCTTGGACCTCTGGCCTCCAGACTATGAGAAAATAAATTTGTGTTGTTTAAACCATCTACTTCGTGATATTTAGCATGGCAGTCCTAGTAAACTCTAATACATACTCTTTTAGGCAGTTGAAACACTGGGGTGAGCAATGGGTGTAATTTTTGAGTAAAAAAAAAAAAGGCTTCTTAGTACCTTTGTTACCACATCAGTACTCAAAGTTGTGATGGGCAAATAGAATTTCATTCCAGTTTTGCTTAGAATAATAAAGTCATACCAACCCTAGATATTATCTCTTTCAATCTTCTCATTTTACTTATGAGGAAACAGGCATGGGTAAGGGGCCCACATTAGTTAGTTACAAGGTCTGTACTAGAGTTCAAACACTTAGATTTCCAGTTCTTTATTCCTGCTGCCATATAAAATGTTTCATCTTGTTATTATATTTTTACCATTGATTCAGTTGTCCTTTTTTGCTTTGTAACCTTCAATATCAATGTGCTTACCTTTCAAAAATATTTTGTTTGTTCCTTTAAGTGTTTACTTCAGAATAGATTTTCTCTACCTGTTTTTACTACCTTATAAACCACATGGTTTTCAGGGAATACGCTAACAAGATTTTCCATTTTTTGTATGCTTTACTCAGTTAATAAATGACAGTGGTTTTCACCGATGCTTTTCAGCTCCATTAAAAGGTTGATTTTCCTGAAATGAACATGCAATTTTTTATTTAATGTACTGAATTTCTAATTATAGTCCATAATTAAATTATGGTCACTGTCCTTGAATTTTCTTCACTCCTATATTTCTAGACACTTTTTTCCCTCTTTCACATGACAGAAGGTCTCTAGCTGTTTCCATTTTTAATTTTGCTTTCCTGAGCTACATAAGAGCTTTTGTTATGCCCTCACAAGAAGTGTTGATGCTTTGTGAAGTCTAAGGATGGCTTTGTCAGATAGTCTTGGCACAGCCTCAAATAAGTACTCAGTCTTCATATATGATGCTATGTATAGACATGCATGGTACTTTGTAGGTGTTTTGAAGACCATCTCTGATCTTTTCCAAGTAAGGTAGTTTAATCTCAACATCAAATTGAAGTGGTGCAGAATCCCCCCTTTCAGTGGTTAAAAGTGGATTTTAATCAAAGGACTATCGTGATGTTGAAAGCAAATATTTCTAGGGGACCTAGAAGTTTACAGAGCAATTTCACATACATGATTCCACAAGCTCTTCACTTTAAGCATGTGAGAAGTTTACAGGATGAATAATGTTATATCCATTTTGCAGATGAGGAAGTGGATAATGAGAAATCTTAAATGTCTGACTCAGGACAAACCACTATTGAGAACTAAAATCCATAATTTTTTGTCTCTAGTTTCTTCTTTTTTGTCCTTTATGCCCTTTCTTGCATATTGCATCTCTACCTCATGAGGATATTACTTTATTTACAAAAGGTTTTGCTGAGTTTCTTTTAGGCTGTGAGGTTAGAAACATAAACTCGATTAAATGAAATTTAACTCTTAGTTCCATTTACTAAGCAAATATTTTTAAAATCACTTGTTCCTTAACTCCTGTCCCTTTTCAAACTAACTTATATTATTGGATATAGCTTTAGTTAGTCATGACCTAGAGCTGTTTAAGTTCAACTCTTACACCCAGTGCTCTACTTGGGAAGAAATGGCACTCAGCATATGTGAGCCTCTGTTACTATTTAGGAGGGTCCATTTGATAATATATTCTAGCTTAGAAACTTAGAAAGAGACTGGTAATGTAGAGGTTAATAACTTTTCAGACCTACCTGGCTTTGGAGCTTGTCTTTTGCACAAGGCAAGATACTGAACCTCTGTAAGTCTCATTTTCTTCAATGTTTAAAAAAAATGGAAATAATTTTGGTATCTCCATCATGGGTTTGTTAGAAATATTTAATAAAATATGAAAATCCTTTTACACAGTGTAAAATCTTGCTCCCAGAGGCTTGGCTTCCTAAAATCAAAGCTAACCAAATTCAGAATCTCACATACGTCTTGCCTCCATTATGAAGTCCAAATTTTTTAGGCGAATCCTCAAAATTCTTCAGTCTCCTTCCCTTGTACCATTCCAATTTCACCCCTTTCCCTTCTCACTCAACTTTTATTCCAGCCACTCTGAAAAGGCAATCATCCCTTCCCACCTGTACTGCCCTTCCCATGTCACCAAATGTTTGCATTTTCTTTACCCTGCTGTCATTTGTTGGAATACCCTCTCCTCCTGCTATGAAAGCACCACACTCCTGCAAGATAAAGCACACCAAGAGTTTATTGCTCTGCCAGATGTTTCCAAGGCACTTTGTCCCTTGTGTCTATTGCAATACTTTTCTGAACTTGTACCTTCTTGCCCACAGCCCTGACTCTTTCACTAGACTTTGAGGTTTTTAGAGCAGGCATCCCATTGGGTTCATCTTTGCATTCCTGGTGTCAGGCACAGAGTGAATAGTCAATAACTGTTAGATTGAATTGAACTGATCAGTTAATCCTTAAGTTATTACAGAATATTCACTACACTACGTAGTCTGGGAGAACACGTTGGACAACAGAGCTTTGCCTGTGGAGTATTTAAAGTTCATTGAGTAAAGACTTGAAAGATAAAACACTTAGTGAATTTTTGCTTAATTAAATGAGATGATCACCATGAAGTACTCAACACAGTTCCTGGAATATCACAGGTTCTACCAAACTTTAGTCGTTTTACCCACAGGAGGAAATGGGTTCAAATCTGAAATGATGAGAGCAGTGCTTTTTCTTTGGGAAAACTGTCCAAAATTTGTTTAAAAATTGTTTGTAAAACCATTTAAAGTAATATTTAGATAAACAGCTTGTTCAGTGAGTTTTGCTCTGGTGATCTTAAAGTCCTCTGAAATTTTTTGAATTTTGAGTTAGAAAATTTCTAGAGAATCCCAGCAACCCATATCCCACTAGCCTTCAGTTAATGGGCACATAATAACATCAGTTTTTATTTTGTTTTCAATTTGAGCTATTCCAACAAATTAATAAGTATGGGAAAAACAATTATAGAATAAACTCAAAATATGTCTATGTAGGTGAAACTAATTCCTTATTTGCATATTTTCTTTTTTATCTATTTGAAGAATACAATTTGAATCTTATTAAACAAAATGTATACAATTAAATAGTTCCTTAGAGCCTATTTGTCCATCACTCTTAAGTAACTACAGATGCAATAAACTGGTTTTGTCTCCCTCGCTAATATTGATCAGTTATCTTACACTTTATCTAAGCTGGTTTTATCCTTATATTCTTTGTCTTGAGATTCAGAATAACATATCCAACTCTTTTCTTTGGTGTTGGTGTGCAAGATAACACCATTTTAGGGAATCTATCAGATGTTTTAGTAAGATTGCTTAAGAGAAGAGCAGTACTTTTTGGGTATCAGGTTAGAAAAACCAAAATTAGGGAAAAAATAAATTTTATCTCAGTAACCCTCAAGCAAAACTAAATTCTTATCTTTTAGAAGAAAGATGTAAGACATAAGACAACTCATAAGTTGTTGTGAGAATTAAATCAGATCATTAATGTGACCAAGTAAATGCTTGGTAAGGGTTAGCTATTAATATTAAAGCTAGACCTTCAATTGCAATCTTTGAATCAATCTCTGTTAATATTTAATCTTAATTTATGTTAATTCTAATAATAATCATGCATTGTTTTCATAAAGCACATATGATTTGAATTGGTGATAAGGCATTACAAGGAAGATTGGCAGAGAAATAGCCTTTGGGAAGAATGCAGAGACCTATGCATTTATTCATGCATCCACCTGTCTATCCATCAGTCCACCCCAGGTTTCCACTCATTTACTCAGTACATACTAGATTTATGAGTCCATTATGCCAAACTATGTTGGCTTTGGAAATGTGTCAACTTGCCTAAGCTGAACTTCATTTTCCAGAATTCTTGCTCCTACGTTTCCCATCAGGGTGGATCAAAGAGGGATTTCCGCCGTGAGATACGAAGGGTGGAAGTGAAATAAAAGGCCTGGTGTGGCTCACACGCATTGTCTTATCTGCTGCTGCCCTTGTTGGTGTAAGGCAGTGCTCAGGCCTGTAACTACCATCCCTTGGATACATCTTCATCTGGTCCACCTCCTGGACCAGGTGTATGTGTTTAGCTCTGTGATGAAGGGCCCTGAAAGACACATCTTAAAGGTCAAAGTCAGCAAGAACTGACACAGGTTTCTGGCTTTCCTGGGCTCCCACTGCTGCTGTGTTTCCAGCTCAGGCTTGCTCTCCCCCACTTTATATTATCTTCCTTTCCCAAGGACATGCCCTGCAGACTCCAAGCTGTAACTTCAGACATAAACTCAATAACCCTATAGAAATTGCTTACCCTGCTCCCACAATTGCATATGGTCAAATATCTGTAACAAATCTTCTCATTAAATATATATCCTAGAGGTTCTGCTTCTCTGATTGAACCTGGACTGACCCACAAACCTAGTCTTAGATCTGTCATCATTGAATCATATTCTTTTATAAGGGGAAAGAACACTAGAATTTATTCTGAATAAACCTGCTTGAACACACCATTCTCTTACTCAGAGGGAAGATATTTGTTGCTTGATCCAGAAATACTTTACTTGACTTCAGTATTTTTTTAATTTGTTTTTATACTATGAAAACCATAACTCTTAAAACTGATGATTCCATTTGGAACTGGCTTTTAAAAATTACATTTCCTAATATTTCTTTGCCTTTTGGCTAGCTTTGAACCCTGTGACTAGTTGACTGGTGGCTTTATTTTGTTTACTAACCCTTAAATTATATCTTCCTTGATTTCCTCATCTGCTTCAAAGTATAATTTATCCTCTTACTATATTTATCTCAGTTTTCTACATTAGACAACTTTTGGAGGGGAGTATAGCTACAAATAATAAATGAAAATAAATGTTCAATATTTTTTTCAGCTTACTATTATATAAGAGGATTTACATAGGTATAAATTTTAATTGGACTATTAAGTAGAAGTTAGAAGTTTTCTAATTTCTTACAAACATGTCATTATAAACTTTCAAAGGAAGAACCCAAATGAATAAAGTAAAACTAATATTATGTTATACTCAAGAATGTGTAGATGTTTAAACATGTGTGATGTTCAACTATTTCTGTGTTTTTCATTCATCATTCATTCATTCATTTCTTAGTTGATTTATTCAAGCAACAGAATCATATATTTAATACTATTGAGGAAAACTGTTAAATGCTGGAAATACAACTTTCCTGCACATCAACTAATGGGGAAAACAAATGAAGAGTGGAAAAAATACAGTGCACAATGTATTAAGCATTATGTTAGAGAGAAGTACAGAGAACAGACTGAGGATGAGGTGTTGCCACTCAGGGTGGGATGAACTCAACTCAGAACAAGGTTGTCAGGAACGGTCTGTGAAGGATAAAACCAGGACTAAGTTTGGAAGAGAGTGAATGAGTAAGAAAGAATAGAAAGGTGTTGTAGGGAAGCCTAGAGAGGCATGAAGAGATTGTGACATTTTGAGACTTGCAAATAGATATCAAAGTGATTGAATGTTAGAATATGTACATGGATGAAAGGGAAGGTTTTGTGAGCACAGAATGTGTCTTACCAACAAGTTTGGTCTTTATCCTGAGGGCAAGTACAGTTCTAGAAGAATTTTCAAGTGGGAGAATAACGATTTCACATTTAAGTTTATCTCCACATGTATACCTTAATAATCATCTCAAATTTAACATGGGTCAACAGAGACCCATTATTTCTTCCTGAGACTCACTCTCCGCCCCCAGGCTTGCCTGTCTCAAAAAATGGTACGCTATCTGTTGAGTGCTCAGGCCAAACATTTAAGCATTTTTCCTGTTTTTCTTTTTTTCCTTGCCCTTCACATCCAATTCACTGCCAATCCACTGACTAACTCTTAAATGTATTTTGAATCTATCCACTCCACTGCCTACCCACTTCTAGTGAGCCAAACTAAATCATTTGTCTTTTTTTCCCTCTGCAATAACTCTCTGGGTAATTTAGAGTATCTATCCAGTCTTTTTTCACATACTCATTTTAATTAACTGCATCAGACCTGCCATTCTGTGATATTATATTTCCCCTACTTCCTTGCTTATTTGTATCTGTCTCAATTTAGAATGTAAATTCCCTGATACTAAAAACTGTTCTTGTTCACCAACCTATAGAGCAGTACGTGGCAAATAGAAGGCACTTAAGAAATTTATGTTACATTAATGGATAAAAATATAAGAATGGTTATTCTGGAGACAATGTAAAGAATGGCTTCTAGAGGGGCAAGTCTAGAGACAAGAGTAGTTGAAAGGCTGTTTAGCAAACACTGCTTCCTTTGCCCACTACGCTGGTTTCAGCTGTAGCTCTCTTGGGCAGTTCTGTGTGCAGGGGCAGCATGCTACCTCAAGCGCCTTACTTATGTCAGCTTTTCTGTTTCAGACATATTTGTAGAGGAGCCCAGAAGTGAAGGAGATTTAATGCAGGGGCCACCCTTTCAACCAACAGGGGAAGGGAGAAGGTGTAAAGACCCACTTCCCATCCTTCAAAGGGAAAATTCTGAGATGCATTCTCCGTGGTTTTGCAGAGCTTCCCCAGCACCACTGAACTCCTTTATCCACAGTGGGAAGCAGAACAACAACACAACTTTGATTGCTTTTTTTAACTTCCCTGGCTCACTCTTCCAGCTCTCTTATTCCTGCTCTCTGGGGTCACCTCACCAATCAACTACCTGCACCCAAGTCCCTGTCTCAGATTTTGTTGTTACAGGAAGCTCAAACTAATACAACCTTTTTTGTGTTAATGTGTACAAGGAGAGATGAAGATTTGCAAGCTCTTTGGTGGTGAAAGTGGCAGGATTTTGAGACTGTTTTAATGGAATGAAGAGGAGGAAATATAGGAGGGGGAATTCAAGAATTCTCAAGTGTATGTTGGTGTAATTCATTCTGATGGGAAAGAGGTTGGGGGAAGCACAAAATGAGTAGCTCAGTGTTCTAGTACAACAACCAAGGGCAAAAGTCCAGAAAGTTGCTAATGTGAGAGTAGGGGCCTCAGAAAAATTCTCAAAAGCAAGGAGTTTCTTGGAGTCAGTTTCAACTTGGTGTGGGAAATAGTTGAAGCCAAAGCAAAGAGACAGCCCCAAATGGAAGATGGGTAGAATGAGAAAATAAGAGGAAAAAAGAACAGGTAATAGTGCTAATGACCCCTCCAAGTCCTGAAATAAAGAGAATGAATGTCTACATTTGAATGGTTTTAGCTATTCAGGGCTACCCGTAGTTGTACTGATTATTAATTGATGTTTTGCATGTAAAGCGGTCTGTTGTTCACTATTTGAAGGTTGCTTAAGCATACATAAATATAGTTTTCACTGAAGAAAATTTTGACATTTTAAGATGCTAATATGCTTTGAGAAATTTCAAAAGGAGGAATACAATGTGTTGCATTTCCTAACATTATTTGATGTTTTTCCTCTCTTAAGAAACCACAGCAAGGTTGCCTGGGTGGCTCAGTCATTAGGCGTCTGCCTTCGGCTCAGGTCATGATCCCAGGGTCCTGGGATCGAGCCCCGCATCGGGCTCCCTGCTCCACGGGAGGCCTGCTTCTCCCTCTCCCACTCCCCCTGCTTGTGTTCCCTCTCTCGCTGTCTCTCTGTCTGTCAAATAAATAAAGAAATAAATCTTTAAAAAAAAGAAACCACAGCAAATATTCCTTAGTAACCATTAGTTTAGCTGCACTTGAAATTTCTTTCTGTTATAGTATCTGATGTTCACATTGGCTAAAATTGAAATGGTCTCCAGGAATGGTCTGTTTCCAAACCTCAAAGACAATGAACTTCCAGATTTCAGATATTCTATAAATTGTAATAAATATAAATGATGCAGAAATTTGTCAGAACAAATCATTTCATTAAAACATTCTTAGCAAAGTTTTAAGTGTGTTAGAAAACTCAGGAAAATTTTCAGGGGTTCAAAGTTTGGGAGATAAATTTAAAAACAAACTCTCATGTTTTGGATATCCCTGCCAGATTGCATGTGGTAAACACATGGCAGTGGTCTCATCTGGGCTTTCACAAGGAGAACACCTATCCCCGTGTTTCCTGGCCCCAGGGAGTTTCAGCTACTGCAGGTTTCCAGTCCTGTAGACTCAGTCCCATTTAATGTCTAAACCTGTCTGGTCAGATGAGATCTTAGGATGGTAATCTTAATCCACTAGGCAGTCTTCAGACCCCTCATGAGGATGTGCTTTCCCAAGCTGTAGCCCAACTGTGGTCTTGGCTCTGATTACTCTTTCTGGGTGATCGTGCCTTTCTCTGATTGACATTCCTGTTTTTTATCCAGGTGAGGCGGCTTGCCTTGAATTCTACCCTGCTTGCTTGTAGCTCTGACAACCTGAGGAAGGTCTGTTAGTCTTTGTTGGGAGAGGAATGGAGTATGTGAAAACTGTCCCTATACTTTAGCTTCTGATTTGCTTAAAGCCAGATTGATTCTCCTATACCCAGGACTCTAGCATGCCACTGAGTACAACTATACCACTACCTTAATGTACTGACTGCTCTGCTCATCCACTTTAATATATACTCCAGAAGAAGCATGAAACAAGATTGATTGCCAGTTCTTTCCAGGACATTGTGATGTGGATGCTATTACTGAGCAAGCATAATAACTATATAAACATATAAACATACATACCACTATGGTGTAGTCTCATCATAGTGGAATCTCCTATCCAGATTTTACTAATTGAAACAGAGGAAAAAAAGGCAGAGGGAAAGGGAAAAACTTGAGAGCATATTGTTCAAAACTTAAGACTGAGAGAGGACAAACAAACCAAAGACACATGTTCACTTATTTTTTTTATTATATTATGTTAATCACCATACGTTACATCATTAGTTTTTGATGTAGTGTTCCATGATTCATTGTTCACTTATTGATTCATTCAACAGATATTATCTGAGAACCACTCTATGTCAGACACTATTCTGTATACAAGAAACATAATTATAAAAAAAAGACATAAAAATTCTCTCCCTTCATGGCCATTCAGTGAGTACATTCATGCACATCTGCTCTTAAAGTAAATTCAGCTTATTTGGAAAGACCCAATTAAGGACAGTCATTGTGTTCTAGTATCAGATTTGAAACTTGTTTTCCTAAAGTAGATAAAAAGCCTAAACAAACCAAGGCTAGTTTGTTAAACACAAAAACTATGATCACATAATCGGTTTTATTTGCCTCTATTTGTGTGTGGTAAGAATTGAATAGAGTTTTTTAATGTGGGAATTTTGAAGACCAAAAAAATGGGAAAAATTTTTAAATACCGTATTTTCTAAACAATTAGTTTATACACAAGCATGACTAATTACGATATAAATAATCACAAATAGCTTTGATTTCATCACCAATCTCAGTCTACTAGAAATTGAAATAAAGAGAAGAGTCAGCTCAGGTGCAGGAAATGTTTTAAGCACAACCTTGTGGCTCGTCTATTTTTTCCTCCTTTCCTCTCTTCTCTATTTCCCTCCCCCCATCTTTTTTCCTTTCCAGATACTGAAGAGTATATGGAAGGCTTTTCCTCTCTCTGAAAGTTTGTTCTCTGCAAAGACTCTCAGACTCCCTTGGCACAAACATCACTTTAATTGCTCAGATGGAAAATTCACTCATAACCTAATTCTGCTAATGGTTATCTAACCTAATTGCTATCTCTCTGGTATTCGATACTGTTTACCACTTCCTTTTTCATACAGTTCTCATTTTGCTTTAACAATACCCTTATTTCCTAGTCTCCTTTCATTCATATTCCTTCTCAATCCATTCTTTATTTAACCACATCTTAAATATTTATATTACCCATACTCTTTAAATCAGTCCCTCTGTTACTCCTCAGTGAAACATGGTTTCAAGATGCTTTAGCTGGTGTAAGGGAATATATAGTCTATCTGTGGAAGCCACTCTGTCATTAATTAATTATTTAATTAATTGACTAAATCTTTAATGAAATGGTCCTTTCCTATCCATGATAATTCCTGGTCTAACATGTGGCTTCCTTATTCTACCACTATGTCCAGAAAGATAATTAAGATTAAAGGATCTCAGCAGAATTTTAACTGTAACAAAATTCAGTGGGTGACAAATAACAGAAACCACTCTACTCAGCTTCAGAAGACAAAAAAAGGACTAATTGGAGTAATGTGACAGCTCAGAGAATCCAAGGGTAGGAAGATAGTTGGGCTTTGGGAACAAATTGGAACCAGATACTCAAATGTCACTGTTTCTATCTGTTTGTGTTAGTGGACTATTGCCACAATAATGCCAAATAAAAACTATTTCAAGACGGCACAGAACAGCAAGAATTTATTTTTCTTGCTCATAGGTCTGCAGGTTAGTTTGAGAAGCTTACTTTAGGCTGTGAGTTTGCTGGGCTTGATTGGGATTTTTCCTAGGTTGTGGATTGGATTTATATATAGTTCATGTTCTTTCTCAGTCTTTTTGGACCAAAAGCTCCCTGCAGTGTGCACTTCTTTTCATGCATCCCTGGAATGAATACATGAGTCTGAGCAGAAATAAAGGATATCTATTAAAGCCTCAGCTTGCAACTAGTCTACTGACACTTTGATCCATATTCCGTCGGCCAAAGTAAATCACATGGCCAAGCTCAACATCAATGAGATAAGGAAAGGTACTCTACTTCCAGTGAGAGACCCTGCAAAGTCACCTGGCAAAGGATGTGGATATATATGGGGTGACCATAAAGAATTGGGGAATAATAATCCAAACCACCATACTCCCTCATTCTGTCTGTTCATCCTGAATTATATATAATCGTGAAAAGTATCACAAATCACTTAGTTTCTCAGGCTATAAGCCTCAGAAATGCTTTTGGTATATCCACATGCCTAATTACCTATATCAACTCAACCATAAAGTTGCTGTGTTCTTCTCTCTCACTCCCATCCCTTCTTTCATTTTTATTATTGCTACTCGACTTTAGGTTTTATTGCTTTTATATTATTATTATATAAGTGAGGGTTTTATTGTATTTATATTATTATGTAATATAAATAAGTTTATATGAAATATAAACATAGTATATATAAATATATAACTTACATCTAAATATTATGTGTAGATATTTGCTATATCCTCTGAACTGGTTTTCCTGCCCCCAGCCTCCCCCTACTGTTACCTATTGATGACATAGCACCTGGCATTCCACATTGCACTTTCAAAAGTAGGATTCTGCAATTTTATTCCACTTCTGATAGATCTTTAATTATTTCTCATTTTCAGAAATTAAAATTCCTCAGCGTGGAACAGAAGTCCGTTCATAGTCTTCTCCCAATTCGTTTTTCGAGTCTCATTTACTTCTGTTGCGCAGCATGAACCCACACTGCCATCACAAATAATTACTTGTCCATCCTGGATAGTTCTATGTACTTGTATATGGATTTGACTTTCAGGATTTCCTGTTACCTACCTCTTACATCTCTGTCTGTGATACCTTCTTTAGACCCCACCTCAAATTTTACACCTTGTGGGAAGCCTTAGGTGTGTCAGTCCCTCCTTGTGCCCCATCCCAATACTTCACTTACCTGACATATTATTTGCCTCATTACTAGAATATTCACTATTAAGCATTTTATATACCACATTTATTTTTGTCACTGCTTTTTTTTTTAAGATTTTATCTATTTATTTGTCAGAGAGAGAGTGAGGAAAGAGAGCACAAGCAGGGAGAGTGGCAGGCAGAGGGAGAAGCAGGCTCCCCGCTGAGCAAGAAGCCCGACTGGTGACTGGATCCCAGGACCCAGGATCATGACCTGAGCGGAAGGCAGATGCTCAACCTACTGAGCCACCCAGCCTCCCCTCATCACTGCTTTAACCCTTTGAGGTTTGCATTATCTCCATTTCACTGATAAAGAAATCAAGGTTCAGAAAACTTAAGTAACTTAACCAAGGTCAACGTACTTACTAAGTGAAAACGATATTGTTTAAAGCCAGATGCATTGGACCTCATGGAATGTGTTTATAAACATTACATTATAAGGCTTCACAATGTGTAATTACAGATTTCTATGTGCATCTATTTTTTTTCTAATGCTATGACTTAAAGCAAGGACCCAGTTTCATTCAATTTTACATCACTACCAGCCAGTGCTCTTGTCCCCAGGTGCCTGTTGGTCAAATTTATAGCACGAATAAATGAACACTAACGTGAGGTATCATAAAGCAACTGTCCATTGACAGATAGCTCGGGATGTGATAGAAAAGCACGGGAGAGATATAAAGAAAAGACCTGCAATTGGTTAGAGTCGAACTGAGAGAGAACTCGGAGGGGGCAAATTGTAAGCTTTTTACCAAGGAAAATTGCCTCACAGATCCAAACATGTGCCCTCCAGAATTTCCAACACGCTAAAGAAGGCAATCTCGATGTATTAGAGTGCATGTTTTATTTCATTTTCTTCCTGTTGTAAAAAATGACTCAGTTCTGCTTGGAGAGGGAAAGTGTTTACTTTTGCTTTTTGAATAATTTCCTGGGGAGAACTGTTCTGTTTATTGGGGAAGGGGGATGGGAAACTTCAAAATTGGCTTTATTATGCAGAACATTTTGAAAGTGCTGTAAAGACATCATAAAGTAGCTTTTTTTTTTTTTATAGGGGTCTCATTCCTACTGTCAGACTGTAATTATTAACATAACCCTCTTGGCACTCTCTTGTCATCCCCACCTGAATGTCCTCTCTTGTTTTATCTGTGATCTTTCTCCTGCTTTATGAGTTTAAAGAGCCCTTGGCTACTTTCTAATGAGACAAAACCTGGTTTCTGTAGCCTAGTCACCCTCTATTGCTTGAAGAGAGAAAGAAGAAAGTTCACTGGAAGGTAAAGAGGAAAAAAAAAAAGAACAAAAAGAGGCAGACCCAGTCTCCTTAATATCCTTTGTAACTACCAAGAACAACCTGCCTGATACGGAATTTTTGTTTTGGCTTGACCAGAGTAAAAAAAAAAAAAAAAAAAAAATCACAGCCCCACAATATTTCCCCTTGGGGAATTAGCCTTATCTCGGTGTTCTCTATCTCTCCTGTGATCTCTAAATGCTGACAAATCTGCTGAACAACAAGCCGTGGTGTTTCCTTCTGGACCCCCAAGTTCTCTTCTTACAGCCCTTGGCCCGGGGTGAGGTTTTTCAATCAGTGTCAGCTTCAAGCCAGCAGCTTGCATCCTACTGCAAAATTTATGGAGCATGCTGATGAGAACAATGTGGCTCCCTGGGAAGATGACTGGGAATTGGCAGAGGAGTTTTGTAGGTCTGAGCTCTGCAGCTGGCCATCGATTGTTCCTTCATCTGGTTGGACTTCAAAAGGCTGCATGCCTTGTTATCTGTTTTGCACCCCTAACCAAAAGCTACTTTGGGAGCACAGGACCCTTCTTAGAATACGTGAAAGCATTCTCTGCAACCTCATCTCCCGTTTGGCAGAGATCACTCCTTATCCAAGCTTCCTAAAGTGATGGGGGAGAGAAAAAGGAGTGATGTGTTTGATTGGTCAGTTACCTGAGTGGTCTCAAAGGGGCCAGGAGGTAAACGAATGGATGTATTAAATGGTAGTGAAAGCGTTGGCACAGTGCCCACTATATAGTATACACTAAAGGAGTACTTGGAGAGGAAATCGAGTGTGGACTCTGAAGCCAGGTTGCCTGGCTATTAATCCTGCTTCTCTTCCTTATCAGCTGCAAGAACACAAGCAGTTACTTAACTTATTGGGGTCTCAGTTTTCTCATCTACAGCGTAGGGACAAAAATAGCAATGCCTCTTAGGGATGGTGTAAGGACTGTGTAGAAAAATACATGCACATTCTTACATCTGGCTCATGGCAAGTGCTTAATTAATGTTAGCTATTTGTTGAATGGGAACAGTAAATGTATAGAGAAAATGGAGCCCAGCCATTTTCAAGGTCCACTTCCTCTCATTCTTCAAATAATATCTGATATGGCTAAAAACAGCCATTGCATTTCTGAAAGTGACCTAAGGAGGAGAAAGGTCTATCTTATATAATATTTAGAAATATATCACATGGTATATACTATGTACATTATATATACACTATATTATATACTTACACATTTATATATAAATCTTTCTTATATATCATACATATAAATCTAATTTATATATGTATAGGTACATCACATGATATTATATTATCTATAATCTTATTTTTAAGCCCACTTCTTCTACTACTGCTAAATTTTAAATCAGTACGTTTATAGAGAGGAGTAAAACTATTTTGAAATCTGAGTGTCTGGATTGTGGTTATATTTGTATTAACTGCCTGAGAACTGATGTTTTGATATTACCTGGTTTAAAGAATATTTCTTTTATTAGCTTTTGGGGCACTATTTCATTTGGACTAAAAAAGTTTCTTTGGAGAAGCGCATTCTGACTTACTGATCTAGCATGGGGGCAAAGACCATCAGAGTCCAAATGTAAGACAGATGGGAATAAGGTCGGAGAATTTGACTTTGTAATTTTCCTGGATCATATTGCCACTCATTCTGAACTTGCAACTCAGTTTTTCGTCAGTTTATTTAAATACAGTTCTTCCCAAAAGGAGACTGATGAAAGAGAGGTATTGATCATCTTCGGTGATATATACAGGACAGCGGTCCAAGGGACTGTTAGATGTGTCCAGATGCAGTCGGTTTTATATAGGCAAAGGTTTTGGCCAAATTATAAATCAAAAGAGGCATCCAGATGTGGTGGTAAAGACATGGGAGTTAGGAATCAGATAGAACTGGGTTGGCTTCTTAACTCCGCCACTTGTGAGCTGGTTACCCCAACGTTTTAGATTTCTGAGTTTTCTCATCTATGCTTAGAGTCTTCAGTATTATCTCTCTGAACCTCACTTTCTCTACCGGGATAATTATACCTCCTTGCTGTTGGGTATTACATAAAATCCTGCTGGATAATTTAGTCAAAACAACCAGTCTGACCGGGTTTTTTTTTTTTTTTTTTTTAATATTGAATTCCTATTTTTGAGTGATATGGATTCTCTTCCTCATACAATGTCAATTAGAATAGTCAAATCAGAGCCCAAGTTTAATGAGGTGTAATTAGCATAGATTTTGGAGATAAGATTAAGGGGGCATGAATTTTAGACTTTGTTATTTTTTATTAGGAATTTATTTTTTTAAAGCAGTTTTAGGTTCACAGCAAAATTGAGGGGCAGGTACAGAGAGTTACCAAATACTCCCGTGCCCCTCCACATGCATAACCTCTCCCATTATCAACAGCCCCTAACAGAGCAGTGCATTTGCTACAGTTGAGGATGATGAACCTACATCGACACATCATGTCACCCAAAGTCCCTAGTTTACATTATGGTTCACTCTTTAGTAGTGTACATTCTTTGTGTTTGAACAAATGTATAATGACATTTATCTACCTTTATGGTTTCATACAGAGTATTTTCACTGCCTTAAACATCCTCTGTTCCCTGTCCATTATCCTTCCCCCTGTCTGTACAAACCTCTGGCAACTACTGATCTTTTTGCTGTACCCGTAGTTTTGCCTTTTCCAGACTGTCATAGTTGGAATTATACAGTATGTAGCCTTCTCAGATTAGCTTCTTTCACTTAGTAATATGCACTTAAGTTAACTCCTTGGCCTTTTATGCTTTGATAGTTCATTTATTTTTTCAGCACTGAATAATGTTCTGTCACCTGGAGGTACCACAGTTTCTCCTCCCACCCCCATTCACCTATTGAAAGACACCTTGGTTGCTTCCAAATTTTGGCAGCTATGATAAAGCTGCTCTACATGTTTGTGTACATGCTTTTGTGTGAACATAAGTTTTCAACCCATCTGGGTAAATACCAAAGAGCATGATCATTGGATCATATGGCAAGAGTATGTTTCATTTGGTGTGAAACTGCCAAACTTTTCCAAAGTGGTTGTACTATTTTACCTTCCAGCAATGAATGAGAGTTTCTGTTACTCCACAACCTGGCCAGCAATTGGTGTTGTCAGTGTTCTGTAGGCTTTGTTTTTTTGGTCGAGTAATCCAGAGCAAGTTAATTCATCTACTGGCATCTTAGTTTCTTTGTTGGTAAAATAAGATGTACTGAACTTGAGGATTTATGAAGTTATCCAGACAGTGTTCAACATGCATTAGTTTTATTTTCTTCATAAAAATAGGAATTTGCTATTTTTCCTTTTTTTTTTGTTTGAAGCAAAGGGAATGGAACCCTAAGTCCCTGATCTCCTACTATCACAGCTTTGTGCTTTTGCATCTTTTCCTTCTGCCTTAAAATATTCCTCTTTCCTTTCTTCTCTACCTAGTAAACGTTTTTCCCCTTTCAAGAATGATCTTAAATATCACAAGTCTGAAATGTTACCCATCTCCCTTAATATTAACATAATGAAGAGCAAACACCTGGGGACATCATTTCAGCCATTTGCGTGGATTATTCTTTTTATCGTTCACAACATCATGTATTTTAAATATCTCCATGGGATTGAAGAAGAGACTCAAGATCACACCATTCACAGGTAATAGAGAAGTAGAGGGTCAGATATTCTAACCTGTATTTATACAACCCTAAAGTCCCATGAAAATTTCTTTTCATTCTCCTCTCTTCCTCTGCTCCCAGAGGACTTTGTGTTCATCTTTCTTCTAACACTTATGCAAATTCAGTAGAATCATTTTCACACACTCATCTTTGCTGCTAAACTGTGAATGTCTCAAAGTAAGTGGCCTTGGCTTGTTGGTCGTTGTGTGCCTGCTCCTGAAGCACTCTTTGTAAACATTAGATATTTAGTCAGTGCTTGGGTTAACCTATGCACCAAATATTGATATCCAGTTTTCAAATAATCAATTTATCGTACAATAGAGTTATTAGCAAAATGATGCTTAGCAGGATGTAATCTTTCCTGTGTCATCAGAACATTCTATAGGACAAAGAAGGGCTTTAGGAGAAACACATCATTATAAACATCAGTTATCAACAACCACAAGAATAAACATATGTTCTGTTTAAAGTCATATCTTTACTGTAACTGTTTGTAAATTTCCACCCGTAATCTACAAATAGTCACATTTCTTGACAGCTGTCAGTATTTAAAATTTCAGTCTGGGCCATGCAGACTTATGCACATTATTCATGAGTCTCCCTAGTACAGTATTTATAGAGAGATCAATGAAAAAATTGTCTGTGGGATTTACATAAATAAGTTTTAAAAGATCCTACATATTCTCATATCCTATTATTACACAGAACAGAAAATTAATTAAATCAATTTAATAAGCCAGATTTTTCCCATTAATGTTAGCTATTTAAAACTTTAAAAATAACACCTTTTCAACCACATATAGAAGAAGTGAAATTTACTGACCTCATTTGATTGGTTATCTATTTTTGTAAGTCCCTGAAGTAGCAAACAATTACTCTTGTCAGTTTTTGTTACAGTCCCGGAAAGATCTAGGGCAACTCTTTTTCATTTTTTTTTTCTTTCTTCATCATGTTTAAATGCAGACAACAAGGACACTTCACAGGCTTATGCCAAAGACATCAATCGTTTTTTAATGAGGCCATAACCCTGAGTAGGTCATGGAATATTAAAAATAAATGAACATATTGCTGTCACTGGGGATTGAACTCTCTCAGCTGAAGGGTATCGATGAGGAAACACAATACCAGAACACAATACACTGAACTGCCTACGTTTCAAAAGGCAGTTAATTAGCAGACGCTATATGAATGATCCCCTTGCCCATGTCCTTGGTGCACTCGAGTTATGTCTGTGTCAATGAGAGAATCTTGCACTGCTCTTCTCAATAGAGGACCAATTGGCTGAGACACATGACCAGGCTTTATCTACACAGTCAATTGGAAGAATTAAAAGGTCAGTCATTGAATAGGAAAGATTTCCCTTTTAGTGGCCTTGTCTAGCAAGCAGATTATCCTCATGAATGAGCAAGAATGAGAACAATTGTTTGTGAGGACCTAGACCCAATCAGTGGAAACTCTGAGGGGAAGGGAGAGTTGAATGAGAAGATAGGGTGTTCCTCTAATGACATTTAGGCTCTTCATCTTCAGTTCCTCAGCTATCCCTCTAGACTCATCTTCCACCACTCACTACCACACGGTTAGTGTGGAAGCAAGATGGAACTCCCTTATTTTCCTGTTTACACCCGTTGTACCTAACCTGCTGGCCCTTGACACTCTGCTCGCCTATCCTCCTGGATCACGCCAATCCTTTACTCCAGGCTCAGATCATGTGCTGCCACTTTGGTGACATTTTCCTGACTCAGGCAAGCAATGCTTGACCCTGGTGGGCACCGGTGGTTTTGGTGGTTAAAACTGGTGCATAAAACTGACAAATGTACACAGCAAGAAGCTGTGTCTGCAAAGCGGGTTCCCAGGCAGGGACTTCGTTTTCTAGATTCCCTTTCCTCGAGGTGTAATCCTTTAGCTAGCTTTTGCTGTGGCCTGTGGGCAGAAATGATAGGCATCACTTTCAAGATAAGGTGTTTAGGAAGTGATCGTGTCCTCTTCTGGCTCGCTTTCCACATCCTCCCGCCGAATACAGGGACAGAAAGACTCTTTGGGGATGGCCGAGGAAGGAGATGGCTGAATAGCACGTGGAAGAAAACCCCCTCTGTGTCATTTGGGAACACTTACATTCAAGCGATTGAAATTTGGAATTCATTAGTTTTGCCAACTAAGATTTCCCTTATAACAAACTATCCAAGGAATAGTTTAATATATTGACTCTGTGCAAGAAAACTTTCAGTTTAAAACTCTAGTTAATGATACATGATCAGTGTGTGATCATAATATAGTCACTGTTTGCCCATCTCATCTGTAGTAGACTTGGGGAAAAATGTCTTATCAACTTTTAGAGCTCGGCTGCCTTGCAAACTGGTCACACTGTAATGAGGACAAAATAAGACGAACGAATGATAATCTCAAAACTACCCTTTCATGAGCACCTTCTCTGCACAGTAATATATGTCATTTATCTTTTTTAATCTGCAACATCTGTGTAATGGGTATTAATACCTGTGTTTTCCAGGAGATCATAATCATTTATTCATTCAACCAGTGTGTGTTGATTTCTGATTCTGTACTGTAGATTTTGCAAGAAACTAGAGACAAAACTGTGGGAAGAGAGACTTGTTGTTTTGTTCTTTCAAAGTTTATAGTTAGTATAGTGCATTCATTTCCAGATTTTACCTTCAGTGTCGCTGAGGGAGCTTTTTAAAAATATAAATTCCTACTGGTCTGTAAGTCCCGAGTGACACAGACACAGCATAGCAGTGCTGGAATGTTGTTCTACCCCGAACCCGGTGTTCTTTCTGAATGAAACAATTATCAGGGTGTTTGTTCCGTGAAGAGGATTGATAGTGAGATCAGTGCACTTGGCTTTCTGGCTGTCATAATTTGGTTACTTATTAAGAGGAGACACAAGATGATATTACCTTTCCATCCATCGAGATTTGGCAAGAAATTGAATCACAATTGCTCTGGCTGTTTGGCTACTTTGGGAGAACAACCAGATGTTCTTCACCATTGATCTAACCCTCTCTCCATAGTCACTGTTGGACATAATTTATATCACAAATGGTCCTAGAGCTGGAAGGGTAACCAGAAAAAGAGGTTAAGTAATTTCTCCAAGGGTAGAGCAGGGATTTGAACCCTGGACTCTTCAGTTCTAATCCACCACACACTAATTCCCTGCTTAGCTGCCCTTCTTTATTATTTTAAACTGAGCATTTTTATTCTTCAGCATGTATTAAGACTTTATGACAAAGAACAGTCTAAAAAAACACAATCACTTTATGTTTACCTTTTAAAAAAAGAATTAGCTTTCTCAGTCTAATATTAAGAACACTAAACTCTAAGATGTCTTATGAATAGGGAGAAACTTCCAGCCAGTGTGACAAAATATATTAAAGGATAGTTATTGTATTAGTTTGCTAGAGCGGCCATAACAGAATACCACAGACTGACTGCGTGGCTTAAACAATAGAATTTTATTTTCTCACAGTCCTGAAGGCTGGATGTCCAAGACAAAGATGCTGGCAGGTTTGCTTTCTTCTGAGACCTGAGTTCTTCTTGGCTTGCAGATGGCCCCTTTCTCACCATGTCCTCAAATGGTCTTTTTCTGTGTGTGTATCTCTGGTGTCTTTTTGTACGTCTTTTTATAAAGGCACTGGTCATATTGGAGTAAGGCACGCTATAAAGGCCTCATTATAACTTACTCACCCATTTAAAGGCCCTTTCTCCAAATATAGTCACATTCTGAGGTACTAGGACTTAGGGTTCAACATATAAATTTAGGGGGATACAAATCATCCCATAGCAGTTGCTAACTGAATAGTATTGGATAATATCAATAAAGATGTCATAAACAAGTGTCCATGTCATGAAATCTACTAAGTAAATGTGGCATCTTTTTCTGAGAAAACACATTCAAGTAAAAAGAAACACCAGTCTTTATTTAGTTCCCTCACGTAAAAATATGTTATATCCATGATGATGCTATAGCATCATTATTTTTTATAAAATAAAAATAATCAACTATGGGGACACCTGGGTGGCTCAGTTGGTTAAGCAGCTGCCTTCGGCTCAGGTCATGATCACAGGGGCCTGGGATCGAGTCCCGCGTCGGGCTCCCTGCTCAGCGGGGAGCCTGCTTCTCCCTCTGCCTGCCACTCCTCCTGCTTGTGCTCTCTCTCTCTCTAACAAATAAATAAATAAAATCTTAAAAAAAATAAACTATGTTTTATGTTTTTCTTCTGCTAGTGATTCAAAAATACTTGAAATCATTGTTGTATATTGATGTATTGAAATGAATCCTCAGTGCATTTGTCTTGGTGTCTGGTGAACCAGTTTATTATCTGAATTCTAACTGTATTCTCCCCAGGTAAGTGAACTTTTGCAGATGACCCTCATGTCTACTGAAGTAATGATGGTATGGTACCTGATTTCTTCCTCATCTTAGTCAGTTCAACCTCATAATGCTATCCTTATACTCATGTAACAATTGTACTTTTGCTTGGAGTCTGAAATTCAATTGCTTGACAGTTAAAATTCACAGTACAAGGTCAATCATTATGGATGATACTAGCCTGTAGCTAAGCCTTCTCCTTGTCTTTGTTTGCATGTCAGCTGGATTTCTCTGTGAGTGTAAATCCCATCAATACCCATCCAAGGAAACTAGCTTGAAGAATAATTGAGAGTGCATTTGGGCAATGATCAAACAAAGCTTTTTGTATTTTCAGAATAAATTTCAGGGAATGCATAGCAAATATCCCATTTCAGCAGCTAAATGCAAATGTTTATACAGTAGGGTAGACGACAAATATGGACTCCTTGATTAGATGTCAGTGACGGTGGCTCCAGGAGCTGCTATTCCCCAGGAGAAGCAATATAATGTAGTTGTTATGAGCAGAGGTAGCTCAGTGGTTTCTCTCACAATCCTGCTTCTGCCCTCCCGTACTTGGGGGAGGGGTGTCTTTTGACATGGTGTTTTTTTTTTTTCCCCCCTTAAAGAAAGGTGAATTAGCAATCCTCATTATTTATTTATTGAGAGAGAGAGAGAGAATGGTGGAGAGAGAGCACGAGAGGGAAGAGGGTCAGAGTGGAGAGGCAGACTCCCCGCCGAGTGGGGAGCCTGATGCGGGACTCGGTCGCGGGACTCCAGGATCATGACTTGAGCGGAAGGCAGCAGCCCAACCAACTGCGCCACCCAGGCGCCCGCCGTCCATATCATCTTAACAGTGCCTTAGTAAGATGTGCTTTTGATTTAAAAAAAATGGTGCCTATCTAATTTAAAATAAAAATAATAATAAAAGAGAGAGAAACAGAGAGACAGATAGAGCAAAAGGAGGAGAAAAGAAGAGGAAAAGAAAAAGAAGAAAGAAGAAGAAGAAGAGGAAGAGGGAGAAGGGGAGGAGGAGAAGGAGAAGCAGGAGGAACAACGGTGAGAAAGACAAAGACAAAAGGAAGGGAGACGAGAAACAAGACAATAAAAGCCCCAAGTCTTATATTTGGAAGTTTGAATGTAAAAACACCTTTAAACCCCTTTTGCTCTCATCTGAATCTTTTATTTGGTAAAAGTCAATCATCATCTTTCTCAGGAAACAAGAAGCTGTTATTTTAAAAATGCTGATGTAGGTAGGAAAGTTTCAGTTCAATTACGTTCTACAGATAATTCATGAAGCTTGTATGTATTTAATTTCCTGTGGGACATAAAGAAAAATGTGTTTTCGGGTAGTGTAAAATTCAGTGACATAGAGTGAATTTTGAGTCACATTGAGGTTCAAATCCCAGCTTCAACACGTGTGACTTTTCCCTTGGGAAAGTGACTAACTCTGTTACTTTTTGTACATAATGGGGGTAAAGTTTCCTATTTAACTTGTTTTGAAGAAAAATCAAACGGAGCATTTGAAATACTGAGAAGGTCAGACACACAGCAGCTTTGTAATATCTTTTATTTATTTTTTAAGATTTTATTTATTTATTTGACATAGAGAAAGAGGTATCGAGAGAGAGCGCAAGCAGGGGGAACAGCAGGCAGAGGGAGAGGGAGAAGCAGGCTCGCTGCTGAGCCGGGAGCCAGATGGGGGCTGGATCCCAGGACCCTGGGATCATGACCTGAGCCAGAGGCAGACGCTTAACTGACTGACCCACCCGGGGGCCCCTGTAATATATTTTAGTTTTATGGCTGCCTGCCTTCAAGAAACTTGGGTTTTCTTTGGCACAATACAGTCTGAGCATGTGATATGCTGAATCAGCTACCAGGCTGTCTGTGGTTACGGAGCGAAACACGCTGCTCAGATAGTAAGGTACTCAGAGAACTCGGGGAAGGACAATGCTGGGGCCTCATGGACCAGAAGGGAGTGGGGTTGGTGGCTGAAGGGAAAGAGGGGCCATCTTTGCAGAAAGGGAGACTGGTGTTTCAGCAAGGCAGTGAAACTAGAGGTGGCTGAAAAAAAAAATGAATAAGAAGGGGCTAACATTTCTTTAGCTTCCATGGTTGAAAAGTGTCCTCTACAGCTTCTTTGGAAGAATTGTTGGCTTGGATGATGACAAGAAGACAGTGCTCCTATGGATGTAGTCAAATCACCAAATAGGAGCTTAATAGGATGGTTCTATTGTTGACGGCTCCTATAGGAGCCTTCCTTTTTAGGACCAGATCATCACATCCTTGTTATAGGGACATCTGGAAATAGGGCAAAGGAAGCTACTTTTATTTTTTTCAAGATGATGACTAGTATTTACAATCATGGATGGAGTGTTACTAATATTCAGCCACGGTACTGAGCACCTCCCAAAATTTACCATGCTGCTAAATAGGCATTTTTAGTTACTTGTTAATTAAAGATAAAAAAACTGAAACTATAAGACTTTTAGCAACTTGATCAAGGATCCACAGTTTTAAGGAGAATGGCCAAATCCTGAATCAAGACTCCTTTTTTCCCCCTCCAGATTACAAAAATCCTTATTTTTTAAATTATCTTACAATAAAGTGGGCTTTTTGGCATAAAATTAATTGACTATAAATTGTAAAACATGTAGATTTGTGTCACTACCACTATAATCAAGAGTTAGAACAGTTCCATCATCCCCCAAATTCCACATGTTCTATATCCTATACCCCCTACTTCTACTCCTAACCCTGTACAGAACCATACAGTATATGTATACGTCACTTTTCTTTACTGAATAGTAAATAGTATTCCATAGCATCAATAGGCCAAAGTTTGTTCATCACCCACTGAAGTGCATGAATCCAGATTCATTTCCTTTTTCTTATCACCAAGCCAAGAGACTTCTAGAAGCCCTTAGGAAATATTTGTATCTCACTATTAATTCATAATGTTGATTTTCCTCAGTCTTAATTTCTTTGATAGCACTCCCTTTCTTTTTATTATGTACATGAGTAAGCAGTCTGGTACAGTGGTTAGGAGTACATATTCTATAGCCAGACTTCTTAGGTTTAAATATTTGCTCTACAATTTATCTGCTGTGTAACATTGACAAGTTATGTAATCTAAATGGGCCTCAGTTTCTTTATCTGTAAAATAGGGAGAGTCATGCCTACTTTATAAATTTCTTAAGATTAAAAGAAATGATGCACACAAACGATTTTGAAAACTCCCTGCCACATAGTTAGTACTGTAAACTGTTAGTTACCTCCATAAATCTACCCTATAATGAAAATATTATCCCCCCCAAATTTTAAAGCACATTATTTATATGTGTATGCATAAAGGGATTAGTAGGTTTACGTTGAATGTCCTATATCAAATAGTGACCCCGAGGCTGCAGAATTAGTGGCAAGTACCATATTTTATGCTTTTAGGGTAGATAGAGTATAGGAAAATTAATCAACACCCCTTATGTCTGTTGGAGAACTTCTCTGAACACTGACAGTGAGAAGGGAATCAGGTTTTATGGTAAAATTGTAATTACACTTCTAACTACAATTGAATTTTAAGCAGCAAGATAAATGTGTTGATCCTGGCTGCAGTTTGACAAAATGGTATTGAGTGTACTTATACTTCCTATATTACCCCATCCCTTCTTTCCTCAAAAGAGCAGAGCAAAGAGACAAGATTATAAAAGCAAAGACAAAGAATCCTTCCTTTTTTCTGTTCCCTGTTGTTAAAAAAAAAAAAAATGCTTTTTGGCATTGATCTTTTGAAAAGTGTTTGTATTTGCTTTCTTCCTCATTCAGAAGGGCAAAGGTGGGCTTGGGGTTTTGTGCACACAGAATATTAACTTTTGATATTTAGCCAAAGCTTATTTAAATCTATTTGGATCACCAATATGTTGTAATTATACTGAAAATCTGTTAAGATACGGATTTTCCTTGAAAGTTCAAGTGCCTCTGGGTTACAAATAAAGCCACAACATTTAACCTGAACATTTTGGAATAAGACAGAAAATGACAAGTTTACCCTCCTTCTGAAAATAAACAAAATCAAAACTATCTTCCATCTCATGGCCCTAAAGAAAGAAAATAAATGCACACAAAAAATACACTGACACACGCTTGAAACACAAAAATCATAATCCATGTGGGTTTTTTTTTTCACAAAGGGATATGTATATATGTCCCCTTCTCATTTATTCATTTATGACTAGAACAATTTATTCAGAATTTTCTATGTACTTTCACACATTTATCATTACTAGGGGAACGTCCATTTATCTGTCCCTGACTATAGAACTCTTGACATCGTCTTTGGTGTGTAACTTCATAAACTATGACCGTATTTTCCAAATAATATGACTCTGTCTTTGACATTAGACTTTGTCTTTGTCTCCTTTGACATATTCTTTGACTTACACACTTTCTTTTTGTTTGCCATCCATTCTGAAATGACTCTTAACAAGGCCAGATTTACCTTATGAATGGATTCTAATAATAATGTTCCATTAATTCCTGTTTTTAATGCTTCCGTTTTGCCTGTCCTACTTACTGTACTGAACAAATTCATAAATCACTCATTTATGACTTCTCTGTGCAAAAGCCTATCCCTCCCCTATGTTTTCTCCATCTGTTGCTATCCAGCAACTTATCTGGTAGCAATTTCTACGCCTCTGTTGTTCAGGTAAAACACCGTATAGTCATCCTTAATTCTTGGTCTTTCCTCCCATTCGTTTGCACCATCAATCAGTCAGATGATCCATTTTTCTAAAAACGATTTTATTATTCACTTATTTCTTTGAAGAAAGAGAGAGAGAGAGAGAGAGAGCACAAGCAGGGGTAGCAGGAGAGGAAGAAGCAGACTTCCCGCTGAGCAGGTAGCCCAACGAGGGGCTAGATCCCAGGACCCTGAGATCATGCCCCAAGCCGAAGGCAGATGCTTAACCAACTGAGCCACCTAGGCGCAGATGATCCATTTTTCTCTTCAGCAGTTGCAGTGAGATTCTAAACTATTCTCACTCCTCTACTGCTACCTCCTTAGGGACCAAGAAATAGTCTATGCTTCATTTGTGTATAGCTGCATAGATTTTTTCAAATTACTGCAAAATTTTGTGATTTAACACAATATTTTATTTTTCTCCATCATGCTCTGGTTTGAGTGGTTGCCACTGAGTGGTTCGTACTCGAGGTCTTTCCTGCATTTACAGTCCAATGATACATGAGACTAGATATCCAAGATGGTTTACTCCCTAGGCTGGCAGTTGATAAGCTGTTTATTAGAGCTCAGCTGGGCTTGTCAACTGGACCATCTGCATATAGACTTTCCACGTACCTTGGGTTTCTCACAACATGGCAGCTAGGTTCTCAGCTGGAACTTCTCAAGAGTATACTTCAAGAGAATCAGTTTGAAGATTTTTATGAAGTCCTTCTGCTACTTCCGTCTCCTTTTCTTACTCACGTAAGTCATAAGCACGCCCCAGATTCAAGAGGGGGAATGAATGAGTTTCTACTTGTTCGTGTTGAGGAGCAGCATGTGCCTCATACAGGGAGGGAAGGAACCTGATGGAGATCACCTTGGGGACTTGACCATAGACCGCTTTTCTCTTTGTTTCCTTCTTTGCCCCCTCCCTTCACTATTATTTCTGAATCACCAAGAGTAGTCCTTTATCCATAGAAATCATGTTAGTTCTTTGCTCACCACCCTGCAGTGGCTCCCCATTTCACTTAGAGTAAAAGCCTTTTTTTTTTCTTTTTAATGTTGGCTCCATGCCCAGGGTGGAGCCCAGTGTGGGGCTTGAACTCACGACCCTGAGATCAAGACCTGAGCTGAGATCAAGAGTGGGATGCTTCACTGACTGAGCCACCCAGGGGCCCCCAAAGCCAGAATTCTTAAAACGACCTACAGCACCCTACACAATTTGACATGCTGTTACCCCTCTAAACTTATTGTCCGCAACCATTTCCACTGCTATTCTGCTTAAGTGCCCTGGTTTCCTTATAGTTTTTCTTAAACAGCCCTAGCATTTTCCTGACCTAGGGCAGTCCCACTGGTTGTTTTTCACTCAGATAGCTAAATGGCTACATCTCATCTCTGCTGTCTTTGTTTCAATGTCCTTTCTCAATGAGGCATCTCACATGAATATCTGATTTAGAGTTACCACCTCACCCGAGAGTAGGGCTCCCCAGTCTAAGGTAAGTAGTCTCATTTATTTCTGTTTTGGTAGGAATTTTGATTTGTTAAATGGTCTGGTGCACCCTTGCTCCTCTAAAATATATTGGAACTGATTCTAGGAGAACAATAGTTTTAGCATAGATTTTGGAGCACATTTACTTACCTGTAGGTGTGTACACCTGCAACATATCCTCAAGCATCTGTACCTATCCTAGGCTCAGCACTGGCATACCAAGAGAGGCTGGGTTCTTCTAGAATAACCTATTCAACATTAGTCAGATGCTTGCTTTCTTCCATTGATGTAATCTTTCTCTTCCTAGTGTAAGAAATATCCTCCACCCTATTCAGCATGTTACTCATTTTCAAATCTCAGCTCCTATCCCTGCACCACCTCCATATATATAACCATGCTCCAACCTCTTGGAAATTAGTTTTATGAGAATATCTTTTAATTCATTGGTTGTTAAAGTGTGGTCCTTGGTGCTTTCCAAATCTCTTTCAAGAAGTCTTTTGGATCAAAACGCTTTTCACAGTAAAACTGCAAAAAGGGCAGAATTAAACCCATACCTACTGATAAATTGGGTTCTGCAGTGCAGCTCAGAATATCATATCCTGTGGTTTCCAAATAGGGTAGAAAAAAGGAAAACAAAGCACACCCATGTTTTCCAAATAGAGTGAGCAAAAGAATAAAAAGAGTGTAATTGCAAAATTGAGTTAAAAGGTATAATTGCAAAGTCAGGTAAAAAAGATCTGGTGTGAAACTCTGAGAAACAGACTACCAACATGTTGGTTTCAGTCAAAGGAATTCCAGCCCTAATTATTAGCACCTAATCATGATACCTCAGTCTTTGCGTGTGTTTCCTGATTGGCCCATTGTCAATGATATATGAGGTGTTAGACTGAGAACAAAGTTAAGACAAGGTGTCAACTACCACATCTGGAATGGATTGAACCTTCCTTCCAGCCCTATTGTTAACACCCTCTTAACACCTTTCTTTTTATAGTGCCTAGGCCAGGGAAGGGTAAATTGGTGGGTAGCTAAGACAGTACAGCTGGAAGTACTCGTCTACTGTATACATAACCTTCTTCATGGGAAGAATTATTCCATACTATGAATACACTCGAATTCTGTTGATGTGGACAGTTTCATCTGCTTAATTGGCAGCCCACTTTCCTTTGATACCCACATCCCCAAATAATTCAAGGAAACAATTAATTCAAATAAAATACATTGGTTGGGTAACTGTTTTATAGTTATGCTGAGAGGTTCTATATTAACCACATATACTGAGGGATTAAACATAAACAAGACCTAGACTTTGAATGGTTTTCCCAGAAAGGATAGTGGAATTAGACTGAGTAAACCATATTTTCATTTAAAGTTCTCTTTGTCAATCAGCTGCTCATATTTCCAAGGGAGTTTCAGTAGTGTAAGAGAGAGCCTGTGTCTAAAAAGAGAGGAAAACTACTCACACCCCAGCTGCCCTGGTCCAGGGGTATAGTAATGCAACCTCAAAGGCACTATAAAAAGAGCCTTGTTTCTATGAGTACCGAGAGTCAGCAGACCTAAGTTCAAGTCCAAATCCTGACATTTACCAGGTGAAAGTGCCCCGTCACTTCTGTAGGTGCCATTTTCTTCCACTGTAAAATAAGGAGGACTCTAAGCTCCTATGCAGATCTGCAAATCCTATGGCTTTAAGTAAATATGTACGCCTAAGCCCACAGATGTGGTGGAAATGCGAGCTGAGGGCACTCGTCCTCTGAAGTACATCAGTCTGTGACGAGGGGGTCTGTTTGAGCAAAGTTGTCACTCTGATCTCTGACTGTCTCCCAGGCCCTGTCCCTGCAGTAACTCCAAGGACAGACCCACTCAACTGTGCAATATAAACCAAAGAGAAGTGACAGGCGTGCAGAAGTCCCGACCACCAGCACGTATGCTTGTAGGGCAATGCAGCCCTTGGAGCCACGAGGGGAGCAAACGAAGTCAGAGAGGCAGATGCATCTGCTTAAGCAAAAATATGGCTGGCTGACACTTTTATAGGAGGTCCTGGAGGGAAGAGAGGAATTCAGTGATGTACAATGATGGTGGGATGGATGCCTAAAGGAGCATATATTCTTTAGGTGCTTTTGATTTCAACATAGGACACTCATATTTCAACATAAGTGGGAAGTAATGGGTATTGACTCCCTTTCTTATTCAACGGAGTCATATTAATCAAATTCTTCAGAATGAATTTTGATGTAACCTGACCCCGTAGAAGCTTTACTGCAACTTGGCCTTCCTTTAAATGTTTGTATGCAATATGTGGCTGATATTTTAAATCAGAACCACATTCATTTGTGTACCCTAACTGCCCTACAGCCCTCATTAAAAATGAAAAGTCTTCTGTCTAATAACTCCTGAGGTGGTTCAATTTCGCAAACTCACTCTTACCTCTTCCTGGATTTTATTTTACTACTTGGTCAACAGGAACTGTCTGTTGTGTTTGGAGATTTCAGGTCTTATTTGTCCAGTTTAAAAGTTGGCACTGAATTCTAAGCTAGATTTGCCACCTGGGCTTTATGGGGAGATTCTGGGTGAAATGAAATACTCTGCTAAGATAATAATACTCTCATAATCTCCACTTATTAAGTTGTCAAGTGTGGTGACAGTCTTTATTAGCATTTCCTCCTTTTACTTTTCTTTTTTAACAGTCAGCAATAAAAGTTTCCTCCTACCCTCAAAACACACATAAAAGTTGATCATTATTTCTATATCTGATGGGAGGGATTTGTTTTGCTGAGACACATCTAAAGCGTTTTTGCAAAATATGTATACAAGTCATATGAAGAGCCCTGATCTCTGTGTGATGGTGTAAGTTGGCTGACTGCTTTCCTTATAATTGTCTGTATTTTCTAAACAACTTTCTCTTAATAGACATTATTTCCTAGAGAAGTTTCCCCAGAAATTATACACATGTAGGCACATCCATTGCTGAAAAATTCTCCAAATAGTAATGGATGATGCTAGGATAGTTTTTTTTTTTTAAGATTTATTTATTTATTTTAGAGAGAGAGCATGCACACATGAGGTGGGGGAGGACAGAGGGACAGGGAGAGAGAGAGAATCTTAAGCAGGCTCCACGCCCAGCACGGAGCCAGACGCGGGGCTCGATCTCATGACCCTGAGATCATGACCTCAGCCAAGATCAAGAGTTAGATGCTTAACCTATTGAGCCACTCCAGTGCCACACTAAGATAGCTTTGATAGTTGGCAGAGATCTTCACACAAAGCTGAAAGTGGATGGCAGCACGTGGAAATCAGAGGTGAAGGAATTGGCAGCTGAAGGCAGCACTGAAGATGTTTTTTAGATGCCTCTGATTAGGAACATTCTACCCTCTTACTTTGCCTTCCAACTCATAGCAGGTTAATGGCATTGCCTCCACAGGGAAGCATGCGCCTGCCATCTCGACAGTTGGGAGGGTTAACTTGACTTCTAAGGGAAGCTGCACAGGAGTACCAAACAATAAAAAGCCTGGAGCCCGGGAATGAGAAACAATTAGAGATCACTTCATTAATGCTTAATGATGTGGAACAGGCATACAGCAAAGCTGATTGTGTGCTCCGTCTTGGCCGGTGATGCTCACACAATGCCAGTCTGGTGCTATAAATACCTCTGCTCTATAGGCTGTGGATCAGCGAAGGCAGGAGATGAAATTATCTGGGAACCTTGATATGACAGATTGGAGGAAAACCAGAAAATGACCAATGTGCGTCCCACTGCCAGTCTCATTCCAGGTTGGGGAAATATTATATACTTTTCATATTTGGTTCCCTAAGCCTAATTCCTAATAGGCATGGTTAAATCCCACTGAGAATTTCTGTTCCTAATAATGCATTAAGCATCTCGGTTGGAAGGTCCCATAAAGCCTTTCCCCCTGCTTTTTTCCTCTATCATTCTGCAGTGAAAAAGGATTAAAAAATGCACCACAGGTGCAAGTTGCAGCTGTTGAGGGTAAACTCTGTTCTGCTATATTAATTCATATCCCACCAGGGGAATTGGAGAATAGTTTCGTTCCCATAAAAAGAAAAAAAAAAATTGTCTTCATCAAAGAAGAAAGAAGTTTCTTACCCAGAGTATGACATTGTTTCTGGCCAAAAGGGCTTTTATAAATGCAATTTCCTAACCCAGTCAAACAACTGCAGACATAAAGAGGGAATTCCTTGGTTTAAAATTATTTAAGCTCTGTGTGTGTGTGTTTGTGTGTGCATATATACACATATACATATTCAGTGTACTCTATCCTGATACGTACATACAAAGCCCCAAGAAGCCACGTTTCAGTAAAAGTTTAAGTGATCAAGACTAAATAAGCCAGACCTATATGATCAGAATCTTTTATTATGTTTAATTACTGGCGGGGGGGGGAGAGTCAATGACAACATATAAGTTTATATTACATGTTTATTTCAAAAAGTAAATCACATTTTCTTGCCATAAAAATGTGACTTCAACTTCTTTATTTCCTATAGTTTCATCTATAGCTGTGTGTGTTTATTATTTATATTTAAAACCGTGACCCCTGATGTATAAACTTTAACTGTTATATGAAAATTCACAGATGCTTAGTGTGGTATGGAAAGAAGGAAGGAAGAGGAAGAAGAGGAAGAGAGGCCCAGAAGGAAAAGGGGCAGGGAATGTTGGAACATTCTCCCTTCCTGAGTCACTGGCTCTACAGTGATTTTTCACTTCCAGAAGCCTCAGTTTTTTCCAAAAGGATAATGATTCCTGATCTGCTTATCTTCCAGAATAGTCAAAAGAATTCAATAAAATAATGATCAGGGCGCCTGGGTGGCTCAGTTGGTCGAGCGACTGCCTTTGGCTCAGGTCATGATCCTGGAGTCCCGGGATCGAGTCCCGCATCGGGCTCCCTGCTCAGCGGGGAGTCTGCTTCTCCCTCTGACCCTCTTCCCTCTCGTGCTCTCTATCTCTCTCATTCTCTCTCTCTCAAATAAATAAATAAAATCTTAAAAAAATTAAATAATGATCAAAGGTAATCTGTAAAGAAGGATATGATCATATTATGCTCTTTATAGCCCAGATCACCCTGTCCTTTGATATTTTCATAAAATGCGCTGGGAATGGCATCTGCTTGGGATTCTCTCTTTTCCTCTCCCTCTGCCCTTCTCCTCCCTGTGCTCTGCTCTCTCTCTAAAATAAATAAGTCTAAAAAAAAAAAAGATCCATTGCCTCTCTAAGATTTGTGTAATGTTTACATTTTATAATCACTTTCAACTCTGTGTTCCTTGTGCTTACACTAAACTCTATAACCTAGTGGTGTCACTGCATTTGGTGGCCATTCTCTTCTTTCTGATCCGACTCAGATTTCAGTTGAAATCCCTTGACATTTATGAAACACCAGTCACACAGGGTGGGTTTCCCATAGTGTGTGTGTCTGTGTGTGTCTGTGTGTCTGTGTGTCCATGTGTATGTGTATATATATATATATATATATATATATATATATATATATGCTTTGGCCTCCTTTGGCCTCCCCTTTCAGGGAAAATTCTCACTCTTCCTATTTCTTTGTCCGCCTCCAGCAGGTCATCTTCATTTACCTGTCCCCCTTTTCTTTCTCATCATCTCTCAACCACTCCTAATTTAATGTTAATTTTTTTATGGGGCCTTATATCTGTCCCTAAGTTCTTTTCTCATCTAAATAAGGACATGTGAGGAGATGAAGGGCATCTCAGTTTTAGCCCCCAAAATGGCAAATAGAAAAAAAGGACATGCATTCTAGAAAGAAATGATAGCACTCCATTTTGGACAGAAAACTGTTTTAAAGTTCTGTTTTATATAATGTTTTAATTACATTTTTCTAAATCTAGAAACCACGAGTCTGTGGTGCTTATATCCTTATATCCGCCCCCCCCAAACCCATGATAGATGTTTCTAAGCAAAAAAGACCCTCTGTGTAGATTCAGAAATGACACTAGAACTTTGGTCAATAGAGGGCTGCTGACCCACCCTGGTAGACGGGATCTAGCACAGCCGATTGTACCTCCTTCCCATTCATGCCATAGGACATGTGAACCGAGACAAGAAGGAGAAGCATCACACTGATTCTTTTAATAAGTACATGCTCATATGTTGGGCACATTGATGATTGCTCAGAATATACAGACAATGGCTTTCGTACAGATGATACTCTAGCGGAGGAGACAACCATGCCAATAAATCAGTGAAAGAAAATTAACAGGTTATATGATTGAAGTATGGTTGAATTTTTGTGAGAACGTACGAGAAGGGGTGCACAGTATACAACTGAGCTTACAAAAAAAACCTCACAAAAGAGGGATCACTTTAGATCTGCTTTGAGAAAAAAAAGAAGTTTAAAAGGTGACTAAGTAAGAGGCCAGGAAAAGCATTCTAGGAAGGAGAAATAGAATGAATAGTATTCATACACACATTGCATATACATATATATACACGAATGCAAAGACAGTGATTTTATTTATTTTTTTAAAGATTTTATTTACTTATTTGACAGAGAGAGAGAGTGTGTGCACAAGCAGGGGGAGCGGCAGGCAGAGGGGGAGGGAGAAGCAGGCTCCCCGCTGGGCAGAGAGCTCACTGAGGGGCTTGATGCCAGGAACCCAGGACCATGACCTTAGCGAAGGCAGATGCTTAACAAGCATTTCATCCAAGGTGGTGCACACAGGTGGCCCGCAAAGACAGTGATTTTAGAAATAAGTGTTTTACAAATAAAGTTTTAACTGTTTTCTTCTATTTAATATTTTAAATTAAATTAGATGGTAAGTATGCTCACACTGTCTTCTTCTCAATGACTGATTTTTCTGTATTGTTTACTAATGTGTCTTTAATGTCAGTAGGAGTGTTTGGCATAGAGAGGGTGCATCACAGTATCTGTTTTTCTGAATTGGCAAGTATGTGAAGAGAAGTCCCCTTTCTCCTAGGCCCCCATTCACCCAATTCTTTTTTTTTAAATTTTTTAAAAGGTTTTATTTATTTATTTGAGAGAGAGAATGAGAGAGAGAGAGCACATGAGAGGGGGGAAGGTCAGAGGGAGAAGCAGACTCTCTGCCGAGCAGGGAGCCCGATGTGGGACTCGATCCTGGGACTCCAGGATCATGACCTGAGCCGAAGGCAGTCGCTTAACCAGCTGAGCCACCCAGGCGCCCTCGCCTAATTCTTATACACTCTAATGGGAAACTATTTTGGGTTCTGTGTGTATTCTCACGGATCTTGTAGGCAGTCAAATGGAATGTATAACATTTTTTTTTCTGTTGGATTTTTTGGTCAATTTGATTAAGGTGTAATTGCCATGCAAGGGGTGCCTGAGTGGCTCAGTCATTAAAGCATCTGCTTTTGGCTCAGGTCATGATCCCAGGGTCCTAGGATCGAGTCCCGCATCGGGCTCCCTGCTCAATGGGGAGCCTGTTTCTCCCTCTCCCGCTCCCCCTGCTTGTGCATGTGTGCGCGTTCTCTCTCTTTCAAATAAATAAAATCTTTTTAAAAAAATTTCTATACAATAAATGACACATTTAACATGCACAATTCCATAACTTCTGCATATAAATACCCCATGAATCCACCTTCAGAATCAAGAGCATGAACATACCTATCACCCTCGAAAGCTTCCTTGTGCCCCTTTGTATCTCTCTTCCCATCACTGCCACCCTCGTCCCGTCTCCAAGCAACTGCTGAGCTACTTTCACTATAGATTAATTTGCATTTCCCAGAGTTTTAGATAAATGGAATAGTATAACATACACTCTTGTTTTGTCTGACTTGTTTCACTCAGCCTAATTATGTTGAATTTCATCCATGGTGGTGCACATCTATTCCGTTTAATTGCTGAGTAGTGTTCTGTAGTAATGGAGACCCATTTGAGGGGTTTTAAGCAATTGGATGAAATTGTCATCTTATGTGCATTAGGTCCTAAATGAGCTGAGTCTAATTCTATCTCTAGGCTAGTTTCCTACTACTCTCTGCTCTTCTTTATAGAAATATTGTAATATCTGTGGTTCCATGAGCTATTTTGGTTAAAGGCCTTTTCTCTTTCCATATACTAATCACTATGCTTAGAAAAAAAAATCCCCCTGACCGTTCATGTAATGAATCCCTATTTACCATTAGGAGCTCAGCATTTGAGTATCTTCTAAAATGCCTCTGTATCTGTGATAGGGGTATTCACTTTCTCCTTTGTGTTGCTACAGGGTTGTACTATTGTTCCATGCGCTCTTTTAGCGTTAATCCTATTTTATAGTAATTATTTGTTCCCATGTGTTTATCGTCTACTAGAATATGAGTTTCTCAAGGTCCATACCATGTCTTGGTTATCATTTTTTTATTCTTTTTAAAAATTTTATTTATTTATTCATGAGAGACAGAGAGAGGGGGCGGAGAGGCAGAGGCAGAGGGAGAAGGAGGCTCCCCGTGGAGCAGGGAGCCCGATGTGGAACTCGATCCCAGTACCCTGGGATCATGACCTGAGCCGAAGGCAGACGCTTGGTTATCATTTTATATCCAACATTTAGTAGAGTGTCAGAACTATAATTGGTATAAATATAATTTTGCTGAACTTGCATTGTGATTGTAATGGGGTTGGAATGGAATAGAAATATTGCGACTGCCTCTTTTTAACCCCTGGAATTAGATGGAGAAGACAATATAGATGCTTTTTATTTTATTTTTTTAAAGATTTTACTTATTTATTTGCCAGAGAGAGAGAGAGGGAGAGTGAGCACAAGCAGGGGGAGCAGCAGACAGAGGGAGAAGCAGGCTCCCTGCTGAGCAAGGAGCCTGACTCTGGGCTGGATCCCAGGACTCCAGGATCATGACCTGAGCCAAAGGCTGATGCTTACCTGACTGAGCCACCCAGGCATCCCAAAGATGCTTTTTAGTAGGTCACATCAGGGTAATATTCAAACAAACGGTGACTTTTTCCAGGACCATTCTCAGGATGGGAGGATGAAGGTAGATAGAGCCTGGCCACTCACACTTGGTAGACCAATGTCCTCTGAAATTATGACTATAAATACTGGAGGATTAAAGGGACTCCAATATTGTACTTGATTAAATGTGAAGATTATTTGGGCAAATAACATGGGCTAAATACTACAATTCTTTAAGCAAGGATTTCACCACACATTTACTTAATAAACAGAATACAGGCATAACTAATGGTTCTCAACTAGGGGATGGTTCTGTATTGCTAAGGAGCATTTAATGGTCAAGGGCATTTTTCTTGCCTGGAGGTGTTACACTTACTAGAGAAGAGAAATTACTGGCATCATGTATAGTGAGTCGAGATAAGTGCCTGGGACAATCTCTGAAAGGGAGAATGTCCCTCCCCTAAATGTTAATATCAGTTCCATTGTGAAACACTGATATTAAACATTTGGGAGAAGGGGGCTTAATTAGCACAAAATGCTTACAAAGTTACCTTGGTCCCAATTCTTTTCCATTGCCTGGTTCCGTTTCCAATGTGTATCCTTTTCTGGGCTCCATGTAAATCCCTATCTCAGTAGCTTGTGTACTGGGCACTTTCTTGTGTCAATAATCTTACTCTACATTCAGAAAGTTTTTAAACTCTCTGTATGCAAATTCAAAAAGTTTAGTCTTGGTGACATAGTCTTCCTCATTAGTATTCCTTTTCTGAAACTATTTTTGTATTTCTTTGTTATTTCAGAAACGTGAAGATGCTGGAAATACCCAAGTCTTCCAATTCTGTGAATACGCTGTCTAGAAATTTCTGTGCATGTCTTCCTTATGGGACTGCAGCAGGGATAAGGGTTTTATAGAGCTCTAGAGATCCTGGAAAGAAAGAAGGCTACTGAATTTTCTCCATTTTAATATGTGTGAATATATATGTGAAATATATATATATTTCTCTTAGGACTTTGTATTTACCTTTATAGGGTAGTGTTGCTTTCCCTGCCAATTTTTTCTTTTTAAATAACGATCATTAAATGTATCTTTGTCATAAAACAGGTTGCATTTGAGAATTAGAGAACTGCATTACATTAGGACTGAATGCTGTCTCTAAGAACATTCCTTTTAACCTCATGACTTTGAATGCAGTACCTTGAATGTTCATCTAAGAGCAGATACGATTCAAAACTGTGCACTTGGTATTTGCAGAGACTTTGCTGTTAAATCATTTATGAGTGGAAATGCTATGTGAATATTATGAGCATGCATTTTGTAGGCAGACAGACATAGGTTCTAATTTCCAGCTTCAGGATTTACCAGTTGTGTGTCACCAAGTATCTGATTTGCAAGTGTTTATGTGTCTGTGTATGTCTGTCCAGCGGCTGGCTCACTAACTTGATAAATATTATCATTACTCTTACCCAGGTCTGGCCACTGACCTTCCTTTTGCGAAGCATACTTCTGTATGGAAGCAGGTGGTTTTGGCTGGTTGACACTCTGGTGAGCCCCCAGCACTGTGTCTTTCTCCTCCTCTTCTAGCTCCAGCTCTACCTATCCTCTTGGACAGTCCATCTCCAAAGCGAATTCAGATGGGTATATCTAGTGCAAGCAATGGTGACCGTCTCCACTGGAACCATCTAGGAGGCAGGGCTGGAAATGGCCCCCTTTTCCCTTGACATCTTTCCCTTCTCTCCAAGCCAGCACATCGGCTGGGTAAATATAGACAGCCTGACATACTGAAAGTTTGAACTACAGTGCTCAAACAAAACAAAACACAAAACAGTGAGAATTTTGTACATAGTGGAGATGAAATTCGAGGAAACCTCCAGGTTAGACATGGATCCCGCTACTCTGACTTTCTTTCCACTAGTCCTTGGATGGACTGGTTCATTTATGATGAATGTCACACACAAATTTGTGGTTCAAATCTGGCCTGAAAAACTAAGAGCCTGAGCAAAGGTCAAATTACTGATAACCATCTTTTTAAGATTAGAAGAACTGCCATAAAAATCTGAGATTCCAGCTTATGTTTAGATATCAGGAGATCTGGCACTCACGAACCTTAGTTTTGCTTGACAACAATCACCCGTAGCTTAGTAGCTACTGCTGTATTCGAATTAGTCACAATGCCCATCAGTGCCGTTTCCCTTATTTTCACCATCATCTATCTGTCTGTTCTTGTTGATCGAAGGTGACAGGGAATAGTCCAGACTAAAACCTTTATTTGGAAAGGAAGTGTGTTTTAATTAGCAAAATAACTCAGCTTTCCTTTATTCACTTTTTTCCTGTTATTCATTTTTAAGAGCAGTATTTCTCAAGGTGTGGTTCCAGCCCACATCTGCATCAAAAATACCTATGGAGCTTATTAAAATGCTATTTTCTGGGCCCCAACCAGGCCTACTAAATCAAAATAACTGAGAATAAAGCCCAGAAATCTGAATGTTTAATAAATTCCTAAGATAATTGAACACTCAAATTTAAAGACTTCTATCATCCAAAATCTTTTTAAAATTAATTTTTTGGGCTGACATTCACTTTAATGGGAAGTCTGTTATCATGGAAGGGCTCTGGAATTAACTTCCTACATTTCTGGGGGAAGACCATTTCAAGGTCCTTTAGCTAAATTATTATATGTAGTTTTCTTTGCATCGTGCTCATCATATCATTTTCATTATCAGCTTAATTCGGATGTACTCTGAGTTGGCACTTGCAGTCCTTTAGAAGAATTTCTCATGCAATTTGATCCTTGATACAGTGCTGGTAGCACCAAAAACATAGGTGAGAACAGTCTCAGGGGTCGAATGACACCCTGACTATTCATTTTATTTTGGGAATAATTCAGTACAGTGGTTCTCAACTGGTGCACTTTTGTACCCCAGAAAACATTTAGTAATATCTGGAGGTATTTTTGATTGACTTACATTAGCGAAGTGATGTTGTTGGCATTCGGTGGGTAGAGAGGTCAGGGATGCTATTAAATATCCTACAGCAATGCTGTTAAATATCCTAGAATGCACAGGAAAGCCCCAAAAGCAAAGAATTATCCAGCTCCAAACGTCGAATTATTGAGCTTGAGAAATCCTGCTTTAGAATTTTCTTTCAAGATTGAAAAGCACCAGCAGCCAGGAGTATCCACTTTGGCTCATTGTACCATTTCTGAGTGACAGAAATTATCCTGGACGCTGGGATACAGGAGCACAGGAACCTAAAGGGGTTTTGGGATTGGACACTAATCCTGTCAGTGGTCCTTTATTACATACAGTTTGTAATCCAAACTCCTTAGCCTTAGGGTTCTCAATCATTAGAATACACTGGAACTGCCTGGAGGGTTGTTAAAAACACTGATATCTGGGCCTCATACCTAAGGTTTACAGTTCAGTAGGTCTGGAGTGTTGCCAAAAATTTGCATTTCTTACAAGTTCCCGGGAGGTGGTGATACTTCTGGTCCAGGGTCAACACTTTGAATACCACTGACCATTACTCTCAGTCTCTCTGGTCCCACTCTGTCCTTGGAAACACATTAATCATCATCAAACATCTATAGCAAAGGCAGGTGGAATTCCTCTTTGGCTCCTTTTTTAAACCTTCCATTTATTGATTTATTGATACCTTGATTCTGTCCTTTTGCTCAGAATGGCCTTGATTGCCATGTTCATAGCATCTCCTTTTAAGAAGATAGTGCCAAAACAAAACACAAACCACTAAGCAACCAACCAACAAACAAAAAATCCCTGCCCTTCTCCTTTAACAGACTATTAACTGTTAATATAAGTTACAGTATTTTTGTCTTCATTTAGCTAGAGACAAACTGACATCCCACCTCCTAAAAAAATTAACTGAATACTACGAATTCCAATTTGCTAATGTTATGCCTTTCTTGCTTCCTTTTTCTTTTTTACTTACTATTTTCCCTAAATCCTGGTCTTTGCACCTTGTTACTTTTTAATTTTGTTTCATAACATTTTTATAAGCAATTTTAAATCTTTTAAAAAACAGGGCAAGGTATAAATAATGAATAATACATCCTTCAGGGCCTGTTAAAATGCTGCCACACACAAGAATTTCCCTGCTCTTACATTCTTAAAATAGTCTTAAAATAATGATGTTCTCTTCTGAATTTTCTTAGACTATTATTTATGCCCCTTGCATGTCATGAATTTTTTAAACGTTGTAATGTTTTAAATTGTGCAGTGTTTAATAGTTTAGTAGAAAATATGCAACATAAACATGAGGCAAGGCTCATAGCAATAGAAAGAGGCCCATGAACCTACCTTCTAACTTAAGTCATCTACTATAATAAACACTTCTGGAACCATCCTTGACATGTGTCCTTGTCCCATAAGCAAGTGCTTCTCTATGGCTGATTTTAATATAATGGCATTTTAATATAATATAATGGAATATTAAATGGAACTGTGAGATTATAGAATATGTGTATGATCAATTTTATGACATATTCTGGATTGTTTTCCAAAGTGGTTTTACCACTTTACATTTCTCTTAGCACCAGATGAAAGCTATTTCTTTAAAGCTTTGCCAATTCTGGGGCGCCTGGGTGGCTCAGTTGGTTAAGCGACTGCCTTCGGCTCAGGTCATGATCCTGGAGTCTAGGGATCGAGTCCCACATCGGGCGGGCTCCCTGCTCAGTGAGGAGTCTGCCTCTCCCTCTGATCCTCCCCCCTCTCATGCTCTCTCTCTCTCATTCTCTCTCTCAAATAAGTAAATAAAATCTTTATAAAAAAAAATAAAGCTTTGCCAATTCTGGGCACCTGGGTGGCTCAGTTGGTTGAGCGTCTGCCTTAGGCTTGGGTCGTGATCCCAGGGTCCGGAGATCGATCCCCACTTCGGGCTCTCCTATCAATGGCGAGTCTTCTTCTCCCTCTCCGGGAGCTCTGTGGTCTCTTTTGCTTTCCCTCTCTCTCAAATAAATAAAAAATCTTGAAAAAAAAAAAAAAAGGAAGCTTTGTCAATTCTTTGGTAGGGTCGTATTTCTCAAATTTGGCCAATCTATCCAGAAGGTATAAAATAGTATTCCATCTTGGTCTTAATTTTTCTCTCTGTGTTTGGAATCGGAGATTAATTTATCCTTATTTTATTTTATTGCCTATCATGTTCTTCACTTGTTCTTGCCTGGCAAATTTTTCATCTGGGCCGATTGACTTTTTTTGTTTTTTGTTTTGAATTCTTTATATACTCCAGGTATAAATCTGTGCGGTTATATGCATTACAGATTCCTTAATATCATCTTTTGATGAACTGAAGTTCTTAATTTTTAATATATTTGCATTTACCAATATTTACTTTTATGCTGAATAAAAGTAAATAAAATAAATATAAAGTAATATGTAAATATAAAAGTAAATAAAATTTAAAAAATAAAACAAGTTTTATTCTTTTTAGGAAAAATTTAGTTATAATTTGTTAACAGTTTCACAGTGTGTCTTTCTCATTTTAATCATTACCCATTTGGATCTGTCATATGTGGTATATATATATATGGTAAGGGTCTATCTGTGTTTATTTTTCTAAAGAGTAAACGTATGTCAACATCATATGTTGAATGGGCTCTCCTTTCCTCTGTGGTCTTCAGTGTCATCTCACATGTAACAAGTTTCCATATATTAGTGATTTTGTGTCTGGAATCTGTTTTATTCCAAAGATCAGATTGTCCATCTCTGTGCAAATACCACATGGTCTCATACAATGAGACTTTTATTGTACATACAATTATACAACTTTATAATAATCTTAATACCTGAAATAGCATGTTTACACATGCTTTTATTCTATTTCTTCTAACATTTCTTGGCTCTTCACAGGTATTTAAGCATCAGCTTATTAAATTCCCAAAGAAAAGGCAGAACAATGAAGTTTTCATTAGAATTGTATTGAACTTCGTGATCGATTTGGAAATAAATAGCAACTTTATGATAGTGAACCTTCCTATCCATGCATGTGGTGTACCTTTCAATTTATTTTGATATTCTTTTATGTTAGTCATCAAAGTCATATTTTTTGTGCTTATTTTGTTTATTCCTAGTTACTTTAATTTTTGTTGCTATTATAACTACTATCTTTTTTACTGTATTGCTGTCTATTTTGGCTTACTTATAGGTTGTAAAGTTATTTTTTTAAATGTGGACAGTTACATCATCTATAAATAACAAGCGCTTTGTCTTTTTATCTATCTTTATCTATCTTTCTGTCTATCCATCTCTCTCTCTCTCTCTCTCTCTCTCGGATAATATTAAGTGGATGCTGTGGTACTGACACACTTGTCTTTTTCCTGATGCTGGGAGAGGGGGTTGGAAAGAGGCTTCTAAATTTTTTACCATTAGGAATTATGTTTCCTATAATCTTTTTGCAGGAGAGGTAGAGTGCCTATACCCTTAATAAGATTAAGGGAGCTCCAATATAGTTCTAGTTTCATAAGAGATTGTATTATAAATAATGTCAAATTTCATGAAATTTTCTTCCCTCCTAATATGTAAACATGATAGTTGAACTATACATTTTGCATATTAAACCACCCTTCTGTTCCTGTGATAAATCTAAGTTACTTATGATAAATTATCTTTTATGATTATAACTATTTTTAATACTATTGACTTTTGTTTGATAATGTTTGATTTAGATTTTTGCATCTATGGTAATGAGTGATATTGACCTGTGGTTTTCCTTTTTTTTCTTTTTTTAAGTAATCTCTATGCCCAAAATGGGGCTCGAACTCCTGACCTTAGCTAAGATCAGGAGTCATATGCTCTACTGACTGAGCCAGCCAGGTGCCCATGATTTTCCTTTATTATATCATGGTTGTCTGTCTTTGGAAATAGAGTTGCGCTGGTTTCATGGACTCGATTGCATACTGGAGAGATTTTTAAACAAATGTAATAATCTATTGGAAAAAGATTTGGCAAAAGTCACCTGAAAGCCCTCAGGAACTGATTTTTTCTTTGAGATACAAATTACCTTCTACTTTATTTAGCTGTGGGCTACATACAATGGAATAATACATTTTTGAATGTATTAAATTATTTTTAATCACCCTGTATATCTGAAGAAGAGGTATCATCAAGGAAGACTTCCTAGAGTAGGTGATATGAAACTTGAGTTTTTAAATAATAAACAACACTAGGCAGGCAAACAGGGGAGAGAATAATAGACAAAGGATCAGCATATGGGAACACTTGAAGGCATTTTAAAGCTTTGGTAGGTGCAAGGAAATAGCATCCTATGCTACTAAATATAAAGTTTTGGTGGGGGAATGACAAGTAGATGGTAGGTAAGCAGAGGCAAGTTCAGACAGCATGCTAAGGAGCCTAGTACCTTGTCTATCTTATGATATCCTCTGTTCACAAGACAAATGGCCACTTGACTGCCTTTGAGTTTGGCCATAAAGGATACCAGAGCTCCTGTTAAAAGAAGCAACACATTCCCTTGGAGACCCTGTTGTATGTTGATGCCAATACTGAAATCAACTGAACCCTCCAAAGTAGTTTCCCTGACACATTCTGGGAGAGATGGGTCAGGGTCTGGAGATTATCCCAGCCTGAGACTTAATGTAAACCTATTAATTTAGCAAGGTTTTATAGGCATGAGAACCTAGTATAGAAATTCTAATACAGTTTAGGATAATGAAGGCGTGAGACATAGAAAATAATGGGATCTCTACAATAAACATGGGTAACGGAAATGGCTTTTATCATTAAAGTATATACAGGGATTTTTCTAGGGAAATAAATGAGAATTAACAGTTTGGAATAATTTCCCCATGTAGTTTTATTAGGCAAGCAATCATTTAACAGGAAGCACACACGAAATAGAAGGGATTAGTGGTTGGGATAGTAAGAGGGCTGTGTTAGGAATTTGCTCTTTAAAATGAACCTAATTGAGGAAAATTCAGGTAGAGGGGCATTTAGAGGGAGGATTTTGCTGGCTTTTGGTCTGAGTGAAAACACAGAACAGGGAAATGGATTTTTTGTTTTTGTTTTTGTTTAGCTCAAGACCTAGTCAAATCCCTGTAAATTTCAGGGAATGGATAGAACCCACATGATCTTTCCAAAGGATTTTTTTTTTATTTGAGAAATGAGTTCTTGGAAATTCTTAACAGTAGTACAAGCAAGAAATAACTCAAATTTGCCTTGCTTCCAAGAAAGGGGAAGAATTGACCTCAGGCTATTGTCTTCCCTGCACCAAGCACATTATCCTTTACCGTGTGTGTGAGCAAGTAGATGTCCGATGTTAAAAGTTTTGACTGAGGAAACCAAAAAAAAGCATCATACTCGTTTAGGGATAAGAAACCCTGGGTTAAAAGTGTGGTACCAGGAGCCCAACCTCAGTGTTCTCAATTACTGGTTGAATCATTTACGCTTTCCGGGCCTCAGTTGTTCGATCTATAAAATAGGCTAACCTGTGTGTACGTAGTTTCTTCTGACTGTAACATTATATTACTCTTCATAAAAATGCATCTCCCTGCTTGTAGTGACCATTGGGGTGTGTGTGTTTGTGTGTGTGTGTGTGTGTGTGTGTGTGTGTGTGTGTGTGTGTCCCGGCTAGCATCTATTTCCCTTTCTTCAGGCAACAGCATTTAGATTTAGTTTGAGAATTTGCTCACACTCTGTTCTCTGGTTATTATTACAGAAGTTTCATAACTACTGACACTAATGTACTCCCAACATGTGGTATATGCCCTGCATATGATAGGTGTTTAGTACATATGTGTTGGGTATTTGTTGAATAATACAGCTCATGGGGGGAGGTTCCATTCCCACTTCCAAGGGGATGCTAGTGATCCAAGCCTAGCTGATAAAAACTATCACGGTGATACTGTTTTTGTTTTTAAAAGAAATATGTATGTAACCTAAGTTGGCCAAGTGAGGGTTCAATTTCATGATTTTTTTCTATTGAGGTAGAAAACTTGACTTCTAAATTTGAAGGTAAATTGAAGGAGTCACTGGGGGTCACTATAAGAACTCTGAGAATTCTAAGCAACCCACAGGAAAGCAGAACTGAGAAGAGAGGAGAGGAGAGGAGAGGAGAAGAGGGGAGGGGAGGAGAAGGGAGAGGAGAGGAAGGAAAGGAGGAAGGAGAAGGAAAGGGGATAATGATATAAAGTAATGCATGATGATATAGTTTGATTACCTGGATACACACTTTATTCCTTCCCAAAGAAGATAAATCTCCTGGGCCTTTCAGTTACAAGTGGCAATGAATTCCCTATTCTGTTTAAGCTGGTCTGATTTTTTGTAATTTGCACTTTAAAAAAAAATCTCAATTTCTTGGAAAAGACTGAAAAACTGGGATGAAATTGGAATGCATTTGTCTGAGACAGGGAAATATTCCGAAGTGAATTAGGTCATAACTGATATGAAGAGATTTCTTTCAGCGGTGTTTTCACCCCCAAACCCATTACAAACCCATTCGGGACTTGGGGTCAAACAAAACTGTGTGCATAATAAGTATTTATTATGTACAGGTTGTGTGTCTCAGCTCAGGACCTAGAAGTACATAGGGAGTGTTTAATCAGTTAGGCAGAATGAGTAAGTGAATAAATGAATGAACTGGGCAAGGCTACCTAACTCTCCTGTAGAAAAAGGCTGTATGACTATAATGTTGCATTTTTATCTGAATGTTAATTTCCTGAACATCGTACACAACCAACAATAGCTTGCTTTCCTTATTTCACGGTGATGGAATTGAGTGAAAATTAATATATCCAAGGTAAGCTCTAAGAAAAGGGAAGAGAGAGACAGAGACAGAGAGGAAGGGAGGGAGAAGAAGGAAGGAAAAAGGGAAGGAGGAAAGAAAAAAGGAAGACAGAAAGAGGCAAGTCCATAACAATATGACTAAACTCAGCCTTTCTGGAAAGAAGTTTTTATATAACCTTTACGTTGCGTTTAACAACCTTCTATCCTTCCTGCCCATTTGTCCCAGAATCTCACTGCCCACCCCTGGGGCATCAGTTTTTATAGGTGGGATTCAGAGTAGAAACCGTATTATTCTATAGGAGCAGGATTCGTATCCTTTGCCATGAGGGAAGCTGATAGGATATTTTGTCTAGTAAAGTCATCTGTATGCACCGCCATCATTCTCCGAGAGTCAGTGATAAGGTAGTGTTTGCTATGCCGCACAGCAAATTATACCATCAACAGACTGACAAGAACAAAAGGAGGACGCCAACATGGAAATAGTTACTACCGGTGTCAAGTAAAGTGCCACTCTAATTAATATATATACACTTTTGTGAAATGTTGATAGAAAATATTGCATGTGGGGAGTTGCCTTGTGTGAAAATTTCTGCAACAACCTAGTCACTTTCTGCTTGAAACCCATGTTTCTGAATTATTTTTGATGGAACAGTGGCACAGTGTAGATGTCGCATTTGTGCTTTTAAAATGACTGGTTTTTTGGAATTGGAAATATATGATTAAAAAGTAAAACTAAGATTTTAATGGAGTGAAGTTAATTTAGGAGATTCTAACAAGCAGGCTGGGGTAGGCAAGAGTTGGCCCTGGTTCACTCTTTATAATTGCCAGAGAGAAGGAAGGAGGACTTCCTTCCTCAGGTGGCAGGCCAAGTATGTATTCATTCCCTTGCCTTCTGGAAGTGAATGTAGGTATGTCTGTGTAGGTCCCTTTTGGAGAGGGAAGAGGTGGTCAGGAGGCTTTGCAACACCCCAGTTTCAGTGTACGGTTCTATATGATTCTCCCTACACTACCACTAAGTGTCCCTGAAACCCATCACGATGACTTTGCATTCCCACAAGTGGACAGTCTATGTTTTAGAGGGGTGTTTCTGCAGGTATGGTCCAGGGACAGCCCCCTTCATGATTGCGTGGGGTGCGTGTTCAAACTGTGATCCCTGAGCCCCACGCTAAGCCCACATCATTTCTGGCCGGGCCCCGGAGGGACCTGCAGTGGGAAATTTGCAATTTGAAAACCACTACCAGAAACAATACCACATAGTATAACACTGTGATTAAGAGAAAATATTCGAACCAAGTTGTCTGGCTTTGAATTCAGGTTCTACCAGTTAGTTAGGGCTGAGAAACATTAAGTTTCCTTACACCTCAGGTTGCTTGTCTTTAAAAGAAGCACAGTTACACATTATATATTAAGTACCCAAATCACACCTATATTGTGAAAATGAAATAAGTTAATAGTGTAAGCATCTTGGAGAAGTGCTAAGCTCTAAATAAGTGTTAGTTAATAATATTTTAGAGGTGGTACCAGATCAGGGAATTCTCCTAATTCATACAATTTTCCCAGACCCCCCCACCCCCCTCCCCACCGCCTCGCTTCATAGTATTTCCTTTATTTTGATTTTGAAGCTCCGGGAGTGTAGGGATTATGCTGATTTGCTCACTTCTTTTGCACAGTACCTGGGATATTATATGGTGAATAACTGGAAAAAATTGATTTAATACTACCTTCTGATTCCTTATTAGAACCACCGGCAAAGGAATAATAGTCAACAGCTTTCTGGCTCATAGAAAATTAACCTTAGGATTTTAGGATTGAGAAAAATGTGTGGACTCTTCAAACATAGAAACTTGCCCTATGAAATACAGCCTTGCATTCCCTTATGTTGTTGCCTTTCTTTTTTTTCCCCCTCCTCCTTTTGCATAGAAGGAACCTCCCACTCCTGGCTTCCCTCCTCGCCTCATCTACCCCAATTCCCCCTTCCTCCTCTAAGCTCCAGATCTGGGCACCTACCTTTACATTTTCCACCAAGGGCCACAAACTCTCTTAGCCAGAGGGCACCACCACGCCTGCTTCACTGTCTACCTGAGGAGTTTTCTTGGCATCTTCCCCATATCTGTTCTAAACTGTTTGTCAGTGGATCTGTGTCTTTCTGTGTTTGATGAGCATCTTGTGGTCAGAGCCTTGTCTCATTTATCCGCATATCACCAGGGTCTGGCACAGGGCATCGCGCACATTTCAGTGTAAGAAAGGAAAGGACCAGGGCACCGGGTGGCTCAGTCGGCTAAGTGTCTGCCTTTGGCTCAGCTCATGATCCCAGGGTCCTGGGATTGAGCCCCGCGTCGAGCCCTGCATCCACTTCCCTGTTCAGCTGGGAGGCCTTTTCTCCCCCTCTCTCTACCTGCTGCTCCCCCTGCTCATGCACTTGATCTCCTGTGCAGTGCATGCACCCTCTCTCAAATAAATAAATAAAATCTTTAAACAGACCAAACAAACAAACAAAAAACAAGAAGGGAAAGAACCAAGGGAAATGCAGCCTAGGCTTCTTCTCTTTGCTTGTGTTCTCTTCCTCATCATCTGCAGACATCCATCTAGGTTATTATTATATCAGTAGAAACATGGCATTGGACCTGCTAGGGGCCAGACTGGCCAATTAGAAAGTGGGATTAGGCTAAGGCACATCCCTTCAAGGAGTATCCCAAGCATACCCTGCAGACACTGCGAGGATTCTCCTAAGCTAGCCTCAGAAATCACTCAACCATGCTTCTCTTACATTCTCTTAATCATGGGCCGATATCAGCTGCCAGCCCAGCTTTAAGGGAAGGGGACTCTTAAAAGAGCATGCATCAATATGAGACACTTGACTCATCGGTGGGGAGGAGGAAGATCTTTCCAAGACAAGCCTCTGTACCCTCCCTTATCTTTTTCTGTCTCCTCAGACAAATTATGGAGAAATATGTTATCATGAACACTGCAGAAACTTTTAGACGTGCTACACCTGGTTTCAAAGTCTGACTCCACCGCGTACCAGGCACCTGTTATCTATAAGGGAGCTAATAATACCAAACTTACATTGTAGGGTTACTGTGGGAATTAAAGAGTATATTGGCACAGCTTCTATTGTTAATATTATTTTCACAATTTAAGAAAAAAAATCATGAAAAATACCTAACATGAAAAACAGATAAAGTGCAAGATTTATGGTATTTTTCCCCTCTAAGAAATCTCTAAATCAACCCCATTCTAAATGTCATTAAACAACATAAGATTATATATTTTCAGCTCAGTTTCAATATATTTTATATACAGGTGGCCCTTAAATCTGAAAAGAAATCAATAACGTTTAAATGCTCTATTGATTTCAATTTACCAACAACAGTGTGTAGCCAGAAACTCGCAAATATCCTTTGTCCAGATGAATTGTTGATAACACAGTGTACCAAGATACTTTACCTTTATATCATTAAATTAAATGCATATCAAGAACATCCAAACCTATTAGCTTTCATAATTTTCCTATGAGAGAATATTCTGAATCCATCTTCCTTTCTTTTTTAGGAACCCTAGGCCAGAGAGATTGAGTGACTTGACCAAATCCACTCTCCACGCTTATTCTCCTAGAGAGAGGACTGTTCGTGTGCTTCTGTGAGTCTATGGCCTTGTTACAACCAAGCGCAAACTGCTGTCCTCGCTCCCTGCTAGATGTTACCCAAGGTAAAAAAGACTGCTATGCAAGGTGTTATTCCACTTCAGCCATCAAGGTTTCATCTTTTTGATTAGAGAACCAAGTAAAAACCTTGGGAAAACAAAGGGCAAGAGTATACTCTGATGACATTTTTGGGTAAAATCAGAATCTCTGACCCCTGAAGATGATTTGTTTTGAGACGTATGGCAAAATGAATTTCCAATAATTTAGTTTCACTCATGCCTTCAAAGCCAGCAGAGATATCCAGAGGTCAATTAATGCAAGACCCAAATACACTTCAATGCAGCAAGAGTGGACCTTTCTCTTCTAAAATTGCTCGCAAAAGAATCTCTCCTAGCTCTGGTTCTTACGTAGATAATAAAACATTTACTCTTGTATCCAGAAAACATTCCTTATCCATCTTTCCCAGTTTTCTTATTCTGAATATGGAGGAACAGATGTTCAGAGTCCTTGTCCAGTGCTGTTGTCCAGTGCCGACTTTGTCACTCCAGCCACACCTCCTGACTGTGCTATAGACATCACACTCCCTAAACATCTGCAACTTATGATAGGAATGTAGATGTTGTATTGTCAACATGAAATATCAATTTCGGTGATGACTGAGGACTTCATAAGGACAGGGCCATCTTTTGATCTCTAATCCCAGTTTTTCTTACATTGTCCCCATTAAGAAATCTCTCCTTTTATTCCAGCATTGGCTTGGTTTTTCTGGACTATCATTACCTGGTGGTTTCTTCCACAACTCTGCTGATGGCTACCATTTACTGTGTGCACAATATGTGCCAGAGACTGTGCAAAAATAATACATACATACACATAAGCTAGCCTCAGAAATATATTATATTATTACATATTCTATATATTCTATATGTAATTTCATTTAGTTCATTGAATTCTTACAACAACCTTACCAGATTTTCAGAACGGAGTCTTAGTACTTGTCTAATATGACATGAAAGTTAATGGTGGGATTAGAAATTGATCCTATGTTTTCTGGCTCTAAAGCCCATGTCCTTAAATATGATACTCTTCTGCCTTCAGGTATCATTGCAAGATGCTCTTCGCCATTCCTAAGCTGGATTTGTCTCTGCTCTCTTACCAGTTCCTCCTAAGGGAAGCAATATTACTGAACTGGTTGATTAGAATCAGAGATATTTCCTAGAACACACTAAATGAGTGGGCTGGGTTCCTGTGTCTTATGGGCAGTAGAACAGTGAGCTTTCTTTCACTCTCCTTTGTGGTCAGAGGTCAGTGAGAGGACTGGATTCATTTCTGTATGGAAGGAAGTGCAACATCTTCCCTCTGCTTTTTCCTGAGATATGCTCAAGGCTTAGTGGTGTGTCAAAGGGTGACACTTTGCCTGGGCTGGCTCCCCCTTACTCCATCCTCTCCGGTACTGGTGAGTGTGGTGTATTCTTATCGCATTACTTGGTACGATTGCACCTGAGCTCAGAGAGGGGAGCGAGAGAACAAGATTATAGATTAAAAGGAAGGAACCTCACTTAGTTATTCCAATCTGAATCACTGAGAAGGTGAAAAACAGCCCTGTTAACGCCAGAGTGCAATGTTTCAAATAGAAGATAGATGGTGATCAAACAAGTCAAACACTATAGCCATTCTGACCAAGTTTGGATAAGATATGGACAAGGTTCCTCATGACCACAGAAGTGACTTAACCATCCTTATCTCTCGGTATACACTGTCTACTTTGAGTGACTGCTGCTTCTTTAGTATGGCAATTCTAACTTCACTTTGTTCTGCCTGCCTCACAGATTAAATTTATTATGATACCCAGTCATTAAATTGCATTTTTATAACATCTGAACCCCAGCTGGTCCCTGCTTCCCTAAACCCTGCTTAGAGCCCTCTATTATCCTTATCAACCTGTAAGAGGACTAGTATCAGAAAAACAAGACACTGCATATGAAGACATTTCCTAAATAATGAAGTACACAAAAATACCCAAATCCACAATAGCCAAACTATGGAAGCAGTCCAAGTGTCCATCGATTGATGAAAGGATAAAGAAGATACATCACGTGACATATATAATGGAATATTATTCAGCCATAAAAATAATTAAATCTTGCCATTAGCAACAACATGGTTGGAGCTAGAGAGTATAATGCTACGTGAAATAAGCCAGTCAGAGAAAGACAAACACCATAAGATCTCACTCATGTGTAATTTAAGACACAAAACAAAGTTAAAAAAAAAAGAGAGAGAGAGAGAAAAAAAAAGAGGAGACAAACCAAGAAAGAGACTCTTAACTATAGAGAACAAACTGATGGTTACCAGAGGGGAGGTGGGTAGGGGGATAGCTGAAATGAATGATGGAGATTAAAGAGTACAGTTATCAGGATGAAAAAAACACAAAATAACAAATACCCAAATCCTGTAAGAGGCTACTCCCAATTCTTTCTTCCCACCTAGATTCCCCTGGGGTAAATCATTCCTTTTCGCAGCAAGCTAAATAACCTAAACATTCTTTTGACTAGAGATGTGTTTCTGGTGACCTTTAGCAGTGGGCTCTCACACCATGTTCTCCAAATCACACTACATTCTCCCAGTGTTGTAACAGCTCTGTATTAGGAGATTTGGAGTCCTTGCCTAGGATAAATTAGAATTACACTTACTTTTCTGTGAGAATACTATGCTTCATGCTATAGTTTCCCCAATCAAGAAGTTGATCAGGGAAACAATGTGGGTAATACTCAGAAACCAAACAGTATCTTGAACCATAAGGATTGGCAGTTTCTTTCTATCAGCCTTAATCTTTTTTGTCTGCCTTTGGTGAGCAGGACCAGATTAAGATCTTTAGAGGCGGAAAGCCCTAAAAACATTACCAATTCCTTCTGTTTATTTTTGTCCCTAGTCAGTTTTTTCCATAAGCACTTGCTTAGCCTGAGTATTAATCAGCCCATGCTGCTGTGTGCAGTCAAAAGGGACTTTTGCCAGGACTTCTGTGGTCAAGTCACACCTTCCAAACTGAGGAAAGAAACAGGAAGAAGGAGCAAAAGGCTCTACTTGCCCTTGAGCCTAAGCTACTGCTCTGTTTCAACTGAGACACACTGTTTGCAAGTGAGGGGTGTGTGGGTGTAAGGAGAAGAGGGATTATTTGCTATTTGTTTAGCTAGTAATGAAACAATTATATTATAAATAGGAGGGAAAGGGAGTAAATGTGAAATTCTAGAACTAAAACCTAGGATTCTGCAGCCAGATGCTGGAAGACTCTTCTCAGAGGGCTTATTGTGTATCAGCAAAGGTAAACATTACCAGGGTTTTAGACTGACATATGATTAGTGCTTTGATGGGAAAATACCAGAGGCTTCAGGAATTTGGAGCAAGGGGACTTAATTTAGGGTCCCCAAGGGACATTGCAGCTGAGATTTAAAGACTGGGTAGGCTGAGTAGGGAATCATGTATGGGAAAGAAGCTAGGGGTGCACACAGTCTTATGTGATGGGCAGGAAGCAAGAGAAGCTTTGAGTGAACTGGGTGTTATACGAAAACAATGAATCGCGGATCACCACATCAAAAACTAATGATGTATTGTATGGTGACTAACATAACATAATAAAATAAAATAAAATAAAATAAAATAAAATAAAATAATAAAATAAAGAAAAACAGGAAGAAGCCCCAATGATGTATTGTATGGTGACTAACATAACATAATAAAATACAATTAAAAAAAAGAAAAGAAAAACAGGAAGAAGCCCCAATGCATAAGGAATGAATGGGGAGTGCCATGGAATGGGGTTGAACCATGTTGAAGGGTATGGACTCAGTGGCCAGCGTTGTCCAAATTGGAGTACCTTTTGGGCGAGAGAAGGAGACTTCTTATTCATTCTCACTTTGCATTTTATCAAGAAAAAGTGTTTTGTCTCAGATCTCCCTCTCTCTGTACAAGTCAGCTTTCAGATATCTGCTTCTCTCCTCATCCCTGGGCTGACTTCTGGCTGCCCAACAGCTTGTTGGTCCTGAATAATAGGTTTGGGTTCTCGCCTGAAGACTCTCTCTGGCAGTCCCTGTGTGCTTGGGAGAAGTTACTCGGCCATGCTGTGCTCTGTAAAAAAAAGCAATAGTATTTGTCCTCTCATGTAAGGTTGTTGTAAAGATTAACTGAATTAGTTTGTAAAAAGCAATTCTAAATAGCTAGCACATAATAAGCAGTCAACAACTCTCATCTCTCATTATCTCTCATTATCTCATCTCTCATTATCTAATCATCTTTCATTATCGAACATGTGCATTGTTTGGTGCCTGTTCAGAGCCCATTCCAACCTCTTCTAATAATAGCACTAAAATTTATTTTGCAGAATTTCTTCTCCCCACTTTAAGTTCAAGGCCTGGCCCTATACCCCGGTCCAGGTGTGGGCACATACCCTAGACCTGGCCAGTCACAATCACAGTGATTCTTTCATGAATAGGTTGTAACCCACTCCAAATTTATGAAATTTGATCCTATGGCTTTTTGTCAGAATGCTAGGGAAGAGAATCTCTTTTTACCTGGGCATTACTAGGTAGAATGGAATATAAACTTAGAGTGGTCACCAAGAGGGGATTTCCATCCTGAGAATGAAGCCAACACAGAAAAAAAAAAACAAACATACCTGAAGGATGACGACCTGACCATTCAGGTTCCTTACAATCTTCTTTGAGCACTAAATTCAGTTATGTTTTAAGCAAATATTTTATTTACATTTTTTTCTTAAATTAGTAAAAAAACCTGTATCTGAGTTTTCGTCAGTTTGAGCAAGATGGCTTCTGTCCAAAGAGCTCTAACCCATTGACTTCACTGAAGCACTTTCTGATTTGCAAGCAGTTCAAGGAGGGACAAATGGGCTGAATATCACAAGCTGACCCAGGAGAGCACTGCTGAGCATAGTTATTACTAATGCATGTTCATATTCATATTCCCTCATATTCCCTCACAAATGATATCTCTTTCTGTTCTCAAGTCAGATGAGGTCTATGGACGCAATGACTCAGAACATTTGGAGCCTACCAGAGCCTTCTGGTCCTGGTTTTCCCCACATCCTGGGCCCTTTTGTTTTCCTGGGTTACAGCAGACTCTCTAAGTCGTTTCCCCACCCCCTCCATTTCAGGAGAACAAATCCATACCATAAGTCCATTTGTACCCATTTTTAATCATCCTTTCTAGGTCTTCCTTGCTCTTCCATCCCCCATTCCAGTCCTTCTCAGGTCAGGGAAACGTTTTATTTCAACTTCAGCTGGGACATCAAAGAGATGGGTTTCAGCTCCCAGAGAGACTCAGACGGAGTCAAGGGGAAAGGAGGAGCATGAAGAAATATTAAAATAACACCCAAAATCAGTGAGAAGAAACAACTGGAATTAAGTGAAATGGGTCCCAAGATGGTGAGGGAGGTCAGTGCTTCATTGAAAATTAGATGAGAAATTTACCCTGTAGTTTCCTGCTATAGCAAAAATAGAAGAAAACACAGCCAGCATTTGCATCAAAGGGGCAGGAGGGCTTTGAAGGGCAGATAAGTCTAGAAGTTAGGAGCACAAATATCAGAATCAGTCAAATTAACTGTTGTATTTTGGTCAGCTCTCTTTACAGGTTAGTGAGAAAAAAAAATCTTGCTTTGTTTGATTTACATAACTTCTAAAAACACACACAAAGGCCATTTAGTTTTTCATTTCTTAAGAACTCTGGCTTTGATTCTCAACTCTTCTACCTTCTAATTGCACGACCTTGAAAAATGTTCTAAACCTCTGTGGCCGTCTGATGTACAAGATAAAAATGATTATCATCATTGTCTTGAGTCAGAGAACTATTATTAGAACTAAACAAGACACTGAATATAGACATTTTCTAAATAATGAAGTACACAAAAATAATAATTATATATACTACTATTATCATCATTGCTATTATTTTGTGGAACATAAATTGAGGTAGAGACTAAAGAGCACAATGAATTTCTTTCATGCAGATTGTTTCATAACTTGCTATATCAGTGGGCACATTCTTTTCAAAATGACAAAAGCAATACATCAGGGATTTGAATCATTCTTTTCCTAAGAGGAAGGTACTGAGTTTATGATGATTGATTGTGACCTTGAAAATATAATTATTTCCATGGTACTGAAAATGCAATTTATTCTTTTCAGTATTTAGGACAGTTGGAGGAATTTCACAATGACCTGCAGAAATGGTGGTGGGGCACTTGCAATTCAAAATACAAAAAAAAAGTATTGTAGAACCATAGAATCAGTTCTCAAATGGTCTTTGCAAATGGATTAAAATAAGCATTTTTTAAATGTCCATATTTTTAATCATATAGGTTATTAATTATTAATCTTGTTAATCAAAAAAGTAAGAGAAAAATCAAATCATAGGTATCAACTATGCCTAAGTATTTCCACCTAGGTTTGGTGTGACCTACAATAAATGTAGATTTCTAGCTCTAAGAGATTGAGAAAACAGATGGAAGTTCCCCATATTTACCCTGACTATGCAGTATAAATACATGGTTTCTGATATTTCAGAGTAGAAAGCTTAGGTCCAATATTTACTAGCTTTGCTTCTTCAAACTTAAAATCAATTGCTTTGGGTCTCAATTTCCTTATCTGTAACTTGGGAACACTAATAACTTCTTTGCAGACTTATATCTATAATGGGCCCTATACAGAATAGATGTTCAACAGATAGTAGCAATTATTAGCACTTCCAAATTTGAAAAATGAAAGTCCAGATTATTTTATGCTATATATCTTTATATCTTGTATCTTATGCTTTCCCTAAACTAGAATTAGATTTTCTTTTGTAACCTTGGAATAAAAAATGGTATTTTTCTTTGTCTTCTTAAAATCCTACATAATCTGACTCTACCCAGTTAGATCCAACTTCCAACTTTATTCATTCCTTTTATGCAGATCCTTAAATGCCTATCCATTCCTACACATTTCTGACTCAATGACCTTTTCCTTACAATTTCTCCAAATATTTTCCTCACCTGAGTACTCTTCTCCAACCTTTCTACTCATCCATATTTTAAACATCCTTTGAAGCTCTGATCAGTTCTTTTAGACTGTAGAAAAGCCTTACTTCTCTTTTAGGGAAAGAAGGTGATAGAAAGAAGGGGTCATTGTGATAGGTAGAGTAATGACCTTCCAAAGATGTTCATTTCCTAACCCATGGAACCTGTGAATATTTTAGATTACATGACAAAGGGAAATTAAGATTTCAGATAAAAATTAAGATTGTTAATCAGCTAACTTTATGGTAGGGAGATTATCCTGGATTATCTAGGTTGGCCCAATATAATCACAAAAGTTGTTAAATACAGAAAGCAAAAAAGTCAGTGTCAGAGTAATGCATCATGAGAAAGACTTGGCCAGCTAAAAAAGACTTGCTGCTTTTGAAGATGGAAAGGAGCCACAGCCAAGGAAGGCAGGTGATTTCTAGAAGCTGAAAATGCAAGGAAATGGATTCTCCTCTAGAGCTTCCACTAAGGAATGTAGCCCTGCTAACATCTTGACGTTAGCCCAGGAAGAGCCATTTTTGACATCTGAACTCTAGAACTATAAAAGTTCTATAAGATAATAAATTTGTGTTATTTTAAGCCACCCTGTTTGTGGTAATTTGTTACAGAAGCAATGGGAAACCAATAGTCGGCAAACTTCTGTATAGAAAATGTCTGAGGCTTTGCAGGCCACGTGGTCTTTTGTCACAACTGCTCAACTCTGCCAGTGTAGTATGAAAGCAGTCACAGACAATACATAAATCAATGGGCATGGCTAGGTTCCAGTAACACTTGATCAATAAAAACAGATGGCCAGCCAGATTTGGCTCATAGGCCACAGTTTGCTGAATGCCAGTGAGGCTTACCTATGAGCTAACACTTCCAGAACCTTGACTCCTTGGGCAAGTTATTGAATGTCTTTATATTAACAAGGGAGTCACTTATATCCATGTGGATTCTAGATGACAAACCATATCCAAAAATTCATGTTTCCCTTTCCATAATGGAAGTTGCACCTGGGAAATAGTTGCCTCGCCAAGACTGTGCTTTATGCTTTCCTTATAGTCGGGTGCAGCCATGACTTTCCAGCCATGGGGATGTGAGCTGAAGTAATGAACACTGTTTCCTTGCTTGTCCCGTATAAACCTCCCACATGACTCTCCTGCAGGTTTTTTTTTCCTCCTCTGGCTGGGTGTAATGGAGGTGATCTCAAGGGTGATCTTGAATCCCACACATTGAAGATGGAAACCCTCTGTTCTTGGGTCCCTGAATGAACATGGAAGACAGCTGCTCTGCATAACTCTTCCTCACTTACCTAAAAATAGTATGTGAACAAGAAGTTAACTTCCAGTCTTTTTGAGCCATTGTAACTTCTGGAATCTATTCATATAACAGTTAGTATACTCTAAGTAATATCTCATGCTTAAAGTTATGACAAAGATTAAATAAAATATTGTGTAAAATACTATACATAGCATATGGGATTTAGTAGATATTCAGCAAATAACAGTTATACATTCTCTTATTTCTTAATTCCTCCAACACTCTATTTTGCACTGCACAACGTAAGTTTAAACTGGGATGCTCTTCTTGACAGGGAACATTTGACAAGGAACATTGGCTTCTATTTTTGAGGCAGCATGACATAGTATTAAAAGAATGGGCTTTGAAGTTTGCTACGCCAGAGTTCACTCCCCTGCATCCCCCACTCCCATAACTATTTATTCTCTGGATTTAATTTTTCTTAACCTCCTTCATCATATGTAAAATACTAGTAAATGACAGATAGCTATTATGTTTAGCTCTTCTGTTTGCATTAATGTATGTCAAGATTTTAGTGTGTGCCAGTAAATACTCATTGAGTTGTTTATTCATTTATCAATTATTCAACATTATGAAAGTATGATGCAGTAACTAGATGCAGTTGTTTAATTTCTTTAATTCTTTTGTGATACACTATGGCATTGCCACAAGACATGTGAGCTTTAAAGACAGATAAATATGAGTTCAATTTATATTCTTTGCTGATCTCTTTTGTTTTAGTGGAGAAAAAATAACTTTGGAGGTAGAAAAGTTAGATTGGAGTTTTATGCTCATATAACAGCCATATGACTGTATTTTCATATAGCCACTTTCATATTTTTTCTTTTTTTTTAATTTTATGTTATGTTAATCACCATACATTACATCATTAGTTTTTGATGTAGTGTTCCATGATTCATTGTTTGCTTATAACACCCAGGGCTCCATTCAATACGTGCCCTCTAATACCCATCACCAGGCTAACCCATCCCCCCAACCCTTCCCCTCTAGAACCCTCAGTTTGTTTCTCAGAGTCCATAGTCTCTCATGGTTCATCTCCCCCTCTGATTCCCCCTCTTCATTTTTCTTTTCCTGCTATCTTCTTTTTTTTTTTTTTTTTAACATATAATGTATTATTTGTTTCAGGGGTACAGGTCTGTGATTTAACAGTCTTACACAATTCACAGCGCTCGCCATAGCACATACACTCTCCAGTGTCTATCACCCAGCCACCCCATCCCTCCCACCCCTCACCACTCCAGCAACTCTCAGTTTGTTTCCTGAGATTAAGAATTCCTCATATCAGTGAGGTCATATGATACATGTCTTTCTCTGATTGACTTATTTCGCTCAGCATAATACCCTCCAGTTCTATCCACATTGTTGCAAATGGCAAGATTTTGTTTTTTTGGATGGCTGCATAATATTCCATTGTATATACATACCACATCTTCTTTATCCATTCATCTGTCGATGGACATCTTGGATCTTTCCATAGTTTGGGTATTGTGGACATTGCTGCTATAAACATTGGGGTGCACATACCCCTTCGGATCCCTACATTTGTATCTTTGGGGTAAATACCCGGTAGTGCAATTGCTGGGTCGTAGGGTAGCTCTATTTTCAACTTTTTGAGGAACCTCCACACTGTTTTCCAGAATTTGCACCCGCTTGCATCCCCACCAACAGTGTAGGAGGGTTCCCCTTTCTCCTCATACCCGCCAACATTTGTCATTTCCTGACTTGTTCATTTTCGCCTTTCTGACTGGTGTGAGGTGGTATCTCATTGAGGTTTTGATTTGGATTTCCCTGATGCCGAGCGATGTTGAGGACTTTTTCATGTGTCTCAGCTGGCCATTTGGATGTCTGCTTTGGAAAAATGTCTGTTCATGTCTTCTGCCCATTTCTTGATTGGATCATTTGTTCTTTGGGTGTTGAGTTTGATAAGTTCTTTATAGATTTTGGATACTAGCCCTTTATCTGATATGTCATTTGCAAATATCTTCTCCCATTCTGTTGGTTGTCTTTTGGTTTTGACTGTTTCTTTGGCTGTGCAAAAGCTTTTTATCTTGATGAAGTCCCAATAGTTCATTTTTGCCCTTGCTTCCTTTGCCTTTGGTGATGTTTCTAGGAAGAAGTTGCTGTGGCTGAGGTCGAAGTGGTTGCTGCCTGTGTTCTCCTTTAGGATTTTGATGGACTCCTGTCTCACGTTTAGGTCTTTCAACCATTTGGAGTCTATTTTTTGTGTGGTGTAAGGAAATGGTCCAGTTTCATTCTTCTGCATGTGGCTGTCCATTTTCCCAACCCAATTTGTGGAAGAGACTGTCTTTTTTCCATTGTCAAAGATGAGTTGACCATAGAGTTGAGGGTCCATTTCTGGGCTCTCGATTCTGTTCCATTGATCTACATGTCAGTTTTTGTGCCAGTACCATACTGTCTTGATGATGACAGCTTTTTTTTTTTCAAAGATTTTATTTACTTGAGAGAGAGAGAATGAGAGATAGAGAGCCCAAGAGGGAAGAGGGTCAGAGGGAGAAGCAGACTCCCTGCTGAGCAGGGAGCCCAATGTGGGACTCAATCCCGGGACTCCAGGATCATGACCTGAGCCGAAGGCAGTTGCTTAACCAACTGAGCCACCCAGGCGCCCTTGATGATGACAGCTTTGTAATAGAGCTTGAAGTCTGGAATTGTGATGCCACCAGCTTTGCTTTTCTTTTTCAACATTCGTCTGGCTATTTGGGGTCTTTTCTGGTTGCCTACAAATTTTAGGATTATTTGTTCCATTTCTGTGAAAAAAGTGGATGGTATTTTGATAGGGATTGCATTAGATGTGTAGATTGCTCTAAGTACCATTGACATCTTCACAATATTTGTTCTTTCAATCCAGGAGCATGGAACGTTTTTCCATTTCTTTGTGTCTTCCTCAATTTCTTTCATGAGTATTTTATAGTTGTCTGAGTACAGATTCTTTGCCACTTTGGTTAGATTTATTCCTAGGTATCTTATGGTTTTGGGTGCAATTGTAAATGGGATTGACTCCTTAATTTCCCTTTCTTCTGTCTTGTTGTTGGTTTATAGGAATGCCACTGATTTCTGTGCATTGATTTATATCCTGCCACTTTACTGAATTCCTGTATGAGTTCTAGGAGTTTTGGGGTAGAGTCTTTTGGGTTTTCCACATAAAGTATCATCATCTGCAAAGAGTGAGAGTTTGACTTCTTTGCTGATTCATATGGCTTTTTAACTTTGATGTTCGTATCTATGAAGTAGAGAAACTTGGAGTAATTAAAGAAAATGAAAGCTAATGTATAAAAATTACTAATAGAAAACCTGGTGCATAATAGGTGCTCAATAAATGATTTTTATTATCGTTTTCATAATTATTATTGGGTTTGAGTTCCAAAAGCTTAAGAATAATCATTATTTTAAAGATTGGGTCATCATTATCATTATAAACAAAGGGATGTTAATTTTTTAAAGGCTGAGTACAAAACGCAAAGTCCTTATCCTAGGAGTTGATGTAATCCCATTGCAATATGCTGAACCTTCAAGAGAGTAACAGGCTTGACTTGTGCATGTATTGGCTAAGTCCTGAAGATGATAAATGATTTTCATTAAAATTCACCCTACTCTATGTAAACCCAAATACTGTACACAGTTAAATCTTCTGATAAATCAAAAAAGTCTATGTGAAAGCTGAATACAAAACAGAGGTCATTTGAAAAGTGAGACTAGTTAATCAATTTATTTGAGTATATATTTAGACATTTTGTTTAGTTATCCATCAAGCAATCATGGAAAATATAAATCACTGTTTCATGTTAGCTTCATATCATCAGACACTACACGGCTTAGGCAGTATGAAAGCAATAGATCATCACCAACAATATTTATTGAACTGTCACTGTCTGACTAGGAAAATAAAGAATCCACCATGCCAATAATGTCAAGAGACTCAAGAAAGTTCTGTCCTTCTTTCTCAATTGATCAAGGGCATAGTTTTAACCTCTACTCCTACAGAGATGGACAGGTGACAGCTCCATAGCCCCAGTTCTTAATTCTTTCCACACTGCAGATATGACTGTCCATTTGCTTTTAGGGTATCCTCTATCTGGAAGCTCTCAGAAGTTGAATGATGTTCTTAAACTTCTGCTTTCATTTTCCAGGGCTGTGCTCCGGTTCCCAAACTCCAGCTTCATAGATGTATTTGACTCCAGTTTTCTTCTCCTTCATACAATTGGCTGTCACCCTCATAGTTCTTTCTTTTAAACACTGATCTCACTTCTTCTTTATTGTCTATCAGATTCACTGGTAAGGTCTTTAATAGGTTAACACAATTATTCTGAAATGTTCATCTAATCTCTACCTGTGACATCCTATTTTCAGAAAATACATCCATGAGTAGCAAACTCAAATGCCTTTAGGGCCAGGCAAATAATGCAAAGACTGATGCCAGTTATGGATACAAGCACATTTTGCATATTATACAAGAGAATAGTATTCACTTGCACAAATATACATGCTCTCTTCTATTTTTTCTTGAAAATCTATGCTTTTGCCAGTTTTCATTTATCACTTACCACTTATTTTTTTGTTTATTTTTTACCAAATTACATTTACTTAGTTCAAAATGTTAAATACCATTAAAAGTGTTATCAAAAAAAGTAATAGTTCCCTGTCCTATACTTTCTACCCCTAATTTTTGGTGCCCCTTACCCCTTCCACCTGGTATTTATTTTTATATTTCTTAAGAATAGTCTTATATTACTGTCTGATTATCTGTTTCTCATGAATATTCTACTCTGGAAGGTGAGTGTTTAGCTTTCATAATCTTTTCCTCTTGGAAACTCTTTTATATTTCAGTCTTCCTACATTCATACCCTTCTAATATATTTAGAGCAGTGATTTTCACATGGTAGCATGCATCACAATCAGCTGGGAGGGGGGCTTGTAAGATAGATTGCTGGGCCTCATTCTCAGAGTTTCTGACTCAGTAGTTCGGGGTGGGGGACCCAAGAATTTGCATTTCTAACAATTTCTCAGGTGATCTTGACATTAGTGGTCTGGGACACATTTTGCAAACCACTGAATTTCTATAGCATTATTTGAAAAGTCAAAATTTGCTTTTTCATTTTAATGACCCAAATACTATTTAGGCCTGTGCTATACAGAACACTATAATTATATTTCCACTAGTGTGCAACATTTTCTTATTCTTGGAATTAAAGCTCTTCTTCCATACTCTTATTTTCAAATTTCCCAATAGAACTAACATTTTTTGGTGTTAGAAAACATTTAATAATATATTGATTTGTTTTATTTTTTAGAATCATCTCTTCTGGAGTCCTACTTTTATTTTATTTTATTTTTTTTAAGATTTTATTTATTTATTCATGAGAGACAGAGAGAGGGAGAGAGAGGCAGAGGGAGAAGCAGGCTCCCAAGGAGCAGGGAGCCCGATGTGGGACTCGATCCCAGGACCCTGGGATCATGACCTGAGCCGAAGGCAGACACTTAACCATCTGAGCCACCCAGGTGCCCTACTTTTATTTTATTTTTAATCTGTCTCATCCCAACTGTTTGTAGACCTCTATCACAGCTCTTTGTACACAACATCCAGAAGTGTTCTTTGCCTCTCTCCTAGATTGGATCATCTGTTTCCTGGACTCTGTGCTTTCTTGCTCTTTCATGGTTTTCACTTTCCTTCTTCTGAAGCTCATCCTTTGGCAGCTTCCCTAAAATGTGTTCTTGTATGAATATATCCTTATTATGCATACATCTTTGATTGCTAGGTTGGGTAGTTATAGATTTATAAGTTGGAAATTATTATCTCTCAGAATTTTTAGAACACTGCTTAATTGTTCTCTATTAGTGATGTTGTTGAGAAATCTGACACCATTTTAATTCTGGGAACATTTTATATGGGGGGTGTGTGTGCCTGTAATTGAAGATGTTATTTCACTGAAAATCTGTGACATTCTAGATTGAAGAAGGCTAAGGAAGAACCTTATTAAAGCTATTAGATATAAATGACACAAAACATAAAAACTTCTAAGTGAAATAAAAAGAAAATATATTTCCTTAGAGATACACTTTTCCTCCTGTAGCAGAACGTAGTTGGCATTTTGCAGGTGTATGCTCTGTATGCTTATGCTTTCCCATCATCCATGTTCATGCTTCTTTAAGGACTTTGAAGACATTTCCCCTGACTCCATGTGGTCCCACTGGGGCTGTCGGTGACAAAATCCTGTCACTATCTATAGGATAGGATAGTGGAATGATCCAGGCTGGTGATGAAGCAATGTTCCTATATACCAGATTTAGGCATGGGTACATGACCAATCTTGGTGTGTGGAGATTAAAGGAAAGGTCCCCTTACTTGCAAAAACTAGGAAAATGAAAAGGCCTCTGTGGTCAATAAGCTTACCTAATGGCCAGAGCCTTTCTGAGAAGAAAACCAAATAAAGGGAGAAACTCAGCTCTGCTAATGTATTGAGCTCCAGAATCTACTTGTGTCCTTCCCTGATACATGAAACAATAAATTTACTTTTTACTTAAAGATATAGTTCATTTTCTGACTTTTGGAATAGGTAAACCCAGAGGAATACACTTTTTATCCACTTCCATAGATGAGTCATTTATGATCTTAAATAGAATATTTGACACGGTATTAGGATTACATACTTGTAAACAGTACAGTTTTCAAAGGATCAAAGTGTCTTAGTAGCATGACCTCAAATGTTTATTTATAATTCAAATAAAAAGCTTTCTAAATACAAATATAAACTCAAAGATGAAGTAATAAAGTGATGTAGTGCAGGTGTTTGGTAAATTGTAAATGATATTAATTATTACTCTTATTGTAGTTATAATTTTTATTAAAATCACTACTATTGTAGTGCCACTGATATATTATTCTTCACACAACTGCAGATTAGAATTTAAGACATGTTGTTCAATGGGTCTAATGTCACAATATTTTTATTGTACCATCATTTATTAATGCAAATATTGCCACCACAAGCACAAATTATATGACAGACCATTACATTTCTGGAAATTTTTATCATAACCAATCATAATGCCACATGTCTCCTCTCACTGCTATTATTCCATTGAACATTTTAGTGCCTCTACTTTGTATGCCTTGCCTCTTATCCCTTTCAATCATAATCTCACTTTAATTGCCTCTTCTCTGGCAAATACAAACATTATCTTCCTTACTCCTGGAATTAATAACTTCTGTGATGGCTTATCATCTTTTTTGTTCTCCAGTGCACCTTTCCAATTAAAATGGAAATTAAATGGAACTGAAAACGACAACCAAAATCATGTATGTAGCATTTGGTTGATTTGGATTCCATTGAGTGCTAAACAGAACTCTTTATAATTCAGTCTTTTCCCTATTTATTGTTTCCCAAAGCCACTAGGAAAAAGGTCAATATATGTTGATTGTTTGTGTAGGTTTACTGTAAGATACACACATAGATAGATGGATGATAGATAGGTAGATGATAGATAGATAGATAGATAGATAGATAGATAGATAGATAGATAGATAAACTGATTGATCCTGGAAGACTTTTTATTGATTGGCATTTTCATTTCTCAGTCCTGAATTTCCTAATCCATGTGAACTGGAAATTTTATTTTTCTCTTTTATTTAAATTGTTTTCATTTCTTTCCATCTCTTTCTTGAGTATGATTCATGAAACTGTCACCTTTATGTTTATCTGGTTTCAATCATGTGAGCTCCAGGGCTCCCTGGGGAAGACTGCTTCATTCACTCTGCCAACGTCCTTCTCAGTGCCCCTGCCATTACCCTCATATGCACAGGGGTCTCATGGCCTGACAGTCTGAAACTTCTATCCCCTACAGAATGAGGATTTGGCCCCTGAGCCAATCTTGACCAAAGTAGGGTGGTCATGAACTGCTTCACATGGACGTGACCTCTTCCAGACTGAAGGGCATCCTAATAGTAGATCATTATGTCTTTTTTTTTTTAAAGAATTTTTTTTTTTTTTAAAGATTCTTCCCAGGGTACCATTTTACATTTAGTTGTCATGTCTCCTTAGCCTTCTCTTGTATTAATGACATTGACAGTTTGGAGGAATACTGATCAGGTATTCTATAGCATGTCCTCAATTTGGATTTGTGTGACATTTTTCTCCTGGTCACACTGGGTTTATGGGTTTTGGGGAGAAGACCAGAGCAAAAGTGCTATTCTTATCAAATTTTATCAAGGATACATACTATTAACACCTGACTTGATTAGCTGGTTGAGGTGGTGTTTGTAGAGTTTCTCCACTGTAAAGTCATTTTTATGTGTTTTCTATACTTTATCATTTGGGAGTAAGTCACTAAATGCAGCGCATGCTCAAGGAGTTAGAATTTTTAAGTACATGTCCTTGAGGAGGGGGTAACTACATAAACCATTGAGAATTCTTCTATATGGAATATTTGTCTATTTGACTCCATTTATTATTTTTTCAATAATTTATTTACATCAGTATGGATTCATGGATATTTACTTATTTTATACTTTGGATTATAATCTAATACTATATTATTTATTTTTTTGCTCCAATTGCTCCAGCTTTGGACATCTGGATCCCTTTCAGGTTGGTTCTCATATCCCTCTGACATACCCTCATCCTTTTGTTTCTTTGAATACTTCCTCACTTTCTGGCAACATAAGATTCTCCAGACTCATTTTGTGCATTTCCTGTCCCCACCCTGGGATCATTCATCTTTCCAAAGTGATCTGGTTCCTTTTCTTGGGGAATGATATAAGAACCAAGATCTGGGTGTTAGGTTTCTTCTCACATTTGACTGGTTTCCTGTGTTGTATCCAGCCACGTCATTACCATCAAAGGTTTTTCACTGCCCACATTTTCCACTCCTACCTAGAACTGCCTCCGTGCTCTGGCTCTCAGATGGAATTTAATGGCACTAATGTAGCCCAAACCAGACCTAGCTTAGGGCAGTAATTTGTTTCTTGTGGGGCCTAGCTACAAGGTGGAGATTTTTGGAAGGGTTACACAAATAAGGTTACTCTGAAAACACAACCACTAAGAAAGTCCTCACTGATTACTTTGATCAAATTCAAAGGAATTGTAGATGTATGTATGTACTTCTCACTTCCCTAGGCATGAGAAGGTCTCTGAATAATAGTGTTGTCTAAAGGTAGGAATATAAAAGTTGAAGCAGTAAACTGAAATGGAAGGTCAGTTAGTAAGTCTCTTAAAATTTTTGGTACATGAGTTATAGTCAATAGATTTAAAAAATTAAATAGCACTGGGGTGCCTGGGTGGCTCAGTTAGTCAAGCATCTGCCTTCAGCTCAGGTCATGATCCCAGGGTCCTGGGATCGAGCCCTGGGGCAGGCTCTGTGCTCAGTGGCGAGCCTGCTTGAGGATTCTCTCCCTCTCCCTCTGCCCCTTCCCCCACTCATGTGTTCTCTCTCTCTCAAGTAAATAAATAAAATCTTAAAAAAAATTAAATAGCATTGAATGAGTTATGGTGGTGCCTAATAGAAAGTTAATATGTATACAACTTTCAATTACTTCCAACATGTCCTTTAAAAATTTTCATGGAGTATTAAGGGACATATCCTATTTTTTTCTGTGGATGGCTATCAAAACAAAGCAACTCCCAGTTGTCCATTTTGGTTCACTTAATGAGAGAATTAACAACATCTTATCCCATACCAAAAGGTGATTTCTCTGGAATTCTCTCTACATTGAGGAACTACACATTATAGTTATATTGAAGACATTTAAAGTTCTCCAAAATTGTGTAAGACCTTTTTTTTTGAAAATATTTATTGGCCATCATTTTATTCTAAAATTTTGTATTTTATTTTCTAAAAAAGATATTTTGGTGTAACCTAAATCAGTCCATGACAGTAAAAAGAAAGGTAAGCATACACATGTGATAGGTACAGTGGTTGTCTCAGAAAAATATACTTAAATGTCCATTGCTGACATTGTATCAAAAGATTCAAAATTCCACAATATACATCTGGCTCTTTATTTAATAAAATAAAGTTATTTCAAATAACAGTTATAACCAAATTTCAAGAGAGATGATTTATTTTTATCTGAGGAGTCATTGACATTTTTCTTTTCCTCCTGGGTAACTGCAATGATTAAGTTTTGTTACATTTCAATAGATATTTTTCTCTTAGTTCCTGAAATGACCCATAGGAAGGATATGCAGAAGCAGAAAAACTATGATTACAAATGAAGATTTTATCTCTTATAATATTATATAGAAGTTTTGCACTAATTTGTTTGAATACTAATTAGTGAGAATGTCTTTGAACATCAATAGAGTACAGTGGTTAGCACCACGAGTTTAGGTTCCCATCCAGGGTTTTAATCTGGGTCGCTTCACTTACTGGCAAATTACTTAACCTCTCATCTGGCAAATGAAACTAATGCAAATGCCAAAACCTTCATAGGATTGTGATATCCTTTACAGGAGCTTAAATGTAAGGTGTTTAGCATAATGCGCAATACATAGGAAGTGTTTGATGATTATTAAATACTAGTATTTACTCACACAAAAATTCAGAGGAAAGTTGTGATGGTTAATTTCATGTCAGTTTGACTGGGCCATAGGATGCCCAGATATTTGATCAGACATTATTCTGGGTATCTCTACGAGGGATTTTTGGATGAGATTAACATTTAAGTCAGTAGACTGAGTAAATCAGATTGCTCTCCCCAGTGTGGAGGGGTCTCATTGAATCAGTTGAAGGCTTGAATAGAACAAAAAGCCTGATCCTCCCTTAAGTGAGAGAGAATTCTTCCTGCCTGACTGCCTTTGAAATTGGGACATCAGCATTTTTTCCTGCCCTTGGACTCTGGCTAAAACATGAGCTCTCCCTGGGTCTCTAGCCTGTCAGCCTTCTGGTTGGAACTGTACCATCCACTCCCTTGGTTCTCAGGCCTTCAGCCTCAACACTAGATCCACACCATCCGGTCTCCTGAGTCTCCAGCTTGCAGACCCACTCTGTAGATCTTGGGACATATCAGCCTGCATAATCACATGAGCCAATTCCTTATAATAAACCTGTTTTTCTATAAATATATAACAAAGGGAAAAATAGAGGGGAAAAAAGTTGAGATCTTAAAAATTTCAAGTGTGCTAATTTCTATGATGTTCTTCTCAGTTATCATTCTTCCACTCTATGTTGACCTGTCAGTGTCACACAATCATTAAACTGCACTGGGTATTGGTGTAAATTTATAATTGGTGTAATCCTTATTGCTGACATGTCAATATTTAACTTGCATTAACCTTTCCTTTGAGGCTGACAAATTGTGCATCTATGGCTTATTCAGTCTAATTTTTCATGTCATTGCCTTGCAAAGCATACAGATTTATAATGTCACTGTGTGATGGATGCAGGTCCCTCCTTTGCCTTGAAGAAGGGTTTCAACCCACTTAGATTATCCATCGGTTTATTTATTTATTTTCAGTTCTACCCATCACCTATTTTTAAAGACTCAGTGAATTTACCTCCCCAAGGCCCATATTTTGAGGATGAATGGAAAAGGTACCCTTGTCAGGAATCATTACCATGCTGCTACTAAAGAGCCTACACATTGTTCTGGCCTGTCTCACACAGAACAGCCTTCATCTGTGTGTGCATGTTGTCACTAAGAATTTGTTGATGGAAACTGAAGGCTGGTGAAAGAAAATTAGGTCAGAATATTGTGTGGGAAGCAAAATGGCATTCTTGTCAGTTTTACGTAATCTTCAAGAACAGAGCTGCCAGAGTTATAATTTCCTTAGGATGTGGACAACTGACACTTAAACTCAATTATTTCTATGTCTCCTTTCCCCCACCCCTCCAATTTAGAGTTACTCCCTTCCCCCACTCCTCAAAAGCTTTAGATATAAAAAGTGGACAAGTGTCCAAGAATTCTTATTTGAAATTCTTGGACCTGAATGCTAAGGAGTAAGGAGATTTAGGAGGGCTGAGTCATTCTATAGGTGTTCACAGTTTTTTTCTAAGACAGATTTGTTTAAAGATCAAAAAGACTGACTTGCTAATGACCATGTGCCTCAAGTTTACAGTACCACATGAACTATAGCCACACTCTTCACTTCAATGGAGTGTTTTAGAGCAGTGGAGATACCTGACCTTCCTCCAGCAAGTCTAATAAATTTATTTCAAGTTATCTAAGATAAAGATGAGAGCCACTCAGACCGTATATTTAGGGGTAGATGGTTATTTTAGTTTACATTTTATAGAAAATTTGAAGAAAACCCAAAGCAACTGGCACTGAAATTTTCATCTCAGCTCAGCAAAGTGTTATTTACACATGGGCTATTAAAAATGTAACAATTAATGGACTGTTTCCTAGACCGTAGATTAAACTCTAACATTTTTAGCATGTCTTGACTGATTTATGGAAATTAAGAATAGTTAATATATGTGTTTGAAATAACCCTCCGTCTAATTCGTCACTTACACTTGACTCCCTCTTTGTCCGAAGAACCCCAAAGCAAAACTGATGTTATGTCTTCAATTATTGCTTAATTTTTTTCTACTTATCAATTCCCAAGCAACATATATCACATAAACAAAGCTAATAAATTTTAAGACACAAAATAAAAAATGGTCCCAGATTAATCTTTGCCAATTCTAAGACTATGTTGGCAATCATATTGACAGTTATTTTATCATAATGAATCATGATAAATTTGTTGACCAAACAGAAATAGCTATTCCAAACAAGTAAGCAAACAAACAAATAAACAAATTAGGGCTATATTGTTTTTATTCTTTTTCCCTTAGCCATGAAATCTGGTCTTTAAACACTAACACTAGTGTCTCTGGGAGCCCAAAATATAAAGTAGGTAAAAACAGAAAATCTTTAGCTGAAGTAGGGACAGTGTTCTGAAGCCCAACTCATAAACATCCTCTTTGTCCAACCAAGTTCATTCATACGGTTTCTACATCATGCAGAATTTAAAACCTCCAGATTCCATTCAACTCTTAGTCTCTAGTTGTAGTTTTCTCACTTATAAACTATCTATAAGGTGGCACTATGGACAAATCTGGAAGAAACAAGGCAGCAAGTCATACAGATATGTTGGGCAAGAGTATTCTAAGCAGAAGGAACAGTATTTCAAATATAGAAGTTCTGCAATGGAATTGTGGTTGGAGAATTCTTAGGGCATTAAGATTGGAGCAATGAACTGAGGGAGGATTGTAAGAAAGTCAGAGACAGCAAGGACCAGTGCAAGGGATTTGTAAGCAAGAAATAGCATGTTCTGATTTAAGTTAAAGAAAAAGAAGAGACACAGAGGGGTGGGAGAGAGAAAAGGAAAGAGAGAGGGAGAAGGGGAAAGAATAAATGGATGGGAGCAGAGAGGAAGAGTAAGTAGAAAAATAGAAGTTTTATTTATGGGGGGGAGTCTTAGTGAAGGAACAAGTATGATTAATAGAGGACATTTTAATTTTGAGATGCATACTAGATATCCAAGTAGCAATATAGAATATGCTATTGGGTAGGAGTTTGGAATTCAGGATTTGGGGAAATATGACTTTATTTGCCATTTGGAGACATTAGATATGATGAGATCATCAAGAATATAAGTGACACAAGAAGTCCAAGGACCAAGCCTGGGGGTGGGAGATGGTGCTCATGTTTGGAGGTCAATCTCAGTTTTTTGGAAAAAAAAAAAAAAAAACAGCTAAGAAGACTGAAAAGGAGCCATAGGGGACATTGTATTAGAATTGTGACAGAGTGATTCCCTAAAAGCCAAGTGTATACAGCATTTTTTTAAAAGATTTTATTTATTTATTTGAGAGAGAGAATGAGAGAGAGAGAGAGAGCGAGCGAGAGAGCGAGCATGAGAGGGGGGAGGGTCAGAGGGAGAAGCAGACTCCCTGCTGAGCAGGGAGCCCGATGCGGGACTCGATCCCGGGACTCCAGGATCATGACCTGAGCCGAAGGCAGTCGCTTAACCAACTGAGCCACCCAGGCGCCCTGTATACAGCATTTCAGAGAGGATAGAGTATTCAAGTATGTCCAATATCACTAAGTCAGGTGAAATAAGAACAGAGAAATGAATGCTGAATTTAGCAAATGGAAGTCATTGATAATTGACAAAAGCAATTATGGTGGACATAGTAGGGGGAAAGCCTCCTGTGGCTTAAGAAAGAGGAGAGGTATGAAGACAGGAAATAGAAACTAAAGAGTTTTGTTTTGTTTTGTTTTCTTGGCAGTCACAGAAGGTTTATTGTGGGCAATAGAGTACTGTCGTGCTCTTCCCAGGGTGCATAGGCAGTGGCCATGAGGGCACTGGTGGCCAGAAGCAAGAGGGGTGCTGGTATTGAGGCCTGATCTCCTGGGGCCTTTGTCCCCTCTCTGTGTCCAGGAGCATCCGTCCTTCTGGGCATGGATGGTTTCTGACTAAGTATGCCTTGGACCAGAGAGGAGGGTCCCTGCTGTGTGTATTTATATAGTGGTTGGTCTGAGAAGATTGTAGGATTTAGAGTCAGGGAGTGATTGGTTTTTTGTTATTTTTGTTGTTGATTTTAAGAAAGCATATTACAGATGTTATATGGAGATATAAGCGATCTTAGGGAGACATGATGCAGGACAGGGAGGGCCACTTTCTGGAGTGATTCCTTGAGTAAAGATACAGTGCACAGGTGGATGAATTGCTCTTACAGGTACAGTAAATTTATCCATCAGAATAGGAGGAAGTCAGAGCAATGGGTCAAGCTAGTAGCTTTGATCACTAGAGTCTGTGCAAGTCCTCTTCAGTTTTCTTCTGTGTTCTCTGAGTTAAGAAACAGTCACAATTGAGGAGAGAGCATGGGTTGGAGGATTGGAGATGTCACACCTTTTTTTTTAATTTTTAATTTTATTTTTTAAAATATTTTATTTATTTATTTGACAGAGAGAGAGACAATGAGAGAGAGAATACAAGCAGGATGAGTGGGAGAGGGAGAAGCGGGCTTCCCACTGAGCAGGGAGCCCAATGTTGGGCTCTATCCCAGGACCCTGGGATCACGACCTGAGCCAAAGGCAGACGTCCAACCGACTGAGCCACCCAGGCGCCCCAATTTTCACACCTTGATATATAGAAGACTTAATGATAAGGAAATTAATCATTTCTAAAGGGCCACATCCTTTAGTCATATGAATGGCATGGATGTAAAATGAGATTAGTATGCATATGTGTTTCTCTCCCATCACATTCAGCTGGAATCCGATGGGAAGGGGACTTGGATTTTAAGCTAAGGTTAGGCCCTCTCCAGATAAGGGAAAGAGAGGAGATGGAATTAAAAGCCTATGCAAGAAATTGCTTTAAATGAGGAATTACGAACAAAGAAGTAAAGGAGGTAAGGGAGATAAGCGACAGTGAGAAAGTAGATTGGTGATCTCAAGTGGGTATAGAAATCGTTGGAGACAAGTAAGCTAAAGGAAGAGAAATGAAAATAAAAGAGGTGGCAGTTGATGAATGCAATCATGACAAATTAAGAATGGAGAGGGGAAAATTATTGGCAATAACAACATCTGGGTTATGAACATGACAGTGGTAATTATTCTCCTTACATTCCTTAAGGCATTTTGAATTTCACGATTTTGATAGAATTTCAAGCCCTATAAGAATTGGTTAGACAGCATTTTTCTTATTAAAAATGTTTTTGTTAGAGCGTGTTACAAGAATTCTTCAAATTTCAGTATGAAAACTGTCACTTTTCCAATCAGTCAAGAGATTCACTGTCCAGTATGGTAGTCACTGGCAAAGTGTGGCTATATAAATTTAAAGTTTAATTAATTAAAATTAAATAAAACTTAAAATTCACTTCTTCAGTCTCACTAACCACATTTGAAGTTTTCAAGGGTCACATTCAACTAGTCACTACTACATTGGACAGTGTGAGTATGAAGCATTCCCATCATCACAGAAAATTCTATTGAACAGTGCTATTCTGAAGTTTTGCCTCATCCTATTCCAATGTTCAACAGTTCTGGGACAGAATGGAAATCAAATTTTGCTTTGTAACTACCTGATCAGATTTGCTAGAGATAGAAGTCATCTGACAACTGCTCTGGCACCACAGCCGCCCAGATTCCATATGTTTTATGGCGTCTATGAAATAGGAAGATCATTGCCATGGTTACTGCATCACATAATGTGAGCTAATGAGAAGTAATTCACTAGTAAAAGACCTATTTGATTAAAGTAACTATTTCCCATATGTTCTCTTTTGTTAAAAATTGTTTTTATTTTTGAGTGTGTGGGGGGTTTGTGATACAAAACCATTAAACCTTACCATAGTGGTATACCTTCTAGCCTTCAAGTCATATCCATGATATGGCTCAAAATGGAGACTTATATACAGATGGGGGAAACCAATGATTCTTTTAAAGCCTTGAAGCTAGCAATTTCCTTCTAGGCTTACTTCTTTTGGAAGAAAATAGATGAGCAAATAAGCAGTCATTTTCTCATGAGTGAAGGTGAGGTCAGCTAAACATCTGCTTAACTCTGGGCACTGGCACAGTTTTCAGAGGAAATTGCTATGACTATAACCAGAATGTCAGAAAAGCTCATTTTTCAGCTTCAGTGGATCTTGTGTTCATTTGATGGAATTTTACTTTCTGTGGCACTTAAGCATATATAAAAACACATACCAGAAAAAAGGAAGAGGAATGCCAAGAGATAGGAAATAAATATTGTTGAACTCTTAATCTGTGTCAGATCTGTGTGAGATGGTTAAATTACATCCAGTCATTTAATGTTCACAACAATTATTTGGTATATTTTTGTTTTCATCTCAGTTTTACAGATGTCTAAGTAGTACTTAGAAACATGGAGATCAAGTCACCTGCTCATGTTCTCAGAATTGATGATACTTGGAGGTTAGAGTCTTCCTGACTCCAAGAAGCTGTCATCATATATAACAGAGTTAAATATCACCTGATGAATTTCCTGAGTAAGTCTGTGAATACTTCGAGTAGATTAATTCATTAGATCAGTTAGACAAAGAACCTACCGTGTTGAAGAAATTGTGGAAATGCAGTAGGAATGGGTGTGCAGAGAACTGAGGGAGGAATTCAATGTTTGCTAAGTAGTTACTCTCAGTCATATATCACATTATTTCCTTTAAAAATGATTTTTTGAACTTCTATTGAAATCAGTAGGTAGTCATATTTAATATATTGACAAATTAAAATATTCACCTGTCAGGAAGGTTAAGAACAATAAAAACAATTACCCTAAATTAGTATCTGCTACTATAAAATGGTTCTAGAATAGACATCAACTCTATCAGTGTCCACTTTTTAACTGTTTTTAAAAATTCCTTATGATAATTGTTATCTGTTTCTTGGAAGAATGACCTTTTTTCTTATCAGTTTAAAAGTTTGTCAATTTTGTTGTTCATTCAAAGAACCAACTTTTAGTTTGTTGATTTTTGTCTACTATTTTTCTGTTCTCTGTTTTATTCCTTTCTTTTCTAATCTTTGTTATTTCCTTCCTTCTGATTGCTTTGGCTTTAATTTGCTTTTATTTTCTAGTTTCTTGAGTTGGAAGATTGGGTTATTGATTTGAGATCATCCTTTTTTAATGTAGGCACTTATGGCTATAAATGCCCCCTAAGTACTGTTTTAGCAGAACTCCATACATTTTGGTATATTGTGACTTCTTCTTTGACCATTGATTATTTAGGAGTATATTTTTCATTTCCATATATTTGTGAATTTCTAAAATTTCTCTCTGCTTTTGATTTCTAATTTTATCCCATTGTTGTCAGAGCACATAAAACTATTCCAAAAAACAGGGCGCCTGGGTGGCTCAGTTGGTTAAGCGACTGCCTTCGGCTCAGGTCATGATCCTGGAGTCCCGGGATTGAGTCCCGCATCGGGCTCCCTGCTCAGCAGGGAGTCTGCTTCTCCCTCTGACCCTCTTCCCTCTCGTGCTATCTCTCATTCTCTCTCTCGCAAATAAATAAATAAAATCTTTAAAAAAAAAAAAACTATTCCAAAAAACAGAAGAGGCAGGAATACTCCCTAACTTATTTTATGAAGCCAGTATGACTCTCTTACCAAAAGGACAAAGATACCACAAGAAAAGAAAACTAGAAACTAATTTATCTTATTAATATAAATGCAAACATCCTTAATATACCAAATAGAACAACATGTAGAAGGGATAATATACTACAACAAAGTAGGATTGATATCAAGAATTCAAGGTTGGTATAACACTGAAAAACTTGGGCAGTGTGATATGACATATTAATAAATAGGAGACAAAAATAAGATGATCATCTAAATAGATGCATAAAAATCATCTCATAAGATCCAAATCCTTTCATGATAAAAAACAGTCAACAGATTATGAGTGGAAGTGTATTTTCTTGTATGTTATAAAAACACTATAACAAACATTGTACTTAATGGTGAAAATGTAACTGCTTTCCCCTAATATGAGGAACAAGACAAAAATGTCTGTGGTGACCACTTCTATTCAAAAACATACTGGAGTTCTGGCCAGGGCAACTAGACAAGAAAGTGCAATAAAAGGCATTCAGATTTGAAAAGAAGTAAAACTGTCTGTATTCACAGATGACATGTCTTGTAAATAGGAAATCCTAAGGGATCCTCTTCCCCACACCCACCCACAAAACACTATTAGAACAAAAAACCAGTTCAACAAATTTACAGGATACAAAATCAATATTAAAAAGTCTATTTCTATACACTAAAAATGAATAATCAGAAAATGAAATTAAGAAACAAATTCAGTTTACAATAGCATAAAGATGAAGAAATACTTAGGAATAAATTTAACAAAAAATGCAAGTTAACTGGAAAAGTACAAAACATTATTCAAAGAAATTAAAGAAGACCTAAATAAGTAGAAAGCCATCCCATGTTCACGGGCTGGAAGACTTAATAATGTTAAGGTGGCAGTACTCTACAAATTGATCTCCATATTCAATCTCTATCTATCAAAATCACAGTTGCTTTTTTTGCAGTAGTTGACAAACTGATCCTAAATACATATGGAAATGCAAGGAACCCAGAATAGCCAGAACAATATCAAAAAAGGTCAGGGTTGAAAGAATCATAATTCCCAATTTCAAATCTTACTACAAAGCTTCAGTAATCAAAAGTGTATAGCATTGACACAGGATAGACAAAAACCTATAAAACAGAATTGAGAGTTCCCTATACTTATGATCAGTTGATTTTTGACGAGGTTGCCAAGACCATTAACCGGGAAAAAGAACAGTGCTTTCAACAAATGGTGCTGGGACAACAGGATACATGAATGAATGAATTAGTGAATGAATAAATGAATATGTGAATGTTTGACTCCTACCTCATACTAATTACAAAATCAACTTCCAATGGACCAAAGATCTAAATATATAAGCCAAAACTATAAAACACTTAAAACATGGGAGTAAATATTTTTGACAATGAATTTGGATATGACACCAAAAGCTCAAGCAACAACAACAAAATAAATAAATCAGACTTGATCAATATAAGAATTTGGGGGTTCAAGGGACACTACCAAGAAAGTTAATTAATAACCCACAGAATGGTAGAAAATATTTGTAAATCACATTTCGGACAAGTGTCTAGTATCCTTAATGTACAAAGAATTATTACAGCTCCACAAAAAAAACAAATAAAAAATAGGCAAAGGATTTGAATATGTATTTCTCCAAAAAGACATAATAAAAATTATAACAAACACATAAAAAGAGTCTCAACATTATTAGTCATTAAGAAAATACAAATCAAAACCACAATGAGATATCACTTCCCGCCCACTAGGATACCTATTAGAAACCTCATAAATTTCTGGTGGGGATGTATAATGGTACAGATGGGTTTTTTTTTCTTTTTTTCTCTTCTATTTTCTTATGTTATGTTAATCACCATACATTACATCATTAGTTTTTGATGTAGTGTTCCATGATTACTTGTTTGCGTATAACACCCAGTGCTCCATTCAGTATGTGCCCTCTTTAATAACCATCACCAGGCTAACCCATCCCCCCAACCCCCTCCCCTCTAGACCCTCAGTTTGTTTCTCAGAGTCCATAGTCTCTCATGGTTTGTCTCCCCCTCTGATTTCCCCCCTTCATTTTTCCCTTCCTGCTATCTTCTTCTTTTCTTTTTTTTTTAACATATAATGTATTATTTATTTCAGAGGTACAGATCTGTGATCAACAGTCCTACACAATCCACAGTGCTCATCATAGCACATACCCTCCCCAATGTCTATCACCCAGCCACCCCATCCCTCCCACTCCTCACCACTCCAGCAACCCTCAGTTTGTTTCCTGAGATTAAGAATTCCTCATATCAGTGAGATCGTATGATACATGTGTTTCTCTGATTGACTTATTTCGCTCAGCGTAATACCCTCCAGTTCCATCCACATGGTTGCAAATGGCAAATTTTCACTCTTTTTGATGGCTGCGTAATATTCCATTGTATATATATACCATCTTCTTTATCCATTCATCTGTCGATGGATATCATGACTCTTTTCATGGTTTGGATATTGTGGACATTGCTGCTATAAATATCGGGGTGCATGTACCTATTCGGATCCCTACATTTGTATCTTTGTGGTAAATACCCAGTAGTGCAATTGCTGGGTCATACGATAGCTCTACTTTCAACTATTTGAGGAACCTCCACACTGTTTTCCAGAGTGGTTGTACCAGTTTGCGTTCCCACCAAGAGTGTAGGAGGGTTCCCCTTTCTCCGCATCCCACCAATATCTGTTATCTCATTGAGGTTTTGATTTGGATTTCCCTGATGCCGAGTGATATTGAGCACTTTTTCATGTGTCTCTGCTGGCCATTTGGATGTCTTCTTTGGAAAAATGTCTGTTCATGTCTTCTGCCCATTTCTTGATTGGATCATTTGTTCTTTGGGTGTTGAGTTTGATAAGTTCTTTATAGATTTTGGATACTAGCCCTTTATCTGATATGTCATTTGCAAATATCTTCTCCCATTCTGTGGTTGTCTTTTGGTTCTGTTGACTGTTTCTTTGGCTGTGCAAAAGCTTTTTATCTTAGTGAAGTCTCAATAGTTCATTTTTGCCCTTGCTTCCCTTGCCTTTGGCGATGTTTCTAGGAAGAAGTTGCTGTGGCTGAGGTCGAAGAGGTTGCTGCCTGTGTTCTCCTTTAGGATTTTGATGGACTCCTGTCTCACGTTTAGGTCTTTCAACCATTTGGAGTCTATTTTTTGTGTGGTGTAAGGAAATGGTCCAGTTTCATTCTTCTGCATGTGGCTGTCCAATTTTCCCAACACCATTTGTTGAAGAGACTGTCTTTTTGCCATTGGACATTCTTTCCTGCTTTGTCGAATATTAGTTGACCAGAGAGTTGCAGGTCCATTTCTGGGCTCTCTATTCTGTTCCATTGATCTATGTGTCAGTTTTTGTGCCAGTACCATACTGTCTTGATGATGACAGCTTTGTAATAGAGTTTGAAGTCCAGAATTGTGACACCACCAGCTTTGCTTTTCTTTTTCAGTATTCTTCTGGCTATTCAGGGTCTTCTCTGGTTCTATACAAATTTTAGGATTATTTGTTCCATTTCTTTGAAAAAAGTGGATGGTATTTTGATAGGGATTGCATTAGATGTGTAGATTGCTCTAGGTAGCATTGACATCTTCACAATATTTGTTCTTCCAATCCATGAGGATGGAACTTTTTTCCATTTCTTTATGTCTTCCTCAATTTCTTTCATGAGTATTTTATAGTTTTCTGAGTACAGATTCTTTGCCTCTTTGTACAGATTTATTCCTGGGTATCTTATGATTTTGGGTGCCATTGTAAATGGGATCAACTCCTTAATTTCTCTTTCTTCTGTCTTGTTGTTGGTGTATAGGAATGCCACTGATTTCTGTGCATTGATTTTATATCCTGCCACTTTACTGAATTCCTGTATGAATTCTAGCAGTTTTGGGGTGGAGTCTTTTGTGTTTCCACATAAAGTATCATATCTCTGCAAACAGTGAGAGTTTGACTTCTTCTTTGCTGATTTGGATGCCTTTTATTTCTTTTTGTAGTCTGATTGCTGTGGCTAGGACTTCTAGTACTATGTTGAATAGCAGTGGTGAGAGTGGACATCCCTGCTGTGTTCCTGACCTTAGGGGGAAAGCTCTCATTTTCTCCCCATTGAGAATGATATTCGCTGTGGGTTTTTCATTGATGGCTTTTATGATATTGTGGTATGTACCCTCTATCCCTACACTCTGAATAGTTTTGATCAAGAAAGGATGCTGTACTTTGTCAAATGCTTTTTCTGCATCCATTGAGAGGATCATATGGTTCTTGTTCTTTCTTTTATTAATGTATGGTATCACATTGATTGATTTGTGATTGTTGAGCCAACCTTGCAGCCCAGGGATAAATCCCAATTGGTCGTGGTGAATAATCCTTTTAATGTACTGTTGGATCCTATTGGCTAGTATTTTGGTGAGAATTTTTGCATCCATGTTCATCAAGGATATTGGTCTGTAATTCTCCTTTTTGATGGGGTCTTTGTCTCGTTTTGGGATCAAGGTAATGCTGGTCTCATAAAATGAGTTTGGAAGTTTTCCTTCCATTTCTATTTTTTGGAACAGTTTCAGAAGAATAGGTATTAATTCTTCTTGAAATGTTTGGTAGAATTCCCCTGGGAAGCCATTTAGCCCTGGGCTCTTGTTTGTTGAGATATTTTTGATGACTGCTTCAATTTCCTTAGTGGTTATAGGTCTGTTCAGGTTTTCTATTTCTTCCTCGTTCAGTGTTGGTAGTTTATACATCTCTAAGAATGTATCCATTTCTTCCCGATTATCTAATTTGCTGGCATATAGTTGCTCATAATATGTTCTTATAATTATTTGTATTTCTTCAATGTTGGTTGTGATCTCTCCTCTTTCATTCATGATTTTGTTGATTTGGGTCATTTCTCTTTTCTTTTTGATAATCTGACCAGGGGTTTATCAATCTTGTTAATTCTTTCAAAGAATCAACTCCTAGTTTCGTTGATCTGTTCTACTGTTTTTTGGTTTCTATTTCATTGATTTCCACCCTGATCTTTATTATTTCTCTTCCCCCGCTGGGTTTAGGCTTTATTTGCTGTTCTTTCACCGGCTCCTTTAGGTGTAGGGTTAGGTTGTGTATTTGAAACCATTCTTGTTTCTTGAGACAGGCTTGTATTGCTATATACTTTCCCCTTAGGACTGCCTTTGCTGCATCCCAAAAATTTTGAACAGTTGTGTTTTCATTTTCATTTGTTTCTATGAATTTTTTAAATTTCTCTTTAATGTCCTGGTTGACCCATTCATTCTTTAGTAGGATGCTCTTTAGCCTCCATGTATTTGAGTTCTTTCCAACTTTCCTCTTGTGATTGAGTTCTAGTATCAAAGCATTGTGGTCTGAAAATATGCAGGGAACGATCCCAATCTTTTGGTACCAGTTGAGACCTGATTTGTGACCTAGGATGTGATCTAGTCTGGAGAATGTTCCATGGACACTAGAGAAGAATGTGTATTCTGTTGCTTTTGGATGGAATGTTCTGAATATATCTGTGAAGTCCATTTGATCCAGTGTGTCATTTAAAGTCTTTATTTCCTTGTTGATCTTTGCTTAGATGATCTGTCCATTTCAGTGGGGGGGGGGTATTAACGTCCCCCACTATTATTGTATTGTTGTTGATGTGTTTCTTTGCTTTTGTTATTAATTGGCTTATATAATTGGCTGCTTCCATGTTAGGGGCATAGATATTTGCAATTGTTAGATCTTCGTGTTGGATAGACCCTTTAAGTAAGATAGAGTGTCCTTCCTCATCTCTTATTATAGTCTTTGTTTTAAAATCTCATTTGTCTGATATAAGGATTGCCAGCCCAGCTTTCTTTTGATGTCCATTAGCCTGGTAAATGGTTTTCCTCCCCCTCACTTTCAATCTGGGGGTGTCTTTGGGTCTAAAATGAGTCTCTTGCACGCAGCATATTGATGGGTCTTGTTTTTTTATCCAATTGATACCCTGTGTCTTTTGATTGGGGCACTTAGCCCATTTACATTCAGGGTAATTTGAAAGATATGAATTTAGTGCCATTGTATTGCCTATAAGGTAACTGTTACTGTATATTGTCTCTCTTCCTTTCTGTTCTATGTTACCTTTAGGCTCTCTATTTGCTTAGAGGACCCCTTTGAATATTTCTTTTAGGGCTAGTTTTGTGTTTGCAAATTCCTTTAGTTTTTGTTTGTCCTGGAAACTTTTTATCTTTCCTTCTATTTTCAAGGACAGCCTAGCTGGATATAATATTCTTGTCTGCATAATTTTCTCATTTAGTGCTCTGAATATATCATGCCAGTCCTTTCTGGCCTGCCAGGTCTCTGTGGATAGGTTTGTTGCCAGTCTATTGTTTCTACCATTGTAGGTTACATACCTCTTGTCCCTGAGCGCTTTCAGGATTTTCTCTTTGTCTCTGAGACTCGTAAGTTTTACTATTAGACTTCAGGGTATTGACCTCTTTTTATTGATTTTGAGAGGGGTTCTCTGTGCCTCCTGGATTTGATGCCTGTTTCCTTCCCCAAATTAGGGCAGTTCTCTGCTATAATTTGCTCCAATAAACCTTCTGCTCCTCTCTCTCTTCTTCTTCTGGGTTCCCAATTATTCTAATGTTTTTTATCTTATCGTATCGCTTATCTCTCGAATTCTGCCCTCGTGGTCCAGTAGTTCTTTATCTCTCTTTTTCTCAGCTTCTTTATTTTCCATCATCTGGTCTTCTATATCACTAATTCTCTCTTCTGCCTCATCTATCCTAGCAGTTAGAGCCTCCATTTTTTATTGCACCTCATTAATAGCCTTTTTGATTTTGACTTGGTTAGATTTTAGTTCTTTTATTTCTCCAGAAAGGGTTTCTCTAATATCTTCCATGCTTTTTTCAAGCCCAGCTAGTATCTTTAAAATCATCATTCTGAACTCTAGTTCCAACATCTTACTAATGTCCATATTGATAAGGTCCCTGGCAGTTGGTACTGCCTCTTTTTCTTTTTTTTTTTTTGAGGTGATTTTTTCCGTCTTGTCATTTTGTCCATAGGAGAATAGATTAGTGAGTGAACAACGTGCTAACAGGGCAACAATGACCCCAGAAATACATACACTAAACAAATCAGAAAAGACGTGAAACCAGGGGAAAAGAAAGGGAAAGAAAGAAAAAAGAAAAAAAGAAAAAGATTAAAAAAAGAAAAAAACCAGAATATGATCAAATATGATCAGACTGGTGCATAGATCAGTGCCACACACTAGATTTTGGGCATATTTTGGTCTGTTAGAAGAAAATGCCTTCCAGAATTTTAAAGAAAAAAAAACTTATATATGTACAAAAATAAGGGTAAATAGGATGAAGGGATGGAATATGATTGTAATGGTGAAAATCAAAAAAAGATTTTATAAAAGGAATTGATAAGAAGTTGGTTTAAAAAAGAAAAGATTAAAAAAAAGGGGGAGAGGGCACCTGGGTGGCTCAGTTGGTTAAGAGACTGCCTTCGGCTCAGGTCATGATCCCGGAGTCCCGGGATCGAGTCCCGCATCGGGCTCCCTGCTCGGCGGGGAGTCTGCTTCTCCCTCTGACCCTGCCCCCTCTTGGGCTCTCTCTCTCTCTCACTCTCTCTCTCTCAAATAAATAAATAAAATCTTTAAAAAAAAAAAAAAAGGGGGAGAGAATGTGATCAGGCAGGAGACTAGAACAAATCCATACACTAGAGATTTAGGGTATATTTTGGTGTGTTAGAAGAAACTGTATCCCAAAATTTTAAAGATAGAATAACTTATATATATATATATATATATATATATATATATACCCAAAATACAGCTGACTACTATGAAGGGATAGAATATGACTCTAAAAATGAAAAATAAAAAAGATTTTTTAGAAAAGGAATTGATAAGATGTTGGTTGAAAAGGGAAAAAGAAAAATTCAAAAAGAAAAAGAAAAAAAAGAAAATTAAAAATATTAAAAAAATTAACTTTGAAAAACTAAAGAATCATGGGGAAAAAGCCATGAATTCTATGTGCAGTATTCCCCTAGCTCTGGAGTTCTGCTGTTCTCATTGGTTGGTAAACTTGGCCTTGGTTGGCTGTTCTTGTGGATCTTCTGGGAGAGGGGCCTGTTGCTGTGGTTCTCAAATGTCTTTGCCGGAGGCGGAATTGACCCATCCTTGCCGGGTCCAAGCTAAATAATCTCAGGTTTGCTCTCGGGAGCTTTTGTTCCCTGCAAGCTTTCCATACAGCATTGGAAGACGAGAGTAAAAATGGTGGCTTCCCAGTCTCCACCCCAGTGGAGCCAAGAACTTGGGGCCCCTCTTCTCAGTGAGCCCCAGAGAAAAGCAGTCAATCAGTCCTGTCTCCCCGGCCCTGGCCACACTCCGTGGTCACCCAGCTTGTGACTGAGCATTTCTGTCTCTGGCACATAATCCCGTTTGGAGTCTCTAAACCCAGCAGATTCCTGTGGTACACTCCCACACCACTTCTTCCCAGGGAGGAAGAGGAGTCTCCCCAGATCTGCCGCTTGTTGGGTCCCTGCTGGAAGAGCAGTGGCCCAACTGTGCCACAGATCACAGTTTATGGCAACCCCAAGCTGAGAGCCCGCTCCTTGGCTCCATCTCTGCAGCCGGCTTCCCCACTCCGATACCTGGGAGCTCTGCCCCACTCAGGCACCCTGGGTCTTTCTGTGACCCCGCGGGTCCTGAGGCCACACTGTCCAAGCGAGGGTTCCACCCCCCTGCTTAGCCACTGGAGTGACGTCCCTCAGCGGAGCTGACTTCTACAAGTTCTGATTGTGTGCTCCGCTGCTCTATCACTTGCCAGAAGCAGCCAACAGAGGCCCCCTCCCCCACCATCTGTCTTTCTGAATATCACCTGGGATTCACTTCTCCGCACGTCCAAAAGTGGTCGCTTTTCTCTTCAGAGAGTTGCTGCTATTCTTTTCTTCAATCCCCTGTTGAGTTTGTAGTTGTTCAGAATGGTTTGATCCCTCTCTAGCTGAATTCCTGGGATGAGAGGAAATTTAGGTGTCCTATGACTCCGCCATCTTGCTCCTCCCACAGCTGCTTTGATAAACACTTTGGCCTAACCTTTCAAAGCTAAAGATATAAATTTTTTGTTACTCAGTTATTCCACTTTTAGCTATACACTCAATAAAATTGAAAATATGTGAACCTGTCTCTACATAAAAAACTTGGACATGAATGTTCAATAGCATCATTATTCATATTAGCCAAAAATGGAAGCAAGTCAAATGTCTATTGACTGATTAATGGATAAGCAAAATGTGGCATAGCCATACAGTGGAATATTATTTGACCATAAAAAAGGAAGGAAGCACTAATACATGCTACAGCAGGTATAAACCTTGAAATATTATGCTAAGTGAAAGAAACTGGTCAGATAAAGCCATTTATTGTCTGACACCCTTTATATGAAATACCCAAAGTAGGTCAATGTAAAGTAACGTTAAGTAGGCTAGTGGCTCCCAGGTATTGCAGGGAAAGAAGAATGAGGATCAACTACTAAAGGACACAGTTTTTTTTTTTTTTTTTTGGAATGATGGGAATATTCTAAAACTAGACAGTGGAAAAGCTTGCACAACTCCATGGACATACTAATTACCACTGAACTATTTATACTTTAAAAGTATAAATGTTATATTTAATGAATTATATTCCAGGAAAGCTGCTACTAAAGAATGTTTGAGCCCATACTTTTTTAGTCAAGGGAGAATTTCCTGACAAATCCCTACTGGATCTTTCTGCAGGAGTCAATTTGGAAGACCCTCCTTCTCTGTGCATACTTCCTTTAACACTCAGCATTGAAACTCTCACCTTTGTAAGTTCATGTTTATTGCACTTATCAGAGTGTAAATCTATTAGCTGCTCATATGTTCATTGACCCTCCTGGAGGTCAGAAATCATCTTTCATATATATCTCTATTGCAGGATCCAGGCTCTGTGTGTTGAATAAATGAATGGAACTCTGCACCATAGGGGAGGGGCAGAAGAAACAAAGGAAACAGCTTCTTAACAGGGCAGGTAACAGGACTTCTATTTATCATATATGCAGATATAAAATGAAACACGATTTCTCAGCAAGGTTGATTTCTAATCAGTGGGTAAGGCTATAGAATGTTGAGGTGAAGGATAACAGATAAGATCAGGATGTAAAGATCAAATTTAGGGGCACCTGGGTGGCTCAGTGGGTTAAATGTCTACCTTTGGCTCAGATCATGATCCTAGGGTCCTGAGATTGAGCCCCATGTTGGGCTCCTTGCTCAGTGGGGAGTCTGCTTCTCCCTCTCCCTCTGAACCTCCCCCTGCTCATTCTGTCTCTCTCTCAAATGAATAAATAAAAAATCTTAAAAAAGTTCACATTTATTCAGAGGAATAAACCTGGGAGAAAATAAGAAAGAAAGTCAAAGAAAGAGAAATGTTTGGGGCTTTTGCATCGGACAGGAGAGCAGGGCTATTTGGGAACACTATGCCACATGAGGACAATTTATTCTGTTGCCTGAAAAGTTATCTTTTGCTTAGTGTGACCCATTGAAGTTGCAGGATTTTGGTAGCTGCCCATTTAGGGCAATCCATCATTTTCAACCTAGCTGCTCCACCCTTACTAGCAAAGTGGGTGGCAAAATGTAAAAGAAACAAATGGCTCACTTGTGCAATGAGATACTTTTTTCCCCAATGTTCCCCGAGATGACAATTTCTTTGGTGAATTAACCTGGCCCTTCCATTGCTCAGTAGAAGTGGGATGTAAATATGTCAACAAAGATTTCCAGAGTTTCTGGAAGCAATCAACATGAACCCTGAGGGAGACATGGCCCTCCTCTTTTGTTCCAGAACCATGCAAAAGAGCTGATATACTCAAATCTGTAACAACAGAGAGGAGGTAGAAAGCTGATTGTCAGAAAGTTATTTTTGTTAGTTAACTGTGGTAGGTGTGAATACATAATCCCACCATTAAACTCTATATTGTGGTACATTCCAGATTCCAAAATCCCAGTGACAGCTGGTAAGCCATTCACAAAGTACTTACACCATCAGACTTTAAGTCCAAATAATGGTCCAGAACATGTAAAGCACACAGGATGGTAGTTTCAGGAGAGGATTTTGTCAACTCTTAAATTTACATTCAAAACTCATTTTGCTTATGTTTAATTCTGTACTTTGGAGTAGCTTTGCTCAGTTTGGGGACTAAGCCTCATCCCCATGGGCCCTCTCTCATTGTCGATCTCATTTTTAAAATGTATTTAAAATTGTTTTATTGAGGTATAATAGATATACAACATTATATTAGTTTCAGGTGTATGACATAATGATTTAATATTTGTATATATTGCAAAATGATCACCACAATAAGTCCATACTTAGTTACATTTTTTTTCCTTGTGATGAGAACTTTTAAGATTTACTCTTCTAGTAATTTTTATATATGCAATATATATTATTACCTGTAGTCACCATGTTGTACATTGCATCCTCATGATTTATTTATTTTGTAACTGGAAGCTTCCACCTTTTGACTCCCTTCACCCATTTTGTTTACCCACTCCCTTGGGCAACCACCAATCTGTTCTCTATTTCTGGGAGCTTGGTTATTTTTTGTTTTTGTTTTTGTTCTTGTTGTTTTAGATTCCACATATAAATGAGATTATACATTTATTTGTTTTTCTCTGTCTGACTTACTTCACTTTAGCATAATGCTCTCAGTTTCCATGTATGTTTTCACAAATGGCAAGTCTTCATTCTCTTTATGGCTGAGTAATAATTCCATTTTGTGTGTGTCTATTCCATATTTTCTTTATCCATTTATCCATAGATGGACCCTTTGGTTGTTTCTGCATCTTGGTTACTGTAAATAATTCTTCAAGGAACATTGGAGTACAGATATCAATCTCATTTTTTCACCCTTCACAACCCATCCAATTCTCTGAATACATGTCAGTGTTCACTTCCTCTTGAGTCCTGTGTTATTGTCCATAATTTCCTGTAGGAGATAGGAATTAGATTTTTGGATCCTGATGTTGGAAAGTAGTTGGGTGCTATCAGTGCCTCATAGTAGCCTAGCATCCAGGTGTTAAGATGCCATTAGATGCTTTTAATGGTGAATACTAATTAACTGCCAGCTTATCTTCTGCCCTTTATTATACTCAAAGAAGACCATGTCTTCTCATGATTTAAACTCTTTTACCAAAGTCCCCCTTTTACTATTTCTGAGGGTGCTGAGGAGCCATCTACCCTGGATGCAGGTAATAAGGTAATGCATTATGTGTAGGTAATTTAACATAATAATAGAGTCTGGCTGAAAGTCTTCTTTTTCCTATTACTCTGAGCCAGAAGTTCTAAACAATGCCAGGAATGAAATACCGTTCCCTGCTGGGGCAGACTCTCCCACTGCCCCCAACTTCACCCCCTCACACTACTATTGAAGAGTGCACAGAACTTTTTCAGAGAGAGAGAGAGAGAGATATGATTACATCATGGGAGAGGACCATGCCTGATTTATTCAAAGCTGTTTACTTCATAGTATCTTCCATAATAGTTTAATCTTCCATTAACAAAATAAATGCTTAGTTTTTAAGTGAGAACATTGTAAGCAAAGGGAAGAAAACATGTCAAACAATTAAGGTTAAACTATATCATATGTTCTGATAGCTATATAAAATTAGAATTCCTAATGCATAACACAGAAGAAGGATCCAGGGCATGAGATGCCCATGAAAAATGAGGAATATGAATCGGTTTTGCCAAAATAGTAACATATGAAAAGGCAGTAAAGGGTGATGGGAAAGGAAGAGTGACACAGATTGAAAGGAGATACATTTATTCAATTACTCAAACATAATTTGAGTATTTTCTATTGAAGTGTCCAGGAGATATAAGATTTATAAGATGTTGTTCCCAAATAACTCACAATCTATGGGGTGCCTGGGTGGCTCAGTCAGTTAAGTGTGTGCCTTCAGCATGGGTCGTGATCCTGGAGTCCTGGGATCGAGCCCCACATGGGGCTCCCTGCTCAGCAGGGAGTCCACTTCTCCCACTGCCTCTTACCTGCTCATGGTCTCTCTCACTCTCGCTCTCTCTCAAATAAATAAATAAAATCTTAAAAAAAATACTACCAAATAACTCATAATCTAGAGGGAGAAGTAGAAGCCATTAATGTCAAAAATATAAGGGATGTTTTTGAGTGCCTTCTATATACTAGGCATTTCCAAATATTAAGTATTCCAATAAGGCTGCAAGGCAGGTGTAATTATTAATAGTCTTTTAAAAATGAGGAAACTGGGTCAGAGAGGCCCAGTTTCACAGTTTCAGGTGGGACAGCTGGTTATGTGAGGTCAGTCCTATCTGTGACCACTGGGAAATGGAAAGGGAACTAAATTAGGTCTGTTTGGTTGCAGGGATAGGGGAATGCAGGGAAAGGAAGATAGGAAAAGATGATTGGAGTCTTCCAAGGGGCTTCTGAAGTCCCCAAATTATTGCTGAAGTCCTGAAAAGAAAAAAAAGCCATTTGTTAAAAAAAAAAATGAAAGTGGGTAAAATCAATACCTAACATTTTGAATCCTGTCACAGAACAAATCAGTATCTTGGCATTTTCTCTTAATTTGATTTCCTTTAAATCCTGGTAGTGGTATATAATGTAAAAATAGAAGTCTGAATAATATCTGGCTTAGTTCCACAAAGATTGTTTGAGTCCTCAAATTGTCTGGACTTACTAATATTATAAAATGTATTCCCAGAGATTCAAGTACATTCACTCCAGAAGCTACCTTTTAAAAAAACAAAAATCATAACTTAAAAACATTACATTTATCCAAGTCTCCATAGCTGCATATAAAAAATATACACGTATATATGCATGTATAGATATGTGTGTATATATATATACACACATTCATGTGTATATATATGTATATATACGTAGTCAGACACATACAGATATACCCATCCACATGCATGTGCGTATGTGTGTATCGCCTGTTTAGTTTCTGCAATTTCACAATGACATATAAAATGAACAGGACAATTGGACAAAGGGTTTGATATTGCCCTATGTCAAAATGTTAGAGATGTTATATATTTTAAGTGGATTTCTTAGTTTTTTTTTTTAACAACTCAATGTTATTGTAAATACTTGGTGAATCTCAGTACACATACAACGTAACGGTCTTTTTAGAAGGTTGTATGTGGAACACATTAGTGAATTACTTTCAGATATTCAAAATTCTGTTGCATGTGAGTCACAGTGAGGAGAATTTGAGGATATTTAAGCTCACTCCCAAGGTATCTCCTTTGTTTTCAGTGGTATTTGATGTTTAGTTCTCTGGGGTGTTGCAGAAAGAAGGGGCAGTTTGAAAAGGCCCAACAGAAGCTTCCTGTTTTACTTTAAAGAGCCTGGACAGTTTTGCACTTGCATTGCTGTCTGTATTTTATCCTGGGGCCTTGGGGATGAAAACTATTTCAGGACACTCTTCTGTTCTATGCTGGGGTCACAGAAGGCCTTCAAATCAGAAATGCAGGGCTCCAGCAGTCTCAAAGCAAATTTAATTTTTCTTTACAAATTACTTGATAAGTTAGATCATAATTTTAATAGATTATTCTAGTGTTTTTATATCATCTACTAAATTTGAGCTCAGTGTTTTTGGGAACATACTCAAACCACTCTCCTTCAACTTTGCATTGGGAGTTCAGACACCATTAAGAAAAACTGTATGCCAAAAAAGGTAATTTTTTTCTTTTTTACTGAGTTGATGTTTTCTTCTCCCTTTTTAGCCTAACTTTAAATAGCTTTCATGCTTCTCAATTCAAATAATGTCCATGAGTATATGTCTATTCACGATAAAGAACATAATCAGCAAAATTTTTAACTATTAGATATCTCATATATTTTATTTTGGGGAATGTATACCAAGCTTATAAACTAATTTTCTCATCTTGAAGAGTGAGAAACTGAAACTTGAACAGTTGGTAACTTCTCTAGATTATCAATGAGTACTTTATATTTTTTAAGCATGAATAGGCTTTGGGATCTGCAATGCTTATCCGTAAAAGCCACTTTTGAGTTACCTGTAACAAAACCATTCTTCTATGCACATTCATACACAAATTCCCCAGATAGCTTAATCAAGACTCTTTTGTTGTTGCTGCCATTTTGATCAAAATTCAATCCAAATTGGCTTGGACAATCATCTGCATTACGCATGCTTAGAAACACGCACACTCAATAAGATTTTAAAAGAAGAAAAGGGAAGTTGAAAATATTAGTTCAATTAACCAACTCACGGGAATCAGGAGTCTCAGTCATGAGTAAGAGGGCATGCTGTCTTTCTCCATCTACTCAGATTTTTATCCTCTTAGATTAGCATTTCCCACAGGAGTACATATTCCTATCCATGCTTCCTGGCCTCATACATCTTCGATTTAGTCACACAAACGGAAAAGAATTTCCGCCCAACATTTGCACTTTGAAAAATTGTAGGGTAGATCCTTGATTGGCCCATCATGAATCATGTAGCCTTTCCTAGAGCAGTCATTCAGGCCAGCTCACTAAGAGCACATAAGAAGACGGGTTCTATGAGACAATTTTCAGAATACAAAGAAGAGTATAAATTTTACAAAAGAAGAGAGGGAAGTGACAACATGAGCAACAGGATGAAAGTTCTGTGCTGGGAACTCAGTTTGGGTCTTCTACCACAGGAAAATAATTTCATGGAATACTTATCCTTGAGTTATTTATCTCCTCCAGGAATCACTTAAAATTAAATCTAATAGTCTTATCATTTGCTCTGCTTTTTTAAAAAGATATCCCATCTTTATTAAAGTATCCATCTTTATATAAGTGGCCCTTCTCCCTCCACTACTGTAGATGGTGGTGACTTTTCACTGAAAAAGGGTGTGGTGGGGGAAAAGGGAGAAGGAGTCAAGTTATTAATAGAGGTGAAGTGAATGAGGAGACTGCCATTCAAAAACCACTCAAGAATCACATCAGTTTTTGCAGGTGTGTTTTAGATTCCATAATCAAAGCAGGCAGGAGATCCAGTTTTACCGATTAGGTGACTATCACTCTTAACCTCGCCTCCTCATTAAAAAAAAAAAAAAAAAAAAAGACTTCATTTTTTAGAGCAGATTTAGGTTCATATCAAAACTGAGTAAAAAGTACAGGTGGCATGCAATCTCCTGCTTTCTGCCTCCTCCCAGACCCCAGTCTGTACCCCTACTATCAGAAATTCTTCTCTCTTCCCATTCCAAACCATATTGCATCCCATTTTAAAGTGTTGGAAGATTCTCCCACATATCTATGCGCGTCTTTATTGGCAAAACACTTTGCATATTTAATGTTCCCTCTCTTGCTGATGACCACCCCCGCCCCCATACCTGTGGTTCTAGGTGGACAGGAGGCAGGTAATCTCCAAGAAAAGGAAGTTATATAGCTCTTATTCACAGCAGCAGTGGGTATCAGGTTTAGAAACCCTAAGTATATTCTAGAACTTAATGTTGGTTTTCATCACAAATACCGCAACCTATAAAGAAGTGCTAGTTGTTATGTGGTGAAGATTCATTAAACAAAACAAACAAAAGTATTCATATCGATGCAGGTGTCAGGTCAATTAAGTCTGAAGATTAGCCAAAGCAAACCAAACATAAACAGATCTAGTTCAAAGATATTATGTATAAGACTTGATGGAGCAAAAGAAGTAGGAATCAGGCCACTAAGTAATTCCAGAGACAGCCAGATGTTAGCTGCCTCTGATTTATAATTTATATGTAATGTACTGAAGGTGGATGCCTGAGAGTGAGGGGGGTGGGTAGCTATGTTCTAGGTAACAATGATACAACTTATAGAGAAGAGAATAGTACCTACTGAGTTATCAGAGTACACTTTAATCAATACGTGCAAACATACCTAGGTCAGTTGAGAGAGAGATTTTGCTATAAAAGACTAAATTCTCTGTAACTCAACCCCAAACCGTAGATGTTTCATTTTCTCTAGGTCCTCAAGTGTCATTTCTCTGTGTCCTACAGTGTGTGTTCATCTCCTGGGGTCATTTTAAAATGTACCGCTCTCTCCTATAGCTTTCCAGTGACACGGAAAGAGAAAGGACTTCTCTCTGAGTCATGTTGGCTTTTTTTTCCTTCTCTACATGCTATAGCGTTTCATAACATTCTGTATTTCAACAACTTGTCCTTAGGTGGTCAAGAACTTACCACTTAGTCCTTCTGGGTATTATTTCTCGTGAAATCACCTCAGACCCTCCTTTCCAAGTCAGTCTTCAGCCTTTGCACCATTGCTCATAGACTGTAATCGACTTTGACCCATTATTTCCTTGGGGGCTGAGACCAACTGATTGTATGTCAAAATCATTTCCTTTTGTTTCCTGGAAACACAGTTATGCTGCTTCTCCCAGTCTCCCTTGCACTAACGTGTCACCACTGACTAAGTTCTTGCCAATAGTGTGGCCACTAAGTTCTCGCTAATGGAACATGAGTAGGATGAATGTGCCCCCCTCCAGAACTGTCCTATTAAAACCTCCTGTCATCTCATGCATAAGCCTCTCTTTCCCAGCCACCAACTAAATGGAGAGTCCACTGAGGGTCATCCCAGGGGGAGGTGAAACCACAGTTGGAAAGAATGCTGGTCCTTGAATGATCAGTCGATGGCTGCTCGGCTAGAAGCATCCACCTTATACTGTGACCACAGAAAAACATACACTTTTTTTTTTTTTTGTCATTGAGATTTGGAGGTTCATCTGTTATGGAAGAAAGTGTTATTTTGACTAGTAAACTTTTCCCTCTGTGCTTAGTCAACGTCACCTAGGTAGAGTTCATCATTCTCATCTCCAATTCTTGGTGATGATTTGCTCACTAAATTTCCTCTTCATTTCATCAGCTTCTCATTTAGTCCAATGTCAGGACTTAAACTAGTCAGCCTATGGTAACTTCTTAAGGATGGGGACCTTCCTTCTTTTGTAGTGCCATGGTGCTTACAAAGCAAGGCACAGGGCACGTGATATAGATGTGCCTATTGATCCAGAAAGCCGCAAGAGAAGTCTGGGAGTCTTTCTTTCCTCTGCAGCCGGGAGAGGTCTATGGAACAAGTAAGTAAGGACAAATGTGTTGTGTTTACACATTCACAGAATGCCACTCAAAAACCACTCAAGAATCGCATCAGTTTTTGCAGGTGTGTTTTAGATTCCATAATCAAAACAGGCAGGGGATCCAGTTTTACCGATTAGATGACTATCATTCTTAGCCTCGCCTCCTCATTTAAAAAAACAAAACAAAACAGACTTCCTTTTTTAGAGCAGATTTAGGTTCATATCAAAATTGAGTAGAAAGTGTAGAGAATCCCCATATAGTTCTGCCCCCATCTATACATAGCCTCCCCACTATCCCCATTCCTCACTGGAGTGGTAAATTTGTTACCACTGAAGAACCTACACTGACACATCACTATCACCCAAAGTCCAGAGTGTACCTTAGGGGTCATTCTTGGTGTCGTGCATTGTGCAGGCTTTGACAGATGTACAATGACCTGTATCCACCATTATGGTGTCATACTGAATAGTCTTACTGCTTTAGAAATCCTTTGTGCTCTACAGATTCATTCCTCTCTCTCTCCCTCCTAACTTCTGGCAACCCCTGAACTTTTTACTGTCTCCATAGTTTTCCACAGTATCATATAATTGGAATTGTACAGTATGCAACCTTTTCAGATTGGCTTCTTTCATTTAGTAATAGCTATTTAAGATTCCTCCATATCTTTTCATGACTTATAGCTCATTTCTTTTTAGCTCTGAATAATATTCCATTGCCTGAAGGTACCACAGTTTATCTATTTACTAACACACAAAAAAAATCTTAGTTGCTTCCAAGTTTTTTTTTAAAGATTTTATTTATTTATTTGACAGAAAGATATAGAGAGAACACAAGTAGACAGACAGACAGGCAGGCAGAGGGCGAGGGAGAAGCAGACTCTCCTCTGAGCAGGGAGCCCGATGTGGGGCTCGATCCCAGGACCCAGGGATCATGACCTGAGCTGAAGGCAGACGCTTAACCGACTGAACCACCCAGGGTCCCCTGCTTCCAAGTTTTGACAGTTATAAATAAAGCTACTATACACATCTGAGTGCAGGTTTTGTGTGGATATAAGTTTTCAATTCATTTGGGTAAATAACCAAGGGATATGGCCATCTCATTTTTATTACTGAACTATCTCAAATACATTGCTGTTCTTAGTGGTGACAGTAGCTGGGCAAGCAGGTTTTCCTTTACTTTTCTCCTCCACCTTACAAACTCACACATGGAAACCCAAAGAACTTTCAGTTAACTTATTCCTTCCAATCTCAAGAGTGGCATCACCTGAAGAGAGGGTTACGGGGATGTTAAAAAACTCAGATGTGCTACCTCAAGTCTGGCACACTCATTCCTACATATGTACCCAGGAAGCAGAACTTTTTGGCCATAACTCTGCATCACCCCATAAAGATATTCCTATAGCAAGGCCTGACCTCCAACCTCCATTTAAATTAGCCAGTTCCCTTGATCTTTACTTCTTTTTGGTGCCTCAGCTGGGGCTCTTTGCCTTACCTCCATTTTACGGGTCTGAAATCTCTAGCCTCCTGCACAGATACTGATGTCTTTTAGGATTTCTGCTGCTGAGAAAGTTGTGGTAGGAGCTTTATTTAGTTCAGGATGATGGAGGATTAAAAGAGGCCAAAAACTGGTCTGGACCATGAGTTATAACTTGTCCTTTCTTTCTTGTTAATTCAGATATCTTAAAATAACAACAATAGGACCAGTTCTCTTGCAGGGGAGGGCTACTCTCTTGCTAACAATTGTTAATGCTTTATCTTAATATTTAAAAGTACACTGTCTCCTTTCTGAATATGAGTTGCATTGTGGAGGTGGTTTCATGACCACATCTTTATTTCTGGAATTATTTTTCTTTTTCTTCACTGAAACATGTGATGGAAAAGATCATCCCCTCACAACTAAGACAGAGAATATTTAAAAGGTGTTGTTCTTTAGTGTTTGGCATCACAATTGGTATTGAAATAGTAATTTGTCTGAAAGTGTTACTATCATAATAAAAGGTGATCAAATTATCTCACATATCATAACAATCAATTCCACTTTAATGGAAGGCAGTATCCTGAAAAGAAGGAATACAGAAAATGGGATGACAAGGGCCATGTGTCCATCTGTGTCCTCTCCTGGGACCCTACATCTGCAGTCTCTCAGCCACCACGCATCCTTCCCAGTGAGCGGCTTCAGTACTGTACTATTGTACGTCTCTCTGCCTTTGGCCAAGTTGCTTCCCCTGCCGACAAGGCCACTTCCAACTCTCTCACCCCCCGCCCAACTGTAAATGCCTTTTTAGCTTTTATAGATTAGCCTTTGGATAATGTGCAGTAAGCATAGTTTTCTGACTACGCTCATGCTCCATCCCACCCTTCACAGAATCCACTCCTCTTCCCTGGGGCACAACTCCAGTCACATGGAATCTGGTTGGACCCTCCTAGAGGCAGCCTGCCTTCTCCTATATGTCTCCCAAGAGCCCCATTTCAGCATGAAGTTCTGAAGGCCAGGGCTGTACCCTGTCTGTGGTGAAACCATAAAAAATAAGAAAAACTTGGATTTTTTTAAAAATAAAGCTCCATATATCAATTTAAGAACCTGACTATTCTGAGAGCGTGTTCTTTTTACACGTTAGATAGTTTCATAGTTTATGAAAAGGTAAAGTGATTGGATTTTCTCAATGCCTCTATTTGGCAAAATCAAAAGTGAGCAATCAAACTTGAGCTTTCAAGTATTTATTTCTTTACTAAATAAGTATTTAGTAAATTTATTTATTTATTTATTTATTTATTTAGATACATACTGCTTTATAAAAATCCACATATCTGGCTGTAGCACCTGTCCACACTTTATTACAAATGCTTCTTTATGTAGACGAGTGTCTCTATGCAGGTTCTAGACCCTGTGACAGTAGGGATCATGCCTTATTCATCTGCACACCAGGATCTAGTTAGTACAGAACATGTTTAAGGAGTATTCTCTGCAGAATGGTTGGAGGGAAGAAAGTTAACCACAAAAACAACTTAATGGTAGAAATAGTTTCTTTTAATTTTCTTTTCTTGTAAGCGTAATTTTAAGAAGTATAAAAAGCTCCTCCCCTAAAACAGTGGTACTTCAAGAAGCCAATATTTGTCTATAAATGACATTTCAATCTTTTAGGTCTACTTGCTACTACCTACCCATGTAAGTATATATGAAATGTACATATGAAAAAGAGGTAGTTTATTCAACGAAGTAACACTGATTTCACGTTTTTGAGAGAGAGAATACCTTGTGCTGAGTGAATGTAAAAATAATTTTAAAAATAATAATACCAGTATTCATTCTTATTATATTTATAAAATTTACACATTTTTTCACAACTGTTACCTCATCTGAACCTCAGAGGACTCAATGAATTAAGTATGAAATCCACTTCCCAGAAGGAATGATCAGAGAGCCTCGTTTCTGAAGTGGCAGAGTGGAAACTCAGAGCCATATATTCTATCCTCAAGCATAGGCTTTGTTTCTTCCCCATAGCAGTCATGTACCAAGCAGGGATGCAGTGAGAACAGAGCAATTTCTGTCTCCTATCCTGTGTTCCCTCGTGCATGCACATGAGAAGGAACATTTTATCGTTGATATCGTTTAGATTTGTCAGAATATGGTGATAAAACAGACTGATTTTTATTATTGTTGTTTTTAAATTCTGGACTGATAATGCATCACCACTCTTTTCCTGCGCCCTGAGAGGTAATCGCTACCCAGTCATTGGTACACCCATGTGTGTTAGTCAGACAAAGCCAGCTGCTACGGTAAATACCCTAAAAATCAAATGATTCTTTTTGCACAATAACAATTTATCTGTCACAACACAGTATAATATAGTTCTTCAAAGGGCTCTCAGATTCGTGCAGTCTTTTAGAAATCTAAGCTCTTTATCCTATGCCTCTGTACCCTTTAGGTCCTATTCTCCCTATTTAGCCCCTAGATGGTGAAAGAGAAAGCAGAAGATTTTGTCAGTCAGGCTTGTGAGTGGCACCTCTCAATTCTGCTCAGGAAGATGGCACACGTCACTGTAAGGAAAGCTGGGAGATATGAAGCTCCTCTGTACCCTGGGGTTAGGGGGCTCATTGGGTTTTGTTGAACACAAAGTATCTCTAATACACCTGTGCCCAGGCTTTGCTCACTCGCAGGGCTAAGCTGATGAATAGTCAGATCCTGGCCATGGTGGATGTCTATTAATCATGCATTTGGCAAAATATTTTGCAAGTCGTTATTGAAATAGAAGCACTATTTTTCTGGCAATCAATTTTTTTTAATGCTAATTCACTTCAGTTATCATTATCAGAAAAATTCAATTTACTTTCTGATCATTTTATAGTTTGCAAGTTATTTTTGCATCAATTTTCTTATTCTAGCTTAACCATTACCCTATGGATGGTCAAGATCTGTTTCTCTTCCCATTTAATATATGAACCATTGACACTCAGCAAGGCTAATGGTGTTTACCCCTTCATCTAGTAGCTGACAAATACTCTCAAAACAGAATTCTGTAAGGGGAAGTGTGTCAGACACTATCTATTTACCCAACCAATATTCATTCATCCAGTTTGTTTGTTAAAGATCATTCTCATTTCATTCAGATTTGCAACAGATGGGAGTTACATGGCACAGTTCAGGGCAGTAATAGAAAAGTAGAAGTCCCTTCTAAAAAGGGAAAGATAAGGCTGATTCTGCCTTCTCCTTTCTTCTCGTATTAACCAAAGATTGTCAATGCTTACAACAACAGCAGAAATTTATTTTCCCATAGATCTGGAAGCCAGAATTCCAAAAATAGTCTTGGCAGGACCATGCACCCTCAGAAAGCTGTAAGGGAGAATCCTTCCTTGACTCTTCCAGGTTCTGGTGGCTCCAGGCATTCCTTGGCTTGTCTGAATAACTCCAGTCTCTGCCTCCATCTTCACATGCCTTCATCTCTTCCCTGTGTCTTATTTTCTTTGACGTTTTATAAAGACAGCTATCATTGGAATCAGGACACACCGGGGTAATCCAGGATAATTTCATCTCCAGATCCTTAATATTATTGCAAAAACACCTTCACCAAATAAAATCACATTTACAGGTTCTCCATGTTAGAATGTGGGCGTGTCTTTTGGAGGGCCACCATTCAGCCCACCACACCATGTCTACAAGAATGGTTTCCCAGTGTTGCCATAACACATTACCACAAACTTAGTGGCTAAGAACAAAACACTTTTACTGTCTTACAGTTCTGGATGTCAGAAGTCTAAAATCAGTTGTCCTCAGGGCTGCCTCCCTTTTGGAGGCTTTAGGAGGGAATGTGCTACTTTGCCTTTTTCAGCTTCTGCAGGTGGCCTGCATTCCTTGGCCCAACGCCCTTTCTTGCATCATTGCCAACTGTTGTTTCCATCATCATGTCTCCTACTACTAACTACCTCCCTATTGCAAGTGCTCTTGTGATTATGTCAGGACTATTCATATTATCCAGAGGAATCACCCCACTGCAGTATCCCCAACTTAATCATATAGACAAAGCCCTTTTTGCCATTTGAGGTCACATACTCACAAGTTCCAGGGAGTACAGTGTGGATATATTTAGGGGGCTTTTATTCAGTCTACCACACCTACAGTGTCCCCCCCCAACAACAACAAAAAAATGTGCATTGAATACGTCACGCTTTGGTCAATTAAATTAAGTTCTGTGGTTGACCTCGCAAGGGATGCTGGGATAGGAGATGGATGTCCCATTATATATGGGCCAGGGCTGATGCTGGTGGACACGGCAAAAATGACCCCCTCTTCCACTCACAAAAGAGCCAGGGCTTGGGATTGTCAGGGCTCTGGTTACTGACCTCTGCTATCTGGATTCTCCTGCTCTTGGAGCAATGGATTTTAATCTGCAGCTCTCTCCCTTGTGGAAAGCTTAAAGCACTCTACAAGCATTTGGCTTGTTAATCTTCATAGTATCTCTGAACACCCCTGTGACGTTATCAAAGGGCAAAGGAAAGAACAGCAGTAATTATCCTTATTTCACAGACAGGAGAGATTGTGACAGGAAAGTGGTTCAATTAAGTTCTCTAATGAGTTGTGGAGAAAGACAGAAAAAGGACCCAGATTTCTGGAAAAGCCCATCCATTCCTCATCCCCTGCACCACTGTTTCACTTTTACAACTTCCTGACTAAGGATTTCTTAAAAGCGTGGTCTGGGCTTTCTGGCAGGTGAGTTAGTGACAACAGATGTGCAGGCTACGTTCATTTATGCCTATCTGCCTATGTCCAGTGTCACTGCCTTTGAGGGGGAGCTTGAGAGTTGTACATCCCAAGGTGGATGAGGCCAGAATGAGCCAGCCCCATGGGAAGCCGAAACTGAAGTATCAGCAGTGCTCATAGAACTCAATTTCTCCCTATTAAAATAATTGGTTAATGTAGTTTTTCAAAGGGTAGAATAGGTCTCTTTGCAATCTTAAATTTGAAATGGGCACAGGGTGGAACAGTACTATTGTATTCACTCTACTCTTGTGTACTTCCTAGGAAATATGCATATGCTCCTTAAGTTTTGTGGGCCTCAGTGAGCTAGTTTTTAATAACCTTTTACTAAAGGAAATTCTTGGAGATCATTCTGCAATGGGAGAAGGAAAAGAGGCCTGGGATAATGATGTTTCCTTATTCATATTCCCAAATCAGGCACTGAAGCACATTGATCAAAAACTCTACACTCTGCTCTTTCCCTTCCAACCCATCCTTTGTGCTATAAAATAATAGCACTTTTCAGATTTTGTGTCAGGAAGAAGAATTCACCAAATTGAAGGCAAAAATCTGAGAGATTATGGGATGAAACAGTAGAGAGTGGAGGCTGTGCAAGATCTCACTATGTTGAACCCCTTCTTCAGCTCCCTCATTTCCTGCAGGTGGGCTTTTTGCAATCTGGCTCCAGTCATCCCTCTGTTCTGTGGTCTTCAGCGATCCTGAAGAACATGTGATTTTCAGAACCTACCACACATTTTCTCATTTTATTTCCTCTGTGTGAAATGCATTTTTCTCTTATACCTGATTCTCTTGATTCCTATTCATTCGTCAGTTTTCATGTCATTTCTGTTTAGAAGCCTTCTCTTTCTCCCTAAGGCCAGATGAGATACACCTACATGGTGCTCTAGGACACCCAATATGTGTTCCAAAAAGATTTCTTAAATACATACTAAGTTCAATGTTCCAGCATGTTTTAAAGTTGAGATCTGAGGTACGTTTCAGAAGAATCATCAATCAAAGAAAAAACTAAAAAGCAAAGACGCTCCTCAACCAACATATCTGTAAACCTGTATTCTGGAATCCCAATTCTAGGAAATTTTCTTAAGGAAATAATCTGAAATTCAGAAATAGTTTTGGAAAGATGATATTCATGGCAGCATTATTTATAAGCATAAAGCATTGAAAACAATATAAATTCTCAAATATAGAAGTAAGGATATACTGTGGAAGGGATTTTATTCATCCATTAAAATTCTTCAAATGAAGAGTTTATAATAACAAGGAGAATACTTTTACTGTAGTGTTACATGAAGAAAGTAAGCTATAAAATTATATATAACACCTAGTAAAAATTTATATATTAAAAAAATCCAAACAACCACAAACTTGGAGTAAGAGAAAACAGTGGGGAAAAAAAATCCTCAAGAAACAGGTACCAAAATATTGGCGTACTAGAGCTATGGATAATGATCTTTTATTTTATATTCCTTAATATATTTTAAAATGTGATAAACTCATATTAAAAATAAGTTTATTAAAATATTATTACTTTATAATGAAAACCCCTCTATTCACAAGTTCCACAAAATATGTACAAAAAAATCCCCATATATATATATATATATATATATATAAAACAAAGTAGCAGTAACATGTAACTGTATTGTAAAAGGCATAAATTCATTAATAGTTTAAAAATTAATGGGTTTATCGTCTTTCGTGGCAGGACTTGCATATTTCTTATCACTTCAACTGGCAATAGATACAAAAGTATCATACTCAGGAAAATTTCTTAATTTGCCTGTAGTGGACATCTGTTGTTTTTTTTTTTTTTCCTGCCTGGGATTCCTTCTGTGTTCTTTGGAGATGGCATCCTGATTTTCTCTGGGGACCACTTGTACTATATTTGTAATCTCTGGGGTTTTTATGGGGATGGGCACGGGACTCACATCAGTCAGTCATTTTATTTTATTCCCAGAAACAGGAATTGATCTAGAGATGGAATAAGAGCCAAATCAGGTTAATGTCAAGAATTCATAGGTTTTTGTTGAAACTTCTAGAAGAGGGGTACACATTTTCCTATAATCACCAATACTAAGTGCTGTAAGATTAGAGCTACGGGGTCCTGTCCTCGCCAACATAGGAAACATCCTGCTGGAGAATGGTACGGTCCCAGAGAACAGTGCGGAGAGTTGGAGAAATGAATGGTTAGGGAACAATTAATAGACAGAGAGAGAAAAAGTGAGAGGGAAGAGAATTTCAGTTATTTTATTTAATTTCTTGGATCCATTTGTGTCTGAAATAACTTGAGACACTATATTTTCTATTTATGTTTAAACTCTCTTGAGTTACATTTCTATCCCATGCAATCTGAAGAATCCTAATTCCTCATTCTTATTCAAGTGCCTCACAGATTTGTTCCTCGTCTACCCATAAACCTAGCCTCTACAGAGAGAATCGAAGGAAAAGGAAAGTGTAAATGTTTCCATTGGGGAAACATCTAAGAGCCAGCCCACCCCCTTAGAGTAACGTTACCTGTGCTGTTTTATCATTTAGGTCCTTGATCATACTTGACTGCTCCATGGCCACCAACCTTCAGCTCACAGGTTCCAATATGTGGAACACCTTAGATTTTACATTCCCTAGCTTCAATATTTGATTACATTCTTAACTCTTGGTATTTTCCATCTTTCACAATTTATATTTTATTCCATCAGTAGTTTTCTAAATATTCTCTTCAAAGGGTATTGGTTTCTTATGATTAATTACATAATTACAGTATATACTTTAACTTTTATTGAGATATTTATTTTAACATCTTTTAAACAGATTCTTTGTGTGGCATATCTTAGAGCCCTCCCACTGTTGTTACGTTTTGTTGTCTTGTAATGTTTGTATAAAAATATTTTTATTGCCTTAAGTGAACAAAATATCTTTTTATGAAATAAATATTTTCCACACTTACTTACAGAAGTCAATGAGAATTATCAGAGCTGAAGGTCTGAGAATCTTTATACATAAAATTAGGTACTTGATTCTGGGCTTCTAGGTGATGAAAGGAGAATAAACACTCATTCTCTGAGCCAGTAAGAAAGAAGCTGATAAGAATTTAATCTGGGCTTTTCTTTCAACTATGTTTCTCTCATGAGATTTTCAGCTGCTGAGGAATAAATGACTCTCAGTTAAACACCAAAATACCAGGTAATTTTCTTGCAGAATTCTCACCAAAAAAAAAAAGGTAACCCCAGAAAAAATCAACCCTTTCTCCTGGGACACTAGTTGGAAGGTACCATGGATGCAGCACCTGGGGTGAACAGGGGTAATGGGGTTTATAATAATTAATTCACAGCAGCTCTTCTCTAGTGATCAAAGATTGAATCATATGCAAGTGTGGTTTTAATTTCCTCTTTTAAATGAAGAACAAGCAAAACTATAAATCACATATCCATTTCTGCCATAAATCTCATTTGTTCCATTGCTTGCCGACAGTCTGAAAGAAATATTTTATTCCTTGCATTCCTTGTCCATATCAGGTTCATTATATTTTATTCTTTCCAGTAATAAGTAAGCACAGGACATGCAAACTCTGAAGTCATTAGCAGTGATTTCTCTACTACCCCCAAGATCGACAGTGACAGGCAATCAGATACGCAAACAATATTGGCTTGTCTCCACACATTGCAGTTCACATTCCAAAGGAGACAAGATACATGCCCTACTACATGTGAGGGGCATCTTACAGTGATTTGTGGGTTGCAGTGGAAAAAAAATAGTCTCCAGCAACCTCTGGTTTTAGGAGATAAATTTTCTTCAATTTCGAAACCCCCAAACTATCTGGACATTAAACTCTTTGAAACACCAGTGCTTTGGAACTCCTCATACCCACCCATAGGATTCACTGACAAAAAACTAAAAAGACATGAAAATACCCTTCACTTATGTTTTTTTAACCTTCTAGAAACCAGGCTTTTCTGAAAGATCTCAGATGCTTCGGATACCAAGAGAGAGTCAGGATTTTGAGCCAAATTTGTGAGATGTTTTATTTTCTCTCGCAATCCCACTCTTCCTTTGAAGTTTTGCAGACTTATATATAATTTTCTCTTTGTTTATACTTTCAAATGTTTGATATATTTTTGTGGATACATAGCTTTTGCTAAGGAAATGGCTCTGCTTGATGTAAAAACCTAATAGTAGATAATACAGATGATTTTTCCCTTTCTCTCTGAAATAGTGGTTTTGCCCCAGTTACATGCTGAATTAGAAGTACGATGTTCCAAGAATAATGAAAAACTTATGCAAGATGTCTTTAGTCTTTTATACTTAGACCAGTTTAATAGAGAAAAGTGTTAGGATTTTGATCATAACGTGGTGCAAATTTATGTTAGTTGACCATAAATTTGAAAGTAAGATTATGACTTATCTTGAACTTGTAAAGATACATATTTTTGTATAATATTCCCAAAAGTCATAGCTCATCACTTTGTAGGCCGGGAAATAACTTTCAGAAAAGGAGTCATGGATTGCAATTCTAATCTCAGTTTCTTTGCTAGGATCTTATTGTGTAAGTCGTCTGATTTATTAGCTTTTTTGGCTTTTTCTCAGAGAAAATAGTCCTTTCTTCCCACTTACTCACAAGGAAAATGTTGAATATCATGGACATTTGCTAAGATAATACAGTTTATTTGAAAGAACACCAAACCAAGAATAAAATTGCCCAGGCCAAATTATTTAAATTTATACTCTTTTGAGGGAAGCATCTTTGGGTCTCTATTTCCTAAAGTATAAAATGAGGGATTTTAAGGAGGGGAAATCTAAATTTCTTCCAAATTGTAATAAAGTATGATCAGAGCTTTGTTTTCTTCTCCTCTCCTTTATGAGAAGCAGGCTGAGGTAAATTTGAGATAAGGAAATGCATGTATAAGATGAAAGATATAAATTATAATACTGTATAACAGAAAATATATACCAGACAGTGTTTTTGGCAATACACACACACACACACACACATACACACACACATGCACATGCACACATGCACACATAGCTCATGTAACCTTCATAATTGTCTTTTTTTGTTAGGTAACATTATTATCTGCATAATACAGATGAGGAAAATGATTCACAGAGAATCAAACAGAATAACTTGGCCAAAGTCTCATAGCCAATTAATGTCAGAATCCAGCTTGAAACACACAGGCAGTTTGGCTACATAGCTTACACTCTTAAACTCTGAACTATAATACCAGTTTTCTCATTGAAATGTGATAGTCTAGGATCTTTATAAATGTGGTAAGTTCTTGCATTGTTCAGAGATATCTGGAAGACTACCTAGGGCCATGAACACAACCTCTATAGCTTGCCTTCAAAGCATAATCCCAGGAGTCCTGTCTCATCATTATACCTTCTTTACAAAGAAATAAATTGCTCCTAATGACAGAGCCACATGTTGGTGGAGAATTATCTGTATGTTTTGGTTTGTTGCTGCTAATTCATTGTAGTCATGGGAAATGGTCTCTCTGATATTTGCTGCACTCTAATTTCCTGAACAATATGTCCTTTCTCTCATGTGTCTCCTTTGGAAGGCCTTCCTGAGGTTTCCTGTGGTACTGTAATTCTTGTGGATTTTGCAAAGTGGTTTTGTGACCTTTGAGACTTGAGACAGAGTAAGAAAATGTTAACCTCTTATTTCCCTCAAAGGAGGAAGGAACAACTTGAATGATGATACCAGTCATGATTATGATAAAGAATAAGATGGAATTTTTTAATCCATATTCAACCCAGAGTTCAAGTATTTGTTTCCATTTTGGAAAGTTTGCTTTAGCAGTGGTACAACGTGTTATATGGGAAGAATACTTGAGTTGGGAAGAACCAAGTAGGAGAATTCAGCCGTAACCCAGATGACAAATGGTAGTGACTGAATCAATATGATGGTTAAAGGAATAGCAAAAAAAAAAAATTGAATTTGAGAAATATGAAAGAGATGATCTGACTAAAATTTTTACAATGGCTTGTGTTTGGGGGGCATGAGGGAGAGGAAGTTGTCAAAGTAATATCATTTCTAACTTCAGAATTAGGAGGACCGTGGGCAAATTACTTCACCCCATTGAGCCTCAGCTTTTCATGTTTGAAGTAGACATGTATACCTGGTGAGCATATTAGAACATTCCAATGAAAGGATGCAAAAGCACCCAAGTCAGAGGCAGAAGTAGGTAATGCTCAGTGAAAAGAAAAGATTATTATTTAAGAGGCACTAACAAATTATTATTTTCCCATAGACTTGTAAGACGTATAAGATGCCTTCACAAAAACATGGGTGCTTGGGTGGCTCAGTCGGTTAAGCATCTGACTCTTGATTTCAACTCAGGTCATGATCTCAGGGTTGTAGATGGAGCCCCGAGTCCAGCTCCATGCTCAGCAGGGAGTCTGCTTGAGAATCTCTCTCCCTTTCCCCGCTTCCTCTCCTTCAGCCCCTACCTGCCCCCATGCTTGCGAGCTCGCTCTTTCTCTCAAATAACTAAATAAATCTTTAAAATAAAAAAGCCTTCACAAAACAGGTGACAATCTGAAAAAAAATGCACTGGGACAAGAAAGTATATGACCAACTCTGATTCTCTTCTAGAATCTAAACAGCCAAAACATTAATAGTCAGAAGTCATTTTAACTTAGAGCTCTTTCTTGAGAGAAGTAGGCAAATGATAACTAAACATACTTCTCAGAAGAAGTAAGAATTTGAGAAACCTTTGGCCTTACTCAACACAAGACCATGCTTGTCACCAAGAGGGAAATGGGGTCTCAAAATCGGTATGCTCCTAAAAAGAACCCCCCCCCCCCCGCCCAGTAATGACAATCCAGGCATCATGACCTCTGTGCAGAGCATCAGATGTCTCAAGCTGCCCTCTGTGTCTGCAGGCTGGAAGGCAAAAGAAACAGGGGTTGACAGTAGAAAGCATTTGTTGAAGATGGCAAAGTCTTCATTGGCCTAAGTCTCTAGACATGTTTATAGAGAAGAGCAGGTATGCTTAACTGCTCACCCACCCACTTCGATTAACTGTGAAAGAAGTAAACCTCTATTACGTTAAATTACTGAAATTTTAAGGTGTATTTTAGCAGCTGGTTTTATTTTAATACAGTATACATTTTACTAATTTACTTATTTTTCTGTCTGCCCCACCCACCAAGAGCCCTGAAGAGATGGATCCTTGATGACATCACTGAACAACGAGAACAAAACCAGGAAATCAGCTGACTCCAGACATCTTGCTACCTGAGAAGAATGTACTTGTATTTGTTTAAGCTACTATTACCTGCCTTTACTTGGAGCCAAGAGCACTCCCAGCTGATACACCATTAGGGAAGATAGCTGAAAAAAAAAAAATCAGTCTCAGATGTGGAGTTCTGTATGACAGTTCTTAGTCATGTCAAGCAGAATTTAGCTCATTTTGTGTGAGTTAAGCAAGTACCAGGTTTATTCAAATAGGAAGAACAATTACAATAGCTTTGATGCTTTCATGGAAATTTAGTTTTGTTTTTTTTAATCAAAATGCCTGCTATGTTTGTATCTGACAAACTTAAGGTACTTGGAAGTCTAAATTAAAAAAATGTAAAAACTGGCGTTTTATGTGATTTAGTTCATTATAAAAAATGCTCTGCCATTTCTTTGAGTGTGATAGAAATTTTGTTTACACAGTCTTTCTCTTTCTGCAATAACTGAAATGTTGGCCAAACACAGTAATGTGTGTGCTTGACATATCTAATGTCAACATTCCATGTAGCCTCATTCCTTTGTCAGAAATCAGATAAATTAAGACTGGGACAGAAATTTAAATGTCATAAATGTATATTCAGAAAATTACTTTTAAAAACTTTTTTAAAGATTTTATTTATTTATTTGACAAAGATAGAGAACACAAGTAGGCAGAGCTGCAGGCAGAGCTGCAGGGAGAGAGAGAAGCAGACTCCCGGCTGAGGAAGGAGCCTGACGTGGGGTTCGATCCCAGGACCCTGGGATCATGACCTGAGCCGGAGGCAGATGCTTAACCGACTGAGCCACCCAGGCGCCCCTAAAAACATTTTTTAATCCCAGCATCAGTTTATTGAGATGTCACTAGCCTCTTTCTTTTGGGGAAAAGCAAAACAAAACAAAATAAAACAGGGAAAAACTTGTTTATTTTTCTTATTTGGATTCAGTTAAAAGAAAAACAGTGATATTATTCCATGCCAAGCAAGTGAAACTGGAAATATTATGTAGAATAACCTATCAAGAATTTAAAAGAGCTTGGAAATTTTTTGTGTGTTTTCTCACTGGTGGAAATGGTCACTTAAGCTAACAAAAGCTTTTAAACAATTAAGATTGCACTTCTGAATCAATGTATGGTTGTAGTAATACTTTTGTTGAGGACATAAGATTAATTTATGATAGAAATGCTTTATTAATTACTTCACCTGTTTATGGCCATTTTATCCAATGAATTCACTGACACTATCAAGCATTCACTATATGGACATTCTGTCTAAGTAACAACCTTGCTCTGAAGAGAGAGTTTAGGGTTGCAGGAGGTATCATGGTTTTGCAGTCAGGCATTCCTGAGTCTGAGGTCCAGCTTGGCTTTTCACTTCTGTGGCCTCAGGAAATTTAATGAGGGCATCGACACTCCAGTTTTCACCTTGTGTTAATGGACCTTATAGATTTGGTGCAAGGATAAGGTGAGATGGCATATACAGAACGCCCAGCTCGGTTTCTAGATCAGAGGAGACTCTGTGGACATGTGTTCTGTTCTTAGAGATATGACATTTTATCACGTGGGTGACAAGACAGTCCACCACGCACAAAGGAAGTGTAGATAGAACACAGGGCAGGGGATAATGCAGGAAAAGGAAGTATCGAAAGATGACCTGTGAACTGAGTGTTGAAGAAAGGGTCTTATCTGAACATGGAGAGATGTGTGGGTGTGTTTTCTGTTGCCCCTTTAGGAAGGATTATCTTCTTGCTTCTCACACAGCGGCAGGGTGATACATCTTTTTCAGTATTAACTGCACATCAGCTTCGTTAATGTATTGGATGATTTGAGTTCTTCCTTATTATCCCTCATTATTTGCTGTCTTGCCCAATTTAACTTCATCCATCTGAAAGCTGGAAAATTGTGTTTAGATTCTTTTTCATTGTTGTTTAGGTTAAGCTTGAAAGTGTTGAATGCTTAATGACCCATCTTCATTATGTGAGGAAATTACATAATGCAATGTACCAGCTTGGCTTTTAACCTTAAATTTTAACTCGATTATTTAGTCATTAGCCTATGTTTTATATGACCCCCATTCTTAGGATGATCAGTAGAGGCTCACTTCTGCATTATTGTGGGATGCAGTAAATCAAATTCAACAAAACTTCCCAAGGACCTATCAGGGTGGGCTCAGGTACTTTATATATTCATCTTTGTATCTTCAAGCCCTACCATGGTACCTAGTACAGATTAGGCACCCAATAAACAGTTTTTAATGAATGAATGCTCGGGCCTCTGATGGATACCAATATGAATAAGATGCTGTTTGACACTCAAGAATTTCTAAAAATGATTATGGGGGTGTCTTTGTTTGGGCTGCTATAACAAAAATACTATAACCTGGGTGGCTTATAAACAACAGACATTCCTTTCTAATAGTTTTGGACACTGGGAAGTCCAGGATCATGGTGCTGGCAGATTCGTTGTTTGGTGAGAACCCGCTTCCTCTTTGCACTATGTCCTCATGTGGCAGAAAAGTCGAGGGAGCTCTGGAGGATCTCTTTTATAAAAGCACAAATCCCACTTATGAGGGATCCACTCTCATCACCTGAGCACCTCCCAAAGGCCCTCTGTCCTATATAATCACAATGGGCTTTAGATATCAACATGTGAATTTGGAGGGGCAAACAAATATTCAGTCTGTAGCAGAAGTCTGATTAAAACAGAATAATTCCACATGTCTGGCTATATATGAAGGGACACAAAGTAGTATAGGAATTAGATGGTTAAAGGGGTAGATGACACGTGGTTGGTAAAGGAGAACCAGAAGACCATGCAAGAGGCAATACTGGAAAACAGTATCAATGTGTGACTAAGGAAAGAATTCTTTGAAGTCCACGTGTACAACTCTGATACACCAGATACATCACTGTGTTGTCCTTGAAAGAGAGGAATGTGACTATCTTATCTGTGTCCTTCCCACATTATGCAGGCATGAATAATCCCAGACATATGATAAATAGTAAATACTGTATAGTTTGTGTATAACATAGACTGGATTGATTGATAAGATTGATCAGCTCCTATGGAAAAAAATGGGCCTACCTAGTAAAATTCATTTGTTTTTGTCATTTGTTGTGGGTTTTACAGTTAAAGAGAAATTACACAGAGGGAAATTATATTTTGCCTGTTATTACTTAGTACTCCAATGGAAATTATCCCAAACTTCCCATGTAAATTAAGAAAACCTTCATAAGTATAAGGTAAGATGTTTGGAGTTAGAAAATCTGATTTCATATCCAGAACCATCACTTTCTACCTGTGTATGTTGGGGGTAAGATATTTGCCCTCGCTTAGCCTCCATTTTAGTATTAATAAAATAACAGTAATCTTTACATCAGTGGCTGTTTGCAAATTAAATGAGATTAAGGTTCATAAAGTACTTAGCAAATTTTAGAGCCTCAGTGCTTGAAAAATTTTACCAAGCCAAAATGCCTTGGCTTCCAAGTAATAAATATTTCTAATTCAAATTAACTTAAAGAATAAAGAAATTCCTTGGTACATATAATAAAGAGCCCAGGGAAACATATTTCAACTTGGATCATGCAGAAAACCAAATTCTTTCTTTCTACACTGACTTCCTTAATGAGTTGGTTTTATGTGCTGTCAGGTCAGCTCTGCTAACCCTCATGGCCCAATATAGCTGCATGGCCCGATATAGCTGCATCAGTGACACGGTAATGGTCAAAGACATAAAGTGACTATCTTTCCCAGTGCCTCATTCTTTTGATAAATAAATATTTTCTACAATAAACCTAGTAGCTGTGTTTCCTATCTCTTTGATCAGAAATGAAACATATTCATGCCTATTGATTATTTCCTAGCAAGAGGATGGGGTTATTTTTACTAGTATGGACAATTCATTTGGGAGGGAGTGGATTTTGAGGATTCAAAAAACATCACTACCATAAAATATGATTTTCTAGTTTGGATTTTTTATAGCCACTCTTGAATTTTTTTTTAAGAGGAAAATTTTCTAATGAAATGTTTTTCAATCCCATATGAAACCTATTGAAGTATTTGTTTCTATCCAACAAAAATAATCAATTCTACTCATTCAATAGGGAAAAACTGTCTTAGCTTTGTCAAGTTTAAGTAAGCACTCAAAGATAAAAACACCAAATTCATTCTTGTAAGCAATTTGAAATAAATTAGAGCAGATGAACTACCTCTTTTTTTTTTTTTCAAATTTATCTTACAAAAAAATCCACTGACTCTTGAGTGGCATGTATTTTTCATATGTTCTCTACCAAACATGTATTTGATTTTTATGAAGTAGTGTTCTGTTCCATGAAATTGCATTTAACCAGAGATGAAATATGCATTTTGAATTGCTCCCAAAGAGACATGACATCATTTAATGTTCAAATATGGATTTAGTAAGTTCTTACAGTGTCTCAGAAGCAGTGACTTGCTTGCCAGGCATTAACTCATGTTGTATGTTCCCTTCACACTTTAAAGTTTTAATGGTATACAAAAACTCCACCACAGGGCAGTGTACAGGAAATCATAATTTAGAAGAGATATTATTATCTTAAAATGCTACATACAATAAATATATGAAGTTCTATGAGGAATTTGACCTTTTATTAAAAAAAAGCAGAATACAATAAGCAGGAATGCTTCCCCTTAGATCTTAACATATTCGCCTATTTTTACCAGATGTTTTTATTTTAGTGATTTTTTTTTTTGTTCCACATAAATGACAATATTTTTTTCCAAGTGTAAAAAGAATGAATGTTTATGGAAAAAATAGGTTGTGAAACATTACATTTGGCATTTCTGTTCAGTGCCAAGATTAAATGATGTGGTGGGAAAGTTACAAATTATTAATGTGTTCATTCCATTGAATGACTATAAGGATTTCCTTTTATGGGTGAAATTTCCCCCATTTCCAATTTTATTTTTAAGCCTTTTTTTTTTTCATGCAACGTGCCTTTGTAAACCACACAACCCACTCAAAACTGCTAATGATTTACACAACCCCCAGATGTTTAAAAACATGTAGGAAAAAATAAAGTAGCAAAACCAAACAATTAAACCACTAGTATTGTGACCATGACACTCACTGGAAGGCTCTTGTATTTCTTGGTGAATAGCGTATGTCTGGGGTTGTAAATTAATATTACAGCTCTTTATTATGCAGGATATGCCATGACATTTTGAAATCACAGAACAAATGCTGGTTTTGAGATACCCAAATTGAATTGCAGTTAAAATAATAGGTGTCATTGTAGGACAAATAAATCTCAGAAATAATGCTACAGTGTGCATGAAGACTATTAACCACCCATCATGTTTTCATATTACATCAAGACAACCAAGAGAATAATAACTGTCTGGAATTTTACATTTGTTTGGGTGGGAATCTGACAATTAAGACAGATTTTCAATATTATGTTTAGTCAACTCAGTTTAGGATTATAGATATCTATAATTTGCTTGTTGTAGGAAAGGCAGTGATGACTGATTTTATGGGTGGAGACAGAGATTGGCGGTAAATCAGGGGTGACAAGTGAAGGCTAATTAATTTTTCAACAAGAAATCTCATAGGATGATACTATCTTGGTGTCTTCAAACGTTCATGTCAGCCTTGCGACATTCACAAATATTGGAATCCCTGAGTCACAGTAATTAAACACGTAAGAGAAAGAACCCTGTAAACCAACCACCAGTAAATTCATTTCAAAAGGGACATTCTTTCCAAATGACCAGAGTTATTGTCTCTCTCATCAGAAAATTTTCATCCCAGTTTATAGTTCCTGGGAAACTGGATGATTATTTGAATTTTTTTTTGCTTGGAAAGCATGGAAACAAAGTGAAGGCAAAAGGTGGGTTTCGCTGGTTGAGTAGGTACCACTCTAAGGCAGCTGAAAAATATCTCTCATATTTAGACATTCTGGGGCTGGATGCACTTGTTCACTGGGTGGTTCTTTGGAATGTCCTTCTCTTGTTCTTCCAGGCAACGCTCATTTTTAATTCAGTCTTTCTCCAATAGAAATCATTAGTTTACCACTTCCAAATTTAAATCACAGTTCCATTATGCCACTCAGGTTATTTCTACATCACTTTCAGTAGTGTTTCGGACGTTCCCGGCAGTTTTAAGGCATACAATTGCTACCGGATTTGCCTGATAATATTCAAACTCCCAGAGAATCATTTTATTTGTTTGTTTACTTACGTATTTACTTATTTATTATGAGGTACCTCTCCCAAGATCATCACATTTCTCATCCTCTGTAAAACACCCATTTACTCTTTTTCTTACTGTGTTTCTCCTTGTTCTGTATTTCCTAATAATAATGCTGCTGATGATTAATAAGATCTACTGCTTAATTACTAGTAACTCAAATGTCACAACAACTCTGGTACCAATGGAGCCTGGATCTGAAATCATGTATGTATGGCCCAAAGGTCTATGAATTCATTACTAAATAAACAGAAGTAAACAAGATTGCCATTAAACCTATAGTTATATATAAAAATAATGATAGTAAGTAGTAAATATGACAAGAATTAAAGGAATCTTTCTTTAATAAAAATAAGTAACTAAATACTAAATAAGAAATTCACATTGGAAGTGCCACTGGTTGCTTCTCTCAGGTTCCTGCTGAAATTCCCAAATGCAAAGCAACTTCAGGGAATAGTGTATAGGATTGATAAGGTCCAGGAAGTAGGGACACTATTGTCCCTACAAGAACAATATGAATGGACCTTCTTTGTCTCTCAGTGATTTTTCTCATCCATCCCTTACTGAATCATTTTTTTTTTATTCCATGTGAATTTTATTTCAAATCTCTCATTCTTTTTGAGCCTCCAGATCTCTACTCTTATCTTCTCCCGCTTAACAATAATCTTGCCCCTTTTCATTGTCTATACAAGTACAAATAAATGGTAAGGGGCCACCTAACTGCTCATATTACATCTAGAAATTCCAGCAAATGAATTAGAACTCTGAATTATCTCGGAGTTCTAAAATGATTTTAAATAATCTCATTGAACCAAAGAAAGTACACTCTTTATAAACTATGAGAAAAAAAATTGTGAAGAATATTGAGAATAGACAAATAAATGATTTTTTTTCCACAAAGGAGATAAGATAGATTACACAAAAGATGAGAAGTTTATTACTAAATCTAGATAAAAATGATAATAGCCTTATAGATTTTATTTTTATATGTAAGTTTCATAGGTAAAGTTTTATTTCATACCTAAATTTTACATTTTAAGTTTTAGAATGTGTCAAAAATTGTGAATCATGTATAAACATAAAATATACCAACTTTGAAAAATACAATAAAGTACAGAGCAAAAGTTAAATAAATATAAAGGAAAACAAAAACAAACATAAAAACACCACCCCTGTGTGTAAAATTTGTTCATAATTGTTTGTCCACTGCTCTCTTTGCCATTAACTTGCAGAGTAGACTTTTCCAGACCACTGACTTTGGACTTCTGAATGTGACTTGTTTTGGTCAATGAAATATGAGCGACTTGGGTGTGGTGCTCAAGCAGAAGCTTTAGAAGCTGTACACATTTTTGCCAGTGTTTTTGTGTTCTTGTAATGGACGTTGGGGTACATCACTGGAATCATGTTGCTCTCTTGTGCTATTGCCTTCCACCAAAGGAAAACCCAGAAAGGGTTCTTTCAGAGGACACCCAAACCTGATCTGCAGACTGAAGCCAAGCTCAAGGGAGACCTTCTAAGAGCTGCAGGACCATGGAGCCTGAGGATGCTTTGAGGTACAACACAAACTTTATATTGTGTGAGTGAGAAATAAATATTTGTTTAAAGTTATTGAGATTTTATGTTTGTTTTTACTGAACATATCCTAGGAAGTGCTAAGACGTAATATTTCATCCCTCTGCCCTGTCACCAAGTGGGATGGGTAGAGAAGAATCATTGTCAAATATTTTAAAGTATTTTTATACAAAACTTTTATTGCTTCTATGTTTTATGTATGGTTTCAGGTGATACCTTAGAATGCAATTTTCCAGCCTCATATTTTAATTTAACATTGTTCATGATAGGACAATTTCATAAAGCACATTTGTAACAGGTTCATACTATTTCATCATATCAAGACCCAAATTCCTTTAATCATCCCACATTGTTAGAACATTAGGTTGTTTCCAATTTTAAATGAACACCTTTGATCTTACACTTGTGTTTATATTACAGACAATAAGCATAGGAGAATCTCCTGGAATGGAATTAATGTGTCAAAACAAGTACATATTTTAAGTTTGCTGATGCATATTGTTTTTGTCATCCAGAAAGTTTGGACCAATTTACCCTTCCATCACCAACACATGAAATTTCAATTTTGTTGTACTCTCATTACTATTAGGAACTGAAACTTCTAAACATTTCTTAATTTTATAGACAGAAACGGGATCTTGTTTCAATTCAGATTAGAATTTAATTTTAAAATATTGAATTATAAGCATTAAAAGAGAAAGGACTGCTCATCAGGAGTCAGGCTGCGATTATAGTGAATAAGTTATGTGACATTAATTTATGCCACACTGACATTGTTTACTTTGGAGGACAGCATCACAGAAATGGTATGCAAAGGATTTCTGGAGACATAATACATTGGCATTTCAAAAATCATTTTACAAAGGCTCTTTGTGAATAAAATGGAAAAGATATGTACTTAAAGGTATTAGAAATAGGTGAATTTGTAATAGATGAAAATAATGATTCAGATGTGGTTTTGCCAATAATTGGGGAAATTTTGAAAATCTATTTTGAGTTGTCACAATGATTTAAAGGTATTGTAGGCATTTAGTAGGTGAGGGGGCAGGGATGATACATTTCTTGTATTTTATAAGATGGTCCTTTACAAAAGGAGCTTGCCCCAGTGCTGAGCACAATAGACTATAGCGTATAAATATTGGATCAGTAGCAACGTAGATAATCTCTACAAGATCTATGATAAGTCTTTTTCCTTGGAGCTGTCTCTCTTTCTCATCCTTTCCCTCTTTCTTTTTTTCTCTCACTCTAAATTCACACACACACACACACACATTAAGTATTTATTCATGAACTCATTTAACGAGTTCGTTGAATGGGGATAACACTGCCATGCAGTTCTAATTCATGAATAGCAAATTCAAGAATAAGAAAGAAGGAAGCCAATGTCCTGGCTAAAAAACCAAATTCCAAAATATTATAAAAGACCAACCACTAGAAGTATTTTTAACAGGGAGAAACTTAAAACAGAAATAGTAACTTAAAATTCAATCAGAAGGATTGTGTGGTCGAGAGTCAGTGAGAGCCGATTAACTTCCAGGAAGTCAGGAGACGTAGATATTGACTGTAGACCCTGCCAATGATTTGAAAAGCCTCACTTGGAATCTTTGGAAAACCTACTCATTGCCCTCTGTCCACATTTTTACCAGCTTCTGCCATAGGAGAACAACCATGGCTTCTCCTCCTCCAAGTTCCAAATCTCACGTAGGTGTCTCTTACAGTCAGACCCTGAGCTATAACCCAGCTAGCCAGGAAGTCAGGGAAATGTGGTTTTCAGGTGTCAAGCCCTTGTGATACAATGAGAATATAGAGGGGGAGGCAGTGGTACTTAGATGTCAATAGTCAATCTGGCACACTAGGCAGGATTTCCAAATTTTGTATATTTTCACTTTTCTTTTTTGCTCCATGAAGCACAGTATAACTACACCATCTGTTCCAATTTATTTTTCTTCCTTAATTACATTCGTGCTTCAGAAGAGAGACTATAAAAGATATGTTCAAGATAGAATGCAGTTTCAGAGATATAGCTATGTTGAAGGTATAGCTAGATTGTGGAAGCCACTGTAGATTCTAGCTCCTGAAATTCATAATTTCAGCAACACTAACCACAGGAGGTCCTGTGTAGAACACTGGGGTGCCAGGTGGCCAGAAGAGGGACAATGCCAAAAATACAAGCATAGACTTAGCAATCGATAGGAAGAGCAAGAATGGATTAGCTGGCATCAGACAGAAGTCGGAGAGATTCATGGAGAGCATGTAAAGTGAGAATTACAAAAGTGAGGAAGAGAAAGCTTAAGTTTATTTGGTATGGACAAGAAGAGAGGACTTTCAAGGTAAAGAGAAGTGATCAGGAAAATTAAGGAGACACACAGGAACGTTCAGGTAATTTTGTTAGATGTAGTAGAGTACAACCATAGTTGTCCTTTTTCCTAAGTCACTCCTCAGTCGTTCCATGATTCTAAGGGTGTGGTGTAAATCTTATAAAAATGTCCCTTTCATTTTCCATTATTTTAGTGTTTTTTGAAAATTCATTCTTTAACCCATTTCCCATTGACATATTGCATTGCTTTCCCTAGAAGTCCAAATTCTGCTCTTCAACATTCAGCATGTACTAAGTGGCATTTGTCATGAATACAAAATAATCTCCATATTGCATTCCCTAATGACTCCATGGGCCATAATATAGTTCACAGTTATAAGGATGGAAGAAGTAGTCAATGTGTTCACAAACTTTGATTCCTTATGTTTTAAACCGATGGTTGGCAATGCTTTTCTGTCAAGGGCCAGAAAGTAAATATTTTAGGTTTATGGGGCCATACATTATCTTGCAATGATTCAATTTTGCTTTTGCAGTGTAAAAGCAGCCAATGACAATGAATAAATGAATGGATTTGGATGTGTTTCAAGCAAACATTTTTAATTGAGAGTAAAATTCAGATTTCATATAACGTTCATTTATCACAAAATATTATTCTACTTTTGATTCTTTTTCCAACCATTTAGAAAAATAAAAAATCATTCTTAGCTCTCTGGCCATGCAAAGCCAGGCTGCATGCTGGATTTGGCCAACGAGCCAGAGTTTGCCAACCCCTTCTTTAGATCTATACCGTCCAATAGTATCTCCTTGCCACATATGGTTATCGATCACTTGAAATGTAACTAATGTGACTGAAGAACTAGACTACTTATTTATTTATTTTTAAATTTTCCTATCTTATTTTTTTATTTAAATTCAATTGGCCAACATGTAGTACATCACTAGTTTTTGATATAATGTTCAGTGATTCATTAGTTCATATAACACCCAGTGCTTATCACATTACGCCCTCCTTAATGCCCAACACCCAGTTAACCCATCTCCCCACCCACCTCCCTATTATTTATTTTTACTTTAAATTTCCAAAAAGAAAGTTATTAGTTCATTTACTATAAAATTTGGTGCATTTGGAAGAACCTGGGTGTGTAAACCTGCTTTTCTAACTGAAAATTTTATGAAATATAAATAGCAATAAATATTTCTGATTAAAATTTAACATCTGAATTTAAATGTGCTGAAAGTATATAAAATACATACCAGATTTTTTAGGCTTGGTATGGAAAAGAATGTAAAATGTCATTAATAATTTTATATTGAATACATGTTGAAATGATAAAGTTTTGAATATATTGGTCTAATTCAATTGCTCTAATTGAATAAATTTGTCTAAATAAAATATATTATTAAAAGTGCTTTTATCTGTTTCTTTTTACATTATAATTCGGCTACTAGAAAATTTACAATTACATATGTGGCTCACGTTTTATTTCTATTGGACTGAACTGCACTAGACATATAGCTAGGTTACATTTCCTGGCGTCTCTTGCAATTTGGTGGGACTATATGACTGAGTTCAGGTTGAAGGAATGCGGGCAGTAGTGAAATAGGATACTTCTAAGCTTAGTCCATCAATATTTCCATGCTTTCTCTTTCACCCTTTGCCCAATGAATGCAGAAAACTCATAAGAAAAGTAAGAGGCTTTAGAGCATGCTACCTAGAAAAATGGAGGGAGCTTCAGTCCTGAGAGATGGTGTAGGGACCAGCTGGCCTGGAGAATGACCTGACCCGGTACCCCTGCTTTGAACTATATCATAAGCAAAAGATAAACTTTTATTGTGCTGAGCCACTGAGCTTAGTATATTATTTTTACAGGAGATACTCACTTTAAGTAATCCAAAACGCTTAAAAAATGTCCCATGGAACCAGCAGAGTGTACAAGGAATGGATTTACCCTTCTACTTTAAACAATTAGAAAACAGACACAGTACATGACAACCATTTTTGGACTTTGAAAACTGGAAGCATGGGGCTGTGATCTCTGAAAAAGGAAACAAACAAAGTAAGCCCGATATTTGAGGGAGGGAGAGAACTCCAAAGACTTACAGAGGGGACTTCTCTTTAAGCTGACTGACACCTATCAGTGAATGTGTGCAGGAAACTTTGTGAGACCTGAGAAAGAGTCATCTAAAAAAAGTAAACAGGGGCTCCTGGGTGGCTCAGTCAGTTAAATGTCTGCCTTTGGCTCAGGTCATGATCTCAGGGTCCTGGGATCGAGCCCCACATCTGGCTCCCTGCTCTGCAGGAGCCTGCTTCTCCCTCTCCTGCTCCCCCCCACCCCCGCTTGTGCTCTCTCTCTGTCAAATAAATAAATAAATCTAAAAACAAAACAAAACAAAACCTTCTTTAAAAAGAGTAGACAAAGTGAATTCTGGTGGGAAAATTTGTGTTTCCATCAATTCTAGTGGAAAGACACAGTTATAAATGAGATATGTGATAGAATTCTCAGAAAGGTATTGCCTTAGCCATGAGGTTAATTTAACCTTAGGATAAATACTGCTCTGGACACAGTTTGAAAACCTTGAAATAATCAAACTAATTCCAAGAAACTTAACAGTGTACAAAGACAAAATAAATACTATTTAAAGCAATGCAGACATATCCAGTGACCAACAATATAAGAATTGTAACTCCAGCATTCAATAAAAATTGCCAGATGTACAAGGTAGCAGGAAAATATAATCCATGAACAGGAAAAGAAATACTGAATGGAAGCAAATCCAGAAATGAAATAAGTAATGGGACTAGAAGATACAGACATTATGACAACTATTATTAAAATGCTGTGTATGTTGAATAAGGTAAAGGAAAACAACACCCTAAGAGAGATAGAAGATACAAAACATCCAATCAAAAAATCTAGAGATGAAAAATAAAATACCAGAAATGAAAAACACACCGGATGTGATTTGCCACAGATTAGATAGAACAGGAAAATATCAGTTAACTTCATTTGAACATATACCATTAACAACCATTCAAAATAACGCAGATAGAAAAAAATTAAACCTGAGTTTCAGTAAGCTTTGAGACAATAACAAGAAAATTTGAAGTTTAAGAAGTTGGGGAATGACATACAGAATAAATATTTTTTATTATTCTATTTTATTTATGTATTTATTTGAGAGAGAGAGTGAGAGAGAGAGAGAGAGAGCCCAAGCAGGGGGAGCTGCAGAGGGAAAGGAGAAGCCGGCTCCCCGCTGAGCAGGGAGCCAAACTCTGGGCTCCAGTCCCAGGACCCTGAGATTATGACCTGAGCTGAAGGCAGATGCTTAACCAACTGAGCCACCTGGGCACCCCTGGAATAAATATTTTTTAAATGCCAACCCATATCATACACAAATTACCAAAAATAAGAGTTATAGAGAAATTCTTAAAAGTACCCAGAGGAAAGAAGGAACATTATGCACAGAGGATCAAATATAAGAGTTATAGTAACTATTGAAAAGTAGAACAGGTATACAGATAATCTAATAGTGAGTTATACAATGTAATCATAAAAATGTAAAAAAAACAATGCAAAAGAAGTCAGGAAAGAAATAAAAAGTAAGAATAGAAGGAACAAACAGAACACAACAGCAAAATGGTAGGCTTAAGATGAACCATATAAATATTTTAAAGCAAATGGTATAACATTCTAAGTAGAAGTGAGATATTCTCAGATTGAAAAAAAGCCAGACCGATATGCTGCTTAGAAGAGACTCATTTTAAATACAAAGACATGCATAGCTTAAAAGCGAAAGTACAAACAAAATACTGTTCAAACAACACTAAGAACATATGACTGACTGATGTGGCTATACACTCTATTAATAAGAATCAAATTAAGTTTCAGAACAAAGAATATTGCCAGGGGTAAAGAGAAACATTTATAATGATAAATGGGTCATTTTAGTAAGAGGGTATAACAACTCTAAATGTGTTTGCCTCTAATGATATGACAGAACTTGAATGGAAAAAAAGAGAGAAATAGATGAAATCCACATGTATAGTACTTGACAAAGAAATACATAGAAAATCAGTAAAAATATCATAGACTTGAACAAAACTATTAAATAACTTGACCAATAAACATTTATAACACACTCCACTCAACAAAAACAGAATATATATTCTTCTGAAGTATGCATGAAACATTCAATTAGATAGATTCTATTCTGGTCCATAAAACAAGTCTGAATACAGTTAAAAGGATTAATCATGGCAGGTATGTTCTCTGCCCACAATGGAATCATTAGATCAATAGCATAAATATATCTGGAAAATTCCCAAATATTTGGAATTTAACAGCAGATGGCTCAGTAGCCCATGAATCAAAAAACATATCTCAAAGGAAATTAGATTGCAGAGGTGATAAATCTCTTCCTAGTTTCAGGGATGAGCATGCAACCTGACCCTAAACTAATCTGATCACACAATCCTCCTGGCTTTAGTCATTGATTCAGAGAATACATGAAAGAAGTTTACTCAGAGACCATCATGTTTGCTTTGCTGGAGTGAGTAGTTACGGAAAGAGGTTCTTCCTCTCTTTTGCAGTTGTAAAGAAAACAGGACCCAGGCTTCACGTTGCTACTGCCCTCATGTTATCTTGACAAGAAAGCTGCCTTGAATATAGAGACCCTTTCAGGGAATGGAGGCCAAAAAATCAAAAATGATTTAACGCTGATGATATTGCTTGAGTTACTCAATTCAGCAGAGTCTGAACCCAGAACTTTTGATCTTTGCTGTTACGGGAGTCAACAAAATTCCCTGTGGTCTAAGCCAGCACGAATTGGGTTTTTCACCTTTTCATTGGAAAAAGTCTGAAGTCCTGTGGGCATCAAACCCATTTCTTTGTGTCTTTCCCTCCTCACCAATATAGAAATAACCTTATTCCCTGGTATTGACTTTGAAAAACATATAGGATAATAGTATTTTAAAAATGCAAATGGAATCCATATTCAATTTATTTTCCCCGACCTGTATGTGATCTGTAAGCTTCAAGTTAGATACATGGAGGGATTGGCAACCAGTAGAGAGGGGCAAGGGGCTAATTCATTCATCCTAGAGCAGACTTTTGTGGTTCAAAACTAAATACCTCTGGAACTGAGCCCTGTTGCAAAGGCACTTATTTGTCTTTTTATTAGTTGCATGTTCCCACCAAATTATCTACATGGAGGAGTCATAGTCAAGTGTCCCCAATGGGTGGCCACTAGCTTTTACTTTTTAATGATTTTATGGGTTTAAATATAATTCCTTTGCTAACTACAGGATATTTTCTTTAATCTATTTGATTAAGCAAGCCAAGAATTGGGAAGATAATGTTTCCTAACTTCCTTTCTGATGAATAATGAATGTCACTAAGGAATTAGATAGTAGGAGGTAGTTGCCTCAGCCATCTGCTGCATATGGGGGCAGAAGAAAGATATTAAACTTTAAATTAGGTATTGCTTCACAGAACCTAAAAGATGAAAGGAAATACACACTAAACTGGAAGATAATCATCAATTCCTATCAGTCAATTTGCTTCTTTGAAAGTATAAAAAACATAACTATCTCTTTTACTCCCTGGTCAACATATTTTGTATTTAGTTGAATGCAGGAAATCAGTAATTATCACATCCCTTTTTCAGTTTAATGTATTTTCAGATTTCCACAAATAAAAGTGCTGTTTTTTTAAATATACAACTGATGAACATCTAAGAAAAAAGAAAAAAAACTATTTTTTCTACATATGTAATATGCTAAAGAAACAGAATCTCATTTCCATGGCAACTACATCATAGGTCAAAGGAGAGAAAGAGAACATTTATGGCTAAGTACACTTACTTTAAAAATTATTCGCCAAGTTATGATCATAAGCGTAACAGTTAATTGAAATGAAGAAAGGACCTCTCTGTTGCTTCATTTTCCTATATAACTATTCACAAGAAAAACAGTGTCTATTTATATATCTGTAAATGTCTGCTATTTTGATATGATATCTGTTTAAACAAGATTTAGGGAAATAGATTTTTAGGTGAAGAGTGTAAATACTGGAAAGATGTTATGGAAATAATTTAGTGTAGTCGTTAATAGTGTAGCTACAAAGTCAAGCAAAGAGATTAGATTAAAATTGTATATATGACACTTGGACATGTTACCTAATTTTTTTAGCTCTCAATTTATTCATCAATAAATTGAGTAAATGTTATTCATTTCACTTAATATACTAAGTACATAAAACAGTGTAAAGACACATCAATAAATTTTGAGTGAAGGATGTGGAAAAGCAATTTAGAGGAAAAGGAATATACATTATAACCATGTTAAAAACCCTCGACTTCACTGGTGATTACATAAAAACGTATTTACTATCTTTCACTAGCTAAATTGAAAAAAAATTTGTAAAAGATTTGGAATATCCAGCATCAGTAGAGAAGAAGGGAAGGATAGCTCTTTCACGCTGTTGCTCAATGTACAATTGGGACATTTGGGGACAGTATTTAGGAAGTGCCTGAGACATTTTAAGATGCATCCACTCTTTCATGTATTTATTGCGTGATTAGGAATCAATCCTGCTGAGATACCAACAGGTTTATAGCCATTTACATGAAAAGATACTTATTGCTGTGCTATTTGTGATAATAAAAAAAATTGGACCAACTTAAATATTCCATAAGCGGATGAAGGGACAATGACACTATGAAATACTACGCAGTCCAAAATAAATAAAATCTGTGTGTATACAATGACACGGAGAGAGGTTTGTGAGATACTGTTTCATGAAAAAAATAAAAACAGGGGAGAAACAACATATGTACTATGATTTTTCTGTTTATAATCATGGATATGTGTTTCAAGGAGTGTATTTAGGTTTCATATTAAAATGTTAGACGTACATTAATTAGAATGTTATTTTGTAAGCCATTCAGCAATATTTCGAAGGCAAAAGCTGTGTTAAATAATTGTTATTATTTCTGCAGTTATTTATTTAATATTTTGAGAAAACAGGCATGAAGAACTAATAAAAATAAGGGTGTCTAACCTAGAAATGAAGAGTTAGAACAAGGGCCCCCGGGTGGCTCAGTCGTTAAGCGTCTGCCTTCGGCTCAGGTCATGATCCCGGGGTCCTGGGATCGAGCCCTGCATCAGGCTCCCTGCTCCGCAGGAAGCCTGCTTCTCCCTCTCCCACTCTCCCTGCTTGTGCTCTCTTTCTCGCTGTGTCTCTCTCTGTCAAATAAATAAATAAAATCTTAAAAAAAAAAAAGAAAGAAAAGTTAGAACAAGAACAATTGCACCCAAGATATGGTGATCATGAGTATCTTTCCAGGAGTCTAAATTGCATTATTTTATGAAAGAGTATAGAGTATTTGGACACAGATTTCTGTCTCTTCTTTCTGGTGCTGTAGATTAAAACGTATTAAAATGCATCTTTCACTTTTTCCTTTTTTAGAAAAATAGTGATTATCCAGGCTTTCATGATCTACCATGGTCTGAATTCTTTGCTTATTTTTTGTTTTGTTTTCTTTTGCTTAATGTGGATGGTTTTAGGAGTGTGATAGGAACCTCAGATTTTAGAAGATAGGACACTCAGAGGCATTAGATCAGAATTAATGGGGGGATGGATAAGGCGGGAGGCTGAAGAAGCTGGGGAAAAAGAGACTATCTGAATTTCTTAACAGTAGTGGGAAAGATTTACATTCCCTGAGACTAGGAAGACTCAGGAGTGCCGGGATTCTCACGTGGGAGCTGCGCACACCTCACTGGTATAAACACCCCAAAGTGACAGAACATTACTTGGGGGTGACTTTGTGGTTGCTTTGAGACCAAGCCACAGGTCCTGTGTGCAGTGGATCTAGTATGGATCTATTGGGACCCACAGTGGGTGGATGTATGAGAGCCTCTTCTAAATACTGAATAGTCTACAATAGCTTCGTGAATAAAATGTGTTGAAAACCAGAGATTCTTTCTTAATATCTTCAGACTTTATAAGTTCCAAATACCACGGAATACACTGTGGGAAAAAGGACACACACATCAATTTTCCAGGACTAGCTTCAAATAAGATTATATAATGTAACACTAAGTAGGTGATTAGTAAATATAAGTAGATTATAATTGCGGCATAAGCTTTTAGAATAAGAAGCTATCACTTTAAAATTTCTTCAACTTAATTCAAAGAAAGGTGAGCTGAGGTTACAAGGTCTATGTGGCTCTCACAAGGGCAAGTGTTGGGTTTCTTCTCTCTTTATAAGATATGGAATAGAAAAAATGGGATTTGATAACTCCAGCCAGGACTGCCTCATCAATTGGCTATTTGAACTATTTCACCACGTATATGATTCAAACTGACTGCATGTCAAGTATTGAGCTTGAACCTTCCGCACCGACTCTTAAAATATCCAACTGACTAGCTTATCATAGATCCTGAGTTCTATACCTTCTTATTAGCTAGTAAATCTACAATTTACATTTTAAATTGTTTTTCCAACACCAACAGGAAAGACTCCAGTGATTACTGTTTAGTTTTCTGTTTCTTGTTAATTCCTGGAAAAGTTCATAGAGTTCAGAGGATTTTTTAAAAATTTTATTTTATTATGTTATGTTAATCATCATATATTACATCATTAGTTTCTTTCTTTTTTCATTTTTTAAAAAATTTTATTATGTTATGTTAATCACCATATATTACATCATTAATTTTTGATGTAGTGTTCCATGATTCATTGTTTGTGCATAACACCCAGTGCTCCATGCAGAATGTGCCCTCTTTAATACCCATCACCAGGCTAACCCATCCCCCACCCTCCTCCCCTCTAGAACCCTCAGTTTGTTTTCCAGAGTCCATCCTCTCTCATGGTTTGTCTCTCCCTCTGACTTACTCCCCTTCATTCTTCCCCTCCTGCTATCTTCTTCTTTTTCTTTTTTCTTAACATATGTTGCATTATTTATTTCAGAAGTACAGATCTGTGATTCAACAGTCTTGCACAATTCACAGCGCTCACCATAGCACATACCCTCCCCAATGTCTATCACCCAGCCACCCCATCCCTCCCACCCCCACCACTCCAGCAACACTCAGTTTGTTTCCTGAGATTAAGAATTCCTCATGTCAGTGAGGTCATTTGATACATGTCTTTCTCTGATTGACTTATTTCACTCAGCATAACACCCTCCAGTTCCATCCACGTCGTTGCAAATGGCAAGACCTCATTCCTTTTGATGGCTGCATAATATTCCATTGTGTATATATACGACCTCTTCTTTATCCATTCATCTGTCGATGGACATCTTGGCTCTTTCAACAGTTTGGCTATTGTGGACATTGCTGCTATAAACATTGGGGTGCACATACACCTTCAGATCCCTACATTTGTATCTTTGTGGTAAATACCCGGTAGTGCAATTGCTGGGTTGTAGGGTAGCTCTATTTTCAACTGTTGGAGGAACCTCCATACTGTTTTCCAGAGGGGTTGCACCAGCTTGCATTCCCACCAACAGTGTAGGAGGGTTTCCCTTTCTCCACATCCCCGCCAACATCTGTCATTCCCTGACTTGTTAATTTTAGCCATTCTGACGGGTGTGAGGTGGTATCTCATTGAGGTTTTGATTTGGATTTCCCTGATGCCGAGCGATGTTGAGCACTTTTTCATGTGTCTGTTGGCCATTTGGATGTCTTCTTTGGAAAAATGTCTGTTCATGTCTTCTGCCCATTTCTTGATTGGATCATTTGTTCTTTGGGTGTTGAGTTTGATAAGTTCTTTATAGATTTTGGATACTAGCCCTTTATCTGATAGGTCATTTGCAAATATTTTCTCCCATTCTGTTGGTTGTCTTTTGGTTTTGTGGACTGTTTCTTTTGCTGTGCAAAAGCTTTTTATCTTGATGAAATCCAAATAGTTCATTTTTGCCCTTGCTTCCCTTGCCTTTGGCGATGTTTCTAGGAAGAAGTTGCTGCGGCTGAGGTCGAAGAGGTTGCTGCCTGTGTTCTCCTTTAGAATTTTGATGGACTCCTGTCTCACGTTTAGGTCTTTCAACCATTTGGAGTCTATTTTTGTGTGTGGTGTAAGGAAATGGTCCAGTTTCATTCATCTGCATGTGGCTGTCCAATTTTCCCAACACCATTTGTTGAAGAGACTGTCTTTTTGCCATTGGACATTCTTTCCTGCTTTGTCAAAGATGAGTTGACCATAGAGTTGAGGGTCCATTTCTGGGCTCTCTATTCTGTTCCATTGATCTATGTGTCTGTTTTTGTGCCAGTACCATACTGTCTTGATGATGACAGCTTTGTAATAAAGCTGGAAGTCCAGAATTGTGATGCCGCCAGCTTTGCTTTTCTTTTTCAATATTCCTCTGGCTATTCGGGGTCTCTTCTGGTTCCATACAAATTTAGGATTATTTGTTCCATTTCTTTGAAAAAAGTGGATGGTATTTTGATGGGGATTGCATTGAATGTGTAGATTGCTCTAAGTAGCATTGACATCTTCACAATGTTGGTTCTCCCAATCCATGAGCATGGAACGTTTTTCCATTTCTTTGTGTCTTCTTCAATTTCTTTCATGAGTATTTTATAGTTTTCTGAGTACAGATCCTTTGCCTCTTTGGTTAAATTTATTCCTAGGTATCTTGTGGTTTTGGGTGCAATTGTAAATGGGATTGACTCCTTGATTTGTCTCTCTTCTGTCTTGTTGTTGGTGTATAGGAATGCCACTGATTTCTGTGCATTGATTTTATATCCTGCTACTTTACTGAATTCCTGTATGAGTTCTAGCAGTTTTGGGGTGGAGTCTTTTGGGTTTTCCACATACAGTATCATATCATCTGCAAAGAGTGAGAGTTTGACTTCCTCTTTGCCGATTTGGATGCCTTTGATTTCTTTTTGTTGTCTCATTGCTGTGGCTAGGACTTTTAATACTATGTTGAATAGCAGTGGTGATAGTGGACATCCCTGCTGCATTCCTGACCTTAGGGGAAAAGCTCTCAGCTTTTCCCCATTGAGAATGATATTTGCTGTAGGTTTTTCATAGATGGCTTTTATGATATTGAAGTATGTACCCTCTATCCCTGTACTCTGAAGAGTTTTGATCAAGAAAGGATGCTGTACTTTGTCAAATGCTTTTTCTGCATCCATTGAGAGGATCATATGATTCTTGTTCTTTCTTTTATTAATGATTTGTATCACGTTGAGTGATTTGCGGATGTTGAACCATCCTTGCAGCCCAGGGATAAATCCCACTTGGTCATGGTGAATAATCCTTTTAATGTACTGTTGGATCCTATTGGCTAGTATTTTGGTGAGAATTTTTGCATCCATGTTCATCCAGGATATTGGTCTGTAATTCTCCTTTTTGATGGGGTCTTTGTCTCGTTTTGGGATCAAGGTAATGCTGGCCTCATAAAATGAGTTTGGAAGTTTTCCTTCCATTTCTATTTTTTGGAACAGTTTCAGGAGAATAGGTATTAATTCTTCTTTAAATGTCTGATAGAATTCCTCTGGGAAGCCATCTGGCCCTGGGCTTTTGTTTGTTGGGAGATTTTTGATGACTGCTTCAATTTCCTTAGTGGCTATAGGTCTGTCCAGGTTTTCTATTTCTTCCTGGTTCAATTTTGGTAGTTGATACATCTCTAGGAATGCACCCATTTCTTCCAGGTTATCTAATTTGCTGGCATAGAGTTGCTCATAATATGTTCTTATAATTGTTTGTATTTCTTTGGTGTTAGTTGTGATCTCTCCTCTTTCATTCTTGATTTTGTTGATTTGGGTCATTTCTCTTTTCTTTTTGATAAGTCTGGCCAGGGGTTTATCAATCTTGCTCATTCTTTCAAAGAACCAGCTCCTAGTTTCGTTGATCTGTTCTACTGTTCTTTTGGTTTCTAGTTCATTGATTTCTGCTCTGATCTTTATTATTTCTCTTCTGCTGGGTTTAGGCTTTATTTGCTGTTCTTTCTCCAGCTCCTTTAGGTGTAGGGTTAGGTTGTGTTTTGAGACCTTTCTTGTTTCTTGAGAAAGGCTTGTATTGCTATATACTTTCCTCTTAGGACTGCCTTTGGTGTATCCCAAAGATTTTGAACAGTTGTGTTTTCATTTTCATTGGTTTCCATGAATTTTTTTAATTCTTCTTTAACTTCCTGGTTGACCCATTCATTCTTTAGTAGGATGCTCTTTAGCCTCCATGTTTTTGAGTTCTTTCCAACCTTCCTCTTGTGATTGAGTACTAGATTCAAAGCACTGTCATCTGAAAATATGCAGCGAATAATCCCAATCTTTTGGTACCGTTTGAGACCTGATTTGTGACCTAGGATGTGATCAATTCTGGAGAATGTTCCATGGGCACTAGAGAAGAATGTGTATTCCGTTGTTTTGGGATGGAATGTTCTGAATGTGTTTGTGAAGTCCATTTGGTCCAGTGTGTCATTTAAAGTCTTTATTTCCTTGTTGATCTTTTGTTTAGATGATCTGTCCATTTCAGTCAGGGGGGTGTTCAAATCCCCCACTATTATTGTATTGTTGTCAATGTGTTTCTTCGCTTTTGTTATTAATTGCCTTATATAATTGGCTGCTCCCATGTTAGGGGCATAGATATTTACAATTGTTAGATCTTCTTGTTGGATAGACCCTTTAAGTAGGATATAGTGTCCTTCCTCATCTCTTATTACAGTCTTTGTTTTAAAATCTCATTTGTCTGATATAAGGATTGCCATCCCAGCTTTCTTTTGGTGTCCATTAGCATGGTAAATGGTTTTCCACCCCCTCACTTTCAATCTGGGGGTGTCTTTGAGTCTAAAATGAGTCTCTTGCAGACAGCCTATTGATGGGTCTTGTTTTTTAATCCAATCTGATAGTCTGTGTCTTTTGATTGGGGCATTTAGCCCATTTACATTCAGGGTAAGTATTGAAAGGTATGAATTTAGTGCCATTGTATTGCCTGTAAGGTCACTGTTACTGTATATTGTCTGTGTTCCTTTCTGATCTATGCTGCTTTTAGGCTCTCTCTTTGCTTAGAGGAACCCTTTCAATATTTCTTGGAGGGCTGGTTTCTTGTTTGCAAATTCCTTTAGTTTTTGTTTGTCCTGGAAGCTTTTTATCTCTCCTATTTTCAATGACAGCCTAGGTGGATATTGTATTCTTGGCTGCATATTTTTCCCGTTTAGTGCTCTGAAGATATCTTGCCAGTCCTTTCTGGCCTGCCAGGTCTCTGTGGATAGGTCTGTTGCCAGTCTAATATTTCTACCATTGTAGGTTACATATCTTTTCTCCCGAGCTGCTTTCAGGATTTTCTCTGTCTCTGAGACTCGTAAGTTTTACTATTAGATGTCGGGGTGTTGACCTATTATTATTGATTTTGAGAGGGGTTCTCTGTGCCTCCTGGATTTTGATGCTTGTTTCCTTCCTCACATTAGGGAAGTTCTCTGCTATTATTTGCTCCAATGTACCTTCTGCCCCTCTCTCTCTTTCTTCTTCTTCTGGGATCCCAATTATTCTAATGTTGTTTCGTCTTATCGTATCACTTATCTCTCAAATTCTGCCCTCGTGATCCTGTAGTTGTTTATCTCTCTTTTTCTCAGCCTCTTTATTTTCCATCATTTGGTCTTCTATATCGCTGATTCTCTCTCCTGCCTCATTTATCCTAGCAGTTAGTGCCCCCATTTTTGATTGCACCTCATCAATAGCCTTTTTGATTTCGCCTTGGTTAGATTTTAGTTCTTTTATTTCTCCAACAAGGGTTTCTCTAATAACTTCCATGCTTTTTTCAAGCCCAGCTAGTATCTTTAAAGTCATGATTCTGAACTCTAGGTCCGACATTGTACTAATGTCCATATTGAGTAGGTCCCTGGCTGACGGTACTACCTCTTGTTCTTTTTGCTGAGGTGATTTTTTTCGTCTTGTCATTTTGTCCAGAGAATAGATGAATGAGAGAACAAAATGCTAAGAGTTTAACAACGTCCCCAGCAAATATACTGTATACAAATCCGAAAAGACCTGAAACCAGGGGAATAGAAAGGGAAAGAAAGAAAAAAGAAAGAGGAAAAAAAAAAAGATAAAAAAAGATAAAAACAAAAACAGAACAATACAAAAAAAGCAGAATATGATCAAATATGATCAGGCTAGTGCATAGATCAGTGCCACACACTAGATTTTGGGCGTATTTTTGTCTGTTAGAAAAAAGTGCCTCCTAAAATTTTAAAGGAAGAGAGACATATACGTACAAAATAAGGGTTGATACAATGAAGGGATGGAAGATGATTGTAAAGATGAAAAGTATAAAAGATTTTATAAAAGGAATTGATAAGTTGTTTGAAAAAAGAGAAGAAGATTTAAAAAATAAAAAGACAAAAGGGAGAGAATGTGATCAGGCAGGGGACTAGAACAAAGCCATACACTAGTGATTTAGGGTATATTTTGATCTGTTAGAAGAAACTGTATCTCAAAATTTTAAAGAGAGAACAACTTATATATATATGTCAAAAATAAGCGTAACTACTATGAAGGGATAAAATATGACTCTAAAAATGAAAAATAAAAAATGCTTTTTTAAAAAAAGGGATTGATGAGATGTTGGTTGAAAAAGGGAAAAAGAAAAATTAAAAAAAAACAGTTAAAAAAAATTAACTTTGATGAACTAATGAATCATGGTAAAAAAAAAGCCATGAATTCTATGTGCAGTATTCCCCTAGTGGTGGAGTTCTCCTGTTCTCCTTGATCGGTAAACTTGGTCTTGGCTTGCTGGCTGTTCGTGCTGATCTTCTGGGGGAGGCGCCTGTTGCCGTGGTTTCCAAATGTCTTTGCCGGAGGCGGAATTGCCCCGCACTTGTTGGTCTGGGCTAAGCAAGCTGCTCGGGTTTGCTCTCAGGAGCTTTTGTTCCCTGTAAGCTCTCAGTACAGCGTTGGAGGACTAGGGTGAAAATGGTGGCCTCCCAATCTCCGCCCGGAGAGCTGAGAACTCGGGGCCCTGCTCCTCAGTGTGCCGCCAGAGAAAAGCAGTCACTCCCGTGTCCCCGATCTCCGGCCGCACTCCGTGCTCACCCGGCCTGTGACCGAGCGTTTCTATCTCTGGCACCCCACCCCGTGTGGAGTCTCCAAACCCAGCAGATCGCTGTGGTGCGTTCCCGTGCCGCTCCTCCCAGGGGAGAAAGGGGAGTCTCCCTGGCTCTGTTGCTTGTTGGGTCCCTGCTGGAGGAGCAGTGGCCCGACTGGGCCATGGATCACGGTTTATGGCAACCCCGAGCTGAGAACCCGCGCCTCAGCTCCGTCTCTGCAGCCGGCTTCCCCGCTCCGATACCTGGGAGCTCTGCTGCACTCAGGCACCCCTGGTCTTTCTGTGACCCCGAGGGTCCTGAGACCACACTGTCCCGCGAGGTTTCCACCCCCCGCTTAGCCACTGGAGCGACGTCCCTCAGCGGAGCCAACTTCTAAAAGGTCCGATTTTGTGCTCCGCGGCTCTATCACTTGCCAGAAGCGGCTGACGGAGGCCCCCTCCGCCGCCATCTATCCTCCCGAATATCGCCTCAGATTCACTTCTCCGCACGTCCTACCTTCCAGTAAGTGGTCGCTTCTCTGTTCAGAGAGTTGTTGCTACTCTCCTCTTCGATCTCCTGTTGAGTTCGTAGGTGTTCAGAATGGTTTGATCCCTATTCAGCTGAATTCCTGAGACCAGATGAAATCTAGGTCTCCTTCTCCTCCGCCATCTTGCTACATCATTAGTTTTTGATGTAGTGATCCATTGTTTGCGTGTAACACCCAGTGCTCCATTCAATACGTGCCCTCTTTAATACCCATCACCAGGATTTTTATTTACTTTTGTTCCATTTAAAAATTTATCAACAGGTTACTGATATATACTGATAGGATGAACAAGCTTGTGGATAATACAACTAGGATAAAATGCTAAAGTAACTGGATAATAAAATCAAGATATGAAAATATCTCATCAAGTTGAAACAATAGGTACTTGCTAACTCAAGAGGTGGAGATTAATAAATATGAAAACAGGTTAAATAATTAATTCTTAAAATGTAGGGTATGGGAAAGTTGCTCAATGGCAGTTCAAACAAAAATAACCTAGATTTGATTTGATTGAAAATATATACTCAATATAACATGGATAGAAAAAATGCATGCTTGCACATCATTTTAGTTAATAGTGCTATGATAATATAACTTTGCATATTTTATCACATTTTGAAATAAGACCCACAAAGAAGAAAAGTAAAGCCCACCTTAGCTGTACTTAAGAATCTTTTTATTTCTATGACAGTGTCAAGCATATTTAAGTTCAAAAGAGAGACTCATTACTCATCTTAAATAACAAGATAAAATTTTGGCTTTTGAGCTAGCAGTGATTTGAGTAGGAAAATAGAGAAAATTAGAATATTCTCAGTACAGTGGAAAATCTGGCAACCTTACCCAAAATGGTACTATATGTTGGCTAACTGAACATAATAATAATAAAAAAAGTTACTATATTAAAAAAAAAGAATCAACCTTCTCTGTAATGTTTTATTTTTTAGTACAATTTGCATATGTTCATATATTACTTATATAAATAAAAAATATACTTAAAGAGAGGGGAAAAAACGTTCCATCAGTCACAGACTCTGAATGGTCCATCAAATACAGAGTCAAAGTAAACTGTAAGTCAAAGTAAAACCAAGCTGCGAGTCAAAGTAAATTTTCTTGAGCAGCTTCTCTAACATTTCAGCACAAGGGGAATATGTCTACAGAGCTAAATAGAAAAAAAAAGGGGGATCATAACATTTCAGATATACTGAAGTTATATAGCCAGTAAGTGCAAAGCCTGAAATGTGGACACACACTGATACTAATCCTTTTTTATTATATTCTACCTATTAATATCCAGGCTCTATGAGTGGGAAACAAAATCTTTGTATTTCCCAGGAACTATGTGTAGTTCACTGTGCATAGTGGAGGTTTTACAAAGAAATATGAGATTTTGATTTATAGTTTGTAAACTATTATTTTCATTGGGTGGCCATGATCCTGGGAAACAGTCTTGGGAGATATTATCAACATTATTTTTTTAAATCAAAGTTCAGAGGGATAAGGTAGTTTCCTCAAATCATAAAAGTATTAATGCAAATCCAAGGTAAGATCTTGTGTCTTCGGACTTTAGTTGAGTCCTCGTAAGTGTGTTCATCAGACTTGAAACAAAAAAAAAAGCATGGTGCTTAATCCATTTAAGCAGTTTTGTTAATTTATTTTGGATTTTTAAATTTTGGTTCAGATAAAAATTGAAATGTTTTCAGTGGTGTGGACTTCCAACATGGAACAGTAGAAGGAGTATAGTGTGAGGGTTAAGTAAATATAGGTGCATATTTTACCTTGCTCACCAATAGTCTTGGGCAACTTTCTTAACTTCTATGAGCCCTCGTGTTTTTATGCTTAGAATGGAGATAACAATATTAAGTTTTAAAGCCTAACACATGGTAGTTTCAGATTCTCTTTAGCTATATATCCTTTTTCCAGAACTAGTTTAGATAAAGAATGTCTAGAGAAATTTCTTCAAAGTGGCTCATTGGCGTGAGTCTTGCAAAGTAACTATACTTGTAAATAACTGTTATATCTGGAGTTCAGTTTCCATTGCTATAATTGCAATTACAGACTTGTAACAGTTCTTTGTATTCATAATTTCTTGAACCTATCATCAATTACATTTATCCCATGTCTAAATTACCCTAAAAGCAATATCAGTTGTCACCTTCGCTTACTGGATTTATGATTAGATTAGGATCACGAGCAAACAAAGAAACCCAACAGGAAAATGGACAATGTGAAAAGCATCAGAGTGTGCTGACTCAAATCAATGAAACTACAAAAGGAAAACAGGAAGAAATAAAGGCAACATCACTGGAAAAAAGAAATATATGAAGTAGGTATTTTTAACTCAAGTGACAGGATTTTATAAATATTCATTTCTGAACATGATAAATTTCATAGAGTCATTAGGTAGTTTATGAATTCATTTTATCTTAAAATAATTGGCAAAATAAGACATCTCATTTACTGAATCAATATTCATTAATAAAAATATTTATTGTGCATTTTTCTGTGCCAGGCACAGGGCCCATAATTGAATATTACTCTCTTAGTAATTGAGACCTATAGTAAAATATGGTCCAGGTCTGGGTGCCTGGGTGGCTCAGATGGTTAAGCATCTGCCTTCGGCTCAGGTCATGATCCCAGGGTCCTGGGATCGAGTCCGGCATCGGGCTCCTTGCTCAGCAAGGAGTCTGCTTCTCCCTCTCCCTCTGCCTCTCCCCCTGCTTCTTCTCTGTCTCTCCCGCAAATGAATAAATAAAAATCTTTAATAGAAAAAAATTTAAACTACCAAAAAAAAAAAAATATGGTCCAGGTCTTAGGGGTTGTCAACGAATCAGTGTACAACCAAGCATAATTGACATAAAAAACACACTGAATGATTTAACAGTTTTTCTGGAGGCTTTCAGAATCCTTTTTATTCACTTAATCCACCTACCCTGTTGAGGTGCTCTTTAGTGAGAACCCAGTGTTAATCAAAGTGGTCTTGTGCTTCAGGTTGTCCAAAGTTTAGAATAACAGTGTGAAAGCTACCCTATGACTGAAGGAAGTCCAGTGGGCTTTGTGGGTCCAGGAAGAGCAAGTAATTCTTTTGAGATAAACTTTAAAGGGGAGAGGATGTTTGAATTTGGTTTTGAGGAATAGATATGAGTTAGTCAGATTTTATTTGGGAGTGGGAGATATTACTTCAGGCAGCGAAAAACTTATTAAATATTTTAGGGCTACCATTACTTGCCTTCAGGATCACAAAAATTGCAGAAAAAAATTTCATTAACCCTCTGCCATATGCCAAACTTATTGCTGTGGGGATGAATGTCTAGTATCAGCTTGTTTTCTATTTACCAGTATATTCTTCCCTTGGAAAACTCCTATCAATTAAGAATTAGTTTGCATTATCTGCATTTGGATAGGTTCCGTGTTTCCACCCACCAAACTGGTTAGGTGCTCTCCTCTGAGCTCTGATAAGCATTGTGTGCATACCTCCATCACAGGACAAAGGGCAGGAGGGGGAAGGGAGAGAGAAGGAGAAAGGGCTATCACGGCACTTGTCAAGTTCAATTGGCATAATACCTATTTGTGTATGTTGCCCCACTGGGCTGTGGGCTCCTTGTGGACAGCTCTTATCAAAGGGCCTGTCACGTGGCAGGTGTTCCATAAAGGTTGAATGAGTTAAATAATGAATGAGAAGAATATGGAGATTTTCAATTGTTTCATTTTGCAGTGAGAGTTGAATACATATTCAAGCAAATGTTCCCGTTGCCTAGGAAATTTCAGACAAACTGCTTAGCCCAGCACTCCATAGCTCCACAATCTTTTCTTAATCCATGTTTCCATCCCTATGCCACTAACTGCACATAACAACCTTATGCACTGTCCAAACCAGAACCTGGCTTAGACCAGCCATACCTCCCACTTTCCTCTGTATCCTCTCTTTCTCCCCCTGTCCTATGAATATTAAGTAAGCATTGACTAAGATTTGGAAGACACAGGTTCTAATCCTAGTTTAGTCAGTAATCCCTATAAAACCTAGGATATGCTGTTTGATAATTTGGGTGTCCCTTTGTTATCATTAAATAGTTATTTGTCACTTTAAGCCCTAGGTCTTCTCCAATCCGGTCTGCTCCCATGACCTTTGTTAAAAAAAACTCTGACAATCTCTTTCCCTTGCTTTAATTTTCTTTATAGCATGTACCATTACTTGGTGTCCCAGAAACTAGAACAGTACCTAGCACAAAGTATATTCTAAGAATATATTTACTGAATGAATAAATGAATGAATAGTTAAGTGATTCTATGCTTATTTCATAACATAACTCTGAAGTCCTTGAGACGGTGTTTGTCCAGTATATATACCTTTGTGTCTCCGTCATGCATCAGTCTGAACCAGCATATTGTGGATCCTCCAGGAATATATATATATTTTTTGCATGGCGAATGCATGCATAATGCTTGAATAAACTGTTCTCATTTAAACCTACAGTAACCATAGTACAGAGGGAAGTCTGACTTGTTCATTACTGTATTAAAATCTTGAGCTAAATAGAATTTTAAAAACAGTATTCAGCTTACTCTTTTAATGTAATATATACAAAGCATGTAATTAAGCGGAGATACCATTTTAAGGTATTGAGGAAAAGACACAGTAGCACATATTCTCTGTAGAGAAAATAGCATCCTTTGGACACTTTATGAAGTTGACTTAGAACAAAATTAGACTCTAATTCTGGGAAGCAATTTCTGCTTCCTCCGAGAAGCTTGTACTTCCTGAGATGTGGTTGTAGCCTCTTTGAACCCAGTGACACTCTGTGTATATCACTCCTATTTCACACACCCGATTCTACCCATTTTACTACAGCCGTTGTGTGTGGGTCTTATTCCTCTTATTAGCTTACAAGAAACCTAAGAGCCAGGGCTCCTTTCCTGCCTTTGCTTCCCAGTAGGGTGCCTTGAATACAAATGACATCCCTATATCATGCGCAACATCTATTGAACTGAAATAGAACTCTCAGTTTCCCTTTCGGGCTGACTTACTCCATTTAAGAAAGGGACAGGGAAGGCTCTGTATTCCTAGGGTGTTCAAATATATGTATTCATTTTATCCAAACACTCTCTCATCCTCACTGTGGCTTTATCTCAGCTTTTGGTGGTCTCAGTCAGGAAGAACAGGCTAGAGGGACACATAGAACCCTGACTTTGTAGTTCAGCTCCTCCATCACCCCTGCTCCTCAGTGCCTAGATAGCCATGATTTCCAGGTCCAAGGCAGACGATATGGCTGACAGGACCATTTAGGGCATATTCCAGGCCACATCCTCAGTAACTATGGTAACTGGGACTATGTCATATAAATGAGCCAAAGATGGCCTTCATACATTGGGCCCTAGGTGTTTATTTCTTCACTGCAGGCCGAGACTCATTAGCTCAAAAGCTTGCTGGAACCAAACTCAAATTTATATGCATTCATTTATTTTAAAAGGTAACCCAGCAAGTAGATTTTTAGACATTTAGAGCCTGCCTCCTTTGCATACCTTCTGAACCCTCACCTCACATCTGTTGGCCTTTGGTAAGAGAGAACCTCGTGGTTATAAAAGTCCCAAGCTGCCCCTTCTGAGTTTATTGACCCAGAGATTCCCAGCTTGCTGCTGGGCTTAGACCCCTAAATGGGTGAGCCCCTTCTGGATCTCCCTCACCCACCAGGAGCTCCCTTGACCTCCTCTCCTTCTGGATGGTGGTCCCCTAAGGGACTTTTCCTCTCGTGGAACCCTGTCCAAGTGCTACCCAATAAAACTTGTTGGGTATAACTGCTTATTGTGCTCATTTTTTTTTCCCCTAGGTCTGCTCCAAATCCCTTGAACAAACTATCATCAAAGTTCTTTCTCAGAAGGAAAAAAAAGGAAGATAAATTCATTATTCCTGGGAAGGAAACAAAATTATATTCATGTTTTAGCCTTCATACATTCATATTGCTACTCATTAAAAGAAATGAACACTCTTGTTTTTACCTTTGCCCAATATACACATATATATGTATGTATATATATATGTATACAGATACACATATATACATATACATGGATTTCCTTGTTTATGTTGCTTTGCCATGTTGTCATTTTAAATCACACTTTTCATCATTCCTTACCCTTTTCCCTTTTAAACAGTCTCATGGGCTTTTCTTACACTTCTTATATGAATTTTCTTGAGAAATAGAATCTTAAACAGGCACAAGTTTATGTAATACATAAAGATTTAAAAACAAGCACAGGGAAATTGTCCTGAAGTGTGAGCATGGTGTGCAAAACATGCACATCCTGACCCACAAGTTACCCAGCAAGAAAATCTGCTGAGCAAGCTTTCTGTGATCTGCAAGTTAGTTACACAATCTTTATCTTGCATGGGGAGATTATAGCTATCAGCCTTATTACCAGTTTGTTTGTTTTTAAACTACAGCCTTGATAAAGAAACACTGTATCACACTGGCTTTCTCTGGGCCATCCTTTCTAGGCTCCAGGTTTGATCATTTCAGGAGCCCCTCAATACCCCTGAACTCTTCCATGGTTTTCAATCACAATTAGGGTTAATAACGCTTTGGCCTCCCTGTGTGCGTGTTCCTCTTCTCCAGCTGTGATTGAATGCGGGCTTCCCCACAGCCCCAGCACGATCCCCCACCCCCCCATTGCATCATGGAAGGAAGCTCTCCACTTTCATCTAGGCTGATTATGCAGGTATGAGTTTCCCATGGCAGCTGGCTGAGATCTTGGTGGCAGCTTGCCTCCCCCTGGCATATATGCGCTGTCACCAAAAGGCACTTTTAAGTCTTCCTTTGCTACACATCCTTTATAGCTCCTTGCCAGACAAAACAAATCCTTAAGAGAAAAAAAGACAGTGAAGGGGGGCAGGGTGTGGGGAATCAAAAAGGGAGGAACAGGAAGAAGAGTGAGCAACAACTTCCCCTCTCTTCAAGTGCCCTGATTTAGCAAGCTCCTATAAAACTATTAAAGGGTGCTCACAGGGTTTTAGGAAGCCCACATTCAAAAAGTTTTACCAAGACTTTTATGTAAAGAGGGAATCCTATTGAATCCTTACTATCACTAGGATACTGTAACAAATATTTCAACTGCATCAACTCATTGCAAGTGGACAACACATTGATTTGATAGTCACTATTATTATTATTATTTTTTATTTTACCAAAGAGTAAACTGTGCAGTTATGCCACCTAGTTAGCAACGACAGGGTCTTGGTTTATACTCCTCATACCTGTGGATCTCTCCCACCCATATCTACAAGTTTATTCAACCTCATGATAAATCAAAAATAGGTATTATACCCTACTTTAGATGAAGTTCCAAACTGAGGTTTGGAAAGTTTGCTATTTATTGTATTTTTTATTATTAATTTTTTTTGAGAGAGAGAGAAAGAGGGGGTGCAGGACAGAGGGAGAGGGAGAGAGAGAATCCCAAGCAGGCTCCACACTCAGTGCAGAGCCCGATGTGGGGCCCGATCTCATGACCCTGAGATCATAACCTGAGCCAAAATCAAGGCGCCCCCATTTATTCTTATATAAATGTTTATGTGCATATATTTTCCCTTCAAAGGGTCTGCGGTACTCTTAGGAAAAATTGTAAACAGTAAAATTGGATCTTCAAAATTTAGAGTTGCTACCAATGTAGACAGCCAGTAAAATGATGGCAAGGGTTCAAGTACAGATATGTCTAGCTCCCAAACACTCTCACCTTCCCACACATCCTACTGGCTCCCAAAGTAGCCTAACAAAGGAGAATCAGTCTCATTCTCAGAAAGCATTCTGGGGGGAAAGGTTGTTAGGTCTCATTGATGTGTAAGAGTTCTAACCTGAAGTGGTCATATTTGTTAGAGGACTCGAAGGTATTTGAGCCCCTAGCACAGATATAGGCACGTATACAACCAACAAATGAATGGAAAATTTGACCAATAACAGCCTATCCCATTAAGAAAAGGGGAATAAAAGCATTCTTCATTTTACTGGTCATCTAAGTAAGTTTGTATTTAAGGGGTCAGGTGTGCAGAGGTATTTAACAGGACCAGATCCTTGAGTTTTAAATTGTTACTCTGGGTATTGGCTTTCTAATCACCAATATGAGGAACATTACCATATAACTACAGAAAGGAAAGAACGCTGCCTGGACCAATGCCAGTGTGAGACCGAAAGGGAAAAGGGGGATTTAGGGCACCTACTGAGTAAACAGGAAAATCTGCTGAAAGCCAGATTCTCAGGGTAACATATGGCATGTTATTAAGGCATTTGATATATAGTTAATAAGGCCTGTTTTGTTTTATTGTAGCCTTTTTGAATTCCTATTTCTCATCAAATAGTTGACTTGTATATGACTGGAATTGGACACCACCTTCGCCATCCTGGTAGTATTTCTTGTTTTATTATTTTATTTTGTTTTTTAAACAATCCAAATTAGTTAAATTTCTTTTTTTTAAGATTATATTATTTATTTATTTGAGAAAGTGAGAAAGAGAGCACAAGCAGGGGGAGAGGCAGAGGGAAAGGGAGAAGCAGGCTCCCTGCTGAGCAGGGAGCCCAACATGGGGCTTGATCCCAGGGCCTTGGGATCATGACCTCAGCTGAAGGCAGATGCTTAAACGGCTGAGCCGCACCCAGGTGCCCCTCTTTTTTATTTTTTAACTTTTTAAAAGTTTTAACTGAAGTATAGTTAACATAATATTATAATATTATATTGTATTAATATCTTATTATATAGGGTTGCATATCGTTTTTCAAATTAGTGTTTTCATTTTCCTCAGGGAAATACCCAGAAATGGAATTAGGAGATCATATGGTACTTCTATTTTTAGTTTTTTGAGGAATTTCCATAATGTTTTCCATAGTGGCTGCACCAGTTTGCATTCCTACCAACAGTGCATGAAGGTTCCCCATTTTACATATCCTTGCTAATACTTGTTTTATCTCTTATCTTTTGATACCAGCCAATCTGACTGGTGTGAGGTGATAGCTCACTGTGGTTTTAATTTGCATTTCCCTGATGATGAGTGATGTTAAGCATCTTTTCATGGTCTTGTTTTATATTTTAATGGGCAAATCTAATCCAGTGTTTTAAAGGAGTTATTTACAGGAAGATTCATTTACCTTTCCTCTGTTCCTCCATATCCATACCACTATTTAGAATTACCAATATGTGGGCGCCTGGGTGGCTCAGTTGGTTAAGTGACTGCCTTCGGCTCAGGTCATGATCCTGGAGTCCCTGGATCGAGTCCCACATCGGGCTCCCTGCTCAGCAGGGAGTCTACTTCTCCCTCTGACCCTCCCTCCTCTCATGTGCTTTCTCTCTCTCATTCTCTCTCTACCATAATTCTCATCAACCCCTGATCTTCTCCATACCTTTCTCTAGCTGGGTTCCATAACCACCCTCTCTACTTACTTCTTCAGAGCCAAATGTAGGAAAATCTCCCTGCTGTCATCAGCCCCAGGAGTATTGTACCAATCCATATTCTATTCTCTAAACCCATCCACAGCCTTGAATATAACTCCTTTATTAAACTCATCAATTATCTATCTCCGGAGTGCTGTTTCTTGCTGACAAAGAAGGTATTGAATACATCACATGTAACACTTGACAATTATTTACAGAGTACCCCTGTTTGGCAGGTATCATGAAGTAACAGGAAAATATAAAACACAAAGTCTGTATTTTTATAAGTGAAAGCTGATATGAAAAATTCAGGTCTGTAACTCATGGCTTTTTCACATGACCCGAGATAATAACTTCCATTGTTTGTCACTGTTCTGCACTGACATGATTTGACTTTTCACTATGTTGGGCAAAAACAAGGTGTGGTTATATGAATATAGCCCAAAGTCTCAATAACAGGAAGTGGAAAAAGTGAAGGGTGGTAGAAATTAAAACCACTATTACCAGCACCACACATTCATAAAATCAGCTTTACATTTTTAAAGGACTTTTTCTTCCCAATATCCAGTTCCACAATGAACTCAGGACAAACAAAGACTGAGGCATGGATAATTACACTCTAAAATTTCAATTCAATTTTATGAAATCATGCAACACAAACTTTAGTCTTATTTTTTTTTCCTCAGTTGTCTTTTCTGGATACTTTCCAGTGTGTTATGTATAAGTTGAAGAGTCCAGTTGAGAAGTTCTTATAAACCTGTAGAACTTTTCATTAGGAAAGCAAGTGGAGATGTTTGGGTTGAAATGGGTGGAGAATAGATTTTTTTTAAGTGTAAGGAGAAAACTTAACTAATAGGTAAGGAAATTAGGCATTATGTGGGAATACATATGACCTGCCTTTAAGACTTATTAAATTGTTCTTTTTCAAAGATGTAGAGGAAACACTTCACTGGAAATAGACTGAGTTCATTTTTATGCTACAGAAACTTGACCTTCATCCGATTACCCTAAGGTAAATTTATTGCTATTGATACCATTGCTCCTATTTCTAGTTCCCACATATTTTGTGTGCCCCGATTCTGATAATATAAAATCTAAAACTATTCTATTGAATGTACGGATGGGACTGGGGGTGGTTTCATTTTCTGGCTGTAAGTATCAACATTCAGTAGTAATTAATCGATTTACATTCTTTTTTCCCCAATTGCTTACTATTTCAGGTAAAAATGATACATTTGTTTATTCTGTAGTCATTAAATGTTCAGAAAATATGCAAATTCTATAATTTTTCAGAACATAAAAGTTAATGAAGTAAGCATTTATTGAGTCACTATTTTTTCTTAGTTATTTATTCAGAAAATAGATTTAGTTCTTACTATGGGCCTGTAATGTCTAAAAGAAAATACAAGAGCCAGATCCCAAAAATATTTGCAGTTTAATGAACAAACAGACCTATAACTAGATGATGCAGTGTGATGAGCTGTCAGCTGGGAAAATATATATATATATGTGTATATATATATATAATTTACATATATATATAAATTAGATCACAACATTAAGAGCAATTATATTAGTCAGGATAGGTTAAGTGATGTGATAGTAACAATCCCCATAATCCATGGGACTTAACTGCATTTTATTTCTCTCTCATTCTGTTGAGTATGTTGAATGCAGAGGGGCACATTGCTCCAGTTATTATAGACACCCAGAGGTCAAACTAACAAAGGTTTGATCTTGACACATACTTTAATAATTGCCATAGCAGGGCATACATGACAAACCACACACTGAATCTTAAAGCTTCTAGCTAGAGGTGACACATTTCACTTCTTCTTATGTTTCTTTGGTACAAGTAAGTCATATGACTACCCTTCCCTTCAGAGGAAGTAGGGAAGCACAACGTGTTTAGATCTGGAGAACTGAAATATTTGTTAACAACCCAAATGATGAATACAGGATTAAATCTAAATGTATACCTCAGAGAATATTCTGCATAGAAGGTAATACTTGAAACAATTCCTAAAATAGGAGAAAGGATTTTTCCAGGAAATGCTCATATCAAACAATTTTTTTTTACCCTGATCTGTTCTATATGTCCTTTCAACTTATTTTTATTTAATAATTTGTGATAATAAATAAAGATGTGTCTTTATAATTATTAGCCAATATCTTTATACACATAGGTCTTTCTATACACACAGATATATTACAGACATATCATGATCTGATACTTTTGAAAGCCTAAAATATTTCACTAGTATTAAAAAATTATCCTATGCTTATTGTCACATACACACACTAATACCAATGTTTTCATAAGTTTATAAGTATGGTCTGAATTATTTTTTGAGAGGTTTGGGTTTTCTCTCACGCTAAGTATTTCCCCCCAGTTGTTTGTTCTCTGTCATTTTCAAAGCAACACTAGATGCTATGATTTTGATTTATTTATTAAATGACTTTTATGAGTTTTTTGATGTCCCAATATACTGGAAGGCCTTTATAAAAAAAGCAGGATAAAAATAAATGCACAGATAAAGTGTTTTCTTAGAAAACAGAAAATTGTATTTTGCTATTGGTAAATGGAATTTTAACTTGGAAAGGTTGGTATCTTGTTCACAATTCAAAAGTGACAGTGCTAAAGCAAACTCTGGACTTGGGAAACTCAATTTGCTAGTAATTTTAGGACAGTCATTAGAAGGTACATATTCTATTTGAGAGAGTTTATCTGTGGAAGAAATGATAGCAGATTTGATATATTTTTCAAATGAATCCAAAACAAGTTTCAACGGTAATATCAGAAAAGTTTTCAAAGACTGTAGATTCATGAGAAAAGAGTTGCAGTCTTATTTCTAGTTTCCTGTGGGAGATAATTTTGGACAGTGGAAATTTTGGTAATATATTTATAGTTTTCTTTAAAAGCCATAATTTTTATCTTTTATCCCAACATTTCAAAAAAAAAAAAAAAATGCTGCCAAAATCCTACCAGTCTTTCCGAGGGAATGAAGTTGATTTCCATCTTCAACTGCATATACAGCTTCCTTCTTTTTATAAAACTCCTTCTCACTTTGTTGGCTCTTCTAATTCTCCCTTCAGTTCCACTATTTCCTACCTGAATGTCCTGAGTTTTATTTTTTATTATAATTCTATCTTCTGGGCTTACAATAGTTGCTTCTCTTGTGTTTCAGTGAAATGATACTTGTTTCTCTTTCAAATTCCTTGGTTAAAAAAAAAAAAACTCAGAAAGTCCCAAGTCATTGGCTTGTACACAGCTCTTGGAATGCTCACAAATAAGTATTATTGTACTTACACTGTACAAGTGAGGAAATTGAGATTCAGAGAAATAATAATAGATAGAAGTATAGTAGTTAACCTGTTTTTATCTTTAGGGCACTGTGATATGTTTGTTATAGAAATTATCTCAATTAATCCATACAGTAGTCCCAAGAGCTAGGTATTATTGTCTCCATCTTATAGAAGAAAACAAAACCCCAAAATATTAAATAATTGGCCTACAGAGTGTGCCTTTTAAACGATTGCTCTATAAAGAGGTCCCCAAAATGGTATTAAAAATGATTCATAGGAAAAATACCATAATCTTTGATTTTTATAAATATCTATTTTGAATTGACTTTAGCTCTCATATCAGGTTCATATATCAGAAATCAAAATAGTGCACATGGTATGTTGATGAGTCCTGAGGTAAAGATGCTATAAGAATTTATGACAGACTGGGCAAATTGTAAGCAACAATTGGGAGGTTTGAAGTCCCAGATTGAGTTGCCAGCATGACCACATTCTGGTGAAGGCCCTCTTTGTTCCAAGCTGGCAACTTGTCTCTCTGTCCTCACATTGTCCAAGAGCAGAAGGTCTCCCTGGAGCCTCTTTTATATCAGTACAAATCCCATTCATGAGGGCTCTGCCCTCCTGGCCTAAACACCTACTTCCCAAAGGCCCCACTTCCTGATGCCACCATCTTTGGAGTTTAGGATTTCAATGCATGAATTTTAAGGAAACACAGGTATTCAGACTATAACAAATGGAGATTTCACCTCACAGAGAGTCTAGTAGTTGGGATCACTACTTTTGCATTTGCTCCCAGCACATTAAGATGCATCATGGTTAGGACGCCTGGGTTAAGTGTCTGCTTTCAACTCAGGTCATGATCCCAGGGGCCTGGGGTTGAGTTTTACATTAGGCTCCTTGCTCAGCGAGGAGCCTTCTTCTTCTCTCCCTCTCACCATTCCCCTGCTTGTGCTTTCTCTTTCTCTTTCGACAAATAAATAAAATCTTTTTTAAAAAAATATGCATCATGGTTAAATTACCAATAGTTAAATCAATTTACAGAGTGTATTATCTTAAATACTTTTATGTTTTAATAATCTACTTTGTCATGGCATAGGAAATGACTACAAAATGATATTTCAAAACTTAGAAAAGTTTCTTTGTCTTCTTGTGGCAAAGAACTTATGAGAATAATCAACCTTCAAGATAAATTATGTAATTTATTTAACTTAAAAAGCACAGGTGCTTTAGTTGCTGATCTTTTTATGGCATTGTGGAGATTAATTACATCTATACCCTCTTCCGTGTAACTCTGCATGGCTTCTACTATGGGGGGACTGCATTTTCCAGAGTCATGATGTTGCACTTACCTATGTGACTCTCTTGGCTTACTCTAATGTTAGTAAACATGATACGGGCTTGAACATGTGGGGATAGTTTGCCTTGCCCTTATGAGCTCCTATGACCTGCTATAAGAACATGACATGAATAATTTCTGATCAAGAAATTATTCTTAGAAAACACAAGCAACAGAGTTGAACCCAACCCACAGTTCAGAGCCAAGACTAGCTGATCCTAAATCAGAGCCACAACTGACCTACAGACTTTATAAATATATGAGATTGTTAAGAAGCAAAATTAATACAGATATCAAGTGGTAGTTAAGTGGTATGATGAAAAGCAGATATTTTTGAAAATACAAACACCCACCATCTGTCCCATAAAAAAAAATGAGTAGCCACATAATAAAAACGGTATTTGCTGTTACTCCCTACCAAGTTAGAACAGGAATTCTAATTCATACTGATATGTTCTCTCTCATAGACACTGATTCAGAACCTGACAACGTTCTTATAATTGATTTAGCATATTAGTTATTCATGAAACTCTTTGTTATTTTATTCCTGTAAATTTTAGTCAGCACCCACGTGGTGGGCTTTCAATCTCTTTCTCTTTTCATCTATGTCTTTATAACTTAAACAATTCATATCTCTAAGTCAATTCCAAGGGCTCAATCAGGTAAAATATTGTTGGAATTGCTCTTGTATTTTTCTGTTTATATAACTTCCTTGTTTTATTCGAAAAATCATATTGAAAACACATATACATATAGGTTGTGAACATGGCCTCTGAAATTGGACTATTTGAATTAAGCCACAATTACTTAATCTTCTTAAGTTTAAAGTCATTTTTTTAGTCTTTTCTCTTTTTTTGAGAAAGAGAGAGAGAGAGCAAGTACATGCCCCACGTGAATGGAGGGAGAGCAGAGGGAGAGGAAGAGAGAAACTTAAACAGGCTCCATGATCATCAAGGAGACTAAAACGGGGCTGGATCTCACATCCCTGAGATCGTGACCCTGAGATCATGATCAAGAGCCTGGTCCTTAACCAACTGAGCCACCCAGGCACCCCAATCTTATTAAGCTTTAAATGCCAGTTCTTGTGTGAGTTAATTTTAGTACTTGCTTTTAGAATTGTTGCCAGTGTTAAGAAAGTCAGTACATTTCTTAGCAAAGTGGTTGGCACATTAAAGTGCTCAGTGGGCAGTGTGGGAGACTAGGTAAGAAGGACGGTAAGGCAAGAGACTACCCCTTTGGTTTAGCAGACAAGGACCATCATGATTTGGTCCAAACCTGCCTTGAAATCTACACTACCAGATACAGCACACAATCCCATACAATAAATGCCATTCATACCATTCCTCCTCACTTTAGTATATGCTTTTTTATTCTGTCTGTAATAATATAGATATCCTTGTTCTTTTCTTTATTCTTCAGGAGCCAGGCTTCTCTTGTTTAAGATTCAACTCATTATTACCTCCTCTGAGAAGCCCTCTGTGATTCATCTATAATGCATTAGTCATTTCCTCGTCATTATTCCTATAACAGTTTGTGCTGTAATTATGAGTCTCTGTGTTGAAATATCCATCAAACAATCAGCAGCAAGAATGTTGGGGGTCATATTTATTCATCCCCATAACACTCATACCTATGACCATGTTCAATATGTATTTATTAAATTAATGAATGAATGCATGTATGCAAAGTGAATGAGAACAATTTTTCACTTTTTGTGAAACAACCTAAACATGAGAAGACGGCTTACACATTTGTATTTCCTGACAAAATGAATAAACACAGAGCTTTCACAGATTTAATTGTCCAGGAGTCCACATGTCCAGAGATCTGTGAATACCACAGAAACCGTTCCAAATATTTCTTTACATAATTTTAAGTGAGTTCATCAGTTACTCATAGTTACATAGTTTTAATATATCTTGTCATTTTATTCAAAATGACTCTACCAATCTGTTATATTTTACACCTCAGGTAAATATTAAGCATTTTAAGAATTTCTGGGAATTTTGCTGTCCTTGCTATACTCTGTAAATTGGATATTCCCTGTTCACATTTGGAGAGCACAGTTGAATGTCTTTACAAAGTCTTGAATAATTTTGATACTAATTTAACTGTGATAGACTAGCTCCAGCATCTTGATTAGCCTCAATATTTTTAGTGCTCAATGAGGCATTTTTTCAATGGTTTAAAGCTTACAAAATTTAGATATGAACATCTGCTATTCTTTCCATCTTCACTACATAAGAAATCCAATTCCAGAAGAAAATCAGAAAACCTTCCAGCATGAGGTGCCTCTCTATATTATCCTTGATTTCATCAATGTCTGCAGTTTAAATGTATATGCAGACTTTAGTTACAGTAACAATCATCTCAGACTGGGTACATACTATGTGCCAGGCATTGTGTAGACTTCAGACAAATTACTCACTGAATTCTAAGTTGATACTAAGAAATAGTTTTCATTATCTTCAACGTAGATAGAAGGATGGACAGGTAGATACACAGATGAATAGATGTGGAGCATCAGATAAATCAATTTGCCTACAGACACATATTTAATAAGCATCAAAACCTGGCTTTGAATTCAGTTTTGAAAGGTTTCAAATCCCTTAATCTTTTACCACATGGCCCTCTCTGCTATTTTGCACTTAAAAAGAGGAACTTAGTTGTTCAGTTAAATTATGTAATAAAGTATTCCATAACCAAGACAGTTCTAGCCACACATACACACACATATGCACACACACACACACACACATACACATACACACACACACACACACACACGGACTGACTTTGTCCCCATTCTCCAAACTTGGCAAAGTCTTGATATGCAATTATAATACAGCAGAAATAGCCTAGAAGGCCAGGGGGTAATTTTCTCCTGATGTTCCTTTGATATAAATGAGCTGGGAAGGCAAAAAATATTTCAGTCTTCCTCTTATTAACCAAATGAACATCTGAGAAACCTGCTTAAAACAGTCTTTGATGTAATTTATGGCTCTTAGCAAAGTTCTGCCCAAAGCACTATTATAAAGATGAATAAGGGCATTATTACCAAGTTAACAAAAATATAGATCCTTGATACAGTAATTTAAATAGAGTTCATGATGTAACTTAAGTACATGATGAGTGCAAAATGGGAGAGAAAAAATGATGAATTGTACATATGTGGGAAAGAATATGAATTTTTATAAGATTAAGTATATTAACTAAGAAGGGAAATTTTGTCATTAAGTAAAGGTTTAGTTCTGTTGTTATTTCACAGTATAGGGTATTTTTCCAATATAGCCCTGATTATATTTATAAATTAAACAAGCATGCATTTATTTGCTTGCTGCTTGTTCTAGCAACAGAACTTTTTTTTTTTCCTGAGCAAGAACAAAGTTTATCATGTGTCCTCTGTCCCAAGCACATAGTAGGTGCTCGGTAAGTATGTTTTTGCATAAATCAGTGAATGAATGTATGTAGATTTATTCAAAACTGGTCTAATTGATGACAACCAAAGTAAAGTATCACATTAGCTTGAAACATAATTTTAAGCTATTTTGAAGTGCAATATAAAATAGTCCTCCAAACCTAGTTTTGCTGTGTACTTGTTATATGACCTTGGGCAAGTTATTTAATTTCTAGTACCCAGTTTCCTGTTTTAAGTTAAGATGATCTACCTCATAGCAGTTTTGTGGAGATTTTCAAAAATTGAGGATAGTGTCTAGTCAAAACTATAAATGTTCGATCTTAGCTTTGTTCTTTATTAAAGACCAGACTTCTTGCTTTGCACCACCATCCCAAGCCACGCTGAATGGTCAGGCTTGATGAAGATGACAGTGTGTGAAGGCTAATCTCTAGTCCCCTTACCAGGACTTTCTGGCACCAGGAGTTTTGCATGAAGGCAGTCACGTTTCCTTAGTAGTTTTTGCCTTTCATCATTAAGCAGATTCAGATAATTCTCTAGAAATCAAGGAACAAGTGGGAATTGGGTATCAGAATGGGGAAAATAGAAATATTGCAGTCCAACAGACCTACCTTCACATTCCGGGTATGAGTGTGATCTTAGGTGAGTATCTTTTTGAATTTTTGTTTCTTCATCATGAAATGGGATTTTTTAAAACTGCTTTTCAAGATTATACCATGCAGAATCTTAGCAAAGTCGTAATTTCTGCCAGAGAATTTGGTATCGCTTCTTTGATTTTTCACACTTTCTCTCACCAGCTACAGCCTTCTCCAAATAACCTGAAATTGCTAGGCCTAGTGGGTGGAAAATTTGCTCTTTCTGGTCCCAGGGGGATGGGTATTGGACAGTAGAAACTGGCAGGATGGTTTAGCAGCCACAGCACTGACAGAAACATACGGATCTTGAGTCAAAATTCTAGCTCCTGCACATTCTCATGCACTGGGACTTGAGAAAAGGACCATATTTCTAAGTCTTTGGGTAGCTCCACTAAGTTTATAATAATTATGATATTTAATCATAATAAAGACCAAACAAGAAAATGTGAGAGAAAATACATTCAAATCCATAACGTGCTGTACAAATGTAATTGATTGGGTTATATTTGCTTGGGGACACAATTAGGCAACCTCCATTCATTTGGAATCGAGCAGACACTGCTAGGGAATGTGGCTGGGCATTTATTTGGCACACTTGAATTAAAACGGGAACTATTAATCTGTCTCCAAGTATTGTGAAGTTCATTCATGATCCACTCTGCTCAAGCTTCCCTGCTAACAAATCCACTGAAATACAGCCCAGCCCACTCAATACAGCTTATTCACCAAGCTTACTGCATATCTTCTACACGAGACAGAATCATCCATTAGGGACACGTACTATGTGTCAGGCTCTGATATTTTTTTTTTAAGCAAGAAAAATTGTGTTGTTATCCTGTTTCTAGGTAAAAACTCTAATTTTATAATGCCATCTTACGTTCATACCAAACAAATGAACACAGGCATTTCAATAATGTAGTCTTTATTTCAAGTGTACTGATTATAACACTCAAGTCAAGAGATGGTATATTAGTTTGCTAGGGCTGCCATAACAAAGTGCCCCAGACTGGGTGACTTCAACCACAGACATTGACTGTCTCACGGTCCTGGGGGCTCAAAGTCTGAGATGAAAGTGTCGGGGAATTTGTTTCTTCCCAGGCCTGTCTCATTGGCGTGTAGATGGTCGTCTTTCCCTGTGTCTTCTCATGGTTGGCCCTGCATGTGTTTGTCACCTAACCTCCTCTTCTTATAAAGATACTGGTTCTATGAGATTAAGGCCCATTCTAATAACCTGATTTTGAGTCATTACCTCTGAAAAGACCCAAATGCAGTCACATTCTGAGGTAGTAGAGTTAGTTTTTGGAGGACACAACAGCCCCAAACTTCAACTGCAAAGAAAACACTTGTAAGGGAATCGAATGAAGTATTTTAAAATCTTTTTTTTTTAAAGATTTTATTTATTTATTTGACAGAGAGAGACACAGAGAGAGAGGGAACACAAGCAGAGGGAGTGGGAGAGGGAGAAGCAGGCTTCCCGCGGAGCAGGGAGCCCGATGCGGGGCTCAATCCCAGGATCCTGGGGTCATGACCTGAGCCGAAGGCAGACGCTTAACGACTGAGCCACCCAGGCACCCTGAAGTATTTTAAAACCTTAATCGCTTATTTAAATATCGAAGGCTTAGCATACATTTACTAAAGATCAATTTAAAGCAGGAACCTACATTATCCTCTGAGAAATAATAATGTGGAGACACATGTAAAATAAAAATCAGAATTCTGCAAGTTTTAATTATCTTCCTAAACACCCTGAGATATTATCTCTATTTTAGAAAAAGGTAAACTGAGGTAAAAGTTACTTGTTCAAAATCACACAGATGGTAGGTGGCAGTCCTGATAATCAATCCCAGAACTATTGTACTTCAAAGCCCATAATTCTTTATTTTATTTTTTATTTTTAATTTTTGCTCTACTATTCTGACTCTGTAGGATTTATTTATTTATTTGAGAGAGAGAGAGAGTGTGTGTGAGAGAGCACAAGCAGGGGGAGCAGCAGAGGGAGAGGAAGAAGCAGGCTCCCCACTGAGCAGAGAGCCCAACCCAGGATCCCGGGATCATGACCTGAGCTGAAGGCAGACGCTTAACTGACTGAGCCACACAGATGCCCCAGTAATCAACTATTCTTAAGGACTTCAAAGAAGAAGAAATTTACAAAGGGGTTGGTTTCAAGTGTCAGCTTTAGAGTATGACATTATACTCCTACCCATGAATGGTTGTACCTCCAAACATCCTTAAATTGTGCGGTCCAGTGGTTCAAAATCTTGTCTCTCTGGTCCCAGAAGGATGGATACTGGGCAACAGGAACCTCTGGTGGGGTTTAGTAGCCAGAACATCAGAAGATGAATCCAAAAAGTTCTGAGGGTTAGCAAAGAATTCAACAATACATGTTGAAAGGACAGAAGGAAGAAAATAATAGGCCTGGGAAAGCATGATGAGATCAGGAAGCAAGGAAGAATCTGGCTCATTAATATGCATGAAAAGAGATGGTATGAAATGACCTCAGAAAACCAGCTCAGGGACAGATTTCAGAGGACATTGAATGCCACATTAAGGAATTTCTATAGTAGTCTCTAGGCCAGTGGTTCTAAACGAAGGAAGGGAGGACTTGGGACCTGTCCCTAGAGTTATTTATCTTGCATCCCAGAAAATTCTAAGGCTAGGCTTCCAGATGTCACCCACCGAGAATTATGGCTGCAAGTAATGCACAGTCAGGAGAGGTTGGTGAGCAGGAGTGACATATACTGGCAAATGATGGTTGGGAAGCTGGAAGACCAATTAAGAGATTATTTCAGTAGATGTGAAGGTGGTTATAAATTCCAAATGTTTCACATTTTAATACACATACAGCGTTCTTTTACTCAACTTAATGGAAGGAAAGTTGCTTGTTATTCTAAGCTAGGATTGAAACTGTGTTTGGTCCCAAACAATCTCAGAAAGCATTTTAATTCTCTCTAAGCATTTTGGCTGCTTATCGGATTGTTTTTCCTTTAGCTTAAATCTAATAAGTTAATAAAGCCACTAAGAAAGGATTAGTGATCCCTGACCTGTTCCTCTAAGATGCTTTCAGTACTAGTATTATGAATCAACTGAGCTGACTTAAGTAAAATAAACGACATCCTTTACTTTGTTTAATCTGGCAGTCAGAAAGACCAAGATCTTTCTTAATGTTCCTGCCAAAGCTTCCATTGGGTTCATTGCAAATCCTTCTCCTCTTGAAGGGACATGGACTCCCTTTCTAGTTGTCTGCCCTGTTGAGCAATTCTGGGAGAGAGTGAGGTGGCCAACTCAAGATTATAAATATCAAATGGCCCACAAAAAACAGTGAAACCTCAGTTAATCAGAATCCTGCCATAATAGAGGTTTCCAGGTTACTAATTTTCTCATTAACGAGAGGTCGATCCTATGGTCCTTTTGGTTCAACCCATCTTTAAAATCATGGGACGGAGACTAATTTCTGTTTATGTTGGTAACTGTCCTGTCAGAAACAGCACCTACAGAGTTTCACTCGGAATGGGGACTTGAAACAAAACAAAACAAAACAAAACAAAACAAAACAAAACGTACTGAACTGGATTTCTATCTTCATATATTCAATCTAGTGAATAATACTTAATCTCCTTATAATAGATTTCAGTCTCTCACCTGTCTATAACTCTATGAATATCTTCTGGCAATAAAATATTGTTATATGACTATGGAAACAATATATATCTTTCTGGACCATTGGGGAAATAGAGACAACAAAGTTAGGAAATTAAAAATATCTACGTTCTCATCAGAAAAAAAGTAAATGTTTTAATAAAATATTCTTACAGGATTTAGCTTGTTTAAAGATATACATTTTGTTTTTTCATAACTTTAGATATATTCAAGCAGAATACACGTGTGATTAAGCCTATGCACAACCATGCACCCATATATCCATATTCATAGTTTGTGATACAGGCTGATGCCCATATGTGACTTTTGCCAAGCACAGCAAATTTTAGCAAAGGGTTTTTTACTTGGTATTACTGATTAGAAATAATACCTCACTTCCAGCCTCATATCAAACTGTGTTTCATTAAAGATAATGTATCCATTAATTAATTTACTTATTCATTCAACATTTATTGACTTACTGCTCTATCTAAAACTCTGTAGTCAGCATTGTTGGAAATATACATATGCAAAGTGCACACTCCCAAGTCTCAAATAGTTAGCTTATAAAGCAGTTTCTAGGCTTGTGAGCCAGTTTTATCTTTTACCCAAAGCCTCCCTAGTGCCTGTGCAGTCCATGTAACTCATTTGCTGACAAGGCTTATAACCCTCAAGAATGGGATAGAAATTCTCATGGACCAAGGAAAGATACCAAAAAATCGTCAACTTCCACTGTGTGGCCCATATGCTTCTTGTGCTCCTTCAGGGATATTTTGCAACCGTGCAAATAAGAAATGTCTCCTGACCGAATTCCTTCTTTAATATGCCTTTTATTTGAGGACTTGGATTACACAGTGGCTGTTCACATATGAGAATTCGGGAGCTGGAGAAGTTCTTGGGCCACTCAGCAGTCAATACCTATCCTTTGAGAGAAGAGAGGTGTCCTCATTCACTGGTGGCTACTTGCTGGGCCTATGAAGTCTATGGTTCAGTGAAATAGTTATTCTATTTTTATTTGTAAGGTCAGAGAGAGTATCAAACAAAACATTGACTTTTGTACTTATCAGAGAGTACCGTCATGATTTATACACTGGTATTCTGGTTGAAATAAATGACTTTTTAAGGCTATTAGGCTGTTCAGTAAAATAATTTTTTTATTTATTTGAATTCAATTAGCCAAGGTATAGCACATCATTGGTTTCTGATATAATATTCAACGATTCATCAGTGCAGTATAACACCCAGTGCCTAATTTTTGAAATAAATATACTGGAATTCAATTTGAATGGGTTTTTGATTTTTTGTTTGCTTTGTTTTCAAAGCTTGGTCCAATTTTGGTAATTTCACTTACTTGGGGACTTAAGATATTTTGTTTCACTCTGATTTCCATTTCTTGCTTTCTTAGATAAAAGCTGATATTCACTTTATCCTGATTTATCTTCAGAGATAATACTAATGACTGAGAAAATGTCTATTGAATTGTGTAGCATGTTTTGGATAAGATTCATAATTCATTAATTCATTCATTCATTCACTCATCCATCCAATAAACATTGTACGTCCAGAATGTATCAGATTCTGGGTTAGATGCTGGGCTAGTTGAGTAAGAGGTGATCACTCAAGATGACCCAGGGTAAGGTATTTTGAATTAGTATGCATATGATGCCAAGAAAATATAAAACATGAGGGTCTTAGGAAAAGTACGGTATTTTGGAACCATTTTTTGAAGAGAATAGGATGCAAGAGGTCTTAAAAATGAGCTACCATGACATATTTGGGAGACATTGACTAGTACAGTATGGTGGAGGTTAAGGTTGGGCATTTGAAGCCATGATAGGGAAGAGTGTTAGGAAGAGGCCTCCATCTTGGAGGAGGAGAGAGTGAGATGGGGGACAGCCTAGCAGAGGAAAGGCAGAGGGAATTTGGGGAGGGCAGGCTGGAAAGTAGGTGTCAGTTGGGGATATTCTTTCGGACCTACCTCAGGGAGGTAAGATGCCTCAGGGAGTTGACAGACACTGGCAAGTGCTTTGTGGCAAGCCTGGTACAGAGTCAATGTCCAGGAAATAAAGGTAGCTAATACTAGAACAACATTCTTATTAGAATGTACTGATTATAAAAATAAAACTTTTCTTTTTTGAAAATAAAGGTCTTTGCAAGCTATGGAGTAAAAGTTCTATCGCAACTAAGAAGGTATTTCAGTAAGTTGGTCATCATCACTATTTATAAACAATGTAATAAGGTGATGATTATTAACAAGGACAGAATTTGAATCATGCTTCTCTACATTTTCCTCATACTGTGCCCTTTTCCTAGAATGATTTTGTCCACTATTTCTCTGTGGAAAATTTCTGTTCATCTTCTAAAACTAATTTTAAGATAACTATTCTAGGAAGCTTTCTCTTACCTCCTACCCTCAGCAGCCACACCCTCCTCTGTGCCCCTTTAATGCCACATTAATACCTAATTCACTGAAATTGCACCTGTCAGGTTTCTTCACTGATCCATGAGATTTATGAGAAAGTAATTGTGACTAACTCATCTCTGAATGTCTTGTGTCTAGTGATGGAATAAAATGGAACAGAGAGTCAATCAATGCTTCTTGAAAGAATGAACGAACCGTAAGACTTTCTAAAGCAAAATTGGTCTCCTAATCAATACTCTTTTACCTCCCTTCTGCTTCGGCATCCAAAATGTCTTCAATCGGATTATTTTAAATAAACCATATGCTCTGATTTCCAATGGTTATTAAATAATGCATGTATATTGTTAAAAGTTTAAGAAATGCTGAAGAGCAAAGGGCAGAAAATACATACCAGAATCCTACCACCTAGAGATAATCAGTGGTAACATTTTGGAATATGTGTGTACAACTTTTAAAGTTTATTATGGAAAAACTGATTTTGTTCTATTTTGTACTGTACATAGTACTTGGCAACCAGTTGAATTAAACTGAACATATGATGAAAATGTCTAGTTTATTAAAATTCCTTTCTCATTCAACTTTTAATGACTGCATGATATTCCATCAGATGGGTTTGTTATAATTTATGAACCATTTTCCTTCTTTAGGACATCAATGTTTCATTTTGTTTTTAAGGAATCTTATAATAATTAATGATGTGAAGAAGATTCTTTGATTTCACCTATGACTGAATTTTTATGAGGCTTTTGTAGAAATGACATTGATAGGTACAGGGAGCACCAGAGTTGAAGACTTTAATATATATTTTAAATTGCCAACTGGAAATGTTAAATAATTTATACTGCCATCAACAATGACTAAGACCAGGAATTTTCTCAAATAGCTTTATATTATTTTCATTAAAAATTGTCAGTTTGGTGAAATAGACATATCATGTTTAAGTCTGCATTTTTCTAATGACAGAGAATTTGGGCATTTAGATATTTTCATATTAGTCTTATTCAGTGCAATTTTATGTTATAATTATACAATTGTGATTAGTTTGCAAATTTATAATGCTGTCTGTCGAATTGCTGTCAATCGTTTGTTGTGGATTTCTAGTTTTTCAGAATAACTTTGCATAGATTTTTTTCCATTCCCATTCTAATGCTGACGGAATGGCCACAAGTCACAAACCACAGCTAAAGACAGGTATCCCCCACTTCCTGAAAGTTTGCCTTACACCACTTTGCTTTTACTAAAGACCTACATTATTACCTGTTTTCACTAGCTGAAAGCAATCTGAAGGGGATTTTCAGTTTTACAGAAAAAAAGGCAAAAGGGAAAAGAGTGTTTAGAGGTAGTTTTGCAGCAAGCTTTGAAGAGACAGTGCCCACCCCAAGCAGCCAGAGTGGCTTCACCAAGCTCCTTCCTTGGGAGCTGCACTCAGGTATCTCAGCACCAAGCTGCTAGAGCTTTGAACTGTGTGAGCATCTGGGCTTTATCTCAGTTTAGTTTATGCATCCATTACTAAGATGTGGTGTAAGATATCAGAAAAGCCTAAGAGAGGTTATTTTTGGGGGTCTGGGAATGCTTAACAATTTTTGCATATAAATTAATGGTAATTGCTTCTTTGCTTTAAGCCATTTTGGACTTATGCAAGAAGTTTCATAGGAATACTCTACTTTCAGCTAACCGGGGAAACCTGTACTAGAAATGACACTGGATATCTTTGAGTTTTTCCTTGAGTTTGACTCTAATGTGAATGTCTTTATAGACATTATTCATAATTTATATTAGCTTTTTATATCTGAGATAGATTATCTTCTTTCTTATAAGGAAATATTATTTTATTCTTAATTCATGAAACTTTTTTTAGCCATAGATGACACATTCCATCAAATATTTTGTACATTCAACTAGATGTAATTTTTTTAATAATCAAAGAAATTAATGACATGAACTGATTCCCTAATATCGAAACACTTGGCATAGATGAATAGTTGTCTATGTTTTTATGGTTTCCTTATTCTTTCAAGGAAATGGAGGACAAATATTTGCAGCTATAGTCATAAATATTTGCTCACTTGTTTTTTTTTTTTCTATTGAGACTTCTTTGTCATGTTGTGACTTCAGGGTGGATTGATTGGATCAGTCTTATGATTTGGAAATCTGCAGACTCTCTCTTCTCTTTCAAATAAATTCATAATCTGTGGGTTAGTTAAAATTATTATTTCTCAGAAATAAAGAAATCAGTTACAGTCCTTACTATCTTATTGCAGGACACTATCACATTTTGCTTGTATTATTTTAGTAGTCTTCTAACCAGTGTCCTTACATCCACCCTTGTGAGCCTACATTGTTTTTCACATAGGGAGCCAGTGACCCTCTCAAAACACAAATCAAATTATGTTAATCTTTTGTTCAAAATCCTCCAAAGGCATCTCTTGGCACTCAGACTAAAAGCCAAAACATTTTTAACATGAATTCATAATCTACAACTTATACTATAGAAAATAGATAAGTCCCTAATCAACTTACTGAGTGCCCAAGTAAAGTGTGAATGTAGCAGGGTTAGGAGGAGTTATATCTGACCCCCTTCATCATTACCCTTTATTCCTTAGCCCCAGATAGAACTGGCATAGAACTAACTCCCTCTAGAACCTCAGTGCATCCATTTGATACTATCTGATTATTACAAGGCTGGTGGTGGAGAGTTATTGTAGAAAATGTAATAGGCCATGTCATGATAAAATGGAATTAGAAACTAATGTAAATATGCACACACACGTATGCATGGATATATCTATAAGTATATGTGTGTGTGTGTGTGTGTGTGTGTGTGTGTGTGTGTTTTATGAGAGCAATACAAGCATGTTATTTTTTAAAACCCACGTGAAGTGTGAAATATTAAGTAGGGACATATTTGTTCTACCATAATGTAAAGTTGAAAATCTCCTGGCTAGTAAAACCCAAGTTAAACAATGCCATATCCATAATTCCATAGAAAGTCCTACCTCCATTATATTTGGTTCTCTCCCTAGGTAGATTATCTTAGTCCAGTTATGGCTCGGCAATTCACTTCACATGACTGTAAGCCACACCAATGTTGAATCCAACTTAGTCTCTGAAAATACCTTGCTTTCAGAATATGAATGGAGCAACATGAGATATAAGTGTAATTTCAGGTACCTTTTTATCTCTATACACCTAAAGAGAATGTTAAAATCTATCAGCAACTCTTATTAGTATTGTTCCCTTCGAATTATAAAATGGAAGATTAGAACCATAGACATAAAAAAAAATGCTACCTTTCACAGTAGGTTTTAATTGGCAAATTGGCCTGAGAATACTACTATACATAATCTTTGCTTTGTCCTGGAGTTTGCCCTGGAGAAATGTTAAATTATGAATTCCCATTTGATTTTTAATACATTTTGATTAGTTACACTACAAAATGAGATCTCCCAATCCATTCCACTACAAAGTATACACAGCATATAGCATGGTGGGATTGTTTTAGATCTGGTCAACAAAAACAGAAAATGCCCATTCTATGGGCAGTTTAGGGGATGCAGGTGATCCATTTGGGTAACTCAGTCCTCAAGGTGACGAGAGTGAAGTAAAAACAGGCTCTTCTGAAGCACAGTTAATAAGGTAATAGCAACTGAGTTGACTTGGCTGAAGCCATAACTAAATCCACGCTGAAAAGTATGGTGTTGCTTTAATAGAGAAATACTTACATTAGTTTGTTTTTATGCAATTTTATTTATATTTATTTTCTTTCCTGTAAGAAATACAGGAGAAATTGGAGATAATAAATGCCTTCCTATTGGACTGGAAAGGCGGGGAATGGAAGTGAGGAAAAAATGGACTTCCCCCAGGGAATTAGGCCTTCACTTTTTTTTTTTTAAAGATTTTATTTATTTATTTGAGAGAGATAGAATGAGAGATAGAGAGCACAAGAGGGAAGAGGGTCAGAGGGAGAAGCAGACTCCCCGCCGAGCAGGGAGCCCGATGTGGGCCTCGATCCCGGGACTCCAGGATCATGACCTGAGCCGAAGGCAGTTGCTTAACCAACTGAGCCACCCAGGCACCCAGGCCTTCACTTTTTAATAAACACTTCTCAAGGACCTACACTGGCCAAACTGTGCCCCATGATGAAGTGAGGCAAATATACATGCAACCAGTAATAAATTGCTATAAAGGATCTAGAAATAAATGCAGGAAAAACATTAAAAAAAAAAAAAAGAAAGAAAAGAGCCCTGATACCTCAAAGTTTTACTACATAGATACTGCTTTAAGATCTGGTATGTTTGGCTACAGAAAGTTGCCATTCGTGTTTGAAAAAGTAAAAAGGGGATTGCTCTTTGGAATTTGGTCTGTTTTTGTAAGATTGTGAGTCATACTCGGTAGGTGTTTGTTGAATGAATAATTGTATAAACAAATGGATAAAAGAGTTATGACTACTTATTTACTTGTTGTCTTATGATTGATTATTGGGTCTATAACTCCACCATTACCGTTAGCAAAATTTTGTTTTGAGGAATTAAAAGAAAAGATGCTCCTTTTCCATGTAGTGAAGAATGCATTGTATTGAGAAATAGATTTTTAGGTTTAGCCTTGGATTATACGTAGCACTTGCACTTGGATAAAACTAATATTATATAGCTCCCATTTTCTTATTTGATGAATAAAGGTTTGTATGGATACTCTCTACAAGTCTTTAGCACTTGGTGCTTCTATAAATTCAACAACAACAAAATATAAGATTACCCTTAGAATGCTTTTGAATATTCTTAATTATTAATGTAATTTTCAGGCCTGGTCTTTAAATTCATTTTTTATTATAACCTTTATAAATATTTTCACAAATGAATTTTAAGAGGAAATGCTCTCTTTTAAAAGAAAAATAGGGGTGCCTGGGTGGCCAAGTCAGTTAAGCATCCCACTCTTGATTTTGGCTCAGGTCATGATCTCAGGGTTGTGAAATCAAGCTCCTCCGAGTAGGGCTCTGAGCTGGGCATGGAGCCTGTTTAAGATTCTCTCTCACTCTTCCCCTCAGCCCCTCCCCTTCTCTAAAAAAAAAAAAAAAAGAAATAGACTTAACCTTGATCTATCCTCAATAGTGCCAATCACTTACATTTATATTAGAAAGTGACATCATGCATACTACATGGGGAACTGAGTTAGTTGTTTACAATATCCTGATGAGAAGACGTTGGTATCATTTTACCTTTCTTTGAGTCTTCTTTTATTTTGGAAATGAGTTAAGTTACCTAACAATGTTTGAATTCTAGGACAAAATAAATACAATTTTTTCTTTGTCATTTGTACAGATGTTCATGGTATGAAACTGATGAATGTGTAACCTTTCCATGGACATCAATATCCTCTGTCAGGTTTCTGACCTGAAATAGTCTCCTCAGCTTAGAAGAAGTCAGTTTGTCTGTATAGAGCAAAAAAAGAGATACTGATTAAAACAAAAAAGAAAAACTGTTTGCCACACCACATGCTAACATAATAGAACAAACTTCATAACGTAATTAAAATCACACTAATAAATCACTAACTTAAATAAGCTAAACACTTCTGTAGTTAGGCTGACATATTTTTCATGCAATTTTTGTTGGAGAGGCATCAACTCATTCAAAAAAGAATGATATCAAACATCTAAACTCTTTGTGTGCGTTTACCATTTGAGATAGAACAACATACATGTTTCCATTTTGTGTTTTAATTACCCTTAATAGTTCCAGTTCTGTTTCATAATATGTTTTAAATTCTTTAGAAGTGGTGGTATCTTCTAAGGATTCATAGCTGATTTCACATATTTACCTCTCCGTTGTCATTTATCAATCAACGTGCACATAGCTGCAGGTGTTCTGAGAACCTACCAATGTTTTCAGGTGTGATGATTCACTGGCCCCTAACGGGTTGAAAGTGAAAACTCTTTGAGTCACACCAGTGACTTCAAATCCTGGCCTGGCCACTTACCAGTTACATATTCATGGAAACTCACTCAACTGCTCCAGGCTTCTGTTTCCTTATCTGTAAAAGGAAACAATAATAGATTTCCTCCTCAAAGGTTGTAGGAATTAAATGAGATTATATATAAGAACTTAATATGTAAGAACTGCTTAAAAGAGTCCCTGGTATAGAGACATTGTTACTTTATAATAGGCATGATGCATTTCACTGAACACCATGTGCCAAGAACTATGCTAGGAGCCAGAGATACAGTGGAGAGCAAAGCACTTCTAAAGGATGCTTGAGGAAGTGGGCTGGGGGGGAGGGAGGGAGGGAGAGAAAGAGAGAGGAACAAGAATTATAGTTACAGTGCATTTGTATTTCTCAAAGTTACATACCACATCTCCGATGCTGGACTTCTGCGACAGTGATTGTTCTTACTTCAGCATTACTTTATTTCAGGTACCAGACGTCTTTTTAAAAGATTTGGATACATAAAATAATTGACCTGATGCAATTGCCTCTGTGAAACGGGGGAACATTTTCCACATAGAGGATAAATATTTAAGGTCAGTAATAAAAGTTGGATTAGTGAACACTAGATGGCGGCATTTATGAAAAATTAAATTGGAATAAGCTGCTGAGACACCTTGAATATCACAGACCTCTTTTTCACAACAGTGACTTGGTTTTTTCCTTTGGTTGTTTGTTCATGTTTTGCTCATTTGTTTGTTTGTACTATTTCAAAGATAAAGTTTGAAAAGTCACATGGAAAAAGAGATAGGAAGATACTAAATGTATTTCTCTTGCTTTACACATAGGATTCTTTGAAACACTCTACTCCTGAGTGCTCAGATGAGTGAGTTGTTGACCTATTCCTAGCAGAGTGATTAAAGACTGACAATGTACAGGTGTTCACTGAGAAAAAATATTTCGGAAGAAACTCATTCAAATGCAATGCCTGGCATTGAGGTATTGATTCCAGAAGCAGTTGTGCTATTTTTTTTAATGTAATAATGGATATAATTCATTGAGCGTTTAGGGAAGTCCCAAGTAAAGGGTTAAAAACCTTGCAGGTATTACCTCATATTTATAGCCTAATGAGGTAGGTACATTTTTGGTCCAGTTTTGTAGTTGAGTAAACGGAGTTTTAAAACTTTTGAGAACTTTTGAAAAGTGACACTTATAAATGAGAGAGTTGAGTTTCAAAGTGCAAATCCATGTCATTCTGAATATCAACGGAGACTTTAACCATTTTGTTGTACATATATTTAAATCACAGATTTTAACTATTTAATGTCCGTAAAGTACACAACTTTGAGACAGCGATAGCATCAAGCAAAGTTGAAAGTAACTTAGAAATGGTTTGACCTACAGATAGGAACCAAATTACTTAACAGAAAAAAAAGTTGAAAATGTTGGGCTCTTAATATCCAGAGAAAATATTTGGCTCTTGACTTTGTTAGATTGGAGAAGTCAATTAAAATTAATCATTTTGTTTTGCATTTGTCTTAATTGCTGTCTTAGACTGACTCAATCAGTTATTTGTGTAAATGAAACTGTAACATAATACAGAGGAAATGGATTTCATTTTTTATTATCCTAAAAAGTAAAAAATTGATGAGATTCAAGAAAAAAGAAAGTGGAAAAAAATCAATGTATTCTTTTTAATGTAGATAACAAGTTTATAATGCATGATTTGGATTCTATGTAAGTTATAGAAAAACTTAAAGCTTTCATATTTTCAATGTTTAAGAGGCATGTTATAAATTATAACACCTAAACTTTGTAAAATATGTATTTTGAGCCTTAACTCCAAAACGATGATACTTTCATTTAAAAATGAGACAATTTCACAACTCAATTGTATACTTTTATGTAATTATGTTAATAATTGTTAAATTAGGAAACTAATACTAAACTCAAATTCTTATAAAATTATGAAAAAAATTGTTAATTGTCAACATTTTTTTTTGTAGCAGAAGATAAAGAAGGAAGAAAGCAACCCCATTCAGTTATTTAATTAAACATTTTCCATATCCCAGCTGACTTATCATTTACATATATCAAAGTTTTGTCTTAATTTGGCAGATAAAGATAGATCACTTCAAATGAAATTATAACATCAATCTGTTAGACCCATTTAAAAATATATTTTATCATGAATTATTGCATACTCAATGTAAAAAATTTGGAAAAATGTGGAAAACAAAATGTTATTAAAATATACATGCTGTTCCCAATCCACAGATAACATTATTCCTATTTAGTACGTTTTTTCCAGTGTTTTCTCAATACATTAGCTATGAATGTGAAAAAACACAGATGCATAGGCACATAAACACAAACATAGATATATTACATGCACACCCATATGTCTCAAAATTGAAATATCATTGAATATAAAACAAGATTTTTTTGCCTTTTTTATTATTTTAAAAAAATTTTTAAAGATTTTATTTATTAATTTGACAGAGAGAGACACAGTGAGAGAGGGAACACAAGCAGGGGCAGTGGGAGAAGGAGATGCAGGCTTCCCGCGGAGCAGGGAGCCCGATGCGGGGCTTGATCCCAGGACCCTGGGATCATGACCTGAGCCGAAGGCAGACACATAACGACTGAGCCACCCAGGCGCCCCTTGTTGTCTTTTTTAAACTTAACATTAATTTGTACTCATGTACCTCTGGCTATAGGTATTCATTGAAAAACTACATAATGTACTATTGTATTCACTTAACAAAATTTATTTAAACATTCCCATAATGATGAATACTTAGGTTTATTTCTATTATATTTTATAATAAATAATTGCGGTAACAATTTTATACATACATTTCTGGTGTTTTTATGATTATTTCTTTCAGGTAGATTCCTAGAGATGAAGATACTGGATCACAGGGTGTGAATATTTTATTATTATATACTGTACTTCTCTGTCTCTTGTTTCAGCCTTTTTTTAAGATTTCGTATACATACCAAATTGCTTTCCAAAAAAATGTGTTCCTATTTTTATTTCTACTGAAAGCTTATTAAACTGTCGTAACACACACTCAGCAATTTTTAGCATTTTTTTAATTTTGAAAATCTTAATCAATTTGGTGTGTAAAAAATTGTATTCCATTATTTTAATTCCCACATCTGATTTCCAGGAAGAACAGACAGTTGTTCATGTCTGTATGTTTTATTTGTGTTTCTTTTGTGCATTGGCTACGCATGCTCCTTTAGGGAACTTTGTTGAAATGAACATGAAAGCAGTGTCAAAACAACATGGTTGCCACACAATTACCAATCAGCTTGAAGCCAGTTTAGCTTTTTTTGTTTAGAATATGAATAATGTACAAAAGAATTCTGAAAAAAAAAATCTCTGGAGTAGAAAACTGATGCTAATCATATCATTGTTTTCCGTGAAAATAAGGTGTGCTTTGAAGTATTTTTGCTACTTCCCTCCTATTCCCTTGGCTAAATTTTGTTTTCATAATGTTTATTCAGTTAACCTCCGTATTTTTAGTACTTATCTAGTCTTGATGCTTTCTCCAAATCCCCTTCCCTTTTTAATTCGTGTACTTTGGAATTTCTCTAGTTGATTATTTCTGCCAAATATAATGCACTGTCTCGGGATCCATTTCTTATGACATGACTATTACTTAGGAAAGTATGTTTCATGTGGAGATAAATATATATATTTATATATTACATATATATGGGTTTATATATATACCCATATATATATATTTGCAAACTTTGAACAGTATTTTCCGTTTGTGCAGCAGAAAACTAGAGCTTTAAAAAAATAACATTGCCCACATCTGGCCTGGCGATGGACTTTTGTGGCTTTCTAGTATTGGCTAGTGTGTGTTTATATACAACAGATATGTAGGCACACTTATACAAGTAGTAAAATGAAACTCCTTCCATCCTTATCCTTTAAATATATATAATATATATATGCATGTATAATATCAATATAGTGAGTAAATATATGTTTATCAATGTATATATATATATATATGTCTATATTATATTGCTCATGGAATCTCTTTAGTCAAAAATATATATAACACTAAAAAAGGAAGAGAGTCTGGGGTGCCTGGGTGGCTCAGTCAGTTAAGTGTCTGTCTTCTGCTCAGGTCACGATCACAGGGTCCTGGGATAGAGCCCTGAATCTAGTTCCCTGCTCAGTGGGGAGTCTGCTTCTTCCCCACCCTCTGCCCCTCTGCCCTGCTCATGCTCTCTCTGTCTGTCTCTCAAATAAGTAAATAAAATCTTAAAAAAAATAAAATAAAGGAAGAGAGTCTTTTACTTTCATTTTGGTCAGTGGATAATTGGGAGTGATTTTTTTTTTAACCATGTAACAAGGAACTTTTATTTCCTTCTACAGATGAAATATGAAAGCTGAAGTAACTGAAATTTTCCACAATCATGGAAATGATTTTATCATTTTATCACCTTTTATCACCTTGGGAATTGGGTAAAATCTCCTAACTGATTCTGGAATACTTGATGTAGAAGGCAAAACTCTATAGAGGTTTGATTGAATTTTATTTGAATTGAAATGTTCAAAAGATCCTTTAAGATTGAAGACTCTTTCTTCAAGAAAAAGAAAAGGAGATATATCATGAATGGAAGTGAACTGATTTTGCCATCTCAAGGGTCAGACAATTAGATCTGTGTCCCGTGCACATAGAGATGACAATTAAATCTACAAGAGTAGGTGACAACACTATTCAGAAGATTAAGACTATTAGCTCTGACTTGAAGATGAATAGATCAATTGTTGGTTAAGTGAGACATAGTTTCGTTTCTTTCAATATCTTGCAGGTTATTAAAACAATGTTTTCAGAGTCTGCATTTCGCTGAAAAATGTTTTAACATGAATGCCATTTTGTTTATGCTGCTAGTCTCACTGTCCATCACTTAACAGTTTCTCTCGAAGAACCCACATTCCCTTAAATCACTTAAATAATTTACATTTTCGTATGTTTAATAGTTAAATATTTAAATTAATTTGGTTTGAATTGTTGCTTTCTGATGGGCAAATGGACATATTTTTGTCAGTGTATGATCCATACTAGCGAATAGCAAATTGTACCTGTGTGTTTCTTTTTATTTTCTTCAAGAAACAAACATTTTCTAACAATATTGTAGAAATAGTGACAAGTATAGATTTTTTAGTATCACTACATCTGCTCTGTCATCATTAGATTATCTCTAAAGTTCATTTATTGGGAGAAAGTAAGTCATCTCAAATGTTACCCATGTTGTGAAGTGATTTTCTCAAATATACATATAATCCCATTCTTCATGTTCTTTCTCCAGTTCCTTTTCCAAGTGCTCAGCTGGAGAGAGAGAAAGAAAAAGAGAGAGAGAAAGAGAAAGAAGAGAGAAGAGGAGGGAGGGAGAGAGAGAGAGAAAGAGATTCACTGATATTGCAGAAGGATTTATTTGTCCATTCAAGTACATCTGCTTTGTGATAGAGATTTAATTCATGTATTACCAAACATAGAAGATCTCAAGCAGTTGGTTTGTGCTAGTTAAAGCTTAAATCATCCAAAAAATATTTTTTAAATGAACAGATCATCCATGCTTTTTGGGGCCAATTTGGATAATTTTTTCAGTGCATCAGTATTAATCCTGGAAGAGATGCCAGATTTAAACAAATATAAATAGGGAATACCCAGTTAAATTTGAATTTCAGAATAAACAAATAAGACATTTTTAGTATATACAAAGTCCAAATTTTGCATGGGACATAGTTATACTAAAAAAGTATATTAATTGTATATTTGAACTTTAAACGTGACTTCGCACTCTATTTTATCTGGCAAGTCTGTCCTGGAATCACTGTTCACAGAGCTGAGACATTTGTCCTTACTCTCCATAAGCTAGCTGTTGCTGTCTTAGAGTTGAACTCTGATAAATGGAGAACAGATAACAAATAGATAAGGACCTGTCATACTTTCACTTTTCTTCTACTCTTGCAAACAAATGTCCAAGGCTCTAGAGGAGTTTTATCCTCAGACCCGTATCTGCATCCCTATCCTTCCATTCCAGGAAGGAGCCAGGGTATCTATCCCCCCCTTATTCTGACTCAGTCTGGAAAGCACAGTGTTCCAAACACAGTCATCCAGAATGTCACAGTCTTCATTTCAATGATGTAAAATGTAAATGTACTTGGATGACTATAATACTTTGCTGCTTTTCATACTTTCATGTAAACCTCTTGGAAAATTCCCTTTTTTCCTAGTAGATAGTCAAACTATATTTTCTGCTCAAACTCCTGTACGTAAAAATGATACTATTATCATTGGCATGTGTTCAGGGAATAAGCTAATGGTTAGGCTTTTGTCTTACTTATATGCAGATAAATAAATCAATTAAGAAACAAATATTTGAGAGAGTATATATCAAGTACTATGTTATGTGCTTATCAATGAGATGAGATTTCACTCTGTATCTCATTTAATTTTAAGCCCCTTGAAGTTGTCTTAGACTTCTAGGCTTTCCATCATGTTGCTCTCTCTGCCCCTCTTTATAACACTTCTCTTTATCCTTTGGGATGTAGTTCAAGCAGCATCTCCTCTAGGTAACCTTCCAGACCCATTTCAGTTGGTTTGAGAGGCATGTATCTGTGCTTCCTCAAACATCTGTGCTTCCCTCTACGGTGTGGTAGTCATTTCTTTCCTGCTGCTAAATCTGTGAGCTCCTCACACCTTGGTTGCCCATGCTACAGAGCACCCACCCCTCCCCTCCGACCAGGGACTTGTCATACGCATGACCCCTTCTCTTGTTGACTGTCTACCCCGTAGACCATGGAGGTTTCTCACACAGAAGAGGTTATTTCGCTAACTAGTGAACAACAACCCATCCATAGTTGATTTACATGAAGATATCTGCCAATGATGAGGGCCAGTCTCTGGGTAGGCCTAAGACACATGTTTGTATGAGTACTTTTCAGAGGGTTTAACAAGCTAGTTGGGTTAATTAGATCCTTTCTCAGAAAATCTGACACAAAGGAGAGAATAGCTGAGCCCTATTAGTGTCTGAACTCTGAAGTGAAATATGGTCAACATTTACTGCTGCTGAGGAGATGGAAAGAAAATTGTATTAGTAAAGCAACTTGACCAATTTGACCCTTAGTTTCTTTAGCAAAGCCATCCTTGACCCATAGACTACATAAGGTCCATAGTTCTATGCACTCATGCTAAGTTTCACCATTTTGAACTACGTATTTATTCACATGATTAATATCTTCCTCTCCTAAAAAGCTCCTATAGAGGGAAGAGGTGGATTTGTATATCCAGGGTAGGCACTCAGGAAGATATACAGCTGAATGAATTTTGAATGAACTATGATTTGCACGATATTCTTCTCCAAACAACTGGCAAACTCCAGCCTCCTAAATTTTACTTAAAACAAGGATCCCTCTGCTTAGATCGATTTTAGAAACAAGTGTCGAAATACTGCTATAAATTAAGCCCTAGTTCATAGGGCTTCTTCTTCCACTCATCTTCATGGATATTACAAGCCAAACAAGATTCTTACATCTGTGAATTCAGAACATTTTATTATATTTTTATTTTTTTAAAGATTTATTTATTTATTTGAGAGTGAGAGAGAGAGAGCGAGAGAGATAGAGTAAAGCAGGAGCTGGGAGGCCTGGAGGAGGGGCAGGGGGAGATGAAGAAAGAATCTGCAGCAGACTCCCCACTGAAGCATGGAGCCAGAGGTGGGCTCTATCCCAGGACCCTGAGATCATGACCTGAGCTAAAATCAAAAGTCAGATGCTCAACCAAATGAGCCACCCAGGCATCTCTTTATTATATTTTTAATGCAGGAGATCTGCTCTCTTTTGTCGTATGCATTATGTGTCTAAAAAAAAAAAAGAAAGAAAAAGAAAATAGAAAAACAAATTAAAAAAAAACAGAAAAGAAAATTAATAATTCCAAGAGCAACAAGAATAAATTACTATGAAAACCCAGAAGAATGAGTGCTATATTCTTATGGAAGTGATTAGAAAAAGCTTAATACTAGATGAAGTGATATTTTAAACAAACAAATAAACTACTCCTTGCTGTAAATAAAGTGACTAAGTCATCTCTAATTAACCACAGGAACTATTATACTCTCACCTAATAAGTGTACAGGAAATGTTGCTGACTGAAAGAAATTGAGCGTGATCCTGTTTTTTCTTTTCTTTGCTAAGAGGTGATAGGATGTCAGAACCTTAAGGAGCTAAGAAACTATTGAGTCTAATTTTCTAGGTTTGTAATTTAGAATAAACATCCAGACAAGTCATGATTTGTCAAGTTACAGAAAATTAAATTATTTTACATAATGGTAAGTATTCTTGTTCTTTCTCTTTCTTTCTTTCCTTTCTAGATTTTATTTTTAAGTAATCTGCCCACCCAACATGGGGCTTGAACCGCAATGCCAAGATCAAGAGTTGCATGCTCTACCCACTGAGCCAGCCAGGCACCCTTACATAATGATAAGTATTCTGAAGAAAATACACCAGAGTAGTGAGATAGACAATCATTCAGTGAGGCCAAAAAAACAAAAACAAAAACAAAACAAACAAACAAAAAAACTGAAGAGCAGGTGGTTGCTGAAGGCCCTTTGAATTGAGAGCAGAGTTATAAGGAAGAGCTCATTATGTCTTTCTCTAGGGCAAAAGCATTCAGGCAGAGAGTGTATAACATAAGCAAAGGTCCTGAGGTTGATGGATTTGAACTACTTAAGGAACAAAGAGAAAGTCAGGGAGATTGGATCACTGTAGGCGAGAGTAAAAGTAGTGAAAATTGAGATAGAGGGGTGACCCAAGAAGGCCTTGTGACTGTGACAAGGCATTTGGGTCTTATTTCAAATTGAATGAAAAGCTATTGGAGGTTGCTGTATACTTGTATACATGTAGACAAACCAATGTTTTTATACACTTATATTTATTAAGCATCTCCTATATAAAGTCAGCAACTGCCTGTAACCATTGCAATCAAACATGATTTAGACAAGGCTCTTGCTCTCTAAAACCTCATAAATCTATCAGAGAAACATATAAAAACTATAAACTTATAGCAGAATGTCATCTCTGCTGTAGTAGAGACAGACTACACTGTTAACCCCGTGGGGACAGGGACATTCTCTAACACCATGTCTGGCCCATAGTAGGTGCTCAGTGAATGTTAGTGCTCAGTGAAAGGAAATGAGTGGAGAGGAGAGACTGTAGATCCCTGGGATAGATTCTGTCCTCTAGGAACAAAGTACCTCGCGCTCGGTGTTCCTATTTGCTTTCGAACACAGCTCATTCCATGAAATGACAGAAAGTTTGTCGTCTTCATTTTTCTGAGCATAAATAATTTCCTACAGTTACTGAGGTGGTGCTGTGGGACACCATGGGTTCTCATGGTAAGTGTAGAAAAAGCTATCACGGTGTTCCAGGAGGGAGATTACATCAGCCAGCCAGCTTATTTGGAGCACGGGCGACAAAAATGGACCTCACAGACATCGGGAATTTGCTTGACAGGCTTTGTGGAAATGTCGGCTAGCATGATAAGGGTTTCATCGTGAAGAGTATGGGTGATGGTAATAAAGTGGAGGAAGACGGTAGGGAAGTGGGGACCCAGTGAGTGCTGTCACCAAGAGACCAGTCACCAAGGAGGGAATGGAAGGCAAGGGAGAAGCCCTGAGGATTACAACGGGGATCTTGGAAACTGAGTACTTGTCCTGAATAAGTAATCAGAGGAAAGGAACTATTTATGTAAATCTTGAACTCTCTCCTTCAAGAAACCAAATACTGGGAAGGCAGCTCCTTTGTTTGTGAGCAAGTCACTGTGATTTTCATTAGGAGCTCAGAGGCAGCCACACAATGGAATTATTTACTATTGTTTCCTCCTCTCTCTTCTAGTAACAATTTCAGAATGGCAGCAACATTCTGGGAGGGGGTTGGAGGGAAGAGTGTTTGTAGAGCTTCTGCAGTAGAAGGGCATTTAAAGATCATCTATTTCAAAACTTTCATCCCACAGACAAGACAACTGAAATTTAGAGAAGGCAAGCGACTTGCTAAGGTCACTTTGTTGTTTCACAGCAGAGCCAGTGACAGAATCCAGGGCTCTTGATTCTCAGTCAAAAATGTCTCCTCACAGCAGTGGAGTCCCAGCTGCATTTTTAGGCATGGTGATCTGAAGGTGGTTTGGCCTGAGGCGGAGCAAGGAGTGGTCAGTGACCTTAAATTCCTATCTGGCTCATTCCCCAATATCCATGTTTATTGTTCAAGTAAAAAGGTAAATAACATGAGTTAGGTGAAAAACCAAAAATCTGAGGGGCCATTCTAATGAATTATCTTAACTGGAGTGTTTTACTTACCACATTTGGCAACTTTGCATTTAGCTCAACTCAGGCAAGTCTTAAAAGTTGCCTGGCATGGTAGCTATTAAACAGTCACTCTGTGGTTAACAAATGAGTCTCTCATGAGGTAGTGAGAAGCCATGGATGGGCAAGAGATTTGGCTTTAAACATACCTGTGTTCTAAGCTTGGCTCTGCTCCTTATAAATCATGAGAACATGGGGGGACTTAGGAACTTCTTTGTGCCTCTGTTCCTTCCATCCATTATTTTAGTGATCTTGAAGAATTGTTGTAATGATTGGTTATCATCTATAAAATGTTAAAATATATACATATATATATATATACACACGTATTTGGGATAGTCAATAGTAGATTTAAAAAATATTAATTTATGCTCATTATAAAAATAGGGCAAAACTAAAACTCTGGGACAGTACCCATGTAGGCAATAGAGTTTGGGGATTCATAGACTGGGGGTTCACAGAGTGAACTTTCAAGTTAAAAGATCTACATTCTTGGTTCTCTCCCTTGTCAACTATTTGAACACTGAATAAGTACCTAGTGATGCCACAATTTCCTTATTATTAAGAAAAAGGTGAGGATGAGAACTTAGTAAGTAAGTGCTATGAGTCTTGAGTTAGCCATGTAAAAACTTAGTACTCCTGGCTCAGTTGGTGACAGCTATGATTATTAACCTCATTGTTATTACTCACATTATAGCTGTGAAGACATGGCCCCTTCTGGGATTGGGTGGTATTGGGGAAAAAGGTGACTTGGAGATGAAGTTTCACTCTCTGGCTTTGCTTTTTTTCACTTTTAATCACCACTTATGTTCTTCTGTAAGGAAGCTAGTTAATGGAGAAAGGGCTAAGGCATCATTGTAGATGGCTCAGAGATTGTGACCAAGTCACACACAACTGCCAATGAAGAAATAAGATTATTTGATGGGATTTGTCATGTATCAACAGTCCTGTGTCATTCTGAAGGCAATGGATGAGTGCTCCATTAGTCTCCTCTTTCCATACTGCCTAATTTTATAAAAGAAAACCATATAATCACCTGCCAGAGATTATATTACTATCCTAGATCTACGGTTATATACAGGGGAAAAGAGAATACCTCCTCTCTTTGTTTTCACATGAGGGAACAACAGACAACACACCATACTAGTTAGGGAAAGAGCTGAAACTAAAATGTAGGTTTCTACCAAGACCTTTCCATTGGATCAGGCTAACTTCATATATTTTTGTTTTCTTAAACATTAAATCCTGACTATAATTGGGTCCCACAAATAATTAAATATTTAATTCATACATACACCTTCTTTTTGAAGAAATTTCATGAGAATTGTTCATTCACACACTGAATCCAGGATCAGGAGCATGCTGCAGGATGGAGCTATCATCCTCTAACTACCAAGAAGGACATGAACACAGAAAAAACCTAGGACTAATACCAATTTCAACGCAATTCAGGGCAGGAAAAAAAAAAGCCTGAGTTCAGAGTTACTATCTCCCATCTCCCAAATGAATCCCCTGTACCAACATCCCTTTCCCTCAGTAGAAAGGAAATAGGACATATGAGAAAGAGCCTGGGTTTTAATGCCAGAGGAACCTGCATTACATATCTGGTCTCATCACTGATTATTTGTGGAATTCCTGGAGCCTCAGTTTCCCCATCTGTAACATGGGATAATACTTACTTCACAAGAGTGTTCCAAATATTAAATAGAATATAAAATTAAAAAGCATAATAGTAAGTATTAAATGAATACTGGTCATGTTCTCTTCCCCTTTTCCTTATTTCTTGGGGATTCATAGCTCTAAAATCCTCCTTCCCTCCCCTGGTAGGGCTTGTTTTCCTTGAAAGCCGTCCACAGAGAGCATTCCTTGCAACTGTGTGCTTTGAACTGCTTAGTAATCCCCTTCAGTGACATGAACCATGTCAGTCTTTGACTTCCATTATCATGTCTATGATCACCAATAGCTGTTTGGCTTCTGCTCAACTTGTGGTCATATTTATGATGATCCCTTTAATTCTGGACTCCAGAGAAAGATGCCTTCCCCACTAAACACGTCATTGGGGAAAGACATGCAAAATGTTAGTGTCAAAAGTAACTACAGAAGAGTAAATACTACTTAACTTTCACTTGAGAGAGGAGAACCCAGACTCAGAAGCCCCACGTTGAGAACTTTAGGCACTCCACAGTAAATTTTTCAAATATAAAATTTCACCTTATTGTATTGATTGAATTTCCAGAGACTGGCTCTGTATAGCAGTAAGAAAATTACTAGAACTAGAGGAAATGTTCTGAAATTGGAGTAAGAACAAATTAAAAACAAATTAAATGATTTAGAACCACCAAATTTTATGCTTGGAAGGGGACCTCATAATCATCAAGCCCAATGGTGGGCAAAATTCCAACCTCAATCAAAATAACCATTCCTTAGAAAAACTGGAACAAATTTTCTAGACCCCCTGTGTTTTACAAGATTTTTAAAAATCTACTTTTACATCCATGATAATATTTAAAAGCAATATGAGAATAGTCTGTGCTATTTGAATGACAATATCAAAATAAAATATCTCAAGATTTTAGTATCAAAATATATGCTTATATTTACAATTACATTGGCACAAAAATTAAATAACAGTATTTAAATATGATTGCAGTATGTATTTCTGAAAAATTGGGTGCCTAGAGTGTGAAGCAGAGTCTGGAATTTCATTTTCCTTTTAAAAACTACCAACCATATTATTCAAGTATTAAAAACATGGCTCTAAAACATATGATCTACTGATTACTAAGTCGGTGACTTTGGGAGATTTTCTTACGTTTGTAAAAACTTAGTATCCTCATTTATAAAGTAGAAGTAATAATAGCCTTACAGACTGATATTTAATTCAAGGTATTTAGCTTGTGGTCTCAAGTAGGAGGTGTGCAATGAACTTGATTTACCCTTTCCCTTCTTCTAAACTCTTCAACACTTCTTGAGGCCATCAACTCCATGCATTCCATATGTAATTAAATAAGACAAATAATGGACTTGTTTTGCTGCTAATAAAATAAGTGCAAAATTATTCCTATGTAAAATGATTTGAATGTAGATCATCTCAGGAGAAACATCTCTATAATAGGTAATAAGCAAAGGTGGAAGATTTAGGGAAACATTACTTTCTTAGGACAGTTTTCTGGTCTGATTTGGAAGGGAGAAACCCAAACCTGTCCCCGTGCTAGTAGAAGAACCCTTTGATTCTATCTTCTGTAGGCAAAGTGCCACCCAGAAGTGAACCATACCACCTATAGTTAAATATGTATAAAATTAACCAGGTTGCTTCTGGCACTATGTCTAGTGAGTTTAGGATGAGTCCTGGGGAACCTTTCACCAAAAGGTGACAGCCTTCCCCAACCTTACCTTCTCTTTTCTCCTTATTGGACATTATTTGTCCTCTCTTAAAGTATTGGCACATAACAGAAATTGTGTTGCCATCTGATTTTTTGTCTGCCACTGAATTTCATGGCCTGAGTGAAGGTCAATCCTATATTTTATGGCCCTGCCAAACTCATTCCTTCTCCTGGAATCTTGCTCCTAAATCTCCCATTTAATGTAGAGGCAGCAGGTGGGTGATGTGATAAGACTCCAAAAACTGCAAACTAACATTCATTCATTCATCAAATAATTATCGAATCTGTAAAGTTTTGAGGATTAAGTGACTAAATAGTTAGAATGCCTAGTAGAGTACCCAGAATGCATGGCAGACATCCTTAATATAAGATGCTTGCTCTAATTTATCTCCATTCAACTGTGGAGGCTTTATAAATCTCTGTAGGAATTTAGTATATAATTTAGCTCTTTCTTAGCTACCCATCATATAACATGATAAGAAGTTGTGGATGTTGGGAGTGGCAGGGGAAATATTTAGTAGGGTTCACATCACTAACTGGAATAGACAACACGGGAAGGTGCTGGATTTGGGCAGATGTGATCTATGTTCGGATAAAGTTTTAATCCTGAAAGACAGGAGGGTAGAGATAGAGGCCAAAATTGTAGCCACATTGTAAATAAGTAGTCGGAAAAATTGAAATCATCCTGTAGAGAATGTCCAGATCCTCTTAGAGGACTGTGTCGATACCTGCCAGAGACTGGCATGGAAGAGTCTGGAAGAGAATCAGCTCACGTGTGATAAACAGATAAAGAGGGATGGAGCATGGAAGTGATAATGGTTAGAAAAGTCTGACCAAGGAGACAGAAGAAAATCCAATTGCATAATCCAAGGTGACAGCATCCAGGCAGGGTCTGTGCTCTGTAGGTTGGGTGTCTGAGAAGGGGAGTCTGGAGCATGCAGAGTAACTAGTTTAAAGATTTATTGTAAACAGAGATTGTCCAAACTGATTTGTATCATTCCATGAGCCCAAATGGCTAATGCTGGCTGTTTCTTGTCTTTCATCTCCCTTAATATTACCTCCTTGGTGTCCCCGCTGTCAATAGACATGCATTATTTGAGTATATTATTTGAGTAAATTCAGGAAAAACAGACGAATTGTGAGCCCAAGAATCTGTGCCTGTGTCAACTTTGTCTCATCTCGGTGACTTTGTAGACACTTGCACTCACTTGGGTTCTTTGTGTGATGCAGTGGATAAGGTATGAAGATAATGTATTAGGCTTGATTTTGAGAAACAATCTTGACATTTTTTTTCTGTATCCAAAGATGTTCTCTATCCAAAACTGTGAATGTGATGCAATTAGGTCAGTCATATTTGTTCCCCAAAATGATTTCAAAGCTCCTTCTAAGCCACTCTATGAACCAACACACACACACACACACACATATATATATATAAGTTTATTTTTAAATGAAAAATGTTATTGTTCAGTTTAATCACTCCACTCTTTTACAAGGATTTACTCTGATTGATGCATAGCAGTTTGCAAAAGTCAAATCCACCTTCAAGTGGTGATAATTTCTACCAGTGGTGACATTCAATATAGGATGAGTTGGGAAATGTTGTGAACAATTTTCAATGGTGAGTTATAGAAGAAGTGAATCTCAGTCAGGACAAAAATGCTTATTGTGCCTGTGGAAATAGCCACTTAATAAAAATTTTATAGACTCATCTTGTACATCTTTCATTTCTTCTTTTTATATACCTTGATTTTTTTTTACATGCCATAGAGCTGACTTGATTCTACAAAAAACAAAGAGAACATGTCAAAAGAATAAAGTAACACATCTTAAGGTAGTTACTTTATTACTTATATCACTGTATAATTGGTGAGTTAACTCAGAAGGATCTACATGTTTGGATAATAATTACAATTTTTTTGTTCTTTTTCCTACTTTAGCATTTAGCAGACTCCCTCATGGACATTATTCCATTTGATCCTCCAAAGCATTGTAGGATATAAGAGATTTTCTATCTCTGTTTTAAATATTGAATTCAGGGAGTTTAAGGGATGTGCACAGGTTATGAAGAAAAGTAAAGTTTTGGCTAAAATTCATTTCATGAATGATCTCTTTCCACTCTACTATTTGAGGCTCTAAAAGATTCATCTGCCATAAAAATCAATGTCAGTATAAAAGACCAAGTCTAAAAATCTAGGAGAGAAGAAATCTAAGGAATACCAGATACCAGGGTAATTCGTCTGTGTGTTTGTTAGGTAGGTTAGAGAGAGAGAGAGAGAGAGAGAGAGAGAGAGAGAGAGAGTGTGTGTGTGTGTGTGTGTGTGTGTGTGTGTGCGTGTATGTATGTGTGAGTGTGTTTGTGTGTGCCTATTGGGTGAAGAATACAGGTAGCTTAGATTAAATGTACGATAGTATTCTCAATACTGTGACATATATGGGGTGCCTGGGTGGCTCAGTTGGTTAAGCGACTGCCTTCGGCTCAGGTCATGATCCTGGAGTCCCAGGATCAAGTCCCACATCGGGCTCCCTGCTCAGCAGGGAGTCTGCTTCTCCCTCTGACCCTCTTCCCTCTCGTGCTCTCTATCTCTCATTCTCTCTCTCTCAAATAAATAAAATCTTTAAAAAAAAATACTGTGACATATAGACTTTTAGGAATGAGATAGGGAAATTAATAATATTGCCATTATTGACGCTGTCTCTGAACCAAATAAGGATAGGATTTTAAAAATATATATCTGGTTAAGCTATTGTCATTCTCCACAAATTTTTGTTCTTATCAATGCCTCTGTTTCTGGCTTTTTTCATCCAATGATGGCTCCCTTTTCTTTGGCTAATTTCTACCCCATTCTTTCTTAAAAGACTGCAGTTTAAGGTTCATCTCTTTCAAGAACTTTTTACTTTTTTTTTCAAAATGCAAACACTGAGCTTTCCTTGTCTCAATTCTAGTGGCTTAATACTTCATGTCATTAGTTCTTAATTATTCTGAGGTTTTGTTTCATCTATCCATTTTCTTTCATTCAGGAAATAATTACTAAATGACCACCATGTGGATTTAAATACAATTCCTGCCCTCCACTTTAGTTAGCCCCACATTGAATAACAAAATATCTAAAGCCAGAATAAAAATGTTTCACATTTTTGTACTGCTCCACAGTACCAACACAAAGCTTTCACAAATTAGAAAATATAATTACTGCATCACTGATTGATTATAATGGTCTCTTTGGTACCTTTATTAAATTAATAAAATATTAGCGAATTTACATGAGAAGAAATTGTTTAATGACTAGTTGCAGTTGGAGCTATAATTGATGTAAAAATAACTTTAAAAAATGAGGATATCAAGAAAATTGAAGACATTTGTTCACCTAAGATTAAATGTGTCTCCTAAAATAAAATATTATCATGTAATTAATTTGTTCATTAATGCCTTTTTTGGGTCACAGGTCAAGCATTTTAGCCCAGTTCCCTTTTAGATTATCAATTATGTATGTAGCTATAAAATTAACATGACATTGTGTGTATAAGAGTGTGCATATATGTGTATGTAAATGCAACTAAAAAAAATTCTGATGAACTTCTCCTAAGGAGAGAGAGAGAGCATGGCAATTCTTTTTCCAAGTCACAAGGGTGCATTTTAGTAATCATGATATTTCATTGTCTAAAACCTTTTCACATTTAAACATCAAGAACCCAGAATGGATTTCAAAAATGCTTTGCAATAGTGATTTGCCTTATCTCCTACAAAAAGACTGTCATGCTTTAGACGTTGAAAAATAAAGAGGAATAATTCTAGCCATTTGGTTGCCTGGGTGCTCTGGATACGTGGCAGAGAAGAGGAGTGATAAAATAATAATGTAGTTATATAATTCCACCGGGATAGAAAGTGCCAGTGTACAACTTCAAATTCCATTTGCATTTAAAAGAAGCACACTCTACAATAATTTTCTCTTGGAACATTGTTAAGAGTGGATTTATTTTTACATAACCCCCTGGGACAATTTCTTGGTAGCAACTGAACACATTTCCTTGCTCTAATGTTAAAGCCAATTTCTTGAGTAAGTTGTGCCAAAATACCTATCAAAATTATTTTGAGGTGTAAAAATATTGTGTCACCTGCTTCTAATTCCAAAACAGTCCAAGTTCTATTTTATTTAAAATTTCTTGCCAAAATATTCAATCAAGAGAAAAATATAATAATTAGATAAAGCTACCACCATTTATAGACTGAAAGAGTTTTAAGTGCCTCCACAGGAGAATTGCAAATGTTTCTGTTTGTGGATGATATTTCCATTGTCTGAAATTCTACAGCACCCACATTTGTAAGAAAATACATAATTCAAATGCCACACATTTGACCGGGCTTTGGTAATGGAGAAACAGAACAAGATCATTTTTCAGCTGAAAAATATATTCAAAATTTATTCTTCCATGTTTTTTTTTCTAGAAATGGGGAAAATAAGGCCCAGAGACATTCACTTTTTCTCGCATATTGCACAGCAAATAGGGTTGAAATTCAAACTTCTGCCTGCTAGTTTCAAACTCTTTCCATTACTGCACAGTGTCTTTCTGGGTCAGTATACAAGTGCTTTCATGTGGATAGCTAGTGTTCTGACACCTCACCATGAAATTGTCCTGCCAAATCTGAGGTGCTACCTTTCTACTAGTTCTAGCTCAGGCATCTTTACCTTAGTCCTCTCTCAGGAACATTGTGTGGCTCCCTGGGTTTGCCCAGGACTTGATGGAGGCAGCGTACCCCCTTGCATAAGAGAAAATCATGGATTTTAGAGTTGAGTAGATCTCATTTTTCACCCCAACTCTACCATCCCCCAAGTCAGAGTTATGTGAATTAGAGAAAATGAAATATAAAAAAAAAAGAAAAGAAAAGAAAATGAAATAACTTTTCTTGGGGGGAATAGCCACATCTCTGCAAAGGAAAGGTACCAAACTTTCAAAATCATGTCTAGATGCAGTTCATCATAAGTGCTTGATACACTTATAATAAGTTCCTATTATTATTAATAAACTCAACATGATTCACTAGTATGGAATTATTGCCAAACAAGGCTAGAGTAATGATGAACATATTAATAGAGGTAGGTGTCTGGACAGGGGAACTGGTATTCTACTCCTTTCTGGACAATCAGTCCACTGTTGGCTTCAGTTCTGTGTGTATATTAAGGCTTTATAAAGAACATAGAGATATTTGGGCATACTATTTTTTTTCTTCTCAATCACAATATGAGTTCTTTCAAGTGACTTGCTAAAGTTTCATTGGTCCTTATATCTTTTGTATCAAATATATAACAGTTTTCTTATTTTTTAGAATTAAAAAAAAAGTCATCACCACTGGCAGGGTTGCTGTGAAAATAAACGATGACAAAATTGTGAGCAAAGATTCTGATACACAGTTTATATTCCTTCAAAGATATTCTCTTCTCCTCTTGCCTTAGTGTTATGCCTGCTGTCCAAGATATGGTTCCCAGTCTCTAGCATTTCCTGGCCATACTCTTTGCTATTTTGAGAATAGTCTGCCTTCTGCACAATTCCATCCAAACTTTACTCTCTTACAGATAATAGTTAGCTAATCTGAGAGGTCTGTGCTCTGGTCTCCGCAGACTTTAACTTCCCAGGCTCAGAAAATGAAAATTAGAAGCAACTATAAATGTAATAAAAGTCCAGTCTTACACTGATTGGTTGAGCTTTTACTAATACTTTGTTAAGCATTATACTTGTTTTTATTTAATCCTCAAACTATTCTTAGGAGGTAGTTATTATTACCATCTTAATTTGGGAAATCAGGAAAATGAGGTTCAGAAAGGTTAGTCACTTGTGTCAAACAACATAGCTAGTAAATAGAAGAGCTGAGAGTTTAAACTCTTCTGTCTGATGCCAAAGCCAGGTTCAGAGTCATTTTCTTTCAACAATAATGTCTTCTTTCAACTTCCATCCATTGGCCAGGATTCTCCCTTTAGGTCTAAACAAAAGTCTTTAAAGTTTTGTCCATTTGAAGGTCCTCTACACAATTCAAACCTATTGTCATTGGATGTTTGAATCTTAAGTCTTTTGTTTCTCCAGGCTAAAAAATACAAACTAATAAAAACTATTAGGTACTTCAGAACTTCCACATATAACATTTCAAATCTAGTCATTATACTGCTCACTCTTCCCTTAACAGCCATGACCATTTTTATCTAAACTGCACTGAAAATAGGTAATTCAAGAAGCCAACTGTTGCACATTGTTTTTTTTTTTCCAACAAAGAATAGAAACACACAATCATGTTTATTTTTCTATATTTTCACCTCATGATTTCACTATTTTGGGCTTGACATTTCCTTAATAAGATTACTTATAATAAAATCACATGGCATTGAGAGATAAATTAATCTTTTAAAAGCTATTGATTATGCTTTCCTTATTGGTATTATTGGTATTATTAGAGCAAGCATAAGGGATAGAAAGGATGGGTATTTAGCGTGGCCATTTTTAATCTATCCATTCAGTAACTATTCATGTAGCATATACTCTGTGAGAAGTGATGAGCTAAGCACTAGAGGTAGCATGATGACCAAGATGTCTGCTTTCTCCATAGGAGGCTTAGAGACCTGCAGGGGAAAACAGACAAGAAAATAAGGAAGAATCATTAAACTATTATCAACTTTGTAATAGAAATCTGTATATATTTTTGTGGGAACACAAAGAGAGACAGATTATTCTACTTTGAGAGAATCCAATTAAAATAGAACTAATTCTTGAAAGATGTGTTGCTGATCAAGAAGTCAAGGTAGTAGAGTTAGGAGCAAGATAAAAACATGGAATCTCAGAGAGGTGGAGACACCAGCCGTCATTTGCATGATTAACTAGCAGCAGCATTCACTTTGTTATGGTACCCCGTTATATAGCCTCTGGAAAAGTCTACCTACCCTTGTGAGGAAATGATTGAGTAGGGTCATGTTTGTATAAAAATTGTACTGAATTCACAGATTCCTTGAAAGATCATGGGGCTCCTCACAAGGGACCCTAGAACACAATTTGAGGACCACTGCTTTAGAGCAATTTTGCCCAACCCCTACTCTGGAGACTAATTTTTGCTATGTGAAAGGAAGTTGCAAAAACACATGCATTTAAATAAAGTAAACAGATTCTTTTATTCTGTGATCCTCTCTAAGCCTCTCAGATGTTAATATTTATTTTAAATTTCTAGGGGAAGAGCTTAAGTCTGCAGAATTCTCTAATTACAGATCATGGAAATACCCCTCCCCCCAACTGCCCGCTTCTACTTTTACTTTTCTTAGAACATTTAGTAGAACAGGTTTTTAGAAAACTGTACTTGTAGGTGGATGCTTTGCAGATAATTCGGAAAACAGTATTGAGTACTGGTGTTTTCCTGGGGGAATAACAATTAATATTTTTCGGGAAGGGAGAAGTTCTGGAGTTGACTGGAAGAAATTGTGTTCTGTCGATGATCAGGATTTCTGAATATTTGGGGCAGATTGAGTACCCAACAGAACCATTAGATTCCTGATCATAAAGCTGTCACCCAAGTATAAAGCTCTCTGGGTCTTCAAAGATCCAGGCCAGAAGTTAGAGGCATGTTTGCTCAGGATAAACACAGTGCATGAAAAATAAAAGAAAGAAAGGGAAAGAAAGAAAGAAAGAAAGAAAGAAAGAAAGAAAGAAAGAAAGAAAGAAAGAAAGAAAGAAAGAAAGAGAAAGAAAGAAAGAAAGAAAGAAAGAAAGAAAGAAAGAAAGAAAGAAAGAAAGACAGAAAGAAAGAAAGAAAGAAAGATTATAAAGAAAAGGGAAAAAAAGAAAAGAAAGGAACAGAAAAGAAAAAAGAGCTCTATATCTTATTAAGTGACCACACCTAATAAAGTGGAACAGATACCAACCTGGAAGGATTTCCAGTTTGAACTGAGAGTTTTAACACTAGCATTTGTCCTGGCATTGTTCTATACTTTAAGGAGTGTGTGGAAAGAGTTACTGCCTACTTCCCTGCTATGCCTGGAATTGCACCACACCTCCTATGGAGATTAAAACCCTAAGTAACTTGATGACATGTTTTTCATCAGATATGGGCATCTAAAAATTAAATTGAAAATTTAGAGGAAAATAGCTATTTTTAAATATATATATATATATATATATATATATATATATACATATATTTATTTATTTGGAGAAATAAATTTATTTATTTATTATGTACATGTGAACTGGGGGAGAGGTGGTACTTGATGTCAGGACACTGAGAGCATCACCTGAGCTGAAAATGAGAGTCAGATGCTTAACAGACTGAGCTACCCAAGCACCCTGAAAATATCTATTTTAAAGGCAATTTCTTTCTCCCTTTAATTTTCATTAAAAATATCATTCATATTTACTATTTTTTTCCCCGGGGATGCAGTGGTAAATAACATTAAAAAAAAAATTCTATCCTTTAAAGAGCTTAGAATTTCCTCCTTTGAGGACAGGTTTTTCCATAAATTCCAAGTTACTTCAAATTAGGAAGTATTTATCAGTGATAGTGTTTCTCTGTTTCATGGATAAGACCAAATACGACACAAAGAAGAAATGAGTTTATGCATGTGAATAATTTTACAGCCCCACAGATGATTACCAAAGAGACCTTAATGGTAAATGCTTCCCAACAAAGTGAAATAAATCACCCAGTGGCTTACAGAACCCAAGACTTCTGACTTCATTTTGGAATTCTTAATTATCAGTTCTCAAAAAGGTTTATAGTATCACTCTTCCAGGAAACAGTAAGAAGTTGCCTGTGTCATTAAAGCACTGAATTGGTTATCCTGTCATTACAGAGTAATTAAGATCACAGGCTTTGGAGTCATTGGGTCCTGGGTTCAGATCATTGCCCCTGTTATGAGGGACATGATCTTGGACAAAATGATAAATTTTTAGGAGCCTTGGTATTCCCACCATTAAAATAGAGAGATGCATGTTGATTCTTTCTGGCACCTGGGAATTAATCAATAATGGCATGAATTAGCTGTTTTTCCCATTTATGTTTAATTCTTGAAGGTCTTTTATTTTCATGTCAAGTCTCAATTGTAAAGGAAAACTGTATTCTCATGATACTGCCTGTCCAGTCTAGAAAAGATTTGGGTTGAAACTCCAGTTATGTTATTTTACCAGATTTTTTTTATATTACATATTATTTTACCAGAACTTACTGGACCTTTTCTGACTCTCAGTTCGCTCATCCATAAAATATGAATAACAATTATTCTTGCTGTTAATGTTGTTATGAGGAATAAAGGAGCAGTCTTAGGTCTTGCAAAGCTCTCAATATGTGTTATCTATTATTCATTATTATTATTTGAAAAATTTTAAAAGTATGTGAGAGAGATCTAAATATGTTGTGTAAGGAGATATATACATTTTTCCCTTTTTAAATGAACTTCCCTCACACGTCACCATGACTCTGAAGCATCTTCTTCCCATTAGCCTCAAACTCCTTCTCAGACTAAGCCCCACATTGCTTTTTTTTGTCCTAATATCTGCTCCCTTTCCTCCATTTCTAAATGTGTCTCAACCTCAGCAAAGAATGCTGTTTCTTGAAGAGGCATGGTGACAGGTGGGGAAGGGGGTGAAAGCTGACCTGGAAAGTACTCGACCTTCTTTCGCAACTGGAGACAACACATCAACATTCAATTTTTTGTGCAGTCACATCTAGCTTAGCCTCTTAACACATCTACGAAGTGTGTATTATTACCATCTTTTTTGTTGATAAGGAATTCAAAGTTCCTCCAAAACTTTTTGTCTATGAAGCCATAGAGTTGGATTTCAAACTCAAGTCTGTTTAATTTTCATAGTCTGTGTTTTTCTCATTGGAACATTTCATATTACGGTTATTACTCCTATACCAGGATACATATTTTGAGACAATACAATTTACATCAAAACCCCCAACTTTTCAAGACAAGCCTCATGCAGTCCCACCTGGGGGTATGTACGTTTTTAAGGCTTAAGTCAGCCAGAAGCCTTCTCAGCTCGTGACCGAGGTCCCTGTGTACTCATTCCTTCCCTGCGTCTTAGGTCTCTGGCCATGAGCTTGAAAAAGGTTAGTTGTCCTGGCTCTCTCATGATACCATCCTATCATACCTAGGGATCTTATGATTTTATGTCCTCCTTCCCCAGTTGCAAGTTAGACCTTAAGTTTCTGTAGCAAACCCTGCTAGTTTCATATCTGACATCTACTCTTCTCTTCATTTCTAAAGGTATCCAGCAGTGGGCCCACTAAAAAAAAATAAATAATAAAAAAATAAAAACTAAAAAATATTACACCTATCACTTTAGGATGCAGTGACAGGGAGTGAGTCTGAGGTCAGTGTATAGGGTGCTGCTAATGTTCTGTGTCTTGATCTGGGCACGGACTGGACTGGTATGTTCTATTTGCAACAGTTTATTTAACTATATGTCCTTTTATACAAATATCTTTTGGTATGTGAATTATTGTTTAATACAAAGTGGAAAAAAGAGAGAAGAACGAAACAACAACAATGTTGTTACCATAACAACAACAAAAATCACTTATTTCCAAGACTTCTTACAGCTAAAGTTGTCTGGGTGAGCCAGTTCTGGATATTAAGATTTAAGTAGATGGGTCTTGTGGTAAGACTATTGTTTTTATGATAGAAGGAGAAGACTCAGCTTGACTATGACTTTGGTCTTTTATCCTTGTCCTTTCCTTTTTATTTTCATTCCTGGGACTCAGGCATGAACCCAGAGTTAGATCATATCTCTTGTAATCATAAGAATAAAAGCTACATGCCAACATAATAAAGGAAGAAGCTAGAAGGACTCAGGGCCTTGGCTTCCTTGAGCAAGGGAATCTGTCCTAGATCATGACCTATAGACTTCTTGTTATTTGAGAAAAACATATCCTTTAATATTTATAGCACAAAGTCTTCTCTTTTCCTTTGTTCAATTGTTCTTTCTTTCTCTCCTTTTTTCTTTTTCTTTTTCTGTGTGTGTGTGTGTGTGTGTGTGTGTGTGTGTGTGTACAGCCAAATTCAATCCTAACTAACTTTCCAACCTTTCCTGAGAAACTCCAATATTCACTCTGGGCCACTATTACGGCCAAACTACACAAAGTTAAAATCTTTTATGGGTAGGATTAGAGAAATCAGCTAGTACCACCTTGGTGAATATGTCTGGAGAGTTTATGTCTCTTGCTGGGAATTGGTAATATTACAATTTTTGTAATTTTTTTTCAGATTTTTGTATTTTTGCTACTTTTTTAAAGATTTTATTTATTTATTTGAGAGAGAGAATGAGAGAGAGAGAGAGAGCATGAGAGGGGGGAGGGTCAGAGGGAGAAGTAGACTCCCCGCTGAGCAGGGAGCCCAATGTGGGACTCGATCCCGGGACTCCAGGATCATGACCTGAGCCGAAGGCAGTCGCTTAACCAACTGAGCCACCCAGGCACCCTATTTTTGCTACTTTTTATATTTACTATCTTCAATGCTGGCACTATCTCATACCTAATAAATTGGAAGTCATGTTTTAAAAAGAACCAAAAATAAGGTAAATATACTCACTCCACTGTTTGGTTAAAATGAAAGGAAAAGTGAAACAATATCCTGCATGTCTCATGGGTTGAATGAAATTCCTAAGAAAGATTTTTAACTGTTCCAAGCTGAGCAGCATTACTGTACCAAGCAGATATTCTTCTAAGAAAAGTAATTTGAAAGATAGCATTCATTTCTGCATATGAATTTTAGTACAAGCAAAAAAAAAAAAATCAGCAATTCAACAAATGTAACATTTGTTCTTCCAGTTGTTCAGGTCCCAAACCTTGAAGTCAGACTTAATTCCTTAATTTCTGTCACAGACCACATCCAATCCATCAAAATTTGTCCTATTTGCTGTCAAAATATGTGCAGAATCTGTGAACTTCTCCATCATCACCTGCTTCAAACCCCATCAGTTCCTTCCTGGACAATTGAAATAGCCTCTCGCTTTAACTCGCATTCTGGGCCTTAGCTCCTGCCCCTCCTCCCTGCAGACAACAGTCAGTTCATTCCTCTGATCAAAAACCCACCTATGCCTTCCCAACTCACTCTTCTTAAGATGCATAGGATTTACATTACCGTAAAAGTCCTTTAATGACCTGGCCCTCTGCTATCACACTTACATTTAATCACTTTTTTCTTACTTTATCAGAATATGCTTTTGACTTAGGGACTTTGCATTAGCTGTTCCCTCTACTTGAAAAGCTCTTATCCCAAAAAGACATCTTGACTCACTCTCTTCTTTTGTTCAGAGCTTCAGATGTTTATACTGATTACACTACCTAAAACAACCAACCACCCTTCACTTGCCTTCTTTTTCTATCCCCTTATCCAGCTTATATGTTTTTCATAAAATTTCCCAAAATGTCATGGGAATTACTACATTTTAATTTACCAAATTATTTTCTATAAAATATATAAGCTCCATGAGCAGTTATTTCATACATTTTATTCACCAAAGTGGTGCATGCTCAATAAAAGAAGGGTTGAATAAATAATTTAAGGAATGAATAACATAAAATTCTGCTTCATCTTTGGACATATGGTCAATTATTGGAACAAAAGTTGGAGGAAGGAAAGAAGGAAAACATCGAAGAAATCTGCTTCCCTGGAATTCTTTGTGTAAGACATTCTGACAATTCTTTGTCAGATGCCCAATGCTAACAACGCACTTAAGACTTAGGGCGCCATTCATCACGTCAGCATTCCACATGCAGTGAGAGGAGGAAGCCCGCCGTTCTAGCTGAAAAACAACTCCCCCCGCATGACCCACTGTGATCACCAGGAGTACTCCGGCCCGCCAGGGAGAGGCCCTCAGTTCACTCAGGAGACACAGGACAGGTAGAGAAGCTCTGTTTTGTGGCTTCAAAAGATAAAGGAAATGCCCTGAGTCTGCTGGTTTGAGAGACATGGTCAGGAATCTGATAAATCATCAGAGATAAATGTGGTTTGTTTTTGTCTCTCTTGCCAAAGATTACCTCCCTCCAGACTGCCATAAATGTCTTTAAGTTGTCCCATCTTATCACTGCACGGATGGTGTAGAAGTATGTGAAATGCTCATTTAAATCCCATTCCAGCATCCCCATCTTCCTCTGGCTCCTGCTTCTCATGCTTATGCTCACTTCTTCTTTTTTTTTTTTTTCTGATGTAAAGCATAAACACACACACACACACACACACACACACACACAGGTAGAAGAAGATATTATCATTTTTAATTTTTTTCTGGTAGTTTTGAACATGCTTTGCATGAACAGTTTCAATTGTGAACTCTGACATGCTTATCCAGGCAATGCATTCCAGGTTTCAGCAGAAGGGCTTTTTAATGAAACCATCATTTTAGGAAAGCAAGTGATGGTGCTTTATTCAAACATATTTAATTCTTAAAAGGTTACATAAATAACCCAAGACACGATCACATTCAATCCTGTTTTTCTTTCTGCAATTGGACATTTTTCCCCCCTATTTCTCCCTTTGCATGTGGGGTCATACCATTAGGAGATTCATGGGATTAAAGCAGAAAACTTGGAAAGGGGCCAAACATATTGAGTTACCATTCCAGTTTTCTAATCCCTTAGGAGCAAACCACTGAACACATCATTTTATGATATGAATATTTGATCTCATAAGCTGAAAATTATTATTTGAATGTTTGAGTTTGAAATATTTTTAAATCATAAAACTTCTTATTTCACAGACAAATTTGATGTGCCATTAGATATTGAAAAATTTCCACCTTTTCTAACAATAGAATGTTAATACTTTAATTTCAATTTCCTGGGCTAGAGATGTTTAAACATTGGAGAATGCAGGTATATATTGAAAGTAACTAAGCTTTGAGAAAGGAAGCCAGACATAGAAGGCACATTAAGTATTTTTCTCACCTCATTCCTACAGTATTTCTATGAGGGAATAGTATTACACCCAGTTTACAGATGAGGAAAACCAAAGTTGAGACAAGTGAGCTGAGTTTTGCAATGGTACCCAGCTAGCATTTGCAAAAGCTAATGCTTGAAGATGGTCTGAATCCCAACCGGTGTACAAGGTACAAGGTGCTTTATTGAGGTTCTGATGTGGAACTTGGATTATTTTATGATGTCTGTCTGAGTCTTGGCTCTTTAAATATGAGATCTAGAGAGTATTCCAAGAAATCTTTGTAGGACGGGGTGCCTGGGTGGCTCAGATGGTTAAGCGTCTGCCTTTGGCTTAGGTCATAATCCCCAGGTCCTGAGATCGAGCCCCGTGTCGGGCTCCCAGCTCAGCGGGGAATCTGCTTCTCCCTCTCCCTCTGCCTCTCCCCCTGCTTGTGCTCTCTCTCTCTTTCTCCCAAATGAATAAATAAAATCTTAAAAAAAGAAATCTTTGTAGGAGAAAGAGAATTTGAAGTTGAAAATTCAACTTGGAAAAGTGCTCTTAAAACAAAGATAAAGAAAGAATAAGGGCAGAATGAATAGGGGAATAGACAAAGCTACATCAGTTAGAGCTGTAATTTTGTGACCGCTTATCATATGACTGGAGAGATAGTTGGGGTTAGGAGGTGGAAAATTCTGATCAGTCAGGCTCTTGAGGATCCTGCAGATATAGGCGAGGCTCTGAAGATTTTGTGTAGGGATTGGAAGAGTAAAGCAGTGGATTAGGATTATGCATCCGACAGTGGAGAATGGGGAAATTAAAGAGAAAATGGTGAGAGATACAAGTGAAATTAGAGACCTGTCATAATAGACTAGACCAGATGGTTGTTGTTATGAAGCTTATGGAGAATGTCTATACCATCATGAGCAGAATCGTTTACACATCACATAGAGTATTGTGTGCCCTGAAGATTTTGTTGCCATGGATGCATTCATTTTCATTTACTGGTGAGTACCTCTTCCATTCCCGGGAGCTTGGAATACATAATGAACAGATATAGTCCTTAATCTCAAAGAGTTTAAAGTCTGGTAAGAGGGGCAAGCCAGTCACGAGGCAGTCGCAGGAAGGATGCTGTGCTTGCTACCGTAACGTTGGCAAATACAGGCAGCTCTTGGGGCATGTGATAATTGATTGCAGTTGCAGTTTTACTGTATCTTTGACTCACGAGTGATTTAGGACTGTTTTGGACTAGATTTTTTGGTTTGATTTTAAATTCCAAGTGCTTGGTGAATGAATAATTATGTGAACAAGTGGAATGCTAACGAGAAAACAAAAGCAGAGATCCAGTTGCACTGGATGAGCAAACACTCCAGAAGCGAGATGACAACGTTGGAGAACAGGATGGGCCTGAGCAAGGAGTATGGAAACCCTTCATGCTTCCACACAGCATTTCTGGAAAGGTCCCTCGTAGGATTTGGACAAACAATAGTCACAGTTGTGTTGTGAAGGCAAAGCAATTATTGAGGGGTTTGAGTACGAGGAGGCCATTTTTCATGGTGAATTAAAATGCTTTGATAATGAAATAGGTATTTCACAATAAATTAACAATTGAAGCCTCTCAGACTTGACATTTAAAGTTGCAGTGAAAAAATGTTGAACTCTCCATCTATATTTTTCTTAGAATAAATAGACTGGTGTATATTGTAATAACGACAGAATGAGTTTAAAATAAAATAGGAGAAGGTAGCATATCATCTGGCAGAAACAAAAGAAAACCCAGACTGAATTGAGATATCAGAAATCTCACCCTGACTATAATGATATTCTAGAAGACCTTAAGAACTAATAATGATCTAATATTGAGCAACATCTATGGAGTTTCCTGATGTTCTCTTTCTGTCCTTCTCATTCTTCCTGTAGGACATACATATTACCTAACCTCCTTTCCTTCCCTCTTTACTCTCTCTCATTTACATTATCTCTTAACATGTCTATGGAGAAAGCAGAGCCAAATGGTTAAAACAATGTTCACAGTGAATTTCTCTTTTTTATCTCCTGTAGCTGAAGTTCCTCATTCATAAGGTAGGGATAATGATGTATTGCCTACTTCCTAGAGCAGTTTGAGAATGGAGATGATGATGCATATGAGGTTCTTAGCACAGTGCCCAACATATGGGAAGGAATCAGTCATGTTTTTTATTATCATAATATAATAAGTACTTAGAATTGATACCTCAATTTAATGTCTCATATACTCTTTCAGATGTGTTATAATTATCTACAATATTAAAGGATAATAGTAAACCCTCTCCAATCTATAAAACTCTGCAACTTAATGTTGGGTTTATATATTCAAGTTACTGAGATCCTCAGAACTCCACAGAAATATTGAGTGAGTTTTTCCCTTGAATACCGAAAACTCTTGAACTAGGTAGGAATACACATGTTCATTCTCTCTCTCTCTCTCTTTCTCTGTCCTTTTCTCACATCTCATGTGAGAGGAATGTGATGCCCACATTTCAATTTCATATCTCATTCTCCTGGTTGTTATGACTTATTGGGAAGAAATCCCGGGAACTCAGCACTGGTAAAGATAGAAGTTAATCTGATTTGCACCATCTGACCTCATCTGGAGCCCTCTAGATAGTCACCTACTTAGTTCACTCACCCTGCTTCTAACATGGTCATGCTCCTGTCTTATGTGGAAGGAAAGCATGGAGCAAGGAAAATCAAAAAGAAAATTAACAGCTGAGCTACAGCATCTTATGCATTAATTTCTTTCTTTTTATAGAATATCTTAGATGAGGCCAGGATCAAGATTATAAGGAAGCCCCAAAGAATATAAAAAAGATTAATTCCCTATAATGAATAAGTATAGATGTGTTACATCAAAGATGGGCTCTGCACATGGTACATTTTATGGCAAACGTTGTAATAGTTTGATTAGGGATCAAAATAGCCCATAGCTCATTTGAGAAAATATCAAGAAAGCTTTTATATCTAATGAAAAGTTTCAACAAATTTTTCAGTTTTACAACAGCAACAGATAATAGTAGCTTTAGCTATTTTCTAGTTCAAGAGAAGATTTCCTCATAAAATGTTCAGATTTGGCACTTTCCTTTGAGGTTGTAATATAATTCAAATTTAAAAGCATCTACTCTTCTATTTTTGTGGGGTATTTATTACTGTGCGTGTATGATAAAAGGTATGCACCCTAGCACAAGAAGAACATACATACACACACACATTCAAAATATTTCAGTTCAACAATCCAGTTTCCCTTTTTGAAGTGCTCTCATTAACCCTTGAGAACTCACGAACTTCTGCTTTTGAGAATAATATTGCCTTTCAAAGCCAAATGATTGTACCAGGAAGTCCAAATTTTCACTTCTCACTCTAGTGCACAATACAATCAAGAAAGCTTGTGGAATTTCAAAGATGATGGATTCTTAGAGGCGTACTTTAGTTTGTTAATTCAGAAAAGAACAGAGCAGACTAAGTCATTTTGAAGGATGGGGATTGTTCTCATCAAAAATTCCTTCTGTTTCCTCTTGGAGATGCACTCTAGCTTTGTACAAGCTTTTTAGAGATAAGACTGAGACAAGCCAGGAGTTGTACAAAGAAAACAGACTTTGATATTAATTGTATATGAAACCCAGCAACGGGTCAGGCCCAAACATAACAAAAATGGGACATTCACAATAGAAAAAGTTGGCCCAAACAAACAAGACCTTACTACTCCCTTCTGACTCCTCTGCAGTCCACAGTGTACTATTAACATCGTGGTTGGCTAAGCAAAAATTCTCAAGATATGAATCCTTCTAAGAAGGCCATGGTAAAGCCACAAGCCAGAGAAGTCAGGATTGGCAAGGCTGTCACCTCTTCTCCTGTGCCACCATCGTTCTTATGCTCTACATCTCAAATCTCAACCTGGCCAAGATCTGCTTTCCGTCCATGGAAGGCTGAAGTGTTTGCAGGTGGCTGTACCACCTGCCACCATGGAGATTCAGCCAAAACACAGCTCTCTCCAGACTGTGTGGCTGGGGGTTTGGATAAACACTAAGATGACTCAGAGACAGGGGCGGAAGCAGACTCTTCAAAGACTAATTGGTAAGAGATCCAAACAGATTCAAAGGTGGGGAGAGAGTAGGAAGAGTGAGTGAGGGTTAAATAATGTGTATGAATGATTCTCTTCTCCTACCTGTTTCCAGTGCCTCTCCTCATCTCTTCCTTCCATTCTATGATGGATGGCTGCTGGAATAAATGTGCTCCACTTTAGATTGCATAGTCCCACCCTGTGTTGGGCTCCACACTGGGCATGGAGATTACTTTAAAAAAAAAAATAGATTGCACAGTCCTTATTAAGAACAGATGATTAAGACCTGGAATTTGTATATTTTTGTTTTTCTTTTATTCTTGAGACTACTTCTGCTTCTCTCTATTCCCCACTGAATCTTTTTCCTGAACTTTAAATTTAATGTTTCCTGTCAGAAGAATTTACTATATCTCCTATCCCTGGGATGATAGAGACATCTAAAAAGGAGAGAAAAAAATACTTTGGATCATCATGTGAAGATCATTAGCATCAAAAGCTATTGTTTCCCCTATTTTTATTTATTTTTCTAAACTTTATTTTATTATGTTGTGTTAATCACCATACATTTCATCATTAGTTTTTTTCTTTAAAATTTTTTATTGTTATGTTAATCACCATACATTACATCATTAGTTTTTGATGTAGTGTTCCATGATTCATTGTTTGCATATAACACCCAGTGTTCCATTCAATACGTGCCCTCTTTAATACCCATCACCAGGCTAACCCATCCCCCCACCCCCTCTCCTCTAGAACCTTCAGTTTGTTTCTCAGAGTCCATAGTCTCTCATGGTTCGTCTCCCCCTCCGATTTCCCTCCCTTCATTTTTCCCTTGCTACACTCTTCTTCTTCTTCTTCTTTTTTTTTTTAACATATAATGTATTATTTGTTTCAGAGGTACAGGTCTGTGATTCAACAGTCTTACACGATTCACAGTGCTCACCATAGCACATACCCTCCCCAATGTCTATCACCCAGCCACCCCATCCCTCCCACCTGCCACCACTCCAACAACCCTCAGTTTGTTTCCTGAGATTAAGAATTCCTCATATCAGGGAGATCATATCATACATGTCTTTCTCTGATTGACTTATTTCACTTACATAATACCCTCTAGTTCCAGACACATCACAGCAAATGGCAAGATTTCAGGGTTTTTTGTTGATGGCTGCATAATATTCCATTGTATATATATACCACTTCTTCTTTATCCATTCATCTGTTGAGGCACATCTTGGCTCTTTCCATAGTTTGGCTATTGTGGACATTGCTGCTATAAACATTGGGGTAAATGTACCCCTTTGGATCACTACATTTGTATTGTTGGGGTAAATACCCAGTAGTGAAATTTCTGGGTGATAGGGTAGCTCTATTTTCAACTTTCTGAGGAACCTCCATACTGTTTTCCAGAGTGGCTGCACCAGCTTGCATTTCCACCAACAGTGTAGGAAGGTTCCCCTTTCTCTGTATCCTCACCAACATCCGTCGTTTCATGACTTGTTAATTTTAGCCATTCTGACTGGTGTGAGGTGGTATCTCACCAAGGCTTTAATTTGGATTTCCCTGATGCTGAGTGATGTTGAGCACTTTTTCATGTGTCTGTTGGCCATTTGGATATCTTCTTTGGAAAAATGTCTGTTCATGTCTTCTGCCCATTTCTTGATTAGATTATTTGTTCTTTGGGTGTTGAGTTTGGTAAGGTCTTTATAGATGTTGGATACTAACCCTTTGGCTGATATGTCATTTGCAAATATCTTCTCCCATTCTGTCAGTTGACTGTTGGTTTTGTTGACTGTTTCCTTTGCTGTGCAAAGCTTTTTATCTTGATCAAGAACCATACGATCCTCTAAATAGATGCAGAAAAAGCATTTGACAAAGTACAGCATCCTTTCTTGATCAAAACTCTTCAGAGTGTAGGGTTAGAGGGTACATACCTCAATATCATAAAAGCCATCTATGAAAAACCCACAGCTAATATCATTCTCAATGGGGAAAAGCTATGGCAGGGATGTCCACCATCACCACTGCTATTCAACATACTATTAGAAGTCCTAGCCACAGCAATCAGACAACAAAGAGAAATAAAAAGCATCTGAATCAGCAAAGAAGTTAAATTCTCACTTTTTGCAGATGATATGATACTTTATGTGGAAAACCCAAAAGACTCCACCCCAAAACTGCTAGAACTCATACAGGAATTCAGTAAAGCGGCAGGATATAAAATCAGTGCACAGAAATCAGTGGCATTCCTATACACCAACAACAAAACAGACAAAAGAGAAATTAAGGAGTCGATCCCATTTACAATTGCACCCAAAACCATAAGATACTCAGGAGTAAATCTAAAGAAGCAGAGAATCTGTACTCATGAAACTATAACATACTCATGAAAGAAATTGAGGAAGATACAAGGAAATGGAAAAATGTTCCATGCTCATGGATTGGAAGAACAAATATTGTGAAGATGTCAATGCTACCTAGCGCAATCTACACATTTAATGCAATCCGTATCAAAATACCATCCACTTTTTTCAAAGAAATAGAACAAATAATCCTAAAATTTGTATGGAACCAGAAAAGACCCTGAATAGCCAGAGGAATGTTGAAAAAGAAAAGCAAAGCTGGTGGCATCACAATTCTGGACTTCAAGCTCTATTACAAAGCTGTCATTATCAAGACAGTATGGTACTGGCACAAAAACAGACACATAGATCAATGGAACAGAATAGAGAGCCCAGAAATGGACCTGCAACTCTAAGGTCAACTAATCTTCGACAAAGCAGGAAAGAATGTCCAATGGAAAAAAGACAGTCTCTTCCACAAATGGTGTTGGGAAAATTGGACAGCCACATGCAGAAGAATGAAACTGGACCATTTCCTTACACCACACAAAAATAGACTCAAAATGGATGAAAGACCTAAATGTGAGACAGGAATCCATCAAAATCCTAGAGGAGAACACAGGCAACAACCTCTTTGACCTCAGCCGCAGCAACTTCTTCCTAGAAACATTGCCAAAGGCAAGGGAAGCAAGGGCAAAAATGAACTATCACACTTCATCAAGGGCTATCTTTTATTCATTTATTTATTAAGTGTTTACAATGTGTTATAGACTGAAGTTAATATTTTACATGGATAACTCATAACCATCCCAACAACTCTGCAAATAGCTTTTTTATATGTATTTTTGGTTGAAGACATTGAGACACACAGATACTAAATGACTTGACAATGTTATCTCTGAAAGAGGAAGACAGAAAATATCTGCCAGGAGGACCAGGTAGTGCAGGAATTAATAAAAGTCAACATTTAGGGAGCATATGCCCTATGCCATGACTCTACCACATACTGGATATATATTAACACCTCTGTCATCACTTAGAGTTATATGAAGTAGTCTCATTTTAACAGATGACAAAACTTATTAGAGCTGAGTCAAGTTGATGGCAAATATGATGGTTAATTCTATGTGTCAACTTGGCTAGGCTCTGGTGGCCAGTTTTTTGGTGCAACATCAGCCTAAGTGTTGCTGCAGAGGTGTTTTTTTGATGCAATTAACATTTAAATTAACAGACGTTGAGAAAGCAGATAACCCTCCATAATGTGGGTGGACCTTAGGCAATCAGTTGAGGACCTTAGGAGCAAAGGCTGAGGTTCCCTGAAGGAATTCTCCTCAAGTTTATAACACACAAATGCTGCCTAAGTTCCAGCTGGCTGCCCTGTGGTATTTGAACTCAAGATGGCAACCATCAACTCTCACCTGAATTTGCAGCCAACTTGCTTGCCCTGTGGATTTCTGACTTGCCAGCCTCACAACTGTCTGAGTCAATTCCTTAAAATCTCTACTCTCCCCTCCTCCTTAATCTTAACTAAAATGATAATTATGATAATGATAAATACTATGGTAATAATTATATTTCTCCAAGCACATAAATTGGGGAAGAATTGTAAGAATTATATTGGAAGAATTAATTGGAAGAATTATAACCTAGATATATCTATATGTAGATCTTGATCTAGCTATATATAACTATACTGATAGATAGATGGATAGATGTAGGTAGATGATAAACAACTGGATCTATATGTCTATCATCTATCTATCTATCTATCTATCTATCTATCTATCTATCTAATCTATTTATCTATCATCTATATCATCTATCTATCTAATCTGTATCAGCTTTTTTTTTTTAAGATTATTTATTTATTTATTTGAGAGAGAGAGAGAGAGCACATGAGAGAGGGAGGGTCAGAGGGAGAAGCAGACTTCCCACTGACAAAGGGGCCCAATGTGGGACTCGATCCCAGGACTCCAGGATCACGACCTGAGCTGAAAGCAGTCACCCAACCACTTGAGCCACCCAGGCACCCATCTATATCAGCTTTTATTGCAGTAACAAATAGCCTTAATATTTCCATTGTTTTAAACATACATTTCTTTTTCATATACACAAAAACAGCAGTCTGCCCTTAGATTAGGCAGCTCTGGGCTGTTCCAGGCTTCTGGGCTATGCTGGACCTGGTTCCATATGTCTTCTTGTTTCAGAAATAAATCTAAAATGGTAGTTCCCCTATGGGACATAATTTTCTTATACATAGAGGTCAAGAAATAGAGACGGAAACATGCACAAGTGCATTTAAAGCTTTGGCTCACATGTGGTGTATGGTATATTTTTTCACATTTAATTGTCCAAAGGAAACCATATGCCCAAGCCCAAAGGCAATTAGGCAAGAAAGTATATTCTGTTTACTGGAAAACATGGCAAGTGTGGGGAAAAAATGAATAGTTATGAACACATAATACAGTCTACTACATTTTGTAGTCTATATTCTTTGTACCACAATGCTTTAACATTATCTGTAGAAGATGAACATAATGATATGCTCTTTCTAAAGCCATTTAACTAATTGGGTGATAAATTGACCTTAGGAAAAGGCGATCTATGTCCTTACCTATAGGGAAGACCCATATTGAAGACAATATTTTAAAGTGAAATATTGGAAAAAATACCAGGTATTTTTAAGGAGGCTGGTGAGCTATCACAACCCATATGTACATATTTTTCTTCATGTTAAAAACAAATTTAAGAAATCACTGACGGCAGTGCCTGGGTGGCTCAGTCAGTTAAAGCTCCAACTCTTGATTTTGGCTCAGGTCATGATCTAAGGGTTGTGAGATTGAGCCCCACGTCAGGCTCTGTGCTGGGTGTAGAGCCTGCTTAAGACCCTCTTTCTCTCCCTCTCCCTCTGCCCTTCTCCACTGCTCACATACGCTCTTTCTCTCAAAAAAAAAAAAAAAATCACTGACAAATTTTTCAACTCTCCAAATTTGCACAATTCCACAAATGGTTACATTTATTCATTGAGGATTTACTGAGTAGATATGAACCTTGAAAGGTATTGAATTTTATAATTGAGATACTTGGACTAATCACTCCTACCCCACCCATAACCTTCAACGAAGATTTTACTCCTATTTCTTTTCCTTATAACATCTGGCTAGACAAGCACAAATATCTTCTTTGAAAATCACTTGGTGAGCATGATCACCCATGCTTGAATTCAGTCATGTAATTGAATTTATCTTGCTGGTTTTAACACTTCTAATGTTTGATGAAATTCATTCTGGTGTCTGCCTTACTTTCTCTTCAAGCTGACGGTGTGTGTGTGTGTGTGTGTGTGTGTGTGTGTGTGTATGTGTGTAATATCCTTGGCCCTAAGTTCCACTTATTGATATCAATTAAATAAAACATGTCATCTAAGCAATTATATCAGCCTATTGATAGCTGATTGGGTAAATTTTCCAGATCTTACTCTGACATCTTATATAGAAGACATTGTGTAAACACAGAGTCACTGCAAATTAATTAGACCACCGGACATGTAAATAATATAAAGTTAAAATGTTTTTAATGGGTTTGCTTTCATTAATGGTGGGCAGGGGTATACTGACTCTGTATTAAATTAAAAAAATGCTGAAGGGTGAGGGAAATGGGAAGTTGTCATTTACTGGGTATAAAGTTTCGGTTATATCAGATGACTAAGTTCTAGAGATTGGCTATGTAACACAGTACCTATAGTATCTTGCCCTTCAGAGTTTAAGAGGGTGAATCTCATGTTAATTATTCTTATCTCACATATACATACATGCACAAAGCAAAGGGACACAAAGAAACCCTGGAAGGGGTAAGATATCTATACTGTAGATCACCTTGACTTTGTGGTGATGGTATCACTAGTGTTTGCATATGTCTACATTTATCAAATTGTACATATTAAATATGTGCAGTTCTTGGTATGTTAATTATAACTCAGTAAAGCTGTTAAAAATTACATACAGACATCATTAAATTCATCCTCACAACTGAATATTAATATTGGTGCTATAATCCCAATCTATTTATGAGTCTCAGAGCTATTAAATGATAGTTACACTTTTATATATCAAAACACAGTACCTTTCCTGCATATCTATCAGTTACTATTTTTTTTAAGTTTTTTAAAAAAAATTATTTAAGAAATCTCTACACCCAACAAGGGACTTGAACTTTGGCCCTGAGATCAAGAGTCGCATGCTCCTCTGACTGAGTCAGCCAGGTCCCCCAGAGTTACTTTTGTTTCATAGGAGAAATACTTATTTCTGTGATTCTCTTAAGAACACCTTATGTCATGGAGCTTTGACTAGATTCATAGTCATAATAATAATAATAATAATAATAATAAAACAGTCATGATCTTTACCCTTTTAGAATTATTGATGAGTTAATTTCTGTGACATCAAGATGGACATAATTCTCATAGCACATTGAGCAATTTATTTATTTATTTATTTATTTATTTGAGAGAAAGGAGAGAGAGAGAACATGAGCAGGAGGATGGGCAGAAGGAGAGGGAGACAGAGAATCCTTAAGCAGACTCCCACTGAGCGTGGAGCCTGACATGTGGCTCAATCCCAGGACCTAGAGATCATGACCTGAAATGAAACCAAGAGTTGGATGCTCTACCAACTGAGTGACCCAGGTGTCCCAGCACATCAAGCAATTTAGACAGTTTTAAAATCATGGCAGGCACATGTTATTAAGGAATAGGAATAGAATTTTTACATCACAGTTCAAAATATATACAATACCTCATTTATCTTCAGGCCAATGGCTTAAAGAGGGATTAAGCAATATGGTCTTTTTCTAAGGACTAGATCAGTTAAGCACTGTAAGGACTTAATTCTAGAAGAACTTAAAACAATAAATTCTTATAATTTCATTAATAGTATTTATTAAAAAACACTATAAAATTTGTCCATGCTAAGTAGCTTCATGGGAGGAAACAAATATATGAAATGGAGAAAACAAAACTTTAAAATTATATACTCAAAAATACTTAATAAAATAAGTGATTTCAAACACTCATGGTAAAGTCAACACTGTTTATAATCATGAAAAATTTGAAGGATCCTAAATATCTAAAAATAAGGAAAAATTACTAAAATTTTGACACACCTATAAAATTTAACATTAGGAAGTTATCAATAGAATATAACTTTGTTTTATGACATATAGTCATGAATAGTACAAATCCAACTATAAAATATAGTGAAAATAGAAGAAAAAGAGAAACAAAACATGTTAACTCTAATGCATTTGAGTGATAAAAACATTTACTTTTCCTTTTATTTAACAAGTACTAACATAACATAACAAAATAAAAAAATAAAAAAATAAAAAAATAAAAATAAAATAATGAAAAATGAAAAAAATACTAATGTAGTACTTAGTGATTGACAGGTATAGTTCTCGGCATGTTGTGAATATTAATTCATTTAATCCTGCAAATAACTATAAGGGAGTGCACTCCCTTATATAAGGGACTCCTTTATATAAGTGCACTCCTTTATATAAGTGCATAGCCTTATATAAAGGCTATGCATTAGTTTTCTATTGCTGTATAAATAATACCGTAAAATTAGCAGCTTCATTTTTAAGGCACAGCATCTGTTGGTCAGGACCCCCAGTCATTGTTTAGCTGGGTCCTCTGCTCAGGGTCCCTTGAGCTGTGATCTTACTTCGGCAGGGCTGCATTCTCATCTGGAAGCTCACCTAGGGAAGAATCTGCTTTGGAGTTCATTCACATTGAGCGCAGAATTTGTTTCCTGTGTTTTTATGACTAAAGGTCCCAGCTTCTGACCATCAGCCGGAGGTCACTTTCAGGTTTCTTTATCCTTTCTGTAGGCCATACATGGCATGGCTGTTGGCATTCTCATGGTCAGTAGAGAATCTCTTTTGCTGTAGTCTGCTAAACAAAATCTTATATAATGTAATGGAATTATGGGAATGACATTTCACCTCCTTCACCATATAATGTCGCCACATTAATGGAGTGACATCAAATCATTTTGTCATATTTTATTGATTAGAAGCAAAGTCACAGATTTAGACTATATTCAACAGGAGAGAATCATACAAAGGTATGACTCATTGAAGGTGACCCTAATTTGCACCAGCCATACACTAGTTTATTATCATTTTACATATGAGAAAACTGAGAAAACTGAGATTCAGAGTGATCAAGTAGCTTATGATTAAAAGTTAGTAACAAAAAAGTTTGGATTTGACCTTAAGCGATATGGATCTAGGGTTCTTGCTTTTAATCCTATTTTTTCTAATATTTAATATACATTCAAAGTATATCTATTACGTTTCTCTAATGTGTTAGGTACTATGATAAAGCTGGAAATACTGTTTTTTTTTTAAAGATTTTATTTATTTGAGAGAGAAAGAAAGAGAGTGTGCTCACACAGGAGCAGGGAGGGGGGCAGAGGGAGAGGGAGGAGCAGACTCCCTGCTGAGCAGGGAGCCTGATATGGGGCTCCATCCCGGGACTACCATAATGGCCTCACAATCTTTGGCTGAATCTATGGAAACACTTTTAATTCCTGGCCAGAGTGCTGTTCCCTTCACCATAGTACCTCTAAACACTGTTGCTTCCATCTCCTGAAGCACTTCACCTACCTGCTACTTTCATTCATTTTTCACCCTCTCTCTTCCTCCCTATCCTTCAGGACCATAACTTATGTGTCACTTTTCCTGGAAATCTCCTTTGACTCTACAATTCTAGACTAAGTGTTCTTCTTTGGGTTTCCACAGCACCTCACACTTCTTTAGTCATTGTCTTTATACTTTATTGTATTTGCCACTACCAGAGTATATCATATCCCCACGAGATGATGTACTCTTTGAGGGCAAGGATCATATCTATTCTGTAACAGTATTTCCATCATGGGGTGCCGGCGCGGCTCAGTCAGTTAAGTGTCTACCTTTGGCTCAGGTCATAATCCCAGGGTCCTGGGATGGAGCCCCATATCAGGCTCCCTGCTCAGCAGGGGGTCTGCTCCTCCCTCTCCCTCTGCCCCCCTCCCTGCTCCTGTGTGCGCACACTCTCTTTCTTTCTCTCTCAAATAAAAAAAATAGTGTTTTTGTTTTCTTTGGATAAATACCCAGTAGTGGAATTTTAGTATATATTTCTACATTATAGTCAACAAACATATCTCACTTTTAAAGTCTGCAATATGTACTTTTAATAAGGAACCAAGTAAACAAATATTGACCCCAAACACAAAGCTCTACTAATTTTCCTAAGTGAGCATAATACTGAGAAGAATATGTTTTACCAGCTGAGACACTTATACATTCTTTTCTACCTTCTTTCCTAAAGAGCTCAGGGTTTCATAATGAAAAGGTGCTCCATTAGTTTTAATGGTCTTTCTGTCATGTGGATCTATCTATCTAGTTTTCCATGCTTAGCAGTAGGGAATCAAAAGCCTCAAGAACCTATCTTGTCAGTGCCACAAGATGTGAAATGCTAGAGTATTCCCCAAAATGGGCTGCAGAGCTTTTATTTCGGCAAACAGGACTGCCATGTCACATCAAGAGGAAAGAGTGAGCAACTCAGTGTGAGTCTCAGGATTGTCTCCTCCTCAGCAGGTCAAAAAAGTATCGTGCAAAAAGATTGTCACAGAGAGTCTGCAGTTCTGAATTTGGGAGCATCTGTCCCATTTCCATCAGATCAGAAAGTTCTGTTGGACAGCCTTTGTATATATATTTTCCCTAAGATTTTACAACAGCATGGCTAGCCTTTAAATCCCTCATTCTGAATACCATGAACACCTAGGTGTCCTTGAACCCTAATCGGTCTGAAAAAACTGTGTTCAATCTATGATGCTGCCCCTGAGATCCTGCTATTACCTGGAAGCAGATTGGGAGATACAGCAGGCTGAATAATGATCATCTAAAGAAATTAAGTCCTAATCCTTGGAACTTTAAATCCACCTTATTTGGGAAAAGCGCCTTTGCAGATACAACCAAAGATTTTAAGATGAGGGAATTACCCTCATTTATGCAGATGGGCCCTAAATGCCATCACACATGTCTTCTAAGAGAGAAAGAAAAGGAAAGAACACAGACACACAGAAGATGGGAAGATGGCACAGAGAGAAAGGCAAGCCATGAACCAAGGAATGCCAGCAGCTGCCAGAACCTAGAAGAGGCAAGGAATGGACTTCTAAAGCCTCCAGAGGTTGTGCTGCTTTGCTGACTCCTTGATTTCAGACTTCCAGCTTCCAGAAGTTTGAGAGAACACAGTTATGTTTTCTTAAGATATTCAGTTTGTGGTAATTTGTCATGGCAGCCCTGGGAAAGTAACTCAAGAGGGATAAGATAAGGCTAGAACATGTTTTGTGCATATTAGGAAAGGATTTTATGCGCTGAAGAGAGAGTATTCCGTACACAACCAGCATGGAGAGAGAGTACCTGGACTGGATTTTAGTCTCCATTTAGCTCCTCAGAAGGTACCTTTGTGGAGTGAACAATCTGCCCCACTGTACATGACAATCCTAAGCAGGAAAGAGAGAACGAGATTCTGGGTTTACAGAACAAACTCTAAAAGAAAGAAAACAAGTTCAGATATAAGGCAGGTGGCATGGAGGCCACACTCCAAAAATAGTGATTACAACTTTCTCTTCAGAGTCTTCTCAGAAATGGTTCATGTGAATTTTCTCTGTGACCTCACAATATCCTTGTGTGAGGGACATTAGCCCCATTGCTTCTGAATTCTGTTTGATGCTCTCAGATTAACTTCCAAATATTCTCTTCTCTTTCTTAGTTTCCTGTCACCATTGGGTTGACTAGGCAGAATCATTTTCTTCTATAAAGAGTTTAATTAGGCAATTCTTTCAGGAAGCCTATCAGGTCTGGGTTGATTAAGATTGCTTTCAGAATGATATTTAATTGGGATAATGGTTTAAATTGGTTATTGATGGGGGAAGATTTGATTGTGACTAGCTTAATTCCCTCTGGATGAGAGTAGAAAGCTTTCCCGGCTTGTCTTTAGTTCCTTGAATAACTTGAAAAAAATATATTAGGCATGAAAATGAGGGATTGAGTTAATGCTTGGCTAAGGTGAGCCAAGAATGTAGCCAAACAATTAGGAGTGTAAACTCTCTAGAGGAGACACGCTCTAAGTGACAAGATGATCCATTTATGCAAAGTTGGCTGTGAATTTCATGCTAATTCTCTGCCTGCACACATATAGCAGGGGTCAGAGGCAGGCACGTGCAGGGTAAGGAGCAGCTAAGATGGCCAGAACTCTGCCAGGGATAGAGCAAGGCACTTGGTACTCCATCCCTTTAATCACTACACTGCTCTGAGCAGAAGCTTCATCATCCTCACTTAACAAGGCTCTGAGATACCCAATAAATCATCTGAGACCACACAAGGAGTGAGTGGTGATTGGTCTCTTCAAAGCCCAGGTCCCTGGAAGTCTGGTGCTAGTTCATTCATTCAGCAACCATTTAATAAATACCTACTGTGAACTGTGCACTCTTCCAGGCACTTGGGATAAAGCAGTCTAGAACAGATCCTATCATCAAGAATCTTACATCCAGCTAAGGGATTCAGACAGTCAGTGAATACAAAAGGGAAGACATGATACATCAGGGTAAGAAGTCAAATGTCCCCAAACATACTCTGCTCTCCTTCATTCTTTCTTCTCATTTTCTGAGAAGCTATTGTCTTTGTCAGGGACCCACAGGGTCAGAGACTCAAACCTCAAGAAGTGAGTTTCCAAAAGACAGCCTATAAGCAGAGAGGGGCAATGTGAAGAACGACTGGTTTATACATAAGGAGATACAAGGTGAGTTTTTAAATATATTTTTTTAAAGATTTTATTTATTTATTTGAGGGGAAGCATAAGCGGGAGGGAGGGGCAGAGGGAGAGGGAGAAGCAGACTCCCCTCTGAGCAGGAAGCCTGATGTGGGGCTACATCCCAGGACCCTGAGATCATGACCTGAGCCAAAGGCAGCCACTTAACCGACGGAGCCACCCAAGCGCCCCTAAAATAAGGTTTTAATAATTCTCTGCTTTGCAATTCTCAAATCACCCCACCTAATTTCTTTATCATATCATTTATTTGCTAATCATTGATGCTCTGGGACAAACAGGAGCAAATTCTTACTTGAGTGTAGGTTTCTATGATAATACCACTGAGGTTGAAACCTGGCCCTGTCACCCACTAGTTGAGCATCAGATTTTTGTTGTTGTTTTGCTTTGTTTTATATCTGCCAAGGGCACTGAAGAGTGGGTAAGCTCAGGGGAAGTATTTAGGATGGGGCCTGGTATGAGTGCAATAGTAGCCCCTTATCTTTGGGTCATACATCTCCAGACACCCCATGCATTCCTGAAACCATGGCTGGTACAGAACCCTATATATACTATGATTTTCCTATACATACATACTTATGATAAAGTTTAACTTATAAATTAGGTGCAGTAAGAGATTAACAACAATAACTAATCATGAAATACAATAATTATAATAATATTCTGTAACAAAAGTTATGTGAATGTGGTCTCTCTCTCAAAATATCTTATTGTACTTAACTCATCCTTCTTTTTGCGATGATGTGAAATGATAAAATGCCTAGGTGACAAAATGAAGTGAGGGGAATGGTGTAGGCATTGCAAGGTAGTGTTAGGCTACTATTGACCTTCTGACCGTATATCAGAAGGAGGATCATCTGCTTCCAGACCCTGGTTGACCACGGGTAAGTGCAACCAAAGAAAGCAAAACTGGGTAAGTGAGGACTGCTGTAAATACTCAATAAATGTTAGCTATTAATACTAATCATCGTATTCCTTCAAGATATTTTATGGAAAAAGCAATAGGTTGGGGCCTGGGCCTCATTCTTGGGGACAAAGATCTGAGGCTTCATTCTGTCCCCAATCGCATTCCCAGTTTGCCCTGCAATTGACTCTCTCCCTCATGTGTGTCACACCCTGTAGCTGAGTCCTACCTTCTCCTCACACAGGCAGAGCGTTTGCTTGTCAACTTGAATGTCTGTGCCCTTGAGTTATGCCTTTGCTTTTCCATGCCTGCGTGGCCTTCAGTAAGTTTCCTAAACATCCAGGCCTGGTGTGCCTGGGTGGCTCAGTCCGTTAAGCACCTGACTTCAGCTCAGGTTATGATCTTAGGGTCCTGGGATCGAGCCATGTCAGGCTTCCTGCTCAGCAGGGAGACTGCTTGTCTCTCTCTCTCTGCCCCTCCCCTGCTCATGCTCTCTCTGTCTTTCAAACAAATAAATAAAATCTTAAAAGAAAGTCACATCTGGCCCTTGGTTAAAACAAGGTTCCTTGTTTTTAATAATAAGATAGCAACTCCATCCCAGCATTGTTATAGTGATTAATCATTGCTAACAGTACCTTATATTTATTGATAACTTATTTTCATCAAGCAGTGGGCAAATACTTTATAAGAACATCACCTTTTTTCTTCATAATGACCCTGTCTAGTGAGTATTATTTTTCTTAATTTGTTTACAGATAAGCAAACTGAAGCTTAGTGACTGAACGTGATATGAGATTGAATATGAAAAAGTAACATGAAATTAAATAATAGGAGTGACACAACACAGGAACCATGGTACAACATCCTTTAGAGGACCCGTGTGTGAGGTCACTGTGGTTATGTACAATTTCCAAAAGGCATTGCTTTAAATTTAAACTGGGACCTAAAGGACCCAGAAGATTTTGGTGGGCCAAGGTAGCAAAAAATGCTAGCTGAAGGTGTAGGTTTAATTTCAAAAACGATATCCCTATGCCTTTTTTTCATAACTCATTTCTGAAAAAAGAATGTGTCTTAAAAATTGAATACATTTTAGGCCATGGTATTTATTTTTTCTTTAAAAATCTATAGTTAAAACAATGATTTTGTTTTGTTTTGTGGTTGTCTAAAAAATTAATGTTTAAGGGGGAAGGAGCAAGATGGTGGAGGAGTAGGAGACCTAAATTTTGTCTGGTCCCAGGAATTCAGCTAGATAGGGATGAAACCATTCTGAACACCTACGAACTCACAGGGGATCGAAGAAAAGAATAGAGGAACTATCTGAACAGAAAAGTGACCACTTTCTGGAAGGTAGGATGTGTAGAGAAGTGAATCCGAGGTGATATTTGGGAAGGTAGATGGCGGGGGAGGGGACCTCCGTCAGCTGCTACAGGCAAGTGATAGAGCAGCAGAGCACAAAATTGGAACTTTTAGAAGTCGCCTTGGCTGAGGGACATCGCTCCAGTGGCTAAGCGGGGGGTGGAACCCTCGCTGGGACAGTGTGGTCTCAGGAACTACAGGTCACAGAAAGACCCGGGGTGCCTGAGTGTGGCAGAGCTCCCAGGTATTGGAGCGGGAAAGCCGGCTGCAGAGACGGAGCCAAGGAGTGGGCTCTCAGCTTGGGGTTGCCATAAACCCTGATCCGCAGTACAGTTGGGCAACTACTCTTCTAGCAGGGACCGAACAAGAGGCAGATCCGGGGAGAATCCCCTTCCTCTCACTGGAGGAGTGGTGCAGGAGTGCACCGCAGGGATCTGCTGGGTTTGGAGACTCCACACCAAGTCGGGTGCCAGAGATAGAAACGCTGGGTCACAGGCTGGGTGAGCACGGAGTGCGGCCAGAGACTGGGGAGACGGGAGTGACTGACTGCTTTTCTCTGGGGGTTCACGGAAGAGTGGGGCCCCGAGTTCTTGGCTCCTCTGGGGCAGAGAATGGGAGGCCGCCATTTTCATTCTTGTCCTCCAAAGCTGTACAGAAATCTTGCAGAGAACAAAAGGTACGGAGAGCAAACCTGAGCAGATTACTTAGCCTGGACGGACAAGGGCTGGGCAATTCCACCTCCGGCAAAGACATCTGGGAACCACGGCAACAGGCCCCTCCCCCAGAAGATCAGCACGGACATCCAGCAAGCCAAGACCAAGCTTACCTATCAATGAGAACGGCAGAACTCCAGCACTAGGGGAATACTGCACATAGAATTCATGGCTTCTTTCCCATGATTCTTTAGTCTTTCAAAGTTAATTTATTTTTTTAACTTTCTTTTTCTTTCTTTTATTTTTTTTGAATTTTTCTTTTTCCCTTTTCCAACCAACATCTTATCAATACCTTTTTTAAAAAAATCTTTTTTATTTTTCAATTTAGAGTTATATTCTATGCCTTCAGAGTAGTTAAACTTATTATATATATATATATATATATATATATATATGTCGTTCTCTCTTTAAAATTTTGGGATACAGTTTCTTCTAACAGACCAAAATAAACTCTAAATCTCTAGTGTATGGCTTTGTTCTACTCTCCTGCCTGATCACATTCTCTCCCTTTTTTTTCTTTTTTTTTTAAATCCTCTTCTTTCCTTTTTCAACCAAATTCTTATCAATTCCTTTTATAAAATCATTTATAATTTTCATCTTTACAGTCATATTCCAACCCTTCTTTATATTAACCCTTATTTTTGTACATATATAAGCTTTTCTTTTTTTAAAATTTAGGGAGGCACTTTCTCCTAACAGACCAAAAAATGTCTCAAATCCACTGTGTGGCACTGATCTGTGCATCAGCCTGATCATATTTGATTATATTCTGTTTGTTTGTTTGTTTTTATCTTTCTCATTTTTTTTTTCTTTTTTCTTCCTATCCCTTTCTGTTCCCCTGGTTTCAGGTCTCTTCTGATTTGTTTAGTGTGTATTTTTCTGGGGACGTTGTTACCCTGTTAGCATTTTGTTCTCTCATTAATCTATTCTCCTCTGGACAAAATGACAAGATAGAAAAAATCACCTCAAAAAAAAAAAAAAAAGAACAAGAGGTAGTACTGACTACCAGGGACCTGATCAATACAGACATTAGTAAGATGTTGGAACTGGAGTTCAGAATGATGATTTTAAAGATACTAGCTGGGCTTGAAAAAAGCATGGAAGATATTAGAGAAACACTTTCTGGAGAAATAAAATAACTAAAATCTAACCGAGTCAAAATCAAAAAGGCTATTAATGAGGTGCAATCAAAAATGGAGGCTCTAACTGCGAGGATAAATGAGGCAGAAGAGAGAATTAGTGATATAAAAGACCAAATGATGGAAAATAAAGAAGCTGAGAAAAAGAGAGAGAAACAACTATGGGATCACGAGGGCAGAATTCGAGAGATAAGCAGTAAGTTAAGACAAAACAACATTAAAATAACTGGGATACCAAAGGAGAAGAAAGATAGAGAGGAGCAGAAGGTATATTGGAGCAAATTATAGCAGAGAACGTCCCGAATTTGGGGAAGGATACAGGCATCAAAATCCAGGAGGCACAGAGAACCCCCTTCAAAATAAAAAAAAATAGGTCAACACCCTGACCTCTAATAGTAAAACTTAAGAGCCTCAGAGACAAAGAGAAAATCCTGAAAGCAGCTCGAGACAAGGGATCTGTAACCTACAATGGTAGAAATGTTAGATTGGCAACAGAAATATCCACAGAGACCTGGCAGGCCATAAAGGACTGGCATGATATATTCAGAGCACTAAATCAGAAAAATATGCAGCCAAACATACTCCAGCTAGGCTGTCATTGAAAATAGAAAGAGAAATAAAAAGCTTCCAGGACAAACAAAAACTAAAGGAATTTGCAAATGCGAAACCGGCCCTACAAGAAATATTAAAAAGGGTCCTCTAATAAAGGAGTGAGCCTAAAGGTAACACAGACCAGAAAGGAACACAGACAATATAGAGTAACAGTCACCTTACAGGCAATACAATGGCACTAAATTCATATCTTTCAATAGTTACCCTGAATGTAAATGGGCTAGATGCCCAAATTAAAAGACACAGGCTAACAGATTAGATGAAAAAACAAGACCCATTGATATGCTGTCTGCAAGAGACTCATTTTAGACCCAAAGACACCCCAAGATTGAAAGTGAGGGGGTGGAAAACCATTTACCATGCTAATGGATACCAAAAGAAAGCTGGGGTGGCAATCCTTATATCAGACAAATGAGATTTTAAACCAGACTGTAATAAGAGATGAGGAAGGACACTATATCCTACTTAAAAGGTCTATCCAACACGAAGATCTAACAATTGTAAATATCTATGCCCCTAACATGGGAGCAGCCAATTAAAAACAAAAGCAAAGAAACACATTGACAACAGTACAGTAATAGTGGGGGACATTAACACCCCCTTGACTGAAATGGACAAATCATCTAAGCAAAAGATCAATGAGGAAATAAAGACTTTAAATGACACACTGGACCAAATGGACTTCACAGACATATTCAGAACACTCCATCCCAAAGCAACAAAGTACACATTCTTCTCTAGTGCCCATGGAACATTCTCCAGAATAGATCACATCCTAGGTCACAAATCAGGTCTCAACCAGTACCAAAATATTGGGATCATTCCCTGCATATTTTTGGACCACAATGCTTTGAAACTAGAACTCAATCACAAGACGAAAGTCGGAAAGAACTCAAATTCATAGAGGCTAAAAAGCATCCGACTAAAGAATGAATGGGTCAACCATGACAAAAAGAGGAATTAAGAAAATTCATGGAGACAAATGAAAATGAAAACACAACTGTTTAAAATCATTGGGATGCAGCAAAGGCAGTCCTAAGAGGAAAGTATATAGCAATACAAGCCTGTCTCAAGAAACAAGAAAGGTCTCAAATACACAACCTAACCCTACACCTAAAGGAGCTGGAGAAAGAACAGCAAATAAAGCCTAAACCCAGCAGAAGAAGAGAAATAATAAAATCAGAGCAGAAATCAATGAAATAGAAACCAAAAAAAAAAAAAAAAAAAAAAAAAAACAGTAGAACAGATCAACGAAACTAGGAGTTGGTTCTTTGAAAGAATTAACAAGATTGATAAACCCCTGGCCAGACTCATCAAGAAGAAAAGAAAAATGACCCATATAAATAAAATCATGAATGAAAGAGGAGAGATCACAACAAACACCAAAGAAATACAAACAATTATAAGAACATATTATGAGCAACCATATGCCAGCAAATTAGATAATCAGGAAGAAAGAGATGCATTCTTAGAGATGTATAAACTACCAAAATTGAACCAGGAAGAAGTAGAAAACCTGAACAGACTTATAACCACTAAGGAAATTGAAGCAGTAATCAAAAATCTCCCAACAAACAAAAGCCCAGGGCCAGATGGTTTCCCAGGGGAATTCTACCAAACATTTAAAGAAGAATTAACACCTATTCTTCTGAAACTGTTCCAAAAAATGGAAATGGATAGAAAACTTCCAAACTCATTTTATGAGGCCATCATTACCTTGACCCCAAACCAGACAAAGACCCCATCAAAAAGGAGAATTACAGACCAATATCCTTGATGAACATGGACGCAAAAATTCTCACCAAAATACTAGCCAATAGGATCCAACAGTACCTTAAAAGGACATTCACCACAACCAAGTGGGATTTATCCCTAGGCTGCAAGGTTGGTTCAACAACCACAAATCAATCAACGTGATACAATACATTAATAAAAGAAAGAATAAGAACCATATGATCCTCTCAATAGATGCAGAAAAAACATTTGACTAAGTACAGCATCCTTTCTTGATCAAAACTCTTCACAGTGTAGGGATAGAGGGTACATACTTCAATATCATAAAAGCCATCTATGAAAAACCCACAGCAAATATCATTCTCAATGGGGAAAAATTGAAAGCTTTTCCCCTAAGGTCAGGAACACGGCTGGGATGTCCACTATCACCACTACTATTCAACATAGTACTAGAACTCCTAGCCTCAGCAATCAGACAACAAAAACAAGTAAAAGACATCCATTGGCAAAGAAGAAGTGAAACTCTCACTTTTTGCAGATGATGTGATACTTTATGTGGAAAACCCAAAAGACTCCACCCCAAAACTGCTAGAACTCATACAGGAATTCAGTCAAGTAGCAGGCTATAAAATCAATGCAGAGAAATCAGTGACATTTCTATGCACCAACAGCAAGACAGAAGAAAGAGAAATTAAGGAGTCGATCCCATCTACAATTGCACCCAAAACCCTAAGATACCTAGGAATAAATCTAACCAAAGAGGCAAAGAATCTGTACTCAGAAAACTATAAAATGCTCGTGAAAGTAATTGAGGAAGACACAAAGAATTGGAAAAATGTTCCATGCTCATGGTTTGGAAGGACAAATATTGTGAAATGTCAATGCTACCTAGCGCAATCTACACATTTAATGCAATCCGTATCAAAATACCATCCACTTTTTTCACAGAAATGGAACAAATAATCCTAAAATTTGTAGGCAACCAGAAAATACCATGAATAGCCAGAGGAATGTTGACAAAGAAAAGCAAAGCTGGTGGCATCACAATTCTGGACTTCCAGCTCTATTACAAAGTTGTCATCATCCAGACAGTATGGTACTGGCACAAAAACAGACACATAGATCAATGGAACAAAATAGAGAGCCCAGAAATGGACCCGCAACTCTATGGTTAACTCATCTTTGACAAAGCAGGAAAGAATGTCCAATGGAAAAAAGGCAGTCTCTTCAACAAATGGTGTTGGAAAACTTGGACTGCTACATGCAGAAGAACGAAACTGGACCATTTCCTTACACCACACACAAAGATAGACTCAAAATGGTTGAAAGACCTAAATGTGAGACAGGAGTCCATCAAAATCCTAAAGGAGAACACAGGCAGCAACCTCTTCGACCTCAGCTGCAGGAATTTCTTCCTAGAGACATTGCCAAAGGCAAGGGAAGCAAGGGCAGAAATGAACTATTCGGACTTCATCAAGATAAAAAGCTTTTGCATAGCAAAAAAACAGTCAACAAAACCAAAAAACAACTGACAGAATGGGAAAAGATATTTGCAGATGACATATCCGATAAAGGCCTAGTGTCCAAAATCTATAAAGAACTTACCAAACTCAATACCCAAAGAACAAATGATCCAATCAAGAATGGGCAGAAGACATGAACAGACATTTTTCCAAAGAAGACATTGAAATGGTTAACAGACACATTGAAAAGTGCTCAACATCGCTCAGCATCAGGGAAATCCAAATCAAAACCTCAATGAGATACCATCTCATGCCAGTCCGAATGCCTAAAATTACAAGTCAGGAAATGACAGATGTTGGCGGGGATGCCGAGAAAGGGGAACCCTTCTATACTGTTGGTGGAAATGCAAGCTGGTGCAGCCACTCTGGAAAACAATATGGAGGTTCCTCAAAAACTTGAAAATAGAGCTACCATACAACCAAGCAATTGCACTACTCGGTATTTACCCCAAAGACACAAATGTAGGGATCCGAAGGGGTGAGTGCACCCCAATGTTTATAGCAGCAATGTCCACAATAGCCAAACTATGGGAAGAGCCAAGATGTCCATCGGCAGATGATTGGATAAAGAAGAAGTGGTATATATATATATATATATATATATATATATATATATATATATATACACAATGGAATATTACGCAGCCATCAAAAGGAATGTAATCTTGCCATTTGCGATGACGTAGATGGATTGGGAGGGTGTTATGCTGAGAGAAATAAGTCAATTGGGGAAAGACATGTATCATATGAGCTCACTGATTTGAGGAATTCTTAATCTCAGGAAACAAACTGAGGGTTGCTGGAGTTGTGAGGGGTGGGAGGGATGGGGTGGCTGTGTGATAGACAATGGGGAGGGTATGTGCTAAGGTGAGCACTGTGAATTGTGTAAGACTGTTGAATCACAGACCTGCACCTCTGAAACAAATAATACATTATATGTTTAAAAAAAAAAAGAAGAAGAAGATAGCAGTAAGGGAAGAATGAAGGGGGGGAAATCGGAGGGGGAGATGAACCATGAAAGACTATGAACTTTGAGAAACAAACTGAGTGTTTGGGCGTCTGGGTGGCTCAGCCGTTAAGCGTCTGCCTTCGGCTCAGGTCATGATCCCAGGGTCCTGGGATCGAGTCCCACATCGGGCTCCCTGCTCCGCGGGAAGCCTGCTTCTCCCTCTCCCACTCCCCCTGCTTGTGTTCCTGCTCTCGCTATCTCTCTCTGTCAAATAAATAAAATCTTTAAAAAAAAAAAAAACAAACTGAGTGTTTTAGAGGGTAGGGGGGCAGGGGGATGGGTTAGCCTGGTGATGGGTATTAAAGAGGGCATGTACTGAATGGAGCACTGGATATTGTACGCAAACAATGAATCATGGAACACTACATCAAAAACTAATGATGTAATGTATGGTGATTAACATAACATAATAACATAAATAAATAAAAAAAATTAATGTTTAGAATCAGGAACACGGGAATTATTTATGTTTATTATATACATCTCCAGAAATATATCTCTCTCAATTTACTCCCAATAATCAAAAATAGTCCTTGCCAAATCAAACATATCTTTTGTAGCAAATATTGAATCAAAAAAACAAAAGTACCAACTATGTATGTAAAAGAAAAAAACTGGAAACAATATGATTCAGAAAAGTTGAAAATTAAAGTCATAGAATACAATATAAAAACTACAAGGAGACTTAGGCAGAAACAGTATTTTGAGGTATAAATATGTGTTTTCCATCCACCTGCCAGCTGAAATAGACAAAGAATAATAACAATAGAGAGCATATACTTTTAAGTGGCCGTACAAAATGATCATATAATAGAGAAAAAGTAAACCATATTTATTAAAATTCTAACTGGAGGAATTAGAACATCCTGGATACTCGGACACAGATGGCTGGTTTTCTCATTCCAGGTTGGACAAGTCACATAATTTCTCCATGCTTCGGCATTCTCATTATAAAATGGAAATTATAATGGTGCATACTTTGTAGGGTTACTGTGGTGCTAAAAGGTTAACAATAAGGAAGGCACCTGCAACACTGTCTGGCAGTATATAAATGCCAACTTTTATTATTTCTAGCTTTTTTCTTCTCAAATAATTATTTCTCTGTTCTCTAGATCTCTTTGCTGTTATCAATTCCTTTATTTTTATTTTGCTTCTGCATTCTGGAGAGTCTTTACAGCTCTCCTTCAGTCCCCAACAATGCCAGTTCTATTCTTTTTTTTTTTTTTTTAAGATTTTATTTATTTATTGGACAGAGAGAGACAGCGAGAGCAGGAACACAAGCAGGGGGAGTGGGAGAGGGAGAAGCAGGCTTCCCGCTGAGCAGGGAGCCCGATGTGGGACTCGATCCCAGGACCCTGGGATCATGACCTGGGCCGAAGGCAGACGCTTAACGACTGAGGCACCCAGGCGCCCGCCAGTTCTATTCTTTATTGACTGCAAGTATATTTCAATTTTGCTCTTGCATTTTGTATATCCTTACATTATTTTCACATATTAATCTGATTATTTTGCACCTTTGAAGTCATTTCATCATATCTCCCTATGATATCTTACTCTCAATTTACTAAAAACACATCTTTGTGCAAATATTTTAAGATACTTAAGCAACACTTTCTAAAAGTTTGGGGTTTTTTTAAAGAAAATAATTATTTCTAGAGCATTGTATTTTTCTGAATTTCAGGACAATGCAATCTTTTCATAGATTTCCTTAAAAATAAATAGAATAGCTTTGTTCACCTGTGATGTATATTTACGGTCTTTATCTATTCACAAAGAAAATAGTAGGGTCTCTAGTACTCTTCATTGCCCAATCAATGACTAGACTTTTTTCCCCTATCAGATATCCATTCACTTATCAAAAAAATATATCCTGAGTACTTACAAATTTGCAGACACTCTTCTAGATGATGGCAGAATGTGAAGCACAGACCAGAAATGGTTACTGCTCATATGACAGTAAACAAACAATGTATGAATGTGTAAAATAATGTTTGTACTGGGAAAAATAAAGCAGGGCAAGGGGCTATAGAGTTGCAGGTGGTAGGGTGGAGGGGAGATGTGATTGGACAGAGGCTTGAATGAAGAAATGGAGGCAGAACTGTAAACAGTGGGCATGGCAGATGTGCATAGATTGTGCAAAAGCACTAAGGTACAACAAGGTTGGCCTGTTTGAGAGACAATGGAAGGCCAGTGTGGCTAGGGCAGAAATAGAAACCCGAAGCTCATATGCACAAGATTTCATTAAAATACTGATGTCCAACAAATATTTGGTTGTCCTTGAGCTGCTTGCATTTGGGAGGGTATTTTCTTCTCACTGTTGGGTTCCCTGATTGAAGTAACGTCAAATGCATTTTGTCAACCTTCTGAGGACTGAGATATTAGGAAGTCCCTGCACCTTCCACTGGTGTCCAATTTTCTGGCAAGTTACATGCTCTACATTCCTCAATTAGACCCAATGGGGAGAAAAAAGGCAAAGTACTTTTCTAATTTATTTGAGAGAACATCCTATTCTACATTAGATTGGAACATATGGCATTTGTAGAATTGTGTCTCTCAGTCTACTAACATTCTGATAGAAGGTTTATCTATACTGAAGATATGCTCTTCTCTAGTTTTTAATACAAAGGTCTGTTGTCAATGATCACGTTTTTCCATATCTCAGAAAATATTTTAGTGGAGGGTTTCAAGGAGAAACAAGACCAATTCAACCCTGTGTTCACCTGCAAGTTTTCAAAGAACAGCTTTGGTGTACAGATGATGGATTTGATTCAGTAGACCTTGAAACCTTCATTTAGAGTTCCCTGGTGTGCAGCAGAATTCAAGGGAAGAGTCAAGTTTGGAAGTATAGACCTTTGAGTGCTCTGTATAGATGTGAGAGTTTTGCATAACTTGAAGCTAGGAGAATATCAACAGTCCCTGTGCTTGGCGAAAGGCCTAACTGGCCTGGAATATATTTCTCTCTTTTGGTTTACTTAATTGACCCCTTCTCATCCTTCAGTACTCTATTCACATTTTATCTTTTCACAGATATCTTCTCCGAACAAACAATCCCCCACTGCACATTCTGTATTTATTTCATAGGAACTACTCCTGTTATCCCATAGCACTTATCCTATATGTGATTGCGTGTGCTTTTGTCTACTTGTTCAATACTGTCTCCATCAGTAGACTGTCAGTTCACTGACATCAGGGTTTATGTCTGTTTTGTCTATCACTGTACTCAGCTTATGACAGTGTTTGCCCTTTATAAAATGTCAATTATTATTTGTCAAAGGAATGAGAAAAAGACCAAATAACATAGAAAGTGCTTGATAAATATGTATTTAATGAACATATTACAAGAAAAGGAGGAGACAGGAGACAGAAAACTGTGTAAGAAAATCAGTCACATCACCAAGGGAAAAAAACAGGGAGAAATAACAGTAAAAGAATGAGAAAGGAACTGGTTTTGGTCAACCTAATGTTACCATAACCTAGCTTCCTTTTTATATGTACCTAAGAAATAAATATTATACTTCAGAATGAAATTTATATGTCATTACCAAGAAGCTTCTGGTTAGTACAAATATTCCTATCACAACAACAGCAGACAAATAAATAACCTCATCTACAAAATAATATTGCTTGCTTCATGTGTTAAATTCAGGAGGGGGTGTCAATGTCTTCTAAATGATGCATCTATCTAAAGAGGAATTAGTCTGGTTTTCTTAACAAATTGGGTGGGATCAAAGAGGTAGGGTGATGTGAGGGGATATTGAAAATACCAGGTTGCTCAAAGCTCTCTATGAGAGATCAGGAAGAGAAAAGAATACAGGTTGTGTTAAAAGATAAACTGAGGCATATTAAAAAAATTGAAAAGTTTATTTGAGAAAAAATCCATTCAAATAGGGCAGCACCAAACAGTAGGTGGTTAGGTACACTCTACCTACAGGAATTAGGGAAAAACTTATAGAGCAAAGGCAGGAGCAAAGGAAATTATTAACTGGCTATAGCTTAAAACCTAGTTGGGTGTTTGCGATTGGTTGTCCTTAGCTTTCAATTTTGTGACCTTGAGGTATTTAAAGGCTTAGGTTTTCGTTTGCTTAACTTGGCCACTGTGGCATCTGATCTACTTTGGTCTAATGGCTTCCTTGTTTAATTACGTTAACTTGAAAGGATTACATTTTCTAGAGAAAAGAACAGAGAGAGAGAGAGAGAGCAAGAAGAATTATTATGTTATCTTACAAAACATCATCTGGCCAGTAAGAGGAACTTTTAAGCTCCCCATGGAGTAAACAGATCACAATTTCTCTCATCCTGCTTGAGGAAAGTTGGATAGGAAAAAAACATCTCCTCAACAAACATAATTTCTTTTTTTTGCTTAAGTGATTCATGCTTGAAAACTGAGAGAAAACAGGAAGAACCAGGAAGTTAAAAGGAAAGAGAGTCCTTGAGAGATTTCCAGGCCTCTTGTGAATTCAAATACTTCAGGGCGTTCCAGGCAAACTGAGCCTCCAGCATGAACTGGTCTCTGAAGAAGGAAAGGAATGTAGCCTAAATAAGAAAGACCCTCTTTGTGAATGGCTCATCCTAAAACAGTGAAGTTAGGGGTATTTTCACAATATTTTTTTTCCTACAGTTGTTCAATGAAGGCAACAGGAATGCAAGCTTGATGGAAGAAAGCTTAGCAAACAATTCATATGAGCAGCATTAGTAATGGACAAAAGCAGAAAAACGTTGTCTTATATTTTAGAATATTGAAGAAAGAAATATTACAAAGTCATCATTAGATGTCACTCAAGATAAGCAGAGTGGGGAAGAGCCAAACAAAGGAGGAAAGGGGACTTTGAATGGATAGAAAGGATTTGGCAAATGGGTGAACACATCCTGCCTTCCAGATAAAAAGAGCCAGAGCTAAACCTACCACCTTCTGTACCTATACTGTAACTGGGCTGTTTCATACTAACTTTGATGAATATGGACCTTTGAATTTTGCAACTGCATACAAAATAAGAAATCCTAAGAATAAAGATCAGATTTAAAGTATGAAGAAAAAGAAGAAAGGAGATTTTTCGCTTGACGTAATTTATTACTGCTATTATTATTTTCACTGATGATAATAACAAAGAGCTTTTTATTTTCCAAGGGAAAAGTTTTATTTAGGAAGGAAAGTGGAATTAGGGTTTAAACTGATTGAAAACAAGAAGTACAATAATTCCAGGCACTCTTCACTTTCTCTGCTTCAGGAATGAGGGAGGGAATTTTGGCTTTCCTGAGCTGTGAGCCCCTAAAGAGATAGGAGCAAAACAGTCAGAAGAAACAAGAGGGGGATGGGAGGTGGTTATGGTTCACAATATGGCTCCTATGGCTTTGTAGTGAGGTATAGGGGCTTGAGTGACAGATAGCATTTCCTTCCCAAATTCCTTCATTCGAGTGTGAAATGGCAAGATTCTTCACTCTGACTTGCTTGTCTGGTGATAATTATTCCCTCAAAGTATTTTCTGTATACACTTATTTTAGCACAACAAAGTAGAACATATTTAAACCCAGGAAATCGGAAATCTATAAAAATAGAATCACCTTCAGTAGTTCATGGAAAAGCCAAGCCTTCAGGATACAATTTATGTAAACAGAGATTATGAATAATAATTGGAACCTCATGTTAATTGACAATTATGATATCCAATATTCTTGGTATAGCCTCTTAATTGCATTAGAAATGACACACTCGTGCTATTTAAGTCCAATAAAGTCTGAGCTACATTTCTGGTTTTCTTGGCAGATAAAGGAGATGCTGACCTCCACTCTTGCAGAGTTGGTGTTCCTTTCATAAAAATCCAGCACTTAAAAAAACTCTTTAGCTCCTCAATCAGTTTAATTTTGTTATTTTTAAAACATATTTGCCAATTAAGGCAAGATAATGGAGTATTGCTCTTTGAGGCAGTTTATGAATTCCAGATAAGGACCCTTTGCCACCTTTTTTAATTATATAAATTAGATAGGAGAATGACCTGTAGGATCTTCAGAAGAAGTAACGGTGACCTTTGTAAAGGGCTAGAACATTACATATTTAGGAAATACATGAGCAGTTGCCATCTGGAAAACATTATCCTGGTGTTGTGACAGCTACAAAGATCATATGGATCAGAAACTTTTCTTAGAAACTTATTGTTTGATAATGGAGATGAAACCTGTACATAGAAAACTCTAATGTTAGTCAAAACTAACATAAAGCTACCCTAAACAAACCCAATATAAAAATATAAATCAGAACATAATGGCTTATGTTAGAGAAGAGCAGCTATAGAAGCTAAAACAGAAAAATTTCTTCCTTCTATGGAAAAGAGGTGTGTTTTTATGAAGAACATGGCAAGTTCTAAATGGAAAGATAGGATGTAAAGTTGTGAAGATAAAGTAAAGGATATTTGGATATAAGGAAAAACTTGGCAAAAAAAGACAGGCAAGGAATTATAGGATCTTTAGCCAAAGTTTCTAGGGTCATACAAGACATCCTCACCCATGGCAGTAGGGTTGGAGAATTCCTTCACTGGATCATGGAAAATCTTGGATGCATGTAAAGAATTAAGAGCGTTGAGTGAAAGCTTCTTTGAAGGAGATTACCCAAGGTCTTTGATGTGATTAGAATTGGACATTGGAGTATTAATCTGTCAATAGTTATTAAGATACATTTTGGTGCTTAGAAACAGACTGAAGTGTACCAGCTAAGAGAGTACTGTCTTGGAACTTATATGTCAGTGCCAATGGAGTGGCAAAAATTAAAATTGGCATCTGGTTGGATGGCAGACACAAAGGTCCAGGAAAAAAAATGCTTTGAAATTTTTTATTTAGGGTAAAATTTCTCAATGTCTCTTCTGCTAAATGCTAATCAAGAATTATTATATGTAAAATGACTCTCCAGTGAAATGTGTTGAGTAGATGATAAATTACTTGGTTTTGACACCTTTCAGAGCCTTCATTTTATTGACTTGCTTTGTGATTCTCAAGAGAATTATATTGTAAATATGACATCTAAAGACTGATAGTAATGACAATGATGATTTCAACAACACTGTGTCAAGCAGTGTGCCAAAATCTTTATGTTTATTATCTCATCTAAGCCCATTAATGGTCTTATGAAGTAGGTATTATTACTATTATGCCCATTTTATAAATAATAAACTCCCAATATAGATGGCTTAGCAACTTGACTAAGGTCGTATGACTCATACGTCATGAAGCTGGAATGTGAACCCAGAGTTGACTACAAACCCATACACTTAACCATGATGATATAATTACTAAGAAACTATTCATATATATGATTTTAAAAAGTATTTAAGAGTATCTATTAAACAGTTATTTAAAAATGTGAAAGAGAAAACACCCTAAATATTACAAATTCATGGAATTAATGCATCCATTTTAGGAAATAGCGTTTGTAGGCATCAAAAACTATTTTCAAGCTTTAGTCATAAGACCTAAATATAACAAAGTATGATATTAAGTGAAAAATACAACATATAAAACAATATATGGTATGATCTTATATCTGATTACATAGAAAAAAAGTAGAAGAAAATTCATCATAATGTTGATACATTTTCCCTAGCTGATGCATTTACATGTGCTTTCAATTTTGCTTTTTTCCCTCATATTTTTCTCTATTTTCTAAGTAAATCATAATTAGAATGTATTATTGTTGTAAGATATTTGTAATCAGCATTTGAATTTTCTCATTGTAGCATAGTTTCTGAATTTACTTTTTTTTTTCAAAGTAGGAAGGACAGAACAATGATTTCTATTTTTATGTTGCTCATCAGCTGAAATCTCTATAGTCACTTCCCATTCCTCCTGAAAGAAAATCCAAAGTTCTTCCAATGGCTCCAAGGCAGAAGTCAGAATAAGCAGGTAACTGGGCCAGTCTGATTCAAAGAAAGCATTTTTGGGAGATGAGATTGGCTGATGAAAGCAGAGCCAGATAAAAGAAAACCAAACTATGTGTGGCTATAGTTCTTCATATGGCACATCATCAAAATCATGGTTCCCCATTTGCCTGAGCTGAAGAAAGGCAATGACATTTTGTTTTTACCTAATTTCTTATTCACCTCTATTTATTTGATTTTTTTCCCATTTTGTATCTAGTTTATACTGCTAAGGGAACCCCACATTTTATTTCTTTCACGTATGAGTGGACATTAAGACACCAGTGACTAGTGTTTGAGGCAGCTGTGGTGAATCTGTTCCAATCATCACGCTTTTCTCAGAATTAACCATATCATAATGGCATTACTCAGCAACCACTTATCTACTTAGAGAATCCACTTCAGACCGCTGATTTTCTAACTTTTTTTTCTTTTTATTCATTTTGTTGCATGACTGGGGACCAGGGATCCATTTTAACATACACATTTTTCAAAATCAAACTTAGTGAAAGCAGTAAGACTTTATTTTCAAACAAACTTTTAGATGTTGTCAACATAAACACAGATACATTTGGATTATCCAGTAAGTTGATTTTCTTATTCTTCAAATGTAATGATGATTTTGTACCAGAAAGGGAAGACATTCTTACTTTTTGTAAATATGAGAGGTTTTGGTATTTCAGGGAGAATTGAATATTTAAAATACACTTTCTGTCCTTTTTCTATGAGTTTTAAAAAACCATTAACTGAAACATTACCATGAAGGAAATTTAGACCAAATGTAATACAAAGAGTGGAATATCTTTTCAAAATAAGGAAGAGATATTGTTACTAAGAATACACAGTAGGAAAAGGAGAATCAGTAACTGACAATTTAAACTTTTAAGGATCAAGAGAGCAAGCCATCTGGATTTAATCAGCATAAATCTATAGCTTGCATTAGCTCCACAATTAAGATACTCATAAAAATCCACTGCATGAGTAAGAGCTTTCCTGAATCATAATTTAACCATGATGCACTATCAAATGACTGTTTCATGCTTCAATGTGAGACCACAAAGAAAATGTATGAAGCAAATAGGTACAGAGAAAAAAAAATTACAAATTGGTTTGTTACTTTTCTTTTTAATATAACTGATAAAAACAATTATTTTAATGATGTCCATCATTCTAATTTTAATAATCCTTGATATTATTTTTAATAAATTATATATTTATTGATAATAAAACATAGATTAAGTAGAGTTACTCTATAGTTCATAAATCAAATTGAAAGAAGTTTTGGATATTATAATTTTAGGAGAAACAATTATCATAGAACCATACTAATAATTTATGAAAAACCATGGACTCTAGCCCCAGTATGCTTGAACTATCGGAGACAACTTGCCATTAATATAAATTGTTTCATTTTGTTGCATTTTATAGGTCTTAAAAATATTATCAAGTTTCAGAAAATACAGAAGATACATGGTGAACTTAAAAGCATAAAGTCTAGGAAAATCATTAAATTAGAAAATGGTAGAACTCAAACTTGAACAGTTGAACAATGGATTGGTGAAATGGAGGAAAAACATCAATCACATATATCTGTCTTTCAGGACAGAGAGAAGAATTTTGGAAAACAAGGCAGAAATGAGATCTGGAGCTTAGCAGAAACAGGAAATTCAGAGTCATGAGATATTCAAAGAAATATTAGGGAAGAAAATGAGATTTTCAACATTTCCTGAGATGATGTCACAACCTAATTTTTTTTTAAATCTCTAAAGGTAAAATGACTTCGGTGGATATCTGGATTACCAAGTAATGAGGTGGAGGGGGGATACTCAGTCAATAAAGCTCTGAGAGAGAAAAAAAGAAGCTATGTAGGCTTATATGAGAACCCAGGTAGAGCATAGAGAATAGTAAAAGCTCAATACAGAAAGACCCAGGTAAAGAAAGGGACAATTATCTGTGGCTATGACATAGATGATCAAATGATTTTCTATAAGCAGAGTTTAGAATGCCGACACTTGGTTGAGTTAATGAAGCATGTTGTTTTCTGAAGAGTGAAAACAAATGGGGGCCAAGAAAGGATTTACCAGGGCACAGTCAGAAACTCTTTTTACTCCTGAAGGGATGGGAATAATTATAAACATGCCTGGATTAAGGAAGACTTTGCACAAGAAGATTCTGTAAGAACACTTGCCTATGAAAATATCTGCCCTTCCCCCAATTAGGAGAAGAGTAGTTTCTGTATTCAAATGAAGTGGGAAAGTGCCTAGGATTCTGCTACACCCCTCCATGGAGATTCATAACTCATATTAACACACTAAAATTCCAGACAATCTGTGCATTGGAAAAGTGAATACTTGGGGTGCCAGGGTGGCTCGGTCAGTTAAGCATCAGACTGATTTTGGCTCAGGTCATGATCTCAGGGCTGCAGTATAGAGCCCCAAGTTGGGTTCTGTGCTGAGTGTGGAGCCTACTTGGGATTCTCTCTCTCCCTTTCCCTCTACCCCTCCCCCCACTAGCTCATGCTCGGTCGTGCATGCTCTCTCTCTTTAAAAAAAAAAAAAGTAAATACTTTTAACCTGTTTACTTTTATTTAACATAGTACTAAACCCCTTACAAGGGACATAGTTTATTCTCCCATGAAAGTGTGATAGAAGTTGGAAAATAGCAGTGCTGACAGGGCATGCCTAGAAGAGAATGTCCAAAGATTTAATCATGTACTGAGCTAACTGAGTTCCTGTGATTTTTCTAAGCAGTAAATTGCTTTTTCTGGAAACATCCTTTTTGTGTGTGTGGTAACAATTTTGTTGCTGAACTGATACTGGGTTTGGACTAGAATAGAGGGCAAGCCAAGTAACAGGTGCTGCCAAATACAAATGAAATATGGAGTATGCAAAAAGTCTGTTTTCTTTGCCGCTCCTTCATATATTCTTGAATCCTGCAAGAAAAACCAAGGCAGAGAGTGGCAGAAACTGGACTGTGAGAGTCTTCTCTTTGACTCTGCAGATAGAGGACTTCTAATGTTTCATCCCAAGGAGAATAGATAAGTTGTAGTGTACACTGAGGAATAATAAAAAGGAGCAAACTACTGACATATACTACAATAGGGATGAATCTTTATTATGATTAGCAAAAGAAACCAGACAGAAAAATATATACGATTTGTATCCATTTATATAAATTCTAAAATAGGCAAAATAATCTATGATAAAAAAAGATCCCGAATAGTGCTTCAGGTGATCTGCTGACTGCAAAGGAGCAGAATGAATCTTTCTTGGTGGATGAAAAGATTCTACATCTTTTTTTTTTTGCAATTCTAAAGCTAGTATATTTCTTTTTTTAAATAATTTTTAATTAACATATAATGTATTATTTGTTTCAGGGGTACAGGTCTGTGATTCATCAGTCTTACACAATTCACAATGCTCACCATAGCACATACCCTCTCCAGTGATCATCACCCGGCCACCCCATCCCTCCCACCCCCCTCCACTCCAGCAACCCTCAGTTTGTTTCCTGAGATTAAGAGTCCCTTATGGTTTGTCTCCCTCTCTGGTTTCATCTTGTTTCATTTTCCCCTCCCTTCCCCTATAATCCTCTGTCTTGTTTTTCAAATTCCTCATATCAGTGAGATCATATGATACATATGATACATGTCTTTCTCTGATGGACTTATTTAGCTTAGTATAATACCCTCTTGTTCCATCCACGTTGTTGCAAATAGCAAGATTTCATTTTTTGATGACTGCATAATACTCCATTATATATAAACCACATCTTCTTTATCCATTCATTTGTTGATGGACACCTGGGCTCTTTCCATAGTTTGGCTATTGTGGACATTGCTGCTATAGACATTGGGGTGCAAGTACCCCTTCGGGTCACTACATTTGTATCTTTGGGGTAAATACCTAATAGTGCAATTTCTGGGTTGTATGGGAGCTCTATTTTCAACTGTTTGAGGAACCTCCATACTGTTTTCCAGAGCGGCTACACCAGCTTGATTCCTACCAACAGTGTAGGAGGGTTCCCCTTTCTCCACATCCCCTCCAACATCTGTCATTTCCTGACATATTAATTTTAGCCATTCTGACTGGTGTGAGGTGGTATCTCAGTGAGGTTTTGATTGGGATTTCCCTGATGCCGAGCGATGTTGAGCACTTTTTCATGTGTCTGTTGGCCATTTGGATGTCTTCTTTGCAGAAATGTCTGTTCATGTCTTCTGCCCATTTCTTGATTGGATTATTTGTTCTTTGGGTGTTGAGTTTGGTAAGTTCTTTATAGATTTTGGATACTAGCCCTTTATCTGATATGTCATCTGCAAATATCTTCTCCCATTCTGTCAGTTGTTTTTTGGTTTTGTTGACTGTTTCCTTTGCTGTGAATAAACTTCTTATCTTGATGAAGTCCCTATAGTTCATTTTTGGCATTGTTTTTGGCAATGTGTCTAGGAAGAAGTTGCTGTGGCTGAGGTCGAAGAGGTTTCTGCCTGTGTTCTCCTCTAGGATTTTGATGGACTCCTGTCTCACATTTAGGTCTTTCAACCATTTTGAGTCAATTTTTGTGTGTGGTGTAAGGAAATGGTCCAGTTTCATTCTTCTGCATGTGGCTGTCCAATTTTCCCAACACCATTTGTTGAAGAGACTTTTTTCCATTGGACATTCTTTCCTGCTTTGTCAAAGATGAGTTAACCATAGAGTTGTGGGTCCATTTCTGGGCTCTCTATTCTGTTCCATTGATCTATATGTCTAATTTTGTGCCAGGGCCATACTGTCTTGATGAAGACAGCTTTGTAATGGAGCTTGAAGTCTGGAATTGTGATGCCACCAGCTTTGCTTTTCTTTGTCAACATTCCTCTGGCTATTCATGGTATTTTCTGGTTCCCTATAAATTTTAAGATTATTTATTCCAGTTCTGTGAAAAAAGTTAATGGTATTTTGATAGCGATTGTATTAAAGGTGTAGACTGCTCTAGGTAGCATTGACATCTTCACAATATTTGTTCTTCCAATCCATGAGCATGGAACATTTTTCCAATTCTTTGTGTCTTCCTCAATTACTTTCACGAGTATTTTATAGTTTTCCAAGTACAGATCCTTTGCCTCTTTGGTTAGATTTATTCCTAGGTATCTTAGGGTTTTGGGTGCAATTGTAGATGGGATCGACTCCTTAATTTCTCTTTCTTCTGTCTTGCTGTTGGTGCATAGAAATGCCACTGATTTCTCTGCATTGATTTTATATCCTGCCACTTTACTGAATTCCTGTATGAGTTCTAGCAGTTTTGGGGTGGAGTCTTTTGGGTTTTCCACATAAAGTATCATATCATCTGCAAAAAGTGAGAGTTTCACTTCTTTGCCAATGGATGTCTTTTACTTGTTTTTGTTGTCTGATTGCTGAGGCTAGGAGTTCTAGTACTATGTTGAATAGTAGTGGTGATAGTGGACATCCCAGCCGTGTTCCTGACCTTAGGGGAAAAGCTTTCAATTTTTCCCCATTGAGAATGATATTCGTTGTGGGTTTTTCATAGATGGCTTTTATGATATTGAAGTATGTACCCTCTATCCCTACACTGTGAAGAGTTTTGATCAAGAAAGGATACTGTATTTTGTCAAATGCTTTTTCTGCATCTATTGAGAGAATCATATGTTTCTTGTTCTTTCTTTTATTCATGTACTGTATCATATTGATTTGTAGATGTTGAACCACCTTCGCAGCCCAGGAATAAATCCCACTTGGTCGTGGTGAATAATCCATTTAATGTACTGTTGGATCCTATTGGCTAGTATTTTGGTGAGAATTTTTGCATCCATGTTCATCAGGGATATTGGTCTGTAGTTCTCCTTTTTGATGGGGTCCTTGTAGGTAATGCTGGCCTCATAAATGAGTTTGGAAATTTTCCTTCCATTTCTATGTTTTGGAACACTTTCAGAAGAACAGGTATTAATTCTTCTTTAAGTGTTTGGTAAAATTCCTCTGGGAAGCCATCTGGCCCTGGGCTCTTGTTTGTTGGGAGATTTTTGATTATTGCTTCAATTTCCTTACTGCTTATGGGTCTGTTAAGGTTTTGGTAGTTTATATGTCTCTAGGAACACATCCATTTCTTCCAGGTTATCTAATTTGCTGGCATATAGTTGCTAATATTTTTTTTTTATTTCTCAAAAGCAAAATTTATTATCTAGCTTAATTATATATCAACTAATTATTGGACATTTCTTTTTTTTCTTTTCTTTTTATTGCCATTATTTTTTTATTACGTTATGTTAATCACCATACATTACATCATTTGTTTTTGATGTAGTGTACCATGATTCATTATTTGTGTATAACACCCAGTACTCCATTCAGTACATGCCCTCTTTAATACCCATCACCAGGCTAACCCATCTCCCTAACCCCGTCCCCTCTAGAACCCTCAGTTTGTTTCTCAGTGTCCATAGTCTCTCATGGTTCATCTCCCCCATGTTCTTATAACTGTATTTCTTTGGTGTTGGCTGTGATCTCTCCTTTTTCATTCATGATTTTATTTATTTGGGTCATTTCTCTTTTCTTTTTGACAAGTCTGGCCAGGGGCTTATCAATCTTATTAATTCTTTCAAAGAACCAGCTCCTAGTTTTGTTGATCTGTTCTACTCTTCTTTTGGCTTTTATTTCATTGATTTCTGCTCTGATCTTTATTATTTCTCTTCTCCTGCTGGGTTTGGCTTTATTTGCTGTTCTTTCTCCAGCTCCTTTAGGTGTAGGGTTAGGTTGTGTATTTGAGACCTTTCTTGTTTCTTGAGACAGGCTTGTATTGCCATACACTTTCCTCTTAGGACCACCTTTGCTGCATCCCAAGATTTTGAACAGTTGTGTTTTCATTTTCATTTGTTTCCATGAAATTTTTTTTAATCTTCTTTAATTTCCTGGGTGACCCATTCATTCTTTAGTAAGATGCTCTTTAGCCTCCATGTATTTGAGTTCTTTCCAAATTTCGTCTTGTGACTGAGTTCTAGTTTCAAAGCATTGTGGTCCAAAAATATGCAGGGAATGATCCCAATCTTTTGGTACCAATTGAGACTTGAGTTGTGAATCAGGATGTGATCTATTCTGGAGAATGTTCCATGGGCACTAAAGGGGAATGTGTATTCCTTTGCTTTGGATGGAATGTTCTGAATATATCTGTGAAGTCCATCTGGTCCAGTGTGTCATTTAAAGCCTTTATTTCCTTGCTGAACTATTGCTTAGATGATCTGTCCATTTCAGTGAGGGGGAAGTTAAAGTCCCCTACTATTATTGTATTATTGTCAATGTGTTTCTTTGCTTTCTTTTTGCATCTTGTCATTTTGTCCAGAGGAGAATTGATGAATGAGAGAACAAAATGTTAAAAGGGTAACAACTACCCCAGAGAAATATACACGAAACAAGTCAGAAGAGACCTGAAAATGGGGGGGGGGGGAAAGAAAGGAAGAAAAAAAAAGAGTATGT